>NC_053426.1:101285142-102621016 GCF_007990345.1 Gossypium hirsutum
AATTTAACATTGCCATGGATTTCATCGAACCTGACAATATTCAATCAGATTCCTATCATACTGCTTTATTAGATATTCCAAGTTACTTTAATGCTTAAGATGCTTATTGTGCTTTAACTCATTCAAATCAACTTTATAATCCGAAAACCACAAAAGAATTGTTGGTACATGAACTGGCATTAAGATATATTCATCAATTTTTAGCCTTTAGTTTTCCAGGTAGAAATGATTTTCATCTGTTCTAACTAAAACGGAACTGTTCTTTTTGTGATGTATGCATTCTGGTTTTAAAGTTAATTTAGAATATTGGTTTGCATGAAATTTTCATGCCGTTTTGCGCTGTAATCGTCCACTAATACTTGGGTCATATAGTATGAATTTAGCCTCTCGACTTTTCCCTCTGAAATTGATTTCTTGTCCTTACCATGTACATATAATATTAACAGCTTAGATAAATATTGTTTGGATTCTATGGGATTGCTTGCCAGTACTCTTACTTTGTGTTATTTTGTTCCTCTAGGTACACGGGCTACTTGTAGAAATATGGTTTTTCACCAACGTCCACACATCAATACTAGAGAGCAAGAGGAACAACCTCTATCTGTGGCGGCATGTTTAAGCCAGATCGAAGCTCGGCTTGGAACAATAGAAAATCGAGAACAATGGAAAATCAAGTCTCCACAATCCTTGACATCCTGTAGAATCGTTTCCCCCAACACTGATAAAATCATTAAAAAACACTTGGGGAATATTCTGAACTTTTATTTTTACCTGTTATTTGAGCTGTTGTTTTTTATCTCATATGACACATGCTTGAGGACAAGCAAAGTTTAAGTAGGGGGTTGAAATTGATGACGAATATGCATGATTTTTGCTGCATGTCTCTCTTTTGAATATGTTTAATCTTATGCTAGAATTATTCAATAATTTATTCCGACATTGAGCCTCTAATCTCATTACTTATTCAATTCGAACAGTTGGGCTAATTTTGAATTAAAATGTTCAAAGCATCTAGATTAGTCGACATTTGTGTTTTAAGGTTGCCATATGTAACTAGACTTTTCATAAATTGATTGTTTGAAAAATAATTTGCTTGTACATAAATAATTTGCTTGTGTACATAAATAAATAAATAAATAAAATGAATAAATAAATAAAGGCTCAAGTTATGAGTGAAAGTGCCGAAAACGTGACTGAATTGAGTAACCGGGATAGGGTGCTTGGGTTGTCATCTTATCTCGCGAAAAAGGTTCGAGTGACAAGTCGATAACTTGCAAACATTCGGCTAACCGAGCCTTCAAAAAAAAATTGTTTGAACTGAGTAACCGGGATAGGGTGCTTGGGTTGTTATCCTAGTTTGCGTAAAAAGGTTTGACCATGTCTAAAAAAATTCTATTTAATTAATAATGCCTTGCAATTTTTTTATTCAAACTCAATTTAGTGAAATTATTTAGTTTACATATTCCAATTTTAAGACACTTGTTGATTAAACTATACATTCTGAGCATTTGTTTATTTTTTGCCTATGTTGTTTGCGTTGATTATAGATGTGGAAAACAGGCTCGATTTGTAATAAATTGTCGAAAATTTTTAGTGTTTGAAGGATTGACATGCTTGAGGGCAAACATGAGCTAAATAGGGGGATTTGATAATATGTTAATTTGCATGGTTTCTTGTGTTTAATTTGGTTTATTCCTGAATTGATCCCTGCTAAATTAGTGTTTTTATGATTTAATCTTGTCAGGGATGCAATTGGTCAAAAACAAGCTAAAAGGGGTCAAATTGAAACAAAATCATTGAAATGGGGCCAAATAAAAAAGGTGGAGGAAGCTAAAGACACATCAAATATTTTGACTTTGTAAAAGCGAAAAATAGGAAAATCTTATTTTATTTTTTTTATTTTTATTTTTATTTTATTTTTGATTTTATATTAAATTAGTTTAGGCTAAATTTAGTAAACCTCATGTATAGAAATAGGGGTTTTATGTTCTTAAGAATCATTCCTTAATTTTGTATTCCTACATCAAATTGGAATAGAATTGTTCTTCCCTTTTTCTTTCAAGTTAAAGTGAGCTACTGCCATTTTCATTTTCATCTTGCTTGCTTTTATAAAATTGGGCTAATTGCCTTCCAAGTTCTTTTCATCCCTTAAATTCCTCCATTATCATCAACCTACCTTTCAAAACATACAAGGCATGATTAATTGCATGCTTAACTAAATTTCATCTTAGCTTTAGGCCAGTGTTCTTTTCAGTCAAGAATCGTGAGATACGAATTCGTGCTAAAATCTGTCCAATCGTTATTCATTCTTTTCCTAAGTATCAGGATTGATAACTCATCCCTTAAGGATAACTCAATTACAAGTCAAAAAATGCACGTTGGGTTGGAGTCGTGTTAGCTAACAGTTGGAAAAATGAGTCGGTCGTGCTGTATTCAGATCCCCAAGAACAAATCGAGGAAGAAGTGATCAGATTTAAACGACCCACGCAATTGAGGTCGTTAATTCGACTTGGGTTCTTTAGATACCAAGGCTATCGGAATCTTGAATAGGGAACATGTGTATCTCGGTTAGATAATCAGTAAGGGTTGGTTTTCAAGTCGTACTGGAACCAACTACGAGAGGAAGAATTGGTGGTTAGGATGCTCTTAACTGCTATAACCTGTAACAGCCAGATTTTAGCAAAATCAGAATAGTAGTTTCAGAACCACAAATTTGAGGTTGTAAAATTATTTTAATATTATTTTTGGGGTTTACAGCATGTGAATGTATATGTGTGAAAATTTTGTGAGCTAATTTTACCGTTTAATAACTCAATTTGAGAAAAGGACTAAATCGTGTAAAATGTAAAAGTTACATTCTATTTGATAAAGGTGTCTAATTGCTATGATTTAGTAAATGAAAGGTCCATATGATGATATTAGACCATCTGAAATGTTGGTGGACAATATTGACATCCATTATATGATTTTATAAGTTTATAACAAAGGTTAATAATGTAATTTGGTTATTTAAGTATAATTAATAAAACAAAAGTCAATTTTTATCATTTTCTTCATCACCTAGCCGAATTTGAAGAAGAAAAAGAAGCCATTTTACTTATCTAGGGTTCGACACTTGTAAGTTCAATTTGGTAAGTGTTTTGAACACGATTTTTGATGATTTCTATGTTTTTGAATACTAGCTAGCCCAGGGACTAATTTGCAAAACTACTTAATGTTTTGAAAGTTTCCATTGATGGATTCATGTGTTTTTGAATGTTTGTAAAATGATTTTGAGTGGAAATGCTTAAATAGGATTACATTGTGAAAAGTGTAAAATGTGGGCTGAAAAGTGTAAAATTTGGGGTTAAAAGTGTGAATAAATGGAATTAAAGGGCTGCTAGGGACCTAAGGAAGATTCTGTCATGCTTGGGTTTGATGAAATTTTGTGTATTTTGTGTTGCTTTAAAATAGGGACTAAATTGTGAAAATGTGAAATGTTAGGGGCTAAAGTGAAAAATGTTCATTTATATGTTTTTGGGTGAAATTGAATGAATATGTGATTAAAAGAGTTAATTTGGAATGTATATAAATCAAGAACAAAAGAAATCAAATTTAGATCGGGGAAAAACGAAAGTTATTGAATAGTCGATCAGGCTCCTCTATTCTGACTACGAGGTAAGTTCATATGCAAATAATTTTTTTTCAATTGAATTACATGTGTTTACGTGTCATGAAAATTTCATAAATGTTGAACGAGCACTTACGAACAAGAATCGACAGAGTTACGACATCCGAAAGTCCCGTACGAACCTTAGGAATAGAATAGGATATGAATGTCATGACATTAGGTTATCGAGATATGATTACATGTAAGACCATGTCTGGGACATTGGCATTGTATTAAGATTACATGTAAGACCATGGCTGGGACATTGGCATCGTTAATCGATTTCGTGTAAGACCTTGTCCGAGATAGTAGCATCGATAAATAAGAACATGTAAGACCATATCTGGGATATGGCATTGTACTAGCTTATGTGATTTCCCAGTATCCTTAACGATTTCAAATGGTTTAACGGGCAAAGTCAAGTTGAGAAAGAATATGTGAATGAGCTAAGTGACTCAGGTACGTACGAGATTCAACGAGTATTGAGAAGTGAAGTAAATGATGAAATTGATTGTGATATTGAACATGTGTTCAATGAGAAAGGTTTGAGAACTTGTGTGTGATTAGTTATGTTTAGCATATTTGAATTGATATGAAAAGGTTCATATGATAGCTTTATTTGTATATGACTTACTAAGCTTTTAAAACTTACTTTGTGTGTTCTTTCCATATTTTACAGATTATCGAAGCTAGCTCAGGCTCGGGAATCGTCGGGAAACATTATCACACTATCGATCATCTAGTTGGTACTTTTGGAAGCTTTGTATATATGGTATATGGCATGTATAGGCTAGTGTCATTTTGGTATGTTTTGAGCTATGATGTTAGCCACGTAATTTAGCTTGTTAATGATGTAAATATTGGTGTGTATTTGGCCATTTAAGTTGGCTTAAGTATGTGTTTGATAAGTGATATATGTGATGTATATTATGCATTATATGTTGACTTGTTTTGGTATGTTTTCCATAGTTGTTGATATAGCTAAATGGTTGTTCATTTGGTTAGTTATTAGTTAATGTATTAATGCTTGGGAAGTTCACATATTGTGGTTTGGTCTTGAGATGATAATACGGTGTGTTTTGTGATATAAAATAGGTGATAAGATAATGAGTTAATGTATTTGGAACTTATGTAAGTTGTGATGATTTTGGTTTAGTGAAACGGTATCATTTTGGTTGCTAGGTGTACATGAGAAAAGGGTGACAAATTGGTTTTGCAAATAGCCTATTTTTGTCCACGCGGGAAGAGACATGAGCGTGTGCCTCAGCCGTGAGACCCGGGCGTGTGTCTCAGCCGGTCATATTACAAGGCCATGTGTCCCCTGAGGTAGTCCTTCAAGTTTAAGTCAGTCTTGTGCACGGCCTAGACACACGGGCGTGTCTGGTGGCCGTGTGAGACACACAGCCTTGGCACACGGGCGTGTGTGGCCTTTTCAAAGGGTATACGGGTTAAACACACGGGGGTGTGGTTGACTGTGTGGTCAAGTCAATAACTTCCCTTAGATTTCACACAGCCTGGCACACGGGCGTGTCATCGGTTGTGTGGTGCATGTCAGTATGTATGCCCTATTTTCACAAGGTCTGTGACACGGGCGTGTCTAGTGGTTGTGTGAGGCACACGGCCTGTTTACACGGGCGTGTGACCCTTATATCTTTAAAAATTTTCTATGTTTTTCCAAAGTTTGCATATGTGATCGGTTTAGTCCCGAACCATCTTTAAAGCATGTTTAAGGCCTCGTAGGCCCTCTTAAGGGACAGCGTGGTTATGTATGATTGATGTTTATATGAAAATACTTAATGTATGTTAAATGTATGCTTTGGTGTTGTGATTGATCAGTAATACCTTGTAGCCCTATTCCGGCTACAGATACGGGTTAGGGGTGTTACATTTAATTGGTATCAGAGCTACGGTTTAGTCGATTCTAAGACTAACATAGCGAGTGAGAGTCTAGCTATACATGTCATATATATAAACTGCAATAGTGTGATGATTCTTAACAGTGAAAATGTGTTTTTCGTATAGCAAATGAATCCCGATCGAGCCGTAGGTGATGATGTTGAATGTAATGCACTCACTCCCGCTCAAGGGGCAGTGCAATCTGATTTTAGACTTGTATCTAGTAGCCACGAGGGAGAGGCTAAATAAGCCTTCTTCCAAATGATGAATAAGTGGTTCACGAAGTTCGTTCGAACGAATCCGGCTGCTTAACAACCTCCACCCCCACCTATTCCTCAACAAGTCCCCGTTGTGCCACAAGCGATAGATCTGATTCGATTGAGTAAGCAGCCAGTGGATAAGATACGTAAACACGGGGCCGAACAGTTTCGGGCTACAGTTGATGATAATGCTGAGAGGGCTGAGTTTTGGCTCGAAAACACAATCAAAGTATTTCATGAATTGTTCTGTACTCCAGATGAATTTATCAAATGTGTTGTATCTTTACTCAGAGACAATGCATACTATTGGTGGAAAACGTTGATATCTGTAGTTCCGAGGGAACGAGTCACTTTGGAGTTTTTCTAATCTAAATTTCGAAAGAAGTATATAAGTCAGCGATTTCTCGATCGGAAACATAAAGAGTTTCTAGAACTGAAACAAGGCAAATAATTGTAACCGAGTACAAAAGAGGATTTATACGATTGAGCAAATATGCTCGAGAATATGTTTCTACCGAAGAGATTATGTTTAAACGGTTCATTGATGGGTTGAATAAAAATATAAAACTTCTAGTTGGGATTCTAGAAATTAAAGAATTCGTTGTTTTAGTTGAGAGGGCTTGTAAAGCTGAGGATCTCAGCAAAGAAAAGAAAAGAGCTGATTTTGAAGCAAGAGATTCGAGATAGAGATCAACTAGTAAATCTTATCAGTCTGCATCGAAGAAATTTCGAGACTCATTTAATCGTTCCAATGCATCTGTGGGACATTCAAACAGAGATCGCGTGAGACAACAGTCGAGCTTCAAAGCTCCAGCTACTTCGATAACTAGTATTGGAAGTGTGAGACCTAACCGACCTAAATGCAAACATTATGGTAAACGGCATCCCGGTGATTGTAGATTGAATGATAGGGCTTGTTTTAAATGTGGATCACTAGATCATTTTATTCATGATTGTCTTGAGTTGGTTGAACAAGATACAGTACAAAATATAAGGCCGAGTAACACTTCAGCTAGAGGTAGACCAACCAGAAACACGGGAAACGTGAGTGGTAGCTAGAAAGCGACTAAAAACTCTGCTGTGAGGTTAGAGGCGAGAGCACCTGCTAGAGCATACGCTATTCACGCTCGCGAAGAAGCATCATCTCTAGACGTCATTATCGGTACTTTTACTCTGTATGATACTAAAGTTATTGCATTGATAGATCCAGGATCAACCCATTCGTATATATGTATGAATTTAGTATCCAGTAAAATTTTGCCTGTAGAGTCTACTGAATTTGTAATTAGAGTATCGAACCCCTTAGGCAAGTGCGTGTTGGTTGACAAAGTGTGCAAGAACTGTCAATTAATGATTCAGGATATTTTTTTGACTGATCTGATATTGTTACCATTTGATGAATTTGATATAATTCTGGGTATGGATTGGTTAACGCTGCATGATGCTGTTGTGAATTGTAAACGAAAGATGATTGATCTGAAATGTCAGAATAATGAGATTATTCGAATTGAGTCAGATGATCTAAATAGTTTGCCAGCGGTGATTTCATCGATGTTGGCTCAGAAATATGTGAGAAAGGATTGCGAAACTTAGTTAGCTTATGTGCTTGATATAAAAGTGACTGAAAAGAAGATTGAATCAGTACTAGTTGTTTGTAAATACCCAAATGTGTTTCCTGAAGAGTTACCGGGTTTACCACCGATCCGAGAGGATGAGTTTGGTATTGAGTTAATGCCAATATTGATAGCTCTATACAGAATGGCTCCGACAAAGTTAAAAGAATTGAAAGCTCAGTTGCAAGAAATAACAGACAGAGGGTTTGCAAGACCGAGTTTCTCGCCCTGGAGTGCTCCCGTATTGTTTGTGAAAAAGAAAGATGGCATGATGAGAATATGTATAGACTACTGACAGCTTAACAAAGTAACGATCAAGAACAAATATCCTTTACCGCGGATTGATGATTTGTTTGATCAGTTAAAAGGGACTACAGTGTTTTCAAAGATAGATTTGAGATCAGGCTATTATCAATTGCAAGTTAAAGACACCGATGTGCCAAAGACTGCTTTTAGAACAAGGTACGGACATTATGAATTTTTAGTTATGCCTTTTGGACTAACGAATGCTCTTGCAATCTTTATGGATTTAATGAACCGAATTTTTAGATCGTACTTAGATTGATTTGTTGTTGTATTTATTGATGACATATTGATTTATTCATGTGATGAATCCGAACATGCTGAGCATCTGAGAATTGTGCTACAGACTTTTAAAGATAAACAATTATTTGCAAAGTTCATTAAATGTGAATTTTGGTTGTGCGAGGTCGGTTTTTGGGGGCATATTGTGTCAGCATCGAGTATTCGAGTTGGTCTGAGCAAGATTTCTACAATATTGGGTTAGAAGCCTCCGAGAAATGTATCCGAAATCCGCAGTTTTCTGGGACTAGCTGGCTATTATAGACGATTTGTGAAAGGCTTTTCGATGATTGCGACTTCGTTGACAAGATTGCTTCAGAAAGATGTAAAATTTGAATGGTTCAAGAAATGTCAGAAAAGTTTTGATCAGCTGAAAACTCTTTTGACTGAAGCTTCAGTGTTAGTACAGCCAGAATCGGGTAAAGAATTTGTAATCTATAGTGATGCATCGTTGAATGGTTTAGGCTGCATTTTGATCCAGGAAGGCAAAGTCATAGCTTAGGCCTCGATTTTTAGTGTCTTCATAGTTAGTTCTCAATTTTTGAGCAATGAGCCAGAGATCCTGAAATATTAGCAGCTTATCTTATAAAGCAGGGCTATTTTACCCATCTATTTACAAAAATAACCCTAGTTCAAAATATTCACCAAAATTACTTGAAATGAACAGTAAATTTGGGTTTTGAGAACCCAATGGTCGGCACCACCTTGTGTTTTGGCCCCACCATTACTTGATGATTGTGTCAAGCTTTTAAAAAATAATTTTTTTGAGTTTGGGACATGAATGGCTGGCATCAAGGTATTATTTTTTTAAATCATATCATACTGGTATATAAAAATACCAGTATTTGAAAAAAAAATTGGTGTTAGCCATATAATGGCCGACACTAGAGGCATTTAAAAAAAAATTGGGTGCTGGCAAATAGATGGCCGACACTAAGTATATTTTTCTGCTCTCAAGGCTTTTTTTTTTTTACTTTGGGACACTGATAGCCGGCACCAATGTCATTTTTAAAAAAAATGGGTGCTGGCAAGTAGATAGCCGGCACCAAGTATATGTTTTGGCTCCCAAGACTTTTTTTTTTACTTTGGGACACTGATGGCCAGCACCGATGTCATTTAAAAAAAATTTTGGGTGCGGGCCAGTAGATGGCCGGCACCAAGTATATTTTCGGCTCCCAATGCACTTTTTTTTTACTTTGGGACATTGATTGTTGGCACCACCTTTTTCGGGTCCCAAATTTTTTATTTTGTTTTAGGATACCGATGGTCGGCACCAATTTTATCAGATTAAAAATTTTATTTTTTTCTTATTTTGGAACACTGATAGTCGGCACCAAGTATTAAAAATTAATTTTCTTAATTTTAGAAATCAAAAGGCCGATGGTGTAAATGGATGAGAACTTTTTTTTTAGAGAGCCATCAAAATGAGAGTGTTTTGTAGTGTATCATCTAATGAGTTTTTTGTAGTGGATTGTAGATGGGCGTTTTTTGTAGTGTACAACCAAATTTCGAGGTTGAATTATATACTGTCATGTTTTAACAAAGTTGAATTATATATTGTTAAATATGACTCCTATTTTCAGTCAAATTTGAAAAATAATCTTTCAGTTGAACTCTGTTTACTTATTTCAATCAAACACTGATTAGTTTAGATTATTTTATTATTATTTGATCTATGAATTTAGCCTATAAATAGGCTCTTTTACAACCTTAGAAAATATACCCATTAGAGATTAGAACTCATAACACATTTAGAGAATTTTGTGTTTACGTTTTGTGGGTTCTTTATTTTCGGGTTTTCGGGGTTTAGTTTTATCTCCATCTTTTGTACTCTTCGTTCTTTTGCCATTACAGTAAAATTATCTTTGCCCGTGGTTTTTTATCCTCTTTGGAGGGGTTTTTCCACGTTAAATTTGTGTGTTCAATTTCTCAATTTACTCCGCTATTTTTTTGTTCGTTGCTTAATCGGGTCGAAATCCTAACAAGTGGTATCAAAGCTAGTTCAATTTTCATAGATCAGCCCGTTCAGAGATGGCAGCAACAAGATTTGAAATTGAGAAGTTTGATGGTGAGACAAATTTCAATCTGTGGCAAGTTCGGATGATGGCAATTCTAGTTCAATCCGGTTTGAAAAAGGTGGTTACTGGGAAAAAGCCTGAGAATCTAAATAAAACAGAATGGAAAGAGCTTGATGAAAAGGCTTTTTCTGCAATCCAGTTGTGCCTCGTGAATACGGTATTGCATTGATGGAGAAGACCTCATCCGCCTTGTGGAAAAGGTTAGAAACTCTTTATGTGACTAAGTCTCTAGCTAATCGTTTAGTGTTGAAACAACGTCTATTTACGTTTCACATGAACGAAGGTGAGCTTCTTAGAGATCACATCAGTCAATTTATTACTCATTTAAATGATTTAAAAAATGTTGAGGTTCATATTGACGATGAAGATAAGGCTATGCTATTATTGTGCTCTTTACCCCCTTCATACAAGTCTTTCAGGGAGACCCTGATTTATGGTAGAGACAAACTCTCGTTCGAAGATGTGAAGGGTCATTTGTTGAGTAGAGACAAACTTGACAATGAGCTTCATTTGGATAGCAAGACAGATAGGCAAGCTTCCGTTTTGGTAGCATCAAAGAAACGAGATAAAAGGTGTCACTATCATAAAAAGTTAGGTCACGTCAAAGCAGGTTGTTATAAACTACGAAATAAAAAAAGCTGCTGAAAGTAACGAGGAAGATGTAGCTGGTGCTAATTTGGCCGATGAAAATGGTGATGATTTCTTGTTAGTGTCAACAAGCGATAACACCAAGCTTACGTCCGAGTGGATCCTAGATTTAGGATGTTCTTTCCACATGTGTCCCATAGAGAATGGTACTCCACATACAGTTCGATTGAAGGTGGAGTTGTGCGCATGGGAAACGATTCATCTAGTAAGGTAATTGGTATTGGTACTGTTAAAATTAAGATGCACGATGGGATGATTAGGACACTCTCAGATGTCAAGTATGTACCTGATTTACGAAAGAATCTCATCTCCTTAAGTATTTTAGACTTGAAAGGATGTAAAATCAACATCGAGTAGAGCGGCATTAAAGTATCTCGTGGAGCTTTCGTTTTGTTAAAAGGTAAAAGAACCGGCAGTCTTTATATTCTGGAAGTTTATACAGTGACCAGTGAAATCGGACATCCCTCGTCCGTTACGGAGTTGAAGTCAACTTGTTTGGAGCGGAGGCAACTTAGTCATAGGAGGGAAAAAGGTATGACTGTTTCATTGAAGAGAGGTTCTCTTTTGGATGCAGGTTTTGAAAAGTTAGGGCACTGTGTTCGTGAAAATCAGACCCGGGTTGGTTTTGATTTGGCAGTGTACAAGTCGAAGGCTAGAAGTCTTCTAGTTTCTAACCACACATTCGACTCAGTTAATTTCCTGCATAGTTCAAGATAGGCTCGTGGCAGGCTTTGGCAAAGATGGCGTTGTGGAAATATGAGTCAAGGTGGAGATTTGTTAAATATGACTCCTATTTTCAGTCAAATTTGAAAAATAATCTTTCAGTTAAACTCTATTTACTTGTTTCAATCAAACACTGATTAGTTTAGATTATTTTATTATTATTTGATCTATGAATTTAGCCTATAAATAGGCTCTTTTACAACCTTAGAAAATATACCCATTAGAGATTAGAACTTATAACACATTTAGAGAATTTTGTGTTTACGTTTTGTGGGTTCTTTATTTTCGGGTTTTCGGGGTTTAGTTTTATCTCCATCTTTTGTACTCTTCGTTCTTTTGCCATTACAGTAAAATTATCTTTGCCCGTGGTTTTTTATCCTTTTTGGAGGGGTTTTTCCACGTTAAATTTATGTGTTCAATTTCTCAATTTATTCTGCTATTTTCTTGTTCGTTGCTTAATCGGGTCGAAATCCTATCATATATTGTCATGTCAACCTTAAAGGTTATGCCATTAACGGTAGGATGACTTATTGTGCCATAAATGGCTAACTGAGATGTCTAACGCATATGGACATTATCTATGGTGCAAGAGCGTTTATTCCGCAACTTATAAATGAGGTACTAATGCAACGTCAACCTAATTAAAGCAGAAGATGAATAATTGTGAAGAAACTACTATTCAAAATAATTGTATTATTTCTTTAGAATGTTTGTATTTTTTTATATTTGTAAATTTAATGTAGTTGTTTAGGATTTAAGGTTTCATTTTTATATTTTCGTGTATTAATTTCTTAGAATTTTTGTATTTTTTTGCATCTGTAAATTTAATTTAGTTCATATGTAACAGCCCGGTTTCAGTGAAATCAGAACAGTGGTTTCGAGACCACAAATTCGAGTCCGTAAGAAAAATTATTTTATGGTCTACTGTATGATAGGAATATCGTATAAAAATTTAGGAAATTTTACTGATTACATATTTAATTGATAAAATGACCAAATTGCATAAAATGCAAAAGTTGAATCCTAGTAGCTAAAAGGATCAAATAGCTATAGAATTCAAAATTAGAGGTCCCTATATGGCAAATGGACCATTAAGAGAGGTTAGTAGATAAGTATGATGATTCATCCATGGAAAATTAAATAAAAAAGGACAAAATTGGAAAATAAAAAATAAAGATGATAAATAATAAAATAAAAGAAAATTCATCATTTATATCATCTTTCCCAAAATTAAGTACATGGAAACCCTAGCTAAGAGAAAAGAACTCAAGCAAGCTTACTTGGCTTAATTGGGTAAGTAATATTGTGCCGTTTTTAGTAATTTTTATATTTTTGAGATCGTAATAACTTAATCTAGCTATCTCGGGGATTAATTTGTAAATTTATCAAAGTATTAAAGTTTTTCCATGGATTACTATACATGAATTATGAAATTTGTGGTAGAAAATGAAAGGTTGTTGATAGATAAACAACTTTTGTAAAGTGAATTTTGATGAAATTGTGATTTAGGGACTAAATTTTAAAGATGTAAAATTTATGAAAAAAATTTGAATTTTATGAATTACATGGGATGCAAATGTTACATGTAAAAATTGGTTAGGCTTGGAATAAGGGCTAAATTGCATGAATTTCATTTTTCTGAGCCTAGGGACGAAATCAGAATTAATTAAAAGTATAGGGGCAAAATGGTAATTTTGCCTAAGATATGAATTGTATTAAATTGAGCTAAACTTACTCGTATAGATCTGGATAGACCAAATACGGAGCTAGATCAAGGTAAAGAAAAAGTTGTTTATCTATCAACATTGTCGAGGTAAGTTCGTGTAACTAAATTGTGTATATTTATATACTTGAATTGAATGTTGTGTATATGATTGTATTGTTGCTATGAATATGAAATTAATATTATATTCTACAATTCCTGACAAACATCAAGTCCCGATTGAATAAATTAATTTCGATGGATATAAGATTTCTCATGTTGGTTGTGGTTCTGCATATGTTGCGGACACACCACAGCTCGAAAGAGCATCCCGTTATTAGCCCTCTCAAGCTTCCTATTATATGGTTCTTGCGAGCTTCCCGTTAATAGCTCTTCGGAGCATCCCGATTGGTTGTGATTCTGCATGTGTTGTAGACACACCACAGCTCTTATAAACGTCCCGATATATGGCTCTTCATGAGCTTCCCGATTAAAGGCTCTTTGTGAGCTTCCTAATTAATGGCTCTCCGGAGCTTTCCGATATGACTCGCTTGAACTTTCCAATATATGGCTATCCGGAGCTTCCCATTAATGGCTCTTCGGAGCTACACGTTATTGGCTCGCATGAGCTTCCTGGTTATGACTCTTATAAACTTCCCGTTATACAACCCGGATAAGCTTCCCTTATACAACTCACATGAGTTTCTCACTATATTGCTCGAGAGAGAGATTCCCGTGTATGTGCTCGTATAAGCATTCTCAAATATGAATTATCGGATTGTAGTTTTGTACACTTCGAGTGTACTATCTGTGTATCCATCGATATTTCAAATAAATTCAAAGGGCAAAGTTTTGACATGCGATAATCTGAACTTGAGATGAATTATTATGCAAATGTACATGTTATATGAATATATTATGTGGAAAGCATATATATAAGAAAATTTTTACATGATGAGCTCATTCTTGTTTCTTGATATTCACATGAAGTACACGACTAACTTGTTTCTTGAGATTATATGTGTTTAGGCAAATAGCCAAATTTTCTTTGGATGAATTTTGCATGCTTACTTTAAATAAAAATGAATGGTAAGTTAATTTCCTATTATACGAACTTATTAAGCATAATATGCTTACCCTGTATTATTTTTCCTGTTATAGCAATATAGAAGCTTGAAATGGTTGAAGCTGATCGGAGCATCATCACACTATCTTTCGACTCATTTTGGTATATGTAACGAACTAAATTTTGGTATAATGGCATGTATAGGTTCAATTGGGCCATTGATGATAAATTTGTGTTTTGGTTATAAATAGCCATTGAAATAGCTTGAGTTGGATGTAATTTTGTTAAGTATATATTTGTGTGGCTTCTTCATGTTTGTTTTATTTGATGTAGTTGAGTGATGGATAAGTTATAGGCATATTGATATATGAGATGAGATAGTATAGTTGGTATAAGTAAACAAATAGATGTTTATATTAATATGGTAAATTTGAATGATGAGAAATGAGGATGTATGACATGTTCATGACTTGATTTTGGTTAGTTTAAATGTCTTGGATTGGTTTTTGAATGTGTTAAAATGTTAGTGTAGGTGGAAGACCAAATGGGTGAGAAATATGGCTTGGAAATTGTAATACCCCATACCCGTACCTGAGACCGGGATAGGATACGAGGCATTACCAAAATTTTTAGAATAATTTCAATTAATTTATATTATTTAGTATTCATTTTCATGTTTCATGTAACATCCTTTTCATATATTCAATTCAAAGTATCATATAAATACGATACAATACTTAAATTTTCATATTTACATACTCATTCAGGGTATCCGAACCTACCTGACTAAATTGCAGAAATACCAAGATTTAGGGGCATATTGGTGATTTACCATTTTCCCAAATTTCACCTAATCTTAAATTGATAATTTCATTCAATTGATTAATTTAGATAATAAAACAATTTATTCCCTTCAATTTGGTCATTTTTGACATTTTTACAAAATTGCCACCTAAAGTTTTACTTTTATTCAATTTAGTCCATGAGCTTAAAACATGCAAATTAGCCATGATAACTGAATATTCATATATATTTTTCCTCCTCCTCCTCTCAATTCCACATCCTTAATGTATATAACATTCTTGTAAGTACGATTTCACAATTTACTTATTAATGCTCACATCAATTTGTTCACACGAGTCATAGTCACTCAATTATTTATAATTCGAGCTAAAGAGCTCAAAATTAAGATCCATAAATTTTCCCTAAAACTAGACTCACGTATAATTCCACCATAAAATTTTAAGAATTTTTGGTTCAGCCAATTAGTACAGTTTATTCATTTAAGTTTCCCCTGTTTCACTATCCAACAATTCTGACCTCTCTTCACTAAAAATTAATTATATCACAGTACAAAACTCGGATAATGTTACCATTGATTTCTAATGAAAATAGACTCATTAAGGATTCTAAGCATATAAATTTTAGACTCTAATTAATTTTATTAAATTTTTGGTGATTTTCCAAAGTCAAAACAGGGGAACCCGAATTTATTCTAACATTGTCTCACAAAATTCATTATATATCATAATTTACAAATCCATTGCTTACACTGTTTCTTCTATGAAAAACTAGACTCAATAAGCTTTAATTTCATATTTTATTCATCTTCTAATTCGATTTCTACAATTTATGGTGATTTTTAAAAGTTAGTCTACTTCTGCTGTCCAATATTGTTTTAGTTCAAGATGTTTATTACCATTTTTCCTCTAAATTTCAAAGGTCATACAATTCAGTCCTTGCTCAATTAGCCCATCTATTAAGCTAATTTTTCTCAATTAACATTTTATTACATCATTATAAACTATTACAAAATCTTTGAAAATCAGAATTTTAACACTAAACCTTAATTCACAACTCTTTCACAATTAGGTCCTAAAATCAATATCTATTGAAATTACTTGATAAAATCATCAAACAACAAAATCAAAGCTTCAAATTCATTTTATTTCATCATAAACAGCTAACACTTATCAATGATAGCTTTTAATTTTGTTCATAAAATCAAAAACTAATGAATTAAACACTTGGACCTAATTGTAAAAGTCACAAAAACATAAAAATCTCAAAGAAAAGGGTAAGAATTGAACTCACATATGTCAAAGTATGAAAAAACAGCAGCTTTCAGACCTCCCATGGCGTTTTTGCTGAAGAAAAATGATGATATCTCTAGATTTTTCAAATTTGTCTTGTTTTATATGTTTAATTTGCAAAATTTCCCATTTTGCCCTTGTTTCTCCTTGTCTTTTTTGCTGATTTTCTTGCCCAACCATCCAGCCCATACAATTTGGGTCCAATTCCTTTTAAATTCCTCCTTTTTAATCACTTAAACTATTTAATCACAATTTAATAAATTTTGCACTATTTTCAATTTAGTCCTTTTTAATTAATTGACTAACCAAACGTTAAAATTTTCTAACGAAACTTTAATAATAACTTAATAACACTCCATCAATATTTATAAAAATATTTATGGCTCGGTTTATAAATCTGAGGTCTCGATACCTCGTTTTCAACCAAATTTACCTGATTAATTCTTTTAAAATCGCAAAATTCACTAATTAAAAATAATTCTTTTAAGTTCGCGTTTGGCCTATAATTATTATTTTTTAAAATTTCTAAACTTACTTGTCGGATTTTGTGATCTTGAATCACTGTTTCCGACACCACTGAAAAATTTGCCTGTTACAGAAATGGCCTTATTTAGTTCCACATGGGCAGAGACACGGGCGTGTGTCTCATCCATGTGTGACGGTCTGGCACTAGCATGTAACGATTCAACTGCCTCCGTTGGCAATGTCGTGCACCTTGCTGAGGCGTTTGATAGTTGCTCGGTTCGACTTTTGATGTCTCGTCTGATGTACTTAGAAAAATAGTGTAATCATATACACCATAATCGGGAGTTTAGGGGTATTGCGTGACCGAAGGTGCCAATGGAAGAATATCCTCAGTAGTAGGTGTACGTGTTTCCCGGTCGAGCTCCGAGTGGTATGAGGACGATCCGGACCCTATTGAATGTTGATGCTCAGGGTTGTCACCAAAAATATCCTCAAACGATGAAAGAAATTAGAGCTCAAGCTCCGGGTGGTATGATGACGAGTCAAATGCTTCAAATTGGGGCTCGAAATCGGGGTTCGAGGCAGAATCGGTTTCGGTGTTCCCAAATGGTAGAACTCAGTTATGGCGAGGTCGTACCTTCCTCTGTTGCCATCGGGAAGATTTTGGTTATGCATCTTCCAGGATCAGCATATAACAACCTTAGAATATAAAGGGCTTCCTGTGTGCCATATACCATTCTGCGTACTCGCGCATAGGAAATAACCCTCCCTATAAGACATACAAGGGAGGGCACCTCAAATGTTGATAATTCTACAGAAAGATATATGGTTTATGTTTTTATGCCCAATTTAAAGCGTCCTAACCTAAACCTTTTTTGTCCATTCCGTGGACTTCTTTGATGTCGACGGAAGGGTACGGGATAGGTTGTGCGCAACCGAACTGCCTCAATAGCCGACCTCCATTGTGTTACTCTATCATATGGAAATGAATCAACGGAACATTTAACACGAACAGCTATTGCTGCTCGGTAACCTATGATGGTATGAGCATCATGACCTTTTCCTCGACATATGGCATCCATAGAATCTACATAATATAGACAACACGTTATTAGTTAATTTTTGTGCAATTATTGTATTTAAAATAGAAAGATTTCGAAGCGTATTTTACGTCATCCTAGGAATGAGTCTCGATCATCATACGGTACACAAGTACGATGAACGATCGCCTAATTTCTGGTACAGTTGCCCATCTAAAAAAGAATAAATTATCAGATTATTTTTTCATGCAAAAATAAGTATACTATACTATACAATTAAAAAACAGATGGCAAAATTGAACTACATATTTACCTGTTCACGAGTGGCTACACATATGGTTGGTGGCTCACTGATGCCAGAAATGGCATTCGGTATAATGCCCAAGACTGCAGTAGAAACCAGCAACCGCCCATTGTTTTTGTAGACGGCTTTGTTGCTCGACAAAGCTCGCAGTATAAGCATGCTAATACTGCAGAGCCCCAACTAAAACTTCTGATAAGCTCGAGATCCTCTAATAATGGGAGATATATGATGTTGACTTTATTTTGATTGACGTCTGAAAACAATATCCCACCTATAAGTTGTAGAACGAACGCTCTTGTAGCGTAGATAATGTCCATATTCGTTGGACTACTCGAAAGATGCTGGAAGTTTTCTCTTAACCAAGTAAATTTAATATTGGTTAACCGTCCTTCCTCATCTTTGGGGGGCACTCTTTCAAGTAACTGCTTGTAAGTACCCCATGAATCGAGCACTTTTCCAAACCCAGTCACTGCTTCGCTGTTTATAGATAGTCCAAATTGGACTGCTATGTCTTGTAGTGTAATAGCTACCTCCCCACACGAGAGGTGGAACGTATATGTCTCCGGGCGCCATCTTTCAACAAAGGCCGATATTAAATCGACCCACAGCTTAGATATCTGAATGTATGCGGCCACCCCAAAACTCGCGACGTTCAAATACGACAAAACTCTTCGATTGGGAAAATAACAGAGACCATGCAACCGGGGTCTCATAGTTCAGTACTGATCCTGCATTTATAGTAAATATAGAATGTTATATTTCTCGTTTAAAAAAGAATTTAAATGAATATTTGAAATTAAACAGGACATTTTTCTTCTCGTTTACCTTATTCACATTTTTAGCAATGTGGTTGTTGTCATTTAAAAGAATATTAGGATTAGGATTAGGATTCATTGAGTGATCGACGGTGGTCGGCGGTGAACGACGATTGTCGAAGGTTTTTTAAGGTGATTGGCGGTCTTCAGGCAGTGGTGGACGGTGATAGTCAACGATGAGCAACAGTTATCGGCGATGGTGATCGGCTTTTGGGTTGAAGTACCCCATTTATAGTAGGGGACCATAGTGGCTGAGTAGGGGTAAAATTGAAAAAAAACTTGTTTTATTTTCTGACTCGTTAGGTCACGTCACACCAGGCCTACTAGTGCCTGCCAATGGAAGGCTGAATGGGCTTGGCATCGGCCAATTCCTGGCCATTGTTAACTGGCCTAACGCTGACATAAGCCTGACAGAGGCCCTAACCTGTCCTTCAACCTTTTTTTCATTCCATTTCATTTAAATTATCTTTTTTTTCCATTTAAATTTAATTTTTTCTCATTTCAATTTTTTTCATATAGCTCATATTTTTTTTTTCATTTCAGTTTTTGTTTTCATTTCAATTTATAATTTATTTTCATTTAAACTTCCATTCCATTTCATAATAATTACAAATTCATTTCATTTCATATTAATTACAAATTACATTTCATTTCATATTTATTTAACATTTCATTTATTAATTTTTTTCCATTTAAAATTATTTTTTGTCCTAATATATAATTTTTTTTCATATTAATCACAAGTAGTCTCATTTCAATTTTTTTTTCAATTCAATTTTTTTTCAATTTATTTCATATTTTTTCATATTAATTAGAAGCAGTCTCAATTACATTTTATTTAAATTTTGTCATATTTTATTTATTTATTTTTTCTCAATTTAAATATCATACCATGTCAAAATTTTAAATTTAAATAAAATTTTCTCTCTTTTTTAGGGGTCTTTTTACGTCGACCTATTGAGTCACATCGTAGCAGGCCTAGTGCCTGCAAGCCGTCTACTGGTGCCAGCCATTGAAAGTCCATTTGCCAGGCCTACCGCAAGCCTGACACAAGTCTGACCTATCCTTTCAACTTTTGTTTTCATTTCATTTTAATTTCCATTTCATTTAATTTATCTTTTTTTTTCCATTTAAATTTAATTTCTTTCTCATTTTATTTAAATTATCTTTTTTTTTCCATTTTAATTTATGTTTTTCCCATATTAATTTATATATTTTAATCTTTTTGGTAGTTCACCTCAAATCAGTCTCTTTTTTCTTCTTTAATTTCTATTAAATTTGAATTTCATTTCATTTCAATCCCTATTTTAATTTCATTTTCATTACTTTTTTACTTTATTTGATTTTCAGTATATTAATGTGTTTTAAAATAAATATGTATGTATATTGTATTATAATTTAATGTGTTTTAAATTAAGAATAAGAAAAAATATGTATTAATAATTATTTAATCAATTGTATAATTTGAATAAAGTATATCATTTGTATAATTTTTCATGTTTTTACAAGAACATGCGCTCAATAATATATCATTCGTCATCTTCGAGTCCGGCATTACAAGACGATTGACCGGAAACAAAGACACGATGTGGGCAAGTTGATCGGTTGTGTCCAGATGTTCGACACACAGTGCACAGTTTGGGTTCGCCCATCCCCCTGACGTCCATGTCATTTAAAATTCTTGTCGATTGTTGTCAACCTTTAGGATGTCTACGAAGACTACGGTTAGGCACCATCTCGAAAGCAAGCGGTGGAACTTCCCAGTTTGAGACATCGAGGATTACAGGAAATTCATTCCCCCATATACGCAATGTGTGTTGTACGTGTAGATCTCGTCTATGAATTGTTCAACATTTAAGTTTGCTCTCACACATACTGCATGAACATGCGTACACAAATATCGAAGAGTTTGAAATATCCTGCACTCGCAACGCCTATTTCACAGATTAACTACATACGACCTAGGTGGAAGACTCGAACGACAGTCAATGTATCTTGAACTCGAAAAGTCTTCAAGTCGTGTGAATACAATTCTGTGTTCATTGTTTGCGCCCTTCGACTATTTACCGCCATGACCTTTCGGACAGCCCCAACGTATACGTGCCCGGCCTCGATCTGCTTAGCTTGTTTCAACCTTATCCTAGGCATCAATGTGACCAACCTATAGAATGTTGTCAAGAAAATAATAGAAATAGGTGAATGATGTATGCACCTCAATACAGAGTTGACCTCTTCTACCAGGTTGGTCATCTGCTTATACCAAAACCCCTCATCATAACTTTGAGTCCATTTCCAGTTATCCATGCTACCCAACCATGTCCAGAGATCTGTTGGTAAAGATGACATCTGAGATTCAAGCCTCATGAACCTCTGCCTGAATCTTCGCGATTCTAGCTCATGAGCTACATATGCAATTTGGAATCAATATTTTAAAAACTTTCATGCTGAAAAAATTTGAAAAGGAATTTTTGAAATAAATAAAAACAATATTTTTTACCCATGTTCACGAATTCTTTTTTCCAATCTTTATTCTTATAATCTTTGTGGAAATTTGTCGCGATGTGTCAGATGCAATAAACAGACTTCCAAGGAACCCCTAATCACCTTATCACAGCAAGTAATCCTTTCGATCTATCTAATATAAGGCAAATGTTGTCTTCTCTGACAACGTGCCTTCGCAGATTTCTGAGGAAAAATTCCAAATACTCGAAGCACTCACGCTCAACAATGGCGAAAACAATCTAAAGTACATTTCAGTTGCCGTCTTTTGCAACAATATTCATGAGTATTTGCGTGTATTTTCCGTGCAACCAGGTCCCGTCCACTTGCAATATCGGCTTGCAGTGAGGGAAGGCCCTAACACACGGCTTGAACATCCAAAAAAATTGGTGAAAAAATTATTTTCCCGATTGTATCTCCTCGTTTAGGACTTTATACGGCAGTGTTTGCAAATCAATCATTGTCCCAGACACGTGCTCCTGCATCCTGGCTATCCACCATTGAAGCTCGTTGTATGACGCATCCCGGTCACCATACAACTTTCGCATCGCCATTTGCTTTGCCCACCATGCCTTTGGGTATGACACTTTATACTTGAATCGAGCTTGCATGTCTGCAATAAGGACCGACACCTGAATGGTGGGTGACTCTTTCACCAAAGGGATGATGCAGTTGCATATAGTTTTTGCATCTAACTTTCGATGGTCTTGTGACATACGAGCAGACGTGTATGTGTATAGACCTTCTAGTTTCTTTATCATCCACATCTGTGTCTGATGCATTAGCGCGGCTCGAACACGTCAACTACACTCACTTGATGCTTTCCAACATTCTCCTATGTACAAAGACTGCATTGAATTCATTATTTTATAATCCACACCTAACTTCAAGCTAAGTTGTTTTATAGCATGTAAATAGTATTTCTTATTATTGAATTATTTTCCTACGAACAACTCTTCATTGTCGAATTTATCATCAAGTAGGTGAGCCGGTACAATGTTTGTATATTTTGGGAACTCGTGTGCAAGAGCCACATCAGGATCACGTTGGTCATGAAGGACCCTAGATTATTTCTTATAACTATACAAGAGCCCGCGTTCCCGGTTGAATAGGGGTTTGCATTTTCACCCTCCACTAGGCCTTCCTTGTCTATGTCTTCAGGGATGTCATCAAAATCGAGGTCACTGAAATCATCGTCGGGACCACGGTGGGACTGATCATCATTATCGAACCCTTCATCACCATCTTCTATAGTGGCCAACACCTTTGGATGGATCTCTAGACGAGTACACGAGTTTGGGATGTTATATGAACATCCACCGGTGTTTGGATTTTTGAGAGTTGGCATTGACCGTCCACAATCCAACTGATCTTTCTAGGAGACGTTAAGATCAAAATCAATTCCAGAATGCTGGCTTGCTAGAATTACAACTTGAATGGGATTCTGTTTATCTATCTCTGCGAACAACTCAACCGGGATGAGATTTTCCATATTAAGGGGCAATAAGTTGCTATCATTGTCCCTAGATCATCATCATCTTCAAGCACCATTTCTGAGAACTTGAGCGGATCTATTGAAACCGAAAATTTGTAAAACAGTTTCAACATTTGCTTTCCGCAACGGGTTACTATCTTTGTACTGATTTTTCATTTTAAATCCGCCAGTGATACATGCTTGTTGAATCTCATTCCTATTTTTTTCCGATTTTGAAATACACAGCCTTCTTCAGTTGAATTTATCATTTCTCCATCGAAATGAACATAAACAAACAAAATCTGGGAACTCATCTTAAAAAATTTTTGCTTCCTTATCAACAAAGAAAAAATTGATATTTTTAATCTCGAATTTCAACTAATAAAGCAAACAAAAAAACAAATAAAAACTCAAATGGAAGACAAAACACCTATATATATATCTGATAAATTTGGTGCCAGCCATCTGATTCCCAAAATTAAGAAAACTAATTTTTTAATACTTGGTGCAGGCCATCAATGTTCCAAAATAAGAAAAAATATTTTTTTTTAATCTAATAAAGTTGATGCCGGCCATCAGTATCCCAAAACAAAAAAGAAAAATATTTTTGGGACCCCAAAAAGATAGTGTTGGCGCCATCAGTGTCCCAAAGTAAAAAAAAAAAGTGCATTGGGAGCTGAAAAATGTACTTGGTGCCGACCATCTACTGGCTAACATCGAAAATTTTTTTTTAAATGACACTGATGCCGGCCATCAGTGTCCCAAAGTAAAAAAGTGCATTAGGAGTAGAAAAATGTACTTGGTGCCGACCATCTACTGGCCAGCACCCAAAATTTTTTTTTAAATGACACTGGTGCAGGCCATCAGTATCCCAAAGTTAAATAATAAAAAAAGTGTCTTGGGAGCCAAAAAATGTACTTGATGTCGGCCATCTGTTGGTGAGTACCCTAAATTTTTTTTCTAAATGCCTCTGGTGCCGGCCATTACATGGTCAAAATCAATTTTTTTCAAGTACTGGTATTTTTATATACTAGTATGATACGATTTAAAAAAAAATACTCTGATGCTGGCCATTCATGTCCCAAACTCAAAAAATTTATTTGTTTTAAAGCCTGACACAATCATCAGGTAATGGTGGGGCCAAAACACAAGGTGGTGCCGGCCATTGGGTTCCCAAAATCTAAATTTACTGTTGATTTTAGATAATTTTGGTGAATGTTTTTGAACTAGGATCATTTTAATAACTATTAATTTTTTTTGGGCTAGATGAGTAAATTAGCTATAATGACTTGAAGCATTTGGAGATTCTTCTTATCCTTATCAACCACATGCTTAAAAGCGGCCCCAAAGCCAAGCCCAGCCACATAGGCAAATGAAATATTGTTGGAGTCTACGCAAAGATCCAAGAGATTGCACAGAGAGTTTCGATGCCTCCACTTGGCTTTCTTTTTTTTGGAGATGGACGACTGCTAATATTCATCTGACCATACTCCAATTCTGTTGTTGCTTGCAACCATTTAAAAATTCACATTGTTTTCTCAACCAGCCTTGGGAAGTAAATTTATCAAATTTTTTTGGTATCAAATAATGGTGAAATACTTAACTAGGCAGAAGTATTCAACAAATCGAGGTTCCTGGAAGACTACAGAACGGTGTTCCTTTGTTGCAACTGTTAAAAGAAAAAAATTAATATGGAAAATTGAAAAAATAAAAATAAAAAAAATTAATGTTACTAAAATATAACAACTTTGAGGTGTGTAGAACACTTTCCTTAAAAGTTTTTATATGTCTACAAGATACAACAAAATTTTTAACACTCTAAAGAGAATAGTCTATCTTTTAATGAAATGCCTTTCCAATATATCCTATCATATGGACGTATCTTTTAATGAAATACATTTTCATATAATTGTGTTGTTTTACAAAATAACTTTATATAAAATTATGTCTTTATAACTTTATGTATAAAAGTTACGTCTTTACAACACAACTATTTATTAATAATTATAATTTTTTAGACTTTTTCTAAATAATAAAATATTATTACTTATCATCATTATAAATTTACTACACTATGGTGGTATATATAATATTTCATTAATTTATTCTTTAAGAAATCAACATACCTATCATATGTAAAAAAATGTACATTCTTTTATTAAAGAATGTTTAAGTCAATATTCAAGATATAATATATCAATATATTTTTTCATTCATTTTTTCACTATATGGTATATTCTTAATATTATATTCACATAATAAGGAAGCACCCAAATATCCACCCTCACTCAAATGTTTTGAAATTTCTCAAACTTTTGTATAAAATTTCAAAACATTTGACTAAGTCGCATAAAAGCAAGTATAAATCAAATATAACCACTGTCAGTAGAATTTCATGACATTCTTGTCCTTTGCAAATATAATTATAAATGAAAAGGAAGACAACCTTCCTCATTTGACACGTCTCTCACTAATTGTTGTCGTTTTTAACATTATAAAAATGGTTAAAATTCAATTTTGGTCCTTTTATTATGTTTAAATTGAACTTGAGTTTTTATGCTTTAATTTTTAACATGATTCGATCCCAATATTTTTATAATTTTTTATAATCTTATTAGTTAGTCCAAATAATTAATATTGTTAATTTTTCAATTAAAAGGTTACATGACTTCTGATATCTTTTGGGTTTGCCTTGCCTTTTTTGTATTATAAGATAATACTCAAATTTTAGTTGTCGCTCCTCTACTACGTTAAAACTTAAGATTTAATTTATATACTTTAATTTTTGACATAGTTTAGTTCCTCTACTTTTTCAATATCATTGTTAGTTTAAATAGTTAATATTATTAACTATTTCAATCAAAATGCCGAAGTCAATTTTTCTTAATAACATTATTCTGAAAAAAATTATTTTATCGTGACAATGGTGTTTTTGAGAAAAAAAAATTTACTTTAGCATTTTCAACGTTATTTTTATGTTACATAACTAACAAGTGAATGTTTTTTTTTTAATTTTGAAATGACACACTAGAGAATTTACAAGAAGAATTTTAGTGTTGATAACAAATTGGACTTGAACTTTTAAATTCTAAAAGTAGAGAGGTTAAAATCTTGAAAATAAAAGTAGAAGATTAAATTCCAACAGTATGAAATGTATAAAGACTTAGAGTATATTTTAACTTTTAACTTTTTATTTTATAAATCAATCAAAAAAAAATTAACCCAAGACGAAGTGTCAATCGGAAACTATACTAATAATAATAAGGCAACTTTTTTTCTCAAACTACTTTTTTCTAATAGATTTGATGAAAGAATCGGTAAAAAAAATTAACGTGGATGATGTGAAATATTTTTAATGATATGTAATTTATTACTTACGTAACTCAATAAGATAATTACATGTGAAAAATAATAAAATAAATAAATCATACATGGAATTAAAAAATAATTCTTAATTTAAAGAAAATATACATAATTATCTAAAAAAAAGGTTCAAAATGAATTCATATGTTTATTTACTGAGAGATTTTAAAAAGATAATTAATAAATCAAATCGAAAATATTGAATATGTGCATTCATGTTGAAACTTTTTAAGATAATTACGGTTATTTTCTTTAAATTAAGAGTTATTTTTTTAACTTCATGATTTTTTTAACTTTATGAATTATTTATTTTATTATTTTCCACATGTAATTATTTTATTAAAAATATTTCACGTATGAAATTTCACATCATTCCGTTAATTTTTTTAACGGTACTTTTATTAAATATTTAAAAAAAATTTGAAAAAAAAAATTTAATAACCAAAAAACACTCCAAAATATAATTAATACCATTTTGAGAAAACATGTGAATGTTAATGTTAGTGATCAAATTTGTCATTAATTCAGCTACTGGCCCCATTGCATGCTATGTGTTCCCTTTATAAAAATAAACTCAATTTGAAAAAGACTAGTCGAATATCAATTAAGTTACTCTAGATTCTGCCATTCATACTTGTAACTAATAATTAGTCTCCCAAATCAACCGTCAAGATGGACGACATTTTATTAAGAAATAGATTTTATTTTATCTCCTTTATTTTTAAAAATTTGTAAATTAATTATTATATATTAGATTAAATAATAAACAGGTTATTTTTAATAAAATTTTATTTATTTTTATTATTAAATATTGTTGTGACTGATAAAATAATCAGATAGTTTCATGTGATGTGCCATGTGTACATCATTATGGCAAACAAGGACCATTTTTCATGGTGAAAATAGATAAAATTTTAAATAGAAAAAATGGTTTTTTCTTTGATCTAGTTACAAAGATTAATTTATTTATTTTTTGAATAGGAAGATAAAAATGCAATTTAACTACTAATGCAATGACTTTCATGGTACTTTTACTGATGTTTATATTTTTTTTTTGAAAGGAAAATTTAATTAGGTTAAAAGATTATTTAAGCACAACTAAAATTTAAAATCTTATTCGAATATAGGAAAAACATAATTTTTTTTAAAAAGTTATTAATATATCAAAATTTATAAAATATAAAATACTTCAAATACGATTATCACATGAAAAAGATGTACGAATATAACACAAATTAATTGATCTAATGTTAGCATAGGTGAAAAAATGTATATCTTATTTATTTTAATTTTAAAAAACGATATTTAATAGAATTAATTAAGTTGATATTTGTGAAAAATAGTTTATATATATTATAAATTTTTTTAAAACAAATACTAAATTAATACACTATTTTGATATTAATTAATGGTGTAATATTCGTATAATAATTACAAATATATGTTTAAAATCATGAATAATACAAATCCTAATCCTGAAGCCCAAAATATACATATATAGTTAAATAAGGGGGCGGGGAAGAGTCCAAGGATTCGCGAAAGGCCGAAATGTTAGCAAAAGGAAAACACAAAGCCCAAAGAAAAAGAAAATCAAATGGCCCCATGCAAGTTTCGAACCTGCGACCTTCAAGTTATTAGCACACCGCTCTAACCAACTGAGCTAATAGGCTTGCTGATGATCAATGTGTAGTAATTAATAGCAGTTACAAAAAAAAGTCTAACTTCAACCCGTCAAGCAATTTGGAAGGGATGTATTTAAATAATGTTTGGATATACATCAATCCAAAGGCTTTATTTAGTAAAGAGATGTAAATTTTATAGCTTAAAATATTCAGATTTGCTTAAAAAGTAAATACATCTTAAAAACAATATTTGCATTACCTTCTTAGAATGTTAAATCTATCCCTATTCTCTTACAAAAATATTTAAATTACTCCTATTTATATTAGAAGTTGAAAACATATTATATATGTAGATTATTTTTTATTGTTTTTTAAGTAGTAGCATTTAATTGAATTGATTGAGAAAAAAATCGATTTAGACGAGTTAATAAGTCTTATACTATTTATTCATAATTTGGTTTTTATATTTTTATAATATATTTAATTAGTTATAATAATTAATAACATTAACTCTCTAATTAAAATATTATGTGATTATATATAATTTATTTTTAATATTATATATAAAATATTGTTTAAAAATGTAAACAAATCATATATAATATGTAAATAATTCAATTTTTTTAAAAAAATAAAATATTATATGAAAATAAAAAAGTATCTAAAAATAAAAAAAAGTATTTAACTTTTAAAAATTGAAAAAACTTAATTTTTCAAAAATACATTCTAATTTTTATTCATAAATAAAATATTGTTTAAAATTTTAAACAAATCATATATAATATATAAATAATTAAATTTTTAAAAAATTAAAATATTATATAAAAATAAAAAAATTATCTAAAAATTTTAAAAAAGTATTTAACTTTTAAAATTTGAAAAAACTTAATTTTTCAAAAATGTATTCTAATTTTTTTTCATAAATTTTAATTTTTTCAAAAACTCTAAATCCAATAAATTTTAAAAAATAGATCTATTTTTTTTTCAAAAATTCAAAACAATATATCTAAATTTCCAAAATAGGCCTAGTTGAACAAATATATATATATAAAGTTTTGAGTTTATTTTTTTCAATTTTTATATAATATTTTAATTTTTAAACTTTATATTTATATATTTTTAAATTTTATAAAATATATTTTTTAACTTTTATTTTTTTGAATTATGATTTTTTAGATTTTTAAATAATATATTATATATAATATTTTTAAAAAGGTTATGTAGCGTGATCTAACAATACCACGTGAATGATAAAATATTTGGTCAATAGTAGCCAACATCGTTCAATAGTGGTCAACATTAGTCAACGGTTGGCCAACGGCAATCAACCATGGACAACACTTGTCAACTTCCAGTGAGTCAATATTTTTATTCTAAATAAATTGAATTATCACATGATACATTTTGATTGATTGGATGTGTTACATGATAAATTTTGATAGAGAGACAAATGATTTTTTTAACACTGTTGTAGAAAAAAAAAGTTTGAACCGAATAAAAAAATAAGGGTAAATTACATAAACAGTCACTCAATTTTGGGGTAGCTAACAAAACAGTCACTTAAGTTTCATTTCAGTCTCTCAACTTTGAAAAAATAACAAAACAATCCTTTTAACCAATTTCCGTTACAGACGTAACGAAAAAATAACATGGCACTTAACGGTGGGTTAATTGTCATTTTAACAGTCCTTTTAAACCCTAAACAGCCTTGGGCAGTAGAAGAATAAGAGAAAAAGAAGAATAAGAGAAGAAACAAAGAAGAAGAATAAGAAAAAGAAGAGTATGAGAAGAAGAATAAGAGAAAATGGAAGGAGATGAGACTAGTTGGGTTCTGGGGGCAAGTCCTATTGCCCGCATTCAGCCATTTCTAGATAAAGGGTCTGTCATATGTCTGCAAATCCAAATGAAACCAAATCAAGAACCAAGTTCCACAAAGAGTCAGCAAATCCATTTTTAACATAAACTAGAACAACCAATCCAACAAATCCATGCATTCCCAAAATTCAAGTCTCTAAAACAGAAAGATCAAGCAATAACATTTGCCATACTGAAAGATTGTACAGTAAATATATATTGAGAAAAAAAGGAATTGAAATCTTCAGATAGTAGTATTTCTAAATCTTCAAGTTCAACTAATTAATCTGAACCACACGTAAGTGGCCATGAAGTTCTTATTGAAACTGGAAATGCAGACAAGAAAAATATACAAAGAATGTCAACCTAAAAATCATTTTCATGCACCCACACTTTCTTATCACCAAACAGTGAAACAAACTAACCACCTTCATCAAGAAAAAACCCAAAAATGAAATCTCAAATTATCGCTTTCTTTTCCTTTCAATCTTGAAGAAACCAATCCAAAAGCAAAGGTCATTCATTACCTGACCAGAAGCTAAAATAATAGGATCTCTCATAAGCTCGTTAAAAAGAGGACATTTGAACTCTTCAGGACAGGGCACCGCTTCATGTAACTTAAAGGTGGCCGGCAAGGATCGTTTATTGAACATAATGAGGCCTTTCAAAGCACAAAGAGCATCTTTAGCTCGATCGATGGCATGGATGCTGTAATCATCTTCGTCGACGATAGTCCTAACCAGTTTCTGCAATTCTTTCTTCAGTTCCACTTCCTTCGCTCTCACCGTTGGATCTGAACTTAACACCCCCGTTGTAATGACCTAAAATTCACAGGCACCGAAAAAGTGAGTTATAGAGCCTCCGTCTTAGTGAAATAAGTTCGAAAATAATTATTAGGAATAATTGTGAGCCTAGTAATGTGTTTAATTAGGCTTTAATTAAGTGAAATTAGCTCAATTTAGTGTAAATAATAAAAAGGACTAAATTGAATAAAGAGTAAAAGTTTAATTGTAGATTAAAATAAAATAAAAAGAGCCAAAATGGAAAATATGCCATTTACTATAGAATGAGGCGGCATAAGTGTAAGATTTTTCTTACTTTATTAAATTATTATATTATATAATTATTATTTTATTTAAATTATAATATGAATTATAGATAAATAAATAAATAAATCTAGTTGTGTGACAAGTGTAGGGTGATGAAGTATACAAGTGTATTGAAATAATAATTAAATAGGTACACTTGTAATATATTTACTTATTTACTTAATATTTAAGTAAAAAGATATTTTATATTTATTATTAATTAGTAAAAGATATTTATTAGATGTTTATTATTATTAAAATTATTAATTATATTATATTATGAAATAGATTAGATCAAGACAAATGTACGGTGGATATGAGATACAATTGTAATATATACATTTGCTATTAAATAGATATTTTATAATTATTAATTAATTAAATAGAAAACAAATTAAAATAAAGTAAATAGAATAAAAGGAAATAAAAGGAAAAAGAAACAAAAAACCAACAAACAAACAGAATAAGAAACAGAGAGCATTAGACATTAGAAGAACAGGGGAAGAAAAAGGAAAGAAAAGAAAAGTGGAAAATTCGGATTTTAAAGCTTCAAGTTTGTTTGGTAAGCTAAATTTAGTCCTTTTCTTTTAAATTTGATGTTTTAGAAGTCTTAAAACAAGGTTTTGATGAACTTAATTTGATAGTTAGAAAGTTTATAAGCTTTTAAACAAAGTTCATATTGAAGAAAAAAGATGAATTAGGGATTGAATTGAATAAATTTTAAATTAGAATTAGTAAAAGGATTAAATTGTAAGGTAAGCTATAAGTTTTGTAATAGAGGGATTAGGTTAAAAGAAATTTTAAATTAGGGTTATATTATGAATACTTGATAGTTAGGATGAATATGGAAGAAAAATGAATAGAATTGAAGTATGAAATAAATATATGAATTTTCAATTAGCAAGAGTTTTATTCACACAGGAAGAAAAAAAAAGGAAAATAACTAAGTTATCCGGATGAAATATGAAGCTCTTGTTGAAACTAGAGCAATAAAGTAATATATCCGGATGAAATATGAAGTTCTTGTTGAAGCCAAAACAACAAAGTAATAATTCTAGATAAAGTATGAAGTAAGTTTGGGAGTTGCAACCAAACGAACATTAGGCATAAAATGAGTAGAAATTTAATTAATTATTTAAATTAATGTTGTAATTAATAATGTAAATTGTTATTATTATTTTTAGCTAACAAGGAAAACGAGGCATCGGCATCCAAAGGAAAAGAAAAGATCGTTGAGGAGTAAACTCGTATTTTGGGTTTGTATTACTATAACTCAAACTATTTATTAAATGTATATTGAATTTATAGTTATGGAGTAATTAAGATAAGGTAAGTATTATATTTGAAATTAAATATGAGTATGTGTGAAAATTAATTTGTATATGAATTAAGATAATAGATGTTTTAATTGATTGAGTATTGAAAATTTTTGTGGAAATGAAATTGAAATTGGAAAAGTAAAATAATACCCTATTAACTTGTCGGACTAGATTTTATACAAATGGCATGCCATTGGATTTGTGTTGTGATGAGGAGATTTGTAGTTCGGCCGAGAAGATGTTTCTGTTATTATATACTTCGGTTTATCCGAAGAGGCATTTAATGCCTTATTAGTGTGTTATGGAGGATTTATAATATTCCGGATGTGTTTGGGCTGGATATTCTGGTGTGTTTGGGTGGAATCCGCGTATCTGACGAAGTCTGAGCCTTGCTAATAGGGTAAATAATTGAAATGAGATTTTGAAAATGAGATTAATTGTTTTGGCACTATTGAAAAGTATGAGAAAGAATGTATGAGTTAAATTATGAATTGAGTTAGTATGTGAAAAATGAAATATGAATTTAAGAGTTATGAAGTAATATAATTATATATAATTAGTTTAAATGATTATAAAGTTTTATGGTTGATGTTTGTAATTTATTAATGTTAAATAGTTTTGATTTATAGTAATACCACTGAGTATAAAATACTCTGTGTATGGTTGTTTCCGTGCGCAGGTCATCCAAAACAAACCCGACTCCGACAAGAAAATTTTGGTGACGTATTTCTTCTTTTTATTTAAGTGGCATGTATTAGGTGGTTATACATGAGTTATATATATAGCTTAAATGATGTTGCTGTAATTAGATAGTTATGCAATTTTGGATGATAAGTAATTTAAAAGTTATAAATTAGTAAATTTAGTATTAAATTTTGAAATGAAATGAAAGATATGAAATAGTTCCTTTTATGTTAATACTTTAAAATTTAAATAATAAATTAATGGATTAAGCGTAATCTAATAGTGTTTTAAGATGTAAAATTCTTTGGTTAAAATATTGGTATTGGTTGGTTACTTTTGGTTTGAATTTGTAGGGGTTTTAAGTAAAAATTAGTAGAAATATTGTCGAAATTTTTATAAAAAAAAAAACAACAGCAACAACAATTTATGAAAAATTTTCCGGAATATTCGAATAAGTCCCGTTCTACTTTTAATACGTGTTTTGGTCTTCGAGAATCCAATATAGAGACTTAATTATTTGTATTACTATGAATGTTATATTAATTGTGAATTATTCGTAAGTTGTCTGATATGTCCTGTAATACCTCATAACCTTATTCCGGCGACAGTTTAGAGTTAGTGAGTGTTACACCTGTTTTCGCCATCCCACCCAATCAAAAAGAAATCAAAGCCGTTAAACAAATTTATCAATGAAGAAAAGAACAAAGAATGAGAATACTCTGTTTCATTTTTCTCTATTCTGAACTGAGGATATTTTATTAAAAAGGAAAAAAACGACGACAATTTAATACTTTTTTGCTATCTTCTTCTTCTTTTTATTGCTCACCGCACGCTATTGTTCTGTTGTGGGAGAAAGAAGATGAAGAGAAAGATGAGAAGAAGATGAAGAGAAAGATGAGAAGAAAATGAAGAAAAATCATAACCAATCATCTTTTCTTTCTTTGTTTGACTTTTTGACTATTCGTCCAACGTTTAGCTAGTTAACATGCCACGTCAATGCTCCCGTTAACCCCTTAATAGAAACTGTTAATCAGTGACTATTTTGTCACTTTTTTATAACGTTAGTGACTGTTTTGTAATTTTTTAAAAGTTGAGTGACTGAAATAAAATTTAAGTGACTGTTTTGTGAGCTACTCTAAAGTTGAATTACTGTTCGTGAATTTTCCCAAAAAATAATAGCTGAACTAATAATATGGAAAAAAGAGTTAAATACCAAAATAAAAAAGCAAACACAGTTTGGGGCAAAATTTAGCATTAAGCCTCATTTAATGCCTTAAATTCAGTACTTTTTGAGAAGATTCAAGTTTATTTTTCGCCGGCAAGTTTTCCATTCAAAGAAACTGACTACCTCAGGCTCTCTCATTATCCATATTCACATATAGGATTGAAGCAAAAGAACATTTCTTTTTCTTCCTTTTTGAGTTGTTAAAAAGAATATGGGGAGTATTCCAGATTGTGTTTTGAGGTGGAGTGGGCAAAGAATGCCGGTTGTGGGATTTGGCACCGCATCGGAGATAGTTGAAGGATCAGATTTTTTTACTGTCACAAAACAAGCTGTTCTTCAAGCAATCAAACTGGGTTATAGGCATTTCGATACAGCTTCTCTGTATGGGTCAGAGCAGCCTTTGGGTGAAGCAATCGTTGAAGCACTCTCGCTTGGCTTAATCAAATCTCGAAACGAGCTCTTCATCACTTCCAAGCTGTGGTGCACCCAAACTTATGGAGATCTTGTTCTTCCTGCTCTCAAGACAAGCTTACAGTAAAATCAAATATTTGTTTCCTCTTTTTTGTTTTTTCTATCTTTTGTTGAGCTGAAGACAGAGAATGGTTGTTGAAGTGCAGAAATCTGAAGTTGGACTATCTAGATCTTTATCTCATTCATTGGCCTATATGCTTAAAACAAAGGAAGGAAGGGGTGTCAGGGGGTAAGGAATATGATCTATTCCCTATGGATTTAAGTTCCGTATGGGCCGCCATGGAAGATTGCCAGAGGCTTGGGCTCATCAAATCTATCGGTCTTAGCAATTTTGCATGCAAAAAGGTGGCCGATATTTTGTCAATCGTAAAGATCCCTCCGGTTGTTAATCAAGTAACTCGCTCTTTCTCTCTCTGAACACAGTTAGCCTTCAATTTTGTTTGAGTTTTGAAGTATTTGTGAGACCGAAAGTGAAGCTATTTCAATGTTTTGAAGGTGGAATTGAACCCTCTGTGGCAACAAAAGAAGCTGAAAGACTTCTGCCATGGAAATGGGATCCTTTTGCAAGCTTACTCTCCATTGGGAGCCGTGGGAACCAAGTGGGGCAGCAATAGAGTTATGGAGTGTGAGGTGCTCAAGGAAATCGCCAAAGTAAAAGGGAAGACCGTGGCTCAGGTGCCTTTTTCATCCAGAAAACAGAAGCAAAATTAGCTTCGTCTTTTTTGTTTCAGGAAATTTAGATGAAAGTTGAGTACTAACTGAAATACTAAACCAAAAACCAGGTATGTCTAAGATGGGCGTATGAGGAAGGGGTGATTGTAATAGTGAAGAGTTTCAACGCAGAGAGAATGAAGCAAAACCTTGAGATAATGGATTGGTCATTGAGTGAGGATGAGCTGAAAATGATCCAACACATCCCACAAAGCCGAGGCGTCCAGGCAGAAGCTTTCGTCTCCGAAAATGGTCCTTTCAAGACACTGGAGGAACTTTGGGATGGAGAAATTTGATTTGCTATACAATATTTCCACACAATTGTTTCCTGTCTTCCGTTTCCATGTTAGTTTTACTTTCACCTTCCACTTTCTTTACTCAATGATTACTCGGAGTTCTCTTATCTTTTATGAAATCCCAAGTGGACCGATCCATGTATTTATACAAAAGAGGAGTTAATGAATCAGTAAGGAAATCAACTAACAATCAACCTAACAGAATCTTGATTAACACACTAACTGAAGATTTAATAGATTACAAACTGACTTATCTAACCTTAACTGCTAACTAACTAACTACTAATAGAACTACTCAACTTGAACCTTGAAGCTGCAGCAGCATACTTCAGTCAGCTGCCTTCATACCTTGATATTCACCTATCTACTGGTCTTCCTGGCAGTTTTGATGTTGAACCTGTTGTTGTTGCTAATATTTGCTAACAACACCAAAACTAAATTTGAATTTATTGAAAAACGGTGCAGAGGCTTGGTAAGGACATTTGCAATCTGGTCTTGTGCTGGAACACAATTTGCCTCTTGCTGTCACTTTCTCTCGAACAAAAAACTGGTCCAATTCAACATGTTTGAATTTGGAATGCAGTACAAGGTTGGCTGACACTGCTACTGCTCCTGAATTATCACATCAGATAGTAGCTTGACCATCAATACTAACTTGTAATTCAGCCAACAAGGACTCAAGTCGGATGATTTCAGTTGTAGCATGAGCTAAGCCCCTATACTCAGCTTCTGCAGTGGAACAAGAGATAACTTGCTGCTTCTTTGAACCCCACGACACCAGATTACCTCCTAGAAAGACACAAAAACCTGTTGTGGACCTCCTGTCATCCATATCAGTTCCCCAATTAGCATCAGAGTATCCCTCTTGAGATAAACGAGAGGTAGCCTTGAAGGTGATACCATAACAAGAGTGCCTTGTAGATACCTTAGGATCCTTTTAACTGCCTTGAAATGCTGGCGAAGTGGCTTATGCATAAATTGACACACTTTGTTGACAGCAAAGACAATATTTAATCGAGTAATAGGATTTTTTTTTGAGGAGAAGTATTAGTGTCAATAATATTTGATATATATTAAAAAGTATTAGTTAAAATTTCGAAAGTTACATTAACATGTTTGATATACTCAACACTTCTATGAGAATGTAATAATTTTTTTTACAAAATTATCCTTATTAATAAAAGATAATATTAATGAATTTCAATAATTTTTATTATTAAAAAATACTTGAATTAATCCACAGGTTATGGTTTGTTCATGTATTGGTCAAATTTGTTACATGTAAATTTTATATTAACTCAAGATTGTGAAGATGTAAAAATTATAAATTTTTTGTCATTACGTAATAGATATAAATTTAAGTATATTCATATCTAGCGTATATAACTTAAAATTGTCTTGATATTAAAGTTTCATATCAATGAAAAATTATATTTTAAAAATATTTATAGCAAAAGAAATTAGGGTGGGCATTGGCCAATTCTGTCAGTTTGTTTTTTTTATTGCAATAACTGAATAAGCTAAATTTTAAATGATAATCGAAATAACCTAATCAAATTTCATTGGTTTGATTCGATTTGGTTTTATCGATTTTTGTTTTTGTTTTTTTTACCTTTTAGATTTTTTTAAAAATAAATTATTTATGTATTATATTTATTTATATACATCAAAGCTAATAAATTATAATTAAATTAATTATAAAAATGGAATTGTAATTATTAATTTCGGCTTGAGTTTTATTTTTTATGTTGCAGTTATTTTACATTGTGTTGAGTATATATAAAAATATTTTAATGTTTAAAAGAATTGGTTTTATTCGGTTTAAATTGCTAAAATCGAAACTGAATCGAATTAACCATTTAAATCAAAATAGGTAAAAGAATAAATCGAAAATGAATTTAATAAAAAAAATTATCTTAATCTTAAATATAAATAAAAGAACTGCTAGTTTTTCCTGGTAATTTTTTTTTTTAGTTTCCAAGAAAATAACTTGCCTATCGATTATGAATAAATTATTAAGGAAATCCCTTCCTATTAAAAAATATAAATTCCAAAACCCTGTGAAAATTGTTGCTAAGATCCACAACCCTTGAGAAAACTAGATTAACGCGAGTGGTAGATCTAAAAATTAGCCAAAAGCTGCGTTTAACATTGAGAAAACTAGATAACGCCGCGGAGCGGAATATCCACAGATCGGGGAATGGGGTCAACATCTTTCGGTATTCCAGAGCATAGGTTTGGTTCCAATGGCGAGAAAATGCCAGTTTTGGGGTTCGGAACGGCGGTCTTCCCACCCGTAGGAGCTGAAGCTACAAAAATGGCAATTCTCCAATTAATCAAACTTGGTTATAGGCATTTTGATACTGCTGCCAAGTACGGGTCAGAGCAGCCATTGGGTGAAGCAATTCAAGAAGCACTTTCGATTGGATTAATCCAATCCCGAGACGAGCTCTTCATCACTACTAAGCTATGGTGCGGCGATGCTCATGGAGACCTTGTTGTCCCTGCCCTCAAGAGAAGCTTACAGTAAAAACAATTACATATGAATGATCAGTCTCATTCTCATATAATCAATCATGTAAATTTTTCTTGTCTAAGACATTAATGATTGGCTGCAGAAATCTCAAGTTGGAGTACCTGGATCTCTTTCTGATTCACTGGCCTGTCAGCTGTAAACCCGGGACTTATGAATTCCCAATAAAGGAGGAAAACTTCCTTCCTATGGATTTCAATTCTATATGGGCAGCCATGGAAGAACGTCAGCGGCTTAACCTCACAAAATCCATTGGTGTCAGCAATTTTTCCTGCAAAAAGCTGACTGACATCCTCGCCATAGCAAACATCCCTCCCGCTGTTAACCAGGTAACACTCTCGATTTGGTTTTGGATTTTGGAATAACAATGATAATGAAGTTGTTATTATGTTTTGAAAGGTGGAAATGAACCCAATGTGGCAACAGAAGAAGCTAAGAGAGTTTTGCCGAGCCAATGGCATCTTTTTGACTGCTTACTCCCCATTGGGAGCCAATGGAACCTTTTGGGGCAGCGATAGAGTGTTGGAGTGTGAGGTGCTTAAAGAAATTGCCAAGGCCAAAGGGAAAACTGCTGCTCAGGTACCTTTTTTCCCCATTTTGTGACACTAGTGTTTTTTTGAGTATAAGGAATTAAATTAATCTTAAAAACATTCCAAAGACAGGTATCTCTGAGATGGATATATGAACAAGGAGTTGGCGTCATTGTGAAGAGTTTCAACGGTGAGAGAATGAAGCAAAACCTTGGGATATTTGACTGGTCTCTGGATGAGGATGAGTTGAAAAAGATCGACGAGCTCGCACAAAGCGGAGGTGTCACTGGAGTGGCTTACACCTCCAAATGTGGACCCTTTAGAACAGTTGAGGATATTTGGGATGGGGAAATGTAATTTGATCATAAATTCTCAGGTAAGAGTTTTTCGGTTCACCAGCAACAATTGACACCAATGCTCAACAGTCGATTGAATAAGATAGACGCCCTTCTTTTTCTTTTATTTTGACAGTGATTTGTGACAAATGCAATGCAAAACTTTTATTAAAGAGCCTAAAACCTTGAAAGTGCATGCATTATAGTTTATAGCCGTTGATGTTTATACGTATAATTGTTGCCATTGTTTAACGGAATTACCGAACACTTGGGTTTAGAACAGGGGTCCAATGAAATAGAGTCCAACACCAGAATAAGTAAATGAAACTTAAAAAGGTTGGATTGAATCATCATCAATTTTATTTTTTATATTTTAAAATTTTAGTTTTAAATAAATAATGATTTTTAAATTCGTCAAAGTATATGCCAACTCAACTTAAGGCTTCGTTTGTTTCAACCTAACAATTTTTACGGAAAATACTTTTAGCCTTTTTTGATGTTTGTTTTATGTAAAATGTTTTTTAGTTAACATAAATTTACCCTCTTATTCTATAAAAAGTGTTGCCAAAATTTTCTCTGTAAGATATTTTCCATATTGATAAGGTTTTGTTCACTGTAACATCCCCATACTCAACACGAATATCGGGTCAAAGCACCACGATGTTACATTCTCTACTACATTACTTATAAAATATTTTTTATAAACTTTCATAACTTTTCAATTTAGTCCCTTTTTATCATAAAAGTTCAATATTCACTAATTAATCATATTAAATCAATTTTCTTTCTTTTTACACTTTAATCACACAATTTATCTCAATATCGCGTTTCACATATCAAATTTCTATGCATTTCATTTCTATTATTTCATCCACATTTTTTCTTAACTTTAACAATTTAGTACTTGTCATTATAAAAATTTCATATTTTTCCACAATTTCACTTTTACAATACTTCATGCATATTTTATCATCTCATAACATATTCATTAAACTATTATCATAATTTCTTATTCACATATTAAATTGTTTCACGCTTAAACTTTTGTACATTTTTTAATTTAGTCCATATTGCCAGGTAATTTATTTTTCACCATATAAACACTTTACTCAAATAATTCATTATATCTTATTTCACATAACAAATTTTCATGCTTATCACTTCTCTTGATTCAATTATAAATTTCACAAATTTTACAATTTAATCCTTAATATCATGAAGATTCATTATTTACTATAATTTCACCTTAACATCACTTTGTAATCAATTCACTACTTAATTGATGCAATCGGGCCCCATGAGTTATCAAATGCGAATGATGTTTCCCTCGAGCTGCCTAAAGGACCTATTACCAGAGCTAGGGCTAAGAAGTTTAAAGACACAATTTCAGCTTTGGTTGATCGGGTTTGGGGTGAATCCGTGGCCAGTCTACTTGAAAACTCATGGACCAGCAAGATGAGCAAACCGTGCACTTTACTTCAAGCTCTTCCAGCTTAATTTTTAACAAGCTCGTTTTTAGCTTATTCATTTTTTTTTGAAATAATTAATTAAATTGTCTTAGTTGCTGTTAAGTTTAATTTGAGTCTTAGTTAAATATTTCTTGGTTCAGCCGAATTAATGTGTGATATTTAAGCTAAGTAAATTTGTTGAATTTGCTAGGACAATGTACATGGACGGCAAAGAAGAGGTGGACAACATCATGCATAATTTGTGGAACAAATTAAGGAAGCATTTGACCAACATCTTGCATAATTCATGGAAGAATTTGAGGAAGCATTTGGCCAACATCATGCATAATTCATGGAAGAATTTAAGGAAGCATTTGGCCAACATCATGCATAATTTAAGGAACAAATTGAGGAAGCACCATGGCCGAATTTGGCTTCCAATTTTACCCATTCGGCTACCCTTTTGTTTTGCCTATAAATATGTGTTAAATTTCATTGTAAGGGGAGAAGAACCTTGAATTAATGTTTTTACATTTTGTGAGATTGTTTACAACTCTCATTGTTCTCCAAAGACTCGTTTGCTTATCAAGTAACCCTTGTGGCGTCAACCCATTCTTCTTATCCGAACTTATCACTTTGCATCCAAAGTGTGGCGTTCAAGTTATACCGAGGTTCCTATCATCTTTGATAGTGGGTCAAGGTTCCATTTTATTCGTTTTCCATCCATACAACATTTAACCTTTCCTAAGTATTCGTATAAGTCCCGGGTTAACACACTTATATTGTGTTGGTTCAACTTGAATACTTGATTTTCATTCACCTATCATCCTCAATACACTTCATAACCCCTTTTGAACTAAATTTGAGCCTTTATCCCTTCTTTCTTAACCTATCTTCGACAAACCTTGATATTACTCCAATTCACGATCGGGCACATCAACGACTCGACTCTCATCACCGAGGCCGGGGCGTATCATCAATTTAAACTTTTTATCATAAATCTCAAATATATGCTTGTTTCAGTGAAAACAATTTTTATGAAATATTTTCAGGAAATCTGCCAAACAACAGATAATATTTTATACAATTTCATCTAAACACAAAAAAATATTAACTTTTCAAAAAAAGTGAGTCGTTTTTTCAAAATTATTTTTTAAAAATCATTTTAAATGGAATCCAAGTTTTTCCCCGTAATAATTTTGCAACCAAGGGTATCAAAATGATGGAATGACAATTCTACTAGGCTCTTCGGATCGGAATGATGTCGCCCACCCCGCTAAAAGCCAATTAGTGCCCTTAAACGGTGCTTATGTGAAAACGAGCAAAGCTATTAAAAAACTTGCCCCCTGACGGTTCCACCTCAGTTGCAGCATTTGCCAGAAACACCAGGAATCCAACATCACATGTCTGTCATCCACAAAAGAATGCCCTTTTTATATGACACATGTTTTACAGCAAAGATAGCAAGTGCTAACCGAACTCAGTTACGGGAGCAGCGTGGGAACTGTCAAAGCAAAATTGGGAGATCAAGGTATAACACGTTTAATAAAGCTGCTGATGCGATGGCAAAATTTACAAGGGTGTTATCACTTGATGCTCATAGGTTTGATGTGCCACGTGTTGCTTTGGAGAAATTTATTTATGATGACAATAGTCATGTAATTTCCTTGATTTCTTCCTTCACAATAAAAACAAATTTTACAGACATAAATGTTACAAAATGCAAGCGACAGCTTATATAGCTCATACAAAATTACAACCAGTAAAACGTTATTTTAACTAAAACACAATTTGTAATTATCCATTGGTAGTCTTCTCTTCTTCCAAATCCTTGAATTTCTTGAAGGAGTAAGAACATAACGCCGTTGCATCAAAGGATAAATAAGGTTCACGAGTTCATGCAAATGAAGAAAAACCTAAGAATTTAATTAGCGCCCGGATGCATTTAATACATACAATTTTAACAGTTACCGAAGTTCTATTAACATAAGATAACCATGAATATTATCAAGCATTATTAAACTATCAGATCCATCACAGAGAGATCCATTACTAATGCATCAGCAAATGTCAAGATTGAAAAGTAAATTTTACAAGATTACCTTAGTTTATATTCTCCTTTCATGTAAGACCCCTATATGCTCGCATGAAAATAATGAAATCCGCTGAATATGTGAATAATTGAGAGCAAAGCAGTTCACATAGCAAATAGGAAGCAATTGGAGTAGCAAGGAAGATGCAGTGGACTGTCTTCCACCACCATTGGCTGCCTGAATGGATTTAACTGAATCTACAGGACATAAGCATCGCATGAATCATTAAATTAAGCAAATTAATCTCCAAAATATGTCCAAAAGAAATCTACAGGAGAGAGAAAGTGTGAAAAGAGAATAAACAGCAATGTAAAATTACAGGAAGCCTGGGAGGCTGGTTTGTAACAGCATTTATGCAGCAAGCTGCAAGATTACAAGCTTCTTCACAATAATCAGAAAATACTGCAGGGACATTTATCTCCTTTATTAGCTCCTGAAATGTTCATTACAAAACCAAAATTAAGGGAAAAAATCCTGGAATACTCAAGCAACAGCATAAACATAAAATCTTTGAGCTTTCCTAGAAACACAAAGCGACACTTGTAGAAAACATTATGAATCATGAAGTGAGAAAAAAAAAAAAGAATCTAAAGGGCATACTGAAGACATACTATAGTGGGCAACCAACTTGCATAAGCTGCAACGCCAGCATTTGGAGCAATAACTAAGTGTGGGAGGGAATCCTGTTACACGAGAGATTCTTAGGAAATTTTAGTAGGCTGAGCCAAGCAGACAAGACATCTCCCAAGATGAAAAGCTTTAGAGGGACAGAAAGATGGTAAAGGAAAAACAGGCCTTAGATATATCTAAGAAACGGTCATGATAATATCCTCTATGTAGTTGCAGTGTCACTGCAGATGATGCATGACCTATACTGCAGCTGGCGTTCTCATTTTTGTATCTGCAATCACAATCTTGCTCAATGCAATGAGCATAGCTGTGTAGATCAATCTTATCACCATCCCTACGCATTAAATGGAAACAGGAAGCTTCAGCAATGCCCAGCACAAGTTAGAATTAAACGACCGATCATCTAAAGTTGGGTCATTCAGAAGAATAACATAAGATCAAAGACCAGTTCCTAATACAGACCTTACAAATGCAAAAATCAATCCTAAGGGAAAAGATTTAACAGTTTGAAGGAGCAAAAGAAAAAGCCTATTTATGAAAGGGTATTTAACATAGCAACCTGACCAGCACCAAAGTCAACAAGACAATTATGACTAATCACTGTCAAGACATGAAATGGAATTATATGCAAGTTGACGATTTAATTGATTCCCATCCAAACCAAGTAGTTTGCTTTGCACTTACAGTAAAGAGAAACCAAGTACAATTTCTGCAGAAACTAAAGGTAAGACGAACCTATGATGTGGAACCGCAGGTCCAATAAGCTCAATTTGAACAAAAACCCCAGGAAAGACTGCATGTAATTCTCCAAAGACAGCAAGTTGAAGGAGCTCCTTCTCAGGTCCTTTGAACATACAAATAAAAAAAACACTTAAATTTAGATAACCATATTAAGACTACATAAAGAAACCACCGAGAAGTTAAGTAAAAAATATTAAAAACTAAAATAAAATTTGTCCATATAAGAAAGACTGATTTACATGAAAAAAAAGGCCACACAAGCATGCATAGACATATGTAAAAAAGAATAGCTTGCTCCCTTTTGATTCACCATTACTTAATTAAAGTATCTACTCTTTTCGTTTTATCAGCAATTAGTTTCCAGTAAGTGCATAGCTGATTGAACACCTAGATGCTAGCACACAGAAATTACAAACAGATAACATTTCAAATTACAACTAATGGGGATTTAAAAGCTAAAGATCATAGTGTACCAAGATAGTGTATGCGCAGTTTGCTGATTTCAGAGGTCAAGCTTCCCAATCCAGCAAGTTGTATTGCATGATACACTGTAAGTGGCTGAGACAAAAAAATAATTGAACAGATATATATTTAGTGCTAATGTCCACAAGCTAGTAGACATCTACAAAGTATAGCATTTCCTCGAGTATGCATCTGGATTCGATGACAACGATTCTAATTTCTTTTGACTAAGTTTCTAGCTTTACTCTTCAAGAAAAATTGTATTTGGATTTCATTTGAGCAGAAAGCAGAACTCAAGGTTTTGGAATTTCAGACTAGGGATGTTTCTTAGCATTGTATCATATATTTCTGGACAGATGAAAAGTAAAGCACCTTAGAATTGAAAGATTATTAACCATAAACTAAAGAAACCAGTAAAATATCATCCCCTTTTTCCACCATAGAAGAAAGGAATTGCATGTAAAAGATGTACCATAAACACCAGTTGATGATTAGAATGACAAAGTATTAACTCAAAAATGATTCTATAGCATATAATAACATCTCATACCCAGTGGAGCAGCAAAGAAACAGGTGATTGTAATGGTATGCACCTCCATTCATAGTAATCCTTCCAACTGCACAATGCTTTTGCTATTGGAGATGAAGGCCCTGCACTATTACAAGGTTAATTCTAGAAGCATTCATTAGGGCAAACCAGAAGGCTGGAAGTCTAGAAGCAAAAGTGATACCACGACATGGGCACAAGATATTTGAGAGATTCCAGGTATCACTTTCAAGCCTGCAAACAAAGTTGAAAGTGACCATAATTTTCATCTGAAATGCCATAAGCAATCAACTAGCTTAATCAAAAACTTCTGTTATTCAAGTAACAAATTTGCATTTGAATCACAGCTTAGAGAACTAAATAAATATATAAAGACAAAATACATCCACTTAACACTTTCACAATCAAACTCCTGATTTTGCGAAGGCTTAAACTATCATCACTGAAGAGTGAAGAATCAGGAGATTGAAGAAAACCTGGAATTACCAAAGGATGTAACCGACGCACCACAATGGCATTCACAAACCCACAACCCCACTTGATGAATGCCCCTCTTTCTCAAGAAGGAACACCTGCTCTCTTGCTTCTCACTAATCTACCAAAACAAGTCAGGCAACCAAGTCAATTAAGTCTAATATAAGCTTAAATGCAATGTTTCATCAAATCCCTTTTTTGCAAGCAAGGTGACAGTTACCTGCACCGTAGATTCTTGGGAAAACGTGAAAGGAAAATCATTTAACAAATCTAAGTTCTTCATTTGCCGCTCTAACCTTTCACACTCTTCTCTATGTACCTTCCAGTGAGAAATCTAGGAGCAATTATATTACAATTAGAAACAAGCTTACGTAGAGATAACATTGCAGATAACATGTTGAACTTTATTCATTTAATTTTTTCCCTTTTACTTAGAAATTAAAGAACCTGATGAGAAGCAGAGCAATAAGAAACGGCTCCACAGCTACCGCAACGCTTTCTAGCAGGGCCTAAGCACCGAGTTCCACTCCCCTTCCCGGCACACTCCATTGATCAGACTTCAGCTGTTTTCTGCCACTTCAATTGGGAAAACTGAAGTTCATCATATTCATATGGGCAACGAATGCCGGTTTGGGCTTCTTGAATGGTGGTCCATTTACAAACTAATGCCGGCCTACTCTGCCAACGAGTTTTTGGACTACCACGCTAAAGTTAGAAAGCTGGGTTGGCAAAAGAAAATCGAAACATATCCGAACTGTCCTTTTGGACGATTTTTAATTCACAAGTCATCAAAATCAGCCCCTTGCAAGGGTTTTGGTCTCAACTATTTGCACAAAGAATTGGTAAAAACGTATGATGTTATATTGAATCGGATTGAATCAACCGATAATCAATAAGTTAAAGAACAAAACAACATTAAAAATCAGAAAAATCAAAATTTTAACAAGAAAGTCTGAATTTTTTATTAGATTTTAAAGTCTTTTACTGAAAACCCAATTTTATAGTAGTGTTATAACCCAATTTAAATTTAACACCTTTTTACCTAATTTAATTCATTTATGCAATTAGAAATATTAAAAGTTACAAACTAAACATTCTAGTATTAGACTCAGAGTTCAAGAGCATTGTCAGGAGATTTAAAATTTTCAATATTTTCTAGCCGGGACTAGTACTTTGTCATGTAAGCTTTCTGGAGTGGAATGTGTCTTGAATATCATTAGAATTGAATAAGAATTTTACTTCATGCATATACTTGCAATGATGTGATCAGACCCCAAGTGTTTGAAGATTAAATTTCGTGATTTCAATGTGTTGATCAAGTGTTGGGAACACAAGCTTCAATCTTAAAAGCAAAGAAACATATTTTTCCCCTAGGTTTAATTATCTTCTTTTCCTCATCATCAACCCCATGTAGTTAAAATACCAGAACAAAATCCCCAAACCAGAAATGCACAAACGATTCAGTTTCCAAGTAATTTCCGATTTCAATATACGAGAAATGCCTGTAATATCAAAGTTGTTGTTGGTCATTATTTTTCAGAAGCAGCTTACAATCAAGTTGCTAATACAGTGTCTTCATCCCACATCACTGAGATATAACGGGATGAGGCAAGAAGCTGCTTATAAAAGAAGCGGGTTTAGATGTTAGAAAGCATACCTTTCTCGGCCTTTTGGCTAAGATCAAGTGTAGTATCTGTTCTTATCAGTTTAATATCTGATACGTGGGCCATTGGCTCACATGATATTAAATTTATTTTTTGAGGGGGAGGGTCCACAACAGTAGCTTGCTACTGGGTCTCTCGAGCGTCGCCCTAGCGCTGCACTATTGCATGGGCCTGGCGCACCTCACCCAATTATAGTTTTAATCTTCTATTTACGCAGTGGTGTATTTTTCTTAAGGTATGAACTTGACTTGGAATACCTATATTTTAAATAAATTAAATTATAGTTTTAATCTTTTATTTATGCAGCGGTGTATTTTTCTTAAGGTATAAACTTGACCTGGAACTATATTTTAAATAAATTAAATATGTACGGAAAATTTATATTATTTTACTAAATTAATTAATTTTTACACAATATAATTTTATTTTGAATAAGTTAATTAATTTTTGTCCAATATAATTTCTATTAGTAAAAAATACTGTATAAATGCTATACTCTTGACCATAAAAATTCATAAAATATTTATATAATAATATAATTTAACTAAACTAGTTTGCTATGCACGGTTCGCGGTTATAAACTAAGTGTGGGTTTGGATGAGCGATTGGGTGCGGTGCGGTGCGTTTAGCTTACTTTTTGTCTCACGCTACAGTATCGCTACAGTATCTAATCTCACCGCCACCGCTGTTTTTACACTAACCGCAGGTAAACGCACCGCCCATCCAAACTCACCCTAAATCATATTAAATAAAAAACTATTGGATTTTAGAAAATATTTAAATTATAATAAAAATTATATACAAACTATTGGAAATTTTTAGTTTTACAAATTTATTTGTTTAAAGAAGTTAGAAAATATTTGAAATAAAATTGGCCATAAACAATAAATACTAGCAATTAAAAAATTAATAATTATTAGTACAACGATGAAATCGTTAAAAGTACAATTAAGGAGCCGAATATTTAATTAAAATAATTGTTTACATAGATTTAATCAAAAAAATATTTTTAACAATATGTAAGTGCCATTTCCACGGCATCTGAAAGTTTCTGGAAACTCAACCAAAATAAAAATTGAAGTCCCCGCTCCTTTAATTTAATTTTTTCCAATTAGGCTTTGAAGCACTTGCACGGATAACTTTTCTTATTGTTCAAGTCGCATGCTGGTGAAGTGGTTTTTTTTTTAATATTAAATATTTAATGATTTTTATTTTTAATTTTTTTTTTGGCGATCAACCGTATAATATCAGTTTTTAAAAGAGTATATTTACATCAACTTTTTGTTCATCATGCTTTGAAGCGGTTGCATGATCCATTTTTTATGTTTGTGTTTAAATATTCTTTATAAATATTTCGAAGTTCTCTACATAAATTTATATTTTATGATAAAAAGTTGATTATGTTCAGAAATATTGTAAACATCGATTGAAAAATATTTTTAAACTATACTGAAAAGGTATTAAAGATATTTTATAGGGATAAAGCATACTCATTGAGTACTCTGATGGTTGTACGATCATTCGATGCGATTAAAGATCAATTTCGTTCTTGCAAGAATGATGAAGAGTTTCTTAGTCCTAAAATATCGTATCTTGCAAATAATATAAGACCTGATATAACTTTCGATGTAAACTTGTTAGGAAGATTTAGCTCTTCTCCAAACGTTAACATTAAAATTGAATTAAACATGCATTTAGATATCTAAGAGAGACCATTGATATGAGGTTATTTTATTCAAATGATTCAAACTCCTTATTAGTCGACTATGCTGATGCTGAATACTTCAATAAAGAGGTCATCTTTTTAATAAAAATATAATAATGTTATTATTAAAACTTTTCAATTTGTCACTATTAGCTAAATGGCGGAGGTTCCTCACCTAGTTTGAATTTTTTTCGTGCATGATTTTCAAAGTTAAATACTTCCCAACTAGCGGTTTTCTTGGTTGAACAGAGGGTGCTTCCCAACTAGCTAAAGTTAGGAGTGAGCAAAACTCGATAATTGAATTTTGAGTTAATTGAATCGAGTTATATGAATTATCGAGTCAACTCGAATAAGTAAGTCGAGTTCGAGTCGAGATGAATTTTATAATTCAAATAATTCGAATAACAGATTAGTGTAAATACCTCATTGGTCCCAGTCAATTTTGAAAATGAGCAAATTGGTTTCTTTCAACAAAAAAAAATTCAAAAATTTATAAAAATTTCAAATTTTATATATTTTTTAAAAAAATTCTAAAGAATATATAAAGAAAAAAATTTTAAAATGTTCTAAAATAATAATTTTGGAGACCTAAATAAGTTAATTAATGATTCAAATCTATCATACTAAAGTATTTTTTTCTTTTATTTTGCTTTGAAAAAGTTTTCAAATATAAATGATTTCAAATTTTTGTGCTTTAACATAGAATTAGGTATATTGTAACAAGATTTTAATTTGAGATGTTTAATTTTTTAATTTAACTCGAACAATTTTACTTGATTCGAAAAAAATTCAAATCGAGTTAGGATGATAAAATAAGACTCGTCAACTTGATTAACTCGAAATTTTTTTACTTGATTCAATCAAACGCTCGCCCCTAACTAAAGCAATGCTACTTGAAGGTACTAGATGACGAATAGGAAAAGGTAACATGGTTAGTGTTTTTAATGATCCGTGGATTAATGATTATGATAATTTTTTTTGTTGACACTATTCCTCTGGATGGGTGTGCCCGTATGCGAGTATGTGATTTATGCAATACCCCATACCTGGCCTAGACGTTAAGATCAAGTCTGGAGAGCTACATCAAATCATTTTAGAAAAATCTAAATTTAACCATAGAAAATTTAATAGCCGAACAATATCATTCGATTCGAAAAAATTTCAAATCGAGTTAGGATGATAAAATAGGACTTGTCAACTTGATTAACTTGAAATTTTTTCACTTGATTCGATCAAACGATCACCCCTAACTAAAGCAATGCTCCTTGAAGGTACTAGATGGAGAATAGGAAAATGTAACATGGTTAGTGTTTTTAATGATCTGTGGATTAATGATGATGATAATTTGTTTTGTTCCTCTGGATAGGTGTGCCCATATGCAAGTATGTGATTTAATTCATCTTAATGGAGGCCCATGGGATAGGGATATGGTGGAAGGATTTGTAACAACTTGTTTTTCAGTTGTGCCGAAAATAACAATTTTGGAACCCCATTTCTGATGGTAGAACCCGTAAATATTATTGTTTAATATCTATGAGTCTAATTTAGTAGTATATTGAGTTCTAGTATAGTAAATTTATGGAATTGATAGTTAATTATGAATAATGACTAAATTGTAAAAGTGTTAAAAATTCATTGCTATAGATTTTAATTAGCTAAAGGACCAATTAAGCAATTGGACCAATTTCTATTAGTGAATAGTGGAAGATGGCATCTTCCACTTATATTTTCTTAATGATGATTAATTAAGTTTATTAATTTTAAACTAAGTATAAAAGACAAACTAAAAAGAAAATCAAAACATTTTTCTCATCTTCATCTTCTTCACTGTACAAACAAGGGAGAAAAGGGTTTTAAAGCTTCCAAAATTTAATCCTTAAATTGGTAAGTAATTTCAAGTTCGTTTCTTGTAATTTTTATGTTTTTGATATCTCAGAAGTTTGATTTAGCTGACCGGTGTACTATGTTGCAAACCAGTAAAGTTTCTAAAAGTTACCATTGATGAATACTTGGTGAAATTGGTGTTAATTTGTTAGATTTTAAGCTTAGATACGAAAAAAGACTAGTTTGTAAAGTTTAATTGCTAGTTTTTGAACATAAGGACTAAAGTGCATAAATTTCAAAATTAATGTTAAATTTTTGTAATTATAGATGATAAAGGGTTATAGAAGGACATAATTGAGATCGGTTTCAAAATTGAGGCTCAAATTTGAAAGTTATGGTAATTTTGGTCTTAGGGAATAAATTGAATAAAATATGAAACTTTAGGGAACTTTCAAAAAATGATATTGAACTGTCATATGCGTGTAATAGGATATTATAAGGTATTTGGAATTGATAAATTGAAATGAATTATTGTATATATCGAGATTTGAATAAAACAAAGGAAAAAGGAAAATCAAGGAAAAGGTAAAATTATGGATTAGTCCTCAACGTTTTGTTTGTTGTTGTTTTTGTTAGGTAAGCTCATATGATATGGTTGTATGTAATTGAAATATATACTTGCATTATGAATTTGTGTTGTGTGAATGTAATTTGTATTGTTTACGATTTGGTACAAAAAAGTGAGATATGAATTAAATTGTAAAGAAATGATTATATGTGCTAAATGTGCTCAAATGAACGTAATAAAGGATAAGATACGATTGACATGCAAATAGGGTTAATTGCGTGCTGGTACGAAATATATGTGATAGTACGGAGTATGTGATTGTACGAAGTTTACTATTGATTATATCGAAATCCAACATTTGTTGCAAATTACCAAGTTTTATATGTCTCTACAGAAGTCATGGTGTGGTAGAGGGACATGTTATTACACGATTATATGATTGCCTATGGGTTTTTCACTTTGGTGCCCTGGTGTGGTGTAGTTACTTGTGTATCCAAATCAATTCATTAGAGTTTATCGAGCTAAATGATTATTGAATGAAATAAGTTAAAATGAAATGATATGAACTTGATATGCAAATGGCTAAGTGTTGTATTGATAATGAGATTGGTATTGAAATGCTGTTTTGAGGTGACTTGAAATTTCATAAGTTTGAATTACTATATAAGATGGTTATATGTTAACTCACCTTGTTGACATGTGCTTTGCTATGTCTAGGCAAACTTGCCAAGTTGAATTGCTTATTGTAGTAAATTGTAAAATGATGTAAGATATTGTTTTATGCCTATGAACTTACTAAGCATTCAAAATGCTTACCTAGTTGCTTTCCCTTTTCTTGTAGATTGTTGGGTTGCAGAATGTGTTGATCAAATCTCCCTGAAGCTCACACTATCCTACTATCAACTCAATAGACTTTTGATTGTTTTAAAATTTGGTTTTGTGGCATGTATATAGGTGTTATTATATATATACATTTACCTTGGAAATAATAGTTTGGTTTGAATCTTGGTTAACGGTTGATTTTGAGAAAGTTAATGTTCATATCTATATGTGTATGTTAGGTATTATGTTAAGCTATAAATGTGGCATATGATTGACAAATTTGAAAGTGAAATGGTATGGTTAAGATGATGGTATTGAATAGATTTACATGTTTGAATAGTTTGTGATTCCATAAGTTGAAATGATATGTTTAAGTGCCTAATTGATGTATAATAGTTTGGTTGATTGAGAAATTATTGAAATAAGATGTTTAGTTATGGTTTTGGCATGGTTTTATGAAATTAAGCACCATTTGGGTAAGTGGATAAGTTGGCAAGCAAAATGTACCAAAATGCATATTTTTGACATTTTTGGCTCAAAGTTATCGATGCCCTAGAAATGGGTATCAGTACATTGGTGATTTTTCTTAAATTTTCAAACATCGAACCTAAAAATGGTATTGATACTTTGACAAGGTTATCTGTACTTTATGTCTGGTATCGATTTAATTCAAATTATTTTGAAACATTAAAGGTTAAAATGGTATCAGTTCCTTTATGGGGTATTGGTACCTATTCTGAAAACTTTGAAAATATTGCAATTTGATCATTTTCATGCTTAGATCTATAAATGAGCTTTTGTAAGCTCAATTTAAGCTCAGGTTTAATTGTATATCTTAATGTGATTGTGATTAAGACGTGTTGAAATTTTTGAATGATTTATTTATGATATATTTGATGGTAGTTGCTCTGGCAACGACTATAGCATCTCATAACTCGAACCCGACGATCGAGTCGAGTAGGGGTGTTACGAGATTGCTAGTACCATATGATACTGAGTGGGTTTTGCATATGTCGTTAAGTTGGTATTCTATGGAGGATATTTATACATGCCATTTTGGTTATAATGGATTCTATTGTGTCAAGTTTGGCCATCAGGTGGCTCTTTGCTTATTTTTCAACATTATTGATTTCCATGTCAATAACCCTTGGCAAACTCTATGGAATGAGGCTTTGCTGCCAAAAATAAAAGAATTCTTATGACGATTGTTATGAGGGTTTGTGCCTTGTAATAAAAAGTTTTTGGCTCAAGGGGCTAATATTGATCCTCTCTGCCTAAGATGTCATCAAGTCAATGACGATTTAGTACATATTCTTTTTCATTGTCCTTTCACAATTGTTGTGTGGCATGAGCTAAGACTCATATCTAGGGGTGAGCAAAACTTGATTCGATTTAAAAAAATAAAAATCAAATTAAGATCAAATTTCAAGTTAATCAAATCGAGTTATTCAAATTATTCGAGTTATTTGAGTCAACTCGAATAAGTAATTCGATTTTTGAGTTTGAGTCGAGTTGAAATATATAATTCGAATAACAGATTAGTGCAAAGGCCATTTTGATATCTGTTAATATTGAAAATGAGCAAATTGGTCTCTCTCATAGCAAAAAGTACAAAATAATTTTAAAAAATTCAAAATAATTTTGAAATTTTAAAATATTTATAAAAATTCCAAAATTTATATTTTTTTGAAAAAATTATAAATTTTTTTTAAAAAATTCTAAAGAATATATAAAGAAAGTTAAATATTTAGAAATTTTCTAAAATAATAATTTTTGGGACCTAAATAAGTTAATTAATGGTTCAAAAGTGTCTTATTTTTTATTATTTTGCTTGAAAAAGTTTTAAAATATATATGGTTTCAAATTTATATGCTCTAACATGTAATTAGTTATACTATAACAAGATTGTAATTTGACATGTTTAATTTTTTAAGTTAACTCGAACAATTTCACTTAATTCGACTTGACTCGATTAAAAAAAATTCAAATCGAGTTAGCATGATAAAATAGGACTCGTCAACTAGATTAACTCATGATTTTTTCACTTGATTCGACTAAATTCGATCAAACACTCACCCTTACTCATACTAGTTGATGTTTCAATTAAGGATTTTATCATTCGAATTTTGGCTGAACAATAAGAGGAAAAAAAGGTGGTGTGTGTTGGGGATGATTTGGGGTATTTGGTATAATAGGAATGAGGGTGTGGAAGAAAATGATTATGACAACAAACCAACTTATGCAGTATGTTGACAAATTTTTACAATGTTGGAAGGGGGCGCGGTTGGTTCATTCTTCTCAATTAGTTATGTGCGATATGATTGAGGGCGGAGATATTTGTTGCTGCAAGCTAGGATTGGGGAAGTTAAAATGTAATGTTGATGGAGCCACTTTCGTGGATAATGGGTGCATGGGATGGGTTTTATGTAGAGCACTCTTAATCCTTTTTTGTTAGAAATTTTTCTTGTTCGAGAGGCTCTCTCCTAGCTCATGTCCTTGCATGTAGACAATGTTGTAATGGAGACTGATAGTCAACGTCTCTGGCAAGCCTTTCATCATGATTATGAGGATGGCTCAGACACAAGTTTAGTTCTTAAGGACTATGTTACTATTGCCTCTGCTTTTCAATCCTCTTCATTGTGTTGGATTCATAAGGATGCTAATAAGGCTACTTATGTTTTGGTAAGAGAAGCTTTATTGAGAGCGAACTACATGAATTGTACTGTTTATCTTTTTATTGTTTGTATTATAAATGCTAAGAAATTGTCCAACTTGAATGTTAACCAGAGGAGCTAGATTTGGATGTATTGAGTAAGCATGATAGCTTGGCATTAGATGCTCTCGTTGTTATATCCTTGTCCCCTTTGATCGATGTTTTTAGAATTAATATGTTTTCTTAAAAAAAAAGAAGAAATGCACAGTAAAAATACATGCAAATTAATTTGAACGGCAATATTATTATTTGATGCACGTAATTGATTGCACCTTTATTTATATATATATATATATTTGGCCAAAGCACCTGAATACATGTTTAGTTGAACACGTTTTAATATATGTTTAGTATATTTGCACGGCAATATTTTTATTAATAAAATATTTTTAATATTTTATTAATAACAAGGGAATATATGTTTAGTTGAACATGTTTTTGTTGTTGTGGTTTTGTAATATATTTACATATGTTAAACATGTTTAAGTTATGATGTCTATAAGAAGGAATATTGGGATATAAAAAAATGAAATTTATAAGATTAAAATCATAATTTATTAATAGTAGTGGATTATTTTATTCTTTTACTTAATTTTTGAAAATAATATGATTTTATTATAAAAAAAGATAAATTTAATAGATAATTAAAAATTAAAAAAATAAATAGAAGAAAATATAATTGTGTTATTAGTTGCCTCAATTTTAATGTATCTTGTTATATTATATATATAAAATATGAGTTAGTATTTGATATATAAGTAATGTATATTTTTATATTTCACAAACAACTTTAAAAAATTTCCATTTGTCTCTTGTTTTTTAAATATTTTATTATACTCTTATAAAACACTTGTCAACCCCTACTTATAGAGTCTAAAAACTCCACTAGTAGTATACCAAATATTATTCCATGTAATATATTATATATGATATATTATATTAAATTATATAAATTTATTTTTATAAGACTTTATATATAAAATAAAAAGTGAGTTATTACATAAATAATTAAATTTAAAACTAAATTAATGTATTTTTTAACTTTTTAGTCAATGAAAAACAACACTTCAAACATAAAATAATTGAATTTAAACTTTAACATTTTATTTAAATTCATTTAACAAGAGTGTTTTAACAAAATCAACTTTTTATTTATTAGTGTGATAAATCTCCTTAGAAAATGAATTTGTTTAATCAAATATTTTAATAAAATAAGATTTTTATTTATAAATGTGATAAATCTTATAAATGATAAAAATATATTATTCAATCTCAATTTAATAATATAGTGAATAGTAAAAGGTATTTTTTTTTGTTGATTCAAATATCTTTCAAAACTCATAATTTTTACATATATAGGTGTCTGAAGTCATAATCATTGCGCGTAATAGTACATGCTTTTTATTTATTGAATAATATATTTTAGTTCATATAATTAATGTAAACTAATATATTACAAAATAATAAAATATATAAATTTTTTAATTAAAATATAGTAATAAAAGAATTTCAAATCATAATTATAAGATTTGTATATATTAAAAAACAGAATATGAATATAATCTAAATTAATAGTATTCACTAATTCATAAATAATGTGAAATTACTATATTTTAAGAATTTTTGTATATAAAATATATAATTTAGTATTATATTTATAATATCTCTGCATATATAAGTATATATAAGCATGAATTAGAAAAACTTTTAAATTAACGAGAATATTCTTTATTTTCCATCATATTACTAGATTGACATTTAACAATAAAAAAAAAGTTGAAGTAAAATAGAAGTTGTGCTAATTATACATTTAAAAATAATTATAATATAATCGAAGTTGTTATAATAATACATTTTAAAATAATTATAATTTAATATACATTTATAGTTAAAATAGTGGTACTATTTTTAAAATAAAGTTGTTATTTGAATAGAACTCTAAGCATAAATTATGAAAAAAATGTTGTGATAAATATAACTATAATTTATATTACAATTATTAGTTACAAAACTTTTATGTGAGAAAGAGCTTGTGCTAATTTTATTGACGTGAAATTGAATTATTATTTGAATAGAAATCTAATTATCTTAATTATCACTTAATTAATATTAAAGTTAATTATAAACAAAAAAAAGTTAATTATGTTAGTTAGTTGTTGTTTTGAATTATGTTACTTTGCATTAATTACATAAAGTAAAATTATACTGTATGTTGAATATGTTAAATGCTTTAAGTAGGATTCAAAAAATTTTTATTATACTATTTGAATTGGTAAGTTAATATATTTTAATTATATTCAATAATTAAATTAAGAAATATTATTTTACATTTATTACTACAATTAAAAATATAATATTTAAAAAATTGATTAAATATTAAATGTGTAAAATCACATGCAACACATGTGATATTAAAAGTTAGTATATATAAAAGCACGAGTTTAGAGATACTAGGGTCTAGTGCCCTAAGTGTAATTTATTCGTTATTTATACTTATAATTTTTCAAACATATTGATTTAAATAAAATTTCATTATTCATATTAATATAATTTGTATACGTCCTTAACGATTGTTGCACGCAAAAAGAAAATGTAAGCAAATATTGACTCATTAATTACCTAATGTTTAGCTAATACTAAGTTGTAATACATGGTCAGACTTGTAACACCCCAAACTCGGCCTAGAAGTTATAACCGGATATTGAAGAATTACATTAACTTGTTTAAAAGCTTTTGTTTTAACCAAACTCAATGCATGTTTCAAAAGCATAAAAATTGGCAAAACTCTCGTAAATATTTAAAAAAAAAAACAAAGTCCGAAAATATTTATTTAAAACTCAGTGTATCACCCCAAACCCGACCTAGACGTTATGGCCGAATCTGGTGATGTCTTAAGGAATGGGTTTTAAAAACCGTGCTATCTTGGTAAACCTTCAATATTTAAAATTTACTAAAACCATAAATTAATCAGTTTCTTTACCAAAACTTATTACAGCGAAAGCCTTAATCGTTATAGTCTGAAAACGCAGTCGTGTTTTTAGGAAAACCGTTGTTTTAATAAACCAGTTTACCAAAGCAATCAATTTGACAAACAATCCAAAAATACACAGTTAAAAACTAATCAGTCTAGAAAGTCCCTAAAAATTACAACTCTCAAATAAATCCAAAATTCAAAATAATCCAAAAGTACTAAGTTTTACTGTTTTACGATATAGTGGTCACCGCTGTGTCTCCGTCGCACCGATCCGCCTAAGTTTGTGGATTACCTGACAAAACAGACAAACATATGTGAGTTTACGTAAACTCAGTGTGTAACTAAGCAGAATTAGACAGGCAAACGTACAGAAATATTTCAAACAATCAGATACAGAATCGACTCATGCCCATCTCAGGTACAGTTATAGAATCAGAAAATAGATATGCAAAGTCTTACCCCCATCCTCTACACACCAACTCTGACCATCCCATCACACCATGTTAGGTTTAAAAATGCCCACCCATCCCTACACACAATATTGTGTCGTTACGACACATATCAGATATAGTGCAACCAAGCTGCCAAAATATAGGCGATGATCGCCATACAGAGCACTTCCTCTACATATATATAACCCACCCCATCATAGATGCAGATATTAAATACAGATTTATTAGGCTAAACATGCTAAACATGTTTTATACAAATAACAGATACACATATATCAGTATAAACAGACATACATTAGTAATCTTAATCAGATCAGTCTAACAGAATTTCATAGCATACAGATAGGGGTTTAATTAGCCCTTACCAACCCTACGGTAGGTCCACAGTCGAACGGAACGACCCGCTTGGCCCTAGGAAATATTTTAGAATTATGGGCCAACATGTCCGTATGGGCCCACACGCCCAGTTTGGCCTTGCCCATGTGGCCTACACGGCCTAGCCCAAGAATCTACACACCCATTTGTCATGCCCGTATAGGCCTACACGCCCAGATTAGACTAGCCCATGTGGCCCACATGGCCGTGTGCTGCGCAAGGCCATGCCTTCGTTAACCACACGGTAGTGTCTCGCATACGATCGGCCACACGTTCGTGTAGCGTCGACAATGACAGTTTTTGAATTTTGTCGAAACCTTGATTTCTATGTTTTGGGTACACACCTAGTATTGATCCGATGCAAAACCACTCCTGAGCCTTCCAACCCTAAAAATACCATTCAATCGATTAATACTAAGTACTGAAACACCAATCTATCGAACTCCTAAGAACCACTTAAGAAACAATTCTATTGACATAGTCGAACACTTACCAAAACAGTATTGTAATCTCGAATCCATTACACGAAATAAGCCGAATTTCGATCCCCTTGATTAACACCTAAACAATGATTCATCACATTAACACATCAGAACCCGATTCTTAAACGCTCAAAATACAAGAAGACTTACTTACCACAAACCGAATAAAAACCATAGCCCTCCAATCGCAGATATTGAAAAACAGAATAGCAAATTGGGATCAAAGAAGGGAGAACACAAAAGAAGAGTTTGGAAGAAAAGAATTTTTTTAGAAGAACGTCAAAAGTTTTCTGAAGGAGAGAATAAAAATGAAATTTGAAAAAAATCAAAATAAAGTAAAGAAAAGATGACACAAATCCCCATATCTCTCCCACTAGCCTACTATGTAACCACTTACTCAGAATTTATGTTCAACCGAAACTCTCTCAGATAACAGAGCACAAATATAACACCTTCGCTAACACAAAGATTCAAACACAGGACCTCCAACACACTAATTCCCTTGCCGCTTAAACCAGTAGGCTCATTCTAATATGGATGTGCATATAATTTAATATAAGCCCACTGAAAGATATAGGACTTTATTCAAAAAATAACAAAATAACAAAATTTGCTAAAAGTAAGGTTTGAACTCGGGACCTCACATACACACCCAGAACACTTAACCACTGTAACAGATACACAATTGTTGTCAAATTTACACAGAAGCAGAAATAGGAAAATTTGTGGCGTTACAGCTCTACCCCCTAAAAGAAATTTCGACCTTGAAATTTACCTCATCAGAACAGATGAGGATACTGTTGACACATCGGATCCTTAGGTTCCCACGTGGCCTCCTTAGCATCATGATTCCGCCACAAAACCTTTACTAACGGAATGGACTTCCTCCTTAGAACCTTGGTATCACGATCCAAAATTTGAATCGGTTCCTTCTCAAAGGTTAAATCTGGTCTAACCTCGATCTCCTCAACAGAAACAGAGTAAGATAGGTCAGACCGATACTGCCTTAACATTGAGACGTGAAACACATCATGTATGCAGTCTAACTCTAGAGGTAGCTCCAACTGATAAGCGACTGGCCCCACACATTTCAGAATCCGATATGGTCCAATAAACCTAGGGTTTAGCTTGCCCTAATGACTGAATCTCAGAACCTTCTTCTACAGAGAAACCTTAAGAAAGATGAAGTCCCCCACAGAATACTTAATATCTCTCCTCTTTATATCCTCATAAGAATTCTGTCTATCAGAAGCCACTTTCAGACGATCTCGAATCAGTCGACCTTTATCCTCAGTCTCAGAAACCAACTCAGGATCCAAAACCCAACGTTCACCCAACTTAGTCCAACATAGCGGAGTACGACACTTACGGTCATAGAAAGCCTCATAAGGTCCAACTCAGCTAGCGACATATAATCCTCCCAACTACCTCAAAAATCAATCACACAGCTCTGAAGCATATCTTCCAGTATCTGAATCACTCTCTCAGATTGACCATCGGTCTGAGGATGAAATGCAGTACTGAAGTCCAATCTCGAACCCAGAGCATCGTGCAATTTCATCCAAAATCGAGAAGTAAAGCAATGATCTCTATTAGAAATGATCGAAACAGGAACCCCATGTAGTCTCACAATCTCCGAAATATAGAGCTTCGATAGCTTCTGCAAAAAATAGCCCATCCGAACCGAGATGAAATTAGCAGACTTGGTCAATCGATCCACGATAACCAAACAGAATCCTTCTTAGTGGGTGTCAAGGGCAACCGACCAACGAAGTCCATCGTTATACGCTCCCATTTCCATAGGGGAATCTTAACGGGTTGTAGCAAACCCGAAGGCAACTGATGCTCAGTCTTAACTTGCTAACATATCAGACATTGAGCAACAAAATCAATAACCTCACGCTTCAAACCTAGCCACCAGTACAGTTCATGTAGAACCTGATACATCTTATTCCTACTGGGATGGATAGTATAATGGCTACTATGCGCCTCCCTCAGAATCAACTGTCTCAAATCAGAATCATTTGACACACAGATTTGTCCACGGAAACATAGCACACCATCATTATCTAACCCAAAATCAGGAGTAGTACCACTCTCAACCTAATAGAACCACACACCAAGAGTCTCATCCCCTAACTACTTATCTCGAATCTACTCAACCCAGGTCAGCTTAACTTGTAACTCGGCTAACAGACTCTCATCTTCAAACAGATTAAGACGAGCAAACATCGCCCTCAAATCAGACATCACTCTTTGACTGAGAGTATCGGCCACCATATTGGTATTACCAAGATGGTACTCTATAATATAGTCATAATCTTTAAACTGTTCAATCCAACGGTGTTGCTTAAGGTTCAACTCCTTCTGAGTAAGGAAATACTTGAGGCTCTTATGATTAGTGTAGATGATACTCCTCTCACCATATAGACAGTGCCTCTAGATTTTTAATACAAAGACTACAGCAGCCAACTCGAGATCATGCGTATGATGGTTTCCCTCATGTGCCTTATTCTCCCGGAAAGCATAAGCCACAACCTTACCATCTTGCATCAAAATGTACCCCAACCCAACGTGCGATGCATCACTGTAAACCACAAACTCCTTGCCGGATTCAGGTTGTATCAGAATAGGAGCCTGAGTCAGAACAGACTTGAGCTTCTCAAAGTTTGATTGTTGTGCATCAGTCCAGACAAACGGCACACCCTTACGTAGAAGCTTAGTCAAGAGAGCTGCAATAAGAGAGAATCCCTCGATAAATCGACGATAATAACCCGTTAAACCCAGAAAATTACGGATCTAATATACATTCTTAGGCTGTTTCTAATCCAATACAGCCTCAATTTTCCTCGGATCTACACGAATCCCCTTAGTAGACACCGCATGCCCCAAGAAGGTTACCTCTTGCACCCAGAACTCGCATTTACTCAACTTAGCGTAGAGATACTTTTCTCATAGAATCTGAAGCACCACTCTAAGATGCTCATCATGCTCATCCTCAGTCTCAGAGTAAACCAGAATGTTGTCGATAAAGACCATGAAAAATTGATTCAGATAAGGCTAAAACACTCAGTTCATCAGATCCATGAATGCGGCCGGAGCATTCGTCAGACCAAAAGGCATAACTAAGAACTTGTAATGTCTATATCGAGTTCTAAATGCAGTCTTATGAACATCAGCCTCCTTAACTCTCAACTGATGATACCCAGATCGAAGATCAATCTTGGAGAACACTGAAATCACTCAGAACTGATCAAACAAGTCGTCGATCCTCAGAAATGGATACTTATTCGTCACAGTCAACTTATTCAGTTGCCGATAATCGATGCACATCCTTATGGTCCCATCCTCCTTCTTAACAAACAAAACTGATGCTCCCCATGGAGACACACTAGGATAGGTGAAAGCACAGTCTAAAAACTCTTGCAGTTGAGCCTTGAGCTTAGTAAGCTCTTTCGATGCTATCCGATAGGGAGCGATGGACACTGGAGTCGTACCCGAAAAAAGCTCAATCCCAAACTCAACTTCTCGACTAGAAGGTAAACCTGGTAACTCCTCAGGGAAAACATCCGAAAAATTCCTTACAGTTTTGATATTCCCAACAGAAGAGTCCTTATAATAAAAAACACAGACGTAAACTAAGTACGCCTCACACCCTTTTCGAACTAGTTTCTCAGCTGCTAGAGCGGAGATCGCGTTGGACAGATAATCCCGACGCTCGCTGATTACAATCACTTCCATATCATTTTCAGTCCTTAGAATGAACCACTTAGTCGCGCAGTCCAAATTAACCCAGTGCTTGACCAACCAAGCCATACACAGAATTAAGTCAAACTCCCCAAACGAAAGCTCCATCACATCTGCTAGAAAAACAATCCCTTGCACCTCTAATGGATCACCCCTATAGAGTTTACTAACCCAAAAAAACTGCCCCAATGGACTTAGAACAATAACCTTACTAGAAGTACTCTCAATAGAAACTTCTAAGTTTTCAGATACAGTACTAGCTACGTATAAGTGTGTAGAACCTATGTCTATTAGGGTAGTATAAGGTATATCAAATATAAGGAACGTACTGGTGATAATATCTGGTGCATATCTATCCTCTTGGCGCCATGCAGCATATACCAATGCAGGCTGTCTCGCCTCTGTCTAATTAGCACCTCTGCCTAGTGCTCTCTGTCCACAACCCAAATCGTTACTACCCCTAGCTGAACCATGGCCCCTAGGTGGTTGTTGAACTACCCTCTGAGGCTGCACATAACTTGGAGCATTAGTCTGATCTGCCCACTATGGACAGTCTCTAATATGACGCTCTAAAGATCCACGCCTTAAATAGGCCCTAATCCTCCTCCAACACTCGCCCGGATGACACATACTACAATCACCACAAGGCTGCAACCCAGCTAGAGCAACAGGATCCCCACTCTAATTGGCCCATCAGATCTAAACTTTTTCTTAGGCCTCGGAACAGAACCAGAGGGCTCCAAATCCCTTTTATTCTTGCCTCTCTCACTGTCTCTATTTTGGCGCTCCACACGCATAACATCATCGATGATCTTCACCTTCTAAACTAGAATCGCGAACTCACGGCCCTTCTGTTGGAGCAATCACTACCCTCAGATTATCCCTCAGCCCATCTTCAAACCAAACGCACCTCCTATACTCAAACGTCACCATGCCTCGAGCGTTGTGGCTCAACCTTAGAAATTCAGCCTCATACTAGACCACAGATCTATCTCTTTGCGTGAGATTCATGAACTCACGCCTACGAGTATCCACATAGCTCGCTCCCACGTACTTACTCTGAAACGTGGTCTTAAAAAAATCCCAAGTCAAATTATCAGGCTGAGTACCCTCCTCAACCGTTAACCACCACTGATATGCCTCGTCGCGAAGCAAAGAGACTCCACCCTTAAATTTTTACTCGAGAGTACAATCTAAGTCGTTCATAATCCTCTCTGTGGCCTCCAACCAGTACTCGGCCACACTAGGGGAGACTTTAGTGACACCCGTAAACAATTCAACTCTATTATATCGAAGTTGTTTAATTACCAACCCTCAACCCCCAGATCTAGAATGCGGTCCAACAACGCTCTCTAAAATCCTCAGCATGGCCTGGGACAGTGTGTCGTCCCTAGCTGAATGGCTTTGAGACCTAGTCTCAGTAGCAAACGAAACTGGTGTCTTACTCATATCCAGATGTGAAATACTATCCAATGAGGAAGACTCAGCTCGAGCTCTCCTACGACCCCTTCTACGGCCACGAGTACCACATCCATGAGTTCCATGAGTGCTCCTAGTGTAATTCAAGGTTTATCTACATTAAAAGTTTTATGCATCAGTTTCAGTATTTATTAGCAGATATGTTATGCATAATTTATCAAAAGTACAGAAGTGTTTTCAGAGGTTTCGGTCTCTAACTATTTCAGTACAGTCTTAGAAAGTACTAACTACAGTGTTTCTAAACTATTCTAACTAAGTTTTAGAAGTACTTACAGGATCGGAGCTGGAGACTCGATGTACCACATACTTTTTCAATTATTCAAACCATTTTAAATCCCATAACTTTAAAAACAAAATTTTAGAACACAAAATTTATAGCCAAGTTTTGTAACCTAGCTCTGATACTACTAAATGTAACACCCCAAACACGACCTAGATGTTATGGTCGAATCTGGTGATGTCATAAGGAATAGGTTTTGAAAACTGTGCTGTCTTAGTAAACCTTCAATATTTAAAATTTACTAAAACCATAAATTAGTCAGTTTCTTTAAAAAAACTTATTACAGTGAAAATCTTAATCGTTATAGTCTGAAAATGCAGTCATGTTTTTAAAAAAACCGTTGTTTTAATAAACTAGTTTTACCAAAGCAATCAATTTCACAAACAATCTAAAAATACACAATTAAAAAATAATCAGTCCAAAGGATCCCCAAAAATTACAACTCTAAAATAAATCTAAAATTCAATAACAAATCAAAATGGGAGTCGATAATATGCTTATAAGAGATCAATATGGCGGCGATAACATACCCCTAACTAAATATTATAGTAGCATATCACCTACTTACATGGTTTCGATTTAATGGTATCAGAAGGCATGTTGCATGTACATTCACAAATTAAGATACAATAGATTTAATATATTGTTCATATATCATGCTTATAATAATAATTTAATCAATCAGATTATGGTTCTAGCATTAATCATATAATCGATGACTCAATTGAATAAATAAAGCACTAAAATAGTTCGGGAACCATTCAAGGACTAAATTGCACAAATGCATAAAATTCTGGAAAAAAAACTATAAAATCTAAAAAACTGAGAACATGTGGCCATGTGGTCAAACCGTGTAGGAAGCTTCGGACAGTGTGGCTAGGTCGTGTAACAGATTGAGGTCATATGGAAATTACAAAATTAAGTTGCAAAGGAGACACGGCCGTGTGGCGAGCCGTATGGAGGTCCTAAGTTATGTGAGAATAGAATTTCCTAAGGTTTCAGGGGAACATGACCGTGTGAGGGGCTGTGTAGTCTACACGGTGGCCCACACGCTTGTGTGGCCTTATCTCGATACACGATTTTACCTCGATTCACTTGTAAAATAACACACACTTGTCTCCAGGATCTTGAACGTTGTTGCTCGTGCTTAGATATGGTCTGAGGTACCTAAATTGAGTCTAATTCTTGGCAATGATTATGAACGTTTGAATTGGCGACTACGAATCTAATCAGGAAACGAGTTGGGATTAAGAATAGTCTTTGATTCGGGATCAAAAATAAATTTTAACAGTGATGATAAAAATATTTTGCAAAGAAGAATATGGGAATGAAAAGAGAGAATAAATAGGGGAAAATGAGAACAAAAATTCAGGCTAAACACCTAGGGTTTTCAAATTTTAAGTGGATGGATAGAAAATTTACCCCTTTTACCGAGAATAAAAGGGAAATGGGGGAGAATGGCATGACTTGAACTTAAGATTACAAGGAAGTAAGTAGAATGCTTAACCATTGGGCTACTACCCACACTTGTTAAGTTTTCACTCTAAATTGTACATATTCTAATGTGGTTTTCATCCTAGGTTGTTGAAAATAAAAAGGAAAGAAAATGGAAGGGGTGGATAGAACCTAGGATCTCTAATGAGTGCACTAACTACGTAACCATCAAAACTAAGTCATTTCTTGGTTATTTATTTCATTCAACCCTATATATTTTGGGGTTTTAGAGCATATGTAATTAAAAGTATGTTAGTAATGTAAGAAATGATAAATGATAGTTTAGTGATTAGTGAATCTTTTGAAACTAAGGATTAAATTATAAAGAGTGAAAATTTATTTATTTGTCATTAATTTATAATAGAATAGAAGTAGTAGCATAGTGAAATTGTTGTAGAGAGGAATAAATTGAATAGTGTTAAGTGTTAGTAAATAAAGTGAAAAGTGATATTGAAATGTTATGTTAGTGAAATGATTTTTCATGAATCTAGGGACTAAATTGTGAAATATTCGAAACATACTATGTGAGTTAAAATAGTGGAATAAAATATTTAAATGAAGTGTTGTATGAAAGTAAAGTGCTTAATGAAAGTAAGTTGAAATCAAAAGTGTAAAGTATTGTGAGTATGTGATATGCTTGTGTTACGTGAATTTATGAAATGAAAGTATAGTGTATGTGTTTATGTTATTCAAAGTGATTGTGCAAAATGACAATTGTGTGTTTAGGTGAATTGCGTTCAAACTAAAAAATGTGTTTGAAAGTGATATATGTGATATGTCAAGTATGATTTTATGAAAGTGAATATGTGAAAGTGTGAAATAATCATATTATGTATATGTTTATGCGATTTAAAATGAACAAATAAAGTGTTATGTGAATAAATGTCTTAGTGAGCTCAATGGATATATGATATGTGATTATGAAATGATTGTTGGAGTTGAGAGGAGTTGGGGTTCGAATGGAAACCGGGCTGGTGTTGCTCGAGGGGGGTCGAAGGGGATTAGGAGAAGAGAATTGGATTATGTAATATGTTTAATGGACTTTTGTATATTTTTTGAAGTTTTGTTCTTAGAGTTCCGTTATAGGCCAGTAGTTTTATTTTGGCTTGGAGGTTTGGAATATATCGAAATACCATATGTTCAAATTGATTGAAACTCCTCTAAGACTCACTAAAGACTACAAAAGTGATATGTGAAACTAAATGTGCATGTGTATGTGTATGTGTAATAATATGTGAAAATAAAGATAAAAGTGGATGTGAATTAAGTGTTAAAAGATATATGTAGATTAAGTGTTTACGTTATGTTTGTGAAATGAGAGAAAGATTTTGATATGTGAATGTGAGAGTTAATTAGTGATAAAATATGTTGGAGTTAAGACTATAAGTTATATATTTAATTTAAAGGATTTAATATTTTGGAAAAAAAGTTTTAAGTATATTAGTGAAAAAAACTATGTGAATAAATGTTATTAAAAAATATTTAAATTGTATATATATAAAAATGGTAAGATTAGATTCAATTGAGTACTTACTAAACTATTCACGTAGCTTAACACGTTTTTTTTAAATGCGTAGGTGATAGATAAGTTTTGAAAAGAATCAAGGATTGCTACTTCAGTTTGAATCATATCACTCCTTAAGCTTCAAGTTCAAGCCTTTTGGTATATATATTTTAGACATTAGTTTGGCATGTACTTAGGTTTATGAGTAAAAAAATGTGAATTATGTATGAATAATAATGTTGTGTTTAAGTTACCTCGATTATAATAAAACAAGAATATAATTAAGTGGTGAATTGGATCGGGTGAAGGGTGTTACAGTTACTCTCGATTTCCATTAACACATAAGAGTTATAATTTGTTCACTTTTCTATAAAGTAAAGCTAAAAATCAATATATGATGATAATTCTACAAGAGTCTCAGTGTAATACAAAGTCTTTAACTATAGAAAATGACTTTACTTGTTCCATAAGTAATTTGACTTGACCCGCAAGAAACTAATCTTTAAGCCTTTAATTTTAACTCAATTGGTCTTCATATTTTAGGCTTCACTCATCCAATATCATCAAAAATAAATACAAAATTTGTCTACTCTTCAAAAGGGTAAGTATGGCCATGAAATGGTGTCTAAAGTTGTAGCAACTATTTTAGCCAAAGAAACAACCACAAAATAAACATTGGTATCAAATTAATTAATAACTTAAATAGTATAGATCAATAGATATTATAATACCTATGAATAATAAATGTATACATATGTTTTAAGTCGCTTATCTCGTCCCTACTTCTGCTTTTTATAATTCTATAATAGAAGCTTAAATTCCGTTTGGTTTCAAGAAACATGTGTCATTTTTGTTAATATTTCTTTTTGAAAATGTAAAACATTGGAAAAAAATATGTTCAATAAAATATTTTAAAAATAATTTTTGAAAGATGAAAATAAAACATATGAACATCAAAATATAAGTTGTTTTCATTGAAAATGTTTTGCAAAAATTGAAAGGTTGAAAATAAGGGATTTAAACTTAAAAAAGTTAACTTTAGTTTAAACTCATATAAACACAAAAAAAAAATTAACAATTTTTAAATATCAAATTTGTTACCTTAATTCAAATTCATATGAATGTGAAAATTTATTTTATTTTATTTCTCATGTTTCTATTATATAAAAATAGATGTCAAACATATTTTTCATGTTTTCATTATTGAAAAAAAAAGTTATTTCTATTTATCAAACACATTTTTCAATTTTTAAAGAATATAAAATTAGAATTGTTTTTTAAATGAAAATAAAAAATATTTTCATAAATTAAATGGAACCTTAATAAACAATACTTAGATTAAAATGAAATTATGTATTAAAAAATAAAAATGTACTTTTATTAAATAAAATAAACATAAAAAGCATTATACATTTTAACTTTTACTTATTATAAAAACTTTCTAGTTATTTAAAAATAATTTTTTGAAAAATATTTTTGTTAAAGTGTAGTTAACTAATTGAGGTGAAAAGTTTAAAAAAAATTGACTAAAAAATATCAATTGTGACATTTTAATCGAGATATTAGGAGTATTATAAATATTTAGACCAGATGCAATTAGAATTGTTCATAACCGAGGTTGGGTCATTCTATGGTACTGATATAATCTATACTTGTCCAAGTCCGGTTTAACTCAGAATATGAGTCTTAAATTTTGTCCAAATCTATCCATATTTGTAAATTTTAAACCCATTCATATTTTAAACACAATAATCTAGATAATTTTTTTTATATGACCAACGCCATCCTTCATGTCTGTTTTACAGTTCAAAAATATTAATCCTTTCAGGGTTCATGGTTGTTCCTCCCAACAAAATTTTCTATAGGGTTCAAACGTAAATTTTCTTCCTATCCTTGGAAGTACAATATACCTTAACACTGCACTCAACACTTGTTGGTAAATATAAATAATTTACCATAATTTTTAATGTGTATATTATAATACTATAGATTATTATAGAATAATTTTTCTATGATATAAATTACATAATATATAATATAAAATAGCTAACAAAAAAAAAGGAAGTGGTTAAACTTTTGTGTTCGCACCTTAAGCTTCAATGTTCGAGTCTTGTTGTCAACATCTCTTTCTTTCTATTGTAATTTAAGCTTGGATTGTAAAATTGCTTATCAATAAAATGATGGTTTAAATATGTTAAAGGTTTTTGCACTCTTTCAAAATTTAAAATTTAGTCCATATACTTTTTTGGCATTAGGATAGTTGATTTGGCTATTATAAGAAAAGGTAAAGTAACTCTTTTTGTACTTTCAAAAAAACATTTAAAAAATATAAAAATTTAAAAATTCTTTAAAATTAAAAATAAATTTAAATTTAAATAATTTAAAAATATATGAAAAATTTAAAAAAGTGTTCTACTTAGACCATCCATAGTTCGTGCCAAGTTTGAGTCTAAATTTTTTTTCAAGTCCAGCCCCACCCAAAATGTCCATTTTTCTCGTTCAAAATTAATAAAATCCTTTTTCGTAGTTCAAAATTAATAAAATATAAAATTATATTTTTTATATTAATATTTTTAAATTTAATTTAATTTTAAAAATATTTTTTATTATTTAAATTAAATTCAGGTCAGCATAACCAGTTAAAGACATAAAAGATATTGTCCAAGCCCAACCCCAAGTTATATCGGGCCGAGCGAGTTACTCGACCCATGGACAGCCTATGAATTTACTACATAAATGGTAATATGATCTCTTCAAAGGTTGAACTATTTGTTTGGTCCATGTTAAATTAGATTAATTATATATTAAAAATAAATTTATAATAATTTAATTATAAAATATATAAAATATTAGTATAAAATAAGTTTTAAATAATGATACAAACTCTCAATCGATTTAAATTATTTAAAAATTATTTCCTCCATAAGATAAATAATTATTTTTTAATTATTTTATATATTATTTAAATTAAATAATGATACAAACTATAACTCAATTTGAATTAAATTTAAATATACCACGAAAAGTTTTTGATCAAAATACACTGTGAAAATTTTAAGACTAAAGTTACTTGGTTTTTTTTTATTATTTGAGGGACAACTAAATTTACTTTGTACTTTGTCAAAATGGGGTCATTATATATATATATATATAATGTATTTTGAACAAATATATATTAAATATAATCTTAATCGATTGGTAGTTTGTATTATTATTTAGAAATTATTTTATACTAATATTTTACATGCTTTATATTTAAATTTGCACTGAAATGTTTTTGACATATAATTAATTTAATTGCAAATAAATAAGTGTTCAAATTTGATTTAATATGGACTGAACAAATAGCACAAAGTTTGGAGAGATATTATTACCATTCATGGAGTAAATTAATAGACCTATCCATGAACCAGGTAGCCCAATAGGTCCTATAGGCCTAGTGCAACTTGACTCGAGCTTGAACATTATTTTTTTATGTCATGAGCTTGGTCGGAGTAACCTAACCTATTTTGAGCCTAGCTTGTTTTCAATTTAAAAAAATAAAAGTGTTTTTAAAATTGCATTTAATTATAACATATATATAATATTAATAAAAAATATTTTTTAATATTTTATTAAATTTTGAAGAATGAAATGGGTCTTTTAGGTGCGTCATAGCAAGCCAAAAATAGACTAGACTTAAAAAGTTTTTTGGACTCAACTTAATCTTGTGTATGGATAGGTCAAAGTAAATAACAAAATTTTTTGAATTTTTAGAAAATTTTATATTTTTCATATATTTTAAAATTATTTAAAAGTATTTTTTAAAATTTTAAATATTTTTTAAATTTTCAAAAAAACTATATTTATATTTTAAATTTTTATAATTATTTTTGTACTTTTAAAAAGTAAGGACCAAATTAATAGCCAAATCAACCATTTTAATGACAAAACTGACATAAGGATCAAAATTTTTAAATAAAAAAATATAGAGAATAAATTTTAAATTTCAGAAAAATTAGCATATTTAAACCTAAAATAATATACTATAACTTTAAAAACCAGCCAGGTTAGGCCTTAACTTCAGCCTTAATTAATTGTTGAGCTCTTTGTGAAGCAAGTCGCCTACATATTACAATTGAACATAGCAGAACAGCGTGGCAAGCCAATAATATTACATGAAGATAGTACTTGACATTTCTCTCCAAAATTAACATATACATTAATATTTACAAAATTCGCTCAATAACTATGCAAATTCATATTTACATTGTAATTACTGAGAATATTTTATTTTAATGTTTGTTTACTTTTCTCTTTCAATTGTGTATTCCACTATATTGCGATTTAAATAATTAATTAACTAAATTAAAATTTTCAGTTATATTACATCAATTTTAATTAAAATATTAATTTATGAGATTATTTGAGATTAAAAATATGATGTGATAAAATTAAAACATGACATATCAATTAATATGGGGATGAATCACTTCATAATATAATTTAAAAATAAAGTAATAAAAATATATTTATCTGTATATATTTCCTATGATAAATTATATAAATGATCATTGAAAAGCACTAAATTATATCAAAAATTAAATATAAGGATAAAATCTCAAACTTGAGTGCAGTATAGGGATTAAAACTAAAGTTTGACCATTGTTATATAAATTTTTATTTTAAAAAAGTAAAAGGGATTAAAATTGAAATAGGACCATATCATATAATGTAAAAAGAGAGAGAAAGCAACATGTTTAAACTGAAGTTTGACCATTATTATATAAACTAAGTAAAGTAAAGGGATCATAATTGGAATTCAACCATTATAATATAGTGAAGAAAAAGCAGGACACATATATAATTTATAGATAAAGATAAATTTCAAATCGAAGGCTAAAATTGAAATTAAACTATATAGTTAAAATGAAAAGAAAAGGAGCATGGTGTCCACTTGTCATTAGGAGGTTCCTTTTATATATATTCATCAATTCAGCAGAAAGCCACCCAGCATTCCAGGACTAGAAGTACCATGATGGATGAATCAGTGTGAGAAAAATAACTACCATTTCTGGTTTTTCTCGATTTATAAGTACATTTTTACAAAATTCAGTTTTTGTTTAAGGACAAGTCAACATTGAATCCACAATCTGAGTATTCAAATTTTGGCATAAAAAGAAGAAAGAAAAAAAAGAGATGAGATGACTTCTTCAGACATTTGCGGCTTCAACCCAGGATAGTCCCATCAGCACTCACAAACCTACCCAATGCAATACAATTAAATTTTGCATTTATATTATATAATATTAATAAATTATTCCATTCTATTACCAAATTTAAATACAAAAGAATAGAAGGAAAAGAGAAATATGTGTAGGTAATGAGAAATGAGTGAGTAAAAAGACCGCGTCTGCAATCTGCCAACCACTACGATGAAGTCAAATGAGATTTACATAATTCGGTGAGCCACTCCCCCATTATCATTTTCTATTCAATAAAATAAATCTGCAATTTGACTTTCCTATTTCTATATTAATAATCCTCTTTTTTACAATGATTACCAGATTGTTAAATCTTGGAATCCTCTTCCTTCACTTGTTTTACTTTCCTATCAATGCCAACAATTAACTCTCTTCTTTTTTTATTTTCACATCTATATTTTACTCCTTCAACTTTCTATTATTTACTCTTTCAATTGTTCTGAAAGGGTAAACAATCACTTTTTTTTTATTAATTATACTTTTTTTAATATAAAATTAAAATTTTAAATTAGGGTAAATAGTCACTCTATTTTCTAATCCAAATGATGACATTTTTAAAACACAACATGTTGTGGATAGTATTTAAAAGAAAAGAAAAAAAATATAGTTTGAAATCTAATATTTAACATTTGAAAAACCCTATTTGAGTATATTTGTAAAGATTTCATCCTTATTTGATCAATTTAAAATGTTTTAGTATTTATTTGATCATTTTGAAAAGTTTGATTCTAATATGAGTAATTCTTAAAACATTTTGACCCAATTTGAGTATATTTAATGAGAGAATATATGCTCGAATCTTGGAGAAAACATTGTTGAGAAAGATAACCATAAACTTTGAACATAAATTGTAAAACTAATATGAATGATAACAAACAAATGTTGAGTTTCTTTTTTTTTAATCCAAACCCAAGCCTAATTTTATAAAATTGAAAACAGAATTAGGGCTAGTTTAGCATAACTTTTGAAAATGTTGTAGAAAAGTGTTTTTGAAAAGTCTAGTTTAAGATTTAAAAAGTGTTACTAAAAAATAAAATGTCCATTTTATACATGGTATTATAAATTAATCAATATGCATTTAAATAATATTCAAATTAATTAATATTATGATATTTAGTATGAATATAAAAAATAATTTATTACAAGTTGTTGTTAATATTTTAATATATGAAATATAAATTTTAAATATTTTAAGTAATTAATATTAATTATGTATAAAATTTAATTAGAATATATCAATTATATTTTAAATACTTAAATATAACCATTAAAAAAATTTAATTCTTTCATTTGGCCAAAATTAGTTTTGAAAAATAAAAAAATTAGAGTAAAAAGTTAATTGTTTACCGTAACTTTTCTTTCAAATATGTTATTCTAATAAAATTTGGATTAGAGTATTATGAATAAAAAATAATAATTTCTTTCTATTTAAAGATCCTATACAACTTAAACGTGACTACGGAGAAAAAAAGAGTAAAATTTAGAATTAGTTGAATAACAAATAATTTGTAATTAAAAAAGGGAAATTGAAAAAAAAATATATAAGTGTGGGCGGCCAGTGAGGGACCGAATGGAAACCGAGTAACTACTCTTTTGAAAGTGTCAACGCCTAGTTTACCAAATCCAAAAAAAGCACCCCCCACCAAGGCAAAAACTAAAGAAAAACCATTGGAATAATATTATTTCATTTCATTTCTCCAAATTAACCACATCGAAACATTTATTCTCTTCTCATCCACTATCCCAACTCTTTCATGGCTGTCATGTTTCAGACATTGATTTCTCTCAACCTGTTGCTTGTGTTTTTCATCTCTGTCTTACCTTTCTCTTCTTCCCAATCTTCTCCTCAAAATATTGAAGTTTTCTTCCCTACTCAAACTCCACCGCCTACCCCTCAACCCATCTCACCGCCACCTCCACTAAGACCACCAGAGTCACCACCGCCACTGCCACCACCATCATCATCTTCATCTTCAGGGGATGACGACAATAGTACTATTGCAAAGGCAGTGGCTGCGACAGCCGGAAGCACTATTGTTATTGCCGCAGTATTCTTCTTTTGCATCAGAAGATATGTTCTTGCTCAGCGCAAAAGCGAGAGAGTTGGGGATAGTTCCCAAGGAGGTCAGCCGAGGGTTCCACCAGATGAGTTCGCTAGAGTTAATGGCAACATAAAGGGTTTAATTGTAGATGAAAACGGTTTGGATGTTCTTTATTGGAGACAGCTTCAGAACGGAGATAACAAAATTGAGTTCCGCCAAGAGGTTCTGCATGTTCCAAAGGATGAAGAAGAAGGTGGTGGTGGAATGGTTAGAAAAGGAAGTCGAAGCAAGAAGGTAGAGCCTGCCAATGAAATTCCTTTGCTTCGTGGGAAATCTTCGACATCCCACGTTCCACCTCCTGATGATGATGATTCAAGTGAAAATATGGGTCCTTTAACTCCTCCACCTTCTCATGGGATTGTGTTAAAAGCTGTCGAGAAAAGGGAAGCTCCGGTTCAATCAAAATTTGTGCCTCCACCACCTCCATTACCGATTCAAAGCAATAAAAGTCCAGTGACACCACAGCCTCCACCTCCACCGCCTCCACCTAATAGAACTCCAGCGCCACCACCGCCACCTTCTAATAGAGTGGGTGGTTCAACTACGTCCTCGAAACCTCCGCCAGCAGCCAGAGATAAGTCCAGTATGAGTAAACCAGGGGAGTCTTCTGGAGATGGTGAGAATAATCAGGTGAAATTGAAGCCATTGCACTGGGATAAGGTGAACAAGAAAAATGCTGATCATTCCATGGTGTGGGACAAAATCAATGGCGGGTCTTTTAAGTAAGTTTTCAGTTTCACTATTTCTCGAACACTTAAGCCAACTTTGTTAAGCAATGTTTTTTTTTTTTTTTTAAATACTGATTATGTCTCTCTTTTTTCAATTGATTCTTCAGGTTTGATGATGATCTTATGGAAGCTTTATTTGGATATGTAGCAACAAATAGGAAATCCCCTACTGGTGATAGTAGCTCAAAGAACACAAAGAGTGTTAACAATGGCTCACCATCACAAATCATGGTTCTGGACGCTCGAAAATCACAGAACATAGCAATTGTGCTCAAATCTCTAGCTCTCTCTCGTAGAGAACTCCTTGATGCCCTCAATGAAGGCCAAGGTCTTGAAGCAGATACTCTTGAAAAGCTCATGAGAATTGCCCCCACTGAAGAAGAACAGTCCCAAATCCTTGATTTTGATGGTGATCCAACAAGACTTGCTGATGCTGATTCCTTTTTGTTTCACATTTTAAAAGCTCTTCCCTCAGCCTTCACGCGCCTGAATGCCATGCAGTTTAGATCAAACTATGACTTGGAAATTCTCCACATGAAGGAGTCTTTACAAGCTCTAGAATTAGGGTGCAAGGAGCTTCATTCTCAACGACTGTTTTTGAAACTCCTCGAAGCAATACTGAAGGCCGGCAATCGCATGAATGCCGGAACTGCCAGAGGCAATGCTCAAGCCTTTAACCTTACGTCACTGCTTAAGCTCTCAGACGTTAAAAGCACCGACGGAAAGACTACTCTACTTCACTTTGTGGTGGAAGAAGTAGTCCGGTCTGAGGGAAAGAAATGCTTTATCAGCAGAAGTCATAGCCTGAGCCGCAGCAGCAGCCGAAGCAGCAGTAGCATCTCTGGCAATTCGACATCAAAAGAGGATAGAGAGAAGGAATATGTAACGGTGGGATTACCAGTGGTAGGAGGCCTCAGTGCTGAGTTCACCAACGTGAAGAAAGCAGCCGCCATAGATTTCAAAATATTTTCAGGCACTTGCTCGGCTCTTGCTGCTCGTGTAGCAGAAATCAAGCAGCTTGTATTGCACTGTATGGCTGATGGAAAAGGGGGATTCGTGCAAGAAATGAAAGGGTTTATCAATGATGCCGAAGAGGAACTGAAGGTTATAAGAGAAGAGCAAAAAAGAGTGATGGATGTTGTAAAAAGAACAACAGAGTATTATCAAGCAGGGGCTTCTAAGGATCCTTTCCAAGTATTCGTAATAGTTAAGGACTTCCTAGCCATGGTCGACCAAGTCTGCGTCGAAATAGCTAGGAACCAACAAAGGAGGAAGTCATCAACTGCAAATTATGGATCACAATCACCAAATTCACAAGAATCAAGAACCAAGATGAGGTTCCCGGTTTTGCCAGCAAATTTCATGGCAGACAAGTCCAGGAGCAATTCTGTCAACTCGGACGCAGATTCATGAACATGAACAGATATTCATCAGAAAGGCAATGTACATAGACATCATACGAAAGACGTAGATTTGGAACAAGTATAGAAAATTTGTTTTTTTGAATTCTTCCATTTGTTTTGTACTAACTTTTGATCAAGTGGTAAATAATATTGGACTCCGATTTTTCTGATTCGAGCTTGTTCCATTGAGTGAGCACTGGAAAAGATCATGCATTGCTGAAAGTGATATTAGATTATGCAATCTGTCAGTGAAATGGTTTATGATAGGTTTAAGCAATGGATTATAGATAAATCTAATATATGCACATTAAGACTCAGTGCAGCAGAACACTGATTTTGATAGGAAAATTCTACCATTAACCAAAGTTTCACAAAAAATTAGTGCCAACATTCACAGTTTCTTCTTCGTGACTACCAAGAAAAAGGAAAAGAAAAAATGTTACATCATCTTTTGAATGGGTATATGTTGATGATTTTAATGGAAAATGAAAATACTAATAACAATGACCGAGTATTCCATTGCACATCGCTTATAAGTATAGGTTTGAGACTCTGTCGCATTGTGTCTTGCAAGTAGACACGCAATAACAGCCATCACACCTTTTGCTTGTAATTTGGGCAGTTTTACCCCCTCATAAAAGAACAAGCAATTAGAAAGGGTAGCTATTGTCCTGTATGACAAGTTGTCATTCTCAAATAAGAAGAATGTGTCTTCCTTAAATGAAAGCACCAGGAATCTGAACGAAGGCTATTATTTTGTTAGTACAAAGGAGTCCCCAGCTTGGGATAGGGGAAAGAGTTGTAAATGATTGGATTCAAACCTCTAAACATGTTGAACATCACCTCTTAAGAATGATTGCATGAACCAATTAAGCTGAACACCAGTTTCGAATCTAGGTCATTATGCCTACCTAAAATACATACATACATACATATTATAACTTGCCCTTGCGGTCTTCTCAAACAGGACACCTTAACCGTCATAACCCAAAGCTTCAAGCAATATGCCATATTTATTAAATCCAAACCAAACTACCTAATTATAATAACGAAATGAATCCAATGAAAAGTACAAAAATTTAGGCAAGAAAATGAGAAGTTGGAACTAACAATGACTTACTATGCAATTTCTAAAGAATTATTTAATCGATCCAAGTGCCAAACTTTGATGTTCGGTAATGAAAATAGACAGCGATGGTGCCAACCCACCACTTTAATTTTTCACTTAATCATTTCATTTTCATCATTCCTTTGGGAGTTTGGTGCGTGTCAAAAATATTATATGACATCATCTCATCATGACCAATCTCTATATCTCATGTCTATATTTCAGTGGAAGAATATCAAAGGAATACATTGCCATTTGTGTCACTTATTAGTTCCCGGATTGGTTGCTAAATGCTAAATCTCCCATCAATTATCAAAAGATAGCGAGTTCTCGTTTTTTTTCGTTCTTTCTTTCTTCTTTCCACATCGTGAAAGAAGGGTGGTTGTGTGTGTCACAACCTTGGTACTGTCATGATAGCTACAAGGTAACATTAACTTTGATCTAAAAATGACAGGCGTTGGATTGCCAACGGCCTAAAGCTAGACGATGGCGGTCAGAAGTAGGCAGGGAATACTCAAAGAAACAAAAATGGCTGGTATTTGGTGATGGTACACCATTGACTCGGTGTTGCGTTGCCCTTAAGATGCTGCAGTTGCCACTGTCCATAACAGACACTATAGGAAAGTCAACTCCTTAGAATATGAACACTTGAACAAAATTAGCGTTTCTGTCATGCCTGAAAACTCAAGTTGATGATATGGTTTTGTGTTTGACCTGGCAGTCTCTCCTGCCATGGTCTATATTTTAATACTATGACCATGATTTCAGTACTTCTCTACGGGAGTCGAGCAGGATCTGATTTCAGTAAGGCTTTCAAATTATATGTACCTTGCTCATAAAAAAGAATCCATGAATTCATCTTCAGATTGTTCAACTGGCTGTTTCGGATGATTGCATGTTCCTGGGTCGTTTATGGAAGTTGGAACCTGAAACAAGCTCGAGTTAATCTCAGCTGTTAAAGAAGACTGTAAGTTTTATTGGCGGAGCTTTTCGTGAAACAAAATCATAGAAATCGATCTCAACCCCTGAGAAGTACAGTTTAAAGGCTGGGAACTTGAAATTGATTCAAACTCAATTGTCGAGCAGGATTCGGTACATAAACACGCATTCCGTGGTGTTCTTTTTATCCACATTTATACATACTACAACATGCTTTTCTACTACTATATGACAACGGAAGTAATAGTTCACTGAACCCGGAAAAGCCTCAAACTGTTATACATCTCCTACACGAACGTAGCAACTTGATGACAAGATTGACGTATTCAGATAAATGGCATATGACTCATCAAGGACAGATGCTATATGGGGTAACTGATAAAGCCAGTAATATCATGGCATGTGTCCTCAATGAAAAACATGCCTTCAGAATTCAGATAGACCTTTTCTTTTTACCCAGCAATGTAGTTAGCCTCCAAAGCTGGTGTACTTCTTATGCTTCCGTCTTTTCCTACTGTTTTTCATTTTTAAAAAATTCTTAATATTTCCTCCTACTAGTTGTAGATGAAGCCCAATTCATTTACCCGAGGAAGCCAGGTTGCCAATGGATGTCACTCTTGGGACCTATCTGTGAAATTACAGATAAGAAACAGTAATGTTAAGATTGAGGGACCCTTAGTTATAACAAATTTTGCACGATGATTTGATGGATTAAATTACTCAAGGATATATCACATAAAATGACTGCAATACTTTAAAAGAAAGTTCCAGTACAACTTACAATGATTTAAAATTGATATGATGAGGTTAAGACTTAAGAGCAAGAGCTAATCTATCGTGTTCATTTTATCCTACAATACACATGATGGTGCACACCACCAGACCGACATCAAGCCTAAACAGCAGAGCAATAAAACAACAAGCATCACTACTTCTACCAGAACTGACTATGACTTGTCACCAGTAGTTCCTCAACTTGAAAGTAAAGTATACTATTGAAATCACAGTTTGTTATTTGGATCAGGCCTGCACTTTACTTAAACTGCAGTGCTTAATGTGGAAAGGCTTTTAATTCTTTTACGGGTTGTCTAGAGAGAGAACATTAAAAAGGCTCCATAATCATGCTATTGAATCTACTTTGTAGGTGCTAAAGCACATTAAACAGGCCATTCGTTTGAGGCTGGCTGGTTTGCACCATATAGCTGCTGATTTTCTCAAAAGGAGCTTATGTAATAATTGATGTTTGAATGACTCATTTTAGCTTAAAGTTATCGTCTACTTTGATGGCAGTACACTTGTAGCAGTTCAACTGCTTTTCTTCATATGACAAAACTGCTAAAATCCAAAAAGAAATAAATAATTGAAGAGCAAATTTGTGAAAATTTTGGCATTGACAAAATAATTGTTGACCAAAGAGAAAGGAAAATTTATGGTGCTCAATACATATGCCTAAGCAGGTGATGGAAAAAGTATGCTTTAAGATGATTGGCATTGAAAGTTTCATTTTTTATCACAATCAAAATACATGAAGTCCGAAACAAGGAAACAACAGAAGGAAATACCTTATCGAGAGGACTTTTTGATGTTCTCTGTCCATGATAAAAAGCAGGCAATGGTGTAGCTTTAAAATTAAGGCTCTGCCTTAACTTTTTTATCTCTGCGTCTTTGTTAGCCTGTATCAATCACATAGTGTTCAGCAATGCCCATTGTCTGAATTAGGCAATCATATGCCAAAATTTTCTTTTTCTTACAATCCAACAACCAAACAGCCACTTTAATATCTCTATCTTATGTCATGTTTGATTCATTACAATACTTCATGAGCATGTGCAGCTGTATCAAGTGGATGGAAAGACATTGTCAACAAAGAAAATTAATGGTACCTTTGATTTTGTCTGGAGATTTTTCCTTTCAGCTTCCCTTCCATTGGATTTTCCTTCCAGTTTCTTGGAGAGCTGAAATAAAGGATATGAGATGCTTAGATTATAAGTAAAGACGAACAATGTACATCAATGGCAAAACAAATTGAGCACGTGTTACGAAAGGGCAGAGCAAGGAGGACTCTTCATTGTGTACCTCCTTTCTTCTCTCAGGTCTTTCATCACTTTTCAAGCCAGAATAAGATGGAGCAGCCTTAGCATTCTTTTTCTCCATACTACTAACTTTAGAAGACCTGCATTAATGCAAAAAAGAAGAATTTTCAAGATAATGGATGCTTTAGCCAAGGGCATAACTTCTGCTTATAATTATTTGAAGTAATATCTTAAGGATTATTTGGAGCTCCTCTGAAAGAAACTGAGAAACTGATGGTATGAATTTAAGGCCATGAAGAAGCTAATTGTGCTTGAAGTAAATGAGTTTTCTAACAGGAATGTTCCTTTGAAGTGGTCTGGTCTGATTGGTTAAATATCAGTGACCCAACAATTAAAAACTTTTTGATGTTCAATCCCCACTTCCTTTTTTTCCTTGAACCCCACAACTCCTTTTTCCTTTCTGCCTTTTTTACTTTCAGCCTTATAAAAGAAAGAAAAAAGGATTGACAGAAATGACAAAAAGCTTGATAATGATATGATAATGTGTACTTCAGCTGGAGAAAAGAAAAGGAAACAGAAATAGAAGAAAACGAACGAGTGAACCCATTAAACATAACTATAAGTATCATTTCAGAAGTTAAAAAATGAAAATGACAATTAAATAGTACGTTAGCCAACTCTTATATATATATAACAATTAATTGTACCATTTTTATGGCTAACATTATGCAAATCCACCAATGCAGGCATGTAGGCATTTGTCATCTCAAATCTTTCAACTTAGAACTTAGAAGCTTACCCTCCGTTCTCCTTTTGCGGAGTCGTCAAAGTGGAAAGCCTTGATTCTCTCCACTTTGTAGGCACCTGCAAGAAAAATTGAATCAAAAGATCCATGAATGTGAATTATGTAGTAATAGAGATGTCAGGTAGACCTTAAGAATTAAAAATTCAAGGATAATAACATAGTACCGGTTTTGCTGCTGGAGATTGTTCCTGACTGGAAGGTTTCAATTGATTGTAATTACTCTGAAATGTTTTAAATGCTCGCTTGACGATGTCCTTATCTCCCATTTTCTCCATAATTAAAGATTTCCTTGTTGCAGTAAGGGGAGATGGGCCAGAACTCGAGGGACCTAAACTAATGGACATGTGCAAGGATCTAGGAGCCAATTTCTTGCTTTGCTCCACTGATGGATTCTTGGTCTTGGGTGAAGAATAAGATAATGTAGTTCCAGTTTTTGAACGTGTTCTCGAAGCAGATGACATGGTAGGTGTTAGTGTTTGCTTTGATGTTCTAGATGTAGAAACTTGTGGTGTTTTAGTCACAGGGGAGGCAGGTTTCTTCTTTATCCTCGAATCATTCCTCTCCATATTCACCGCCGTGATCTAGACAATCAAAATGAAAGAAACAAGTATCACATGTCAGCAGCAAATTCACTTGAGTCGAGCTTTTAGAACACACAAATCAGTTCAAAAAACATGATAATGATGATGATGAACTAACCTGATGAGATTTTGCAGATTGACCCAATTTTAAGTTTTTATCTTTGATCTTTGGAGTGTTTTCTATGACATTCTCTGATCTCTGTGATAAATCCTTCACATCTTGAGACCCCTTTGAAAGAGTTTCCATTTCTTCTTCTGGAGCAGTTTCTTCTGGTTTGTTTAACCTAGGACTTTCCACTATGCTACCCATTACTTCCTTTTTCTCTTCACTTTGTACTGTGCTATCTATTTTCTGTTTCAATTCCTCAACCCATGAATTTTGACATGGTGTTGCAATTTGAGGCTCCTCCTCATTCACCAAGTTAGTTTCTTGCTTATACCCTTCATCAGAGCATTGATGAACCAGATCTCCAGCATTGTGATAGTGGGATGAGGTTTCCATAGACTTGTCTTGAGCCAGTAGCTCAGCTTTTCTAGCAGCAATCTTCTTGTAATGTTCTTCAAAGAAAGCCTTTTTCTGAGCAACTGATCCAGGAGTTGCACACTTCTCAACCTCTTCCAAGTACTTGTTTGGGGAGAAAGTTGACCATTTCTCCCATGAAAGTGAATCATTCTCAAATCTACCAAACGAGACTGACACTTCAAGCTCTGGATTTGAAGAACCCATTCCCTTGATCTATTTACATCACATTTAAAACCAACAAAAATTGTAATCATATTCTCAAGCTACAAACAGAATGACAACTCATATCTACACCCAGAAACAAAAAAGAAAGGGGGGTTGAAATTCAATCAATAATCAACAACAAATAGAATTAAATTCAAGAAACAATAATAGAAGGTATATTAAAAAAAGCAAAGGGACCAACTTAATACCAGATCAAAAGGACAAAATGTGTACCTTAACTTCTTCACTTGAAGCCTCAACTGTTATGGATTCACCCATCAAATTCTCAAAGAAAAACCAAGAAGCAAACTTGAATTCACCACAAAGCTAACACATCAAGAGTGGCAGCTGGCATGGGCAGACCCTCATTTGTTCATTTCCATTGGATCACACACTGAAAGGACCCAAAGAAGAAGAAATCCAAGATAAAGACAAAAGAAGCCTCGAATAAAATGAATATGAGAAAGTATGAAGAAAAGAATAATGGAAGGCATGTGCTCTTGTCTGTATAATTTAAGCTTTCATTCACACTCCTCCTACTATTATCAGATTCACCTTTTCAATGGAAAACTTTGTCTGTTTCTTGTACTTGTGGAAAGTCCCAAATTTAAAAAAAGAAAACTCAAATCATGAAACCAAAAAAAAAAACAAAACCCAAAGAAACAAATGGGTAATAAAAAAAACTAATCCATTTCCATTCTCAAAGATCATTTACCTTTGCAACTTTTTAATAGCATATTAACATGATATGATTACTACAGTTTTTAAGTACTAACATGAGATATGACAGTTTGGCTAAAAGGTTAGCTGGGATAATAATTATGGCTTAAACAGAAATGTTGGGCACATTGAGTAAAAAGAAAGGCGGAGAGAAATAACAACAAAATCTGGCCAAAATTTTAACGACAGTTCTGCAAACAATGAAAAGGAGAAATCAGTCAAAATCTGATGAGATGAGAGGAGGGATGGAAAATGAAAAACACAAGAGACGGGTTAAAGAAAAAGGGTCCACATTGGAAAGTAGTGAAGTAAAGACTAATAAAGAGATAAGGGAGAAGGAAACCAACAACTTGCTTTTGCTGAATTAAATATCGCAACTCACAAGTCTGCCTTGAATGACAGTTGTGGTTGTGGTGGTGGATTGTGGACCCTTAGATTCTTCAGTTTTCTTCAACTATGACGATGTATTGCCATTGCTCCTCTGCCACATTATTCATAAATTGACAGATTTTTTTTTTTCATAAAAATAAGATACTTAAATATCTTTATTCCCAAAACACAATATGTCTTTTATCTTTTTTCTTCTTCAAATTACCTAATTTATTCATTGTCCCTTCTCTTAGAACAATACAGACAATGCAGAACAATAATGGTGGTGTTGTTACACTAAGTATTACAAAATCTTTGAGTAATAATGCAAGTGGTGCGTTCAAATTCATAATTTTATAGTTACAAGGACTCTGAACTCCAGCATTTTACTTATCCATTAAGACTGTTCACTACATCCTTAAGGTATTGGAATTGATACCTATGCCGTGCTTGGATGCAATAAATTTAATTAATATTTTTATAATAATATCTTTATAATTTTTAAAAAATTAAATGAAATTTTTATGATTTTAGAGAGGACTAAATTAATTACCACTAATGAAATTGTCTTTTAAGCTGTTAATATTTATAACTTTATAATTATTTCTATTATAAAAAAATTGAGTTGTAATTGATGATTATAGCTTATCTATAATATAATATTTTTGTTATTAAAAAGTTGTTAGTAAATTATTTCTCTAGGCGATACCTAATAGGCATAAATACACTCACACTAAATTACATGCTTATGAAATTTATTCTTTTGCTATTGTTTTTCCAATGTTACGCGAACGGTACATCCCATTTCACAGGTCTTTACTCCTGCTTTTATCTAATTAGTTATTCTAAAACGAAAATATGCATTTAAACCCTACACTAGTAAAGGATCTTTAAATGCATGCTATACTTTTGTTTCATAAAATTAAGCATTGTTTTCCTATGTCAGTATTTAATAATCATATTAGTGTTTGAGATCACCCCAGCATTGTTTTCTTTCTTTTGCTTTTTTTTGCCCAAACTATTCAAACGTGTTATATCCTCATTCGCATTAGGACATGTAGCAACTTAAGTTGACGTTTGAATAGTAAGTCTATCATCCGTAAGTTGGGAGGTTATTTATGGGCTCGCCCTTCTGAGATGACTTACCTATGTAACGAATGGCTTAATCTTCATTGAGAAGATGAAGTTAATAGTCACCAGGTATCATGTGGGTGATGGATAATTAATCACACCATGTTTCTATATCTTTTTTTTTTAATTAAGTGTTATGGTTAGACTCCTATTTTTAGCAAGTTTGTTAGTCAAATAAGTTTGTTTAATCTTTATGGGATTTTTCTGTTTTCATTAATTTGTTTGTGGAGAACCTTATTTCTATGATTTAGTTTCTCTATAAGCCTATATAAAGGCATAGTTGTTGAAGTTAATAACAGTGAATTGATTTTGGTTATCTTCCTCTCTTGTGTTAAGTATTCCTTTAAATTTTGTTATCAGTGCTATCTGAGCTAGGTTTAAAGTGTTTTGTGTTGTGTTCCAAATACGATGTCGAAACATTCGAGCGATTCCAATAGATTTGTTCAACCTGCTATTCCTCGCTTTGATGGTCATTATGATCATTGGAGCATGTTGATGGAGAATTTTTTTAAGGTCAAAAGAATATTGGTCTGTCGTTGAGGATGGAATCCAAGAGCTAGAAGCTGGAACCAGTTTGAAAGATGTACAGAAGATGGAGATTGATGCACATAAGCTGAAATATTTGAAGGCCAAAAATTATTTGTTCCAAGAAATTGATCGTTCAATCCTTGAAACGGTTCTTTGCAAGGATACAACAAAACATATTTGGGACTCAATGAAAAGGAAGTATCAAGGCAATGCAATGGCAAAGCGTGCACTGCTTCAAACGCTATGAGGGGAACTTGAAAATTTGCGCATGAAGCCAGGAAAGACTATTTCAGATTATTTCTCCAAAAAAATGACAATCGTCAATAAGATGCGGACTCATGGAAAGCAGCTTGGAGATGTTGTTGTCATTGAAAAAATTTTACGATCCTTGTTGCTAAAATATAATTTTATTGTCTGTTCAATTAAGGAATCAAAAGACCCTGATGCTTTTTCCATTGATGAGTTAGAGAACTCATTAATAATTCATGAGTCAAATTTTATTTTACAAGAGAGTGAGGAGCAAGCACTGCAGGAACTATCGACTCACAAAGATTCTGGGCATGGTAACAACAAATGAAGGAGAATAAGCACCGATGAGAGGAGAAATGTTTGGGATCATCGCATACCTGATAGGAAGCCAAAAGCTATAGACAAATCCCAGATTGAACGTTTTTGATGTCGCAGGTATGGTCATTACCGTAGTGAATGCTATACCAACCTGAATGGAAGTAGTGACGGAGGTCGAGGTCGAGGCCATTAGAGAGGGAATGGTAGAGATCGTGGCAAAGAAAAGGTAAATTTTGCAGCAGCAACTGATGAAGAGGAAGAGAAAGAAGTTACCCTATTAATGGTGTGTAATTCGAATGAAGAGACTTGAAAGAATTTATGGTATCTTGATATAGGTTGTAGCAATCATATATCTAGAGACCGATCAGCATTCTCTGAGCTCGGTGAGACGTTTCGAACAAGAGTAAAGTTTGGTGACAACTCTCTTGTTTCTGTTCAAGGACAAAAAAAGGTAAAGATCCAAACAAAGTTCTCATCTGTCCAAAGTATTTCTGATGTTTTTTATGTTCCGAATCTAAAGACAAATTTACTTAGCGTAGGTCAACTCCAAGAAAAGGGTTGTGAGGTGATTATCAAGGATGAAGTGTGCAAGACCCAAGACATCAATCTTGGGTTAATTGCTAAAGTCACCATGACGGCCAATAAGCTTTTTCCATTGCATATCCAACATATTAAACATGACAATTCTTGTTTTTCAACACAAGAAACAAGTTTGGCATGGCTTTGGCATTACAGGTTCAGGCACTTGAACTTTGGAGGACTGCAAACACTACAACAAAAAAAGATGGTTGCTAGTCTCCCTACATTCGATATTCCTTCAAGAGTATGTGAAGATTGTGTTGTGGGAAAAATGCCTTGAGATAGTTTTCCAAAAGAAAAAGCCTGGAGAGCCTCAAAACAACTTGAACTGGTTCACTCTAACATTTGTGGACCACTGAATCCAACTTCAAATGGAGGTAAGCGTTATTTTATAACATTCACAGATGATTTCAATCGAAAGAGTTGGGTCTACTTTCTACATGAAAAATATGAAGCCTTTGTAGCTTTTAAGAGCTTTAAAACGCTAAAAGAAAATTAGAATGTTAATTAAAGCTCTTCGCAGTGATCGTGGAGGAGAATATCTTTCTCAAGAATTTGTAAGCTTTTGTGACTTTAATAGGATCCATAGACAACTCACTGCAGCTTATACTCCTCAACAAAATAGAGTGAATGAAAGGAAGAATCAAACAATCTTAAATATTGTTCGAAGTCTCTTACGAAGAAGTAATGTTCCAAAAGCCCTTTGGCAGGAGGCGGTGAGTTGGAGTGTTCATGTTTTAAACAGAAGCCCTACATATGCTGTTCGAAACATGACACTGGAAGAAGCTTGGTCAGGTCGACAACTGGATGTGCATTATTTCAGAGTGTTCGGATGTGTTGCTTATTCTCATGTGCCGGATCAGAAGAGGACAAAACCTGATGACAAGGCTGAGAAGTGTGTTTTTCTTGGCATTAGCAATACGTCTAAAGCCTACAAGTTATATAACCCCACCACCAAAAAAATTATTATCAGTCATGATGTAGTTTTTGATGAGCAGGTGTTCTGGCCGTGGGAAGAAAATAATGACAACCAGGAGTTAAGGCAAATTCCAGCTGATTTTAGTGATGAGATCACAGAACCAGTAATGGAACAACCTGTAGTTAAAACAGATCAACAGAACGGGCGTGGTAAAGGAAACAAAAGAAAGCCGGTGTTAATGAAAAATTATGTGGTTAGTGAGAATCAATCTGAAGATGATGAAGATCCTCAGACACCTTTTGCTTTATTTGCAGATTGTGATCCTGTGAATTTCGACGATGCCTGTAAAGAGTTGAAATGGCAGGAAGCTATGAATGACGAGATTGCTGCAATTGAAAAAAACGACACTTGGAAGTTAATTGATCTTCTAAAAGGGCAAAAGCCAATTTGAGTTATGTAATATCCCCTACCCGTACCCATTTCCGGAATAGGGTACGAGGCATTACCGGAGTTTACTGAACATTTTCAGATAATTCTGAGTCATTTATTACTCATATTTTAGAAATAATCATAACGTCTCTCTATTGGGCCCTCGAAGCCCCAAATATACATTAGAAACCAACCGGAATTAAATCGGGATTATAAAAAAATATTTTGCAAAATCTTAAATTTTATTTTCATCTAAGTACTTACTATTTCAATGCTCCTTATAATTAAACATGTTACCGTTCAATCAATAGTTTGGCACTTGTCTAAGCGTCAAACAACATCATTGTTAGTATACTTGCACACATTTCATCTAAATTCAACATTGATATACTTATTTTCTCTACATATCGCACTTGAGTTTAATAATAGTCTCAACTTACATAATTTCCTTGTATCAACATATCAAAGATAACCATATATGTACATGTCATGAAACATATCATGCTCTTACCGTTTCTTCATAAGCATATATCATTCATTTCATTATATCAATATTTCATGCTCCATCATTTCCATATATTTTATGTACATTTATTCCGGTAATAGTTTATATCAAACTTGACATAAATTATATTCCATGTACTTATACTTATTTCGTTTATTTATCTTCATAATTATTTCATACAACTATTTTGTACATGTATTTCCATATGACCAGTTCTTGTAAACATTTCACACAACCATTTCATATAACCATTCGTCATCTGATAAGTATTACCTGAATATCAATTGTTCAATAGATGTCATACCGTCTCCCATCCACGGTCTTATTTATCTTTGACATGATGCCATAGTGTCTTTCAACTATGGTCTTACTCATTCATTTTCTGTCATGTTGCCATGGTATCTTTCAACCATGGTCTTATTCTTTTCATGTCACGTTGCCATAGTGTCTTTCAACTATGGTCTTACGCATTCATTTTCTGTCACGTTGCCATAGTATCTTTCAACCATGGTCTTACACATTTCATATCACGTTGCCATGGTATCTTTCAACCATGGTCTTACACATTTCATATCAGATAGCACACTCTCGCGAACCTCATCCTTACAGTGAGATTACCAGTCCAAGCTAAATCCCCTGTAATATAAACTCATAGAGTATTGTCGGGATTACCAGTCCAGGCTAAATCCCCTGCAATGACAATTACTCTAATAAGCTTGGATCGGATTACCAGTCCAGGCTAAATTCAGACCCTAATTCGGATTACCCGTCCGGGCTAAATCCATTTTACACGTATTCTTCGGGAGGACTGTATCAGAATAGGATCACCCGTCCGGGCTAGATCCTTTTTACCGTCAATTCCTTTTTAGAGATCCATCGAATTTTTCTTTCATTCAACTGGGCTTTATTTTCAATTTATATCGAGTATTAGCAATATTTCATCAATTATCATGAATTGAACATTCAAATCATATTTTCATCACATAACCACATATTTCAAGTATTTAAAATACAATTCAAGTTACACAAACTTACCTCATTGCTTGTTTGTGTTTATAATTTCATTAATCCGATATCTTTTATTTTCTACGATTAAGTCTCATTTTTGAGTTGTCCGGATCTTTATAAATAAATTTGATCATCATTTTCATTCATTTCATATTCTAATGCATTTAATTAATGCTCTAGGAAAAATTGCCATTTTGCCCCTAAACTTTTAATTAATGACGATTTCATCCTTAGGGTCAGGAAAATAAAATTCTTGAAATTTAATCCTTATTTCTAGATATTATTCTCATACATATTGATAACAATCCATGAATTCTATAAAATATCAGAATTTTCCATAATTTCAACACTTTTCAATTTAATCCCTAAAACATGTTTTCCCCCGATCTTGAACTAAATTAATAATTTCATTCAATTTTGTAATTTAAATAATAAAATAATTCATTTCATGCAATTTGGTCATTTCTGACATTTTTATAAAATTACCCATAAATTTTTACTTTTATTCAATTTAGTCCCTAAGCCTAAAACATGCAAATTAGCCATGCTAGATGAATATTCATACATATTTTTCCTCCTCCTCCTCTCCATTCCACATCCTTAGTGTATATAACACACTTGTAAGTAACATTATCTATAATTTTTATTATTTACTTTTATGAATATTCGAGCTGTCTATCTGTGTCATAGTTACTAAATTATTTATAACTCGAGCTACGGAACTCCAAATTAAGATCTGTTAATTTTCCCTGAAACTAGACTCATATATCTTCTTACCATAAAATTTTCAGAATTTTTAGTTTAGCCATTAGGTACAGTTTATTCTTTAAATTCACCTCTATTCTGCTGTCTGACAGTTTTGACCCTTCTTCACTAAAAATTAATTATCTCACAGTACAGAACTCGGATAATATTTCGGTTGATTTCTCTTTAAAATATACTCATTATGAATTCTAAAATATAACTTTAAGCCTCTAATTATTTTTCTTCAATTTTTAGTGATTTTTAAAATTCAGAACAGGGGAACCTGAATTCATTCTGACATTGTCTCACAAAATTCATTTTATCTCATAGTTTACAATTCAATTGTTTACACCGTTTCTTTTATAAGAAACTAAACTCAATAAGCTTTAATTCCATATTTTATTAATCCTATAATTCGATTTCTAAAATTTTTCGTGATTTTTCAAACTTAGACTACTGCTGCTGTCCAAAATAGTCTTAGTGCAAAATGTTGATTTTCACTTTTAATTTCAATTTAATCCTAACTAAATTCACTTACTTTTCTATCTTAATTCATACTTTATTTCTACTCAATTTTTAACTAAACTCATACTTAACTATTAAATTTCCAGCATATTTTCCTAATTTCAAAATTTCATCAATTTAGTCCCTACAACATAAAACTTATGAATTAATTTACAATTCAATCCTTATTTCATTTCTAACTTGAACTCCTATCAATCTAACCCCTAATTCATATTTTTATTCAACATGAACAATATTTAAAAATCTAATAACTTTCAAAATATTCACTTAATTTCATCAAAACATTGTCCCAAAGCTTCCAAAACATCAAAATTAAGTAAAAAGGGCTAAATTGACTTACCTATTTAACTTTCAAGCCTTGAAATCCAATTTTTCCCTTTTTCCTTCTTTCCCTTTTTTCCTTCCTTCTTTCTTTCCCCTGCTCTCTGTTTGGTTTCATCCTTTCTTTCTTTTTCTATTCTTTTTCTTTTTATTTCTTTTACTTTATATATATATATATATTATAATAACTTAATAATAGCTATAATAAAATATCTATTTAATATCCAATATCTATTTTACATTTGTATACACATATATTATTACATTTTTCTTTCTTTAATCTATTTATTATATAAATATCTTTTACTTAATAATAATATATAATTTAATAATATACTTACAGTGTGTTTGGTTCAGTGTAATAGGTAATCCATTACGCCCCGATTACGCGCCTATTACATTACCGACCTATTCCGGCGTTTGGTTCGCTGTAATAGGTATTACGCGCGTATTACAATACCGACCTAATCCCCAAATTCTCTGTTTTTCTATTCCCTTCCCAAATCGAGGATTACCCATTACGTCCGGCTTCCCTTTCCAAGTCTCTGTTTTACCCTCCCTCCCTACCCGACCCTCTCATTTTTCTGTCCTCATCATTTCTCCTCGTCTGCCTTTACCGATTCTCTCTCTCGATCATTTTTTCCCTTTCATTTGTTGCAGCACGTTTGAAAGCCACTGCTTCATTTTTTCTCTCGGTCTCGGCGTGAGGTATGAATCTTGGTGTTCATTTTTCAGGTCTGGTTCCTTTTCGGTTTCTTGGTGTTAATTCCCTTTTCTTTTTATTTGGTGTTCAAATCCATCACTGCCAAGTGGCTTCTGGGATTCAAAAATCCAACTATTCTGGGTTTATTTTGTGTTTGCTTCATGAACTTGGATTTTAATCGAGAATTTCTCTGTGTATGTTTGTAGTGGAAATATACAATAGAGGGTGTATTTATACATGAATAAATCCCTAATTTTTTTTTCTATTTACAACGTGATAATATTAATGAGCTCATTAAGATAGTCGAAATGCTAGAAGAGCTCATCAAGATAGCATCATTAAGCTGGTTATAGTTGGAGTAATGAACCAGGGATTTTATCTTGCTGGAAAATAAGTATTGAAAGACCTAATAGTATAAACATGGTTACAATTGTGTGCACATGTGGGAATAAGGTTAAATTGAGTGTTTCTTGAGAAGAATGAGTGAACCCAACCCTATAATACATTGTAGCTGTGTGTTTTTTTTCTTCCTTTCTATGTGAAACTGAGTGGGATACTTAGTATTGCAGGTGATAATGAAAGCAGGAATGTGCTGGATGTTTTTTTCTTAGGGAAGGCTGTAGCTGAAGCATTGAATGAGAGAATCGAGTCCACAGTTGGGAATTTTTGAGTGTTGTTGGAAGGTTGCAGGTTGAGCAACAAAAGCAAGTGCAGGATTTCCAGGTAACCAGATTTTGTTCTTGAATCTAATCCTTGATAAATTCATGATTCATGTCATGGCCCTTTCTTTTGGGGGGGAGGGGGTGTTCACTTTTGCTGGGTTTATTTCATAGCTCTTGGAATAGCTTATTTGGTAATGCACAAACGCCACCAGTGGAGAGTTTTATGAATTTGAAATTTGGCTCTAATACACTTCTGTGCTGCTTGACCATTACGTGTGTTTCTGAATCCTAATGTTATGGTGCCCAAAGTGATTGGTTCTATTGCTTACAAACCAAACCTTACTGGAAAAATAACAATAATTTGAAGGTATTTAAATGGGAGGAGTTAAAGGTTTTCTTTTCTTTTCTTGACATATGTTCTTGGGAGCCTTACGAAATTGCAGTCATCATTTGTTTTAAATGCCTTCTTTTGATGCTGGTATTATTTTTGCTTCATTTACAATAGGAAGAGTTAATGTAAGAGACCCCTTTTCTTTCTTTTGAGGAAAATTATGGCGTTCAGGTTTTCAAATATACTGTATCAATGGCATTTCCAGTAACCAACCCTCTCTCTTAACCTCATCATGAACTGCATGGCCATAGTTTCACACCAACTTAAATTCTAGCAAGTTGTATTATCTGAATTCCATTTCTAGTTAGTTATTGGAGGCTCAAGCTAGAATTCAACTTTACATCTACTACAGCATTTTTGAAACTGACCTTTGTCGGTTTACATAGGGATGTACCATTATTTTCTGAGTAAATGCAATAACAAATTGGCCATCAGGATCTTTTCTTCTTTTGTTGGAATTGAAATCGTTCATCTACAAATTTGCTGCATTTTACTACTCCATTTTGATGATTTATTAAAATATGACATCCCCTTTAATTCATGCACACAGGAAGAGGTATTGGAAAGAGCAAAAAGAGCCAAAGAGCAAGCGGCACGCGAGGAATTGGAGGCACAAAGGCTGATTCCAAAGTCTACTTCCCTAAGTACATCTATGGGCAGTGGTGCCACTGCAAACAATGGGGCTGCAGCTAAAGCTTCGCCCTCAACTGCCAATAACGGAGTTTCTACAACCCCATCCTCCTATAATCCCCCCAACCCTGCTGCTGCTAATACAGACCCTGGGCCTGATACTAAAAAGGAATAGTGCCAAGTATCTCTATTTGTATTTCACACTTTTCATCTGATACAGTACCAAATAAATATAATATCCAGGGTGTTTAATCCCCATTATCCTTTTTGTTTGAATCTATTTCTGCTCCCTTTATATTCAACAAAAAAATAACTTTCAGGTTTATACGTTCAGGTTCTTAAAAAGTATGTAAGCATTCATTAAATAACATTTTAACAAGTGACAGCATTGAAAGGAATTACATCGATTAAACAAAATTTCTGATCCTGCATGGATCCAACACCTTCAGTGTCTGCATAAAATTTTCTAGGTATGTCTAGTTCTCATCACTCATCAACTTCAACACCTGACATTGGAACTCCTCCACTAGTTTTGCTCCTTTCCCTTAACATAATCCACACCAAAGTCATAATTATCATCATCATCATCCATAGCTTCATCCCATGAGGTTAATTTATTTTTGGCTTTTTTCCTTCTCTTATTCTCAGCTCTTTTCATCTTTGTGTTCAGCATGCCTTCTACTGCATACAGCTTCTCATTTTGCCTGCTTGTGGCAGATTTTGACTTTGCCTTTTCAGCATCTTCTTCTTCAGAAGCCATCTGCTCATCATTACCACCATTACCAGATGTATCTTCTTGCTTTTCATCACCTTCAATTGATTGCAAGGGTTGGGCATTATCCTGTGGTGCGCAAATATCCAACAGATTTATATAACACCATTAGTTCAAGCTATTCCAACTATTAACATGCAAAACTAAGATTAAACCACAAAAGTGTCCTCAAAGAGCAATTATAAATTATCTTATATGAATTCATATAAGAATATTTTATTATTAAGAATTTTATGAAATTATATATCATTATTAAATTATATTTAATATTAATTATTTTAAATTGTATAAATTCATATAAGAAAATTTATTAGGAAGAATTTTATGAAATTATATATTATTATTAAATTATATGTAATAATAATTATTTTAAATTATACAAATTCATATAAGATAATTTATTAGTTATAATTATTTTAAATTTTATTAAGTCATATATTTTAATTAAAATATATTTAATATTAATTATTTCAAATTATCTTTTATAGTATCATATATTATGATTTGAGTAAATTCATATAAGAATATTAATTATTAAGAATTTTATTAAATTCATGATATTTTAATTATAATATATTTAATAATAATTATGTTAATTTATATTTTATAGTATCATATATTATGATTTGAGTAAAATCATATAAGAATATTGATTATTAAGAATTTTATTAAATTATATATTTTAATTAAAATATATTTAATAATAATTATGTTTAAATATGATTAAATTATTTATTATTGATAATAATAATCTTATTAAAATTTAAATAACAATAACAATAATCATTTACCAAAACAAATTTCTGCTAAGGGTATTCTAGTCATTTTATTTTTTCATTATGCTATTACACCTCTATTACACTCAACCAAACACAGGATTACTATTACGCCTCTATTCCATTACATTCAACCAAACAGTTGATTTGCTATTACACAGCTTTTCCATTACACCTCTATTTCATTACACCTCTAATCCAATACACCTCTAATCCAATACAGCGAACCAAACGTGCTGTTATTGTACAAGCCCGTTTGGCCCCTAGCCCAAAACCCATTTTCTAACCCCCTAGCCCAAAACCTATATTCTAACCTACAAAGCCCAAACCTAAAAATTTTAAACCCAAATAACCCTTAAACCTAATGACACAGCCCAATACATAAAAAAAGAGAAAAGGAAAAAGGAAAACAAAACCCTAGCCGTCGGTCAACCCCCCTTTTGCCCCCACTTGCTTCTGACGACGCCTGCAGTACCGCCCTCGTCAAATCCACCGCCCAAGCTGCACCTGCAAAGCATTAAACGAAAAACACAGCATAAAAAATAATAATGTAAAAGGCTTTAAAAGCCAAAAACAGAAATCCTTTCGGGGATTTTTTTTTTTGAGACAATCTTGAGCAATATAGCACTAGATTTTAAAGGCAAAACATTGATTCAAACGCATAGAATAGAGAATAACAAAAAACCAAGCAAATTCGGAAGAAAGAGGTGATCCCGTCAATCTTTTTTATTTATTTATTTATTTCCCTTCTACTTCTATTTATACACAAATATATAAAAATAAATAACAAAATAATTTCAAAAAAAAAAAGAAAAAATTACCTTTTTCGGCCACCGTGCACTGTGGCCGGCGACGGCGACGGCGACGCACGGCGGTCCGATGACCGGACGGTGGCCGGCCTTGCTGCCGAAAATCGCCCCACTCCCCTTTCTCCCCTTTTTTTTCTTCTCAGCTGCACAAATGAATTTTTTGAAAAGAACTTGGCCTTTTATAGCCTCCCAAAACGACGTCGTTTTGGGGGCTGCCTTTTAACCCCAAAACGACGTCGTTTTGAGCATGACCCGATCCGTCCGACCCGACCTCCCTCAAGATCCGCATGTTTTTGTATCATGGTCTAATTGCGCGCACGGTCCTTCCGCTTTTTATATGTTTTGCAATCAGGTTTTTATTTCTTTAAAATTGGCCCCGAAATTTATCGTGTTTGCAATTTGGTCCTCCCTTCAATGACGTCGTTTTAGGGGCTTGGGTAAATTGCCCTTTTGGCCATCTGCAGTCGCACGCGCATTCAAATGGGTCCCCTTTGTCATATTTTATTTAAAATCGGCCCCAAAACTTCATATTTGTTTCGAATTTGGTCCCTTTTTTCAGATTCAATGTGGTTTCTATGTTATTTTTACCTTTTTTATTTTAAATATTATTGATTATTCTATTTTTGTATTATTATTATTAGCATATTTTACTATTATTTAGACATCTTAGTTTTAATTAATACTTACATATATTTTTTATATATATTCTTATAGTTTTTTTATTTTTATATTATTATTATTCCTAATATATATTTTAGGTACACACATTTAAATACTATATCATATTCCATATTACGCATATGCATATTAACATTATACCATGTATATATATATATATTTTTATAAATATTATATATATTTAATATATTATATATTGTGTACATGCTTTTAATATTATCATGTATTCATTTTAATATATATGTATATATCTATGTAATATCATTAATATTTATTTTTTAAACATTATTATTATTTTTAGCATGTATATATTATGTAAATATTTCAAATATTGCATTTTTATTACTTATATATTTTAATACGGATACATCTTTTATATATTACATGTATATATCTTTTAATATTGTATTTTTATTGTTATACATATACCTTAATACTATATCATTTATATATTTTTATTTCTCATATTATCTTATGTTTATGTTTTTTAAACTATATCATGTATATACTACTACTATATATCTATTTATATAGTTATTAATAGTTGTTTTTAATTATTATGATTATTTCTAATATGTACGTATTATGTATTTACCTCTAATACTATATATTGTATATTCTTACTATTATCATTACTATATTTATTATTATTATTATTATTATTATAGCAATCCATTACTACTCGTGTATTGTTATTTCTCATTTTTCATATTATTGCTATTATTAGTATATATATTGTTTTTAGTATTTCACTACTATCATTTTTTTACTACTGTTATTTTTAATACTTACTATCTAACATATTGTTATTCCTTCTTTATTACCATCTTATTAAACTACTATTTTTTAAAAAATTGTTACTATTATTATTATTATTATTTACTTATTTTCTCATTACTTAGTTATTTATGTTTCTTATTCATTCATATTTTCGCTATTATTATGCTCTAGGCATTATGTTTACTCGTCTATTCATATGTGTCTCAATATATTTGCAAATTTACATTATTCGTCATTATTATTGTTTATATCATCACCTTTGTTATTATTATGCATGTTAGTGCTGCGATTTGTTTCTCATTTCATCATGTGATTACGATTACGTTGGTCCTTTACTCGAAGCATATAATTGTGTTTTCTAAAATAAAACAAGTTTCGTATTTAGACAATTTGAGAACATTGTGCCCTAACTTACTGAGTTTCGGTTTTTCTCGTTTAATCTAAGTAACGACATAATCCTATTAATCACATTATGTTTTTACTCAATGCCTTAAAATAATTCATTCGTAAAAGTGATATTCCGTATTTGGTAATTCGAGACAATCGTGCCCTAACTTATTGTGCTTCGATTTTTCTCATTTAACCTAAATAACGGAATACTCTTTTAAATCGCTATACGAGCTTTGAAAATGTTTATTCTCGAAGATACGAAGTGTTGTGCCCTTACTTACTGGGTATGACATTTTGTCACCTCGAAATAAGAATTTGTTTTAAAATAAAGGCGATATTCGGTGTTTGAGAATTCGAGAAAACGTGCCCTAACTTACTGGGCTTCGATTTCTCTCGTTTACTCTAAATAATCGAATCCCCTTTTAATAAATTAAAATACGCAAATTTTATATAAAAGGCAAGCTCGCTCTCGAAAATTCAAGATGTCGTGTCCTAACTTACTGGATGTGACATTTCATATTTAGAGAGGAGAAGGTCTTTAACACTTGAGCATTTTTATAAAGAAGGATCGTATTTCAAAATTCTTTCAAGTATTTAAATTTTCGACACTAAGACACTAATTAATCAACTAGGTACCAATTTTGGGCGTATCGAGGGTGCTAATCCTTCCTCGTGCGTAACCGACTCCCGAACTCGTTTTCTGATTTTCGTAGACCAAAAATTATCATTTTAGTAAATCTTAACTTTTATTAAAATGATTAATTTAAGGTGATCCAATCACACCTCATCAGAAAAAAGGATTGGTGGCGACTCTCGTTCTTTCATTTTCAAAATCTAAGTCAATTTCCGTTTTTTTTTTTAAATGGTTAAGACACTTATATAATAAGTAAATATACATGTATTTTACAAATGTATGTATATTAGTATCACACATGTCACTATACATACCATACATTTGTCAACTTTTTATTTATTTATCATATAATATTAATTTAATAATAATAACTACATTAATATTTACTTAAATAATAAGCAAATAAATATATGTATTACAAATGTGTGTATTATATTTATTATACTTGTATTTTATTTTTGCCATACACTTGGCACTCTTTTTGGTTTATTTACTTATTTAGTCCTTTTAATTTTCTTTATTCTATAATTAAACTTTCACACTTCATTCAATTTAATCCTTTTATCTAATTATCCTTTATTTAAGCTAATTTGCTTCATTAAACTTTAATTAATCACTCTCTTAACTTCGTAAATATTTTTAATAAATATTTACAAATCTATTTTTCAGAAACGGAGACCCGAAAATGCACTTTTTTTATAACTGTAAAAATTCGGGTCATTACAATTCTTCCCCCTTAATAAATTTCGTCCTCGAAATTTGCCTAAAAAGAAGTGGGGTACAGAAATCTAACTGTTGCTTTCGGTTCCCATGTTGCTTCTTCAGTCTTATAACTTTATCTTTCAATCTAGTATCTCAATCGGTTCTTCTTTTTCATACAACAAATCAGGTCAAATTTCAATATCTTTTGAGTACCAAATCCTGAAAAATCTCATAAAATTTTCTGTAATTGCAGAAGTAAAACCAGTCAATTCATTACCAGTCCAACTCTTTCTATAATCTCAGATAAAAAAAAAAAGAACGGAAATTCAATTTCCTTAACCAACAGTAATTCAAGTAACTCTTCTGGGAACATATCAAAATTTTCACATACTATTGCCACTGACTTAAATTTTAACTTAAATACTTTAATATCCAATACCTAAGCAAAGTAAGTACCATAACCCCTTTTTGGCACATTTCTATATTGACATTGTTAATATCATAAAGACAAATCATTCAATCTTCTCTGATTCGAAACAAAACATTTCATCATTCCATTCTTGAAGTCACATCAAACAATAATAACATCAAATCGATTAGAAAACAGTAGTATCATTATCAAACAGTTCCTGCAGATCTCATCAGCCCATAAATACCGATCCAATAATTTAATGTTTCAATCCAAAAATTTCAGCAAACCCAACAGACAAATCTTTAATGGATACTGAACTCATGTAATCATAGGAATAGTCAAACCAAGATCAATTTAAAATAATCATATTAGTGTCAATAAAGAAGAAAGTTCCTGTAATAACATCCAGTAGAGATAAATCTTCTTATATGCAATTAACATATGCCCTGGCTGATGTTCATTCTTCAGATTTTGCAGTGAAGTCCTTTATCACATTTCGACTATCATTCATATTTCTGAGGTTACAGGATGATCTATCTCTGGTAGCTGTGTTACTCAGTCTTGCAGTTTGATTAATATTTTTTTTCAGCTTGCTTCGAGTAATCACTAAAATAATGATCAAAAGAATTATATCCAGTTCATATTCCACTCTTTATTCTACATTTTTCAGCTTTATGTCTTCATTTAAACCATCTTCAAACCATTTATACCTTACAGTTTCTGTCGGAATACACTCTCTGATACATTTATTCATTTAAAAAATTCCTTTCATACACAGTTTCAATCATATAACTTTGTTTAAGCTTCAAAAATTCTTCTCATCCCTGATCAAGAAATCCCTGACCGAAGTATATATATTTCTGTCAGAACCCTTTTTAAAAAGTTTCCAAATAACCCTTTCTTAATCACAACATAGATCAACATTTTCTACCACTAGTAAGCTGAATCCTTTAATAAAAATATTATACCTTTTTAACATCTAATCAGTGTACAGAACAATTCATTTATAATCCTGATAACTTTCTCTAACCAGATTCCAATTCTTCCAAGATCATTTCCAATTAAAATTCTCAATTCTTCCACACTATGTTCACAGAGTATTAATAGCAGATGACTTACCCGTTCGGTCAATCCTTGTACCTTAAAGCACTTCGGGAACCGATTTAGAAACAGAAGGGGTAGATATCGTAGCAAACACAGTTTCTTTTTACTCACTAAAATGCATCAGTCATAATGCTAAATAATTATATATCATCTTTTTTCTATCATTTCATCAGTCAACATTTAGCAATTAATCACTTATTAAGTTAATACTCACTATTATCAATTCAGTTTCCTTTTTAATTCACGAGACTACTCGTCTCCAGTATACATTTCGTAATCAATACCATTGATATGTTCATCTAACATTTTCAACTATAAAACAGTACCAAACAAATATATCAGTATCCTATCCCGACTTAATTTCGACTTAATTATGGCATGTACCTCTAGACTCCTTTTAGTACTCGACTTAATCCTAGAATCGGCTAAACCCGATTAGCTCTGATACCACTAAATGTAACACCTCCTACCCGTATCTATGTCGGAATAGGGTACGAGGCATTACCGGAGTTCACTGAACATTTTCAGATAATTTTGAGTAATTTATTATTCATATTTTAGAAATAATCATAACGTCTCTCTATTGGGACCTCGAAGCCCCAAACATACATTAGAAATCAACCGGAATTAAATCGGGATTATAAAAAAATATTTCGCAAAATCTTAAATTTTATTTTCACCTAAGTACTTACTATTTCAATGCTCCTTATAATTAAATATGTTACCGTTCAATCAATAGTTTGACACTTGTCTAAGCTTCAAACAACATCATTGTTAGTATACTTGCACACATTTCATCTAAATTCAACAGTGATATACTTATTTTCTCTACATATCACACTTGAGTTTAATAATTGTAATAGCCTGAATTTTCAGTGGTGTCGGAATAGTGATTCGAGATCACTAAATCGGACAAATAAGTAGAAAATATTAATAATTTAGTGAATATAAGTTAAGTGTGAAGTTAGGAAAATTTTTGAAATAGCGAATAGTGTACTAGAAATAAAAAAAATTAAATTAGAATCGAAAACGAGATATCGAGAGTTTGAAAATTTTTAAAACGAGCCATAAATATTTTTATAAATATTTATGGAGTGTTAATAAGTTATTATTAAAGTTTCGTCAAGAAATTTTAAAGTTTCGATAGTTAATTGAATAAAAAGGATTAAATTGTAAAAAATGTAAAATTATGGAAAATGATTAAATAGCTTAAATGATAAAAGAAAGAGGGTTTAAAAGGAAAATAGACCCCAGGTCTATTTGGGCTGGACGGCAAGGTGCATGAAATCAGCAGGAAAATTGATGAATTAAGGGCAAAATTGGAATATTGCAAAATTGGAATATTTGGGCTCTACTTTCACTTGCTGACAGATTAGACATTTTGCAACAAATTCACAAATCTCTCGTTTCATACCAGGCCACCAGTACATTCTTTTTAAATTGCAATACATTTTTGTACTACCCGGATGAATAGAATACTTACTATTATGAGCTTCAGCAAGAATATCATTTTTCAATTCTGAATTATTCAGAACACAAATTCTATTACGATAACGCAACATACCACCATCATCAACGCTATATTCTGAACTCAAATTATCCTGAACCGTTTGTCGTTTCAGCACTAGTTTCGGATCATCACTCTGTAATTCACGGATCCATTGAAGGAATGTAGATTTTGCTTTCAATTCTGCTAATACTGAACCATCTTCATTAACAGACAAATGAACATTCATTGCTCGAAGTGCAAACAATGATGATTTTCGGCTAAGTGCATCAGCAACCACATTAGCTTTCCCTGGGTGATAATCAATAACAAGATCATAATCTTTCAATAGTTCGAGCCATCGTCTCTGTCTCAAGTTTAGCTCTTTCTGTGTCATCAAATATTTCAGACTTTTGTGATCGGTATACACATAACATTTTTCCCCATATTAATAATGTCTCCAGATTTTTAAAGCAAACACAATCGCGGCCAACTCCAAATCATGGGTAGGGTAATTTTTCTCGTGTGGTTTTAATTACCGAGAAGCATATGCCACTACTTTCCCTGACTGCATTAAAACACAACCCAAACCATTTAAAGATGCATCACTATACACAACATATGGTATACCTGATTCTGGTTGAGTTAACACGGGAGCTTCTGTCAACATTTTCTTCAACTGGTCAAAACTTTGTTGGCACTTTTCAGACCATACAAATTCAACATTCTTCTGAAGTAGTCGAGTCATCGGCAAGGCAATCATTGAAATTTTTTTAACAAATTGGCGGTAGTATCCCGCTAATCCCAAGAAACTTCGCACTTCTGTTACGTTCTTTGGTGTTTTCCAATTCACCACTGCTGACAGTTTACTTGGATCTACTCGAATTCCTTCAGCTGAAACAATATGACCCAGAAATCCAACCTCTTGTAGCCAAAATTCACACTTGCTGAACTTTTCATACAATTGCTTCTCTCTCAAGGTCTGCAACACACTTCTCAAGTGTTGTGCATAATCAGGCTCGGTCTTCGAATAGATCAGTATATCATCAATAAAAACAACCACGAATCTATCCAAATAAGGTTGAAAAATTCGATTCATCAAGTCCATAAATGCAGCAGGAGCATTAGTTAAACCAAATGGCATTACCAGAAACTCGTAATGACCATACCGAGTTCTGAAGGCAGTTTTTGGCACGTCACATTCTTTAACTTTCAACTGATAATACCCAGCTAGCCCCAAGAAACTTCTAACTTCAGTTACGTTTTTCGGTGGTTTCCAATCAACAATGGCTGAAATTTTACTAGGATCAACCCGTATACCATCACCTGAAACAATATGACCCAAAAATCCAACTTCCCGAAGCCAAAATTCACTTTTACTAAACTTAGCATACAGCTGCTTATCTCTCAAAGTTTGCAAAACTATCCTCAAATGCTCAGCATGCTCTGTCTCATCTTTTGAATAAATTAAAATATCATCTATAAACACTTTGGGATTTTGCGAAAAATTCCCTATGGTTTCGATTTAATTCTAGTCTGGTCTCGAAGTATGTTTTGGGCTTTGGAGGCCCATCTAAAGGACACCATGACATGTTTTAGTAAATAAATAGTATTTAACTCGTACTAACGGAAAATTAATTCGGTAAACTCCGGTAATGCCTCCTACCCTATTCCGGCGATGAATACGGGTAAGGGGTGTTACAATAATAGTCTCAACTTACATAATTTCCTTGTATCAACATATCAAAGATAATCATATATGTACATGTCATGAAACATATCATGCTCTTACCTTTTCTTCATAAGCATATATCATTCATTTCATTATATCAATATTTCATGCTCCATCATTTCCATATATTTTATGTATATTTATTTCGGTAATAGTTTATATCAAACTTGACATAAATTATATTCCATGTACTTATACTTATTTCGTTTATTTATCTTCATAATTATTTCATACAATTATTTTGTACATATATTTTCATATGACCAGTTCTTGTAAACATTTCACACAACAATTTCATATAACCATTCGTCATCTGATAAGTATTACCTGAATATCAATTGTTCAATAGATTTCATAGCGTCTCCCATCCACGATCTTATTTATCTTTGACATGATGCCATAGTGTCTTTCAACTATGGTCTTACTCATTCATTTTCTGTCATGTTGCTATGGTATCTTTCAACCATGGTCTTATTCTTTTCATGTCACGTTGCCATAGTGTCTTTCAACTATGGTCTTACTCATTCATTTTCTGTCACGTTGCCATGGTATCTTTCAACCATGGTCTTACACATTTCATATCACGTTGCCATGGTATCTTTCAACCATGGTCTTACACATTTCATATCATGTTGCCATGGTATCTTTCAACCATGGTCTTACACATTTCATATCAGATAGCACACTCCCGCGAACCTCATCCTTAGAGTGGGATTACCAGTCCAAGCTAAATCCCCTGTAATATAAACTCATAGAGTATTGTCGGGATTACCAGTCTAGGCTAAATCCCCTGCAATGACAATTACTCTAATGAGCTTGGTTCTGAATTACCAGTCCAGGCTAAATTCAGATCCTAATTCGGATTACCCGTCCGGGCTAAATCCATTTTACACGTATTCTTCGAGAGGGCCATATCAAAATAGGATCACCTGTCCGGGCTAGATCCTTTTTAGAGATCCATCGAATTTTTCTTTCATTCAACCGAGCTTTATTTTCAGTTTATATCGAGTATTAGCAATATTTCATCAATTATCATGAATTGAACATTCAAATCATAATTTCATCACATAACCACATATTTCAATTATTTAAAATACAATTCAAATTACACAAACTTACCTCATTGCTTGTTTGTGTTTATAATTTCATTAATCCGATATCTTTTATTTTCCATGATCAAGTCTCATTTTTGAGTCTTCCGGATCTTTATAAATAAATTTGATCGTCATTTTCATTCATTTCATATTCTAATGCATTTAATTAAAGCTCTAGGAAAAATTACCATTTTACCCCTAAATTTTTAATTAATGACGATTTCATCCTTAGGGTCAGGAAAATAAAATTCTTGCAATTTAATCCTTATTTCTAGATATTATTCTCATGCATATTGATAACAATCCATGAATTCTATAAAATATCAGAATTTTCCATAATTTCAACACTTTTCAATTTAATCCCTAAAACATGTTTTCCCCCGATCTTGAACTAAATTAATAATTTCATTCAACTTTTTAATTTAAATAATAAAATAATCCATTTCATGCAATTTGGTCATTTTTGACACTTTTATAAAATTACCCATAAAGTTTTACTTTTATTCAATTTAGTCCCTGAGCCTAAAACATGCAAATTAGCCATGCTAGATGAATATTCATACATATTTTTCCTTCTCCTCCTCTCCATTCCACATCCTTAGTGTATATAACACACTTGTAAGTAACATTATCTATAATTTTTATTATTTACTTTTATGAATATTCGGGCTGTCCATCTGTGTCATAGTCACTAAATTATTTATAACTCGAGCTACGGAACTCCAAATTAAGATCCGTTAATTTTACCTGAAACTAGACTCATATATCTTCTTACCATAAAATTTTTAAAATTTTTAGTTTAGCCATTAGGTACAGTTTATTCTTTAAATTCACCCCTATTCTGCTGTCTGACAGTTCCGACCCTTCTTCACTAAAAATTAATTATCTCATAGTACAGAACTCAGATAATATTCTGGTTGATTTCTCTTGAAAATAGACTCATTATGAATTCTAAAAATATAACTTTAAGCCTATAATTATTTTTATTCAATTTTTAGTGATTTTTCAAAATCAGAACAGGGGAACCTGAATTCATTCTGACCTTGTCTCACAAAATTCATTTTATCTCATAATTTACAATTCAATTGCTTATACCGTTTCTTTTATAAGAAACTAGACTCAATAAGCTTTAATTCCATATTTTATTAATCCTATAATTCAATTTCTACAGTTTTTGGTGATTTTTCAAAATTAGACTACTGCTGCTGTCCAAAATAGTCTTAGTGCAAAATGTTGATTTCCACTTTTAATTTCAATTTAATCCTAACTAAATTCACTTACTTTTCTATCTTAATTCATACTTTATTTCTACTCAATTTTTAACTAAACTCATACTTAACTATTAAATTTCCAACATATTTTCCTAATTTCGAAATTTCATCAATTTAGTCCCTACAACATAAAACTTATGAATTAATTTACAATTCAATCCTTATTTCATTTCTAACTTGAATTCCTATCAATCTAACCCCTAATTCATCTTTTTATTCAACATGAACAATATTTAAAAATCTAATTACTTTCAAAATATTCACTTAATTTCATCAAAACCTTGTCCCAAAGCTTCCAAAACATCAAAATTAAATAAAAAGGGCTAAATTGACTTACCTATTTAACTTTCAAGCCTTGATCCAATTTTTCCCTTTTTCCTTCTTTCCTTTTTTTCCTTCCTTCTTTCTTTCCCCTGCTCTCTGTTTGGTTTCATCCTTTCTTTCTTTTTCTATTCTTTTTCTTTTTATTTCTTTTACTTTATATATATATATTATAATAACTTAACAATAGCTATAATAAAATATCTATTTAATATCCAATATCTATTTTACATTTGTATACACATATACTATTACATTTGTCTTTCTTTAATCTATTTATTATATAAATATCTTTTACTTAATAATAATATATAATTTAATAATATACTTATATAATAAGTAAATATACATGTATTTTACAAATGTATGTATATTAGTATCACATGTCACTATACATACCATACATTTGTCAACTTTTTATTTATTTATCATATAATATTAATTTAATAATAAACATTAATATTTACTTAAATAATAAGCAAATAAATATATGTATTACAAATGTGTGTATTATATTTATTATACTTGTATTTTATTTTTGCCATACACTTGGCACTCTTTTTGGTTTATTTACTTATTTAGTCCTTTTAATTTTCTTTATTCTATAATTAAACTTTCACACTTCATTCAATTTAATCCTTTTATCTAATTATCCTTTATTTAAGCTAATTTGCTTCATTAAACTTTAATTAATCACTCTCTTAACTTCGTAAATATTTTTAATAAATATTTACAAATCTATTTTTCAAAAACGGAGACCCGAAAATGTACTTTTTTGATAACTGTAAAAATTCGGGTCATTACAAGTTAAATGGGTTTACAAGACCAAATTCAAAGAAAATGGTGAGATTGACAAGTATAAAGCTCGTTTATTAGCTAAAGGCTACAAGCAGAAATTCGGTGTTGATTACAAAGAAGTATATGCTCCTGTGGCTCGGCTTGACACAATCACATCAGTGGTGGCAGTAGCAACACAAAACTCGTGGCTGATTCTACAACTTGATGTAAAGTCAGCTTTCCTACGTGGGGATGGAAGAGCAGGTATTTATCAATCAACCTCCTGGCTATGTGAAATATGGTAGTGAACAGAAGGTATATAGATTAAAAAAGGCACTATACGGGCTGAAACAAGCTCCAAGAGCATGGTACAGTCGAATAAATGCTTATTTCATTTCAGCAGGTTTTAAGAAGTGTCCATATGAGCATACCCTTTACTGCAAAGTTGAGAATGAGAAGATTGTTATTGTGTGTTTGTATGTGGATGATCTAAGATATATTGAGAATAATTTAATGATGCTTGATAAATTTAAGCAATCAATGATGAAAGAATTTGATACGTCTGACCTTGGGTTAATGCATTATTTTCTTGGTATTGGAGTATATCAATCAGATTGTGGAATTTTTATTAAACAAAAGAAGTATGTCAGAGAAATTTTAGACAGATTTGGGATGAAGAATTGTAATTCTGTAGCCACTCTCACTAAGCTGGGGTTGAAATTGGAGAAAAATCCTTCTGGTGAGAAGATTAACAGCACATTATACAAACAACTCGTAGGAAGTTTGATAAACTTGACAGCCACACGACCTGATATTATGTATTCCGTTAGTCTTATTAGCAGGTTCATGGAACACCCAAATGAAATGCACTTTCTTGCTGCCAAAAGAACTCTTTGCTACTTACAAGGGATATCAGATTATGGGATCTTATACAAGAAAGGAGTAAAGTCTAATCTCATTGGATTCACTGATGGTGATTTTGCAGGGGATACAAATGATCGAAAGAGCACTTCGGGGTATGTGTTCATGCTAGGATTAGGGGCTATTTCTTGGTCATCAAAAAAACAATCGATTGTTACTCTGTCAATTACCGAAGCAGAGTATGTTGCAGCCACCACATGTGCTTCTCTAGTAATTTGGTTAAGAAACATTATTGCGGATGTTTTTTTTTCCACAGAAGGGACCTACTCCAATTTTTTGTGACAACAATTCAACTATAAAGTTGTCAAATGATCCTGTCTTGCACAGAAGAACGAAACACATAGATGTAAAATTTCATTTCTTGAGAGATCTCACGAAGAAGTGAATTATAGAAGTTGTTTACTGTAGAAGTAAGGATCAAGCTGCTGATATTTTCACCGAACCTCTCAAGATTGAAAGGTTTATAAGTTGAGAAAGCTGTTGGGAGTTTGCATATTGAGGGAGAGATCGCATGATGAAGTTACTTAAACTGGAAATCTGCTTTCAGTTTAAGGGAGGGATTGATGGAAAATTAATCACACCACGTTTCTATCTTCTTCTTTTTTTTAATTAAGTGTTATGGTTAGACTTCTATTTTTAGCAAGTTTGTTAGTCAAATAAGTTTGTTTAATCTTTATGGGATTTTTCTGTTTTCATTAATTTGTTAGTGGAGAATCTTACTTCCATGATTTAGTTTCTCTGTAAGCCTATATAAAGGCATAATTGTTGAAGTTAATAACAGTGAATTGATTTTGGTTATCTTCCTCTCTTGTGTTAAGTACTCCTTTAAATTTTGTTATCAGTGGGCTCAATTGTTTTATCCCATCAAAGCCAGAATCCTCATCTTATCGAAGATATCCCCCCACACACTTTGTAATAATGGCTAGATGGCAAGTCCAACACGTTAATATCATCTTACACGAGACCCCTGCTATAAATACCTCCACAAACAAAGAAAAGAAGATCGACTAAAAAAGAATACTAAATCTACACTCTTTCAGTCATTAGCATTCACGTATTAAAATAAAAATGCATGAAAGATAACAAAATGAAGTTTTGGTTGAATGGTAAATTTAAGGTTTTGCTAATTTAATTGATGTGGATTCAAATTCTACCATATGCATATTTTATTGGTTTTTGTTAAAATAAAAAGACAAATACCGTCAAACAATATAACTTATTTAAATTACTAAAGAACATTTTCGTAATTTTCCTAACCAAATTGGTGTCTGGTTGGCTCATGACACTAACTCAATTAGGGATTTAAATAATATATAATAAATAATAAAACTTATGGTTTGAAACTAATTAACAATAACACATGAAATATGTACAATTCTAAAATAAAAAGAAATATATTAAATTGAGAGTAAAATGAAATTTAAACACGTTAATATATCATATTAAAAATTCTAAATACAGTACAATTGTTTATCATGATGTTATCATTAATCCTGAGTTAGTTGAATTGACTTATGACACCAGCTCAATCAACAACATTATCAAGATACTAAAAATCTTATCACACGCCTATGTGTATGGAAACCACATATTTAGAACACGTATGTGTGTTTAAAAATAGTAATATATATTATTGATGGAAGTAATAAAGTGTGCAAAATGAAATTAAAATGTATAAAAAAATTAAAAATAAAACTTTGGTTGAGTGGTAAATGTAAATTTCTACTAATTGGACTAATATGTAGTTTATCCCTGAACTTGTCCAAAAGTACTGACCACCTCCGAACATGCGAACGTTTAGAGTAAAAATCGTGCAAATAAGAATATATAAAATCAATGTGGTATCTTCAAGTGAACATGTCAAATTTTAATATAGTTTTGTGTTACAACGGAGCATAGAGAAGTATTCCAAAAATCGCAATCAAGGGAGGTTGAATTAAATCTAAATATATTATCTACACTAACAAGTTTAAACAGTTATCACCAAAAATCATATTACGATAATTAAAATTAAGTATTAAGATTGTAAAATAAAAACTAACTATTAAAAACAAAGTTGACAAATAGAAATCTCTCAACTAACAGGCAGAAGATTAACTTGCTTCAGTAATTACAATTAAAAATAAAATATAAATACAATAAAATATGAAAATGAAATACAAATATAATACAACTATATAAACACACCAAAAATTAACTTAGCCAAGTTACATAAAATATTAAATATTAAATTACAATGAAAAAAATATGTAACATATAAATTTATAAAAAAAATAAGAATCAAATGAAATTGTAGTTAAAATAATAATAAAAACATTGAAAATTAGGATGTTTTAGTTTGAATCTTATCGATTTCACATTATTTTCGATAAATACTTAATTAAATTGAGATTCAGTTAAAGGATAACATCAATTTAGTAAACCCTTTAATATAACATTAGATTTTGTTGCAAATACAAAATGAGTGAAAGAAACACATAATATTAAAATTAAATTTATAAAAAATAATAATTGGTTTATAGGTGAAATAAACATTTTTTAGACTTTCGTTTTATTATTAGAGATTGTATTTTTAGTTGTTTTATTTAAACATTTTATACAAAAATAATAAAAGATGAAAATATAATTATATTAACATTAATTAAAATAGGGTTTTTAAGTAATTTTTTAATTGAGTTTGTGTGAATTGACTTGTGATAATAAAACACTTTGGTTAAAATATATTCTTCGTATATTTGAAATTTAATCCATTAATCTCTTTACTTATTGGATTTAAAAATTAAAGACCAATTGATAATATTATTAAAATTATTTTGTTAAATTTAGTGGAGTAACATTATACTCACTTGATAGTTATGAAAGAAAGAAAAATGAAATAGATCTACCATTTCTTAAAATCTCTCTTCTCATTCAAAATCGTGGTATAACATTTATCCCTCCTGATCTGATCATGAAATAGATGAAATAAATCAAAAAAATAGATTTTTGTTTAAGAATGAAATCTTATTGGAACTGCCCAGTTCATCCGTCGGAACCATATCACATCCCGGATCTGACGAAATAGGATGAATTGAGACTGTATTTTGTAAATACGTAATTATCTTGAATATATTAACTACTTCTTTATTTTTCAATCGCCTGGAAGGGACAAAAGAAACATATTGTTCTTTCTTCAACAATTTCTGATTTCTAGTGGACCTCTTAGTGGGGTTTGAACCCATCTATCAGAGAAAAAAGAACGAATGGATCTTATAGGATTCCCAAGAAATTCTTCTATTTCTTCCAGAAGCAGATGATTATTCATCTGCTTCTCACGTTCCGTGAATAGTCGGGACATTGAGGAATATCTAGAAAGACACTTAGGGAATCGGTCTGATTCTATCTCCGTTCGTTTCGTTTGAAGAAAGGAAGAATCCCAAAGAATCGAGTTGTAATAAACTTAAATTTAATGAAAGAATTTTAACAATATTAATAATTCAACATTATAAACTTAAATTCTAAATATATTAAGAGTAAAATTACTTACTGTATGTTTTAACCAAACATTTTGTATACGTATAGATATACAAATATGAGACATGCACAAATTGACGCTGTTTTCTTTTTCCAGTCAATTTTGAAGACATATATAATCCTTGTCCCTAGGGGAACTTAAGTTCAACTCCTCTCTAACTTGCCTTCATTCTTCCTCCTGTAATGCCTCTTAAGCTACTCAATCTCCACTACTCCAGAAATGGAAATAAAAACTTCCACTTCCACAGTGAACATCACTGTCTGAATTCCACTATATATATACCCTCTACCTTCTTACTGAAATTCCATCTCCATTTCATCAACAAAAAAACCTTGTAACAAGGTTTAAGTCAACATGAAAATGTGTTGTTTTATTTCTTCAACTATGCCTTGGTTTAACTCTCCTATCGGGCCTTGCTAAACCAGACCCTGACCCACTTCAAGATTACTGCATTGCAGACACTAAATCCCCTTTGTACCTCAATGGTGCACCCTATCTCAACCCAACTTTGGCTCATTCCTCCCACTTCACCACCTCGGCTCTAGCCAAAGCCGGTGACACCAAGGCTAACCAATTCGGCTTCAGTGTCACCCTCACCACCCTTGCAAATTTGCCTGGAATTAACACCATGGGCCTCACCATGGCCCGTGTCGACATAGCAGCTGACGACCTTGTTCTGCCCCATTCCCACCCTCGGGCCTCTGAAGTCACCATTTGTCTTCAGGGTGTTATCCTTGTGGGCTTTGTGGATACCTCTAACCGCTTATTCACTCAAAAACTTGAGCCCGGTGACTCCTTCGTTTTTCCCAGAGGACTCATCCATTTTCTGTATAACATGGAGCCAGAGAAGCCTGCTTTGGCTATCTCTGGGCTCAGCAGCCAAAACCCAGGCGCACAAATAGCTTCAAGGGCCGCTTTCGTATCCAATCCACCCATTCTCGAAGTTGTTTTGGAAAAGGCATTTCAAATCAGCCGCCAGGACATTACCAAGATACGCAAAAACCTTGGCGGCTAACCTATGTGATTGTTTGTTTCTCATTTCTTTTTTTTTTTTTGAAATGGGATCGTTGCATATTATTATTTGATTCTTGCCTTTGATCATGATGTAGGAAAAAAATGGTAGTTCAAGTCTTTATTCACATAAAATAGACCTTCCAACAGTCGTATAATTGTGTATTATTATTAACATTATTAGTTTTTTTTAAATAAAATAATCAAGGAGGTGTGAATTATTTGTTTATTACGGTTGCTTGTAAAGGGAGTTTAACAAATAATTTATGTTTGAATGGAAACTAAATTAATATTTAAAAAAAAAAAGAACAAAAGAATTCAAGTAGCCTAAAAGTTGCGTGTTCATCTTCATCATAAAATATTCTGGAAAGAAGCAATTCAGTGTACAAATATGGTAAAAATGTAGTAAAACCCAATCCGTTATTTCCAGATTTGATTCTTTGAATTGTGTAAACAATGTCTTGGTTTCCCATGTGAAAATTTTGAAGTGTTAGGTGTGAAGAAGCATGTGATGAAATGGCAATTCACAATTGGATTGGAAACTATGAAAATCAATCAAAACACTCATGTTAGGCTAAACCAGAATAACAGATATGACGTTATCTAAAATGGATTGATTGGACATTGACAAATTCCACAAAAATGAAAATACTAGAACAGTCGTATGTCAATTCAATCAAACCCTAAACTATAACTTCAAAAATTAAATGTCATCTTACGAGGATGATCAGCAATCCATTTCGAGATTTATAACAACGCGTGCTAATGTTGAAAAAGAAGACGATTTCCGTCATCAAAAAAGATAAATGTGAAAATGGTTTATTGCCTTGATAGACAGGTTTGAACCATCCACATGTAAATTTATTGAGTTTCTTATAAAAAGAGTGCGTCCCAACAACGTCCCGTGAACAGCTGATAAAGTGACATTTCACTAATGCACAAAAATGTTGCAGTCTTCTGGTATCTTCTCAGCTTTTTCTTAAATTCAACTTCAATCTTATCTTGCCTTATAATCATCGTTAAACACATTGATATGATTAAATTAAACCAACCATACTGATACCCATTTCATTTTCTAAAAGAGAACCCACCAAAAAAAAAATGTGGAGCACAAGGGAAATGGAAAATGAATCAATGAACAACTCAAACCTTATTCCTCTCTCCAGAATTACATACAAAGGAATCAACCCAACCAAAAATTGTTCCACCCTTATCTGATGAATGAAACGAATTGATATTTGGTACTCATATGCAGAGCACAAATTAATAACCCAAAAAATATATATTCAGTTCGTATACAGCTGAGCTTTTCTATCAAAAGAATCAGTCATCATTTCTGTAACAATGTAAAATTTTAAAACAAAGAAAAAATAATAATCATGACAAGTAACTGGAAAATCCCAAGAAAATTGAAGAAGGAAAAGAAGATCGATCTTTGATTGAACTGCCCTTGTAAAGATCGTAGGGTTTCCAAAGATGATCAAGCGGACAAGGGTTTCTGGCATCGAGTCGAACCCAGGGTTTCCCTTTCCCACTCCAATGCAACAAACTCACCGGACCCGTATGCAACGACCGACATGAACCTCTTACATTGTCCCCACCAAGTCCATGTTGGTTCCATTTATGATCAATCGCTTCCACATTCCCAGCAAATACTAGCAGAAACGGAGGCAACGAACCCAATTCGTAAATCCTTCGTTTCCTCTGTATTTCCATCCAATTCTCGATTCTTTTCCTGTAATTCCCTTCTCTCCACCGAACCAAATCCATCACCATAACCCCCGTGTTGAAATAACACGGCCTTCTCGAATGGAAAACCCGGGAAAGAACTGGGTCGGACCAGAACCCGTCCGTGAAATACTTGGTGAAGTTGGCGTGGCAATATTCGGGTGCGCCGATGACGCGTGAGTTTGTGAGGGCTGTGTTCCAGAGTTTGTGAATGTCGTCGACCACGACCAAGTCCGAGTCGAGATAAATGACTCGGTCAACGCAGAGATCTAGGATGTCTCCGAGGTAATTTCGAGCGTAGTTGAGTGGGTTTTCCAGGGCTTGCCGGATTGAAGACGAGATTAAGTTGATTACCGCGTCTTCCCGGAATATGTAGATTTTGAAGTTGAGTGAAGGAAACGTGGATCGTACGAGTTTGCTCAACACTCTTGGACTCGCCGGGTCGAACTCGGCCGCAATGAAGTGGAAGAAGACGTTTTCCGGACACGAAGCGTGCCGGAGGACGGAGTGGACGGCGGCGATCGAGCCACGCAAGTATTCCGAGTCTAACGTCATCGCCACGTGGACTAAATCCGGGTCGCACGACGAAACAACTTCTTTGTTGACAGAAACCGGACATTCCACACCGTTACGATAATCCGGTGCCTCCGAGAATCCGAACCCGGGCCCGGACCCATCCCCTCCACCGATAGTCCGAATCCCAACAGAAAACGTCACCGTTAGAAAGAAATGAAGAAGGAAAACGGCGGCCGCAGCATGGAAAATGGAATGCATTATCGTTAAAAAGAAAAACAGAACAAGAAAAAGACAGAGTCCTGTTCTGTTATAAGCTTATTAGATGATTGATGAAAGGGATATGCTCGTAAAGATAACGCGGAGCTTTCAAGAGTGTGGGTTTCACAAGAAAGCGAAACGCGGTTTATTGATAAAAAAGGAAAGAGCCCAAAAAATGAGAGTGGGTTTGGGGTTTTGGGGGTGGGGGTGGGTTCGCCGGCTCTTCCCTGTTTTTTTCCTTATGGGAATAACAGATGAACAGAGAGGGTGGGAGCTTTGAGTTGTCCTTTAAATGACAAGAATAACTGTTGATTTAAGGAGGGAGTTAATTGAATCAGATCATGGGAGATTTGTTTTTTTATTTTTGAATTATAGTTTTATTTTATGAATTTAGATTTAAAAAAAAAAGAAAATTGTAGAAATTTCAAACAAAGTACAAATATTCTAGATTTTAACTTGATTCTTGCATTATGAATTTAACAAATTGATTAAATATAAGGAATAATAGAGTACAAATACAAACATCCTTTAAAATATTATAAACAAAATATTGTTTTTTCTCTTTTAATCCAAAACATCCCTCTTATCTTCATAATTAAACTCCATTTGATTTAGTTTTGTTTCATTTTTTGTCCAATTATCCGACTTTAAATTTCACATTCTCACTTTTCCATCTTTATGTTACAACTCCACTTTTAAATTTTCATTTTCCTAATTCATCAAATAACGATTCTCATTTGGTGCATTTGCAATAAAATTTTTAATGTTTATATTTTTTTTAATTTGATTTTTATTATTATTTTTGGGTAAATTACGTTTGTGGTAATCCAATTATTTAATTTATTTTTTTTTCACTAAACTATTCGATTATTCTTTTTTTATCTTCAGCGGTTAAATAACTAACCAAAACGTGTCATAGTAGCTTTTAAAATTTCCCTAATAACAACATCAACCCTCATACATTTATATATTGTGTCAATTTATTTTTTATTCAAAAAAATTAAACCCTTAACGTTTACACACTATGTAATTTGATCCTTTTACAATTTTGTTTTTCTATGTCCTCTTGTTTGATTCAATGAAAAAATAAACACCTGCTTTGTTAATTCAATCCAATTTGTAAGTCTAACACATTAAAAAAAAAATTGAGCTTTGATTTGCTTTGTCAATGGCCTCCAACTCAAGCCACCAAAAAATGAATTAATTATCGTTAAGAGATATCAAGTTCTTAGTCATTTAAAGTATAAGGAAAATAATATATTTGAGGATTTTATAATTTAATAATAAACGGAATTTAAAAATATATATATTCTTGCTTCTCTCTAATTTACACATTTTTATTAAATTATATTTTCATGTAAAAAATTAGGTAATGTATATATATTGAGGGCTCAAGTTTTAAAATTTAAGACTAAATTGACAAAATGTATAAGGATTAAGGGCTAAATTTTTTATTATGTTAATTTTAAAAGTTGCAATGTTATGTTTCCATTAATCATTTAACAATAGGTGGCTAAGAAAGAAAAAATTGAAAAGTTGGGTGATTTTATAACTTTTCATAGTTGAGTGACAAAAAACGAAACTTAGTGATAGTTGAGTGGCTACCAGTATAATTTACCATTATTTTTTTTGTGCAAAAATTGATCATTGACCTTTTAAAAAAATCAAGTCATTTTTCTTTAACGAAACTGCTAACTAAAACATTAAAATTTTTAGTGATATTGGCATGACAATCCGCATGTTAGTCCATACATACTTCACACTAACGTAACAATACTTGTCTTATATGTCAGGTTAACAAATAATTTATAATTATAAAATATATAAAGAAAAAAAATGAAGTATACATGAATTGCCTTACAGACTCCTACCATGTTTAAAAAATTAATATTTTAGTTAATATTTCTGTTAAAAAAATCAAATAGACTATTTTTAAAAAATTAATGATTAAATTTAACAATTTTTAAAAGATTAAAAACAAAATTAGCTAAAAAAATAAGGATAAAATAAATAAAAAATATATATTATATCTTAAAAATTGTCAAATTTTTTATACTTAATTTTCTTTTAAACATCTTCTTAAGTTGTGGAGTCTAATATGAATTAAATAGGTTTTTTACTCATAGTATTATTAAAGAATAAATAAAAAATAATATTTATTTACAAGTAATTGAGTTAGGACGTGATTAGTTTGTGCAATGCCTGCTCAGCCAAGTCTACTCTCGCCTCAAATAATCTTTTATTGCATTTCATAATAGAATTATCCTTATTTAGCATATTATTGTAATGTTAAGTTGTTATGTTTGAATTTCGACATTATTTCTAATAACTCAACTCAGACTTCTTCAACCAATCTTCCCACATTACTTAACTCAAATGTCAAAAACAAATGCCTGTTTAACAACCGATCGCAAATTCACCTATTCTCTCTAAACTTTATTTAAAATTACATTTCAACCGCTTAACTTTCAAAAATTATATAACAATCACTAACATTATTGAATTGTTACATTTTTTTTCATTTATCTTTTAACTACCGTTAAGAAAATAACGTAAGACATTAATTTATTGGTAAATTACTAATTTAATCCTTCAACTGTAACTAAAATATCAATTTAATTTTTTTTAAAAATTCTTAACAATAATTCTAAAAAGAAAAACTACAAACAAATAAATAAATAAATTAAAAAATATTGAATGAACTAAACTCCATTCCTTTAGCTTTTTAAAGCTTGTAATTTATTTCTTTATTTAAGGTATTTTAAAAGTACGGGTTGAATGAGTTTACAAAGAGTGGTCCTCCTTATTTTTCACCTTAAAAAATCTCACCTTTTGGATAAAATCTGAGCCTTGAGTTTGGGTAAGATTGTTTATCTCAAAAACTTGTCTACTTATTCAGCCTTTGATTTTGATTTTAGTTAGAAAATAAGTAAAAATGATTGCTTTTGGTACTGTTAATTATTTGTGTCCCAGGATCAATCCAATGAAAATATAGGAATAAGAACGGGTTTGCTTCAAATTTCCTTCTTTTGCACTTCATTTGTTTAGATTTAGGTTTAATTATGGCAGGGTAAAAGAGAAATAAATTTAATAAAAGAAGAGCACGTACTTTTTAAAAAAAAAAGAATTGAATATATTTATTTGTTTGTTAAGATCTTTTAATTATTGTTAAGAAATTTTTTTAAAAATTAAAGTGATATTTTAGTTATAGTTCAAGAACCACATTAGTAATTAATTATTTAAATTAATGTGTCATGTCGTCCTCTTAATTGTAGTTAATGAACAAGTGATAAAAATATAACAATTCACGTTAGTGATTGTTATATAATTTTTGAAAGATGAGTGATTGAAATATAATTTTAAATAAAGTTTAAAGATAATTAATGTAATTTACCCAAAAATTAACGTGTTAAAGATGAACTCATAAGTGTCATGTTATATGCAAAAATCATAGAAAAACATATATATATATATAATACAAAAGATAATGTTAGCAAAATATCTTATAATAAAAAAAAACACAAAATTTTATCTAAAATAATCCTTATCAACAATCTATAAAAAATTCCTGTGTAGAGATGAAGAGAGCTTTAATTTAATCTTTTAACATCCCTACTTCTATCCCTATTATTAGCCAAACAAATCAAATAATCCTCTATGAATATTAATGATACCATTTTGTTAAGCACTATCTTAATTAAGCACTATTTTATATTTCTAGGAAGTTAACCTAAATTATGGTTAAACATGATAAAACTTGAGTCATTTTTCGGGTTTGCATTCACATCATTTCCATCAAATACATATCAAATCTAATATATTTAAAAAATTTAAATTATATATATATATATTTTTATACAACATTAAGAATAGGGGCTGGAGATAACACGGTTCGAATCAATGTCAAATAAGTGTCTAATAAAAACTTTATCCATCGCTCCTTTTAAGTCAAAACAATTTTAAATCAAATTTTTAATACTAAACTTAAAAATAATTTCTAAAAAAAACAATTTAGTTTAATTTTTAATGTAATGCATTTTTTTATTATAAAATTTTGCATAAAAATTTTAACAAATAAGTATAATATATTTAAATTAATACACAATCAATTTATGCATTATATGAATAAGAAAACAAGTTATGTATATATCTTAATATATCTATACTACTAAATATTTGATTGAGTTAGTATCACAGGTCAACCAAGTACCAACTCAATTGTGTATGACAAAAATACCCTTATTATACAAAGCAAAACATATTATTATGAAGGTGTTTTTGGCATTTTATATAATTTACATAATATATATATACAACATAAGATTTGAACCCAATACTCTATAGTTTTTAACATTTATACTTTACCGTCTCGAATAAAATTTAATTTATTATTTATATAAATTTTTATAAATATATTTATCATGTAATTTATTTTTTTACCATGAATATATCATAATCTAGAATATATATTAAAAGTTATATTTATTTGGAATAAATTATAATATATTTTTACAATGCTAAATTAAAAATCAATAAAGAAAAGCTTGTAACATAAATAAAATAATATAAGGGTACAGAGGCGGATCCTCATCGGGGCGTAGGTATCTTGGCCCCTCAAAGTTTTAAAAATCTTAGTTATACTCTTAAATTTTTTTAAAAACTTCAATTAGGTTTTTCAATTTTAAAAAAAAAAAAATTAAAAATTTCAATTAGATTCTTCAATTTTTTTTTTATAAATTTTCATAAAATCTCTAAAAAAATTATAATTTTTAAAATTAAATCTACCAAAAGTTTTGAAATGTCTCACTAAAACTTTCAAAGTTATTAAAAATTTTAATTAAACTCCAAAAATTTAAAGTCGGGGTTATAAATATTATTAACATCCATAAAAATGGATATTTTGAATATTGATATAAAAAGGAAGGAATAAATATAGTAATGTTGTAATCTCAAATTAATGTTGGCGAGTCCCGTTGGATTAGCATATTAATTATGGCATAATCTAAGTGGTTGAGTTTCCCCGAGGTGCCAGCCTGAGCATGGGCCTGCCACTAATAGCCTGACAGCTACGCACCCAAAGCATTCCAGCTGGTTTATGCCTAATTTCATTCATCGTGGCTGGTATTCCCCCATGTGATCACGTGCTCCCTTCCTCTTTTTATTTTTGTATCATTATTAAATAAAGCCTTCTTTCTTGTCTTCTCATTGGACTACAACCATACAATTTGGGTTTTGTTTTTTGTTTTCGAGATTTAATTAAGCTTTTTCACTTTCCAAAAATGTGATATGCTTGCAATACATGTGCTGCAAAATTTCATCAAGTTGGACTGATTATTTAAGCAATTTCAACTATATAAAAAATATTAAAATATTTACTTCTTTCTTCATCATTGCCACTGGTTTTGTTAGCTGTTAAAACTTTTATTTTTCTATTCTAGAGATTTTTAATTTAATTTTTCGGATTAGAGGTTTTTTTAATATATAAAATATCAGTTGATGAGTTAATTAGTTTGTGGGCGTGCCTTCGGACACGTTGCAGGTACTTTAAATGAGAATTGACAAACAATCGAAGAAGGATCAAAACAGGTTCAATGTCGGGACGACACAGTAATTTTTGGCAATAGACACGACGATGATGCCATGACGAGGAGAATCGAAATGTCACGACGATTCCTAATGTTTTGCAGCCACGTTTTGTATAGATCAACAGGACTACTTCTCCTCATTGGATTTAGACATGCTTATCAGCAAGGAATTTTTTTTTAAGGTGACAAGATATAGTCGCATATGAGTTTTAGTGAGGGTTTTGTGGTAACTATGGATAGAATTTTGTTCTCGAGTTAGGGCTTTGTTGTAATAGCCTAATTTTCAGTGGTGTCGGAACAGTGATTCGAGATCACTAAATCCGACAAATGAGTAGGAAATATTATTAATTTAGTGAGTATAAGTTAAATGTGAAGTTAGGAAAAATTTTAAAATAGTGGATAGTGTACTAAAAATAAATATTAAAATAATTAGAATCGAAAATGAGGTATCGAGACCTCGGGGATTTTAAATCGAGCCATAAATATTTTTATAAATATTTATGGAGTGTTAATATGTTAGTATTAAAGTTTCGTCAAGAAATTTTAAAGTTCTGATAGTTAATTGAACAAAAAGAACTAAATTGTATCAAATGCAAAATTGTGAGAAATGATTAAATAGCTTAATTGATAAAAGAAAGAGGGTTTAAAAGGAAAATAGACCTAAGGTCTATCTGGGCTGGACGACAATGGCATGAAATCAGCAAGAAAATAAGGAGAATTAAGGGCAAAATTAGAAAATTGCAAAATTTTCTTAATAAAGCTAGGACTAAAGTGGAATTATCTAGATTTCTCTTTATTTTTCTGCATTCTCATCAGAAAAACGCCATGGAAGAGTTCTATTAAGCTGGTTTTTCATATTTTTACTTCAATTAAGTTCAATTCTTGATTATTTCTAGAAATTTTTGTGTTTTTGTGACTTTTACAACTAGGTCCACTTGTTGAATTCATTAGTTTTTTATTCTATGAAAGAAATTGAAAGTTTCTATGCATATGTTCTGGAATTATATGATTATTTGGAATGGAATTAGAGCTTTAAATTGTTTATATTTTGATTTTATTGAAAGAATTGAATAGAAAGTGAATGTTTGGGACCTAATTGTAAAAGAGTTTGAAGTTAGAGTTTTATGTGGAAATTATGAATTTCAATAGTTATGAAATAACTTATAATGTTTAGGAAAAGTATTAATTGAGAAAATTATTGTAATTGAAGGGTTAATTGAGTAAGGACTGAATTGTATGAATTGTGAAATTTGGGGCAAAATAGAAATCAACATTTTGCACTAAAACAGTTTTGGACAGCAGCAGTAGTCTAACTTTGAAAAATCACAAAAAATTGTAGAAATGTAATTAGAGAATGAATAAAATATGAAATTAAAGCTTATTGAGTCTAGTTTCTTATAGAAGAAATGATGTAAGCAATGGAATTGTAAATCATGAGATATGATAAATTTTGTGAGACAAGGTCAGAATGATTTCGGGTTCCCCTGTTCTGACTTTGTAAAATCATAAAAAATTGGATAAAAATAATTATAGGCTTAAATTTATATGTTTAGAATCCTGAATGAGTCTATTTTCAAGAGAAACAAACGGAAACATCATTCGAATCCTGTACGAGGAGATAATTAATTTTTAGTGAAGAAGGGCTGGAACTGTCAGACAGCAGAACAGGGGAGACTTCAATGAATAAACTGTATTAATTGGCCAAACCAAAAATTATGAAAATTTTATGGTAAGAAGATATGTGAATCTAGTTTTAGGGAAAATTAGCCGATATTAATTTTGAGTTTTGTAGCTTCAGATATAAATAATTTAGTGACTATGACACGGGTGGATAGCTTGAATATTCACATAAGTAATTAGTGAAATTTATGGATAAGGTTACTTACAAGTGTGTTATTTATACCAAGGATGTGGATGGAGAGGAGGAGGAGGAAAAATATATGAATGACTCGTGTATAAATTGATCACATGCCCAATTATAATCGATAAGTGTTGAATTAGAAACGATATAATGTTTTATTTGGAATATTTATTATGAAAATTATGATTATCGCTATAATACAAAAATCGAACTTGTGAGTTTACATAACTAAATTTAGTGACCATTTGTTAATATTATTAAATTTCAATATTATTTTATGAATGGTGATTAATATTTATGTATGTTAATTGTTGAAAATAAGTAAATTATGTACAAAAGTTATCAAATTGAACTGAGAATTTCAGAGGAACGGAGCGCAGGAAATGAGTACAATCTTTCAGTGAAAAAGATGAATTGACGGTAAATTACCCAAGTAAACCGAGATTCAGCATTTGTTGCGAACTCTAGTGTTTGCTTTCCGTTTAGCTCTTATGAGCTTCCGTTAACTCATATGAGTTTCAGTCAACCCTTTTGGGGTTTCAGTTTAGCTCTGATGAGCTTCAGTTAGCCTTCGGGCTTCCGTTTAGCAGTTATGTGCTTCAGTTAGCCTTCGGGCTTCCGTTTAGCACTTATGTGCTTCAGCTAGACTTCGGGCTTCAGATCACGATGTACTCAAATCCGTAAGCCGTTCCTTGAATGGACAAGTTGGTAAGTCGTAAATGTAACGTGTGGAAAAAGAAATGTAAGTAATGTTATCATTATTATTATTGAGCTCAATTATGTGATTTTGTCATTCAGAGATTGTATTTGACAGGATATGTTAGTAAATTATGAGTATGTGAATCAAAGTGACAGAATTTAAACACCTAATGAGATTGAGCTCATGCACACAAATTTGTCATTTGAAATTGTAATTAACAGGAAGAAACAATGAATTGCATGCTTATCAATAGTTACACATAATTATCTGAAAAACAAAAAAATGACGGTTATTGATATATGGAAACGTGAGACATTGATATATGAATGTGGAATATGTTTGATAAATGTGTTCATTCTTAATTATGGAATTATGTACCTCATGTGTGCTATTTGCATAAAGATGATATTTCAAATACTTTGGTGAGTAAAGCTTAAATATGAAATAGTATGAAATCGAGACAAGTTGTTATGAAAATATATTTAAATTATCTGTAAGTGTTTTGTACTCCTCGGTAATACCTCGTACTCTATTCCGGTGACGGATATGGGTAGGGGGTGTTACATTTGTTTTCTAGGTTTTGGGTAATGTACATTTAGGTTAATTTTCTCCATATTGTACTCTCGTTTTTTTACTCATTCAGTGAAAAGCTAAAACCTCTTTTGCTTGTTTTTTTTCTCTGCGGAGGAGTTTTTTATGTAAATATTTGTGTTTATTCTTCTCCACTTTTACTAATCTTATTATTTATACGGGTTGATTCCTAACATAGTTTAATAATGTGGGAACTAGAATTTTTAGGTTTTAAGTTTAATTCTTACCATGCTAATGAAGTTAGTTATTTGATTTAGTATTTATAATAATTGATTCTAATAATAACATTTGTTTTAAAAATAGAGTTCTTTCCTAAAAAAATAAAATTCTCACAATGCATGGATTTGAAATTAATACATTGTTGTTATTTTTTAATTTCATTTTTTATCAAATACATTCAAAACTTGTTCACGTAATGTACTATTTGGCATTCAAGTTTGGTTTTAAGGTTCAATTTGATACTTTGAGTTTGAGTTGTCCCAATTTAGTACAACGAGATTATATAATACAATGAATATTTGACACGTATGTTTAATAAAAAAAGTACTTAATTGGGATAAAAAAAAACTTAACTACTAAAACAGGATAAAAAAATTTCAAGTATCAAATTGAGAAATTTCAGTACCAACATGAACATTGAAACTAAACTCAAGTACCAAATTAAAATAAAAGAAAACTTCAAATACTAAATTGAACGTTAAAACTAAACTTAAATACCAAAGAGTATATTAACCCAAAGCAAATGTGTTAGTTTACAATTTGCGAAATTAAATCCCAACTTTTTCTTTTTGGGTTTTAGTGAACACTATTATTTATGATAATAACATTCTATTAATGAATAATAATCTTAAAACCTTATCCAAACAAAGGAGCATGAAAAATTTAATCTCCAAATAGGGATGGTTGGATTTTTTGGATTTTTCCAATCGATTCAATTCTTTGTTTTTTTTTTTTAGATTTTTAGATTTATTTTTGATAAAAAAACAAATTTTCTTTTATGATTTTTAGATCTTATTTGGTAAAGTTTTAAAATCTTTTTCATAAATATTTCAAAAAAAAGTTTTCATAATATTTCAAAAAAAATGTTTTCAAGTAAATAAAAAATAATTAATAGAACTCAACCCGGTTTGAAGTATCTGCACTTTTTTAACTTGCATTTCATAAACCATCATAACACCTCGGTTCAAGTCAATTTTTGAGTTTTCTTGCTCTAACCCTTTTCCAAATTCGACTTGATTTCTATAGTTTTTTTGTTTAGATTCTATTCTGAATTCGATTTATGTAAAATTCTAATACTAAAATCCGACCCAAAAAAATTATACAATTTAATTTGCTCGAAAATTTATTATATTATTTTATTTTATTTTTACAAGATTAAATGAAATACATATTATAAAATTTCATAAAATATAAAAAATAGTTAAAATGTTATAAAGTCTTATATAAATTTTAATTAAAATATATAAAATAGTTATAAAATTTAAAAAAAAAACTTTGAAAACTTTGTTAGAAAGAGACGATATAGATTTAATTTAAACTCAGGCCCCAAATTTTTTATTTGGCAATCCATTCCACCCCAAACTCGACATTGAAAAATAAATGACACTTTCAAGTCGGATTGGGTTAAAATTTAGTTGAGTTGGAGTTGCCATGGCTCCCATGGAAAGAGAAGGGAAGAATAATCAATGGTTGAGTGGGGATGAAGAGTGAGATTTCTTGATGAAGGGTCAAAAAAGCCAATGTCCTTAGAAATCAGAATCTTATCCAACTTTAGTTATGTGCGTAGGCTTAAATTTGTCTTAAAAGCTTCCTTTTTTTATTTTCACAAGTCACAAAATGAAGCATAAATTAGTCATTCCACCACAAAGACCCAACATTGAAGTCTTTGGCATGGAAACAAGATAAAAGATTTTTACTTGAATTTTCAAGGCATAGTCCAATTGTATAACATAAATCTATATTTCTATACTACAATTATTTTGGAGGTAGTAAGCCTGGACCTTTAAAAGGGTTGATTCAGATACTTTCTAAGTTTTTTTTTTAAATTATTTTGTGATATATGGTTATATAAATATTTACATGTTAACAGTTTGTAGATCTTAACACATTCATATTGTTTTCATTACATGTAATGTTTTAATTATTTTTTTCAATTCAAGTTGTGTTCTAATTTCTCTTATATTTTTTCATAATAATTTAATTCAGAGAATAATTTAATTATACCCGGAGCGAATTATAATTAGAGTAAAATCAAAGGATAAGTAATGGGGTTTGGTTGGTCGGTGCACATTTGTTCATCAAAGAGAATCTGAGCAGCCCAGGCAAGTTGTAAATAAAAAAAGGGAGGGGTTTATTTGATCAAAAAGACTCGTGAACCAAGCAATTAAAAGTTGCAACCTCCAACAACAATTTTAATTATCTACTTGCTCAAATCTAAACACTAAATCACGGCGATTTCAATTAAAAGTTAGCAAATAAACAATGGGGATTTTGCAGGGTCTGTGAGAGAGCAATGTAAATCTGATGTCCTGACCTCACCTGTTGAATAATGTAACAGAGAGCAATGGAGACAAACTTATCATTCTACTTAAAAGTTAATTGGGTGAGAAAGATGGTGCTTTTTAATTGCACGTGTGGGTCTGGTCTGGTCAGGTAAAAAAAACCAAGTGTTTGGTAGCTGATTATTATAAAGAAGGTTAATAAGGGATTAATTAATGTGTGGTTTATTAATAAATTATTGGAAGATGGGGAGGTTGGGAAAGTAGGTGTACTTGTATATTATGCTGGCATAGGATACCCTGAGTTTGTCTTTATGGTAGAAACCAAGCGAAGCCAGAAGTGAGAAGAGTCGCAGTATTAAAGTAAAATATTCAATTTTGGGGGAGTGAATAATGCTTAAGAAGGGAGGAGGTGATGGCATATCAAATGCAGAAAGTGACTGACTTCAATAGTACCAACACAATGGGTAAGAAAATGGTGTGGCCTGAGGCTGCCTTGGTTGGCTATTGGCTCAATGTGTGGGGGCATCCCCTACTGTATGATTCTCCTGCTCTGCTCCCACCACTTGGGTCTTTGGGGGATGGAAGACACTTGGAAGACACGAGAGTGAAAGACCAAAGACTTTTGATTCGTGAGTCTTATGAATAATAAAAAAGTTGATAAAGAATAAACGTGATAATTTTGTTTAGCATATTTCAAATTTCGGCTAGCCCGTGAACGCTGGCGACTTCCTTTCTACTTCTGCCGTTCCATGGTTTTCACATGGTTTCTTCACGGTATGTGTTGGATCGAAGGATATAAAGTTCGCCTTCAAATTTCAAACGTAAATGCTTCTTACGTGGAATAATGCAGCAGTGATGAGGACTAAGATAAGGCCACCAGACTTCAGCGGTGCCCAGCAATGCTTTGATGATCATCCCTAACTAAGTTAGCAATGGTGGAAATGGATTATAAAAAAGGCACATATCAAACCATTAATCAATCACCAGATGTGTCATATCCTCCGCAGTGTGGTCCAAAGCAGGTGGCAGGCAAAATTAGGAGGAACCCAACCCAAGACATTTCAGCCTAAGTTATCAACAAAAATATATAGAATGAACACTCAACCACCATTTGGATCGATAAATGCTACCATTAAAGCTCCTCTGCATTTCAAGAAATGAATATCCAGGTATTGCTGTGAGCAAAACACCAAACAATTTAATCATAGGAGTGTAAAACCTTGGGCGGGTTAACCCACAATTTAAATCGAACAATTCTGCCCGTAATTTTTAGGGAAAATAATAAGTATTCCGTACAAATACAAGTGCTAAGTCATATTTGTAACTTGGAAGAGCTGGTTAGCCTCTTTTGGTTCTTTATTCTTCTTTCTTCCAAGGTTGAGGGTGGTAAAACTAAAAAAAAGAATGAAGACGTTCCAACAAAGTCCCAGTTTATGGAAGTACAGCTCTTACTTCTTTCCTATCTGCTCCAAATGACTGCAGTTAAAAGCATAAATAAAATCCTGTTAGAATCGTCACAAAACAGAACGAACAGTTGCCATAGTTCTAACTGTACGAGGGAACGTCAAATTACTTATATATGTATAAACAGAATATGCATATCGGGTTTGTCAATGTCATTTAGTCCAGTGAAGTTTTCTCATCTATAGGGACTATTAATAGATGTCCTAAAGTCAATCAGCTTGGCTAAGCATATTCAATAAATAAAAACCTATCACTTTTACTTTATCTTCATGTTAGTGACATACATGATTGACAATCATGTATTAATAATGTAAGATCAAGCGGGCAAGTGCAAGCTAGAATATTCCAATAAATTATGCGCTCATGTCCTCCCGTATATTCACTACTACGATTTTGATGGTAGACCTGATTAATGGAATGTGTTTTAATCAAGTTAAAACTCCCCTAAGTGGACGGACAAGGTAGTTCATGAATGATGTGATTTTTAACCAGCTTAGAACTCTTCATCACTTGACTCACCTCATCATCCAGAGTATTAATTCGAACACTCAACCTTCAAGTAGGATTGCCACATTCAATGCCTTGAACAATAGAGCATTTTACTCTTAAGATGTGTTTGATAAATCATTGAAAATGAAAATTAACATTTAATTTTTTAATTATTTTCAACAAAAAGTGTAAAATATGATAAGTAGATAGTACTTATCACTTAATATGAAAAATATCAAGTTGATTTTGTTTTTCAAAATTTTATTTTTAAAATAAAATATTTCTTCATTTTATTAAAATATTTTTTATCTTTTAACTTTTATCCAAAACTATTCGAAATAAAATAAATAATACAATATCAGTAAGACTAAAATTATGAAATAAATTTTCAAAAATCATGATTTACGATTATCAAACAAAAAATTTATATTCAGTATTTAATTTTGATTAATATATCAAATAGTTTTATAATATAAATTCAGTGCTTATAAAATTTAGTACTAAAAATTCAGTACTTAATTTTTCAGCATCCAGCTGAGTTGGACATAATCTCCCGAAGATCTAGTTGCACTCAAACCAACTCAGACTTCGGACATATTCAAAGCAAGCTTGAGAACAAAAATATTTGTCAAAACTCACGCACACACCATGATTGCCAACCTCTTTCATGATTTCTCAATTTCTTTGAGAACACTCCCCAAAAAGTTTTCAAGTGAGTCACATTAAAAGAAATAAGAGAGTTTTCCCTAGCCTTCTGAATTTGATTGAACTAGCCTGCTGGCACTAGTGAATCCCCCCATCCATTAAAAAGGCTCCACCAATTGTTTGTGTGGACCATTACAGGCAACACTTTTGGTTTGCTCATAAGCTTGGAGAAAACTCAAGATGACTAATGTCTGATAGGATTCATGCAGGGATCGGTATCCTTAAGATTACAATATCTTAAGTAGGTTGGGACATTGTTTTCACATGATTGAAATTTTGTATGATGATGGCCACACATATATCTCAACCTAAAGTAAGAAGATTTAAGCAACTCCTATGTATTTACCTTTAACTACTTCTATTTAATGGAAGCTCATCAACATTAGATAAATTATTGTTTATAATATTTTGATATTTGAACATGAGGCCAAAACCCAATTCCCTTTCAGACACAAGTACACAAAGAACATTAATACCTTGATTAAGCAACAAAAGTATCTTAATTTTTAAGTCATGGTTCCTACCTATGATATTCAACTTTATTGCCAAACCACCAAGGATCATTGATGGATAGCTAAACAAACTTAATCATAGAAGTCAAAACTGAAAGGGATCAACATAACATTTTTCCTGCTGACATAGAAGCCTACTAGCTTTCATCAGGTAATTTCTTGCCCATTTTTCAAGGACAACTTGGTAAGAACGAAGAATGGGCTAACAAATAGATTAGTTTGGATTAACAAAATTTTCAAAATAGATACCTGATGAGGTGTTTCAGCAAATCTCTACGTTTGAAGGATAACAATCTTATCCGATAGCAATGTTATTTGATGGTGACATTTAACAAATAGGACAAGTAAGGTACATTTGCAAAGATGGTGACAAACAAAGAACATGCATTAGGTAAATATTTCATACCTCAACACCCAAACCTTTTGCGTACACATTTGTGAAGAGCTCAGAAGATTCAGGCAGTGGATTTTCCTGGAATCAAAAAAAGAGAGGAACAAAACCCAATGTCATATATGCTGACAACTAGACAAAATTTCTAAATAATAATATAATTAAAAAATAAATACAGATAAACTTCAGTACAATCATTTAAAATGAGAATCACAAAATTAAAAGGAAGTCAGCAAAAAATGTACTACCTTAGCTTGAGCAATTGCGTCATCTACCTCTTTTCTTATTTCCTTCTCAATGTCCTGACAAATTTTTTCCAAATACTTTCATATATCTATCACCATAGATAAGTCTAACGATATTTCCATGCTGATAGCTTCATAAATGAACTTAGTTAAAAATACCTTCAACTCTTTCTCAGTAGCTAGGTCATGAGACAATATCAGCTTCCTAATTCTTTCAACTGGATCACGCTCCTAGAAACATCACATCTAGAATGTCAGTTTTGGATTAACTTTGATTAAAATACAACATGAAATATCTAACATCTAACAAATGAATCCCTGAAAAGGCAACGTGATTGAAAATCAACCTGTCTAACACCAGTAATCTCATCACGGGTTCGATAGGTGCTTCCAGGATCAGACATGGAATGACCGTGATACCTATAAGTGTCCATTTCAAGAATCTGCATATAGGCACAACAAACTAACATAATTTATTATGCAATAAAATATAGAAAATGGTATGAGGTTTCGCAAAGGCAATAGCACCGTATAAATATTTCTTATCAACTAATTAGATAAATTGCAAATCTAAATCCTTCCTTCAAACCCAACCCAATTATCATGACTTATAAAGACCACGAAATTAGGATTCATATATAATTAGGCACTTGTAGAATGACGTTTCCACAACTTTGAACTCATGTCATAATATATATGTCATAGTAATATATTATGATGATAATTATGATGACATATAAGACACAAAAGCACAGGCATATAAAATTGTGTTTTCACTCAAGCAAGCATTTATTTTTGTACCTCGCACTTGAAGCAATATGAGGATTCTCACACATAGACTGCACTTTCGCTTTATATGTGGCAATGAAAAGTGAAAAAGAATACAGCTTTTGCCTCCTATTACTATTATCTAGGCCATTAGATTGTCACCGTAAACATCTTTTCATCAAATATAAGCAAAAAAGCAAACTTATCAGCTACCCAGTGATTACCATATATCTTTAGGGCATGATCAGCACAACTATCAATACCAAGCAACTGATATTGGAGATTCACGAATCCCTTAAAGCTTTTGTAACATAAATAGATGCTCATCGTTTCTATAAAAGTTAGGAAGTTATGATTACCCTGGACTACAAATTTTCAGAAGATTTCTGAAGCATCTTTAAAGCCATGAAAATTTCTCAACTTTTTTTTTTGTGTTTTTTTTTTGGGGAGGGGGAGGGGTGTTGGAGAGAGAGGGGAAGGAAAACATTTCTCAAGCAAATGGTTCCAATGTTATTCTGGAAAAGCTCTATCCTTTCCAGTGCGTCTGAAGCACTATTCATTTAGAACCAGATATAATCAAAATGAGGGTAAAAAGTAGATGATTCTTCGAAATTTCAAGGCCACAGTTGAGATCAGTAAGTTAAAGGAGTTTTAGAATTTTACTCCAAGCCTATATAGGTGGGATTTGTACACTGCTAAAATAGAAAGCTTATACTTTTGTACGTCTAAAGATAAAAATTTAAGTGGATAATATGCTTCTAGGTTGGAGAGCCTAGCTCCATATAAAATTCAAGACTCAAAGCTTTGCTGAGCTTCATTTTTATGCTTGAGCTCTGCTCGCAAAAGTTACTTGAGCAGCTAGAGGTCAGCTTGATAGCCTCAACTACGCTTAGTGATTTTCCTTTACTTAGAACTTCAGCTAATATATGAATCCAAGATTTTCAAAATTAAAATCTGAAACTATGAACCTAAGTAAAGCTATGAATAGACAGCTCACAACACAAAAGATGAAAAAGAATTATTAATATAATACAGAAAAAAAGGAATTCAACAATGGCCTAAAATGAATAATTCCCCAAAGATCCACATCAACTAATAATGCAGCAGCAACAATATAAATAAATATATAATCAATTATTTTAAGCTAACAGTAAAATTATATAGCACATAATGAATGAAAGAATAAATCAAAATGAAAATTAAAAATGAAAAACAGAGCTGTATTTATGCAACTTGAATTGCAGTAATATCACAATGCAGCAATAGATTCAAGAAAGTGAAAGATTTGATAGCCATATATTCAAGAAAGGAAAAGATTACATAGGAAACAAAATTGTCATACTTTGGATTTGAGAAGAAAGTTCTTATACGTGCCCAACTGCAAGGTACAGGGCTTGAATCCCACATAGGAAAGCAAGGGGTTTCTTTGTGGGGTTTACATGGATCTAGGCTTTCCAACCTCAACAGCTAGCTTTCGAGGTGTGGTTCTCCAAAGGTCCATATCAATGCCAGCCATCATGTCTCTTAGTTGCAATCATGTAGGACAAGTGGTGATGTCAGTATTGCTATGTTCGCACGAGACTAGATAGTTTAAAGCCATACTGCATAATGTGTGTGGTGATGACGGTATTGTAGTGCTCGCCGAAAGCTAGAAAAAATAACTAGCATAAAGCCAACCCATGGCTCAAATTGTGACGTTGATATTGCAATGTTCACTCAAAGCTAGATTAAGCCGAAGCAAAGCTAACCCCCACGGGCACTAGGACTATGAAGCATGGTGAACTGATATGCGTCCAATTGCAAGGTAAGGGACTTGGATCCCACATAGGAAAGCATGAGATTTCCTTTAGGGGTTTATATGGACCTAGACTCTCTAACCTCAACAGCTAGCTTTTAGGGTGTGGGGTTTATATGAACCTTTGAAGAACCACACCCCAAAAGCTAACTAATGAGGTTGGAGAGCCTAGGTCCATATAAATCTCATAAGGAAATCCCATAATTTCCCAAGTGGGTTCCAAGTCTCATTCCTTGCAATTGGGCACATATGCAATTAAGAAAGATCCATAGGAGAACTCAATTTTGGAGTTTGAAAGAGGCAATAAATGCAGAGAATAATCATTAGAATTGTATTTTTTGAAAGATTGTCTCTTTTACTTGGAGAGTTGGGCTTTATGTATATAGGTTGGTAACATTGTAAATACCAAAACTTAACTAAGTATTTTTGTAATTCACTTAGATATATATATAATATGTTAAAGAAACGAAAGGCTTGAGTAAGTTTTACAATATTCTCAATCAGGTACTAAATGGCTTAAACTCAGCTACGAATAAAATTATGCACAAAGTCAAGTCAACAGCCAACTCGCTTACACCTCTAATGTAGAGCCAAAAAGTTTTAACAGCTACAAAATAAAAAACATTCCAACTTCCTAATACAACTTATCAGCTTCAAAAGAGACTTCTGGTAATGATTCGACCATTAAGAGAAATGAAATAACAAATAATATATCACCTAATCCACTTTTCAAATCTCACCAAGTATATTCTAATTTGTAGCCAAAAATGATCATATTCTTCAATAGTTCAATTGCCATTTCATCTAATATTTCACCAAGTCACTTATTTAAATATCTAAATAACAAAACAAATAGAAAGTTGCTTGTTTCACTTTACCTTATGCTATCCAAATTACTACATATATATACACAAACACACACATATAAGCTTCATCTCCTTGTCAGCTCCCCTCTAAAGAATCCAAACATGCTAATATTGTTAAAATGGGACAGAATCAAACTGCTAGAAAAACAGCAGCAAAACACTCAGGCCCATCCCAAAGGTAACAAGTGTTTTGCATAGTCTAGTCCATTATATGCAGATCTCCTGTATTTTAGTACTTCTGCAATCTAGTCTCAAGGAGTGACCTTCCAATCTTAAGGCTTTGGATGCAATACAACCCTTATTATAGCATAATATATCAAAATAAAATATCACACTGCAAAATTTTAGATCTATGTCTTCAGTACCACAAGCATAAAACAGTTTGAAACAAGCACAATATTCCAACAAAGTGTTGTATCCTGTTGCTTGGTGCTCAAATGTTGTAAATCAAATATTGATTAATCAGAAAAAGTTCAAAATGAAGCACGTATCTCTCATAGTGTAGAAGAGAAACAATAACATATTCTATGAGTCTACTAACTGTAGAGGTGACTAGTAGAATTAGCTTATAAGGTTAAGCATGTAATTATGGAGTTTGTTCAAGCATGATCAATCATGTAGCAGGGGATTTGATCTCTAACAGCTTTAGGCATAAGGAAGATAACACAATTTACACAAACAAACACTAAAATGAGTGATGAAGAAAACCAAAGTTTTCTCAAGTTGATGTGGTAGATTCACACCTTTAAATAAAGAAGTATTAGTATGTGGAAAATGGCCAGAAAATGAGCACAATAAAAGATTATTAAAAAGAAAAAAATGAAAAACAGGTAATAGCTGGATGAATAAACTTACAATTGGTCCATTCTTCAAAGCATGTTCTTTGGCAAACGTGCAAGCTTGCTTCACAGCAAGAGCATCCATTCCATCCACCTAGAAGATATGAAACACATAACAAATAGAATTGAAGTTAAAAAGTATATCAATGTCTACCGTCTGGAGAAAAGGAATTTTAAGCATGCATTATCCTAAGACATGTTTTGTCAGAAAAAAAAAATTATTCTTCTTAAGCTGAACAGAAAGGTTGTTGCTTTTAAAGTTCTGCTAGAAGGCATTCTTTTTGCATCAATGCCTTACATCTTAGAAGAAAACAACCTTAAATATTAAGAACCGATAGTATAAGCAGGAAAAATCCCTTGAGATTCTGCTTTTCTGAAACTTCATTCAAACTTTTAGCTTCTAATATAAAAGGATAAGAGAACAAAACAACAATATAAAACCAGCAGAAGAAGCATCTCACATGGCACAAAATCACAACTATCACAGTTTTTTACCATCCACTATCACTCTTACGACATCTACGGTCGTAGTCACTTCGACATCACATACATCTAAATCCTCATTTACTTAATAATCATAATAACAATACTAAAGAACCAACAAATTACAACCACTATTTATCTCTCAGCCAACCAAGTCTCACCTTCAAACCAGGAGCATAATCCCCACGTTTGTAGTAAGCAGGACTCTTTGCGGCTCTCCATTCAGCCGTCCCCATACCATCTGTTACATCAAATAAATAAAGTCCACAAAAATTTAATAGACCAATAAAATTTCATTCCAATTCAAATTGCTCACAATGATTATTCTCGCAGACCAAAATTGCAGGCAGATCCCAAAGTGCAGAGATGTTCAAAGCCTCAAACAACTGCCCTTGATTAGCAGCCCCATCACCATATAAAGCAAAGGTGACCGCTTCGTCTTTAGAATACTTTTGGGCAAACGCCAAGCCACATCCTAAAGGAACCTGGGCTCCGACAATCCCGTGACCGCCATAGAAATTTGAATCCTTCTTGTAAAAATGCATCGAACCTCCTTTGCCCCTAGAACATCCAGCCTGGCGTCCCATCAGCTCGGCGAAAACTTCCAGCAGGGTCCCACCGCGAGCGACGAACGTGCAGTGGTCACGATAGGCGGTTATGATACAGTCCTTTTTAGTTATGGAAGCTTCCATGCCGACGGCGACAGCTTCTTGACCGTCGTACAAGTGGCAGAAACCGCGGATGAGCTTGGCCTTGTAGAGTGAATCGGCAGCGATCTCCATCCGACGCATCAGCGCCATGTCCCGGAAGAAGGTGAGGAGCTCCTTGGCATTGGTCTGGACGGAGCGTGAGGGGGTGTCGCACTGGTGAGAGGTGAAAGGAACGGAGGTCTCCACAGTTATGGGAGTGGTATCGGTGGAGATCGGGCGTCGGAGGGAGATGGCAGAGCAGAGGGGTTTCAGAAGATCAGCGGAGCGTGAAGAAGAAGAAGAAGAGGCGAGCCGCGATAGAGCCATGCCCACCGTCGTATTAAGAGATGGCGGTTGATCGGATCTAAAGAGAGAGCGAAGGAAAAAGGAAAGCGAATAAGAGAGTTTGGTATATTTGGTGGAGAGGAATTAAATATTGATTGTTGTAGCGGGGGAGATTTTCAACTCTTCACTGCTTCTAAAGAATTATTTTTAAACATTATTCCATATCCCATTTTAATCGTAATATAATAATCCTTAAATATATCTAATAAGTCAATTAAGTAGCTTTTAATGTAGAGCATCTTTCTATATCTCTCGAAAATTTTATTTTTATTAATAATTTTTATTCTTAAATTGAATTCTAACCAATCAAATTTTTCGATAATTTATAATAATCTCTTTTTTTATTAAATTTAAAAATGTAAATTAGAAGAGATAAATAATAAAATAAGAATAAAATAAGATAATAAAGAAAGCACATTTATTGTATTTCTAGTTATGTAAATGATGGAATTAAAGATTATTGAACAAGGAAAAGTTAAGCATGCAAAAGTAGATATAAATACTTTGACGGTAACCTCTGATGCTGTTGATTGGCCAGCAAAAGGAAAAAACCAAGCAAACCTTAGATGATGTTGACTTGTAGTTGCCATTTATTTTGGTAAAGGAATTGGTGCGGCACTGCACACGGGGTTGGTGGCTTGGCGGCCTGCTTAATACTTTATTCTTATTACCTAACACTCTGAATAGACTGCCTATTTCATTATCCGCTGCCTAAATTAGACAACATATTTCTTATTCTAACTCAATCAATTTAAGGAATAACAATTAATACTAATTTTTATACATAATTGGAATTAATGACTAATTAATTATTTATTGTTATAAATATCTTATTAAGTAGATGTTTATTATGATCAAGGTAAAGTTTTGATATATTTTAAATTCTAATAATTATTAAAATTAGATCTCTACTTCTTTTATACTTCTTATGCCTATAAATAGAGATTATGATGAAGTATTGTAATTATCCATTTGATTAATAAAGTATATTCTCTATTGCTTTCATATTTTCTTTGTTCTTTATTCTCTCTATCTTTCTTTATTTTATAACACGTTATCAGCACGATGATTCTCTATTTTTTCAAAATATTTCGAAGTCGTCCCACAAATCAAATTCTTTTTCACCTTAAACTTCCACCCTTACAACTTCATCTTCAGGATGTTGAAAGATTCAATCTCAGAATAGATACTCGTGATAATAGTCAAGATGATGACAATGATGTTAAAGATTTTCAGATGTATTTTACTATATTTTATTTATTATATCATGTTTATTATAATTGGAGAATAATCATGACAACATGAATGGATAGATTCTGATTTAAAATCCACGCATGTTTACGATGGTGATTATGGAATAAAAAATCAATAGAGGTTGTCCTACTAAATTTGTTACATTCCCTAAAGTGAATGCAAACATAAAGAAAATAAAAGATATAATTAAGGACCACTAAAAGTAGGAACATAGTAATAAATAAGAGAACAATAAGAGTTCTCAAGATAGCTCTTGAAAGGATAAAGAATTTATGTTATCAATGTAATACGAAATATTATTGGCCACATATGTGGCGTATGCCCAAATATTTTGTTTCTGTTAATATTCTTTGAGGAATGATATGAAAATGTAGTAATGAATTCTATCATTACAGATAGAAAATATTTATATTATTTGGTACTGAAACAAACAAATATTATTTCAATATTTGATGGTACAAAATTAGTTGAAAGCTTCAGAAGAGCTAATATATCAATATCTAAAAAGCATAAACTTTGTGATGGTTATTGAATTACTTTTAAAATATATTTGTAATGAATCTCATATTAAAATTGTGAATGAGGAAAATATTATATTTCATATAAAAAAAAGAGATTGAGTTATTAATTTATATTTATTTGATAATATTTGTGATCTTTTTTTCTCATCATCCCCATTAAAGGGTTGAAAGCAAAATATTTGACTGTGAAAGATTTATTTATGAACAATATATGATAATGCTATCTAAAACTTATTATGGTTGGATGCACCTAAAGTTGCAAGTTTTTTTAAAAAACTGATAGTATAACTCTACAGTATTCAGAATATGTTCTCAATTAAAATTATGTGGTAAAATATCACTGATGCGAACTTGCAAGAGAGAAAACTTATGTATGAAAAGTCATTGGTTCTGTACCTGTTCTACACCTGGAAAATAAAATCTACTCTCAAAGTTTTATATTAATAAATTTTTGGGCATTTGAAGATTTTGACATATTCCCTAAAGCGAATACTGCATATAATTATTTGGAAATTATATTTGTTGACTTAGTGGCATTATAGACTTCATATTGATTTAGATATTTCCAATAGTAAATGTCACAATAGTACTTATATGTGGACACAATTAAAAGGAATGATAATAAAATTATCAAATTGTTACAATTCAGTACAATTGAAACAAATGTTAAAGTAAACCAAAAGTTTACTAATACAAATGCATTTACTACTTGGCGTGACTAGTTAGACCATCCTGGATCATATATAATGCGAAAATTAATTGAGAACTCATGTAGACATCTATTAAAGAACCAGAAGATTCTTTAATTTAAATAATTATCATTTGTTATTTGTTCTCAATGAAAATTGATTATTAGAAACTCACTAGCTAAAGTTGAGATTTAATGTCTTGCATTTCTGAAATGAATATGGGCACATTCATCCACCATGTGGATGGTTTTGATATTATATGATTTTGGTAGATGCGTCTACAAAATAATCACATATTTTATCAACTCGCAACCTGTCGTTTGCGAGATTGCTTATTTAAATGATTAATTTTAGATTATGCATTTAAAATAATTCATCTTGCTAAAGTTGGTAAGTTTACATCCCAAGTTTTCAATGATTATTGCATGTCAATTGAGATAAAAGTTGAACATCCTGTAGCTTATGTTCACACACAAAATGATTTAACTGAATTGTTTATCAAATGCCTCCAACTAATAGCTAAATCATTACTTATGAGAACAAAAATTTTCTATTTTAGCATAAAATTGTATCGATTTACATGTTATACGCATCAAACCAATAAATTATAAATACTTCCCATTACAATTAATTTTTGGTCAAGAGCCAAATATTTCCCATCTTACAATTTTTGGATGTGCTGTATATGTTCCAACTGCTCCACCACAATGCACAAAGATAGGTCATAATAAGAGACTGAGAATGTAATTTATATGAGTCTCCTTATAATATTTTTGAGCTATTAATTCGATATTTAGTTATGACATGAGTTGTCATTTTTCCCAACATTAGGGGGAGAGAATAAAAAGTTAGATTAATAAAATACTTGAAATAAATTATCAATGTCTAAGATATTCATCCAAAACAATGTGAACTAGAAGTTCAATAGATAATTCATTTTACAAATTAACCGCTAAATTCAATAAATCTCACATACCAACTAAAAATTCTTCGATACGAATTGATGTCCTAATAGGGCAAAATGTTAGTGCAAAATAAAGTAAACCATGCCTGAAGTGTGGAAGATCGGCCGGTTTCAAAGATAAAAATCCTCGTAAAAAAAAGAGCAAACATTCAAGATGATCATATAGTGGAGGCGGGGCTTCCTGAAGAGACCCATGAAATAACTAATTATAAAACTTAAGAAAAGATTCAGGTACCTAAAAGTGAATATGGAAATAATGAAAATAAAGAGATCTCGATAAGTTATGTCAATATGAGAAAAAGACGGAACCAAAAAAAATGTAGTTGTCGACAACAATTTTGCTTATAATGTTGCTATTGAAATAACAAAAGAAAATGAGGATCTCGAGCCTAAATCTACTAATGATTGTAAAAATAGAAAAAATTGGCCAAAATAGAAAGATGCAATCCAAGCAAAATTGAATTCACTGTCTAAACGTGAAGTTTTTAGACTTGTAGTCCAAACACCTAAAGTTGTAAAATCGGTAGGATATAAATGGGTATTTGTGCAAAAATGAAATGAAATTAATGAAATCGTAAGATATAAAGCTCAACTTGTAGCGCAAAGATTTTCACAAGGACCCGACATTGATTACAAAGAGACATATTCTCTTTTGGTGGATGTAATCATGTTTAGATATCTTATTAGTTTGGCAGTACGTGAAAAACTTGACATGCATCTAATAAATGTTGTTACATCCTATTAATATGGTACACTTGATAGTGAAATTTATATGAAAATCCTTAAATGATTTAAAATCCCAAAAGGATATAGAGTTTCTTGAGAAAATTGCTCAATCAGATTAAAGAAAAGTTTATGTAGATTAAAACAATCTAGATGTATGTGGTACAATCGTCTTAGTGAATACTTATTAAAAGAATGTTACAAAAATGATCTAATTTGTCCATATGTCTTTATAAAAAGGTTTGGATCAGATTTTGTAATAATTGTTGTTTATGTTGATGATTTAAATATTATTAGAACTACTGAAGAGCTTCAAAATACAATAAATTGTTTAAAGAAAGAATTTGAGATGAAATATCTTGGAAAAACAAAGTTTTATATTGGCTTACAAATCGGGCATCTAAAAGATGAAATTCATGTTCAATAATCAACTTATTTGAAAAAGATATTATAGAAATTTTACATGGATAAAGCAACCAATTAAGTACTCTGATGGTTGTGCGATCGTTAGATGTGAATAAAGATCAATTTTGTCCTTATAAGAATGATGAAGAGTTTCTTGGTCCTAAAGTACCATATCTAAGTGTCATAGGGGCATTGATGTATCTTGCAAATAGCACAAGACCTGATATAACTTTCGTTATAAATTTGTTAACAAGATTTAGTTTTTCTCCAACATGTAGACATTGGAATGGAATTAAACATATATTTAGATATTTCAGAGGGACCATTGATATGAAGTTATTTTATTCAAATGATTCAAAATCTCTATTAGTTGACTATGTTGATGCTGGATACTTATCAAATCTATATAAAGGTCGATCTCAAATAGGATATTTATTTACATGGGGGTACAACCATATCATGGCGTTCAACAAAGCAAAATTAGCTATTGCTTCTTCAAATCATGCAGAAATAATTGCAATGCATGAGGCAAATCGAGAGTGTCTTTGGCTAAGGTTATTGACCCAACATATCCAGAAGATATGTAATTTGCCTTTATAGGAAAAGATGTCAACTATCTTATATGGAGATAATGCAACATGTATAGCTCAATTAAAGGGTGGTTACATCAAAGGTGATAAAACGAAACATATTTCACCAAAATTATTCTTCACCCATGGTCTTGAGAAAAGATGTGATATAAATGTTCAACAAATTTGTTCTAGTAATAATTTAACATGTCTTTTTACTAAGGCATTGCTAACTTTAACATTTGAAAGACTGCCACACAAAATTGGAATGCGTCAACTCAAAGATGTAATGTAATGTTGCCATTAAGGGGAGTTTAAAACAAGTTGTACTCTTTTCCTTTAACCAATGTTTTGTCCCATGGGTTTTCCTGGTAAAGGTTTTTAATGAGGTAGCTTGTAATAGAAGATTGTGTACTCTTTTTCCTTCATTAGGTTTTTATCCCACAAGATTTTTCCTAGTAAGGTTTTAACGAGGCACATTATCTACCAATGAACATCCAAGGGGGAATGTTATGAATATCCTATTAAGTGGATGTCCATCATGATCAAAATAAAGTTTTGAGTACTTTAAATTCTAATAGTTATTAGAATTAGATCTTTACTTCTTTTATACTTCTTATGCCTATAAATAGATACTCTAATGAAGCATTGTAATCGTCCCTTTGATTAATAAAGTACATTTTCTATTGCTTTCGTATTTGCTTTGTTCTTTATTCTCTCTATCTTTCTTTATTTTATAACAATTATGTAATTATTAATGAAAAGTGAAACAATTCAAATGCCTAGAATAGTAAAAAATGGAATAGGACAAATACCATATGTTAAGCATCAGTGGTGAATTTGGGGGGCTAGCAGGAGCTCGTCCCTCTAAAATGGAAAATTTCTATTTAGGCTCCTTAAAAATTTAAATTTGTAATGGTAAAATTATACTTTGGCCCCCTAAAAATGATAAACTTTGATTTAGTCCTTTAAAAATTATAAAGATATAGGCTATTGAAATGATAAAATTACATTTTTACTGTCGTGAAAATATAAATTTAATTTCGGCCCCTCTAAAAAATTTTCTGGCCTCACCCCTATTAAGCAATAAGATGAAGATGAAGAAAAAATGAAGGGAAGGAGTATGAAAGTTGGGAGGAGATTGCAATTTCGTGGAGAAAGTTTAGAGAATGAGAGGGAGAGAGCCTATGTGAGCTATTTGCATGATCTTTTTATAGTTGGGGACAAACTTAGCTATGTGTTCTAAGATTGTTGACATGAAAGTTTGATTTGATACCCTTGGTAGTGACCATGATGTGACGTCTTAGAATAAAAAATGTTAAGGCGACTATCAATCAATTACTTCGGATCTCCACGTGACCCTTACATAGTCTTAAAAGTTTGTCAAGTAGGGTTCGTGAACTAGCCAAGGTTCGCATGTGTTCAGTGAACACGTTATAAGGCCCGCAAAGCCCATTACACAAGGTATAACAATTTCCCCCGAGGTGAGTGAATATTATAAAATGACCTTCATGAGCCTGTTAGGAAGTTTATGTTAAAGTGTCATATATTGTATAAGTGTCTTTCTCTTTTATATGAGTAATTTAATTTTAAATTTTGAGTTTTAAATAACCGAAATGATTAATTTCATTAAATTTACTGTTGGGTAAATTATTTTTATGTGCACATTTATATATATTTAATGATAAAATTTGCGAAACGTACAGATTTTTACGGCATGTTTATTGGCTTTCCTATGAAACCGTCATTATTTTAATATTTAAATACATGTGTTGTGCTTCAATTGGAGCAACTTTCTGCGTAGAGATAATCGTGCACGCATAGGCGCATGATACCTTAGTAAGTTTCGAAGCAGCTGCAATTTGCATGTTCTATTTTCTAGTCTCTTTCCCTGGTGGCACTATTATTGGTAGGTTTCCATTACCTTTCTTTTCTCTATAATAATTTTAGTTTCACTTTAATCTTGTTGAAATATGTCTTTGAGACTGAATAGTGTTCCAATTGAGAGTGAAGAGTTTGTATATTCTACATCGTTAGATGAAATGTGCAACTGTTAGCATGTAGATGGATTACTTGTTTCAACAATTTTAAATACAAATTTGAGATTCTGACAGGAAAGCATCGACTGAGTGAGATGGAAAACCATATTATTGCCTTTGTATGTATTTGAAGCAGGTTTTCATTTCCCTCTGCACCTTTTTTTTTGTCAAAATGTTGAATTCCTATGAAATAGCTTTTGGGCAGTTGATGGGTTCTTTTTTGTGGATCTTGAAAGCATATTTTTTTTAGATTGTTAGTTACATAGACAAGTTTCCTTTGTAAATGTATTTAGAATGATATATATATAGTAACCCTTACTAGTGAAACAAATAAAAAAGGATTCTTAATGTTTACTACTCAAAGGGGAAAGAAAATCATTATTGACCATACCATCTGCAACTTGCATTTAATGAAGGAGTACTTGGGATTTTCCTTTCCTTTTAGCTTGGGTGAAACTCTCACACTTGGAAATCTTAAAGGTTTGGTATAATGGAAATTCTGAGTATTTAATTAGAAAGCTTTTTGATTAAGCGGGTTCTGATGTGATTATGAAATCTTACGGACTGACTTATAAATAGTTAAAATTCAAGTTTAGTCTCGTTACATTAGAACTAGGAGTTTTCTTTTAGTGGGAAACATTATGATTAAGGGTATTAATAGTACTAACTAACTTGGGATTGAGGGAAACAGTAATGGAAATATTATATAATAGGAGGATTCTTTCATTCTGGTATTCATTTTCTTTCTTCCATCTTCTTCTCTAGTTCATTCTATAAGAAAGGAAATTAAGAAGTGGTCTACATGAAGAGAAGAATCTAGAGTGTTAGCATCAATATTTGAGAATCTAGGGAAGAATATTCTTATATGAATCTGTATGTATGACAGTCCGCTAAACTTGTTCTCTAAGCTTCATGACAAAGTTATATGTGAAATTTCTTCATACGAAAGTCCGCAGAATAGTCTACGTGTATGAATCCGCATATATATGTAAATATTCGTCTATGAATACGCATGTCCGAGTCTCTCATATATGAGTTCGCACCAATAAATCTTAAACATGAATCCATATGTATGACAGTCCACTGGTTGTGTCTTTATGATTCAAGCTATAGTTGCCTGCTGATCTTATATCCATGTTTCAAGTTTAAGAGTTCAAAGACACTATCTTTCACAATAGTCAGTATGGACTATTATCTAAGGAAGAGATCGCATGGTCTTGTCCCTATGTTCAAACTACGAGAGTTTGTATAAGTTATTTTTCTCAAGCTAAAACTGTTGGGATCACCGGTATGCCCCGTGGTGTAGCGAAAAAATTATTTCGGCGATCCACAACCATGGATCCATGTATGAGGAACGAAATGGTTTGAGATAAGGTTGAATATATACCTTTTTAACCAAAAAAGATGAGAGGATGCTGCTGATTCGATATCGATTCCAAGCCACAATGAAAATATTTCGGCCTTTACATAGTTCACCCCGTATTAAAACGAACAACAAAACTCTCTTGGAACTATTTCAAAGAATAATCTCCCAAAACAACTGCTAGACCTTTTTTTTCTCAATTTTCATTTAAAAAACACTTACCCTAATTCGGGATTTTAGTATGCATATATTGAAAATAAAATCAAATCTTATAGAGAACATATGGAAAGCATTAAACACGCTATATTCTTTCTAAAAAGAATTATAACATATGGAAAACATTAAAAAACGTTTTTTTTAAAAAGAATTATAACTACCATGATTCAATGTTTGACCGAAATAATAATTTATTACAATAATTTCGGTAAACTATATTCTGTTAAAATTTTATATGAACCAAATTCATATATTAATTTTAACTATGTTCTCTATTTATGTACAACAAGCTTGTACATTTAATTCATTTAATATTTAACTATCAAATTAAATTAATTCAATAATTAATTTAATTCACGTAACAGCTAAACACAATACCAAATGTGTTTCGATTTTGTTCGTTAGGTTGTGACCCTGTAGGTTCTTGTAATGTTAGTAGTAATACTAGAACATTTCTAATAATACAAGCAATGAGTGGCATCTAGCAATGCATCATTGCTACCTAAGTTACAAGAAGTCGTAATTCGACATAACCTTTCTATGATAATCTTTTCATGTATTATATCATTTTATCCTTAATCTCTAGATTGGACACAAGTCATGGAATAGTCACACTTGTATAGTCGAATATCATATTTCTTGATTTTCTAAGTAGACTACAATAAACAAATAAGTGTGACATCTCATATCAACTTATTCGAGCATGGTCATGCTTTTTTAGTCCCACTCCATCAAAAGGCCTAAGATATTGCTCTCATTATATATGAGGGATAAATCCTATATTGATCAACCATATCCTACTACATAGATTGTGGTATATCCAACATCAGTTTTTATAGTACAATCTGTTACAGTGGACATTTGATTGTATCCAAATATACGACACACGATGTTGGGACAATAAGTAATATTATGACTATTACATAATAATCCAATAAACATACTTATAGCGGGTCAGTCTAATATGTTATTCTCTAACACAAACTTATGTATTGATTTTGACATCCCTATGTCAATAACAACTTTTGTCATCAATCAACTACATATTTGTCTCAATGCATTATTGTTGTCCAAGCCCACAATAATACTTAACTAAGGACTTTTTAAGAATAATCATATTTTCTTAGCATTTTATTACAATTCAGTTTATTTATATACACAGAAAAAGAAACTAAAATAATAATGGCAATGCCTTATATTAATAAACAAGGTAAAACAAGTATGTAATTACAATCATCTCATGCTTGCTCTTTGGGCATACTATAACAATAATCGTAGGGATCTTTCATATAGGATTCGCCAAGGACTATCTTTAAAACAAGAATTTGGCAGTAACTATCATTTAAGAATGAGTTCACAAGTAAGAATCCACATTTATGAATATGTGATTATGATTCTGCATATAAAGGATTGCAAGTATGTGTTCGCAAAGCTCGAGTCCGTGTTTTTAAGATTTTATGTGTAAATCTGCAGGTAAAAATTCTCTATATGTGAATCTCCATGCATGAGTTTTCTGAAATCAATCCATCATACGTTAGTCTATAATGAAATAATTGCTAAAGAAATACGTACATGTTTTGCTGACTAAAGTGGTAATAATCCATCTTGTAATAAACCAGAGCAAATGGTTAAGCGAAACCATTCCACATTGTAGCCTATAGCCACATTGTAGCCTATAGCACGAGCAATAGAATTAGAGGATTGTGGAAATGATAAAAGGGTACAACTTTCCAAGTCGAGCCAATGCAAGGGAGGATAAAAGTATGCCAAGAAGATGGGTGAACTATATTATGCAAGTGATGTCAGATAGGAGATCAAACCCATAAAGTTCTAACTTATAGTTTCATGAACAATATGATATATTAGTAACTCACTAAGTTCATTTTAACTTAGTTTTTGTTATGTCTTCCAAGTATAATGGTTTATATGAGGAGCTAAAGAGGGATCAAGCCAGAATTCGATCAAGCTTAGGCGAACTTATGTTCTTAACTGTAACATGCATGTCGTAACCATTTTTAAAAAAAAACGGGTATCGAATTGGAGAAAAAAGAAAACGGGAGTCGCCACCAATCTTTTTAGGTGTGATTGGATCACCTTGTAAAAGTGGTTGTTTTTAATAAATGGTTTGATTTATTTAAACAATGATTTTGGTCCACGTAAATCAAGAAAACAGGTTCGGGAGTCGGTTACGCACGAGGAAGGATTAGCACCCTCGTAGCGCCCAAAAATTGGTACCTAGTTGATTAATTAATATCTTAGTGTTGAAAATTGAAAGCTTGAAAGACATTGAAATACGATCCCTCTTCGTAAAAACGCTAATTTAAAAATGACCGAATAGGTTAAAACAAACGTTAAAGACTCTCTCATCTCGAAGTAATAAAATGTCACACCCAGTAAGTTAAGACACGACATCTCAAACTTTGAGAATGAGCTTGCCTTTATTTAAAATTCATATATTCTAATTTTTTAAAAGGTTGTTCGGTTATTTAGGATAAACAAGAAAAGTGAAAACCCAGTAAGTTAGTGCACGTTTTCTCGAATTTCCTAATACCGAATACTGCCTTTATTTTAAAACAAATTCTTACTTCGAGGTAACGAAGTGTTATACCCAGTAAGTTAGGGCACAACACCTCGTACTTCCGAAAATAAGTATTATTCAAAACTCGTATTGCGATTTAAAAGAGTATTCCGTATTTAGATTAAATGAGAAAAGTCGAGACCCAGTAAGTTAAGGCATGATTGTCTCGAATTATCAAATACGGAATATTTATTTTTATGAAAGAATTATTATTGGGTTAGATAAAACCTAAATTCGTGATGGAACGAGATAATAAAGAACGCATAACAAATAAAAATCAATAACTATAACAAGATAAACATAAACACAAATATGAATAGTAACGCTAAATACGAAAGTAAGATAAATGAGTCAAATAAATAATAAGAAAGGGAAATAATGAATAAGCTAAATGTTTGAAATTATTTAAAAAACTATAAGTAGAATAGATGATGAAATAATAATAAAAAAGTAATGATATGTAAATAAAATAAATATGCTAAAAAATATATATTTATTAAATTAGTTAATATAAAAAATAATAACGTATAAGTAAATACAAAAAATGAAAATATAATAATAATAATAGTAAAAACACAATAGTAATAATAATGAAAAGGTATTATAATATAATAGTAATAATGATGATAATAGTGGTATTAGTAATAATAATAATAATAGAAAATAATAACAATATTAAAAATAACACTCTTTCCCTCCCTTCTAAATCCGGCTATTGGTCCGGCTTTGCTCCGGTCACAGACCCCCACGGGCCGCCGTCGGCACCACCGTACACGACGGCCGGACCTCAAAAAAAACTTTTTCGGTAATGAAAATGTGGGTAAGCTTCTTACTTTTATTTTTACTTTCGTATAAAAAACAAAATAAAATTGAAAGGAAAACAATAAACAAACGAAGAACTTAAGATGAGAATAGATAAAAGAAATCTCTTTTGCTTTGATCTTTTGATTAATCTCCAAAAACTAGCCTTTCCAAAAAAAAAACCCCTTCTAACATAGTCTTGAATGGCTTTTATAGCCAAATTTTACAACTAATTTTTTTGTAGGCAAGTGGAGTGGTTGGGATGGTTTAGTGGGGTGGTTGGGGTGGTTTAGTGGGGTGGTTGGAGTGGTTTAGTGGGGTGGTTGGAGTGAAGATATTTGGATTTTTTTATTTTTTTATTTCATAAATGGGCCATTAGGGTTTAGGTGATTGGGCTTTGGAGGTTGTTGGGTTTTGGGCTGTTGGGTTTTTAGATGTTGGGCTTTTTAGCCCGGGAAAAATTTAGGTTGTACAGCTGCTCCTCTTTGCTTGTTGACGTGTAACGTGAACAGAGCAAAGACTATAAAAAGACCAATTTTGCCGGGGCTCGCCGAGTCTTGAGTTCTTAATCATTGATCTTCTTTAAATGGCCTCTTGACGGCTTCAATCTGTTTCACTGCAACTCAAGAAAGCGATATCTGCTATCTTTGATCTACTCCCCGTCTAATACAGAGACGCCAAATCTGTCATTTTCGATCTGCTCCCCGTCTAATACAGAGACGCCAAATTTGCTTCGTCAATCTACTCCTTGCAAACTCATGGATGTCATGTTGATATCTTCAATCTGCTCCCCGTCGAACACAGAGACGTCAAATCTGCTTCTTCAATTTGTTACTTGTAAGCACAAGGATGCCAAATCGTCTTGGATCTTGCTTCTGTATAAACATTTGAAGGCCAGATCTGCTATGTATCTGCTTTCCGTCGAAATGGAGATACCAGACTTCGACTTGTTCTCTGACAATACAGAGATGCCAAATCATCTTAGACTTGCTTTAGCGTAAGCACACGAAAGCCAAATTAGCTATATCTTCGATTTGCTCCTTGTAAGCACAAGGATGCCAAATAATCTTGGATCTTGCTTCAATATAAACATTTAAAGGCCAGATCTGCTATGTATCTACTCTCCGTCGAAATGGAGATGCCAGACTTCGACTTGTTCTCTGACAATACAGAGATGCCAAATCATCTTAGACTTGCTTTAGCGTAAGCACGCGAAAGCCAAATCAGCTATATCTTCGATTTGCTCATTGTAAGCACAAGGATGCCAAATCATCTTGGATCTTGCTTCAGTATAAACATCTGAAGGCCAGATCTGCTATGTATCTGCTCTCCGTCGAAATGGAGATGCCAGACTTCGACTTGTTCTCTGACAATACAGAGATGCCAAATCATCTTAGACTTGCTTTAGCGTAAGCACGCGAAAGCCAAATCAGCTATGTCTTCGATTTGCTCATTGTAAGCACAAGGATGACAAATCATCTTGGATCTTGCTTCAGTATAAACATCTGAAGGCCAGATCTGCTATGTATCTGCTCTCCGTAGAAATGGAGATGCCAGACTTCGACTTGTTCTCTGACAATACAGAGATGCCAAATCATCTTAGACTTGCTTTAGCGTAAGCACGCGAAAGCCAAATCAGCTATGTCTTCGATTTGCTCCTTGCAAGCATAAGGATGCCAAATCATATTGGATCTTGCTTCAGTATAAACATCTGAAGGCCAAATCTGCTATCTATCTGCTCTCTGTCGAAATGGAGATGCCAGACTTCGACTTGTTCTCTGACAATACAGAGATGCCAAATCATCTTAGACTTGCTTTAGCGTAAGCACGCGAAAGCCAAATCAGCTATGTCTTCGATTTGCTCCTTGGAAGTACAAGGATGCCAAACCATCTTGGATCTGCTTTAGCCAGATCTGCTATGCTGCGGCCTATTACCCTACTGCTTAGGGGTTAAGGTGCGTCATCTTTGATAACCTGTAGAATGATTATGCTTGATAATTAGGATGCCATGATCGAAATGAGTCGGATGTTCCTAATTAAACATGTTATGATGCAGAATTTTGTGAATATGACCCCTATCCTAGACGTCACCACTCATTCCTTCATTTGTCTTTTCAAAGCATTATTCTTGCTCAACCTGTAGGCCTGTACCCTTCCTCTAATGCTACGGCCCACTGAGGATGTGTGAATTTCTCGAACAATTGTCCTGTTTTAGTTTCTTGTATTATCTAGAAATTCCAAAGTAATGCGCAAAACTTCATTTGTAAATATATTTAGTTCATCTATCATTATTTCAATGCAACATAGAAGATGAATAACTCTTTAAGAATAATTGGATTTGAATGAATTAAAAGGAAATGATACAAAGGAAATTAATCTAAAAGCCTATCTTTAGGAGGGAACAAAATCTAAAGATAGAAAACAAGATAAAAGTTAGATGCTCAAGATATTGCTGCTTGAGTGCCTATACACCAGCTTCATGAAGTCTTTCTTGAGTTCAACATGTGTTTAAAAAGATCCAAAATACTTTGTTAATGCCCCAATATGCAACGTGCTTCGCCCTTCAAATATAGCAAGATCATTGTGTACTCTTCAAAATTTGAGCTGCCCTTTCGAGTTTTCAACTCAAAACCCCTTTGGTCACAAGGTGCCCTTTGCGGGTTTTCACCTTGGCCTCTCTGTTTTTTTTTTAATCTCAAGGCGCCCTTTGCGGGTTTTCACATTGGATTCTCTTCTCCTTTATACAAAGTATTTTTTAACTGAGTCTGAGTTCACTAGGTTGGGTAAACTTTTCCCATCCATTTCTATTAAGATCAATGCACCGCCGGAGAAAGCTTTCTTCACGACATATGGCCATTCCCAATTCGGCATCCATTTCCCCCTAAAATCATTTTGAGTAGGAAGAATCTTTTTCAGTACAAGGTCTCCCTCGTGGAACTCTCTGGGTCGAACTTTCTTGTCATAAGCTCGCATCATTCGCTTCTGATACATCTGACCATGCCGAACGGCTCTTAGCCTCTTTTCCTCAATCAAGTTCAACTAGTCATATTGGGATTGAACCCATTCAGCTTCATCTAACCTTATTTCAGTCAAAATTCGAAGAGAAGGTATTTCTACTTCAATAGGTAACACTGCTTCCATCCCATAAACTAACGAGAATGGGGTTGCCCCGGTAGAGGTTCTGACAGATGTTCGATAGGCCAGGAGTGCAAACGGTAACTTCTCATGCCAATCTCTATAGGTCTCGGTCATTTTCCCCACTATTTTCTTAATGTTTTTGTTGGCAGCTTCTACTGCCCCATTCATTTTTGGACGATAGAGGGAAAATTGTGATGCTTAATCTTGAACTCGTCGCAAACCTCTGCTATTATTTTGTTGTTCAAGTTCAATGCATTGTCGGATATGATCTTCTCAGGCATTCCATACCGACAGATGATCTCTTTCTTCAAGAATCGACTCACTGCTGACTTAGTGACATTCACATAAGAGGCGGCCTCTACCCATTTTGTAAAGTAGTGAATTACCACAAAGATAAACTGATGTCCATTTGAAGCTTTCGATGATATTGGTCTAATAACATCCATGCCCCACATAGAGAAGGGCCATGGAGAAGTCATAACATGCAAAGGTGAATGTGGTACATGAATTTTGTCCCCATAAATCTGAAACTTATTGCATTTCTTGGTATAGTTGATACAGTCCCCTTCCATGGTGGTCCAATAATAACCAAACCTCATGATTTGCCTTGCCATCGTGAACCCATTTGCATGCGTCCCGCATACACCTTCATGAATTTCTTCTAAAATTAGCTTAGCTTCCACAGCATCAACACATCTCAAAAGTACTTGGTCTTTCCTTCTCTTGTACAGGATATCCCAATCCAAGACATAGTCGCAAGCTAACCTTCTCAAAGTTCGTTTGTCATTTTCATTGGCCTGTTCAGGGTATTTACAATCCATCACATATCGTAATATATCTTGATACCAAGGGTTATCATCCTTTTCTTCCTTCTCAATGTTGTAACAATGTGTTGGAGCCTCATAGACACTCATTTGAATTGGTCTTATCTCTTCTTCTTTATTCACTTTAATCATTGAGATCAAGGTTGCTAAAGCATCTACCATCTGATTTTCGTCTCGTGGGAGATAATTGAAGGTGATGTCATCAAACTCCTCAAGTAACCCCAAAACTACCTTTCAATAATTGATCAATTTAGGGTCCCTTGTTTCCCATTCACCTCTAAGCTGATAAGTTACCAACGCAGCATCTCCATATACTTTTAGGGTTTTTATACCTCGCTCTATAGCTACTTGAAGTCCCATGATCCATGCTTCATACTCAGTCATATTGTTCGTGCAATCAAAGTCCAACTTGCACGTGAAAGGGTAGTGATTGCCATTTGGGGATACCAAGACTGCCGCAATTCCATTTCCGACTGCATTAGAAGCCCCATCAAAATTGAGCTTCCAAGAAGAATCTTCGGTCGTTGCTATACACATCAACTCCTCATTTGGAAAATCAAAGTTCAATGGCTCATAATCTTTTAGAGCCCTACTGGCTAAGAAATCTGCTACCGCACTTCCTTTTATAGCCTTCTGACTTATGTAGATTATATCAAATTCTGAAAGAAAAATTTGCCATCTCGCCATTCTTCCATTCAGAGCCGTTGACTCCATCATGTATTTCAATGGATCAAGCTTTGAAATGAGCCAAGTGGTATGGTATAACATGTACTGTCTTAATCTCCGAGTTGTCCAAATCAGAGCACAACACAACTTTTCAATTGGTGGATGTTTCATCTCACAGTCAGTGAACTTCTTACTGAGATAATAGATTGCCTTCTCCTTTTTCCCTGACTCGTCATGCTGGCCAAGCACACATCCCATAGAATTACTGAACACTGACAAGTACAGTATTAACGCTTATCTAGGCTAGGTGGAGATAATAACGGAGCATTCAACAAATACTGCTTGACCTTTTCAAAAGCATTCTGGCATTCCTTATCCCAAGTACCTTGATTGTGTTTTCTGAGGAGGCGAAAGATAGGGTCACATTTTTCGGTTAGTTGTGAAATGAACCGAGCAATGTAATTCAACCTTCCTAGGAATCCTCGAACTTCCTTCTGAGTACGTGGTGGAGGTAACTCTCGTATGGCTCTGACCTTGTCTTAGTCAACCTCAATTCCCTTTTCACTGACTACGAAGCCTAATAACTTTCCCGATCTGGCTCCAAATGTATACTTTACTGGATTGAGCTTCAACTGAAATTTTCTCAACCTCAAGAACAATCTTCTCAAGACCTCAATGTGCTCTTTTTCTGTATGTGACTTGGCTATCATATCATCAACGTATACCTCAATATCCTTATGCATCATGTCATGGAATAAGTTTACCATGGCCCGTTGGTATGGTGCCCCTGCGTTTTTCAGTCCAAACAGCATTACTTTGTAGCAAAAGGTGCCCCATAAGGTTATGAAGGTGGTTTTATCCATGTCCTCTGGATGCATCTTTATTTGATTGTATCCTAAGAAACCATCCATGAAGGAAAACAACGAATATCCTGCTGTGTTGTCCACCAAAGTGTCTATGTGTGGCAGAGGGAAATTATCTTTGGGGATAGCTTTATTTAAATCTCTATAATCAACACACATTCGTACCTTCCCGTCTTTTTTAGGAACTGGTACAATGTTAGCTACCCATTCAGGGTATTTCACTTCTTGTAAGAACCCTGCATCGAATTGCTTCTTAACCTCATCTTTTATTTTTAGAACAATGTTCGGCCGCATTCTCCGCAACTTCTGTTGGACTGGCTTAAAATCCCGCCTTATCGGAAGACGATGTATTATAATGTCAGTACTCAATCCAGGCATGTCCTGATATGACCAGGTGAAGATATCCTTGAACTCTCGAAGCAACTCAACCAGACTATGCCTTGTGTCCTCGATAATCAGTGTTCCAATTTTCAACTCCTTCCCTTCCTCTAGGGCTATATTCTCTATTGCCTCTTTTTCATGTGGCATGATTCGTTTCTCTTCCTGCTTTACCATTCTTAACAGATCGAGAGATACGTCACAATCTTGAACATCTTCAAAATCCTGAGATACCTTTAAACACATGTCTTGTTTGTAAAAGAAATCAGGAGTGGCAGTATCAGTGCTCATATCATTGATATCTAGAGACCTGCGGGGGTATGAAAGAATATACAAAGAATGAATGAATCTAAGAATGATTGTTTATGTGCTATGAATAAAAGAATAAGAATTGCCAAAATTTAAAGAAATATTGGTTGATAAAGATGAAATAATACTCGTTTAAAATTGATAAAAGTTATGTTTTATTTAAATAATAATAGATGAACATAGGCCTATTTTCACAAAGGTAATCTTATTACTCTTAGGCCTTAGAGTAACAAGAATGTTTCAAAAATTACTTTGAAAAATTCCAAAAGACTACAGGAAGTTCCTCCGCAGTCCAATTGTTCAAAGAGCTTCCCGGTTCGTAAGGGCGAATGCCCTCAAGGTTTCCTTAATCAGTCCCTTCTTCATGTATGACATTGATGGGATGATTTTCATTTCCAAACACCCCCTTCTCCGGGTAAGCTATCTCTCTTGACACAAAAGTCGGGGATATGTAAGGGAACGTCGTTAATTTCTATTCAACTTCTTTTTCACTTAGTCGTGACCCTATTTTCTCTCTCTCTTTTTCTTTCTCTTTTTAATAACTTTAACTAATTAGGGTCTTTTTATGGATTTAAATGCATGTGATGTGATGCAATGCAAATGCATGAATGCAAAAGAAAAGGAGATGCTGATCTTGAATTCAATTCCATTAGAATAACTTTTCTAGAAAACATATTTCTTTACATGAAAATAGATTACATATGTGGTTTTGCCCTTCATAGTCCAAGTAAACGCTGATCTTGCTCCTTGCTGCTTAATCTGAGCCTCGATCTCTTGCTCACTTATCTCCATGATACTCATCAAAAAGTGTCGGCTCTTGGATAATCTTCATTGGCAATTAAATCAAGTGATGTATTCCTTTGTGGACTTCCGGCTTTCTCTCGTCATGCTCTTGGATAACCTTTGTTGGCTTGAATCTCTGGCAATTACATCATGTATTCCTCCGTGGATTATCAACTTTATTTCGTCGTGTTTACTTGAACTATATTCAGACGACGGCACTATAATCCACTTAATCAAGAAATTCGTTTCCTTATGAGAAACTATTCTATTTAGGAATCAAATTTCGAATCAACATCTTCTTTTCTTTGATGTAATGTAATGCAAATGCATGAATGCAAAAAGGTATCGATCTCGATTCAATCTCATTTAGAAAACTTTATTTAGAAAAAGAATATCTTTACATATAAATGGATTACATATACGCCTTTGCCCTAATGCCCAAAGTTCTAACTTTATCTAATAAAAGGGCTAACTCTCGACCTTTATCAGACGTTGACTCATACATCATGCTCAAAGCATCCGCTCGTACTGCTAAGTCTTGAACAGATTCAGCAACCTCTCGGATCTAGGCTATTGCCTCTGCAATAATATAATCCCTATCTCTGACTTGACCTTTAACTTGATGGAGCTCTTCTTTGAGACAATCTTCTTGCACCTCGAATTGTTCAATCCGAAGTTCACTACCATACAATGCCGCTTCCAAATCTTCAACCTTACTTTTTACCTCTTCTAACTCGACCGTAGGATCATGGTTTCTATGCCAACGAAGAGATCTTCCAAGCTCAGTTACTTTAGTCTTCAACCCTTTATTCTCTCTCTCTAATGTCAAATTCTGCGACCGCATTTCTTGACACTTCTTCTCCCAGTATTCGGCTCTAACTTTTTCCTCTTGAACTTCTTTTTGCCACTGTTCTAAAGACCTTCCTAACCCCACTCGCTTCAAAGATACTTGTGCCTTCTTATACTTTTCTTTTAAATCATCTCGGTCTTTCTCAACCTTCCTATTTTCTTTCCTAACCTTTTCAACCTCCTTCTTTTGCAGGTCGACATCTAGACTTAGGTACATATTCTCCTCCTCAATTTTTTTTATCTTCTTTTCGAGTTCCAAATTCTTTCTCTTAAATTCTTGCTTCATGATATCAAACTCCGAGGGTATCACTTGTAGATATTCCGCCATTGGTCGAACCTCCTCCATTTTTGTCATAGGGACATTATCGTTAATCCTTCTACTCCTCCACTCGACATATTCCGGTGTCGTAGCAGGATTAATGGCCACTCCCTTCAATCGATAAGTCTTGTTCCAAGCACTAGAAACTTCACTAACCTTCCTCTTGTAATCAGCTCCTCTGTATACAAACTCACTTTGAGCTAACCCCTGAGTCACTAGTATGAGCTGTCTCAATCCATGCTGCCTCAGCACGAGCAAAGGGGCATAACCAATGGCACCCCAAATTCCCAACAGGGGAACCCAATTAAAGCTGCCACATTGATAAAGTATATCACCAGGAACTATCCATGGAGCTCTCCATTTCACATCCTTCGACTGAAGATTCCGAAGTAATGCTCTCTAATTCTCCTTCGGCACATCCACTTTTCTAGGCGAGGCTACTATATCTTTCACTGGGGAGTAGTTCTCAAAGAAAACTCGACAAACAGTGCTATCAATCAACCGAAAGTGACTGTAGAACCAAGCCAAAAGCAACTGAGCACATCCTATAAACCTGCCTGCGCCAGCCCTTCTACATGCACCTAAGGACCTGAATGTTTCCGCCAAAGTCGCAGGGACAAAAGTGACCCTTTTGCTGAGTCGATGAAAAAGATCTGTGGTTGCCTCGTCCACATATCCCAAAGCCCTAGGGAAAACCATCAGTCCATACAAACTTAAGGCAAAAATGTCTACCTTCTTCGTCTCATCAGGGTGTGTCAAAATCAAATTTTTCAAAGCACCCCACGAGATGCACTTGCACTCACCTTTCTCTTTAATTCTGGCCGTGACCCACTGCTCGCTCATCCCCGTAATGGCCATTAATTTCTTCCAAAAGATAGGGACACAAGCAGCTCGAGAATAAATCCTATCACTCTGAAACCTGGGACAACGAAGTAAGGCGGTGTACTCCTCTACGGTAGGTACCAAGTTTACTTCTCCAAAGGTGAAACAGTTGTATGCCGGGTTCCAAAACTGAGCAAGGGCTTGGAATAAGTGCTCATTTACCTGAATATCGAGTAAGCAAGGTAAATCTCTGTAATTATCGTAGAATAACTGCTTGGTCCCATTGCCCCACTGATCCCAAATTTCCTTAAGCTCTTGGAGATTATTCTGTGTGACACTTATACGAGTATAATCTGGCAGCGACACATATCCTATAACTATACTGTCTCCCTTTTCTAATTGAGTTTGCTCTGACCATTTATGAACATCGGTGTTGTCCTCCACTCTATCAAGAAGTCCGTTTTCCATAATAAAACTTCCTAACTTAGAAACTGACCGTGAATCGATACCTTTATAAATGCAAAATGACATGCAAACAAAAGAAAAGAAGTAGTCAGTATTGCATGATATCAATAAATCTCAACGATAGTTTATAGGGGTAATATCTAATGTTTAATCCTAACTAAGTTGGGTTCTTACGGTTTTTCTATATGAGGTTGGTTCTAAAGTTTGAGGTACCTGAATCAGCAGATTCCTCGATCCTCACCCTTTATAGGGTCTTTTGAATCGAGTTCAATTCAGGGGAATACATTTCCCTATGGCTACACGGAGATGAAAATCTCACGAAACCATAGGTACGGATGTATTCCGAAAGTGATCCACTATCCTGCACGGAGGCGAAAACCTCACGAAGGCGTAGTTTCTCACTCCCACTTAAGGGTGTGACCACAACGGTCATGCAATGCAATGCGAGAAGATATATGCATAAAAACTTGAAACGATTAAAGAAAATAGGAATAAAATGATGAAAACAGTACGAAAAACGAGTGAAACGCAATGAAGAGATCGTATATCAAAACCAAATTCTCAATTTTCGAAAAAAGACAAAAGTTAATCAACTTGTGGCTTGACTCTCTTATAAAAGTCCCCAGTGGAGTCGCCAAGCTGTTGTAACCATTTTTAAAAAAAAACGAGTATCGACTTGGAGAAAAACAAAAATGGGAGTCGCCACCAATCTTTTTAGGTGTGATTGGATCACCTTGTAAAAGTGGTTGTTTTTAATAAATGGTTTGATTTATTTAAACAACGATTTTGGTCCACGTAAATCAAGAAAACAGGTTCGGGAGTCGGTTACGCACGAGGAAGGATTAGCACCCTCGTAGCGCCCAAAAATTGGTACCTAGTTGATTAATTAATATCTTAGTGTCGAAAATTGAAAGCTTGAAAGACATTGAAATACGATCCCTCTTCGTAAAAACGCTAATTTAAAAATGACCGAATAGGTTAAAACAAACGTTAAAGACTCTCTCATCTCGAAGTAATAAAATGTCACGCCCAGTAAGTTAAGACACGACATCTCAAACTTTGAGAATGAGCTTGCCTTTATTTAAAATTCATATATTCTAATTTTTTTAAAAGGTTGTTCGGTTATTTAGGATAAACAAGAAAAGTGAAAACCCAGTAAGTTAGTGCATGTTTTCTCGAATTTCCTAATACTGAATACTGCCTTTATTTTAAAACAAATTCTTACTTCGAGGTAACGAAGTGTTATACCCAGTAAGTTAGGGCACAACACCTCGTACTTCCGAAAATAAGTATTATTCAAAACTCGTATTGCGATTTAAAAGAGTATTCCGTATTTAGATTAAATGAGAAAAGTCGAGACCTAGTAAGTTAAGGCATGATTGTCTCGAATTATCAAATACGGAATATTTATTTTTATGAAAGAATTATTATTGGGTTAGATAAAACCTAAATTCGTGATGGAACGAGATAATAAAGAACGCATAACAAATAAAAATCAATAACTATAACAAGATAAACATAAACACAAATATGAATAGTAACGCTAAATACGAAGGTAAGATAAATGAGTCGAACAAATAATAAGAAAGGGAAATAATGAATAAGCTAAATGTTTGAAATTATTTAAAAAACTATAAGTAGAATAGATGATAAAATAATAATAAAAAAGTAATGATATGTAAATAAAATAAATATGCTAAAAAATATATATTTATTAAATTAGTTAATATAAAAAAATAATAATGTATAATTAAATACAAAAAAAAGAAAATATAATAATAATAATAGTAAAAATACAATAGTAATAATAATGAAAAGGTATTATAATATAATAGTAACAATGATGATAATAGTGGTATTAGAAATAATAATAATAGAAAATAATAACAATATTAAAAATAACACTCTCTCCCTCCCTTCTAAATCCGGCTATTGGTCCGGCTTTGCTCCGGTCACGGACCCCCACAGGCCGCCGTCGGCGCCACCGTACACGGCGGCCGGACCTCAAAAAAACTTTTTCGGTAATGAAAATATGGGTAATCTTCTTACTTTTGTTTTTACTTTCGTATAAAAGAACAAAATAAAATTGAAAGGAAAACAATAAACAAACAAAGAACTTAAGATGAGAATAGACAAAAGAAACCTCTTTTGCTTTAATCTTTTGCTTTGATCTTTTGATTAATCTCCAAAAACTAGCCATTCCAAAAAAAAAACACATTCTAACATAGTCTTGAATGGCTTTTATAGCCAAATTTTACAACTAATTTTTTTGTAGGCAAGTGGAGTGGTTGGGATGGTTTAGTGGGGTGGTTGGGGTGGTTTAGTGGGGTGGTTGGAGTGGTTTAGTGGAGTAGTTTAGTAGGGTGGTTGGAGTGAAGATATTTAGATTTTTTTATTTTATTTTATTTTATAAATGGGCCATTAGGGTTTAGGTGATTGGGCTTTCGAGGTTGTTGGGTTTTGGGCTGTTGGGTTTTTAGATGTTGGGCTTTTTAGCCCGGGCAAAGTTTGGGCTGTACAATGTATATAGTGGGATGACCTAGAGGTTGAGCCTCAAGGTCAGAATTTTCTTTTTGTAACTAAGTATGAATCATAGTATTTTATTTACAATGAAGAGAAATCGATTCAAAATATTAAAACTGTTATTGTTAATTTTCCATAAGTCCACCTATTAAGATTTTTGATCTAGAAGTTTATAATTGTCTTTTTTATTAGCAGTTCAGCTAACTAAGCATGACAATATGCGAATTAAGTTAAGTATGGTTAATAAAGGCATATTTGGTAGTTTTAGTCACGTTAGTTTTACAACTTAGTTGTAAATTGTTCAGTTTGTCTCGGTGTTGATGTGACATTTTATATCCAGACCTATCGATTGGGTCGAGTATAGGGTGTTAAAAATTATCACTAGATTACTTGATTTTACTATTAAACAAGCTAAAATTATGTGAAAATGGATAGCAAATAACATGATATCTCATGGCAGATCAGTTGTTCTCAAATGCGATTTTATTACATCTTTTATTTCGTTTGCCACCGCCTTTCGAATAATGTGATATTTTTTTATCAATGTGTTTTTTCTGTTTATGATTTCTTGCTTCCTTGGTATTAGCTATAGTCGCACTTTTATTGCAATATAATGTAATAGTTTTTTCCATGCCTGATTTTCTAGCTGTTAAAGTCATTTTCCACTTCTTTCCTAATCTGAATTTATTAAAAAATTTAATCCCAACACTTTTTTGGGACAAATGCTTCTGAGAACATAGCGTGTACTAAACTCATAAAGTGGAAATACTACTCTCTTCTTCTTGTTTTCAATTCTAAACCACACCCACAAGTAGGGTTGTAAATAAACTAAGCTTGAATGTAGGGCTATAAATGAACTAAGCTTGAATAAATAAACCTCTGTTCATGTTCGTTTGTTTATTTTTAAACTTGTTCGTGTTTAGTTTATGTTCGTTAAGAACTTCAAATTTTTTGTTCATGTTCGTTTGTTTAATGTTCACGAACATGTTCATTTAGCGTAATCAAATATGTTCACGAACATATAATTGAACATGTTCACCAACAATGTTAAAAAATAATAAACAAACAAACAAACACACACATATTGTTTAGATATAAAATAATCAAATATAAATATTAATAATTATATTATAAATGAAAAAAATATAAACCAAGATAATTTTATTAATATATACTAATGGAATTTTTATAAGAAAATATCATTAATAACTAAACGAGTCAATAAACAAACCTATAAACGAGCTTTTAAATGAGCTTGTTCGTGAATATAAATGAACCAAACACACCTTTGTTCGTGTTCGTTCGTTTTTTAAATGAACATAAAATTTTTGTTCATGCTCGTTTATTTAGGTTAATAAACGAACATATATGAACGTTATACTAAGGGTTCACGAACAGTTCATCGAACATTCTGTTCATTTACACCTCTACCCACAAGAATTTCCTTGTAATATCTATCAAAATTTTGCTAACACCAGCATCTCATCATGCAACCCTAAACGAGGGAAATCCATGCATAGTAATGGAGATGAGTACGAATAAATCTGCCTTAGGAGTAAAAAACCATTTTCAAGAGGGGAGTTGCTGACATCTCATACATATTTTGGTATTTATTACAAAATTTTGTATCACTTAAATTTTTGTGTATTGCATTAGGGGTTTTTGAATTCGTTACTGATTTGGTCATTCCATATAAATTTGTGAAAGCTCTAACAAAATATCATAATCTCAAACGGGTACCAAATACCCTAAACCAAAGAGCAAAGCTACACACGGATAACAAAATCTCTGACAAAATACAAAATGATTTCTAACGGATACCAAAATACTAACCAAATGCCAAATTTCCTTTCGTTTACACAATTGTTCTAATGCATACCAACATATACCATTATCTATACTGGTTACCAATATCTCGAACCAGATACTAAAATTTCTAACTAAAACTTGACTTTCTAATTGATAAAGTCTTCTTCTTCTTCTTCCCTCACCTTAATCTACCAAAAAAATTAATCTCAACCCTTTTCTTTAGGAGCAAATACTTATGATCATATAATGTGTACTACACTCGAAAAGTTTCAATACTACTCTCTTCTCTTTTGTTTTTTTTTTCGATTCTACCCCAACACCTATAAGAATTCTTTGCAATATCGATCAAAATTTTACTAACACCAATATCTTACCATGCAACCCTAATAATGAGAATCCAGTCATAGAAATGAAGATGAGTAATCTGCCTCAAAAGTCAAAAACTATTTTCAATAAGGGAATTGCTCGCATCTCATGCATATTTTGGTATTCGTTACAATATTGTGTATCCCTTAGATATTTAGGTATTGTGTTAGGGATTCTTGAATCTGTTACAAATTTTATTATTCCATATAAATTTGTGAAAGATATAACATAATATTATCATCTCTAACGGGTACCAAATACCCTATACAAAATAACAAAATTTCTCATGTATAACCAAAACTCGGACCGAATACCAAAATAATTTCATGAGATATCAAACTACTAACCAAATGCCAAAATTCCTTTTATTTACAGAATTATTTTAACGCATACCAAAATCTCCAATATAATTTCAAAATTTCTAACCGATACATATTTTAGTATTTGTTACAAAATTTTGTATCCCTTCAATTTTTGGGTATTCATTACGATTTTTGAATTGGTTTATATATACCAATTTTCTATTGGTTTTTCAAAATTTTTAACATTCTAATCGATTATTAATTGTGATTTTAGTTAGACATTTCCATATAACAATACAAATTTTGTTATGGATTTAAAAACATATTAATTTCTATTTAATTTATTTAAAACCTACATAAAATATTTAAATCCTAATCTTTAAAATATTTTTAAAATAACTTTATTTTTCTATTTATTTTTCGATTTTTAGAATTATATATAAATTTTCATATTTTTAATATATTTTTATAATTATATTTAAGTATACCAATTAAAATTCCAAATAAATGGCTACGTAATTTTAAAAATGTTTTAAAAATATTTTTGAATAATACTTTAAATAATGCATTGTATCTTATTTTTAATATACACATAAAATTCTAGGATTTTTTACATCAATAATATAAAATAAATAAATAAATAAATACTAAAATAGGATAAGGAGATTAATATTCACGAAACTAGGCAAAGACAACAGTAAATAACTGGTGCCAACAATCGGCGGCACCGCTTTTCTCTTTAAAAAAATTAATTTTTTTGGGTGCAATCTTACCAATCGGCGACACCCATATTTAAAATCCAAAATACGATTTTTTTTAACAGTATATGCATAAAAATGAAAAAAAATATATTTTCATGATGCCGCTGATATGTCAGGCAACATTCTATTATTTTTAATAAAATATTTTTTAAGTTGAAAAAATAACACCGATATAATAAAATTTGTCGGGTATTGGAACTCGGGCCCATAATTGACAAGTCACATCCGTGACAAGCTGTCAGGCTACACCCGTCGATCATGGACCCAGGTTCCAATACCCGATAAATTTATTACATCAAATTTTTTCAGCTTTAAATTTAAAAAAATATATTATGTAAATATTATAAAAGGGGTTAGTTTGTCCCCCAACTCCCACACATCTAAGGTAAAAGAAAAAAAGAGTTTGAAGCTGTTGCTAAGGTCCCCCCTCTCTCCACCAAAGGTAAGGTTTGTTTTAATTTTTTTTTAAGTATAATTAGTTATTTTAATAATAGTTTAGTATTATTAAAGCATGTGATTTTGTTAAAAAGTTAATACTTACTTATTATTCTTCGGAAATTAAAACAAAAATATGTTATAATTTTTTTTAGTATAATTAGTTATATTAGTAGATGTTTAGTATTAAGGTATTATATTTGTGTTAAAAGGTTAGTACTAATTATTTAGTATCTTTGATTTTTTATACCACAAACACTTGGATGGTTCCTACCTCCCTCCCCACAGATTAAGGTGTCTCAAAAAACAAGTATGTATTTTTTTCTAATAGTATAATTATTATTAATAGTTTAGAATTGTGTTTAAAGTTTTAATTTTTTCTATAATAATATGTTAAATTTGAAAAAAAAAAATAGAATTGTGTTAGTTTAGATATTTGTAATAATACTATATATTTTTTATTTGTTAGTACTATTAGTTTTGTATTGGTTGTAAAAGTGTACTATATTTCACATTTTTATTCGTTGATATCATTTTTTAAGATAAAAGTAACTGTGTTAGTTTATATATTTGTAATAGTATTATATATTGTGTTAAGTCAAATATTAAAGAAAATTTTATTTACTTTTGCAGATATCGATATGAAATTGAAATCTTTAATTATTGCAGAAGATCACACAGTTAGGATGATCCATTTAGCGATAAGAGAATGTTCTAATGTTGTACATATTTTTTGGCATAGTTGCACATAATTTTTTATTTAATTGTGAGATATTAACCAATTTTGTAATACGACTAGCGCCCGTACAGCGTGTTGAGGTCTTGTAGCCATGGTCCGAGCTACCGGTTGACGCATGAATTATGCCTACTTAGATGCCGCGAGATTTGGATCAGCGGTATTAATTCATGTGTTTGAGCTAAGGGGCGACTTAATATCGACGCTAGTTGAGCAGTGGTGCCTAGAGACGTACACCTTTCATTTACCGTATAGAGAATACACCATCACAGTAGAGGATGTCGCAATGCAATTAGAGCTCTTTGTGGAGGGTGATACGGTAACTGATTCAAGTGGCATAACAAATCATTCGGCTCTTTGCTATGACTTGCTTGGACACTCTCCCGGTGATGGTACTAATAAATTTATTGGTTTAAAATTTTCGTGGCTAAAGGAAAATTTTGAAACATTATTGGATTATACGATCGAGATAGAGAAGATACAGGTTGCTCGGGCCTATATACTACAACTTATACGGGGTTACTTATGCCAGATTCCAATAATAATAGAGTCCACTTGATATACCTGGCCTTACTTAGTAACTTGTAAGGTGTCCGTTCATATAGTTAGGGTTTGGCAGTACTAGTTATGCTATATCATGAGTTTTGTCGGACGAAAAAGCACAAAACTGTCGATGTATGTGGTTGCATAATACTGCTACAATCTTGGACGCTATATACAGGATGTCATTTCTAGCATCAGTAAGTCACCAAGTACATGTGTTCCCACTTGTGAATAGGTAAAAAAATTTAAACTTGGATTAATATTTTTTTTTCATGAAAATATTTTCTAACAGTTTGGTTTATATTTTTCGACTATATACTTGTTCGAACATTGGGAAGTCGAAAACCCCCATTGTATACCGATAGATGATCTAGGCATACGCCGGGGATGGGGTAATTTAATTCCAAATCCTTAAATTATATTAATGTTATGTAATTAGTTTATTTATTAAATTATGATGTAATTATTATTGTAATCATGTGTTTAATTGTGTAGTTCGTGTGAATGTCGTATATCGCGCCAGATGTTATTTTCATCGTTCCTCCGTTGGCTTAAGGACATGCAACTGTGTATTGTGTTAACGCACCCATTATAAAATTTCAAATGGTGGAGTGGTATGCTGGGGATCGGATGCTTCGTCAATTTGGGTGTCACCAACATATTCCGAACATTCCTATACAATTGAGAAAAGATGTCCATAGAATTTACAAAAAAGGGAAACATGCAAAGAATTGAGCATTAGAGCATCAACAATATATTGTGTTATGGAACACCCAGTTGGAGAGAAAACCTTATTTGGAATCATGATTTCTTGATTTCACTCCTTCAAGGGACTACCAGTAGTGGTAAATGCGGAATGGGTTACCCTACTTATCGATGGTCGATTGATATTAGTCCCTCTACATATAGAATGATGAGATCCCCTACAAAGCCATCATTGTTAGCAATCTCCTCCACCACCCGAGCCCTAACTCAATCCGACACTTTCATTTTCATACACACTCCCGACCGACAATTCCTATCACCCAGAGATGGACGGTTGGCCCTAGTCCAAGCTGACACCTTCATTGTCATACACACACTCAATCGATAGTTCCTATCACCAAGAGATGGGGGGTTACAATTTTTCCCCAGAGTACTCAGGTTACGCAATAGACAAGGAGGAGGGGCAATTGCAGTTCTTATCAGCAGACGAGCTCACCAAAGATGTTTGACATGTTTAACCCATCCCCACCTCATTATTACACCCCTCCTGAGCAATTGTATGTGACCAACAATTTTGTGAGTTTGCTCAGTATACCCTAGGGATCGCCTATGGGTGATGACACTATAGTTTCGAGTGAGATTGATATTGACCGTCGAGAGCACCCGCAATGTGAAAGAAGGTCACCACAACAATACACCCTACGGACAACCCTATCAAAGCATAGATTTTGATGGTTTTAATTCAAATAATTTCGTTTATTGTAATGTTTTGTTTATTTAAATTTTGACATATTTTATTCCAAGCTAAAGTTTGTCTCATGTTAATGAAATGTTTGAAACAACTTCATGCAAATATATGTGCCCATCAAGTTCTTTTAAATATTTTACAAGTTCATGAAAATAATTGAAGTTGATATAAGAATGAAAATTCAATAAAAAATAGATGCATAATACAAATATATGTAAATAGTTGAAGTTGATACAAGAATGAAAAATCAAAACATAATTTACATTCTATCTGACCGAGATGACTCTCTCGAGTGGTAGTTTCGATGTGGGCATTTGCTTCGATTAGGACTCGCTGATCTGCACACGCCACAATGTCTAGTGTCAACCATTTCCCTTATGTTCATGCCATTTCTTATCCAAGTGACATGCGGGCGACCTGGAACCAACTCGAAAGTCGACGGGGAACTTCCCACGTTGACACATCCCAATTATTGGGAACTTGTTTCGCCAAATACGTAATGTGCATTCCAGTGTGCATACTTCATCAATATATTGTTCGACATTAATAGAGGCATCAGTGTATGCTACAACAATGTGCACACACAGGTAATGAAGTGTTTCATAATGTCAAAAATATAATTGAATGTTCATGGCCCTTGCTTTTTGGCTGTTGATTGCCATTGCCTTCCTAACCGCCTTGATGTGCACGAACCCCACATTCATTTTATTTACTTGTTTGAACCCCATTCTCGACATCAGTGTAGCCATTCGGTAGAAAGTAGCTGAGAATACAGATAGAATTGGGAGATGTCATGTATGCCTCAATGTCACGTTAACGGCCTCTGCCAAATTGGTGGTCATATGACTATATCTCGCACTATTATCGAAACTTTGAGCCTATTGCCAAGGCTCCATACTCCCAAATCACTCTTGTAATATAGTAGTCATTTGACCATGCATATCAGCTTCAAAGCCAGCCCATTTCCATTTGAACCGACGTGGCTCCTGTTGGAAAAACAAGTTTAGAAAATGCAGGGATAAAATAAATTTAGGGAAAAACTAAAGTTTTATTTTTTTTCGAAAACATGATATTGGTTGTAATATCTAAAGTAATAAACACTTAATCAAAATTGTACCTTTTCGGTTCGTCTAGGATGAGCGCTTCGACCGAGTAGTCTTCTCCACTATCCTCGCTTTGAATTATAAATTTTTTCATGAAAGTTACCAGTGGGTTGTTTTGTAATTTCTTTAAACTTTTGGGTCAAATTGTAAATTAGAAAAATATCTCTAGAAATTTTCTGAAATAATCTTTTTAGAGAATTTTCTCTCTTCATCTTTCTCTTGAATTCAACTGTGTGAAAAATAATGACTCAAAACTCTCTTTATATAGGGAGAGTTTAGAGAATTCAACTATAATCAAACTTAATCACCTTAATATTAAATTAATATTTTTCTTGATATTTATCAAGATAATATTAGATTAAATTTAATATTAAATCTTATTAAAAAAATAGAATAATTATTTATAAGATAAACATTAAATTTAATTTAATATTGAGATAATCACTTTAATATTAAATTAATAAAATACTATTAAAATAAGTATTAAATTTAATTTAATATTAAACTATTAAACTATTATTATTTTTGGAATAATTAATCTGAAATTAAATTATCTAGTAGAGTCCCAGTAGGAGTGCAATTCTTCCACTGCTCAACCACCGACGACCAATTGCCATTGGCCACCAGGATGCCACCGTTGCAGCCACTAGCACCGCTGTATCCGGTAATGCAAGTGCAATACCCTTGCGGCAGCCCGAGCTGGTTCGGTCTGGGTCAATGACGACCCGATCGGTTCGGTTTAGCCATCGGTTGGACCGTCAGCCTAGTTTTACATATCGGGTCCAGTTCAACTAGTTGTTGAGTCATGGTCTAGGTTTTGGGATCTCGGGCCCAATTTACGATCTCATGTCTAATTTTTAAGTTCAATTACTCATTAGGCCAATGATCTGACTGAAAAATTAACTTCCAAAAATATCATATTAATTTTAATTGATTTGATTAATTTAATTTTACTTAATCAAAATTAATTTTTCCAAAAATCACTTGGATTTTTTAAATTAATTTTTTAAGAAAATTCTTTAATCAAATTCTCTAGTTGAACAATTCTCATTACCATCTAATTTATTTCCACATCGAATAAATCAACTCAATTAAATTATTCCCAAAGCTGTAGAATTTTTTTCTGATTCAAATGCAGTCCAATCGAGTTTTTGTTGAGCTAGCGGAGGGACCAATCAGACATATACAATTAGGCTCTAATGATTGCAATTATGTTCAGAAGCATCATTCCGATAATTCACAATTACTTAATCATGGAGCCAGTCCACAAGAAGTACCATGATTGAAAACTTCTTATTGTATACTCTTTATGAAAACAATTCATCCAACTGTTTTGTCCAATAACCTCGTCATGTGTGTGTTACCCTCATATGATATCCTTGATTCCTTTGAGTTAAATCCGTTCACTCAATACAATCTTATTTTATCTCATTGTCACCATTGTCTCTTCTTAATGATTAATATGATCACTGTCAACAAATGACTGTGATAAAGCGCTCGTTCGAAAACAAGCAACCCGTAATCAAATTCCATATTTATCAATCCACACAATGTTAATAAGAGGACATTATTAACTCTTTAATTGTGCTATTAATTCCACTATTGCTAGTAAAGTCATGTCATACACAAGTCATGTACCTACCGGCTATGGGCTTGATCATCTTTAGAGCATAAGCCTCCACTTATATCAAAGCACATGAGTTGCATACGTATGGTCTGTGACTAACTCAGGATTTAGGTGAATCACACCATGAACATCACAAGTGAATTAATTTGCAAACGAATTTTGAATTAATTCATCTTCAGTCTAGTCCAATATATCATTCTACCAATGAATACATCTATGTCTCTATTCATGGAGTCAATTGCTCCGATAGCCAAGACTAGCCATCTCCCAATTGGAATTGTAGACGACATAATAATCCTTCTCAATATTTGAATCAAATGCTCACTTTGATTCTTTTACGGGATTACGGACTCATTGAGATTATCTATTGAAGTAATTTGTCTTTCTCGTAATATAAATGTTATTTACAATGCCATTTATCTTCAATTTGAACTTCAGACAATCAATTAACTAATATTTTTTTGTCACAATTTTGCTCTGCATGCAAAATATAAAAAAAAAATACAAAAGACATAATAGTGAAATGTGAAATTAACTTTATTTATTTATTCACCGTTCAAATAAATAGAAAATAATTACATGTTTACTACAATATGGGTGTCGAAACCATTTTTAAGTTTGAAAAAACAGGGATCAACTTTAGAACGAGGTATTGAGTCGCCACCAGTCTTTTTCGAGGTGTGACCGGATCACCTTGATCATTTTAATAAAACATTTTAATTTATTAAAACAATGATTCTAGGCATACAAAAATCGAGGAAAAGGGTTCGGGAGTCGGTTACGCATGAGGAAGGGTTAGCACCCTCGTAACGCCCAAAATTGGTACCAATTGACTAATTAATGTCCTAATGTTGAAAATTTGAAAAAAAACATTAAAATACGATCCCTTTAAAAATGTGTGAACAAATCGAGTTGGATTTTGAGGTTCACTCGTTCCAAAGGAATATAATACCACATCCAGCACGTTAGGACACGATATTTTAAACCTCCAAAAGCTGAGATCACCTCATGATTTCCAAAACATGTAACGAAATAGTAAAAGGGTATTCCGTTATTTAGCCAAACAAAAAAATCGAAACCCAGCACGTTAGGGCACGATTTCACGAATTTCTAAACACGAAACATTGCCTTGTTTTGAAGAGTTTCCAAATATGCAATTATGTAACCGGCTCAAAATATATTCGTTTGTTTGGAGATAAAAGGAAATCAATGGAATTATAATCATGATGTAATAACAAGAAATAAAAAACATAATTACATGCATGAAACAATAAAATGTGAATACAATATGAAAATAAAAAAATGACACATAATACACAAAACAATTTGAAAACTAGGAATCAATATAGCACAAAACAATTTAAAAAACCATATGGACAATATACAAAGGAATAACACATGTTAGAATTCGAAATAACTTATATGTATATAAAAACTGATAATATAAACGATTATTAAAATATAATATGTAAGAAGAAATAATATATAACATAATTTCAAACAAAACAAATTGATTTAACTAATGATATATATATGAAAATAAAAAAAATAATGTAGATAATGTATATACAAAGGTACCACAATATTTAAAATACATAAAATATACAATTTAAAATAGGATCCTTAAAAGAATGCCAAATTGTACATAAATAAATTTTAAAGAAAATATATATACAATTAATTTAAAAGAAAATATTTACATAAAATAATTTGAAAACAATAATGTATATAGAATAGAGCTAATTTTATCATAAATTATATATATGTATAATAGTAATATATAAAGGTATTTTAACTAAATATTATACAAGAATTTTAAAACAACACTACATAAAATAGAATTTTACAATAATATTTTTTATAATTTAAACAAATAAAAACAAAGTAGAAAAGAATTTAGGTAACCTAAAAAGTATATTAAAATAAATTTTTAAAAGTTGAGTGCCAAATAAATTTAAGAAATAATGAATTATATATGGAAAAAAGCTCAATTGAAATAAAATCAAACTAAAAGGGATAATTAATAAATAAAATAAACTGTTAAAACCAAAATCAGGACCCAAATGTAGCGCGTGCAAATTCGTAAGGACGGAAAAAACAAATAAACCATGCCCAAAACGATTCATTTCAGTGTGGACTGAAATGAGTAGATGCGCAAGTTCCTGGGACAATTTAAAAAACAAAGGAAGTATAAACAGGTTTTAATTACAAGTCAGCGCAAAAAAGGGAGGGACCAAACGCGAAAAATTAGCCATTTAAAGAGAATATGCGCGTCGACCAAGTCAAAACGTGTTCTGTTCCTTCCCCAAATGCTATTTTATTTTATTACTAAAATTTAAAACCTATTTTAAAATCTTTTTTTTCTTAAAAGACATTTTAACTTTGTTTTTTTAAAGAAAAACCCTAGAACTTAAAAACTTTCCCCTTCTCCTCTTGTTTCCAACTGAAAGGCTAATAACCAAGCCTTCAACCGTCTCCAAGACCGACTGTGACAATCGGAGCTGGGCCTTCCAGTGGTGCGAGCGCGTTGTAACTTCGGTGAGTTTTCTTGTTTCCCTTATATTTGGTATTTTACGCATTTGAATGGAAATGGAAAAAAGGAAAAAGAACAGAAAAAAAGAAAAGAAAATGATGAATAACCACCTTTGAAGTGTTTCTTGGCTGCTCTTTACTTTCTTTTTGTGTATTTTGTATTCCAAAAATCGTAAAAAAACAAATGAATAATCGTGGCTTTTTATAGCCATTTTTACAACGGTTTCTTCCCCTCTTTGCTCACGTCGCAGGTATGGTAAACGTGGTTTGTGAATGCGTTGATGGCCGTAGGTGGAGAACATGGGCACATGGTGGCTGAAGGGAGGCAGTTTCTCTCTTTGCTGGAAAAGTTTTGTGGGCTAGGGCTTTTTTTAAAAAAAAATTGGGCTTTTGTTTTATTTGGGTTTGATGTAATTGGTTTGTATTTTGGGTTTATTATTTATTTTTCTTTTGTATGTGTATGGGCTGTAATTGAGTATTTGGGCTGGAATTAGGTAGCTCGGGTAAAATTTGGGTCTCACAGCTGCCCCTCTTTGGTCGTTGTCGTGTAACGAGAATGAAGCAAAGACTACAAAAAGGCCAATTTTGCCCGGTCATGCCACATCTTGACCTCTTTATGTTCATCTTCTTGAAGTAGCCCCATTTTAACCCACTGCATCTTCAGGGGTATAAGAATTGTGCTTTTAATCCACTCTACATCCTCAGTCTGCTTCATTGCGACTTCAGGGAGATAAAATTTGTAATTTTGAACCTGCTCCACTGCAACTTCAGGGAGACAAGGATGGTGGCTTAAATCTGCTCCATTGCCGATACACAGAGATAAGACTCGCCGTCTTTGATCAACTCCACTTCTGCTTAGTGAGATAAGATCTATAAATTTCAGTCTGCTTCCTGCAACTTCAGGAAGACAAGACTTGTATCTTCAACCTGCTCTCTTGCTACCTCAGAGAGATAAGGTTGGTAGTTAAAATCTGCTCCATTGTCGATACATGGAGATAAAATTCACCGTCTACGATCTGCTCCACTACTGCTTAGGGAGATAAGATCTGTAATTTTCAGTCTGCTTCCTGCGACTTCAGGAAGATAAGACTTGCATATTGAGCCTGCTCCACTGCAACTTCAGGGAGATAAGGCTTGTCACTTCAACCTACTCCACAGCAACTTCAAGGAGATAAGGTTTGCTATGATCTGCTCTACTGCCACTTTAGAGAGATAAGATATGTTTATTTATAGCTTCAATCTGTTCCACTGCAACTTCAGGGAAATAAGATTCGCTATCTTCAGTAAGATAAGACTTGCATATTGAGCCTGCTCCACTGCAACTTCAGGGAGATAAGGCTTGTCACTTCAACCTACTCCACAGCAACTTCAAGGAGATAAGGTTTGCTATGATCTGCTCTACTGCCACTTTAGAGAGATAAGATATGTTTATTTATAGCTTCAATCTGTTCCACTGCAACTTCAGGGAAATAAGATTCGCTATCTTCAGTCTGCTCCTCTACAACTTCAGGGAGATAAGACTTATCACTTTAACCTGCTCCACTGCAACTTCAGGGAGATAAGGTTTGTAATATTCGATCTATTCCGCTACAACATCAGGGGAATAAGATCTGACTTCACCAATGTTACTACACCGTCCTCTGAGACATATCCTGTAGACTTAGTTTCATGTTTCTATGCTTATGCCAAATAATTAGGATGCTATGATCGAAATGAATCAAATGCTCCTAACTAGATGTGTTATGAATGATATGAATGTAGAAATGTTATGAGAATGATTTCTTTTTTTTAAAAGCTTAAAGTGTCATCACTCTTTACTCATCAGAATTTTATCATTGTCGTATTATGCTGCCTTCTTGCTTGGCTAGCCTTTTCCAACAGAAGACCCGTAGAAACACCTATTCTGCTCAATTGGTTTGCCCTATTGTAACTTCAAGGTCCTTTTCACTGTACTTTTGGGACCTAAGGTTTGTATCATCTCCAAACCCTCCCCTACAACTCAGGAGTATAGGACCTGACTCTTTCATCAATTCGGTCTATTACACCACCCCTTGGGTGTCATGACCTGATGTGTACACCTGATATTTGCATGAATGAGAAATATCCTTATGCTTAGGTTGACATCGCTTATTTCTGTTATTGACGCAATATCCTTCCTGTTCAACCAATATCTTTGACTAAAAATCCTTAGAGATAATCGCAATTTGAACTCAAATATTTCCAACCCTTAAGTTGAGCAAGTTCTAAACATTAGTCCAATTTTAGGTTCTTGTACTGTTTAGGGCATTCTAGAGTAATATGCAAAACTCTTTTGTGAAAGTGTTATTAGTCCATTAATCATTATTTCAATACAAGCACTTGAAAAAGATTATAAAGATAGACAAAACTAAAATTTATTAAGATCAGAATTCAGAAAAAAGAATGGATTAATCAAAGAAAGCAAATATTGCCGGAGTACAAAAATAGGTAAAAGGGAACAAAAATGAGTGCCCCAGATATCTCAGCCCGAGCTCCTCCGTACGCACTCTATGAGAACCATTTTGGACTCTTCACATGTCTAGAAGATCTAGAGTATTTTGTCAATGCCCCAAGATTTAACACACTTCCTCTTCGTTAATTCTAGCATAGCAAGACTACCACATGCCTCCTCTTTGGTCGAAATTTGAATTGCCCTATTCAGGTTTTCAATTCAAAAACCTTTTGGTCTTAAGGCGCCTTTTGCGGGTTTTCACCTCGTCCTCTCTTTTTTTTTAAGGTGCCCTTTGTCAGTTTTCACCTTTTAAGCGAAGTACTTCTTGACTGAATCTGAATTTCCTAGGTTAGGCAGGCTCTTACCGTCCATCTCAGTTAATATCAGTGCTCCTCCAGAAAAAGCTTTCTTTACCACATAAGGTCCTTCCTAGTTTGGCATCTATTTCCCTCTTAAATCTTTCTGCAAATAGAGGATCTTTTTTAATACCAAGTCTCCCTCATAGAATACTCTGGGGCGAACCTTTTTGTTGTACGCTCGTATCATTCGCTTCTGGTATATTTGACCATAACAGATAGCCTCTAACCTCTTTTCTTCAATCAAGTTCAGCTGATCATACCATGACTGGATCCATTCTGCTTCGTCAAGCTTTAACTCTGATAAAACCTAGAGAGAAGGAATACCGACTTCAATGGGCAAAATTGCCTTCATCCCATAAACCAATGAGTAAGGTGTTGCCCCGGTAGAAGTCCTGATAGATGTTCGATAGGCATAGAGGGCAAATGGTAAGTTTTCCTGCCAATCCTTGTAAGTCTCAGTCATTTTCCCCACGATTTTCTTGATATTCTTATTGGCTACCTCAACCGCACCATTCATTTTTGGGTGATATGGTGACGAGTTGTGGTGCTTAATTTTAAATTGCCTGTAGACTTCTACTATCATACTGTTATTCAAATTTAATGCATTGTCAGATATGATCCTTTCTGGTATGTCATATCGACATATGATCTCCTTCTTCAAGAACTTGCTAACTGTCGACTTTGTGACATTGGCATATGAAGTAGCCTCTACCCACTTGGTGAAGTAATCGATGACCACAAAGATGAATCGATGTCCGTTAGAAGCCTTTAGCAAAATTGGCCCAATGACGTCCATGCCCCACATTGAAAAAGGCCACAGTGAAGTCATAACATGAAGATGCAAAGGAGGTACATAGATCTTATCTCCATAAATTTAACACTTATGACATTTCTTGGTTTAACTGATGCAATCTTCCTCTATCATGGACCAGTAATACCCGAATTCATGATTTGCCTGGCTATTGTGAACCCATTGGCATGCGTCCCACAGACACCTTCATAGACTTCTTCTAGAATTTTCTTAACTTCAACAGCGTCAACACATCTTAACAGCACCTGATCTTTCCTCCTTTTATAAAGAATCTCCCGGTCTAGGACATAGCCACTGGCCAGCCTCCTTAATGTTCTCTTATTATTTTCCGTAGCTTGATCAGGGTATTCACGATTCTTCACATATCGTAGAATATCATGATACCAAGGACAATCATCTCTCTTCTCTTCTTCATCGATATTACAACAATGAGCTGGAGCCTCACAAATACCCATCTGGATCGGCTTCATATCATCTTGTTTATTTACTCTGATCAAAGAAGCTAATGTAACCAAGGCGTCTGCCATCTGATTTTCGTTCCGCGGTAGATAATGGAAAGTGATATCATCAAACACCTTAACTAAATCCAGAACTAGCTCTCGATAGTTGATCAACTTTGAGTTTCTTGTTTCCCATTCACCTTTGAGCTGATAGATCACCAGTGCAGAATCCTCATACACCTCCAATACTTTGATTTTAGTCTCGATGGCTGCACGAATTCCCACGATACATGCTTCGTACCCTACCATACTGTTCGTGCAATCAAAATCCAATTTGCAAGTGAATGGATAATGATCTCCATTTGGGGATATCAAGACTGCCCCAATTCCATTACCAACAGTGTTTGACGCCTCGTCAAAATTCAGTTTCCAATAATGATCTTCTGGAATGTCCTCTTCGGTAGTTGCCACATACATTAGATCTTCGTTAGGGAAATCAAAATCCAAAGGCTCGTAATCTTCTAAAGCTCTACTGGCCAGAAAGTCTACTATTGCACTCCCTTTCACAGCCTTCTGGTTCACATAAACTATGTCGCATTCAGAAAGCAGGATCTGTCATCGGGTCATTCTTCCACTTAAAGCAGTCGATTTCATAATGTACTTTAGAGGGTCCAGTTTTGAGATTATAACATGTACTGCCTCAATCTCTGAATGGTTCAAACTAAGGCACAACATAATTTCTCAATTGGCGAGTATCTCATTTCACACTCAGTGATTTCTTACTAGGTAATATATCGCCCTTTCTTTCTTTCCTGTCTCATCGTGTTGGCCGAGCACACATCTCATCGAATTATCAAATACTATCAAATGCAATATCAATGACCTACCAAGACTAGGTGGTATTAGCACTAGAGGATTGGACAAATATTGTTTAACCTTGTCAAAGGTTTTCTGGCACTCATCATCCCACACGCCTGGGCTATGTTTCTTGAGAAGGCGAAATATGGAGTCATATTTCTCAGTCAACTGTGAAATTAATCGGGCGATGTAGTTTAGTCTTCCCAAGAAACCTCGAACTTCTTCCTGAGTGCGCGGCGGCGAAAATTTTTGAATTGCCTTGACTTTGTCGGGGTCGACCTCAATTCCCTTTTTGCTGACTATGAAACCAAGCAGCTTCCCTGACCTAGCTCTAAAAGTACATTTTTTTGGATTGAGCTTTAGCTAAAACTTCCTCAACCTCAGGAACAATTTCCTCAAAACCTGTATATGCTCCTTTTTTGTTTGGGATTTTGCGATCATATCATAGACGTAGACCTCAATTTCCTTGTGCATCATGTCGTGAAACAAGGTTCCCATGGCTCTTTAATACATTGCTCCCGTATTCTTCAACCCGAATGGCATCACCCTATAGAAAAAAGTCCCTTATAAAGTTATGAATATGGTCTTTTCCCTATCTTCAAGATGCATCTTTATCTGATTATATCCAGAGAAACCATCCATGAATGAGAACGGTGAGTAACCTACCGTGTTGTCCACCAAAGTGTCGATGTGAGGCAGTGGGAAGTTGTCCTTTGGGCTGGCCTTGTTTAAGTCCCTGTAATCTACGCACGTCCGCACTTTTCCATTTTTCTTAAGGACGGGGACAACGTTGGCTGCCCATTCTGAGTAATTAACAACTTGCAAGAACCCAGCATCAAATTGCTTCCGAACATCTTCTCTTATTTTTACTGTAACATCGGGTCTCATCCTTCGAAGCTTTTGTTGAACAGGCTTGCACTCTTCTTTTATGGGGACGCGATGCACCGTAATATCAGCGCTTAACCCAGGCATGTCCCGATACGACCACGCGAAGATATCTTTGAACTCTTGCAATAAATCAATGAGGTTCCGCCTTGTTTCCTCAGTTATGCAAGTTTCAATGTTCACCTCCTTCCCCTCTTCCAAGGTCACATTCTCAACTGTCTTCTTATGGGGTAAAATCTGTTTCTCTTCCTGCTCTACCATCCTTAACAAATCTGGAGGTAAGCTATAGTCTTCATCGTCTTTAAAATCCTGAGATCCTTCCAGATACATGTCTCGCTCAAAAGGAAACTCTGAGTCCATAACAGCGTCACTCATGTCATTGATATCTAGAGACCTATTATTGGCATGAAAAGATAGCCAAGAAAAATAAAAGAATTTAAGAATAGCGTATTTGTATGGCATAATTAAATGTGAAATGCAAGAAAAGAATATTTGCTTAAAATAAAAGAATATTTACTCAGAATAAGACATAAAGGCGTATTTATATTGGCATAAAGATGTTTTGAATACGAACCTATTTCACAAAAGATTATTATTGTTTCTAGGCTTTAAAACAACAAGTGTGTTTTGAACATTACTCTGTATTAGCTCTAAAAACTACAGGAATTTCTTCCACAGTCCAGTTGTTCAGAACACTTCCAGGCTCATAAGGGCGAATGCTTGCTGAGTCTCTTTCCATCACCTTCTCTTCAGATATGACATTGATGTTCAGACTTCCCATCAAATCTTCAGCCATTCCTTCTCCTGTCATCTTTGGTTCAAGATAAATAATTCCTCCTGACACAAATGTATTGGATATATGGGGAAAAGTCATCGGTTCCCACTTGACCTCTACCCCACTCAATTGAGCTCTTCGTCTCTCTTGCCTCTTTTTCATCTCCCTTCACTTTTGCTTTGCATCTGACCTATACCCTAAGCCAAAACGATCTTATTTATCAGCCAAAATCGGCACCTCAACTCGTTCATGAAGATACTTTCCAAGACACCTTCCAAGCAATGCCCCATTTCCCACTGTTAGTTGCAATCTCATCCTCGTAGCCTAAAATATTTTTGGCATCGGGACCCTGTCCCCTTCAGCGATGAAAGTTGCGTTTACAAACTCTAATGACCGAAATGAACAATCTATTGCCTCATTATCATTTTCTATATATAGCGCATCACTAGTGACGGATGCAATAATGTCCTTCTCTGTATTTATCATTACCAGCCGGCCCTTTGTCATCAACTTTAGCTTTTGGTACAACGATGATGGTACTACCCCTGCCGAGTGAATCCATGGCCTCCCCAATAAACAATTATAAGAAGGCTTGATATCCATGACTAGGAAATCTACCTCATATGTGTTCGATCCGATCAGAAGAGGCACTTCAATCCTTCTCATTACCTTTCTTTTAGTGCCATCAAATGCTCTTACTATGTTCTGGCATGTCTTCATATGAGAACTATCTATTAGCAACCTATTCAATGTGGATAGGGGCAAGACATTCAACGCTAATCTATTATCAATTAGTACCCCTGGTAATGTATACCCCTTGCAGTAAGTGGTGATGTGCAGAGCTTTGGTGGATCCCATGCCCGCAGGAGGTATCTCATCGTCACTGAAAGAGATGAAATTGTCAGCACTTATGTTGCTGACAAGACGGTCTAGCTTGTTTACCGAAATGTCATCAGCGACATAAGTTTCTTTCAACACATTCATCAATGCATTATGGTGTACCTCCGAATTTAGGAGCAAAGCTAGCACCGATATGCGCACTAGTTGTTTGTGTAATTGTTCCACCACACTATACTCACTGTGCTTTAGAAACATCAAAAATTTCTTAGCTTCTTTCTCCGTTATAGGCTTATTAACCAGTGATATTGACCTTTCTTCCCCCTGTTCAATCATCAAAGACTTCCCTTTTACAAGCTCGGCTTTTGTATCTGACATACTGACCGGACTCCCCTCTCCTGATAACGCCACATTGCAGTTATAATTCCAAGGCACCCTTTTGCTATCTTTATAAGGAAAAGCCGTGGGTTTCTGAATTACAACTCTTGGTGTAATTTTTGCTCCAGCTTCATTAATTCTTGGTCATGAAATAATTACCACCGGGTGATTGACCTCAGAAACCTTCTCCATGAACCTCTCCTTCGAGGTGCATACATCTTCCTCCTCAGTAAATTCAAATAACTCCAGCTCTTTATTGCCCATTAGACCCTGTACCAGGGCTATGAATTCATCACATGTTTCAATCTCATGGTCTTCATTATTATGGAACTTACAGTAGTTCCTCCCCTCTCGGGATTTTCTCCTCAAGTCTTGCATAATCAACTCTCTTTCCATTATCTTCTTCCAAACCTCCCTCAACAGGCTTTCCACTTCTGTAACATCCAACTTAACTTTCCTCCCCATATTCTCGACTATCGCGTTTGCCCCATTATTAGTATGGTTGGGTAATGAATTTTCTACACTATGTGCATCATCGAAATTCACAACACCCATTTTGATGAGCCTTTCGACTACCTTTTTGAAAGAGGTACAGTTCTCTATCAAGTGTCCTGTGATTCCTGCATGATATTCACATTGGGCACTTGCATCGTACCACTTGGGGTATGAGGGTTGCAACGGTCTTAAGTAGAACGGGGATACAACGTGCGCATCGAATAAACTTTTGTACAGCTCCCGATACGTTATTAGAATGGGAGTAAACTGAGGTTTCTCCGCGTTCTGCTTTGTATTGGACTCTTGCCTTGACGAAACTTGCTGGCCTGTGGCTGTCGCTTTCGGCTGGTTTACTGTGATTGGTTTTGTATAACCCATGCTTACATTGTTGACTTTATTTTATCTCTTTTTCGGGGTAAACCCCCTGGTGCTTTCCCCAGCCTCTATCTTTCCGTACCTTATCGCATTCTCTATCATTTCACTGGACATCACTATGTCCGCAAAACTCTTAGTCGCACTCCCCAGCATGTGATTAATAAAAGGTGCCTTCAAGGTATTAATGAAAAGCATGGTTATTTTTTTCCAACAATAGCGGTTGGACTTGTGTAGCAACTTCCCTCCATCTCTGAGCGCACTGCCTAAAATTTTCATTTGACTTTTTCTCCATGTTCTGTAACGTGATCCTGTCAGGCGCTATATCCCTCATATGGTCATATTGCTTCATAAAGGCCTGTGCTAAGTCTTTCCACGATTTAACTTAGCTACGATTCAATTGATTTTACCATTTGGCCGCAGCCCCAGACAAACTATCTTGGAAACAGTGAATCAATAACTGATCATTATTGACATGACCAGTTATCCTCCAAAAAAACATCGTGATATGAGCCTCAAGGCAACTGGTTCTGTTGTATTTCTCAAACTCTAGCATTTTAAACTTCGGAGGGAGTACCAAATCCGGGACTAGGCTCAACTCCTTAGCATCTATTCTGCAATTATAATCAGCGCTTTCCAACGCCTTGAATTTCTCCTCCAACCACTTGTATCAGTCTTCCAATTGCTTTGGGAATTCCACTCCTGCCTTTCCTGCTTCAGCTACATTAAATCAGGGATTGTAGGATTTTGTCGACTGTCTTTAGGGTTAGAACACGAGCCCATTGAGAAATTTATGGGTGCTGAAGTATCAGTTGATATTGGGGTCTGATATTGACAGACACCCCTTGTGATGGTACTAGGGTATTTATTGGAGTGAAACTTAGACGGTAAGCAAGGATCTCACTATTGTCCTCATTATTGATAATGGGACTCTTCCCTTTTTCTGGCCTTCCTGTCAGCAGCTGAGACAATTGGTTCATCATAATCTTTTGAGATTCCAGCATATGATCTTTCATATCCTTCTGAATCTTGGCCAACTGTTCTTGCATTTGTAATTGCAGTTGATCTTGTATCTCTTTCTGCATTTGCTCTAATTTTTCCAATCATTGATCCATAGCTTTGGTTTTTTTACATGTGTAGTATTGATGTTCCAGGATAACTATAATACAATTTCGAATTAATTAGGGTTCTTTTTGTGAAATTTAATACACATGATGCGATGAAGTACAAATGCATGAGATGAATGCAAAATTAAACAGACGTCGATTCTGATTCAATTCCATTCAAAAAACTTTATTAGAAAGCAAAATCCTTTACATAAAACAGATCATATATACGACTTTGCCCTAATGCCCAAAGTTTTAACTTTCTTAAGAAGGCAAGCCAGCTCATGACCCCAGTCTGACTCTAACTCATACTTCACACTTAGCACATAAGCTTGAACTACTAAGGTCTGTAAATAATTGGCCACTCTCATATTTGAGCTATAGCTTCACCCATGATATGATATCTATCCCTGACCTGGTCCTGCGATCGACGGAGCTACTCTTTCCACTATTCATTATTCGACTCAAGGAATTCGATTCGAAGTTCACAGTTCTGTAATGCAGACTCGAGTTCTTCTACCTTTTCCTTTCAAATCATCGATCCTACTCAAGCTGGCTCTTAATTCAATTTCAGAGTTACGACCATGGTGCTGATGCAGTGCCTTCTCTAGCTCCGCTACCCGAGCTACTAACATCTCCTTCTCATCTTGGCCCTCAACCAAGCTTTTCTTTCAGACATTTTCAAGTACTCGAGCATTATGAAACCTCTTATCCCACTGATCAGCCCTAGCTTTTTCTCCTTGAACTTCTTGCCGCCACTGCTATGATGCCTTTCCCAATCCAGCAGTTCTTATCGACATACGTAGCTTCTTGTAATCGGTCTTCAAACTGTCCAAGTCTTATTCCACGATTCTTTTCCCTTTTCTCAACTTCTCGGCCTCGAGTTTTTGAACGTCGGCATCCAACCTCAAATACATTTTTTCCTCCTCCAATTGTACTATCTTTTTTCCCTAACTCCAAATTTCTCTTTTCGAAGTCATGTTTTATGATTTCTAGCTCAGAGGGGATTACTTTCAAGTATTCTTCCATTGATTGAATGCCCTCTAAATTTGGCCCAGGGACATTATCGTTGATCCTTTTACTTAACCACCCCTTGTATTCAAGAGTCGCCATTGATCCTACAGCCAATCTCTTCATCCGGCGTATCTGTTTCCAAGCATAAGAAATCTCTTGAACCTTCTTTTTATAATTGTTCTTCCTATACGAGAACTCACTCTGGGCTAGTCCATGTGTCATCGATATAAACTGCCTTGACCTGTATTGTCTTAAAACGAGCAAAGGGGCATATCCAATAGCTCCCCAAATTCCAAGCAAAGGTACCCAATCAAAACTCCCAAACCGATAGAGGATCTCATCAGGAACAAACCAATGAGCTCTCCACTCAACGTCCTCTTCCTGAAGATTTCGGAGGAGCGAGATCCAATTTTCTTCTGATATGTCATCTCTCCTGGACATGGTTGTTATCTCGTTTAACGAGGAGTAACTCTCAGAGAAAACCTGGTAGGAAACCTTATCCACTTTCCAGAAATGGCTATGGAACCAAGCCAGCAATAACTGTGCACACCCTATAAATTTACCTTCACCTGCCCTCCGACATGCACTCAAAGATCTGAATGTCTCGGCTAGAATTACCGGTACTGGTGTGACCCGCTTGTTAAGTCGATCAAAAAAGACGGCAACTGCTTCATCTATATGCCTTAAAGCTTTTGGGAAAATTACCAAACCATAGATGCTTAAGGCGAAAATGTCAACTTTCCTCTTTGTATCTGGATGAGCTACGATCAGGTCTCTCAAACTCACCCAAGGAATGCACTTACCATCACCCTGTTGCTGAATTCGGGCTGTAACCCATTGTTCACTTATCTCGGTGATACTCATTAACTTCTTTACAAAAGCCTGGGCATTAGCAGCCTTGGAATAAATTATATCGACTTGAACCGTTGGACAACGAAGCAAAGCTGTATGCTCCTCCACAGTAGGCACCAAGTCCACCTTCCCGAAGGTGAAACAACTATATGCCGGGTTCCAAAGCTGAGCCATAGTCCGAAACAAGTACTTGTCCACCTTTATATCGAGCAGGTAGGGTAAGTTGCCATAACTTTGATAGAACAACTGATTAGTCTCATCATCTCAACGAGCTCATATATCTCTCAATTCCTGGAACTCGTTTTAGGTTACATTGATGCAAGTGAAGTCCAACAACCCCGATGTATACCCCTCAGCTAGGCTATCCCCTTTCTCAAGTTGCATTTTCTCTGACCACACACGGACAGCCGCATTATCCTCTATTTTATCAAGGAATTTTCTCTCCATAACAAGCTTTCTAATTTAGCAACCTAACAGAAATCGACACCTCTTTAATATGAAATGACATGCAAACATAACCACAAAAAAATAAAAATCAAAGCAAACAGAAAATAATCAAACACCTAACTGGGTAATCGCTAGGGTTCAACATAGCTCTACCTAGGGCGGGCTCCTATAGTTCACTAAATGCTGCTCGGTTTTAAGAAAAGGACCTGAACAAGCAGATTCCTCAACCCTCACCCATTATAGGCTCATGTGGATCAAGTTCAGTTTAGGGGAATACATTTCCCTATGGCCATGCGGAGGTGAAAACCTCACGAAGACATAGGTACGGATGTATCCCGGAAGCAGTTGACTAGCTCATGCAGAGGTGAAAACCTCACGAAGGCATAGTTTCTCACTCCCACCTAAAGGTGCGACCACAACGGTCATGGAAGATGATGCGAGGGGATATAAAAATCTCAAAATGCAAAACACAAATAAAATGACAAAAACCATAAAACGCATGAAATGCAATAAAAGGGGACGTATGTTAAAAACCAAATTTTAAATTTTCGACAAAAGGACAGAAAACAATCAATTTTATTGCTTGACTCTCTTATTGGTCCCCAGTGGAGTCGCCAAACTATCGAAACCATTTTTAAGTTTGAAAAAATAGGGATCGACTTTAGAACGAGGTATGGAATTGCCACTGATCTTTTTCGAGGTGTGACCAGATCATCTTGATCATTTTAATAAAACATTTTAATTTATTAAAACAATGATTCTGGGCCTACGAAAATCGAGGAAAAGGGTTCGGGAGTCGGTTACACACGAGGAAGGGTTAGCACCCTCGTAACGCCCAAAATTGGTACCAATTGACTAATTAATGTCCTAATATTGAAAATTTGAAAAAACATTAAAATACGATCCCTTTAAAACTGTGTGAACAAATCGAGTTGGATTTTAAGGTTTACTCGTTCCAAAGGAATATAATACCACATCCAGCACGTTAGGACACGATATTTTAAGCCTCCAAAAGTTGAGATCACCTCATGATTTCCAAAACACGTAACGAAATCTTAAAAGGGCATTTCGTTATTTAGCCAAACAAAAAAAATCGAAACCCAGCACGTTAGGGCACGATTTCTCGAATTTCTAAACACGAAACATTGCCTTGTTTTGAAGAGTTTCCAAATATGCAATTATGTAACCGGCTCAAAATATATTCGTTTGTTTGGAGATAAAAGACAATCGATGGAATTATAATCATGATGCAATAACAAGAAATAAAAAACATAATTACATGCATGAAACAATAAAATGTGAATACAATATCAAAATAAAAAAATGACACATAATACACAAAACAATATGAAAACTAGGAATCAATATAGCACAAAACAATTTAAAAAACCATATGCACAATATACAAAGGAATAACACATGTTAGAATTCGAAATAACTTATATGTATATAAAAACTGATAATATAAACGATTATTAAAATATAATATGTAAGAAGAAATAATATATAACATAATTTCAAACAAAACAAATTGATTTAACTAATGATATATATATGAAAATGAAAAAAATAATGTAGATAATGTATATACAAAGATACCACAATATTTAAAATACAGAAAATATACAATTTAAAATAGGATCCTTAAAAGAATGCCAAATTGTACATAAATAAATTTTAAAGAAAATATATATACAATAAATTTAAAAGAAAATATTTACATAAAATAATTTGAAAACAATAATGTATATAGAATAGTGCTAATTTTATCATAAATTATATATATGTATAATAGTAATATATAAATGTATTTTAACTAAATATTATACAAGAATCCTAAAACAACACTACATAAAATAGAATTTTACAATAATATTTTTTTATAATTTAAACAAATAAAAACAAAGTAGAAAATTATTTAGATAACCTAAAAAGTATATTAAAATAAATTTTTAAAAGTTGAGTGCCAAATAAATTTAAGAAATAATGAATTATACATGGAAAAAAGCTCAATTGAAATAAAATCAAACTAAAAGGGATAATTAATAAATAAAATAAACTGTTAAAACCAAAATCAGGACCCAAATGTAGCACGCGTAAATTCGCAAGGACGGAAAAAACAAATAAACCATGCCCAAAACGATTCATTTCAGTGCGGACTAAAATGAGTAGACGCGCAAGTTCCTAGGACAATTTAAAAAACAAGGGAAGTATAAACAGGTTTTAATTACAAGTCAGCGCAAAAGGGGAGGGACCAAACGTGCAAATTAACCATTTAAAGAGAATATGTGCATAGACCAAGTCAAAACGCGTTCTGTTCCTTCCCCCAATGCTATTTTATTTTATTACTAAAATTTAAAACCTATTTTAAAATATTTTTTTCTTAAAAAACATTTTAACTTTGTTTTTTTAAAAGAAAAACCCTAGAACTTAGAAACTTTCCCCTTCTCCTCTTGTTTCCAGCCGAAAGGCTAATAACCAAGACTTCTACCGCCGCCGAGACCGACTGTGACGATCGGAGCTGGGCCTTCCAGTGGTGTGAGCGCGTCGTAACTCCGGTGAGTTTCCCTATTTCCCTTATATTTGGTATTTTACGGATTTGAATGGAAATGGAAAAAAGGAAAAAGAACAGAAAAAAAAAAGAAAATGATGAATAACCACCTTTGAAGTGTTTCTTGGTTGCTCTTTACTCTCTTTTTGTGTATTTTGTATTCCAAAAATCGTAAAAAAATGCATAATCGTGGCCTTTTATAGCTATTTTTACAACTGTTTCTTCACCTATTTGCTTACGTCGTAGGTATGGTGAACGTGGTTTATGAGTGCATTGATGGCCGTGGGTGCAGAACGTGGGCACATGGTGGCTGAAGGGAGGTAGTTTCTCTCTTTGCTGGAAAAGTTTTTTTGGGCTAGGGCTTTTTTTAAAAAAAAAATTTGGGCTTTTGTTTTATGTGGGTTTAATGTAATTGGTTTGTATTTTGGGTTTATTATTTATTTTGCTTTTGTATGTGTATGGGCTGTAATTGAGTATTGGGGCTGGAATTACGTAGCCCGGGAAAAATTTAGGTCTCACAATGGGCATATTTCCTAACAACTCTACCTTATACCTTGAACTGTTAAATATATGGAAAAAAATAAGACAGATAATTACCCATTTTCACAACTTGTCTTCGTCAACCCGTATTTTTTAATTCCTTATGGAAGTTCACCGTAATGTGCCTCATGTAGTAGATAGATCTCCACAGAACACCCAAACACCTAATTGTGGTAACTAGCCCTTTTGATCTATCGAAAATGATGCAAACATTGTCTTGAGTGACAACGAATCTCTGCAAGTTCTCCACGAAAAATTCTTACGACTCCAAGTTCTCTCCTTTGACAATGGCAAAGCCTATTGGTAGAATGTTCTGATTCCCGTCTTGTGCAACCGTAATGATGAGGATCTACGTATATTTCTATACAACCAGGTCTCATCTACCTGCACAAGCGGCTTGCAATGGGGAAAGGCTCGAATGCATGGACCGAATGTCCAAAACATACGATGAAAAGTTTTTTTCACCAGATGTAGTTGGTTGCCCCGGTCGTGATAAGGCAACGTCTGCAACTCAACGACAGTCCTTAGAATGTACTCTCGCATTACGACAATCCACCCTTGGAATTCATTGTATAACGCATCCCAATTTCCATACAACTGATCCATGACCATCTGTTTAGTCAATCATGCCTTCCGGTATGAAACTATATAATGAAATTGTTCTTGCATTTCGGAAATCAGCACCGATACAGAAATGGTGGGATCATTTTTAACCATTGCCAATATACAATTGTATATGATTTTTGAATCAAGCTTGCGATGGTCCTACGTCATATGAGCAAAAGTGTATGTATGAGGCTCAACAAATTTCTGTATCTCCCACTGTTGGGACCTCTGGATAAATACAGCTCGTACCTGCCACTTGTACCCTTCTATCAACTTCCAACACTCACCAACATAGAACGTTGATTTAGAGTCAGCCATCCTGTATTCGACAGACACCTTCAAACCATAACGCTTGATGGCATCAACACACCCATCTTTGCTCACAAATCTTTAACCCACGAATAACTCTTCCAATTCAGGATCTTCTAACATTAAATGAGTAAGTATGATCTCCAGGTACTCGAAAAATTGGAAACATGTGCTGCATCGAGATCGACATCGACATATGGGCCTCAAGATCATTGGTATGATGATGTCACGAATCAGGTTTTCGGCCAAAAGGGCGTGATCATTTCCATTATCCGGTCATTCGTCGTCGATATCGTTTAGGAGATCGTCTAAATTAGGGTCACTAAAATCTTCACCTTTGTGATCACAACAATCATTATTATCGGATCCATCTTCATCAAGCGCATTGGTTTCAATAACGACTAGATGTTTCTGTAATCCACCATCATACTGATCTGAACATCCAATGTTGAGATCGATGTCAAAATCGTGCACAGACGACTTGGAAACCTCTATACGCGGGTCTTTAACTTTATATTGTTGACGTAACTGTGTTATTTTCAACGGGCTCCGCATCTGCTAATTCAACAGATAATTGAATCGGTTCAATGTTCAATGTTCACCGTCCCTAACGGACAGTACAATGCGATCATTATCTCAACGTCATCATCATCTATAAGTTCCATCTTGATAAATGTGATAAGATTTGACGAGATTGGAAATTTGTAAAATAGTTTTGTCATCCTCCTTCCACAACACCGAGAAAGTTTTTCAATGACTTTCTCTTTCATATCACCGACGGACACAGTCCTATCGAATCTCATTCTGATTTTTTGATGAGGTTTAAGAATACAAGCAACGGTTGTTTCTAAAATAACACCATTGAAATGAATTGCTACAAAAAAATTGATTCTCTATTTGTTTTAAACTGTAAAAATAGAACAAAAAATAATAAAATAACAATAAAAAGTAAACATATACAATTATAATAAAATAACTAACTTAAAAAAAACGAACATCTGACTATTCTTTAAACCATAAAAAATAAAATAAATTGTAATATAAAAAAATTAAAATGACAAAACAACTGGTATTAACCTTTTAAAATACCGGCGAAGAAACTTAACTGCAATTTTCGAATAGGGAGGGGAAGGGCTTCAAAACTTTTTTTCTCACTTCAATTCAAAGACTGATGTGTAGGGGTTAGGAGATCAAATCAACCCCTATTCTAATATTTATTTATTTTATGCTATTGATGTCAAAAACCAATCGAATGTCCTTCATAGTACCAGCACCAGCAACTCAAATCAGGAAAATCCCATTTGACAGCAATAAAAGAAGAGGGATGAATAAATTGTTTAATGAAGCTTTCATTTAGCATTTAACACAATCTATGATCTAAAACAACAATAATTCGATAGAGATTACAATCAAAGTTTAAAAGAAGTGCACATTATAAAATTCCTATATTTTGCCTCATGGTAGCATAAGACATAATGGGGAACAAAGATATGATAATTAAACTTGATTATAATATTTTATATGTATAGAAAAATTTATAATTTTTTATTTATTTTTTACTTTTTTTATACATGCTATAAATCGAAACTCAAAACTAATTACAAGCATATAATTTTTTATTATTTTAATTGGTAGTTTTATTTATTTTCCAAATGGGTTAATATAGAGTTACCTGAATTTGGTAATTCATGCTTACTTGGTACCTAAATGTTTTTGTTTTGGACCTAAATGGTACTTAAATTTGAAATTGTAAGCCAACTTTGTACCTTTTTTAGGTACCTGACTAACATTGTTAAAATATACCGTAACATTTTTTGGCCACATGTCAAAATGTGATGCTACCATGTATCACCATGATATTGGTCGCTTAGACCACGTTAGCATATTTTTAATAGTGTTAGTCAAGTACCTAAAAAAAATTAAGTAGGCTTACGATTTCCAAGTTTAGGTGCTAGTTAGGTCTAAAAATAGTTAAGGTACCAAGTTGGTATAAATTTTCAAGCTTAGATACCTCCGTATATGCTAACCCTTTCAAAATACTAGGCCCTGTGTGTTCTGGTTCAGCTTGTTAGACTATTGTGTCTTTAGATTTGTATTTGTTTTTTGGTTTAGAAAAAAAACAAGTCGGAAAAAAACTAATTATACAAGAATACTTTGAGCAAGATTATCTCTTATTTAAACAACACTAGAAATAGCTAGCACTTCCCTTGGATTCTCTTTAAACACTTTCAGGCTATGGTTCGTATCAAAGGCCTTTAGATTTGTAATTTAATCATATTTGATGTAAACCAAATATACTAACTTGTTATTTATAGAAATATATACATTTTATTTAATTTTCTCGGTGTTATATCATCTTCAAATAGTTACATGTAATGAAAATGGTATAAGTAAACATGACTCACTAAGTATCTATGTTAAATTATAAGAAAATGACATAATAAAGGAACATTTGTATGTGGAAAACAACTTTCTATCATTGGTAATCTTAATATGACTCTAATTCATGGGGTTACAAAGAGTAAATACCTTGTGTGAGAACTACTATATCATTTAAAGTCTTCACAGGAAGATAATTTTGTCTTGGCTATTGAAATAGATTCAACTCTCGAAATAGAGTTAGATGTATTAGCCTAGATTGCATTGGATTGTGCTCAAGTTGAATGATCTTGAATCCATTTTTAGATCAATTTACTCGTGACGTTCATTGTATGCTACACTTTAATCCTAAGTGAGTATATGACTTTACATTTATAACTTGTATGCTTTGAGGGGCTGTTGACTAAAAGGTTCTCAAAGTAGTAAGCAAGTAAGTCTATTTGTTGGGTATGCAATTCATGTATAGTGTGAATTTACTTATAGATATGAAATTATGGCTCTTATAGAGAGCCAAAGATTTCCTCTTAAAGGTGTTATATGACTTATGTAAATAGAATTCAATTTAAGGTCATGTTAAAGTAACTTAAATTCTTTAGCAAGTGAATGATTATTTAAATTATGATATATATATAATAGTACTTTAAGAAAAAATGATTAAATTTGGTGAACGGATAAAACTTGAAGCGATTACAAATGTCTTATGAAGGTTACATATATATAACAAGGTCAATCAATAAAGCTTTCTCGTTAACTTTTGTAGTGATATATAATTGAGAGTTTAGTCTTGGACCTTTAATGGTACAACACCAAGACTGATCACAATGTGATTGATAGATGTCAAGTTGAAATTCAATTGCATAGGTTATTGTAGCCCAATTTATTTATCTCTATTTGGCCCCTCTACTAGTTTAATATGACTATTGACAAATTGCATTTAATTTGAACACTTAAATAAAATCGTTAATAATTGAATAAATAGAAATGAATTTGTTAGAATTAAGTGACCCGAATCCTTATTTAAATAAAATACAGTGGTAAAATAAAATAAAAGTAAAATCCATATAGAACTACACTTCTTTTATTTTATTTTAGAATAAGGTTTTTTAAACCTTATTAAACTCTATCTATTTGATATTGATTAGAATGAAGTGTTTCAATCTTACTACACTTCTATTAGAATATGGTTTTACAAGCCAATAAATAGACATAGTCTACTCCTCTTGTAAATTATTCGAATTCGACATAGTGAATTTTCTTCTTCTCTGCCTGTGGTTTTTTCCCGAAAGGGTTTTCACATAAAAATCTGTGTGTTCTTTATTTTTATTTCTCTTTTCTTTGTGATATATTGTCATTACTGATATTTTATTTTTTTTACAAATTGGTATCCAAGCTTCTGACTTGTTCATCTTGATCACGGTAATGGCGTTGAAGTATGAAATTCCACTGTTGGATCGCAACACTAGATTTGCGTTGTGGCAGATTAAGATGCAAGCAGTTCTTGTACAGATGGATCTAGAGGATGCCTTGTTAGGGATAGATAAGATGCCTTCAATATTAACGGACGAAAAAAAGAAGCGTGAGGATCGAAAGGCGTTATAACACAATTACATCTGCATTTGTCTAACAAAATTTTACAACATGTGATGAAGGAGAAGACTAGCGCTGCATTATGAAAGAGGCTGGAACAAATATGTATGTCAAAAACTCTAACCAGCAAGTTGCATATGAAGCAGCGTCTTTATGCTCATCGTTTGGAGGAAGGTGCGTCTATGCACGAACACTTTACAGTGTTTAAAGAAATTCTCTCAAACTTGGAGGCCATGGAGGTTCAGAATGATAAGGAAGATCTAAGGTTGATTCTACTTTATTCGTTGCCCCTGTCTTATTCAACCTTTAGAGACACGATTTTATATAGCCGCAAGTCTCTCACAGTTAATGAGGTTTATGATTCTTTAACCTCATATGATAAGATGAAACATCTTATGGTTAAAACCGACTCTCAGGGAGAGGGTCTCATTGTTTGTGGGAGACAAGATCGGAATGCTGATGATGATCGTGGAAGGACACAGGAACGGAATTCTCGCGGTAAATCTAAGGGTATATCGAAGTCTTCAAATAGAGGTAAAACTTATACCTTCTGCAAGAAGAAATGACACATTAAATATGAATGTTATAAGCTACAGAACAAGATCAAAAGGGAGGCTACGAATCAAAAGGGAAAACAACCAGAATTCTGGTGAAACTGATGTTGTAGAAGACTACAGCGATGATGAATTTCTAGTCTTTTCTATCAACAATTCTAAAGTGAGCGTGTAATACCCCCTACCCGTATTCATTTTCAGAATAGGTACGAGGTATTACCGGAGTTTACGAATTAATTTTTTTTTTAGGAAAACTCAATATAATCCCTTTACAGATATCTAACCTTCCCTGCAATATTATATCGAGACCAATCTAATTCAACCAATCCAATTCAACATATTTTCAAGATAGATTCATGCATTTTTATAAGATAACCTCATCACATAACTAAACCAAGATTTGTTAGCCATACCATTGGCTGACCTTACATTCATTTCATAGAATCATTTACTTTATTAGCTTATACATGCCATTAATTTCCAAAATAAAGTTTCTTTATATACCGAAGTCCTGAGGTTGATAGTGTGATGTGTCTCCGACCAAATCCGACCTTCGAGCTCTTAACACTACAGAACAGGGAAAAAGGAAACGGGGTAAGCACTTTGTGCTTAGTAAGCTCATGTAACAAGAATTATACTTACCTAATATTTTCAATACAATACAATAAACATTCATATATCCATTCAATACATTATTACCCTAATATGCACAAACTCAACATTCAAGTTAGTACAATAATTTCCATATACCAATAATATATATTATGATTGATGTACTCATCAATACCATGATTTTCATTCCCTTATTATTTTCCATATTTATCCCGTTGAATTTATCGAAATTTCGATGGATTTTTAGAGGTACACTTTTAGTGTACAATTTTGGGTCCATCAATTCATATTCATGTGCGCACATTTCCATTTCAGAGAGCACACTCCTGTGAACCTTAACCTTGCAGCGGGATTACCAGTCCAGGCTAAATCCCCTGCAATATAAACTCATAGAGTATTGTCGGGATTACCAGTCCAGGCTAAATCCCCTGCAACGACAATTACTCTAATGAGCTTGGATCTGAATTACCAGTCCAAGCTAAATTCAGACCCTAATTCAGATTACCCGTCCGGGCTAAATCCATTTTACACATATTCTTCGGGAGGGCTATATCAGGATAGGATCACCCGTCCGGGCTTGATCCTTTTTACCGTCAATTCCTTTTCAGAGTTCCATCGAATTTTCCTTTCATTCAACCGGGATTTCTTCCCATTTTATCAAATATATCAATATTTCATTAATTTTCATACAATGAACATTCAAATCATATTCATATCAATAACATACAATCTCAAGCATTTAAGAATATAATTCAAGTTACACGAACTTACCTTAATACTTGTTTGTAAACAAAAAATCTACTAATCCCGAACCTTTTCCTTTCCTTGATCTAGCTTCGTATTTGAATCTTCTGGATCTAAATAAATAAATTTAATTATCAATTTAATACATTTCATGTTCATATGCAACATTCTTTATAATTTCAACTATTATTTATAGTTCATTCAAAGCTGTCTACTTGAGTCATAGTCACTAAATTATTTTTATCTTGAGATACAGAACTCCAAATTAGGATCTGATAATTTTCTCTGAAACTAGACTCATATATCTTCTTACCATAAAATCTTCAGAATTTTTGGTTTAGCCAATAAGTACAGTTTATTCTTTAAAGTCACCCCTGTTCTGCTTTCCAACAATTCTCACCCTTTTTCACTAAAAATTAATTATCTCTTCATACAGAATTTGGATGATGTTCCCATTTATTTCTCTTGAAAATAGACTCATTCAGGATTTTATACATATAAATTTAAGCCCCTAATTATTTTTATTCAATTTTTTATTATTTTTCAAAGTCAAAACATGGGAACCCGAATTCATTCTGACCTTGTCTCACAAAATTTATTATATCTCAAAATTTACAAATTCATTGCTTACACCGTTTATTCTATGAGAAACTAGACTCAATAAGCTTTAATTACATATTTTTTCATCTTCTAATTAGATTCCTAAAATTTATGGTTATTTTTCAAAGTTAGTCTATTGCTGCTGTCCAATATTGTTAGTGCAAGCTGTTTATTACCATTTTTCCCCTAAGCTTTTAATAAATAACAATTTCGTCCCTACTCAATTAGCCTCTCAATTGAGATGATTTTTCTCAATTAACACTTTATTCTATCACTTTAAACTAGTTTACAACCCTTAGGAATCAGAATTTCAGCAATAGGCTTTAATTCCAAACATTTTCACAATTAGGTCCTAAAAATCAATTTTTATTGAAATTACCTAATAAAATCATATCATAAACAAATTAAAGCTTTAATTTCATTCTATATCATCATAAACTTATAGAACTCAATCATGGTGACTTTCAATTTCATCCATGAAATCAAAAACTAATGAATTTAATAGTAGGACCTAGTTGCAAAAGTCTTAGAAACACAAAAATTACAAGAAAAAGGCAAGGATTAACTCACTTGGTGCAAAAATTATGAAATACCAGCTTAGAGAACCCTCCTATGGCATTTTTAACTGCTGGAATTGAAGAGAAATGAAGAGAAATCTAGATATTTCCTATTTAGTCTTAGCTTTATTGAGTTAATTTTGCAATATTCCAATTTTACCCTTAATTTATCAATTTTTCTGCTGATTTCATACCCTTACCGTCCAGCCCAAATAAATTTTGGGTCTAATTTCCTTTTAAATCCTTTCTCATTAGACTCTTAAGCTATTTAATCATTCTAGCAACTTTTACACCTATTACAATTTAGTCCTTTTCATTTAATTGACTACCCAAACATTAAAATTTCCTAACGAAATTTTAATACCACATTAATAACATTTCATAAATATTTATAAAATTATTTTCTCGGTTTTACGAGATAGAAGTCTCGATACCTTGTTTTTACCCAATTTCTTCAATAATTTCTTTTTCTAACTAACCACTAAATCGGTAAAATTTCTCTATCAATATTTTCATACGATTTTCCTATCATATCAATTTTCATGTAAAAATATTAAAATAAATTTCTCTTTAAATCGGATTTGTGGTTACGAAACCATTGTTCCGATAACTTTGAATTTAGGCCATTACAGAACGAGGAGTGGATCCTTGATTCGGGCTGCACCTTCCACATGAGTCTCAATCGAAATTGGTTTACAACTTATGAAACAGTGTTTGAAGGTGTTATTTTGATGGGAAATAATGCTTCGTGTAAAATCGCAGGTGTTGGAAACAATTAAAGTTAAGATGTTTGATGGAGTTGTCAAAACACTTAGTGACATACGACATGTTCCAGAATTGAAGAGAAAATTAATTTCACTGAGTACTCTTGATTCAAAAGGGTACAGATATACAACTAAAAGTGAGGTTTTGAAGATTTCTAAAGGTTGGCAGAGAAAGACTGTCAAGTTATATGTTTTGCACGGTTCTACTATTACTAGTAATGCAGCTGTCATTACCTCTTCCTTGTTAGATGATGATATTACTAAACTTTGACATATGCGCCTAGGGCATATGAGTGAGAATGACATGATAGAATTGAGCAAAAGATGACTTCTTGATGGGCAAGGAATTTGCAAACTGAAGTTTTGTGAACACTGCATTTTTGGGAAGCAAAAGAAAGTTCGATTCACTAGAGGAATCCATAACATGAAGGGAAGGTAGGAGTATATTCATTCTGATCTGTGGGGGCCATCAAGAGTTCCTTAGAGAGGTAGAGCTAATTATATGCTAACTTTTATTGATGATTTTTCTCGAAAAGTTTGGGCGTTTTTCCTGAAGTAGAAAAGCGATGTGTTTCCCGTATTTAAGTCTTGGAAAACTATTATTGAAAACAGATGGGAAAATAAATAAAATACCTCTGCACAGACAATGCCTTAAAGTTTTGTTCTGATGAGTTTAATAAACTGTGCAAGTCAGAAGAGATCGTGAGACACTTGACAGTTCTCCACAGCAAAACGGTGTTGCAGAACGAATGAACAGAACGATCATGGAGAAGGTTCAATGTATGTTGTCAAATGCCAACTTACCAAAGTCGTTTTGGGCTAAAGCAGCCTCTACTGCATTTTTTTATCAACCGATCTCTATCCATTGCCATTAAGAAAAAGACTCCACAAGAGGTATGTTCTGGTAATCCTGCTGACTATTCTGATTTAAAGATCTTTGGGTGTTCTATGTATGCTCATGTTGATAATGGAAAATTGGAACCGAGATCAATTAAATGTGTTTTTTCTTGGTTATAAAGCTGGTGTAAAATGGTATAAGTTATGGTGTCCTAAAAATAGAAAAGTTGTGATTAGCAAAGATGTTGTTTTTGATGAAACTGCTATGTTACCTAACTTATCTCTTAAAGACTCTTCCAATAAAGAAAATAAAAAGCAGGTGGAGTGTCAGATTAATCTAGAATCTACAACAAAGTTAACTCCTTAAGCTAGCACAAAAATTCATAATAGAGTTACTTCTTCACCATAATACTCTATCTCCAAAAATAGAACTAGAAGAGAAATTAAACCTCCAAAGAAATATACCGAAGCTGATCTAGTTGCTTATGCTTTAAATGTGGCTGAAGATATAGATGCAAACCAAGAGCCATCTAATTATTCTGAGGCAGTTAGCTGTGAAGACTCAGAAATGTGGATGTTTGCTATGCAAGAGGAGATGGAATCACTCTAAAAACAGAACATGGGATTTTGTAAAACTTCCTAAAGATAAAAAAGTTGTTCATTGTAAATGGGTGTTTAAAAAGAAAGAAATGACTCTAGGAGTTGAAGAACCTAAATATAAAGCAAGGTTTGTTGCAAAGAGTTACAGTCAAATTCCAGGAATAGACTTCACAGATGTGTTCTCTCTAGTTGTAAAGCATAGTTTGATTTGAGTTTTGCTTGGTATTGTTGTCATGCATGATTTGGAGCTTGAGCACTTAGATGTAAAAACTGCATTTTTGTATGGAGAACTTGAGGAGGATATTTACATGCAACAACCAAAGGGTTTTATAGTCTCAAAAAAAGAGGACTATGTTTGCTTGCTGAAAAAGTCCCTTTACAGTTTGAAACAGTCACCAAGACAGTGGTACAAAAGGTTTGATTCTTTTATGACTTCTCATGATTTCAAAAGAAGTAGTTTTGACAGTTGTGTTTACTTTAAGTAAAACAGTGATGGTTCTTTTGTGTATCTACTCCTTTATGTTGATAACATGTTGATAACAACAAAAGATAAATGAAAGAAAAGAAAGGTCAAAGCCCAACTAAGTGAAGAATTTGAGATGATAGATTTGGGACCAGCAAAGAAGATACTTGGTATGGAGATTCTCAGAGATAGAAAAGTAAGTAAACTGTACCTAAGTCAGAAGGGGTACATTGAGAAAGTTCTTTGCAGGTTCAATATACAGAGTGCTAAGCCTGTTAGTACTCCTTTAGCAGCCCATTTCAGACTTTCATAGGTTTTGTCTCCACAATCAAATGATGAGATTGAGTACATCTTACATGTTCCATACTCTAATACAGTAGGATCTCTCATGTATGTTATGGTTTGTTCACGTCTAGATTTATCATATGCAGTCAATGCAGTTAGAAGATACATGGCGAATCCCAGTAAAGAACATTAGAAAGCTGTTCAATAGATTTTAAGATACTTATGAGGTACTATTAATGTTTACTTATAGTTTGGAAGAACTAGAGATGGAGTCATTGCGTATGTTGATGCTGATATTGCTGGAGACCTTGATAGAAGAAGATCTCTTACAGGTTATGTCTTTACAATCGGAGGTTATGCAATCAGTAACCACTTTGCAAATTACAGTCACTTTATCTACCACTGAAGTTGAGTACATAGCGATTACTGAAGCTTGTAAAGAAGCTATTTGGTTGAAAGAACTCTTTAGTGAACTCAATGAACACCTTCAAATCAGTATAATATTTTGTGATAGTCAAAGTGTCATCTTCCTTACAAAAGATCAAATATTTCATGAGAGAACAAAACACACTGATGTTCGATATCATTTTATTCGTGATATTATTGCTTGTGGTGATATTGTTGAGAGCAAAATTAGTACTAATGAAAATCTTGCAGATATGATGACTAAGTCACTTCCTATAACCAAGTTTGACCATTGCTTCAACTTGGTTAGTGTTCGTTGTTGAAGTTAAACCCTTAAGGGGTTTTATGGAAAAGGTGGAGAACTTATTCGTTGAGATTTCGCGATGAAAAACTTGTTCATTGAGAATTCGTGTCAAGGTGGAGATTGTTAGAATTAAGTGACCCGAATCCTTATTTAAATAAAATACAGTGATGAAATAAAATAAAAGTAAAATCCATATAGAACTACACTTCTTTTATTTTATTTTAGAATAAGGTTTTTTAAACCTTATTAAACTCCATCTATTTGATATTGATTAGAATAAGGTGTTCCAGTCTTACTACACTTCTATTAGAATATGATTTTACAAGCCTATAAATAGACATAGTCTACTCCTCTTTTAAATTATTTGAATTCGACATAGTGAATTTTTTTCTCCTCTGCCCGTGATTTTTGTTTCCACGTAAAAATCTGTGTTCTTTATTTTTATTTCTCTTTTCTTTGCGATATATTATCATTACCGATATTCTATTTTTTATTGAATCACTAGATTTATTTGTTGAAGTAATATATGTTTTCTCAATTTAATGATTACTTTAATATAAGATTAATTATTTATTTCAAATATTTAAGTAATTGAATAAATATTTATTTTAGATTAAATGATGAATTTTTAAAGTGGAACATCATATTTTCTAAATATTTGAAATGAAAGAAACTTAAACTATGTTGCACATATCATGATTTTAATGGGTTAAAATAGAATCTTTGAAAATTATTTAATCGATAATTTTAATTTCTTATTCAAAATTAATATGTGACCCAAATTAACGCAAGTCGACCATATGGTGAAGGGAAGCTACTTGCGGAGCTAGTAAGCTTATGCTGCCTAAGGGAGGCATAATCTGTGGCAGTTTAGTGTCTTTAGGACACTAGGATCGACTGGCCAGCTATTTTCAATTGAAGTGTAATTTCAATTAATATTAAACCTCTCTAGTTAACTCTCTGTAAACTACCAATATTGGCATACCATAGCAGATCCATTAAACTAGAAAAATCCTAATTTTTAATATTGCTAAACATGAAGAGAGTTTTGTTCTGAAATTGCTTTCTTTACGGTTCTTTTAGGATTGTTTGTCTTTGTGTTAGGTACGATGCTTATACATTGTGCAATCCACAAAAAACATTGAGAGGAAAATTGAAACCCCAAAGTCACCTGCATGCTTTTTTTTAGACAAAACACATTAAGGCCATTCAATGTATAGTTGGAAAACGGAAACTTGTTTCATCAATCGACGAGCTTCTGCAGCTATAGCGTCTGATGATACAATTTGTGCACTTAAGACCCGTATGTTGGCCAACAACGGTGCCATTTTCCAGTGAGTGGACAGAATGTGATGTTGATGTTGATCATTTTAACCAGCATTATCGGGATGAATAACAACCGACGGGGCAGCTTTAAACTCCCATCCAATGTTTTGCTCGGGATTACCTTGTTACCGAGATGATGTTATAATACCGCTGCACAGCTCCATATTTCCTTCGAATCCGATCAGAATGCAGTACAATCATTGACATCCATTGTTTAGGTTGAAGAGCATTACGCGTGCCTGCAATAGCTGGTAACGGGAAGCCAGTTAGGCAGAAGACACTAGCTTATGCCTACGCTCAATAAGTCCACCCACTTCCATGATTTAAGCTTCTCTTTGATTTTTTTTTTTTTATATGTTAGAGAGAACTCAACAAACCCCCATGACCTCTCGCTTCAATATTGGTTTGACTCTGTATTTTTTTAACCACCAAAGCTCCTCATTTTCTCTAACCCTCCTTGATTTCATGTCTAACTCCTCGTTTTCCCCTCTTTCACCCATGATACGTAAGCACAGAGTAATTATTCAATCCTGACTAGACCTAATCCAATAGGATCGGTCTAATTCTCCAATTAGTCACGTCAAGCCCAAGCCCCCGCCCAGGATGATTAACAAAATACCTTCTTAGTATATATATATGTGTGATAAAAAAATTTATATTAACATCTGCTATAGCATAATTATACCTAAAAACAATTAACAATATTTTATTTTATTAAAATAATAAAAATATAAAAGAAATTATCATACCCAATTAGATTAACATTTAATTTTGAATCAAGACAGCACGTTACTTCCCTCTACTCAGAACCACGATATTTAACTTCAATTTACAATGCAGCGCAGATTCATAAACTCACTCTAATTCCACAAAGATTTTTCATGTAAATAATTCGTTTTATCTATACAAATAACATATTCAAATATACAACACATTTTATATTATGCTTTTTAAAAATAACATAATTTAAACATCCTACAAATATTACTGTAAATAAATAAAAGAAGTTGAGGGTTTCAGATATTCGATCCGTTCCATGTCTCACTCGATTTTTACAAGTGTAAAGCTGATAGATAAGCACGTCCAAACAATATAATAATAAAAGCGAAACAAATGCATGCCAACAAATAAGAAGAGGGAGCACAAAGATAAATAATAATATGAATGGATAATGAACATTTATGTCGAGTATTACACCAGAACAAGATATCATATTACCCTCCTATGTACAGTAGACGACTGTGGTTCAAAATACCACCGCCAACTTACAAAGATTTAACTACAATTCTTTTGAGCCCTCAAAATCTATTCCTTTATTTCCTTGGTCATATATATGATAGTACATTGAACCATGATTTCATTTCAAAAATAATAAAATAAAAAGGTTTCCACTTGCTCTTTGGCATTGTCAACTCTTTCACCCGCTCCCCTAACGCCTGTGTTTGTATGTAATTAATGCATTACCTAACTGACAAAACACACAGAAATCTGAAGCCATATATGTCGGCGAATGTTTCATTTTTCTTAATTTTATTTAACTTATATATATATATGAAACGGATTTAACTCAAAGGGGAAATTATGCTTCATTATTGTCCTTTAATTCAGAGCAAACAGAACATAGCAGCAAATGGATACAGACGTACCATATCTACTTATGCCATGGAAGTATATGCTAGAAGTAATCTCTGATATCGCTGTTGTCTTCGTAGTCTAATTGAATTCCCATTTGAAACCGTTGCCCGGTTTTGGCATTGGCTGTTCTGGTTCAAGGCTGATTTCCATTTCACTCTGAACAAAAAATCTTCCGTGTCCAAAACATAAGACACCTACCAGGTACCAATTCCACTCAATTAACTAATCATATAAATATATTGACAAGAAATGCAACCTTAAGGAATATTAGTAAATTTCACCAAGGAGAAGGAATTTCTAATGGGATTATACCTTGGAAGAATTGCAAGCAATCTTGCACTCCAAACCATTAACCACTTTAAGTCCTTCTGTTGTCCGGCATGTTGAAGAGAGTTCATCACCACCCGCACTTTTGCGTACATTCCTGCAAACACCATACTTAAATATCATGTTAACTTCAAGGACTATATGTCAAGAACCACATCTATAGTCATTATTAGTCAATATACCTCTTCAAGAATATTCCAGGCTTCTCTTTTTCCTTGGGAACAACTGAGAGAAAGTCATTGTGCAAATATGCAGCAAAATTAGGGTCCATGGAAACAGCTGTCACTTCAGGCTTATCATGTCCATAGTCCATAAGCTGGATGGAAAGACACGTTGGAGTTGATGACTGCAAACATAAAATATAAGATGCAGAGTGCATGTGAGAGTTCTATATCCACACAGATCAAATAAATCATCAATCTTTAAAAAAAAGAGACTTACACATTCAATTCGATATATATTCTCATCGTGAAGGAGAACACGAGCATTTTCATGATAAACAACATCAAATCTTCTAGATCTCCTTGATTTCTCATATGCATATAGTTGAAGAAGCTTATTGTCCATTTCATCACTTGCAATGGCTTGAAGCTGAGGCAAGCACCACAAAGATGAAAAAGTTGAGGTCGAGAGCGCGTAGGGAAAGAAGGGGGAAAGTTAGGGGAAAACAATAGCATTACCTGTTTGACAATTTTATATATCAGCTTATCTAATGTGAATAGAACATAAGACTGAGTTCCAATGATAGCTCGGCAATCATCCTCAAATTTTGTATTATCAGAAGAGCCATCGAGCAAATTGTAAAGTGCACTCATGAACCTGTACCATAAAGAGTTTAAAGGAAACAAGTACTGACCACTTTTAAACATCTGCCTGTACCAACAGAAGTTAAAACTATATTACCTAGCATAGAGATCAGTAGGACTAGGATCACTAGAAGCCCTCCATTTCCTATCTGCAGATGATGAATTAATCTTAGCTGATTGTATTCTCGCATACAATGTCTGTCAAAATTTTGCAGAGGGATTACTGAGTTGATGAGCAAACTATACAAGAAATATCCATTAAGATCAGTTAAAAATTAGTACTTCAACAAAATGTTACTTACATGGTGAAGCCTAAAAAGCACGTAAAATGAGTCATTTCCATAGAAAACTTGTGAATCCTTCTTGTTCTCATGTAATGGTGAAGGGACGTACTTTGCAAGGGGCTTTACAGTTAGCAGGAAATGTTCTGAAAATGGTAACAATGTAACATCAGCTTCCGCATCATGGGCATCAGCCATCCCTTCAGCCTCCCCTTCACTCTCCACTTTATTATCATGTTCATCATGATCAATATCTTCCTCTTGCTCCTCCCTCGATTCACCTTCGCCAGAATCACTTCCAAAAACCTCACCATTCTCAGAAGCATTCTCACTATCCTCTGATGTCCTCTGAGCACTTTCATCACCTTCATCATCAGCATCAGCATCATTCTCTCCCCCAGCCTCCCCACGGCACACTTCCTCCTCTCCATGTCTCTGGTATTGTCTGTTTGCTGCACCTTCCTTCACCTTAAGAGCAATCTCCAAACTAGCTTCTCCATAATCAGCAAAATTGTCTTCCTCAAAATCCCCATTTGGGGATAGTTCACCTTCTTCCCTTTCAACTTTAAGTTGTGCAACAGATTCTTCATTATACCTGTGGTTTTTAGAGCCTTCTGTCATCATCCCGTTTCCAGATATGATTGGCCTAGAACAACCGCCACCCTGCGGTATATGTATATTTTAGCACAATTTGAAAGTAAGATTACAACTGGCAAAATTGTCTGTGACTTGAGTCAAGCCGAACTGTCCAGTCACAGAAAATATGTAGGCTAATGTTTTATATTTATACACATCTCCCATAAACAATAATAGATAATTATAAAAGATACAATCACAAAGTCAGACACTTCATTAAAAACCAAAAACCAATAGCAGGAGATGAGTCAATAGCATACAACATCTAAATTGATAAACCTTATAGATTGATTAAATATCCAAATGGTCAACAGAAAGTACAGTTTGCTTAGTCCCAATATCAGATCATGAAAGAATACCGATCGCAGGGAACATATTTTAGAGAGCAATAATGAAGCAAAGGAAATAACTTGTTGACCATCTCAGAGATGAACTCAAACTGACAGCCAAATGAATATTGCCCATACCTCTGATGAAGGTAAATTTTCGTTATTTGACTTTAATTCAAGTCCACCCTCAACAGCAGCATTACCAGGTCTGGAAGGAGTAGCAATAAGACCTAGCAACAAAATATATCCCAGCATTCTAGTTAACTGTTTAGGAAATTTGAAAAAATCAATAGCATAACTAGCTTGACATTAAAAAGGAAAAACTTTAGAGGTGAAAACAAACCTGAAGTATTCTCAATGCTAGTTCTTCCATTGCTTTGCTCCACTCGCGCAATAAGAGATGCATTTGAAGCGACCAACCGTTCACTGGTACTAGCTTGTTTACTGACCCCTGCTATTTCGTCACCATTAGCTGGACTAACCTGCATTCTATCTTGTTGAGGAGCATCACAGGAAGATGCATTCTTATGACCAACACTATCTATATCAGCAGAACCATCTTGCTTGACACCATTATCCCCATTCAGCAACCAAGACCTACAAGAACTTGATTGCTCAGGTGGAATACTTTCATCTTCATGTCTGGAAGGATTCGAATGTTTGGAATTCATGGCAACGCCAGCACCACCAGGGCTCCCTTCACTCTCACCAACGCTAGCAGTACCATTTTTGACAGTGTTTTTAGCCTTCACAACATCTTCAGTGTCCTCTGCTCCCTGAGGACGGCAAGGAACCCCAAGCATAGGTTCCATGAAGGTAGTCCATATTTTAATTACTTTATCCAATTGTTCAGTTGTACACATTTCTCCACAGGAATATTTGATGAGCTGATAAAGATCTTCATGAATTTCAGGATCAGGGTACTCGAACTTCAAATTGGGAATAATTGGCCGTCTGTTTCCAGCAGCAATAGCAAGAAGCACATCATCTTCTTTGCGCTTCTTCTCGCTGATTTCTTTGATCTCAGCCAACAGAGCTGTACCAAATATGAAAAAGGGACAATGAAAACAGTTCAAGTAAGATAAATGTGATACAATTGTTTCAGTTAAAAGAACAAATTATAGAATAATCAAGAGTAAAATATTTAAAGCAATTTTCAATTAGTAAATTTCCATTATAATATTTTAAAATAACTAATATTGTCCAAAATAAATCGGGCGGGGTGTATTCAGAAAAAGACACTGTATAAAATCAATCAACTATGCAAGTTATTTCCTGGAGCATGAAAAAGGGGAAACATCAAGTCACTGATAAATGAAGTTTTCAAGACCAGCTACAATTAATATGATAGTCCACTGTCAGTTGGCATCACTTCATGGTAAATTTCAAAGAATTGTTTTTTAAAAGTAAAAATCAAATTGCATAAATATATATAAAATATACAACACAATATAGTCCTCCTGGACACCAATGTATTCAACTATCAAGCTCTATATCCGTTTTTGCTCATTAAAAGGAGAAAGCTAAAGATACCTTTAGTGCTTAAGTTCTTGGAGTCCTGCTGCTTAAAATAGAAGCTACGGTGGTCAAGCGATTTATGATAATTCTTAGCATAAATTTCAGCCCAAACTTTATTAAAATCAGATCGACATCTAGCCCACTCTTCTTGTTTCTGCTTCAAGCGGGTTAAAATAACTGGCAAAGCAAGATGGGCATTCTTCCTTAAAACATCCATCACATCAAGTCCATGGTCACCATATAAACGTTCAATGCACCTAAGATTCAGAGCTGCAGTGACAGTCATAAGAGAATAGTCATCAGGAAAAAAAAAAGGAAAGGGTGTGCTATACAATGCACAAGCAGATATTTTATTCATTGTTAGTCAGCTTATAACCTGTGAAGTGCTCCTCGATGCGAATTGGACTGTCTAGTTTGATGATATTATTGTTAATCTTTTCTAATAGTTCTTCTACTCGCTTGGTTGTTGCATTCACTGACTCTAACAACATATCCAGTTCAAACCTGACAACATAAAATAAAGATATTAGAAATTACTGATTAATTATAATTGAAAACATTAAAATATATTTTGAGTGATTAATAGCGCCAAAGGATGTAAAGTTGAAGAAGGCATGCAGACACAAATTAATTTCATACAGTTAACAAAGGCATAAAATGGTTGTGAAATTATGTGCATGCACCACCGACTAGATGAAAGGTAAATTTACAACAAAAGCTTAGGCGGAGGCACAAATGCAAACCCCAAATAGAGCTAAAGTGAAATAAAAACACCCATGTATAATAAGGAAAAACACGGCGATTATAACAGCTGATGGAAGCTCCAACCTGTCATCTTCACATCGAAATAAGCTTTCTTCATACTGGTTTTTGCGCATGTGTTTGAAAGAGTAGTCCTCACTCCCAGAAGTGACAGAAACCCAATGATCATTGAGAACTTCAGAACCTAGCTCTGTTTTCTGGCTTGCAGAAGGTATTGGGTACTGCAAGGCATTGGACAATCACAGTAAGTAATAACAGAATCAACATATCTTCCTGATCAAGATAACAAGGTTGAGTATAAAGCAAAAACTGCATACATTCTTTGGAAGAAGTCGATAACTAGGAGTGCACCGTTCACAATTGGAGAGGTCAAGTTCATTAATGGGTTTTCCAAAGTATTTATTATCCTTGCTGGAGAATAAAGAAACCTTGTGACCTGCATCTTTATTGGCAAAGGAACTTCTGTCATGTCTATCCCTTTCCCGGGTTTCACGGTCTCTAATCTTGACCCCATTATCCCTTTCACGATCTCTATCTCTGTCTTCCATCTTAACTGATCTAGGTAACTGCCCTTCATTCCGCAAGTACTCTGCAAGCATAATAACTTGCTAAGAATATATTTAAGTTCAATCAAAAGTAGAGGTCGGTTCAGTTTAACTGTAATGCTCCACTAGTTTTGCTCAACATGAATCTATAGTGGATGTTAAGAGTTAAGACTGTAACAGTGATTACTTTGCTTTTTATAAACCACAAGGAAACCTTGACTGAAGTTGATAAGAGAACAGATAGTAGTACTTACTTTCACTAACAAAATCCGCAAGCAAGCCCTCTGTATAATAATAGATTTGATTAGTCAACAATGACACAGCAGAATTATATAAAACCAACTTAAAAATTTTTTGCAGATACGTACCATTCTTCTCGCACTGCATCAAAAACTTATTAAAACCATCCATCACATCTGGGTATCTTCCAAGCAAATCATTCACCTAACAAGAAAGAATTACCACAAGGCACTAAGTTACTAATTTTATTTCAGTCATGTCCCTAACCAAGCAGTTTTCATATGTATATATGCACATATATTATTTACATGAATTATATTAAAAATTGGTGACACAAATTATCATTTTGGGGGGCACAAAATGTTCTGGTGTTGAATCTCTGCAAAATGCATGGGTCAATTCAAAAAAGTGCAGGAATGCCTTGAGCTTTTTCAGTTGAAAAACATAATAAAACTTCTAGTGTTCCAACTAAAATATGTAAAACAAACTAAAACAATTAAGATAAACAACAAGAATTCCTCATGTGAGCTGATGAAGAAATTAGTAAATTACAAACAAATGATGTCTGTTAACCATACCAAAGATTGCAATTCTGTGCGTGAGATTACTTCATTGCTATAGAGACGAAGGCACCTCAAAAATTCCTGATAATGATCAGGATTTCGTAACTTCTCCTTCACTTTATCACAGAAAGCAAACTCCTGATTGTAAACACCTGATATGGGATCCAGTCAGTCAAAGAAAAAACATGTCAAGGAAAATCAAAAGGCAATTATTAACATTTCAAAATTTTACAATGCCAGATTATCAACAAGAAAAACATGCAGATGGAAGTTGCCATAAAATGATTACATCCAATCAGGAAAAGCATAGCCATTCACACAAAAGAAATATCCCTTATAGTACTTCCACGAAAAGTAAGCAGATACTAAGGAATTTAATGAAGATTAAATTCGTCAATGGCATGATAGCAGACCCCAGAAGAAAAATATTATATTAATATGAGGTTAAAATTATATTATATACTATAGAAATGTCTTACAGAAAGATAAGCACCTATTTATGTTTTTTTATTGTCAGCCATAGCTTTTCCTATACTGTTCAACTGAGAAGCAGAAAACTCACTTTTCATTGCATTTTTATCATCATATGCAGAACCATCCCCCCAAACTTGCTGCAATTGTTCCACACCTGATTCTTCACTTCTACGAGCAGGTTTTCCATTCCGTTTATGTGGAAACCGCATGTTGAAGTCTCTGTTGCCATCAATTTCAAAATCTCGATCATCATGTTCTCGATCTCTTATATCTCTGTCTTCTGTCTTGTCCCTTTCTTTTTCACCACGCCTTCTTTGCTCTTTTTCAGCTTTCGTCATAACTCTATCATGATCAGGATCAGCACGTTCCATGCTAAGGTCACAGTCACCAAGCAGAGCTGTACTCCTATCTTTCTGCCAGATATTCTCATAAATCAAATGTTAGCTTGATTGCTGATAAGTAATCAGGAGTGACTTAAGGATTAGGCTAAAACAAACCTTGTCAGCAGGCACTGCACACATTCCAGGCATAGCAGAGCTCCTCTCTCGGGGTATAGAGTTTCTACCAGTAGAAGCATAATGATTAGAGGCTGTCGCTGAGGTATCAGGCAGAAAATGAGTGAACTCCAAAAGCAGATCTGGATGGTCTCGGAAAAGAGCAGCAACCTATAATGAAATATAGTTTCTGATCAACAAAATCCAACAACCTAGGCAGCACACAATTCCCATTCAAATAGGGAAGTCAGAGAAAGGAAGGGAAATATAACCTAACATACCTCCTGGTAGACCTCAGTGATAGACTTATTTTCTTTTCTATACATGTTCAAAATGTCTAAAAATGATTTGTAGACATGGTCATCACCCTGAAACCTTGTCTGCAAAAATCCAAGAATGAGATCAGATATTATGCAGCTATCTCATAAAATTCAGCAATGCACAAATTCTACCTTAATTTTGTTTACAAAATTAATAGCTTCTTCAAACTCCACAGGCTTCTTTTGGGGAGGTTGTTCATCCTCCAATGGGAGGGTGATCTCATATCCTTTGGGCAAAAAGGTATTGAAACCCAAAATTAGGTCTCGATACCCTTTAAATAACTCCTTTACCCTGGCTATGACACCCGCAGTATCAATTCTACATTCAGCCCACCATTACAGCAAGTCACAAATTGCTTCGTACAAACATTATGAGGGGATAAAGAGCAAAACTTCAGAAAAAAGCCGATAATGATCAAACCTTTGAGCCTTGAAGTCTTTCATTACTTCAAGGAAGTCGTCATATTTCTCCCTCTTTTCTTGAAATATATCTTTAACTGCCTTGAGATATGCCAATGCATCATTTGTCGTAAGTTTCTGGGTAGCTCCTGTCCCTCCTACCATCTGCTGTTGCCCAGAGCTTCATCATAGAAAAACAAAATACAACATAAGATCAAAGATCTCCAGTAAATCATCACATATTCTTCCATGTGGAATTTAAATATATATCCATATACATGTGTATATATATCATTATCACCTTAAAAAGTATATAAACAGCTAGGGTCATTTAACCTTTCTACGCACAAATAAAACCATATCTTAATACTACACAGGCTCTTCACAGATGAAAAATTGGAAACTTGCCCATCTGGAAAAGAAAGAATATTACTATTTTTTGCTATCTACAAACATCTTTAGAGAAAATGAAATATTTCCAACCAGAACTTTAGGGAAAAAACATATCTTTTCGTCAAAGGTCAAAGATAATTCACAATTATAAAAGAGGCCAAACTTACTTAAACTAAGATTAAACAAGCAAAAACACTAATCAAATCTGCTAAACTAAACAAGCGAAAGAAAAACGACAGTAATTGACCTGTAACGATTTCAAACTTAATCTCATTGTAGCTTTCATAACGAAAACACGAAATTGGACCAAAAAATACTCAATATACAAAGAAGATAAAATTTTATTTTACCCTTCTCCTCGAGAAGAAACCACTGGTCTTTTAAGTTGGGAGCCGCCGATGTAGACCTCATCTCTAGACCGCTTCATCTCTTTTCCTTTTTCCAATCAAGATAGAAGTTTTTTCCAACCTTTTTCTTTATTTTCACCAACAAATCATGCTTTGAGCTTTGATTTATCTCCAAACAGAAATTCCTACAATCAACAACAAGAAGATGAAAAAAAACACAGTTATTTAAACCAAAAATTAAGCACAAAGCAGATCTCAAAACCAAACAGAAAATCACCAAACGAAGAAAATTCTTTTTTTTTCTTTTATCTCCTTACCTCCCCAACAGATCATCACCAAGAAGAATTTTACAAGTAAATTTACATTACTTGCAGATAAAGGCACGCTAAATGAAACAGAAAACCAAAATATTACTTCAGTTTTCTCACACAAAAAGGGGGAAAAATGGCCAAATTATAAAGATTAAAACAAACAAAAAAAAATTTCAGTGTTCTTAAGCAAACTCTGCAAAGAACAACAACAACAACAAAAAGGAGTTGAATATTTCAGATCGAAGGATTCTCGTGATTGTAGCAAAGACGTTGAAGAGAGGGGATTTTACGAGAATTAAAATTTATTTTCTTTTTATTTAATATTTTTGGCTTTGGAGAAACAGTGTTGTTTGTTGTTGATGTAAAATTTTTGAAGAGAGGAAAAGAGTTTAAGATTTGTGATTTATTTATATAATGGGAAGTGCGCGATGGATATCAATTGCTCTCTCATTCCTAATATGAAGAGGAGAAAAGGAGGTATGGGGAGGATAGCTATTACACGCCCGCTAGCCGGTTGCTTTCGTTTTGGTTTACCGGTTGTCGTCGGTTAGTGCTGGAAGGGTAATTCTATTTTCATCAATAAAAGGAAAATTAGGGTATGGTTAGGGATTTCTAAGAGGCAATTTTAAAAAAAAAAAATCATAAATTGTTGGTAATGTTTTTTAAAAAAATATGTGTATTAACATATTCTATTACGTTAATTAATCACAAATATGAAAATATATATATTTTTAATTCCTTCGCTGAAATTTTAATAATTTAATAATTTCGGTTGTTTTAATCATAGTTTTTTTAAGTTATAATTATATATTTTACAACTGGAAAAAAACAGGGTCTCAAGTTATGAAATCTTAAGCATCGAGAAAGCAGGGGGGCAGCTTCAATAATAGGGTTAAAAGATTGTAAAGGGGAAATAAGGGTAAAAGGGTAAATTGAATGAAATTGAAATTAGGGTTAGGGATTGGGAAGGGAGCAAAGGATATGTTGTAAAAATAAAAAATTGCAACTTCAAATATAGGAAGAAGGAGACTTTGAATGTGAAAAATGACAATGTTAATGTTTTTCTGGGTTTACTTCTCTATTTTTGGATCATGTTAACAATCATGCTTCGAAAAAATAAGGGATAAGAGTTAAATGGATTAGACAAAACATTAAAAGTTTTTCTTACATTGAGAAAGTAAAAGAAAACATTAAAAAAAATTTCTTGCATGGATTGGAGAAAGGATTTCTTTTGAGTTATTTGATGGTTTGTGTTAATACTACTTGCAAAAGGATAAGGTGTAAAGGGAAATTTAGAAGTGAAAAGTAATGGGCTGGTGAAAGCCTGGGTCAGTGAACAAATACATGAAGTGAGGGCTAAGCCCATGGATTACCCAAGGTTCAACCGCAATTGCTGACCCAAGTTAAGCTGGCCTTGTCGGTTCGGCTCTTTGTACAGGAGATCTCCTTATATTAGTTTATTTTTCTTTTTTTTATTAATTAACCATCATAATAACAACTCTCATTTTTATTATTCAATATATAATACGTATTACGTATATATATAAAAGGAAGGAAGGTTATACAAGTGGCAATTCTCTTTCTTTTTTTTCTTTTTTCAAGTTATGTTTTTAGAATATTTTTATTTCGATTAAAATATTACACGATTATATATAATTGGAATATTCTAAAAATCATAGAGACTATTATGCGGTTACCCATTTATAAGACAATAGTCAATTTTTAATTTTAACCTCTAGATTATGCTGAAACTTAATATTTAATCTATATATTTTATTTTTTTACATAATTTAATCCCTTTATTTTTATAATATTATTAGTTACTCTAAATAATTAATATTATTAACTATTTCAATCAAAATGCTAATGCTATTTTTTCTTAACATTATTCTAACAAAAATTTTGATTTTTACCATAACGAGTTCGAATGTGTGTTTTTAAAAAAAATTCTAATCAATATTTTCAACATTATTTTTATTGTTACGTGACTATCAAGTGAACATTTTTTTTTATTTTAAAATTTTAATAGAAGAATTTTAACAGTAGTGATAGACCTAATCATGAGTCGAGCCACCCGCTTGGCCTGATGATCTACTTGAAAATTGAGAAGCTTGAGCAAAAATATAGGCCCAAAAAATGAGATTGGATAAAAAAATAATGCCTATTTTTCTAAACGGTTTGAGCCTCGAGTAGGATTTTCCTTGGCCTGATCCAATCAACCTAAACTTTCTTTTATGTTGTTGTTTGTTGCTATTTTGTTGTCATTCCGCTATTATATTGCTACTATTTTGTTGTTATTGTTTAGATATTGTATAACTCTTATTTTATTGTAAATTTTGCTACTATTTTAGAGATATTTGTTTGCTAAGTTGCAACTATCTTAGTGTTATTTAAGTATAAAGACTTTTTTTTAATGTATTTTCAATTTGTTGGGATATCTATTTTTAAATCCAAAAACTAAAAGACTATATTCTAAAAATAAAAATAAGGACTAAATTTCAAATGTAGGAGGTGTTAGGGACTTGGAGCATGTTTTAACTTTCAAATTTTTACTTTATAAATTGACACGAACAAATAACCAACTTAATGCGAAACGTAGGTTAAAAACAGACCTGATCATGGGTCAAGTCGAGTTTGAATCGGGGTGATGCCAAAATATAGGCATATTTTTTAGGCTCCGGTCCAACCCAAAAAATGGTCCTAAAATTTTTGCCCATACCCGTTCCAAATAAAAAGATGCTAAACCCGAGCTTGACCCTACCCGCATTAAATTTTTTATATTATTTTTATATAAAAATAATTTTTAAAAAATATAATACATTAAATACACTAAAAACATTAAAATAAAATTTTCGCAACAAATTAAAAATACATTAAAAAATCTTTATACTTAAATAATATAAAGATAATTAAAACTTAGCAAGCAAAATGATAGAAAAACAACAGCAAAAGAAAAAATGGCATATTTGGGCTGACTCAGGCCCAAACAAAAAAATCTTACTCAAGACTTGACCATTTGAGAAAATGAGCCTTTTTTTTTTTGTCAAATCTCATTTTTTGAGTCTATATTTTTTACTCAAATTCTCTCATTTTTTGGATGGGCCTTTGGGTGTAAGATACATAACTCAACCCATGATCAAGTCTAATTGAGAACCATATTAGTATATATAATAAGGATGATTATTAGATATATTAAAGGTAGAATTTTTTTCTTTTTGTAATATCACTAGTGAAATTAAGAAACATTTATTTGTCCTTAATTGATATTTAAAAATAGTAAATAAATGAGATTCATGGCGGTTTTATAACTTTGCTTTTAAAATTAAGTTTATGTACTTTTCACGAGTTTTATTTTTAGGAAATTAGTTTATCTATTTTTTCAGATTTAAAAATTCATGTCCAACTGTTAATACTGATAATTAATTTTTTAATTTTAAATTCATTACAGCATCATTTTTTTTAGTTACGTTATTTTTTTATTTCAAAACATCATACCAACAAATTTAAAAATTTGAACAACTTAACTTAAATTTTGAAATCTAAAAAATAAAAAGATTAAATTCTTAAAAATACGTGTTAAATTCCTAAAAATAAAAAATATAGAGATTAAAATTTAAATTTATTAACAGCATAATCAAGTTTGCTTAATTTTGTTCATTAAATCACGATGATTATGTATTGCCTTGAGTCAAAGACCTAAAACATATAGATGGAGGAAACTATTGCAACCAATGCAGTTGGCTTTTCAGTTGATAAAGCTGCACCCTGCAATATCAAGTAATCAGCAACATGGGCTTTCCTTGGGTACGCTGCTAGTCCGCTACTCTGTGGCTTCAGTTTGGTATAAAATTAGGCACCAAAACCCTCGTTGAGATAACTATTAATGAATGAAAAAGCTTAAATGAGAGGGTTTTTGTGTGTTGATTTGTTTATTTTTAATTTTTTTATTCATTAAAAACTCTTCTTTTTTTCTTTCAAGTTAACGAACATTAAATCAATGTATCATAAATATTGGACAATTATATTTGGGAACATACTTATAATCATATAACCAGATTAAAATAAAATATGTTTTTTGAACGGTAAAAGAAAAAAAACCAAACAAATTACAATTAAATATATTTTTTATTTTTAGATATTAAATAATTAAAAAAACATATATATTAGTGGCAATTATATTATAAAATAAATAAAATATAATAGTTAAATAATTAAATAATAAACAATTTTTTTTATACAATATTAGAACTCGTATAAAACGAATGTCTAATAATAATTTTGTTCCTTCTCAACCTTGGCAATAAATATACCAAGTAAGAGGGAATTGGCAAACAAAGTGACGTCACTGTCTCCTTCTCAATATGCATAGACAAGCATTCATAGGAGGTGGTCGAAGAATTGAACTGCCGAAGGTAAGCCTATACGAATATAGGAGATTTAGAATTCCAACCAAGTCCAATTTACTTTGACATTATTTTTCTTAAGGACCACGAAAGGCGAGTTTAATGGCCTCCAGGCCCAATTACTATTCCCAATATTTTGTAACTTGTACCTGATTTTACGTTTTTTATAATTTTAAAAATATATATATACTAATTATATCAGAATTAGTCTAATTTATAATACACTTCCATTAGATTTGAAAAAAATATATTTAAGAGAATAAAATAACATTTTAGAAATAACGAAAATGAAAAGTGGATAATAACTCGTAATAGAATATTAAATAATTAGATCTAATAACTTATCATTTGAATATGAATTAAAATTTCACCTACAAAAAATCATTACTTTAATACTCGTTAAATTTAACATAATATTTTAGAACGCAATGGTTAACAACATTCACAATTATATAAATTTTAGTATAATCAAATAATAGTAAAACTGTAGTAATAATAAGTAAGCATTTCAAATAATAATGAAAATCATACATTTTTTGTGACGAAAACAAAACTTATTAAATAATACTAAAATATGACTTTTTTTTTCCAATAATTCTTTAGATGTTATTTTCAATCGAAATGTCTTGGTAATGCATATATTTATGATGCTAAATATTAATTTTAATCGGTATAAAACTATACCACTAATTAAGTGATAATTAATCTAAAATAATAACTATAATTTAATATGAATCCAAAGTCTAATTAATTGGTATAAACTATTACATTGATAATGAAAACATTATTAATAAATAAATAAATTTATACATTATAGATAGCATTACAATATATTGATTTTATATTTTTATATATAATGTTAATCTCACATAATTATTTTTTATTAATTATTATAGTATTTAAAATAAAATAAATATATAAATTATATTTATTTAATTAAAAATATTGAATTTTCATTATTTTTAATTTATCCAAATATATTCAATGATTTTATATATTTATGATTTTATTTGTGATTTTTAAGTAAAAATTTTAAAATATATGACTAAATTAATTAATTTTACATTAGTATACTATCATATTAATTAATATTACTTTTATTATTATCACTTAATAATACTAGTAATTTATTATTTTAATCTCAATTTAGTAATATTATTTACAGTAAAGAATATTTTAATCAATTTAAATTTTTTTCTAAACTCGTGTTTTTATATAAATTTTTTTTCACATGCAAAATTTTAGAAATTGAAATATTTTTATTTTATTATAAAATTTATAAATTGTTTGTGATATTAATATTGTATAATATTTAAAATTGTTATTTTTCATATTTAATTTATATACTACCGGATTAAAGTTCAAATAACAATAATTTTACTTACCCAAAGTCTTATTTAGCCCATAAAGCCTTTAATTGTTTCATATAAACAAATTACGTTGTAAAATCATATATATCACACAAACACACATATACATATATATATATAAGGATAATGACAAAAATTACCCTTGTACTTTAAACAAAATTATAAATGTAATACTTCTATTTTTAAAATATTTAATATGATATATGAACTTTAATTTTTGTTGATGTTAAAATTAAAAAATCCCCAAACATAGGCCACCGCATGTCACTTTTGACAAAGATTTTCATTTCAAATTATTTTAGGGACCCCACAATAAATAACCCCATTTAATTTAAACAAAATAAAAAACATTAAATATAAAAAGGCTAAATTACAGAATAAAACCTTTTTTTTAACTACGAAAATAGGTCAGTTTTTTTTAAATGACAGAAATGGGCCAATTTTGCTAAAACGTGTCCAACTGGTGTCCTTTTTATGGGAAAAAAAACTTTTCTCCTCTGACCAGTAAAGCGCTTCCAGCTCAGTGCGCTAAGCAAAAACGTGTCCAAGTTAGCACGTTTTTCCCCTCCCCCAACGATCACTTACAACGGCTTGCCCCTCCCCCCAACGGTAAAAAAAAAATCTATATAAAAACACATGTATACTAAGATTCTAAACAATTAATTATATATATGCATATTATAACAGTTTTATCTTTTAATGTTGTAACAATCCAAAAATTAGTGATGTCAAGATATTTATCATCTTCTTTTTTTCAATTCTCTCTTTGGCCAAATGTTCAAGAGAAGAAGAAGGTTTTCAAACGTTTTAATTTTAACCCTTTGATTAGTAAGCTATTTCAAGTCCATTTTTTTTAATTTATATTTTTAAGATTGTGGAAGCTTGATTTAGCTAGCCCATGTATTATTTTGCAAAACTGTTAAAGTTTTCAAAAGTTGCTATTGTTGATTTCTTGAAGTTTCTTGTGCTAAATTATTAGATTTTTAGCTTAAATATGAAAAATGACTAGTTATAAAGTTTAAATGTTAGTTTCGTAACATAAGGACTAAAAAGAATTATTTGTAACACTGTTATGAGACTTTGATAAAAATAAATAGTAGAGAGCTTATAAAGGAAGAGATTGAAATAAGATTAGAAAACGAAGCTCAAATTTGAAAGATATGGCTATTTCAGTTTTAGGGACTAAATTGAATAAATGTAAAAATTTAAGGGACATTTGAAAAATAAAATTAAACTGATTCATGCTTATAATAGGATTATATGAGATGTTTGGAATTGATAAGTTGGACTTAATTATTGTATAGACCAATAATTGAACCAAATCGAGGCTAGTTGTTGAAAAGCAAAAATTGTCTAATAGTCCTTAAAAGCTTGTTTGGTTACTGTTTCGCAAGGTAAGTTCATATGGAACTTACTAAGTTAATTCATGTTATGTTTTTATTTATATAAATTGAATAATTATATTTGTTATATGTTTATTTTGTTATGCAATGTATGATATCGAGGGAAATTGAAAATAATTATTTGAGTTTAAAATATTATGTTTGAGATTGATTATCGAACTAGAAGACTAATTTAAACAACAATAGAAATTTGTGTAACTTAGTGATTATATGTATTGGCATTGAATTTGGTTGGAATGTATTATGTTATATAATGAAACTAGAAGAACTTACTTAAATCATGGGAGAGCAAATTGTTTAACTAAACACTTTATTGACAACAGCAGTATTACAACTTTGAAAATTTACCAAAAATTGTAGGAATCGAGTTAAAGTTTGAATCTAACATTAATTTAAATCTTATTGAGTCTAGTTTTGCACAAAAGCAACGGTGAAAGCAATAGAATTGTATATTATGAGATATAATATTTTTTATGAGACAATGTTAGAATGATTTCGGGTTCAGTTGTTCTAAATTTGAAAAATCATTATAAATTGTAAAAAAAAATTTAGGTGATGGAATTTATATGCCTAGAATATTAATTAGTCTATTTCCAAGGAGAAAAACAAAAACATAATCGAAGACTTATAGTGAAAGATATTTAATTTTTAGTGAAGAAGAGTCAAAGTTGCCTAAAAGCAGAATAGGGAGAGGTTTTAAAAAAACAAAACTGGTATTAATCTACCAAGAAATAAATTATGAAATTTTTATGATAAACATTTTATTGAGTCAGGTTTCAAAAACAAAAAGCGGATCTTAATTTCGAATTATGTAGGTCTAAATATAAATAATTTAGTAATTACTACTCAAGAAGACAGTTCTATTAAAAGTATATGTCTAAATAGTGAAATGATAATTCATGTTACGTAAAAACGTGTCATACTAAGGCTAAAGATTCTTTTATAAATACTTGTACATAAAGGAAGTGGAATAGAGAGGAGGAGGAGGAAAAATAATAGAAGAGTTATAAAATGAATTAACAGTTGATTATGACTGATCAAATCATATTGGTGTAAATTTAATTGATTATTGAGATAGATGGCTAAATTGAATAAAAGTGAAAATCTTAAAAACTAAATGAAATTGTGAAATTGGTTTGGAATTGAAATGGTATTATATGTTATGCATGAAATGATATCATGAGTGATAAATTGATGATATTAAGATCGATAGAATGAGAATTGAACTTATAAGAAAATTGGATAAATTATTACCTTATTAATTGCTCGGGTGGAGTTATTTTGACTATATATCAATTAGCGCTGGGCGCATTTTACTTCAGACGTTCCGATGAATGCTAGGTGCAAACTAATTACTTCAGATATTCTAATGAGGCATTGGGTGTCAAATGGTTACTTCGACTTTGTGTCGATGAGTGCTAAGTGCAATATTTACTTTTGTTATATCGATGAGCGTTGGGGGCAATCTATTTTATTCAGAAATTATATGATGAGGCACCAAGTGCCAAATTGGGGTGTTGGTTGGATTTGTGTATCCGTCCATATCCAAGTCAAGTTAATAAGGATTTAATATGTAAAAATTTATAATTATAATGAAAAGAATAGTTAATGTGAAAGAAATTTGTAAACCAGATTAATAAGTCTGAAAGATTGGTATGAAATTGTGATGAATTCAACGATTCAATTTGGAAAATGACATGTTAACATGATATATTTCTAACTAGTTATTTATTCATATTTAAGATGATTTATAAGATACATTTACAATGAGATGTTGTGTATTGATGATTAATTGAATTGTGATTCTGAAATTGAATGTGAACATATATATTGGATTGAACTATAATGAAATCATTGTCATATGATAAGAACAATGTACAGGGTACGAGTATGCAAATACGATAAAATTCAGGATATGATATGTGGAAATATGAATGGTTCTATCAGGAGTGATATTATAATTGGAATTAGAAATTTAACAATGTAATGAAATAGATTGACAATAAATATGATAATGAAATGAGTTAGTGACTTGATAAAAGATATCGAAATGAAATAGTATAATGCTATGGAATCAATTGTGTATATATGTGGATCATGATAAAGGAACTACATGAACTTCTGTGTGAATAAATTGGAAATGAGCTTTGGGGAGGCTAAAATGAATACGAATGAGTAGATCGACTCCAGAAAGAGATTTAAATGGTTTATTGTTGTGGAATGTGTTAGGAAATGTGCCCATATTGTAGTAAACATGTAACTGTTTTTTATTTATTTAAACGATGAATAAATAAATAAAGTTAATTTCACATTTCACTATTATGTCTTTTGTATTTATTGTTTTTTATATTTTGCATGCATAGCGAAATTGTGACAATCAAATATTAGCTCATTGATTGTCTAAAGTTCAAACTGAAGATAAGTGGCATTGTAAAGAACGTTTACATTGCGAGAAAGATAACTTACTTTAGTAGATGTCTAAATGAATCTGTAATCCCGTAAAAGAATCAAAGTGAACATTTGATTCAAATACTAAGAAGGATTATTATGTCGTCTACAATTCTAATTAGAGAGATGACTATTCTTGGCTATCGGAGCAGTTAACTCCATGAGTAGAGATATAAATGTATTCATTGGTACAATGATACATTGGACTGGACCCAAGATAAATTAAATTTGAATCCGTTTGTAAATTAATTCACTTCTGACGTTCATGGTGTGATTTATCTAAGTTTATTTTCCATTGCGTTTTCCAATCTGCTTTTCCAACATAATGACCATGAAATTGATTTTTTTAATGTTAATGACATAAATGTTTAATTCATGATTGGTATTGAGTTTTAAAAAGGCTTTATAATAGGTGTTGGCATGTAAATGCGATTGATCACTTCTATTGCATTGATAAATGTATTGGTTTGACACTTGATATGAATGACATACTAGTTGGATGTTACAATTTTCTTAACTTGTAATTTTGTTATTTGAATCATAAAAATACTACCGAGTTCCATTGCTCAACATATGGTTTGTTTTTTGTGCGCAAATTAGGCATAATTCAAGATATTTGAACTAAGACTTCAACATCCAGTCAATAATCCCGATCTCGTCAATGTTTGTATATTCCGTTTTCATTCAATGTTGGCATGTACCTAGTTGAGTCTAATTTGGTTTGTTCTTAAGTAATTGCTCTTGTTCAATTTGGTACCATATGATGGATGTTTGGTTCATGTTCAACCTTAGATTAGTTCTTGGAGCTTTTGTGAACGTGTGTAAATCCCTTAAATAGTTGATTATTGTGATTAATGTTTGTTCGATTGAATTAAATCTTACAATGGCTTAAAATTGAAATAAGTTGATCGTAGTCGTTCCAACGACGAATGTGATATCATGTTGCTCGAATTCGGCGATCGAGTCGGGTATAGGGTGTTATAATTTTTTTCTAATAATTAAAGTATAAATTATATTCATAATATTATAAATATATTATATTTAAAAATTTTAAATATATATTTTAAGTTGTTTATATCTTTCAAATATTATTTCATCAATAAATTTAATTAATACATCATTATTTAATCAATAACAATTTTATAAAATGCACGAGCAAGCCATGCATCTCACGAGATCGAAAACTACTATATATATATATATAATATTAAGGGTGTTTTTGATAAACTATTAAAAGATTTTATTCCATTAAAAATAAAAGTTCTCAATATTTATTTTTTAAAATGTGTTTGATAATCTTAATATTATTTATTTAATATAAAATTTTCAATAAAGCAGTCGTTGCATAATAGGTAGATAGCTATTTATTTGAAAATGTTAAATTTAATTTTATTTAAAAATAGATTTTTGAGATAGATTTTGTTTTTTCTTTTCTAAATAAAATATCCAAAATTATTATATTTAAGTTTTATCTAAAACAATGCAAAATATTATATTATATTTAAGAAATAAATAATTTTAAAAAATAAAATTATTTTTATCAACCACCATATTTACTTCAATACTTAATTTTAATTAATGTACCAAATAATTTTCTAATATATTGTAAATTTTAGTTTCAACATTTATTTTTTTTTCACTTTATCAAACAAAACTTAAGTTTTGTGTAAAAAGTTTATTTTTATTTAGGTTAATTACATTAAAAATCTCCAAACTAAAATAATTTAATTGATCCCCAAACCATCTGTAGTAATAGATCCTTCCATCAACCATTTCAAAATCTTTTCTATTTGACTTGTGTCACCATCTGAGTGCAACACATGTCTATTTTCAAACTTTTCTTTTATATTTTTCTTTTCGTTATTCTTTCTTTTTTATATAATAAAAAATTTAAATTAAAATAATTTATTTTATACGTAAAATATAATTAATTATAATATTATTTAATCATATTAGTTTAACAAAATATTCTTAATTTTTTTCTTTTACATCTATTAGAAATCATATTTTATAAATAATTTATAAAATATTAAACTAATTTATATTTATTTTAAAAAAATTGCTCTTTCTTCTATTTTTTTTTATCTATCTCCTTGTAACTTTTTTGTCCTTTAAACTAAAGACCATAACGACAAATTTTAGTGGCTCATAGAAGTACTTAAAACATACGTTTTTAATTTTTATATTTGTTATCACTTTTTGTCTGTTTATAAATAAATATAAAGAAAATATATAATATTTTATATTAATTGAAATAAATTTTATTTATTAAAATAAAAATAAATGTATTCTAAATTAAATAAGGTAAATAAAAATTTATATTCCATAAATAATTTATGTTTTACATGATTATTTTATTCGTAAATAGTAAAAGAGTAAACTAATATAAATGAATGTATTTTAATTAATTACTAAAATTATTTTAAATTAGTATATATATATATTTTTTTATGTATTTATTTATCTAATTAAATTTATTTTAATTGAAATAAATAATTTATAATTAATTGTAAATTTAAAATTAATTAATTTGTAACATAAAATATTGTTTGTTTTTATTTTAATTATTTATAATGAACAAAAGAAAAAAAAAGAATAAATTGTAAAAAAAGCTAACTTGCTATACAACTATATGATGGCATAAATACAGAACTGGAGAAGAGACCTTCCTTTTATAAGAACCCAAAAGAACAATGAAGAACGGATTTTCTCTCGTCTTCAACCGTAAACAATATTCTTAACACTCTGCTTTCTTTGTTTTCACAATTTTTTCCATCTCACTCCCTTACTTTTTCGATTCTCTGTCCATTTAAGTGAATCCACTTCCTTTAACACCATCACATTCTATTTCTAATTTCCTCCCTCGTTTAGTACTTGTATCAATAGGTAAACTAATAGGTTAAAATTATCCCGTAGGCTTTATTTGTGATCAACAATTTTTGTGGGCATTATGTGGCAATAGTCTGTTGCTTAATTAGCGGGTCGGCCTAAATTGGTTGGTGTTGTCTTTTGCTAATGTTCGTGGGTTCTTTTATTGTTATTATTAATAATTAAATCTAAATAAAATTTTTTTATTGCTATTTTATTTAATACTAGTGTAAATATTATAAACTAAAATCATTTCAACAGCGTGGTTAAAAGTTAATGGGCTTTTTGTTTCGGCCTTTGAGTGCACAATCATTTTATTTTAATTGAAGTGAGACATGGATAAATATGATTTTTATACGTGTCATTTGATCCCGCCTACCTTATTAGTCCCCTTCTATCACTGGTAAAAAGTAACATTAGGCACAAGAGTACAAACTCAAAATCACACACCATTCGACAGACAACATAGTTGTGAAAGACTTAGAAAACGAGTCCCCAAGACTCGAGGAAACCTCCATCCAAGACAAAGGACGGAAAAATATTAATCCGAAACAGACTTCGTCTTACTAGTATAATGGCCGGAACCCGGCATACAGACGATATCTTTATTCTACCTGAAATGTAGAGCACGGCTAAGGGCGGCTCTCTTGAACTTGAAACCACCGATGACGTCTTTCTTCTACCTGGAGGAAACACGGAAGCAGAAGATATATACAAGGCTGCTGGAGAAAATGCAGCACAAGCTCCAAAACTTAGTCGACCGATAACAAGGGGGTCGAGGCACCAAACGGGACAGCCAAACGTACCGTTATGAAGAGGAGAGGGAGATCTATTGAACCCCTACCGTCATGGTCAGAGAAGTCACCGGAACCAGCAGCTACAGAGGAGAGCAAAACGAGAGGGAAAATGTTTCTGCCCAACCCAAACTAAAGTTAATTTCATGACAAGTCTGACAATCTAGGGATATTATATGGTTAAGGGTGGGAAAAATATAATTTAATCTTAGAGCCAAACCTTGTTAACTATTAGAATAGAAATATAATTTTTTGAGGATAAGTTAGAAATTATATGTTGAATTTTTTAAATTGAATTATTAATTTTAAAATTACAAATAGGGTAAATTACATTAATAGCCACTTAATTTTGGAGTAACTGATAAAATAGTTACTCATGTTTTAATTTAGTCACTCAATTTTTTAAAAATAATAAAATAGTCACTAATGTTATTAAAAAGTGACAAATCAGTCCCTCATTAACATTTTCTGTCATAGGCTTAACGGGATAGTTGACGTGGCCAGTTAACTAGTTGATGTGGCCAGTTAACTTGCCACATTGGATGAGTAGTCAAAGGGTCAAAAAGGAAAAAAGATGATTGGTTGAGGTAAAAATAAGAATAGGAGAAGAAGAAAAGAAGAAGAGGAGAAGAAGAATAGAAAATGGAGGAGCTTCATACCAACGATTCCTAAGGGTCAAAATCTGGGAATTCAAAAATGACTACGCTTCCACAACATCGACGCCTTTATGGCCAATGCCCTCCGTTGCATCATGATCTCCGAGGTTCCCACCATAGCCATCAACCTGTCAAAATCAAAGTTAACTCTTCTGTCATAAAAGACAAGTTCATCGCCCATTAACTGACCGGATGAGTAATCATCGGAGACAAATAAACTTGACTTTGTATCACAGTTGCACCAATCTTAAATCCTGGAACCACCGTGAAACTGACCCTAACGTCAACATTGCCATCGTTAATTCCGCTGGATAAAAGTAATTCTTCAGTCACATTTTCCATGTAAATATTCGAGAAGCTGCAATCTTTTTTTACCTGAAAGATTGAAACTTATTCATGCATTAAAGATCCCAAGCAATGCAAGAGCCAAAACCGTCTAGACATCTCTGCAAAAGCTGTGAAAAATTTTGTATTCGGGAACCCACTGGAGGTAACTAGCTTCCTTTGGCTCAAGTTCCCGAAAAAGGAACACTCCATTTTAGCATGGACAAGGTTGAGGTACTTGATTCTGGTGAATCTAGCTAAAAAAAAGCTTAGGTTTTAAGCTAAATATGATTTAGGGTGTGCAGATTTTAAGGTCTTAAATGTGTTGAAATGCTGCTCGGGACAAGTCTTTTTGAGTCAAAATCTTTTGCGACCCCAAAGTTAGGGGAGTCGAAGCCTTCCAACATTGTTTTACATATAAAGGATTCAAATGCAAAGCACTTATGGATTTCTCTTGCAAAAATAACTCTAGGTTCAATAGTTTTAGCAGCTGCATCAAGATGGCTATGGTGGGAACCTCGAAGATCATGATATGGCAGAGGGCTTCATCTATGGAGGCGTCAGTGTCGTGGAAGTGTAGTTGTCTTTGAGTTCCTGAATTTTGACCCTTGCGAATCACTGATACGAAGCTCCTTCCATTTTCTCTTTTTCTTTTCCATTTCTTCTCTTATTCTTCTTTTTCTATTGTTCTTCTACTGCCCAAACTTCTTAAATGTGGTTGTTTAAATGACAACTAGCCCACCGTTACATGCCATTTCACTTTTCCATTACGTCTGTAATGGAAAATGATTAAAAGGACTGTTTTGTTATTTTTCAAAAGTTGAGTGACTGAATTGAAACCTGAGTGACTGTTTTGTCAGCTACCCTAAAGTTGAGTGACTATTGGTGTAATTTACCTTTACAAATATAATTATATCATTTTATTCAAAGGGCTAAAACAGTTGTCTTCACTTCTATATTTTCCCACCTTATTCTATTTATGTTCTATTTTTCTTATTTTATTACTCCCATTCGTGTTTAGCAATGATAAAATCACCCCAGATATGTCGTGCTTGATTTATGAAAAAGTCAATTGTCAACGTGTCATAGTGTTCTACTGATGCTATAGTTATATCGTTGCCGACCTTAAACCCTACAACCAAAGCTTACTTAATAGCATGTATTTTAGTTAAATTAAAATCGAGCCGTTTGTCCAAAAAGTATTGAAAGCAATGATAAAATTCATTACACTCCTAGAGAAAGAACTTAAATTCGAATATTGAAGACAACATTGTCGAGAAGAATAGTTATAAATTCCGAACATATACTGTAAGATAAATGTGGAGAATATTAAAAAGAAAATTAAGGCTTTTGCCATAATCTTTTGTTAATTACCTATTGTTGTTTTAATTAGCTTTAGATTGACTTAAATTGTGTTTAATAATTAACTCAAGTTTTTTCTTTTATATTAATTCATTTTAATTAGTAAAGTACCATGGAGTCCCTCATATTGGAAGTTAGATTGGATTTTATTCTCTCTATTTAAAAAATAGACAAATTAATCCATATATGTTAGATTAAATAGCAATCTGATCATTGTTAAAACTCTATTCATTTCTACTATTAAAAATTAGTCATTGTATGTTAGTTTATTCCATTAGTCACAACATCTTTTAAGAGTATAAATGGATAAAATTTTAATAGAAATACATATGATTTTTTAATAAAAAATAAAATACAATTTAACTATTAATAAAATGATTTCCATAATACTTTTACTCGTAATAATCTAGATTAACTCAATTCTACAATTTTGCCTACTCATGTTTGAGTTCAATCTTCGATTTCTAGGTTTAGTTTGTCACTCGAGCTTTAGAACCCCAAGCCCGTTCCTACATTTTACTCCACCGCATCTCTTGATTGAGTTTAGCCTAATGGTGTTGTATATTATTTCTTAATTATTTTGAAATGGTAATAATGAAAATTTTAAATTTGGTTTAACAAGATTAAGGGTGAGTTTGGATGGGCGGTGCGTTTACCTGTAATTAGTGTAAAAATAGCAGTGATGGTGAGATTAAATATTATAGTGTAAGACAAAAAGTAAATTAAACGCACCGTACCATACCCCACCACTTATCCAAACTCACCCTAAATAATTGTAAATTCATTTCTCACTATAGCAAAACAGGTTTTTAATGACCTTTTTTTGGCCCTATAGCGACATTTATAAGCGCCGCTAAAACCGTTTACGGCGCTTATCAAAAGCACTACAAAAAATGTTGCTCTAGATAACGCTGCTAAAATTTGCGGCATTTATGTAGAAAAACACCGTAAGAGAGTCGAGCATGTTTTGGCGTTTGTAACTAAAAACATCGCAAAAGATCATGTTTTTAGCGGTGTTTGTAGTAAAAGTGCCTCTAAAAATCATGTTCTATAGTGGCGTTTGTGAGAAAATGCCACTAACATTAACAGATTTTTCCAACCTATTTTATTTCATATAGAACCCGAATTTTCAACATATTTTCCTATAACTTAAAATCCAACAACAAACTTCAAATCTAAATGATACTATCATGAAAGAAATATGCATATGATTTAAATTAATAACTGAAATTAACAAAATATATTCAAAAGTTATATTGCTAAGATATTCTCACAATAAGAAAATAAAAGTCTAAGACGGCGGATTCTACGATTGATTCTACTGAAACATCTTCATCATATTTTGAAGCTGTAGCTGGAGTTCGTCATATTTTCTTGTTGCCTCTGCTGCTGCCTCTGCTTGTTTTCATCATACCTTTCTTCCAGGAATAATCATAAATAAGATAAAAGAATATTGTTTCATGCAAATCCACGGAGGCAAATTGTAAGGAACAAGCACTATAGGCCAAGAACTGTACGAAGTACTCATGATTTTAAAAGAATTAAATCTATCAGATGCTAGCCCAAGCCTCACATTCTAAGGATCGCTTGCAAAGCTTGAAAATTTCTTGTCAAATGATTTCCAAGTTAAAGAATCCGTAGGATGCCTTAATAATCCATCATCGGTTCGTTCATCATGATGCCACCTCATAGACTCAGCTGTCTTTGACGCATGAAAAGACTTTGAAGCCTTGGTATTAGTGGAAAATATCGCAAAATCTTTACTGGCTTCTTTCTTGACTGTGCCTCTCCTTCATCCTCATTCACATCTTCTGCATTCTTATTCATCCAACAAGATTTATCGCAAACATGTCAAGACTATTAGTTTTTCCGATCACCTCAATACAACATGCAATCATTTGGGCAACTATGATTTTTGTTGTACCCAATGCCTAAATCTTTTACCAGTTTCTTCATATCTTTGCATGAATGAAGGATTTTTGCAAACAGAAACATATCTCTCAAAATCTCTAATAGTAGCGTAAAAGAGTTTTCGGTCCACCCTTCCAAACATTTTAAGTGAAAAAGACGAATGTAGAAGGATAGTTTTGAAAATTTTGATCCCTCATAAAGTTCTTCATTCATTTCATTAAGTAACTTTTAGAACTTCGCCGCTTCTCCATTTGGCTCTTGATCAGGTGCACTTCTTCTCGTTTTAGTAAAAACATTTCCACCAATATCAAAATCATAGGATGCAATAATTTTAGGTGGAAACGATTGCAAACCATGACTATGTATATTAAATGCATCCTGCAACATACCTTCCATGTCAACTTCTCTAACAGACTAATGGTGAGCATTATGAGGATAGGTAAAATTAATCCTTGAAGAGGTTCTACGGGGTGTACACTCTCTATAGAAAATCCATTTTTTATACCCCCGAATAAAACCATCAACAATTAGATATTTGTAGACAGCTTCACAAGTATGCCAATTGATGTTGCCACACTTCTTACATGGGCAAAGAATCATATTCTCTTGGCTTGCATTTTGAAATACAAAATTTAGAAAAGTTTGTACTCCATTTCGATAGTCGTTGCTTACCTTTGACAAATCCATCCAACTTTTATCCATTTCGTAGTTCTTGAAGTTTAAAGTTAACAATAAATTACGGTTATGTAAGTGTTCTAAATATATTTAAATCACGTCATTGTACTAAAATAGATAATATATATCAAATATCTAATTAGGTTGTTTTCTAATTCTCTATTTCTAATTAAAACATATAAGTAATAAATTTACCACAACCAAATCAAATAAACAAGCAATTTTAAATTTTAATTAAATTAAATTAAAACATGTAAGTAATAAGATGTACTTACTAATGCAATTAAGGAGAGCTTAAAATAGAGTTGTTTGATTAAGCAATTCAAATGAGCCTATCGAATACTTCTTTTGTAGGGATCCAATTCACTGTTTTTATAAAAAACATAATAAATAAATGATAAGATAAATTGACATTAATATATATTAATTCATGTTATTTAAATTACAAGAAGCTAATTTGTAGCAGTTTGTATCATTAAAGCATGGAACTAATTAGATAGAAGAGGAGATCTAAAAATCATGTCTCAATTTCTAAACCTCCAGATAATGTCAACACACGAGCTGACCTGATTTGTTGCAACTCGAACGGATCAAGCAACGATGGATGGAGCAGATGGCTGTCAAGCTTCGAAACAAGAGTCAGACAAGCAGAGGACTGTCGAGCAGTGATGGATGGAGCAACGTCGACGATGGAGATACAGATCGATGGCAAATGCACTGTCGACGACGATGCAGCAGCAGGCGATGGGAAAGAAAAAACTAAGTTAGGGAGTTAAAGAAAACAATTTGGAGGAATAAAGGTTGGGGGGTCAGCTATCAAAACGGCGCTTTCAATAAAAATTAAAAAATATTCGTAGCGTTTATGGGCAAAACGCCGCTATTGCTTTACCTTTAGAGGCGTATATGAGAAAAATACTGCTATTGTTTTACCTTTTGCGGCGTTTATGGGAAAAATGCGGCTATTGTTGTTATACCTTTAGCGGCGTTTAGGGAAAAACGACGCTATTTCTTTACTTTTTGTGGTATTTATGGGAAAAATGCCGCTAACGCTGCTCCCATTCAGTGTACCTTTGCGGCGCGTAGCATAAAATGCTGCTAAATATGTACTATTTATGACGCTATTTCAACAATCGCCACTATAGAATGACTTATTACGGCATTTTTCGATTAGCGCCACTAATGGCATATATTTGTGGCGTTTTTCAAGACAAACGCCGTTTGAACATTTGCGGCATTTACGATCCAAACCCCACTAAAAACATCACTAAAAGCTTAATTTGCTGTAGTGTCTTAACAAGATTATTAGAGATTTTCATTTGGATCAACCTTGCGAAAGTGATAAATACCTAGTTGCCCATATAATGGACTTTCGAAGTTCAAACCCCATTGTGTATTAAAACTTTATTATTTTTAAAACATAATATAATTTTTGGCCCTAAATTTACTTTAATTTTCGTACTTTTTTTTCACTTTGGTATATGAACTTGGCAATTAAATTCATTTTGGTTCTTGAACTTGGATTTCATTGAGATTTGATGATGTGACTAGTGTTTTAGGAATATGATTGGATTGGTTAGTTGGATTGATTGGATTGAGAATCGATCATTGTATTGGTCCAAACAAAGGGGTTGAATCGATTGAATCGAAAGTTGCTCAAAAATGGCAAAAATCAAAAATTGAGACAAGAACGGTAGTTGAACCGATTTAATAATTTTTTTAATTTTTTAAAATTTTTTATGAATTTTTAATTAATTATTTAACTATTGTTGGTCTAGCAGTTGAACTGATTAAATCGATTGAATCGGGAACTATGGTCTGATTGGTTCACTAGTCCAACTATTAGAAAATTGTATGTGATATTTTAAAATTGTATAACGTTATTACCTAAAAAATTATTATTTTAAGTTTAAAGCGATCATGTGCGATCATGTGACATAATCTCAAAATATCACATCATCAATTTTTTTTAAATTCAAGAACCAAAATGAATCCATTTACCAATTTTGAGCCAAAATTATATTTTCCCTTTTGAAAAAATAACTTTAGTTAAACTTAAGATTTATTGGAAAAAAACTTTCAACGATTACAATCCAATAACATTAATTCTCATGATTCAAGGAGCTTTTATACTCTTGTTTGCTTGTATCTTTGGATCATTTAGAAATCTAGAATCGAGTTCATTTTAAAAAAGGATTGAGTGAAAGATTGAGCTCAATCCTTAGGTGTCCTCAAAAGTATCAATGATTTCTTTGTTTTGGGCTCTTTTGACTCTGACCTTTCTCTGACCACCCAATCAAGGGTCTCAAGATCTCTTGACACCGAAAGGCCAACTCTTCATTAGACACTTTGCTTAAACATTATCCATGACAATTAAAACGACATGATAAGTGGAGTTACAATCGCACAGGACTGTTGTATATTGAAAACTTTAAATTCACTAGCAAACTTCAAGCTAGAATTCTTATTCTGTATTCTATTCTTCTTATTCTCAAAGCTCATAATGTCACTTCTTATAGGCTTCTAGGTAATGATAAAAATTAAGTTTACATTATCCTTGGATGCACCATTGCAGGATGAAAGCTCCTACAGACTTTTGAAAGCATTTGCCACCTCCTTCCACCATGGGATAACGAACAACCTGCAACTCGGAAAAGAAATTAAACAATTGGTAGCATGTGCATTCAAAGTTTTCACTAGCTTCTCCTGCCCGCAATTTGTTTCTTGCTATTGTACCCCCACAAAAAGTGAGTGGTTGCAGTTTTCTGTTAACATCTTAAACAAAGATGGACTGTCATGGAAGCTAAGGGCCTTGGTCACAATTAAAAAAAAAAAAATCTTATTATACTCTTGAAATAATTGCAAATATTTTAATTATCCTCAAAATTTTAAAAATATCTCATTAAATCTCTTAAAATCTTAAAAAATTTTAATTAAAATCTTCAAAATTTAAAATTTCTTATAGAACTCCTAACTTTTTTAAAAATTTAATTAATTTTCTAGAATATAATAATACCAAAATCCACCACTAACTTTAAAATTCGAGATTCAAACCCGACACTCCGAGTAGAGATGATAGGGTAGCTAAGCTAAGGCTTAGTTTGGATGGGCGGTGTGTTTACTTCCGGTGAGGTTAAAAACAACGGTGGTGATGAGATTAGTTACTGTAGCGGTGAGATTGGATATTGTAGTGGTGAGATTAGAAACAATGGTGGAGTGTCTGTTTGGATTTAAACGCAGCTGTAGCGGTGATGTGAAAATATAAAATGACTAATAAGGACATTAAATTAGAAATGATATATAATAGAATTTTTTTAAATTATTTTACTTTTACAAAATTATTAAAAATAGGTAAATTTATAAATTCATTTAATAAAATATGTTTATTAAAATGTTTATTTTTAATTAATTAATATTAATTTTATAATGGTAATACATATATAACTACTATTTAAAAAAAATCAGCAAAACAAACATATATTAAATAAAAGGTTAAAATTGTAAAAAACTATGTTGATTGGGGTTGCTTTTTTTTCATTGGAGCTGAAATCTCCAGCTAATTTTCAGCCTTCCAGTGTGGTTGAAATGCATTCTCACTGGACTTTCATGTTGAACCAAATAGCAGTGCAGTGACGTTGGTAGCAGCAACTGCACCTCACTGGCAATAACTGCTGAACCAAAGGCAACCTAAGCTAAGCTATCCATTGGATTCGGATAGCACTAACCCACCAAATCCGCCTAAAAAACCCATCACATTATGGCACAGTGTATGTATATCATCATTAATTTATGAAGGGTTCTTTTAGTAATTTTATCATATAAATTTAAAAAATTATGAAAATGACATAACTTTAAAATTAATTATAGAAATGACCTTGTTTCTATAGTAGAGTTGGGTATCACTAATTTCTCAAGTAAGACCATCCTAAAAATTCCCCCAATTATGTTTTAATCATTACAAAAAAATAAAATTTAGTGTCGCTTGACAAATTGGCGGCACCAGACTAAAACGTGAAGGAATAAAACGTTCAGGGATCTGATGAAGTAATTACCTTTTTAGATTGGCTAAAAAAAATGCAAGCACCAAATTAAAATTTTGGCCTATTTGCATGTTAGGTTTGTCTCATTTTGAAACTAAATTTAAATAGTCATTAAAAGATATAAAAAAAATCTCTCTCTCTCTTTTTTAAAGTTTTTAAAAAATAATAAACTTGAAAAAATTATATAAAATTATTATTTAAATTACCCCTCAAAATATTTCTTCAAGTTTATCTAAATTTAAATAGGCTAGGAAATGAACTAAAAATGTTTAAATTTAGATAAATTTGAAGAAATTTTCTTAGGGATATATTTGGGTAATTTAAATGAGAAATATATATATATATATTTGTTTTAAAAAAATAAATGAGAAAAGTTTTTGTTTTTTATTAATTAATTTTTTAAGGACTATTTAAATTTAATTTTAAAAAATGATAGACTTAATATGCAAATAGATAAAACTTTTAATTGGGTGCTGGCATAATGTTAGTGACACTTTTTCTCCTCCAATAAAAATTTAAATAAAGCAATTGCTTTATCAGGTCCTTAAACGTTTTGTCTCTTCACGTTTTAATTCAGTATTACCAATTTATCAGGTGGGACCAAAAGAATTTTTTTTTAATGATTAAATCATAACTGAAGGAATTTTTTAGGGTGGTGACGCCTGGGAATGTGGTAACACCTAACTCTACTGTAAAATCATGTCATTTTCATAATTGATCTTGAAATTTAGTCAATTTTATAATTTTTTAAATTTATAGAGTCAAATTTCTAAAAAAAAAAAACCAGCCTCCTTTGCAGTCCTCATTTACATCACATGCCTTGTTCATCTCCAACAACGATCTCAATAATTGCAGAAAAAAATTTGAGAATGAATTGGACATCATCAGTTTGATTCTGTCTACTCCATTTCAATTTTAGTTTATTTTGTAATTACACATATTCAATTCAATTTTCAGCTTATAAGTTAAATTTATATACCTATATATTCTCAGGCTGACACGTGCATAAGCCAAGCTCATTTTCTTTTCTTTTTTTCTTTCATTTTATGAAAATTGTTTATTTTCAGTTTTCGTCCTTCCATTATGCTTCAATTTGAAATTTAATCATCATACTTTAATTTCTAACATAATTTGATCACTATATTTTTATGATATTATTAATTAATTGAATACTTTTACAATATTATTAATTAATTTAAATAGTTAATATTGTTAACTTTTCAATTAAAATGTTACGTGGTTATATATAATTTGAAAGTGAATTTTTAAATCTAAAAAGTAGAGCGATTAAAATCTTTGAAAATAAAAGTAAGAGGACTGAATTCCAAATGTACGAAGTGCTGAGACTTATAGTCATGGTTGTTTGAACTAGATTGGACCAAGCAAGTACTGGTCCAGAGAGAGGCATCAAACTGATTGACCTATGAACCGATAAGAACCAGTTGAAGTAGGCTAAAAATTTGATTGAATTGATTTTTTTATTTTTAAATATTTTTTATGATTTTTAATAATTTATTTAATAGAACTGTTTGAACCAATATGGCTTGATAAGTTCAACCACTAGTCTGATTTTAAAAATCTTGCTTAGAGTATATTTTAATTCAAATTTTTACTCTATAATTTGACACAAATAAATAATCAATGCAGTGCAAAGCACGAATGAACTATACTAGAATTGATTTTCTCAATTTTAATATTTAGTAATATAAAGATAAATATTCACCTTTTTTATCATAAAAAAATTCCACTTTTAAATTACAAAAATAAATAAAAATGAACGTACTCGAATTGGTAAAGTTTTGTTTTACATTAATCATAATTTAAAATAAATGGAACTGAAATATTATTTAGACTTAATTATATTAAACATTCAATATATTTTGGTTGGGTTTTCAAACTTCACATTTTCAAATTATTAATATTGTTGTTTAGTTATTAAAATTATTAATTTAATTATTAAATGAGATGTTAAATCTTATATGATATAATTTAAAATTAAAATTTTAAAGAAAAATGAATATCACGAAAATGGATGTAGAACAAAATTTTAGTTTTGAGATTTTTGAAACTTTTACGTAAACTATCATTCACTCTCTTTTTTAGTTTTACTTTATTTTTAGTTTTTAATTTTAAAATTTACGCTACAATATTTTTTTAATTTTTATTTTATATTATATCACATAAAATTTTACAATCTTTTAATGGTTAAATTAATGATTTTAATAATAATAAATATTGATTAATTTAACCTAGATAAATTAAAGATATAATTAAATAAGAAACTAAATTAGAATGAGTTTGAATCTATTAGTTATAGAAAAGCATCGAAAATGAAAGGCTTTTTTACCTTACATAATACAAAAAAAAAAAACTTAAATGGTATGTCTATACCATTATTTATAAAAATGATATGTTTGCAATAGTGCTAGGCGTAGAGGGAGAGAGATAGGTGACACCACATAAATTTTATGGGGAGTTGTAATGTTGCTGGTGGTGGGTGGAGGGAGAGAGATAGGCAGCACCAATGGGAGGGGGAGGAGAGATAAGCGGCACCACTATCCTGACCGCTTGCGACGGCAAAGCCGATCACTAGTCACAACTTGGGAAAGGGAAATGAGGCTTGGGAAGGGAGATATGACAAGTCAGGAGTTGGGAAAGGGAAAAAAAATAAAGAGTTGGGTTTTGGGGAAAAAATGTATTTGTTTCAGTATATTTATGTATGTGTTGTGTGGGGTTGGTGAAAGAAAGAAAGGAGAAGGGGATTAAGGTTATGAATTTTATTTTATTTGTTTTGATTTATATAGGTTATGAATGTTATTTTTTAATTTTAGAAATGGTTTTTGTATTGAGTTTTATTGATATTTTGATTATTTATTTATTTATTTTACATAAGGGAAGAAAAAAAGAAAAGGTGTTTGAAAGAAACTCAGCAGGTATGTTTCTGTTTTTTTTTTAATATTTGTTTATTTTTATGTTATTTAGTAGATGCAAATAACATATGATCCATTGAGTTTATTTATTTTTTGATAGTTTTTGTTTTTGTTTTAACATTATTTTTTTGTATGGTCCCATTGTGTTGAAAATTTTAAGAGAATTAATTTATACATTTTACGTTAAATTGATTGAATACTAGTTAATTGAACTGAATTATCTTTAAAAAATTTTACAGTTAAGAAATGTTTAATATCTGTCACGTAATAAAAAAATTGTTATTGGGATAAAAAATTATTTGAAAAAAAATAAGTGAGATGGTTTTGAAAAAATAAATGATCGACTTATATTAGTGTACCCCAAATTACATATTTATTGATTTATTTATATGGGTAAAAATATTATTAAATCATCAAAAATAACAAATGGTGCAAAATTCATTTTCGTTATTTGTTCAGGCGGTGATTAAATTTTTTACTTGAAACTGTAGACATCAGATCACACATCAAATACAATTAATGTGTTAGTAATAAAATTGTTATTTCTTATTAAGGGGTCACCTTATAAACCTCCACATAATTTTTTTTTAATTTAAGTGGTATATATTAACTATTACTATTGAATATCTTGTTAGGGTCCTTATTGCGTACTGAGGGGTCGTGTCAATAGTATGGGCTATCTACTAGATGAACGTCTTATGCCATACTTGAAGGCATCCGAATTTGGATCGACGACATTGATCCACATGTCTGATTCGAAGTACAACTTAATCACTGCTTTGGTCGAGCGGTGACGTCTGGAGACTTACACTTTTCATTTGACGTGTGGGGAGTACACCATTACTCTGGAAGATGTTGCACTGCAACTTGAGTTCCCAACCGACAACATAGTGGTCATGGTTTTAGTACATTGTTCGATCCGGAGACCCTTTGCTATGATTTATTAGGATGCTCGACCGGTGATGGTAACGATAAATTAATGACTTTGAGATTTTCATGGTTGAAGACGAATTTAGAATATTTACCAAGTACTGCCACTGAGCGAGAGATGATGTGCATCGTTTAAGCATATATAATGCATATGACAGGGGGGCGTACTCATGCCAGATGCAAATAACAACAAGGTCCACTTGATATACTTGTCCCTGTTATCTGATTTATACGCTGCCCGTTCATACAGTTGGGGTTCAACAGTATTAGCTACATTGTATCATGAGCTTTTTCGGACGACAAAGCGTCGTGCCATGGACATAGATGGGTGCTTGGTATTGTTGCAGTCCTAGGCGCTTTATAGGATACCATTCTTAGCATTAGTTACTCACCTAACATATGTTTTCCATCTCGTTAATAGGTTGATAAAATTTAACCATTATAACAATATTTTTTTTAATGAAAATTTGTTCTAACAAGTTTACTTTTTTCATAGATGGAGTTCTTCTCTGGGTAACGAGAGGTCATATACGCTTTTGATTTACCGCTAGATGATTGAGACATACACTGGGGAGGGGGTAATTTTTACTAATATTCATTAATGTACTTACTTTATTTATGTTATTTGACTCGTGCTATTATAACAATATTATTAATTATGCAATTTACTTGGATATTCTTTCCTGCACATTATGGCTTTTGTTCCTCACTTTACTTACATCCATTCACACTTGTGGTGCATTAACTCACCCCTGTTGAATTTCTCAACAATTAAGTGGTGTAATGGGAATTGAGTACTATGATAGTTTGGGTGCATCCAACATATTTCGAATGTTCTGTGAAGTTTAAGGGTTGTACACTTAATAAACAAAATGGGGAAACATGACAAGAATTGGGCAGTAGAGTATGAAAAATATATTGTATTGTGGAATGATCTGAACGGAGACCTCGGATGGATTATGCATTTGATTTGCGGCCATTTGAGGAGTACCAACTCTAGTACATGGCATGTAGGCAATCTTTCTTATTTGGTGGGTGAACGATGCTTATCTCTTCACACATGCAACGAGTTAGGCACCTCTCACATTATCTACCACATCCGCCTCTTGCACCCGAACTGGAGCCAGTGCTTGAACTCAAGTGGTTTTATTTACTATTTAAGGGTAGTTCTTACCATCTGGACTTGGGGTCAATAATTATTTTCCAGCCTCATTAGGCTACGTATATTAGTCGAAGATTCTCGGTTCCATGTTTAATCAATCGGTTTTGAGATCACCAATTACGTTTGATACCTTCGGCCCATTACCACCCCAATACTCAACCCTCCCGGGCAAACCTTTGGGACATACGATTTCTCAAGTATGTTTAGCACACCACAAGGTTCGTAGATGGATGTTGTGAACGATGTCCCGGGTGAGGGTAACAATGACCACCGTGAGCACCCTGACACCATCGAACCATAAATTTTAGGGGGTGTAACATTATATTTACTGCATTTACACTGTAATTTAAATTTTCAAGTTTGTATTAATTTAATTATAACAAATGTTTGACTTAATTTTCAAGTTTGTAATTAATTTAGTTATAGCAAATGTTTGACTTAATTTTATTTGAAAACACTATAATAAATATGAAAATTCCATCATAATCATTAAATTTTTGTTACAAGCTTGAACATGGAGTACATTAATTCATATTCCATTCGATTGCGATGATTGTCTAATATGGTAGGTTTGATGGGGGCATTCAGTCTGGTTATGACCAACTACACGCCATAAAGTTTGCCCTCGATTTTCTCTTTCATGTCCATTTTATGATTATCCTGGTGACTTGTGGGCGACCTTTTGAGTTTCTACGTAACTCATTGTCTAAGATAAGCTTGAAAATCAGCGAAGGCACTTCCCATGTTGATAGATCACGCGGGACAAGGAACTTGTTTCCCTAAATACGTAATGTACACTCGAGAGTGTACAACTCATAGTAGGGGTGAGCAAAATTCGATTTGATTCGAAAAATAAAAAAAATTCAAATTTAGAATTATTTGAATCGAGTTAATCGAATCAACTCAAATTTTTTTTTGAATTTCGAGTTTGATCGATTTAAATTTTCGAATTCGAATAACTTGAATAATTAGAATAAAACGAATATAAAGCATATTTTTAAAATTTTAGGCTTTCACTTTAACCCAATTTCCCCTAAGCCCAAACCATTTTATTTTATCCCATTTTCCCCCAAGCCCATCTGCTTACAAGTCCATTTTCTCAATTCCTCCCCCAAATCAAACCCTTGCTTTAACAAACTCCATCATCAAAATTAGTTTTCTTTTTTTTTCTCTTAATTTTTATTTAGTTCAAATTTCAAACCCCAAAATCTATTTTCTTATAAAAACCCTAAATTAAAACCTAACTCTATTCTTCTCCTTCTTGTTCAAAAATCTCCAAAATAAACTTTTCGTCCTTCTTATCTTTCTTAATTATCAGTTTATTCAAATCCTCAAATCAAAATCCTTACCTCCAAATCGAGTTGCTATTCCTTCTGACCAGCGCACTCTGTTCTCTTCCATTTTAAGCTTGAATTTTCTGCATCTTTAAGGTTTGTCTTGAAATATTTTTGAATAGTTGAATATTTTTGCTCTATTTTCATCTTTCTATTTTTTACTGCTTAAGTGCATGATGAATGTTTTTTCGAAACATTTTTCATCTTTAAACACTCTGTTTTTTTTCCTTCTAAGAATAATAAAAATAGCTTTTTTTTACAAAATTTGAGTGACATTCAATTAAATTTTAATGTCTATGTTACTCTGGTTAATTTTTTAAAATGAAAGAATTCTTAACTTGTTTGAGTGCAGATACCCTAGAGTTTTGTTTTAGATAAGGATATCCCTTTTTTCTGAAGTGAAGGTTGGTTTGCTAGTATCTCTTGGTGAAGTCATTTCTGGCTTTCTGGCTTAGTGATGTGAATTAGACATCTAGACACATTTTGCTTAGATACTTATACCTAAGTCCTAATTTAGGCTACTTTTAAAAGTTATCTTCTTAATAAGATGTTTGAAAGAAATTAATTAATGAAATGCTAGGCATTTGCAGTTGTAGGATCAATAGTTCAGTTAGGAGTCTATTGTGAACTCAAACTCGACTTGGCTTTTCCATCTTTTGACAATCAATTAGCAATCGGTTTTGGGTGCTTAGCATAATATCAAAGCCTGGGGGTTGGACATGCATTGCCTTGTATGTTTTTTTGTTGATTTATGGTTATAGTCTACTTGTTTTGCCATTGATTCAATTGACATTTGGACTAAATATATAAGTGGTGTCTTCAGGCCGGTTTCATTTAGATGTTGTTATGGCCTTATATTCAAATTGGAGTTGTTTTCTATTGTCTTATTGGCTTTAGGATGGAGGCTATACAAGCTATCACATGCATGTTAAATGAAACTGTAAAAGATGATTATTTGACTTAAGAAGCATAGGATTAAAATGTCAATATATGTAACGCCCCAAAAAAATTGGGCCTAGAAGAGTTGGACTTTGAGTCTGGGATTCAGATAGAAGAAAACCTGAATATTGAGAAGTTTTGAATATTACTAGTGTTTAAAAATATATATATTGATAAAATATTTAAGTTAGTACTAATATTTTAATTTTTATGAAAATTATTATCATTATAATTATTAGATACAAATATATTTATAAAATTATTGTTGTTAATTTAGTGTTTAAATTAACATATTATTAGAAAATTTTACAGTATCTATTTTTATTGATTTATGGAAATTATAATTATTATTATTAGAAAAAATATATATATATTATCGTATTTGAAATTTTCATTATTATGGTTATTATTATTATTATTTTGGTTTTTAAATAAAATATGAATGGCTTATAGTATGGGAAAAAGTCCAGGCTCGGCCCATAGCTTTAGCGAAATTTTCAAATTTTGCCTCTTAAGAGAATCTGGCAGTAGGCCTTATTAATAACTTGGGCTGAGTTTTAGCATAAAGAAGTACCTGGCCCAGTAGCTAAGCACGCTAGGAGGCCGTGGGAAGTGCCTGGGTTCAAGGCACGGCGCGCGCAAATTGGGTTCTTTTTAGTATGCAGGTTGCGGTTGGAATAGGCCTTAAAGGAAGTTGCGAATAATGTTTGACACAAGGAGAGCCTGTCGCGCAGTGGCAAGCAACGTATGTGTGTGTTTAAGAGGTCGCAGGTTCGAGATGTACAGCAGGAAAAAAATTCGTTTTTGTTTCGCAAGTAACCGGAGCTTCAGCAGGTAAGGTTTATAATAAATTGTTACTGCATAAAAGTAAAGAGAGAAGCATGGTGCAGTGGCCAGCAGCACGGGCGAAGGCACAAGGGCAGATGGAGGTCTGGGGTTCGAGCCTCACCTCGCCCACGGAAGGATTGGATTTTTGCTGCTCACGTTGGGGAGAGTCAGAGTTTGACCGAAACTCTCCTAGCCATGGCTTGAGTCGGTCAAGCGGTGGACTACAGCTGATAGTGCAAGGAAGTTGGATAGGATTTAAATTGGTGGGGGCTGAAATTTAGGAGAAAAGTATGGAATTTAAATTTGAGAAGGAATTTATGTCGAAATAAGATTTATGGCAGAGTACCAATTCGGCTATAGGCAATTAAATGCCGAAAAAACTCTTAAAATTTTGGTGTTAGTCTGGGGTATTTTTAAGTAACTAATAGATTTAGGTTGGGGCCATTCATATCTACGGTTATTTTTTAGATCGACCTTCATTGTTTCTCCTCTCTTCTCCCCTCTCTTGCATTCATATTTTCTTTTCTCCATAGCCGAATCCATACTCCTTTCTTTCTATCTTTTCCCTTATTTTCCTTTCTTCATTATTTCTCAAAAAGCTGAATCTTGCTATAGCCGAATCTCTATCCTTTTCCCTTTTTCTTTCAAAAGCCGAAAACCTTCATATCTGGGGTGTAGGAAGCCGAATCATTGGCTACTTGAACCTGTCTCTTCTAACTATGGTAGATCGGGATTAGAATCATAGATAAGAGCACTCTCTTAGGCAGAACAACGATTGGTAAGTATTCGAATCACTTGTGTTAGTTATTCATGGTTTAAGATAAAAGCCGAAACCCCTTAAGGGTGGCTAACGTTTGGACTAAGGGTGTTGGTGTTTTTTTTTTCTTTTTCATTGTATAAGCATTAGCGTGAACAAGGGGGCGTGCAGTGAAGGGTGTGAAGACTGTTTCGGATTGGATTTCTAGATCTAATCCATATTTCGGCAAAAGGTAAAAAAACTCTGGGATCTAAGGCTGTGTTGGACGAGTATGGTAAGAGGTTAAATAAGTAGTTTGTTTTCGATATTTAGATTGACGTGGTAGTAATCCAATTGTAGGCAGTTCGTGTGTGGATCTCGCCAACGTATCGTTCTAAATCAGGTGTGTAAACGACACCCACTCATAGACTAGATCGGTAAAAGCCGAAAAGCCGAAAAGCCAGCATTTATGAACTTGCGAGCGTGCGAGCGCTTGTGAGGTGGTTTGGTTGTTAATTTTGATAATCACAAGCAGTATGATTGCAGAGTGCGTAATTTCGTGCACTTCGGTATATTTGGGCTTAATGGGCCGAAAATAGGTTAGTGGGCCAACGGGCCCGATTCGGTAAAAACGCTCGGTAAGTGCTTCTGTTAATGTGTTAATGGTTAGAATATGTATGTAAACTCAGGAATAGTAAATTTTATTAAACTACCCCTAAGTATGAAAATTACCGTTTTACCCCTAGGTGCTAAATGACCGTTATACCCCTAGGGTTAATTTTGACTGAAATACATGATATTCTGATTCTGTTTGTTATATGCCATGACATGTATATCTGTTGCATGGGGTTGGGTTTTGTTATGGAGGAAGAACCCGTTCTGGTGGCTGTGCAACATATTCTGATATAAGCAGCTTTGCTGCGGATTATAGTTAGTGCCGCAATCGGTGCTAACACTGTAAGTGTAGGGATGGCGTGGGTGATTTATTCCCCACAGGAAGTGTAGGGATGGACGGAGGCAAGTGCAGGGTTGGATGGGGTTATCATGCATTAATCATATGAGACTGTTTAATTATGGGCCAACTGTATTAAAATGGGCCCAACTGTGTTAATATGGGCAAGACCCAATATATCTCGACTTGTAATAGGGCTACGGCCCAGACTGATACTGATATGGGCTAGGCCCAGTATGCTCTGATATTGTAATAGGGCTATGGCCCAGATTAATATTGATATGGGCTAAGGCCCAGTTAACACTGATTTCTGAATAGGGCTTAGGCCCAGTAAGGCTTCAACTGATTTGGGCTCTGGTTGGGATACTTTACACACTGAGTTTTCCAAACTCACCCCCTTTCTCTTCCATCCTTGCAGGTGAGCCCTAGTTGGTGGACTTGGAGCTGGGCGGGATTCAGAGTGGCCACGAATATTAAGTTTCTGTTTTCTTTAAAATAAGTTTCGCATTTATTATTTTGATTATTTTCTGGTTTAAGTTGTAATAAGACTTCTCTTTTTATTATTTTTAATATTTTGGGTTATTAAATTGGTTAGCTCTAGGACGCGTTTTATAAAAGTTACTTATTTTCAAAATATCACGATTACCGAGCAAAGCTTCCGCAACGTAAATGTTTTCAAAGGAAATAAATATTTTAAATAGACTTAAACTTAATTTGTTGCTCGTGGACAAGCAATATGCTTTAAGTGTGGCAATGGATGTGTGCATGTCTAGGATTGGATCCATGAAGAGCTTGGTACTTAAGCAGTCCAATTGACTCACCTCCTCTTTTCTTGAATCCTACCTGGTGCGTAGTATCCATTCACTTTAAGCCATGACAAAGAAGGTTTGATACTTAACTGTTTTTTTAAAATAACATGATTCTACCACTACAAAGGTTTACAAGTTTTCAAAGTTTCCCATAAGATTTTACAAGGTTGTTAACAATGCTTTGATTATTACAATGAATCACGTTTTGGAAAAAAATAAGGCTAAGGTTTTATTCAAGTTTAAACGGTAAAAGTTTCTAAACATCAAGAAGGGTTTTCAATGAAAACATGGTTTTCGAAAAACACTTCAATGTGACACGCCGGATTCGGTTGTAACGTCTGGGCTGGGTTTGGGGTGTTACAATATATGGGTGTATAGTTGATTTCCAATTTTGCATGTTTGTTTCTGTTTGCCAGTTGCTTAAGCCAAGGATTATATGTTGAGAATATGATTAGCCTTTGGATTGTTAATGTGTCTGGAGAAAGAACGTTGAATTGGAAGGATTCATAGGTGTATAGATTGCAACTATTGAAGTTTTCCTACTTGTTATTGAAGTTTGTGATATCATTTTTCTTACCACTGTAACCTAAGAACCCATTTAGAAATAAACTCCAAAGAGTTTCAACTTTTTTTAATTCATTTTATTGATTTTTATTGCATAGAGGAAGATGATGACAGGTCTGGTATATCTAGAAAATTTTGTAATAAGAGCTTCAGCTTGCTTTTAGTTAGATACTAATGATAATTTCCACCATATAGACCTTAATCTTAAATAAATGCAGGCTTTTAAGTGTTGCCTATCACAACATCATTCTTTGGTCACCCTCTAATTTTAAAATGATTTTTTATTATATATGAAAAACTAATCTTTTCTTATATCATTAATAAACTTAATATTCTATTAGATAAATCAAATATTGGTCATGGTTAGTGATTGCAACAAATGGTTCAACTTAAAGTTCACAAAATTCTTCCTTAAATAGAGATGATCAAAAAACAAACAAGGAAAATGTTTAAAAAAATGATTAGTCCAAGGGCAGTTTGTTGGAACCATTTCACCAAATTTGTGATTGAAGAGAGTGAGAAGAAAGCAATGTGCAATGCTTGTTATGTCACTTACACCATGGAATCAACTTCAATTCCTACAACTAATTTGAATAACCATTTGAAAACATGCCTAAAAAAGACCTTGAGGTAATACTTCTGACCCGAAGTAATCAAAATTAGCATTTGTGAAGGTTAGCCAAAAAAACAACGGATTGATCAACTTGGGTGTTTGATAAAGATACCGTTAGAAAGGCATTGGTTTGTATGATAATTGTGGATAAATTGCCTTTTAAAATTGTAGAGGGAATGAGTTTCAAATACTTCTTTCTATAGCATGCCCATGGTTTAGTCTTCCATCTCGTTGGACAATTAGAATAGATTGTCTTGATTTATTTAACTCCATGAAGAATGCAATGAATAATTATTTTGAAAAAGATATAAGTAGAGTTTGTTTGACAACAAACACTTGGACTTCATTACAGAGGATATCTTACATGGTTTTAACAGCATATTGGGTGGATGATGAGTGGAGGTTGCAAAAAAAGATTATAAATTTTTTACCAATATCTGCTCATAGAGGTGAAAGCATAGGTCAAGCCCTTGAAAAATATTTTCAAGATTGGGGGATTGACAAGGTCTTCAATATTACAGCTGATAATGCATCCACCAATAGTATTGCCATTGAATATTTGAGAAAGAAATTGAATTATAGAAATACTTCTGTTGCAAATGGAAAATTTATGCATATGAGATATGTTGCACACATTCCTAAACTCATTGTGCAATACGGTGTTAATGATGCTTCTGTGTCTGTGGATCGAGTTAGAGGTGCTTTGAGGTATATAAGAGCATCACCATCGAGGTTGACAAAATTTAACCAACAAGTAAAAGAAGAAATGATAGATAGTAAGACTCAATTGTGTTTAGATGTGCCTACTAGATGAAGCTCAACATATATGATGTTAAAGGTGGCGGAAAAATATGATCGTATATTTGAATAATATGTACGTGATGATCATAATTTTTTTCTTGACTTTACTACTGGAGACGGAGTTCCTACATTTGATGATTGAGAAACTGTTCGAATAATTATAAAAGTATTAGAGCCTTTTTATCATCTTATACTAAAGGTTTCTGAATCTTTGCATGTTACCTCTCACTCACTTTTGAAGTATTGACGATGTGCATTGTCTTTTTGATGGGTGGCAAGATTGTGGAGATCTAGACATAATTTCTATGGCTTCCAAAATGAGAGATAAATATAATAAGTATTAGGGTGATGGAAACAAGATCAAGATGCTAGTTTACTTGGCTATCATCTTTGATCCGCGATGTAAAATGAGTTTTTTTAAATTTTGGGTCAACTTGCTTTTTTCGAATGTTGCTAATGACATTATGAAAATGATTGATAAAGAATTACATTGCTTGTTCAATGAGTATTCTTCTAATGTTGGGAGAATTTAATTGTTTGAAGGTAGATCTAGTTCTTCGACAAATCTTTGCAGTTCAATGGAAATAGATTAGTCAGAAATAAAAATGGGCTTGACCAAGCAAAAATACCTTAAGAAGAAGAAACAAGTTTGAGAAATGATTGATAGACAAGTTTGAGAAACAAGAAGAAACAAGAAGAAACAAGAAGAAACAAGTTTGAGAAATTCAACCAACAAGTAAAAGAAGAAATGATAGATAGTAAGACTCAATTGTGTTTAGATGTGCCTACTAGATGAAGCTCAACATATATGATGTTAAAGGTGGCGGAAAAATATGATCGTATATTTGAATAATATGTACGTGATGATCATAAATTTTTTCTTGACTTTACTACTGGAGACGGAGTTCCTACATTTGATGATTGAGAAACTGTTCGAATAATTATAAAAGTATTAGAGCCTTTTTATCATCTTATACTAAAGGTTTCTGAATCTTTGCATGTTACCTCTCACTCACTTTTTGAAGTATTGACGATGTGCATTGTCTTTTTGATGGGTGGCAAGATTGTGGAGATCTAGACATAATTTCTATGGCTTCCAAAATGAGAGATAAATATAATAAGTATTAGGGTGATGGAAACAAGATCAAGATGCTAGTTTACTTGGCTATCATCTTTGATCCGCGATGTAAAATGAGTTTTTTTAAATTTTGGGTCAACTTGCTTTTTCCGAATGTTGCTAATGACATTATGAAAATGATTGATAAAGAATTACATTGCTTGTTCAATGAGTATTCTTCTAATGTTGGGAGAATTTAATTGTTTGAAGGTAGATCTAGTTCTTCGACAAATCTTTGCAGTTCAATGGAAATAGATTAGTCAGAAATAAAAATGGGCTTGACCAAGCAAAAATACCTTAAGAAGAAGAAACAAGTTGGATTAGAAAGAAAATCTGAGTTGGATAGATATTTGGGTGAGGATGAAGAACTAAAAAATTCAAGTTCATTTGATTTATTATTGTGGTGGTGAACAATCCTAGATTCCCTATTCTTGCACAAATGACTTGAGATATTCTTGTTATTCCTATTTCAATAGTTGCCTTGGAAAGTGCATTTAGCATGGGTGGACGTGTTCTGGATAGTTTTAGAAGTTCTCTAACTCCTCTGATGGTCGAGGCTCTGGTTTACACACAAGATTGGCTTCGGAAATCTAAGATGCCATCAATCTTAAAGATTATGTTGCTGAACTTCAAACCATGAAAGATAGTAATAAATAAATTTTAATTTATATAATAAGCTTTTGTATTATTTATATTAGTAAGCATTCTCATAATTTAACTAACACTTTTATTTTTAAATTTGCTAGACTTATCCAACATACTCAAATATCAAGAAGGTAATATACTTAGCATTAGTTTATAAAGTTAAATGTTTATTTAATTTATTTTTGCAAACATTTTTTATCATTTAACTAACTCATTCAATACTTTTACTATATGTTTCAAGATTATCAACGACGTTTGAAGCATAAGAAAAACTTAAACTATTCTATAATGGTTTTTGAAATGATGTGTTATTGTTATTAGTTTATTGGACTTTTGTTGTGTTCTTTTTTTTTTTGGACTGGTGTAGGTTTCTGCTATATTTTGGACTTTTGCTTATTTTTTTTAATTATAATCTTGTTGTTGCTGTTTACTTCGATTCATGCTGTTTACTTGGACTTTTGTTTATGTTTTTTTTATTATAATCTTGTTGTATTGTTTTTGTTATTTATTTGGGTTAATGTTGTGTTGCTTTTATTTATTCACTTATTTACTTCAATTTTTCGTTGTATGATCATGTTTAAAAACTTTAAAGAAAATTATTTTTTTGAAAAATTACATAAAAATAAACAACACTAAAGTCCTTTTTTAAAATTTAACTCGAACAAATATGTTTAATTTGATTCAAATTCCATCTCACTCAACTCGATTTTGGAAAATTTCAAATTGAGTTATAATGATAAAATAACATTCGAAAACTTGATTAACTCGAAAATTTTTTATTCTATTCAATTGAATGCTTACCCTATCTCATTGATATATTGTTTAGCATTGATCGAGGCGTGAGCAAAAGCTGCAATGACGTGCGCACAGGGGTAACGAAGTGACTGGAACTTCCTGCAATCGCACTGTTTGTTGATATAACTCCATAGGACCTAGGTGGGATATCGGGTCGTTGGTCGATAGATTCCGTAGCTTGAAAAGTTTCTAACTGTCGAGAATATATTTCTACATTCATTGACCTCGATCTCCGATGATTCGCATCAATTGTCTTTCTGACATCTTTTACAAACACGTGTTTTACCTCCATCTGGTTGACTTGTTTTAGCCACATTCTTGGCATCAAGGTTGTTAACATGTAGAACATAGTTGAGAAAACAGATAAAATTGGAAGATGTCGTGTTCGCCTTAACATTGAGTTAACTTCCTCTACCAGGTTGGTGATCATATGACCATATCGAGCCTCATCATTGAAACTTTAAGTCTATTATCACGACTCCATAGTACCCAACCACTTTCGGAAAGGAGTATTTATTTCACTATACATGTCACCCTCAAGTTTAGTCATCCATTGCCTGAAAATATGTGGCTCTAGCTTGTATGCTATGTATATATCAAGAAAAGACAAGTTATAATCTTGAATTAATTTGTTGAAGTGTTAAGAACATTTAAAACATATGTTGAACCTAGATTTTACTCATTTTTGCAATTGTTTCCGTAAGTCTGCATTTTTGTAGTTTCGGTGGAAATTAGCCATGATATGCTGGATGTAGCAAATGGAGCTCCACAGAACTACGAAACACCGGAATGCCTAAGCGCGACAATTATTCCCTTCGCTCTATTAAGTATGATGCAAATATTACCGTCCCTAACAACATATGTGTACAAATTTGTTAAGAAGAATTCCTATGATTCCATGTTCTCATTTTCCATAATGGCAAATGCTATCGAGAGCAAGTTTCAGTTCCTGTCTTGAACAACCGCGATAAGTAGGATTTGCGTATATTTTCCATATAGTCAGGTCAATCAACCTGCACAAACAGCTTGCAATAGAAAAATGCCCGCTCACATGGATTGAACGTCTAAAACATTCAGTTAAAAATTCTTCTTCCCGGTTGTAGTTGGTTGTCCGGGTTGTAATAAGGTCGTATCTGTAGCTCAATGGTAGTCCCTGTCACATATTTCCGCATAGCAGCTATCCACTCCTGTAGCTCATTGTACGACGCATCCCAATCTCCATACAACTGCTCCATGACCAACTGCTTAGCTATTCATGCTTTCTAGTATGACAGTTGGTACTGGAATCATTCTTGCATTTTGGTAATTAATACTGAACAAGAATGGTGGGCATGTCATTCACCATTAGCATGATGTAGTTGTAGATAATTTTGACATCATATTTGTGGTGATCTTACGTTATAAGTGTTGAAGTGCATGTGTGAGGCCCAACAACTTTTCGGATCTCCCACATTTGTGACTTCTCGATAAATGCGGCTCGTATCTGCAAATTGCAACATTCTACGGGCCTCTAGCACTCCCTAAAATATAATGTCAGTTTAGACACGACGTCTTTTTAGTCAATCGACACATTCATGTTGTACCGCCTAATGAAAAATATGCAGTCTTCCTTGGTTGCGAATTTTTGGCCCACGAACAACTCCTTACATTCGGGATTTGTAACCAACCGGTGAACAGGTAGTATATTGGGGTACTCTAGGAACTCGGATGCATGCGTCGCATCGGGTTCTATGATCAACATGTGTGCCCCAAGATCATTGTGTATCACAATGCCTTGACTCGAGTTCTCGACTGAAAATGCATTAACATTTCCATCGTCACTCGCGCCTTCATCATCGATATCATCCGTGACCTCTTCTAGACCAGGACCACTATAATCTTCAACCTCGTAATCAGAATAACTATTATTATCATATCTATAATCACCATCCACATTGGTCTCAATCATCACAAATTGTATTTGTAAACGGGGACCCGAGTTAAGGTTCTCAAACTTAGGTGGAGCATTAAGATCGATGTCAATACCGTATATAGTTGATAGCTTATCAACATATGCTCTCGGAACAATTGTACATGGATCTTTAACTCCATGTTCTTCACCTAATGGAGTGAAATCTTAGTTAGCTTCACATTAGCTAACTCAGCAAACAACTTAATCGAATCAGTTTGGAGACTCTGATTTTGGCAATAAAGTTCGACCATTGTCTTCACGTTTTCATCGTCTACAAGTTTCATCTCGGTGAATTTGATGGGATCTGTTGAAATTGGAAAATTGTAGAATAGCCTCGAGATCCTCCTCCCAAAACGTCCAACATTTTTTGCACTAATTCTTTCTTTTATATCATCAACAGAAATATTTCTATTAAATCTCATTACTATATGTTGGCGACATTTAAATATACATCCAACTGTTGTTGTCAAAATTACTTCATCGAAATAAACACATACAAAAAAATGATTATTCATCTTCAATACTAAATTTGTAAAAATAATTAAATTTATAAATATTTTATTTCAAAAAATATATATTGAAAAATAAAATTCATATATACTAATCTTACGAATTCTTCTATGTTTTCGTTTCTTCTATAACCAATTTTTTTCTCTTCTCTTCTCTTCTTATCTTTCAAAAACGTTAGGAAAACACGACTTAAATAGGGGTCCAGTTGGGTGCCACGTCCTCTCTCTCACCCTCCACGCATTAAACCCCCCATTAAACTCATATTTTTACGCAATATTACCCATGTATTGGTAGAAAATACTGGTGTTGCCTCTCTTACTCCCTCTACCCATAAAATATAATTTTTTAAACATATCATTTGGTAATAATTATTCAATGATTAAATAAATAAAAAAAGGTGGTGTCGCCTATCTCTCTCCCTCTATCGTGACATTATTGCAAACATATAATTTTGATATATAATGATATTGACATACCATTAAAATATTTATTTTTTATTTTTGTATTATGTAGGTGAAAAGTTCTAAATGAATAAATTAACAACACATCAGGAATTAAGAAACGTCAATATTGTGATAAAATGATGGTTATATTATATACCACCTGATTATGAAACAGTGCAGTGCAGATGTAAAAGTTGTTCATCCCTCATGTCAGAGCTGACCCGATCAGATCATATAAGACCAACAACAACCAGCACCATGTTTGATTCTTGATCTCAATATGTATATTATTAAAATAACTTTATACCACTTCTTCAATCATTGCCTCTTCCATTATAGTAATGTTATTTGAGATATTCAAATAGTGGCTTTTGATATTAGATGGAATCTAAGCATTTACAACCCTCAAGCTACAGTCTATTGCTTATAATGTAGGACTGCAAAGGTTCTGGAAATAAATCAAAATAATAAAAAATGGCGGAACCAAAAGAGTGATAAAGCGTCTCAATCATCAAATCTGCATTAGTTGGGGAGTTCCTTGCCTTACCTAATGAAATCACCCACCTCCTTTTTATATAATAAAATAGAAATTAAGCTATCTTATTCTCCACTTAGCATCCATCCACTCTTTTCTTTCACTACAATCCAGCCCTTTATTTATTTAAATTGCCTACACTTTTAAGCTTTACTACCTTATTAAAGTAATTGTGTAATAAAATGACTGAAAAATACATAAAGCTAACTTCACCCAGAGATGAAGCCAAAAACCCAGTGTATGATTAATGTTTTGCAGATTCCATGTGGGAAATTATTGTTTAGGGTTTTATGATAGGCATAAGGCTAACTACTAGCATGAAACACAAGGCTGAGCGTAGTGACTTAGCCGCCCCGTACGTTAATACTCATGGACCCACCCATCAATTTTCTGCGACTCTTCCAGCTCTACGCCATGTACATCACGTCCACCAATCATCTCAATTACAATGCCTGCTCAATAACCTTCATATACTTGGGTTTAGGGTTACCCTGGGAAACACTGGCTTACTTGTAGATGACGGGGGACAATGATAATAACTACACACTCCCTAAAAAACTCAATGATATTCTGTCGTTTTCAGACCAGACCAGCTATAACTTTCCAATATTGCAATTCAATACACAGATTCCACACTGCTTTGCGTTAGCTTTCTCATATCAATGTATTGGAGTTTCAAGTTGGAACTAATAATATAAGAGACAATAATTTGCAAGCTCAAATTCTATATATCTATATTCTATGATGCAACAGCTGGCTTTATTTGGCTGATAAAATGAGTGAAGTTCCATAAATTTGCTTATCATTTCCTAAAACAGTTGCCAAATCGCCTGCCACAATAAATAATAAACCCAAAAGAAGTGGACCAAAGAGGGAGTGCCACTTGGCGTGGTGGTGGCCAATGAGAGAATGTTTTTGTGGGTTGTCCCCCTGATAACCTCTTTATATCTTTGTTGGGTTTCATCATCCACAACAATGGAGGTACATGTGAAATTGTCTCCTAATCAGGAAAATACACATGGAGGACATGCAATAAGTGAGCAATGAATAAAATTCGATGGTTTTGGTCGCAATTTTGGACTTGGCATGTGGAAGGGCAAATCCAAGGACAAGCTTGATTGATGAGTTTGCCTCTTGGTCAAACAACAATGTACTCAGTCATTTGAGATGGACAGTTGGCCATGTAACAGCCCGATTTTGACTCTAATTGGACATAGTGGTTTCGGGACCACAAATCCGAGTCTGAAAAATATTTTAATATTATTTTGTGTGTTTATGATGTGTGAATTTAAATGTGTGAAAGTTTCGTGAATTAATTTTGTTGTTTATGTGTTTAATTGACAAAAGTATCAAATTGCATAAAATGTGAAGTTTGATTATTAAGGTGTAAAGTGCTTATTTGATGGTGGCTTTTAAATATGAGGTTCTTAAAGGGCAATTAGCCCATTTTAAAAGATAGTGGACGGCAATGATAATTAATATATACTTTTTATATATTAAATATAAAAGTTATAATAGTAATAGTATAATATTATATTATTATATCATTAAAACATAAAAGAAATAAGTTTTCTTTCTTTCTTCATTGTTTGTATCACCGAAACAAAAAGAAAGAAACTTTGTTCTTCAAGCTTTAGCATTCGGCCATCTTAGGGATTTCAATTCAAGGTTAATTTGATTTTAGTTTTTGATAATTTTTACGTTTTTGAGATCGTTGCTTTGAATACTTCAAAACCCATGTCTTAATTTTGTGAATTGATGAATATTTTGAATTATGCCATTGATGAATATTTGTGTTTTGGGATGTTTGATGATGAATAATGGAAGATATGTCTTAGATTAACATGTTTTGTCTTGGGATTTTTGATGAATTTGAGTATTTAGGGCTAAATTGTGAAAATAAATTTTTGAGGGACTAAAATGTGAAATAAATGCAATGTGTGGACTTGTATGAGAACCATGAATATTCGGCCCTTGTGTGTTATGGGCAAATTTTGTGTATTTGGTGTTTTGTGCAAAAAGGACTAAATTGCAAAAAGTGCAAAATGTTAGGGGCAAAATGGTAATTTTCCCATTTATGTATTGTTGGACTCAAATGAATGTTTTGATGAATAAAAAGGTTAAATTTGACTATGTTTAGATCAAGGAACAAAGAAAACGAATTTGGATCGGGGGAAGTCGAAGGTAATCGAATAGTCGATCGTGTTTGCTGATATCCGAGGTAAGTCTATTAGCAACTAAAAGTTATTAAGTTAATATTTATACATGCATACTAATTTTATCTTATGATTGAGCTATAATTTAAAGTATAATAGTTGAATAAACTTTGGACTATAGATATTGTATATAACATGTTCGAATATACAAGTATGATCTTGTATAAATTATTGGATTAAACAAAGGTATGTATAAGATATAGGTATATATATATATATATGGTTTGAATGATTATATAAGTATGTATATATATATATATATAAAGTCGAATAAGCATGCAAATATACATGTATGCGTTGTGTATTGAATTTAGTTATGTCATTATATAAGTATGCGAGGATTGATTGTGCATTTATATATGTACAAGTTTTTGTTTTGAAATTGAGTATGAAATTATACATTCATATGGTAGATTCGAATATGTATAAATGCACATGTATAAATTCTTGAATCGAAATTTGGTATGGAATTATATATGTATGTGAAAGTTTCGATTTTGTATGTATATTCACGTAAAAGTTTTTGAATGGTAGTGAAGATATGAAATTGTTAGTTTGAATCATTATAAAGTGATTGAATATAATACAGACGTTACGTCTAGCAGGCTTAATGCCGGTGAAGTAATTCAGACTTTAAGTCTAGCAGGCTAAATGCCGGTGATACATTTCAGACTATATGTCTAGCAGGCTTAATGCCGGTGATACATTTCAGACTATATGTCTAGCAGGCTAAGTGCCGGTGTACTGAATCAGGCTTTAAGCCTAGCAGGCAAAATGCCGGTGAATCTGTTTAAATTGTGTTAGAATATGCAATGGATATATCTATGATTTGTGATTATATGAAATCGATGAATACATATGTACATTAGATATATGTGATTGCTGAATTTATAAATGCATATGGTGATATGTGGTAGTTAAACATATATATATTGAGCCTATGTGTTTGATAATTAATCATGTATGCATTTGAGATATATATATATATGTGTGTATTTCGAATGTATGTGTTACCTAGGTATTCAGGTATAAATTCATAGTGGGTATATTTATATATAAACAAATATAAGATGTGATTGATGTATATATATTTGTGTTAGATTTGAATTGATTTAGAACATACCATGAGTGTACATATACAATCGGTTTGATATGTATATAATATGTATATATATGCTCGGTGGTATACATTCAATTGTAATGTTGTTTTGTATAATATATATATTAAACTGAATTCATCCGACAGGTATACATATCTGACTATAAATGAAATGGTCTGAGTAGAATAATGTATGAATGTTAGTTGGTTGTGTTAGTTGAAATTTCAGTAGAATAGATTAAAAAGGTTATAATAATTATGTGTTTATAATTATACATTTAGTTATGCTGGAGACTTACTAAGCTATAAAAGCTTACTTCGTTTGCTTTCGTTCATTCGTTTTTATAGATTTGGAGACGCGTTACGAGCTCGGGGATCATCAGCACAGTCCATCACACTATCGACTTCTTTTGGTATTTTGTTAAATATTTGAACTCGATCTTATGGCATGTATAGGCTTGATAATGTTTTGGTTAGTTTTGAATCCTATATTGTAAATAGCAATGGGAAATGAGTTTAGTTTCCATGCTGGAATTTGATTATATATGTTCATGAATTGGACTTGCATTTGGAATTAGATATTAAAGTTATGTTTATGTGAGCTTGGTTTCGTAATGCCTCGTAACCCTGATTAGGCGACGGAGACGGGTTAGGGGTGTTACAGGCCATTCGGCCCCATGCACTGCCCATCCATATTTAACTCCTTTTATTTAACGTTTCCCTTCGCTTAATTGTGGTAGAATGTAAGACCCAATCTGTTCATCATCGATTCATAATTTCTTGGCAATTACTACTAGGTTTTCTACTACAATCCCATGTTATTTGGTTATTAACTCCTCTGATTAGGCCAATCTTGATTTAGTAGTGGTAACTAATTCATTGTGTTGAGTAGCATAGGAGATTAGGTTAAAACCCTTGCATTTCCACCTTTATCCCTAATTACATATAAAAAATTCTAATTATGTACTTAATTCTTGTATTTTTCATACATTTGAAATTTATTTCTTCTACTTCTAATTTTAGAAATTTAAGACGTTTAATAAACTGAAAAATAAAGTCTTGAATTTCATAAGCATTGAATTTATATTATAAAAGTGTTTGATATATTAATAAAAATTAAACATTGAATATAATTATTTTGTTTGATAAAAATAAATTTTGATTTTTGAAAATTTATTATTTTATAATTTTAATCTTATTATTGATATGATATTATTTATTTTATTTTGAATAGTTTTGGATAAAAGTTAAAGATCAAATTTGAATATTTAATTTTTAATAAAACGAGGAAATACAATTTTGAAAAATAAAATCTAACTTAATATTTTCGGCAATTAGTAGCTATATACTTACTTATCATATTCAACACTTTTTTGTTGGAAATTTTAAATTTTATATTAAGGGCTTGTTTGATAGACAGTTGAAAAAATTAAATCAATTGAAAATTAATATTTTCAATGATTTAATTTTTTACACATATTTAATCATTTAAAATAAAATAATTTGTTAGATTTTTCCTATAAAAAGGTATGAAAAATAAGAAATAGATAAGAGATACTTATCACTTGATGGAGAATATTTTTAATTAATTTAATTCAATTTTATTTATTTTAATATTATATTATTCTATAAAAACTTTTTGTTCAATTTTTTTTGTTAAAATAAGATAAAATTCTTAAAAATTAAGGATAAAATGTAGAATTGATTTTTTATTATTATTTTAAAATCTATATTTATCAAACAATATAATTATATCGGTAATTAATTTTAAGTAATATATCAAACAATTTTATACATTAAATTTAGTACTTAAAATTTTTAACACTTAATTTTTTTTAGTTTATCAAACAATAAGAAAAAAAGTCCATATAATTCTCAAACACGATAAAAAAATTGAATGTTGAAAATTTTCATTTTTAATGATTTATCAAACATATTCTTAAAATCTCAACCAATATTAATTTTAACTTTGAGATAGTAAGTTTTTTCAACATTTTATATATATATATACACATGGGTTTAAATTCGTATGAGATCAAATTTTTATTTTAAAAATGTTACATAAATTGATTTAATGGAATTTCTTTTATTAATTGGATAAATTCTGAATATTAAAAGTATTAAATTTTAAATATCTAAAAATATTAAAGATGGAAAAAAAAAACCTCCTTTCATTAGAGAATTTAGGCGGATTTTATCAAAATATGATTTAGAAATCTAAGTAGTGGGTTGAAATTATATTTAATCACAGCAGATAGATTTGGGTGTGTCGGTTAGTTTTGAACTTCAAACTAACACGTTTTAAGTAGTGTGTTGACTTTCACTTTGAAACTAGACAACGGCTTAAAAGATGGATTTAATGGCACCAAATTACAAATTTATTAGGCATGTTTCTTATACATTGGATTGGGATGAAACAAAGATGTTTTGATTTAGGTTAAAATTTTTCATTTTATTAAAAAATAAAAAATTTAAAATAATTCAAAATTTTGGAAGTTAATCATTGTATTTTTATTTTTTTACTGATTTAGTCTCTTTACTTTCTAAATATCAAAATTCATATTCAACTGTTAATATTGTTAAGTTTGTTAGGGTAGCATTTTGAAATTAAAAAAAAAATCATTTGTTACTCATGTAACTAAAAAAAAACATTTGTAATAAACTTGAATTTAACAAGAAAAAATTAACAATATTGATCGTTAAACCTGAATTTTGAAATTTTAAAAAGTTAAAAAGATTAAATTCTTGAAAATAAAAATACAATGATTAAATTCTAAATTGCCGAAGAATATATAAATTTATGACCTATTTTAACTTAAAATTGATCCTCGTTTAGATAAATGGTAAAATTAAAAGTAATATTACAGTAAAATTAGTTATTGTATCAGTAAAATTGTATATTGTAGCATTGAGATTTAAATCAATTATAAGATAATTTGGATTCCAAAGTAGTTAACTCCAATCAAAATTTTAGGCTTTCGTGAGATTGAAACGTCGCCTTGGAGGTGCCAAACACGTCCATACGAAGTTATGTTTTAATTGAAGAGCATTTTTCTCTTGAAATTTTGAAGTGTCAGAGGCTTTAAACTCACGATTTTTAGAATTGGATTGGATTAGTTGGTTAGATAGATTAATAAATAGAGAATCAGTTAGGGTATCAATTCGAAATAGAAGGATTACATTGACTAATTCGCGTAACAATACGAAGTGATTGAAACGATGGTTGAACCAATTTTCTTTATTTTTATTTTTAAATTTTTTTATGATTTTTTAATAATTTATTCAATTGAACCAGACAAATTAGTTGGATCGGTTGAACTGTCGAATTGAAAAACGGTGGTCTAATTAGTTTGACCACTTGTATGGTTCTGAAAACCTTATTTTTTAACTCTAACTAGTATGGTTCTCTACCCACGCTTCGTGTTGGGTAGATTTTTTGTTTGTGTCAAATTATAGAGTAAAAAAATTTAAATGTTAAAATGCTCTAAATCCCAATATTCTTCGTAAATTTGGAATTTAGTCCCCACTTTTATTTTCAGGAATATGGTCCTCTATTTTTTGGATTTAAAATTTAGGTTCAGTTGTTACCACCATTGAACTTCTTCTATTAATTATCTAGAAAAGTGGTCCTTCAAAGGAAGAAGAGTGATGTTACCTTAATCCAATAAGAAGAGATGGCAATGCAGAAAAAATAGTGTGGGAGTGGGTTCATCAGGTGGGTTTTGGGCGAGAGGAGCCAAGTCCACTAGAGTGGCAGACTCCGCCTAAGTCTCGAGATGAGAGGGGAGAATAGGCGAAGTAAGCTCCCTCTCGGAGCTAACTGGTCTCTTGCCCCGTTTACATAATTCATGAATAATTTGATTCAATTTTGTTTTATGTGCAAAAACCATGTGAGGACAATATACAAAATATTAATGTAATTCATGAATAATTTTATTAACCAATCTGTTCGAAAAAATTATTAATATACTTAGACAAAAATAATACACTCAGGGTACCAGATCCAACAAATACAAGGAGGGATGATCGAGGTACAAATGTTATGACTGGTATATTGTCTACATAGTGGTGTGAAAATACATGATTATTGGTTCTTCGAAACTAGGATCAGAAGCTAGCATAAGGAAGGGAGTGCACTGATAAAAAGTGTATATTGTGTTAAAAAATGTGTGGACATTGCATCTAAGTGTAAAAGGTATGAGAAATAATCATAAAGGGATAATCCGTGATGCGATATACAAATAGAGCAACCATGACTCTTGTTCATCTTATACGGGTCCCTAATAAGGGATAATGTTCGCCAATGGGCGGGGTGTATTTGCGGGGAAAAAAAAAAGAAATTTAGTTTGCCAGAAGTGGCGTCTCATATGGTCATTTTATGTCTTAGCGTCGCGTGTTAGTTGAATTCTATTTTGAGAATATGCTATCGTATAGCTCATTAAATTCTTATGAACTTGGTTTTCTTCTTCTCATTTTCAGGCTTTTAGGTTGGACGTGTTGTTGAAGGGATTCAGTCAGATTTGCGGCCTATTTGTGAGTCGTCTCTTGTTTTGTTTGTAGCATTGAATTGGTGGGGAATAGGATGATTGTTAGTGTCCGCCAATTTATATTTGAAGACTTGTATTTGACTTATTAAATTGTATTTTTGAATTCTTATGAGTAGTCTTGTTAGGCCACATGCCAAACTATTTCAAATGATGATAGTCCACTAATAATAAATTTTTAAACTTCTACTTGAGTATCAACTCATTTAATGTTTTGTATAACCAGACACTAATTATGTAACAGCCTAATTTTCAGTGGTGTCGGAACAGTGATTCGAGATCACTAAATCCGACAAATGAGTAGGCAATATTATTAATTTAGTGAATATAAGTTAAATGTGAAGTTAGGAAAAATTTTGAAATAGTGAAATGTACAAAAAAATATATATATATATTAAAATAATTAGAATTGAAAACAAGGTATCGAGACCTCGGGAATTTTAAATTGAACCATAAATATTTTTATAAATATTTATGGAGTGTTAATAAGTTAGTATTAAAGTTTCGTCAAGAAATCTTAAAGTACTGATAGCTAATTGAACAAAAAGGACTAAATTGTATCAAATGCAAAATTGTGGGAAATGATTAAATAGCTTAAATGATAAAAGAAAGAGGGTTTAAGAGGCAAATATACCCAAGGTCTATTTGGGCTGGACGGCAAGAGCATGAAATCACCAAGAAAATAAGGGCAAAATTGGAAAATTGTAAAATTTACTTAATAAAGCTAGGACTAAAGTGGAATTATCTAGATTTCTCTTTATTTTTCTTTATTCTCATCAGCAAAAACACCATGGAAGAGTTCCCTTAAGCTGCTTTTTCATATTTTTACTGCAATTAAGTTCAATTCTTGATTATTTCTTGAAATATTTGTATTTTTGTGACTTTTACAACTAGGTCCATTTGTTGAATTCATTAGTTCTTGATTCTATGAAAGAAATTGAAAGTTTCTATGAATATGTGCTGGAAGTATATGATGATTTGATATAGAATTAGAGCTTTAAATTGTTTATATTCTGACTTTATTGAAAGAATTGAATAGAAAGTGAATGTTTGGGACCTAAATTGTAAAAGAGTTTGAAGTTAGAGTTTTATGTGGAAATTCTGAATTTCAATAGTTATGAAATAACTTATAATGTCTAGGAAAAGTATTAATTGAGAAAATTAGTTTAATTGAGGGGTTAATTAAGTAAGGACTGAATTGTATGAACTGTGAAATTTGGGGCAAAATAAAAATCAACATTTTGCACTAAAACAGTTTTGGACAGCAGCAATAGTCTAACTTTGAAAAATCTCCAAAAATTGTAGAAATCTAATTAGAGGATGAATAAAATATGAAATTAAAGCTTATTGAGCCTAGTTTCTTATAGAAGAAACAGTGTAAGCAATGGAATCGTAAATCATGAGATATAATAAGTTTTGTGAGACAATGTCAGAATGATTTCGGGTTCCCCTGTTCTGACTTTGGAAAATCATAAAAAATTGGAGAAAAACAATTAAGGGATTAAATTTATATTTTTAAAATCCTTAAAGAGTCTATTTTCAATAGAAATAAACGGGAACATCATCAGGATCTCATACGATGAGATAATTAATTCTTAGTGAAGAAGGGTTGGAACTGTCAAACAGCAGAATAGGGGCAACTTTAAAGAATAAACTGTACTTATTGGCTAAACCAAAAATTCTGAAAATTTTATGGTAATAAGATAAGTAAGTCTAGTTTCAGGGAAAATTAGAGGATCTTAATTTCGAGTTCTGTAGCTGAAGATATAAATAATTTAGTGACTATGACGCAAATGGACAGTTTTGAATATACATAAGTAAATAGTGAAATTATTGATAATGTTACTTGTTGCATGTTATATAAATTAAGGATGTGGAATGGAGAGGAGGAGGAGGAAAATATGTATGAATATTCAGCTAGCATGGCTAATTTGTATGTTTTAGGCTCATAGACTAAATTGAATAAAAGTAAAATTTTATGGGCAATTTTGTAAAAAAAAATATGTTAGAAATGACCAATTTGCATGAAATGGATTATTTTATTATTTAAATTACAAAATTGAATGAAATTATTAATTTAGCTCAAGATCAGGGAAAAACATGTTTTAAGGATTAAATTGAAAAGTGTTGAAATTATGGAAAATTCTGACATTTTATAGAATTCATAGGTTGTTATCAATTTGTGTGAGAATAACAGCTGGAAATAAGGATTAAATTGTAATAATTTTATTTTATTTTAACCTAAGGATGAAATCGTCATTAATTAAAAGTTTAGGGGTAAAATGATAATTTTGTTTAGAGCATTAGTTGAATGTATTATAACATGAAATAAATGAAAAAGACGATCAAATTTCTTTATAAAGATCCGGATGACTTGAATACGAGACTTGAACGTGGAAAAGAAAAGATATCGGATTAATGAAATATCTGATAAATGAATCGGTAACTCCGGTAATGCTCCGTAACTCTATTCCGGTGACGGATTCGGGTTAGGGGCGTTACAGATTATGAGGCTTTCGCCACATGATGTTTAACTATAGCCCATTTATAAGTGGAGTACTACTATTTTTAAAGTGTTTTAAAAAGTATCATGTATTGTTCGATATTTTAGATATATCATTCCAGTATGCAGAATATCTGCTGAACTAAGGTGTTTGATTTTCAAACGGTTTGTTGGTCTAGTTGGTTTTATATTGTAACACTCCATACCCGAGTCCTGCGATCAGGTGTTACAGGTAGTGCCTTAGTTATAGCTAAAAAGAAATTGAAATATATTTATTTTTGTAGAATTCTATACATCAAACAAATTCAACTAACATTTTTATTTATTTTTGTGACAATTTTTTTAGACCTTTTATAAGCTTTTTTTTCCTTATAACAATCACTTTTTTTTTCTTTTAAATTAAATTGGTCCTTTATAGTTTATTGTGCCTTTCAAAGTCACACTAGTAAAAACCTATTCTTCTTTCAATGGATTTTGAGAAACGGAGGAAAGGATGTTGTTGGAGAAGATGAAGAAGAGAAAGGGATGAGCTTTATTATGGGCTTTTAGTAATGGTGATGGCGTTTCTTCTTCTTTTTCCTCATGCTTCTTCATTTGACGACAAAAATATTGGATTGTAGGTACACCTATGATGCAGCGAAAAAATTATTCTGACAATCATTAACCATGGATCTGTGTATGAGGAATGAGTCAAGGTGAAATGGGGTTGAAGATATACCTTTAAAACTGAAAATAGGGGGATAACGTTGTTGATTGGGTCCCTTTGAACAACACAATCTAGTAAGTTACTATTTAACCGATACTTCGACCTGATTACTTGAACCCATAAGGTCTCATTATCAAATGATATATTAAACCCAAGCTTCAATAAGAACGAGATATTCTGATCTCGTAATTTCCTCATTCCAAGATCACCACACCTTTTAGGTTGGCATATAGAATCTCATACCACTAAAGACATCTTCTTTTTTCCTTTGGAAGAACCCCAAATGAATCTTTTCACCAAACTTTCAATCTCTTCACAAATTTTCTTAGGTATCAACATGGACTGTATATCTAAAAAAAAAAAAATTTGCTACAAGTATATTTTAAGATTAAAGAAGAGAGAATATATTTTGTAGATCTAAAATCAAGCCAAATAAGAAAATGGGATTTGCTATTTTGTAATTGGTTGAGCATAGATCTTGTATAACAACCATATCAAAATGTAATATTTTCATATCTAAAAATAAGACAATTTCTCTTACATTTTCCTTATTTTTTTGGGAGATATATATTGGCTACTAATAATTAAAAGTGTTTTTTTTTCTCAAATTCTGCAACTATTGCTACAAGTTGTTTGTCAAATCATTGAGAGCTTTGTTTAATAAAATATTTAATGTCTTTTACCAGCATATTAAACGTCAACAACATTTTTTATAATAATCTTTTCCTTTTTCTCTCCAAACTTTTAGATGAGATTTTGCTCAATAATTCAGCCACTCTTTTAAACTATTCTGATTTTGCAGAAAATTTCCACTGCCACAAGTTTTACTTAAATCAACAACATAAAATTTGCAGTGTATATTCTTTGCAAAATTCTGTTGGCATCTTTTGTTTTTTCCCCTCGTTTTGTCTTCATAATTATCTTGTGTGATTATTGTGGATGTTAAAAAATTACATTAAACAAAAATTTAATCAATTCAATTAAATAATATAATTTTTTATAGTTTTCATAATTTATCATTAATCTCAAAAACAATCCAAACTAATTAAATTATAATTGCATAGAGAGGATATCACCGTCCAAAATGGTTCCAACTTTAATTTTTTAGGGATCTACAATGTGAATTGAGTTATAAATTTTATAGGATATAAAAGTATTTCAGTTATGTTGAGTAATTTTTCGTTATGTCTCACTAGTGGGGATAATCGAATATTTATATACATAACTATTGTTCATAGAATTGACGTTTTTAGCAGACTCTACGCATATTGGATGTGTGTGCTGCTTTGGGCTGCCTGCTAGACACTCTTTCGGCATCTACGAGCTGAGTCCGTGAGCTCCCCTTACGAGCTTCATATTGCAAGGATTGCATGTATCCATTTGGTAGGCCCTATTCGAGTCACTGGTAGGTGGGTCAAACCTTATTTAATATTCGAGTTGGTGATCATAAGTAAATAACAAGTTAATATTATAGTAAATTTTAAAAATTTGCTTATAATTTACAACAAATATTAATAAAACTAGTTTATTTATTTTAGAAAAGTGAAATTCAAAGTTGGTTAATTCATATATTGATTTGGTCATGAGTTGAGTGGTTGGTCTAGTCTAATAGTTTAGGCTCGCTTTGAGTGAACTTAGGCATGAATTTTTTTGATACCGGATCGGCTCAACCTAATCTAAATTAAAATTAAATAAGTTTAAAATTATTTTTTATATATATTTAATTTAAAAATTATATATTATTATAAATTTATATTTTAATAAAATTTGAAACCGTGAAATAAAATTTTAAAATCAAATTAATAGGTCTATGCATAGTCCAGTCGAAAGCATTATCACGTTTGAAGCAAAGAAACTTTTTTGTTATGCATTTTTGTGAATAGCTTATAATAAATGGACTAAGTTGCAAAGGCTTTGTTTTGGGATGGTAGAACACTAAGTTGATATAATTACAGGTTCCATCACAATGTTTGAAAAAGGATTCGTTTTTGTTCCAAAGAAAATTGGATTGCAAACAAGTCATACATGTTCATCTGATTAAATCCCAGTAAAGACAATGGATATAAGTTTCTTACACCAGCAAAATTATGGTCTAAAAATAAGAAGAAGCTGTTTAGTCTTCAATAATGAGATTAATTAACATATATCTGATAATTGCAGTGAGCTTGCCTGGTACTAATTATTAACATGTAAATAATTGATATTAAGAAATTCATAACAGCATAAGGCCAAGAAGTGCCAACAATTTTATCATTGTTATCATGAAATTAAAAAAAAGAAAATCACATGGAATAGATCTAAATTAATATTTGAGTAATAATATTATTCTTATCCCTTCCCTTTAAATTAGGGGAAAGGTAATGACTATATAATTACTTCTTCTCCAGGTTGTTGTCTCCATGCTTAAATATTTCATCATTTTTATCCCCAATGACACTTAATTTACGGGGTGGATCACCACCATCTCTAATCTTTTTACCCCTAATAATATGAAGCGTAAATTTTGCACAAAGCAAATTTGGAGGTAATGGATAGGGCGTTAACGACAAGAAAAAAATGCAGTGGGTCCTTTGTTTCAAAGCCCAAAATTAGTGGGAGTTAAACGTAAACTTACTCGCCATAATCATGATTATCTATCTCATCACATCCCTTTTTCACTCATATTTTTGGATGGAACTTTGAGTTACCATTTGTATTAAGTATTTGATATCAAAATTAGGAAGAGAGGGTCAAGTCTTGTGCTTATATATTTTCATGTTATGTAGTGAATTTAAAGTTGCTAGATCTAGAAAGTATTGTGCCCATCCACCCCATACTAATAGTCACGTGATTGACTGTTGAATTCAGAACTTTGAACCTTTCTTGTCTCCATTATTCTTTGCCTCCTCACATGCTCACCATTTCATTCAGCTAAGCTCTACTAATCCTAGATTTAACCCTAAATCCATGTGGATAAGTTCACCAGAGAAACAATAATAATAAGGTGTTAAGTCAAAATGGTTACAGTTGGGATGCTCATGTTACCATGTGTCATACCCTTGTTTATTTTATTTTATAGAACTAATTGTTGAAGGATCCTGGCAAATTTTGAGCCTGTACAGATACTAGTAGGCTAACCCTCAATAAATAATGATATTCATACTGATATATGCGTCGTACATATATAGCTGGCATGGGCAACTACTCTTGTCCATGTGATCTTTGACTTGAGCAAATTAGGATTAATTTCTTACTGTCCATTGTAATACTAATACTAATACTAATACGTGACATTACCCTTTGTTCAACAATTTTTTTACTTTTTATATTAATATATTTATGTTTTCTTCCTTAAAAATGTGTAATCTATTTGTTAAACCCGTGAAGCTATTGTTATTGATCGTAGATGATATTAATAATTAATGGAATGGATAAAAGATGCAGTATTATCCTGTGATCCGGTCTTATTGGTTGAATATTTAGGTCCGTTTGATATTGGCGTCGGCACAAATATATATATATATATTAGACACCCATCCTCTCCTGCCGCAATTTCCTAAAATTTCTCCGCCAATTCCAGTTTCCTCTCGAATGCTGCTGCAAGTGTTAGACCCAAAGGTTAGAAGGGGAAGGCGTCGCGGATATCATAGCTTAGCCATAAACAACAATGTCTTCTAAGAATCGGTCACCGCAAAGTCTTCAACAGCAACTGCACGATCTCAAACAACGCGTTTTCACTTGCCTTAACAAACTCGCCGACCGCGACACTCTCGCTCTCGCTTCCGCTGAGCTCGAGTCCATCGCTCGGAACCTGACTGTCGATTCCATCTCTCCCTTCCTCAACTGCCTTCACAATACCGACTCTTCCGCCAAGTCTCCCGTTCGGAGGCAATGTGTAATCCTTTTGACTTTGATGTCTCAGTCGCACGGTAACGTCTTATCTCCCCACCTTTCTAAGATGATTTCCACCCTTGCTCGCCGCCTCCGTGACCCCGACTCCGCCGTCCGGTCCGCTTGTGTCGAGGCAACGACCGCTATGTCGTCTCACATCACGAAGCCTCCATTTTCTGTTTTGTCGAAGCCTTTGATCGAAATGCTCGTGGTGGAGCAAGACGTTAACTCGCAGATCGGTGCGGCGATGTGTTTGTCCGCGGCGATCGAGGCGGCGCCGGATCCCGAGACGGAGCAGCTTAAGAAGGTGTTGCCGAAGTTGGGGAAGTTAGTGAGGAGCGAGAGTTTCAAAGCGAAAGCGGCGGTGTTTGGAGTTATTGGAAACGTCGCTAGTGTTGGCGGTGCCGGAAGTAAAGGAGTCCTGGATTGGTTTGTGCCATGCGCGGTGGAGTCTTTGAGTAGCGAAGACTGGGGAACGAGAAAGGCGGCGGCGGACGCGTTAGGGAAGGTGGCTATGGCGGAGAAAGAACTGGCAGCTGAGTATAAAGCGGCGTGTGTGACCGCTCTTGGCAATAAGAGGTTTGATAAGGTGCATCCATTTCTATCTTTGCTCAGTAACCATTTAATAATTTATATTTTTCCCCGATAAGGAAATTAGAGGGAAAAAAACATTGCTCATCATTTTTAATAAATTTTGTTGTTACAGGTAAAGATTGTCCGAGAAACCATGAATCGTAGTTTGGATTTATGGAAGGATGTTCCTGGAGTTTGTGAGGAAGTCTCCACCACTTCTCAATCCGACTCATCTTCAATAGGTATGATATATGATTCAATTTTTGTTTAGCTTGTAATTGTCTGATCTTTTGAAATTAATCATTGTCCAAGCCCAACAATTATTATGCGATACTGGGTATATTTGTTTTCTATTCGTTTTTGGGATAAGGAACAAAAATTTTATCCTTGTTCAATGCGAGTGATCAATTTTTTCAAAAAGTTTCACTTTAAAACTTCGAAAATTTAAGGGTTGCTATTATTGCGCTGCTGTAAAACATTTATGCTCGGTAACTACTGCTGCAAACTATTTGTTTTCATCATTTATGATTGTGTGCTTTGATCGTGGCAACAGATAATGGTAGCGTTGGATGCTTTACTTCAGTTTCCAAAGGTATGAATGATGTTGGTTTTAGAACTCCCCAATCAAAAAAAGTTGTCCCTACGAGCAGGTCCCCTCCTTCTGATGCCTCGGCTGCGTCCACTGCCAAGAAAGAGACATCCCTGAAAAGTAATAATAGCAACAGTAACACTCGTAGGCTGGACCGCTCAAAATCTTCTGATTGGAAGATTGAAACTGTTCAGCCGAAGTCTTTGTTTTCTGAGGCCTCTGGTAATTACAATATCAAAAGGAGTGTATCCTTTGGCAAGGCCCATGACGAAAAAGTGCAGAAATTTGGCGGTTTGAGGTCTCGGTCTCAGGTGCTTCCTTTTCATGACGAGGAGAATTTAGATGTTACTGATAAAAATGCTGCTCTAGATGTCGATGAGAGTCCAAAAGACATCGAGGATCTGTGTTTGATCCGTGAACAACTTGCTCAGATTGAAGATCAGCAGTCCAATCTATTGAACCTCCTCCAGGTAGTTTACAAAGCTGAATATCCTCTTTCTCTTTCTTCACATAGTTTGTTCTTTTGTACCTACCAGGTAAAGCTTTATATAAATGTATTATTGTTCTTCGGAAGCTACTGGTTTTCAATTGTGTTTGACTTAAGTTTATGCAGTGAAATCCTTGGTTATGATATTTGTGATAATGCGTATTTCTTTCTGATATTCTTTTGAATCATGCTTGTGGATTCTATCGTTTGGATTTTATTTACAATGGTTTTTCTGTATTTGATTATAGAAATTCATTGGGAGCTCCCAAAGTGGGATTAATTCTCTAGAGACACGCGTAAATGGCCTGGAGATGGCTCTGGATGAAATATCATATGACTTGGCCATTTCAAGTGGCAGGATTCTGAACATGGATTCTACAGATAACACATGTTGCAAGCTGCCTGGTGCTGAATTTTTGAGTCCCAAGTTCTGGAGGAAAACTGAAAGTCGGTTTTCTACTTCAAGGTTACCTTCTTCGGGGCGCATGCTTTCGCTAAATGCAGTACATAACTTATATGATAAAGATTCTGGGGGTGAAATGTATAAGCCAGCATACAGCCGAGGATATCAGCGTCAAGCTGGAAGTGGATTTGTTATGAACCCAGTGGGTGATGCTGGCAGTGACATAAGAGATAATCCAGGGTTCTCAAAGAACACCATTCAAAATGCTGAGAGGTTCCAGGTTGGCAATGCTAGTGCTTCTGATGGGACTTCCCTGGTTAGTTGTACAGCTCCAACGAACCTTAGCAGCAGGTAATGGAATTTCACTGTAAATTGTCTTGTACTTATAATATCATTGTTATAATTATAATTCTGTAGTCAGGTCAACAGCTGCTCTTTAAATTTGCTATAGTTCATGACTGCCTAGAATGTTTCATGCACTTGAGTCAGTAATGTGAAGTGGCAATAAGAACTTGAATGATTGTCTAACTAGTCAGATCATTGCGTTCGTTCATGTGTTTTAACAATACTAGTGGTTTTTAACAATACAAGTGGAAACATGCGTTCTTTCATGGACCTTTTTCGTCTAATCTATCTGCAAGATGAAAAAAAATAAAAACAAAGAGCGTTTGATTCAACAAATCAATTGCTTGATCTTGCCTCACTTTTTTTTTTCCCAGATTTTGAGCTTAACTTGGATTGAAGTTGGGGGTGTTTGAAGAAGCAGCTGAAGCTAGCGGAGAAGCACCTTGGAGAATGGAGGTTGAAGATGAAATGATACGATGTAATCGTAGATCATGTAATGATGAGGTGCAGCATTCTGGGTTGTTACAGGAGATAGTAGATTTACTTTTTGATTCCGTGAGTAAATTAACTGAAAAATGCCAATGGCTGGCTTTCGCGCAAGGCAGGCACAGAATATATGGTGTTCCAACAGAAACCTGTCCCCCTCACTGAGTGGGTTTGCAGTAGAGGCGGGGAGGTCCCTTCCGTGTACAGAGAGACTATGTGCATCTCGTTTTTATCTTTTCTTGTTACTAGTTCTTGTGTACTGCATATAAAATTTCAATCCTAGGCCATCAAGTTTTTCATAAATTGAACCCCCAAGAAAAGAAAAGACAAGAAAAGAAAGAACACTTCCAACATGCTAGTAGTTACTTCTCGTGTTGTATTATATGACACGAAAATTCAATACGGATTTAGAGTTAATAATGTAAAATATCTCAATTTAAGGATGAGTTTGTAAAGTGTAGAGTAATGTAAATGCAAATTATGCAGCGTGAATCGGGAACTCTAATTACTAGTGATGGCACAATAAGTGCCTGACAGGTTACGCAACCCATCTGATAAAGGTGGGATTTTTTTTAAAAATTGGTTTCAGGACGGATTATTTTAGAATGGGTAGGTGTGCGTTTAGGAGAAATTTGCACTGTTTTGGGATTATTACAAGTGTTACCTATCTTATTATTTAATTTCGTGAGATACTAACTTAATTAAGTAAATTATTACATATTTTAAATAAATTATATTATTATGACACTAATTTAGTCAGCAGCTTAAATAAAAATATAGATAATCCTATATATTTTAAATAAATTATATAATTATGCGGGTACTTCTATCTCTATTATTTTTTAAAAACCAATAAAAAAATTACAAATATTCAGTCCATTCCATCCACATTTATAAAAAGAATTTAATAATTTCAACTAAAACTTTATTTTGATATTTTTATATGTTTCAATGTTATTGTTTCATCCCATTTTATTTTTTATATATTGATAATGTCGTTTATTAAGTTTGTGTTGCTAGTTAACTCGATATCAACTAAAAAAATGACAATATTATAATAAACAATTGCAGTGCATTTAATATTCTTAATATGATGAATTTAACTATTTAATTTCTTTTTATTCATGATTCAAATTAAGATTTTATTTTAATTTTGTACATATCATATATTTGTTTTTTTTAATATTTTTAATTTTAGACGCACACCTGTATTCTAAATATGTGATTTTCACACACATGCATATGCTAGAATTTCTAGTATCATTATTCTTGTTTTAATTTTGGGGGTTCTCCACTCAAATCTCCATTATGCTAATCAAGAATAATTTTAGATTTAGATATTATGCTAATCAAATCCCTAGTATTGCACAAACAATAATTTTAGAATCTTTAAAATAATACTTTTAGTTGATAAATACTTAGGATAATTAATGAGATAATTTCAGCTTTTAAATAAGAGTTTAGAGCTTATCAAAACTCTGTTGGATGGACTTTCGTATCCTATAAATAGGCTGCTTGTGGTGTCACTTATAAAGTAGTTTTTGGAGTGTCTTTGTTGACAGTTTTGTTGTATTCTTGTCGTTATTTTGTGACACTCTTTTAGGTATTTATTTGGAGAGGTTTATTGATTGTATTGTGAGGTATTTAGGTGAGTGATTTGTAACAATTAAGGTCAATATTGGGGTTGCAATTACTTTTTTGTGTAATGGTAGATTGAGTTTAAGCCAATAGGTGATCCAGACAATTGTTAAATAAAATCATTCACTTAACGAAGCTCCACAAGTGTAGGACCATCGTGTCTGAATTGCGTTAACAAAAGTTGTGTGTTATCTCTCTTTATGTTGCTTTTATGTTACTTTGCATTTAACCTTTTTGTTCGTTTCTGTTCTAACAAAAGTTGAAACGAAACTATTTTTCAAGTGCAAATCAAGGAATTTTTCAATTGGTATTAGAATGGGCTTTAAGAGTTGTTTAAATGAGATCCTGAGCTATGGTTTGTAATAATTAAGTCTAAAATGAAATGTCATTTTATCCCCTGTCCACCTTCGATGATTAAAGCATAAAATTCAAATAATGAAAATGATGTTCCTTTCAACAACTAAGAGGAATCGTTCAACCTAATGTTGAAAAATATAGAAACATTATGCCAATTGAGCGAGCCTTTAAAGGAAGAAGTTATTATTCTCAACGGAGAAAAAGAAAAGCTCGAAACTGTGGTTAAAGATAAAGATGATGTGATTATTGATCTTAGAAAGGTTAAGGAGATGCTTGTTGGGTCTATCAAGAAAAAAAGATGAGATGATTGTTAAAACTGATGTAACTTTGAAAGCAACTAAGCAAGAGTTAAATTATTCCAAAGCTATTCTCAAAAAATATGAAAAGCAAAGTGAAGATGTCTTAGCTGTTGGAGATCCGAACCTTATCATCATGTACTTGGTAAGAAACTTACATCTCATGTGAATTTTGTTAAATCTAATCAGATGGTTCCTACTTCTTCATTTGAGACAGGTAAAAAGAAGAATGGGAAATATCTTTGTTACTATTGTAGAAAGAACGAACTTGTTAGATCTCATAATTACAAGTTGATGAATGATCAAATAAGGAGAAGTACAAGGAACACTCAATCTAATATTGCAACAATTAATGGAATAACACTTGGGCAATAACATATATGAAATAAGAAGAAAGGAAAGTTTGTATGCCATTATTGTGGGAAAGAAGAACACATCAGACCCTATTGTTTTAAGATGATGCAAATTTGGAAAAAGTTCAACTCAACTACAAAACCTGTTAGAACAATGAATGGAACAAGAAAACCACAACATACACATATTTGGCTAAGGAAGGATCGAGCACATTTGAGTGGTGAAGATCAACATTTGATTGATGCTCATGTTAAACACGAGGTTGTTGAATCTAGTTCCCTAAGTGTGGTAACAAACTTGTAATTTTTCGAATAGATTTGTAACAATTCATTTTCAGTGATGTTAGAATCAGTGGTTTCAAGACCACAATTCTAATCAATGAGTCAGTATTTTATTATTTATTTAATATTTACAGGGTTATGACAATGTTTTATTAAAATTTGCTTAGAAAATTTTAACGTTTAGATAGTTAATTAAGTAAAAATAACTAAATTATAAAAGTTGTAAAAGTTAATTGCAATAAATTTATTTGTATTAAATAGATATAAAATCATGAATTAAGGGATTTATATGGTAAATAAACCTATTTAAAACATGGTGGAAGGTTTAGGTGATATATTATATGAAATTTGATTTAATTTTAAAGGGTAAATTTGTACATTGATAAATATGTATAAATAAAATAAACAAAAGATGGAATGGTCATCATCTTCTTCCTTTTTACTTTGAAAACCTATTCTTTCATTATTAAGGAACCAAAGCTTCGGCCAAAGTTTGTTTCAATTGCATGGTATGTGTTTTTAACATGTTTTTAGTAATTTTTATGTTTTTCATATCGTCGTAGCTTAATCTAACTAACCCAAGGACTAATTCGTAAAAAATATTAAATTTTTTGAGTTATACCATTGATGAATTTGTGATGTTTTTGAATTTTGATGATAGATTCATAAGCTGATAGTTAAATAGGACTATTTTGTAAAGTGGTTTTGGTTGATTTTAAAGTTTAAGGAATAAGATGTTAAAATAGTAAAGTTACATGAAATTCTTGTGAAAAATTGATAAATATGGGCTGTATAGGGGCTATATAAAATTTGGCTAGCATTGATTTGATTAAATTGTGATAGATTTGAAACTTTTGGGTTTAGGGACTAAATTGAATAAAAGGTTAAAATTTAGGGCAAAAGTGTAAAATGTTAATTAAGGGTCAAATATGTGAATATAAGTGTTTTAAGACATTTGAATTTGTTAATAGAAGTAAATTATTATATTTAGATCAAGAAATGGATCAATTAGTTGATAACCTTGGGAAAGGAAAAATCGTCAAATAGTCGTCGTCGAGGTGTCCGTAGCTATTGTGTTTTGGTAAGTTCGTATTAAGTTTAATATGTTTGATGATTTTTGAATTTAATTATGTATGTGATCATATATATATGCATATCTAGTATGATTAATTGAGGTAGTTTTGAAATGGCAAAGTATTAAATTGAAATGTAAAATATTGCATGGAATACTGTTATGTTGATATAAGTTAGTTTACAAAATGTACATGATCATGGTTAATGTTTGAACATGTGAAGACCTTGGAAAACAAGATAAAGCCCGGGTAAACTTAGTGAATAGCTAGGATATAAATGACATGTCATTAGGGCATTCCAAGCACCAGTTGTTGGTGATTACAATTGAAGGTACTATGTACCGGTGTTTCAGTTCTAGGCACTCTGTGCCAGTGTTTATAGTTCCAAGTACTATGTACCAATGGTGGATACCATATCAATGGCTTGAGATCCTGCATGTATTGCAAATTTTTTGAAGCTTGTGTCAGTAGCATCGTGTATTGGTTGATGTCCCGTTTATCAGCTTGTATGAGCATTACCCTCTTGCATATCTAAAGTTAATTTACTATTGTTTTTCTAGCAAAATAATTGATAAATGAAATGGAAATGAAACAAGATGGCATGATGAACTATGTTATGTTGGTTATAACTTGGTTCGTGAATTTTGGTATGTTATGTTTTAATGATATGATTTATTTATGCCTAACCATTTGATATGGTAGGAATTATGAAACAAGACAAAAGAATGTTAATTATATGTTATGTATGAATTGTAAACTTCACTTAACAAATATGTGATGTTTTGTTTTACGAACTTATTAAGCTTTACATAAGCTTATTCTATTTGGTTTTCTTCTTTGTAGATTGTTGGACTTCAGCTGTCGATTGGAACATCGTTGAAGATTACACTATTCGAAAACTCTTATGGTAGCTATATGTTTATTTTGGTCCGATTATAAGTGGAGTGTAAATAGAGTTTTGGTATATTTATGTTAATAGGTATCTTGGTGATGTTTTGTGCCAATTGAGATTTAAATATGTATATGGTTGTTTTGGTAACTTATGAAACTTTGGTTGGGTTATTTTAGACTTTGAAAACTTAGTATAAATGGATGATTTTGGCATTGGTATTTGTGGTTTAGTTGTTGAATGAATAAACTTGATAAGTTAGTTATGTTTTAGTTTGAATGGTTAATGTTTATGTTTGAATTGTGGTGTCAATGATGGTATATTTGTTAGACACTTAGGTTGAATATTTATTGGCATGTTTTGATACATTTTGATTAGGTTTAAGTGATGCAATTTGCATGGCTTGAGACTTAAGGAATTGTAGGTGAAATGGTTTGATTGTGAAGGTACTTTTACGTGCACACGGCCGTATGACCCCTATTTCACTTTTTACCTAAATTTTTGTAAAAGTTTCAATTTAGTCCAGATTTATTCTCGAGTTGTTTAAATTTTCTTATGCTCGATTTAAGCTTGGATGTGACTAAATATCTTGGAAATGATTGTAATTTAATTATAAATTGAATTATATGGTTATTTATGGTCAAATAGCGAATAATGTTAAAGTTTTATAGTTGTAATTCCTTATAGCTCGGGTTAGGTCACTAGACTGGGATAGGGTATATTATCCTCACATGGTTTTTGCATGCAAAGCAAAATAGAAGCAAATGTTTCTCATTGGTTATCTAATGTTTAAATTGATATTAAATAGTATTACGTGGTCAGATCGTAATACAGAAAAACATCTTGTATCAATATATTAACCTAAACATGTCCTTAGTCTAATCAGAAAGGATCAAATTGATTGAAATACTAATATGTCGTCTATCAAGTCTAATTAGGGAGATACATCAATAGATCCTAAATACATGGATCATCGCTCTTATCTTTAATAGATCAACTGTGGATCATATCATATTTATATATCACAATTATATCATAAATACTTATTAAACAGATATATAAAGAGATGGGTAATAAAATAAAATTGTCAACCAAGGTTTGCATAATTTTATTTCTAGAAAATAAATGAAAAATAAAAAAAATTACATAGTTTTTCACCATAAGACATTCCTTGTGTCTTCGACTACCATCGTTCTATCTTTTCCTCGTCATGGACTCTTTTTTGAAAAAAAAAATACATTTATGTTCTATGTCCATTTCCGGCTCATAAGAATTCTATAAATAAAAATTAATCTTATGTGGAGATGATCTTCCACGGTCTATTTACTAAGCACCACAACCTTGACAAAAAATAATAATTATATAACAAATATATATAATATTGCATTCATTCACATACATTCCCCTAAACAGGCGAATAATTACAAAAATGTTATATCTTATCAAATATTAATCAAACAAGATGAATAGAGAGATTTTTTCTTGGCTTACACCATAAACATAGCACAACCTGACTTTGATATCAATTCTTAGAAAAATCCCGATTTGAAAACGGTTTCCTTGCATAATGGAAAATTAAAATTTTAAAAATCAACTCGATTTGTGATATTTATAACAATAAACCTTAATTGAATCCATCCCTATGTTTTTAGCTTAGCGGACATTCATTGTTCTCTACTTTCAACCAAATAATATTCTTTGTTATTCTCGTACCATGAACTGCTTCAAGTGTGACTTGAACAATTGAATCGAGACACAGAATTAGAAAAAGTTCTCTCCTTTTGGGGTGAAAGCGAAAATTCTCTCTTTTTAATAGAAGCCTGTAGAATTATTATTCCGAAAAAGTATATGTAATAGTTGAGAATAATTCTCTCTATTTTTCGGTAGAATAACAATCTCTCAAAAATGTGTTAATAGTTTTACCAATGTTATTTATTTATAGAAAGAGAAGGTAAAACCTTTGTTGAGTTGTAGTAGTTTATTTCAAATAGAAAAACATCTTACTTAGAATAGGACTGGGGTGGACGACACACCCTCGTATTCCTACTAGGGTTGTCATCCCCTTAATGTCCATGAGGAGTTTTTAGGTCTCTCTCTCATCGAGTCCAATTACGAGTATTTTTTGGGCATTTTTAACTAGTACTCTGTAATATGATCCAACCCAAATCAGTTTTTCTATTTCTCAAAATAAACTTTAATATCTATATATAAAACAATTTTCTCATCCTTATTTTACCCCCAAAAAGATTTTAATGATTTTACCCCTAGTAAAATTGACGTTTTTGCCCCTGGTAAAATTTTGAGAAAAATATGTTCAATATTTCACAACTCAACATGTTCACTATGACTGAATGATTTATTTTCATTTACGAGCTTCAAAATAGTTTAAAAATATAAACTCTTTCTTTGGATCATTTTTTAAGTAATCCAATAGGATTGCAAATGGATCATTTCCATTTTTATTTCCATTTCTGTTTTTGGAAACCTATATTTATGTCCAAATGATTTCATTTCTCTATTTCAAACAAAACAATAATCATTCTTGAATGTTTCCCACTTTTCTTTTCCTATTCATTCCGTTCATTACTATTCAAACACACAATTCATTTCTAGTTTCAACAAGCTAGCAGAGAAATCGATTGAACATATGTAGTTGAGCCTCAAATGATTTATAATGAAGTTTTGTTTTTCGCCTATTAATTATAAACTCATTTATTCACAAAGTCTTTCCACTATAGTATCGTGACTGAGCTCTCCCCAACGACATACCATTACGAAAGCAGTTACTCATTGCTTGCCCGTTAACCTTGTCATAAACGTGTTACCCTAATAGGATATTCTTGAGCTCTTGAGGATAATATCTGTTCTTCCAATATGAGCTTACTTTATCTTATGGTAACCATTACATCTTCCTTCATAAAAAGACAATCACTATCAAATAGTGATAAAGTCATCCATCACAAAGACGAACGACTCGTATGCACATTTACTTTTCATCATCCATGTAATGCCAATGAGAGGATATCATTTACCCATGTTTTGGGCTATGAGTTCCACTATTGTGAATGACATTACTTATTACATAAGTCGTACACCCAACGCATCAACTTTTAGTTCCTTATATATTTGAACTAAGGCTTTTACTTACATCAAAGTGTATGAGTCACACATACATAGTCCACCATCCACTCAGGATTTAGGTATGCCACACTATTAATGTTAGAAGTGAATAAATCCATAAATAGATTCAGGATCTATTCTACTTGGGTCATATCTGATGTGTTTTCAGTCTAGTTAGTCACATCTATGTCTCTATCTTCTAAGAGTCATCTACTTCGATACCGAAGACAATGCATCTCCTCAATTGGACTTGATATATGACATATTAGTCTTTTAATTGGTTTTCTCATTTTTGATTAGACTAATGACATGTTTAGATTTGTCTACTAATACAAATTGTGTTTTCGTCCTATGATTTAACCACGTTATACCGCTTAGTATTAGTTAAACATTTAGACAACCAACAAGCAACATTTGCTTCCATTTTGCTTAGCGTGCAAAAACCATGTGAGGACAATTAACAAAGTATATTAATGTAATCAATGAAATTTTTTAAAACCAATTTATTTGAAAAATTATAAGTGTACTTAAACGAAAATACTATACTTAGGGCACCAGACCCAACATATTTATAAACTTGGTGCATACTTAATTGATTATGTGATGAACAAGCATATAGATAGAAGGAATGTGTTATCAAGCGTAGGTTTAACTTTTAGGGGAAACATATTATAATTCCCTTGCTATGTGGCTTGTTTGGATTGTGGGCTAACTATTTGTTGTAGAGTTTTATAAAAAATGTCAAGCGGGAGATTGTTGGGAAAATTGTTGCTTGTTCCATGTATTGTTATAAAAAAATTATTTCTTTACTTGGGTCATCGAATTAGGTCTTGAATATGTTTTTCTATTTTATTTTATGATGAGTTCAGTCCACCTAAGTGTGGCATATTTTACAAAACATGAAGCATGGTTTAACTAGGATTTTAAATACTCTCAAAGACTCCTAACTGAATTGCTTGAGATAATTGGATAAGCATGAAGTATTATTATCTATTGAGAGAGTTTTGGTCCTGTTAGAAGACTGATTTATGAAGACTTTTAGTTAATAAATATGTAGGATAATTAATTTTATAATTTCAACTTTTATATAAGAGTTTAAAGCTTATTGAAACTCTATTGGATAGGCTCTTGTATTAACCAATAAATAGACTGCTTGTGGCTTCACTTATAGAGAAGTTTTTAGAGTATTTGTCAATAGCTTTAACGTATTCTTGTGGTTATTTTGTGACACTGTTTTAGAGATTATTTGAAGAGGCTTATTGATTGTATTGTGAGGTATTTGGGGTGAGTAATTTGTAACAATTAGGGTCGGTATTGAGGCTATAATTACTTTTTTGTTTAATGGTAGATTAGGCTAAAGTCAAAAAGGTGATCCAGATGATTTTTAAATAAAATCATTCACTTAGCGTGTTAACAGTTACGTGTTTAAGGGTGTTTGAATAGAACCATTGTGTTTGAATTGCGTTAACAGACATTGTGTGTTTCTCTCATTACTTTACTCCTTATTCTACTTTGAATTTAACATTTACGTGTTTAAGGGTGTTTGAATAGAACCATTGTGTTTGAATTGCGTTAACAGACATTGTGTGTTTCTCTCATTACTTTACTCCTTACTCTACTTTGAATTTAACATTTATGTTTGTTCCTATTCTAACGGAAGTTGGGACGAAACTATTTTTCAAGTGTAACCTAAGAGAATTTTCATACCATAAAATCAACAGGTCTTACTATTATTGTTAAAGGTTGATGTCTTGAGTCTTAGAACAGTTGATATGATGAAAAATGATCACTATTATAGAAATTTAATTGGTGAAAGAATGACTCTTGCATTCGGTATGCTAAAAACTATTAACTTTCTTGGGGATGTAATCTCCTTTAGGAGTTGATTTTATTCAACTATGGGAATATGATTCCTTTGAATATTGATGGAAAATAACTTTCCCATGTAGTAAGAATGTTAAAAATTATCTCCAAGATAAAAAATTATCTCTCTTTATTTTATAACACATTATCAGTACGATCTTACTCAAAGTGATAGTTCCTTTTATCAACGATCAAATTTGTCCTTCGTGATTTTCAATATCTTTGACGACAGGATGCAATGTTTTTACAGGAAGTTTCTTTTATTTAATGTTTCATATCTGATTTATTTTGATTAACTTTTACTTTTTTTTCTTAAGGATGGTGAAAGATTTGATACCGTTATTTATATGAAATCAAGAATATTTTCGAACTATCTCATACCTTCTAGTGATGACGATGATGTTAAAGATCTTCAAGTATATTTTACTATGTTTTATTTATTGTTTATTATAATTGGAGACTAATCATGACAACATGCATAAATAGATTTTGATTTGAAATCTCACGCATGTTTGCGATGGTAATTATGAAATGAAGAATCTATTGGGATGTTTATAAGTCTGTCCTACTAGATTTGTTGTATTCCCCGAAGTGAATGTAAACATAAAGAAAATAAAAGATATACTAATGGACCACTAAAAGTGGGAACATAGTAATAAATAAGAGAACAATGAGAGTTCTCAAGATAACTTTTTAAAGGGTAAAGATAACTTATGTTATCAATATGTGATATGAGATATTATTGGCCATATATGTGGCGTTTGCCCAAATATTTTGTTTCTATTAATATTCGTTAAGGAATGATATGAAAATGTAGGAATGAATTCTATCATTATAGACAGAAAATATTTATCTTATTTGGTATTAAAAAAACAAATATTATTTTAATATTTGATAGTACAAAATTAGTTGAAAGCTCCAAAAGAGCTAATATATCACTATCTAAAAAGCACAAAATTTGTGATAGTTAATGCATTACTTTTAAAAGTTTTTTGTAATAGATCTCTTATTGAGATTGTGAATGAGGAAAAAAATTATATTTCATATGAATAAAAAAAGGGGATTGAGTTATTAATTTATAATATTTATGATATTCTTTTGTCATCATCCTTATTAAAAGGGTTGAAAGCAAAATATTTGACTGTGAAATATCTACTCATGAGCAATCGAATATGATAACTCTATCTAAAGCTTATTATGGTTGGATGCATCTAAAGTTGCAAGTATTTTTTAAAAAATTGTGAGTATAACTCTATAGTATTCAGAATAAGTTCTCAATTAAATTTACATGGTTAAATATTACTAATGAGAACTTGCAAGAGAGAAAACTTATGTATGAAAAGTCATTGGTCATGTACCTGTTATACTTATAGAAAATAAGACCCACTCTCAAAGTTTGCTATTAATAGATTTTTGGGTATTTGAAGATTTTGGCATATTCTCTAAAGCGAATACTGCATATAATTATTTGGAAATTATATTTATTGACTTAGTGGCATTATAGAATTCGTAGTGATTTAGACATTTACAGTAGTAAATGTCACAATAGTATTTAATGTGGATACAAAATAAAAAGAATAACAATAAAATTATCAATTTGTTACAATTTAGTACAATTGAAACACATGTTAAAGTAAACCAGAAGTTTACTAATACAAATGCGTTTACTACTTAGCATGACCAGTTAAACCATCCTGGATTGTATATGATACGAAAATTAATTGAGATATCATATAGACATCCATTAAAGAACTAGAAGATTCTTTAATTTAAAAGAATTCTCATATGTTGCTTGTTTCCAATGAAAATTAATTATTAGAAATTCACTAGCTAAAGTTGAGATTTAATATATTGTATTTCTGAAACAAATATGGGCTCTTTCATCCACCATGTGGATGGTTTTAATATTATATGATTTTGGTATATGCATATACAAAATAATCACATATGTGTTATCAACTCGCAACCTGTCGTTTGCGAGATTGCTTGTTTAAATGATTAATTTCAGATTATGCAGTTCAAACAATTCATCTTGCTAATGTTGGTGAGTTTACAACCAAGTTTTCAATGATTATTACATGTCAATTGGGATAAAAGTTGAACATCCTGTAACTTATGTTCACACACAAAATGATTTAGCTGAATTGTGTATCAAATGCCTCCAACTGATAGTTAAACCATTCCTTATGAGAACACAAAACTTTCTATTTTAGTATGGATTCATGCTTGTATTGATTTACATGTTATACGCATCAAAACAATAAATTATAAATACTCCCCATTACAATTGATTTTTGGTTAAAAGTCAAATATTTCTCATCTTACAATTTTTGGATATGCGATATATGTTCCAATTGCTCCACCACAACGCACAAGTCTAATAAGAGATTGGGAATGTATATTTATGTGAGTCTCCTTATAATATTTTTGATCAATTAATTTGAGATTTAATTGTGACATGAGTTGTCAGTTTTCCCAATATTAAGGGGAGAGGAACAATAACTTGTAATGAGTTAGGGAGAGAGTAATTGAACCAGAAGTTTAATAAGGATAACTCATTAAAAGTTAACTGTTAGATGTATTTACAAACTTAATGAGAATAACCAGTTGTTATATAAATTGATTGGTTCCAAAGATGAAAAATTCTTCTAGATAGTCATATAGTGGAGGCGGGTGATCCAGAAGAGACTCAAGACATAACTAATAAGTAAAACTTCCGAAGAGATTCAGGTACCTGAAACTGAACTTTAAAATAATAAAAATAAAAGATCCTGATAAGTTATGTCAATCAGAGAAAATGTGGAACCAAATAATAAAAGTGGTCGACAATTATTTTGCATGCGATATTATTATTGAAATAATGAAATAAAAGGATGATCTTGAATAAATATATTAAGAAATATAAATATGGAATAAATTGATCAAAATAAAAAGACGCAACACAAGTACAATTAAATTTGAGGAGTTTTTGGACAAGTAGTCCAGATATCTAAATGTATAAAGCCAATGAGGGTGAAAATGAAGTAATTTTGCAAAAGCGGAATAAAAATATAAATTTTTTCGCTAAGTACTAGTATTGATTATGAAAAGATATAATATTCTTTTGTGTTAGATGCAATAACCTTTAGATATATTATTAAATTGACAATTCATAAAATATTTAACTTGCGTCTAATGGTTATTGTTACAACCTTTTTTGAATTACTATATAGTAAAGTTTATATTAAAATCCTTGAAGGATTTAGAATGCTAGAAGCATATTGAAATTCTCAGGAAATTATTTATTTATATGAATTGAAATAATTTGAACATATATGGTAAATTTGAGTAGTTGAAGGAGGATTATAAAATGATCTAAAATACCAATTTGTGATTTTATAAAATAATCATGATTAAAGTTTGTTATGATTATTGTTGAATCTCCTGAAGAGATCAATATATATTTCTTAAAGTTTTCCCTCACTCGTGATTTTTAAAAGAATGATAATATAAATGCTTATCAAATACATTCAAATAGTCATTTGAAAAACTAGTATTCATGATTGAATATGTAGAATATGAGAAAATATGTGATGTTTTTATGAGGGGGAGTAAATACGCATTGTAATATTTTTCCCTTAATTGAGGTTTTGTCCCATTGGGTTTTCTTGGTAAGGTTTTTAATGAGGCAGCATATTATGTGTATTATATTGTGCACTCTTTTTCCTTCATTAGGCTTTTATCCCATAGAGTTTTTCCTAATAAGGTTTTAACGAGGCATATTATCTACCAATGGACATCCAAGGGGGAGTGTTATGAATATCTTATTAAGTGGATGTCTATCATAATCAAGATAAAGTTTTGATGTACTTTAAATTCTAATAGTTATTAGAATTAGATCTCTACTTCTTTTATACTTCTTATGCCTATAAGTAGAGACTCTGATGAAGCATCGTAATGACCCCTTTTGATCAATGAAGTACATTCTCTGTTGCTTTCATATTTTCTTTGTTCTTTATTCTCTCCATCTCTCTTTATTTTATAACACTTTTCGTATTATTTATTTATTTATTTTCATTATTTGTATGCAATACTTTTTCACAAAATCATAAATTTTTTTAAAAAATTTATTTTAAATATTATTGTATTAAATTTTAAATTACAATCTAATTTAATACATATGATAAATTTAAATTTTATTTTCAATTTAATAATAGATTAATTAGATAAATATATTAGTTTATTTTTATTTGAAATAAATAATATTAAAAATAATTAGATTCAATTATTTATTTTTAATAATAAATATCACTGAAAAATATTAAAATTAATTAAATTTTACTTTATTTGATAGGGAAATTTCGATGTTTACCATTACATCCTTTGTAAAGTGCTTACTGAACCAAAAATTTTCTTAGTACTTTCTTAGTATAACAAACCTTATACTGTTACATTCTTGGTCTTTTGGAATCTTGCTACGAGAATGTACCAAATGTTACCTTAGAGTACTTAGGTTTGAGTCTCTCTATACACAATTATCATATGTGGGTGTCTAATTTCATAATGTATGATACTGTCAGTAGCTCTAATTTTATGGGTGAATTTTTTCATATGTGGGTGTCTAATTTCATAATGTATGATATTGTCAATAGCTCTAATTTTATGGGTGAATTTTTTTCCGGTTTACGTTGATTCTTCATCTATTTATATGTTATAATAGTTCAATTCTATTTGCAGTTTCTTTTAGCATGTATATATACTTATTATAATTATATGAGGAAAATATTTAGTACACTATTAATGGTGTTTTTAAACTCCACAAATAAAATCAATGGGTTAGCAAGTATTTTACATGAGTATAATAAAATATTAAAAGAAAATACATTATAATTTTTTAAAATTACTTGTAAAATAAAAAAAATACACTGTATCAAATAGTAACCCTAATTATATTACATTGTATTTATATTTGTAAGCTTCCAAAAATATAATTAGCAGTTGTATAGTTTAAAACAAGATAATTAACTGTTATTATTAAAACGATTAGCCAATTCTCCTCTCTTCTACCATTTCTATTACACGCTCAACTGCCTTCCTTAACAATCAACCATTAACCAAAAAAAAAAAAATTACTATTATTAATTTCTATAATGATTTTTTTCTGACACGTATACTTTGTCTTCAAATAAGCAATAGCAAAACAAATCACACTTCATTAAGAGTTAAATTAGCAATATTTTTAAAAAATACTTTAAAATAAAAAATATTTTTGAGATAAAAATATTCTTAAACAAAATGCTTTTGAAAAAAAAATATTTTTCAAACACCAAAAATTAACCACACGCAAAAGTAAAAAGTTTGAGCTTTTCTCGAAAGCGTTTTTACTAACCCTAAATTTTGTCTTCAAAACATATAATGTACCACACGTGGGCTTTTGGAAGGAACATTAGATTTAGCTTCAGCTTACATGTATACAGCCCATTTGCAACCCATCAAATGTTCAAATCTTATACAATGCTTCTTTTAATCTTTTAATTCTATTTCATTATCCATGTTTGAAATTTATAATTGCTTTTAGTAATAATGTGGTTTCTACGGGCTATTCATAAGTTATTACATAGGAATTAGAAGGTTCGTATCCGTCATACTTCAAAAGTGCACAATAAAGTTACAGATTTTATGACCAAACATGATGCTATAATATTCACAAGTATCAAAGTGTTCTTCACACATCCTCAAATTATGCGTAGTTTAATTCAAAAAGATACATTAAACTTTTAATTTTATATTTTTTTATTGTAATTGTTTAGTGTTGTTGTTGTTTTTTTTTTCATTTATAGCAGTATAGATATATAAAATCAATAATATATAAAATATAAAATATAGTAAAAAGATACGTGTAGGCTAATTTGGCAGCACATTGCCATAACACTGATTCCATTTTGGAGAGTGGGTTGACTATAGAAAGAAACATTGTTTTGATTAAATATGGTGGATTTCAACGTCCAAACTTTACACCATTAATTGCATTGCCACTTTTACTACTTCATTCCATTTAATCCAATCAATTGTGAAAGAGCACCCACTGACTTACATGGAGTTTTATGATTTTTCATCCTTTTTTAATAAAAAGAGGCTTTTACGCCAAGGGATTCTCCCATCATATCATACGTTTTTCGGTTGTCTATGTTCGTCTTTCTTAGTGCTACAAACGACATTCGGTCCCATTATATATAATCAATTAAACCAAACTTATTAGTTGATTGATTTAATAGTAATTAATCGGAAAGGCTAGAAAATATTAATATACTAACAATCTGTGACTTTGACGGCCTCCATGGGATTTACCCAACACTGGGCCTCTTAATTACTAAATGGACTCAGCCCAACCTTTATTTATAGCAATAATCAACTTTTTTATTTTTTATCATTAAAAGGGAGGCAATTTATTTTTTAAAATTAGTGTGTATTGGAATTTAATTTTTTAAATTTTTTAATTTCAAAATTCTGATTAAACTATTAAATTTTTTAATTTTTTATTAAAATAATTTTTAATTACATAATTACTAAATAAATAATTTTTTTAATTCAAAATGTCACAATAAAAAAATCTAATAAAAAAGTTGACGATATTAACAGTTAAATTTAAACTTTAAAATTTAAAAAATAAAGAGCTAAATACAGGAGCCAGGAGGTATATACGCGCATTTTAACCCCCAAAAAGAAAAAAAGAAAAAAAAAGGGAAAACCGTTTCCCGTTATTCAAGACGTTGAAACTTACAACACAATGATAATATAACGTTACAAAGAGCAGAGGACCGAAAGTTATTATTAAAGAAAAAGAGATAGGGTTATGGGCCCACAATTGACCCAAAACTCGGCAGCATGTTATTTGTCTCAGAATAAGACCCCATCCCTCTCAATCACCTTCGCATTTACAAAACAAATCTTGATGTTGATCTACTTCCCCATGCAATACGGTGCCGCTTTATAGCTAAATCTAAATCTATATACAAAAGTCTTAAGTTTCATTATAATTAATTTATAAGACAACAAGAAAAAGGCTACTAAAATAGGAAAAGACAAAGTCGAACATGAAAATTTCAACTGGCAGTCAAAAAAGCTAAAACAACAACAGCAGCAGCAGCAGCTGCTGAGCTGAGTTGAGCTTAGCTACTCCTTTCTTTTCCCCTTTTTTTCCTCTCTTTCTCTTTGTCTCCAAACAGTCAAATGTCAGCTGCCTATTTCCCTCATCTTCCTCTTCCTCTTCCTCCATTTTGTTTCCTCTTCTAACCGTCATCTCTCACCTCTTTTAACAAGGGAAAACAGAAACCCTAACTCTAACGCAGAGCATCAAGCGGCGCCGGCAGCTCAGCCATGAAGAAGAACATTCTCATTTTGGCGACATCCTTGCTTTTGCTCTTTAATTTCTTGCTCTCTTTCGCCATCGAAGATGACATCGCCTGTCTTGAAGGACTGAAAAAATCCCTTACCGGCGCCGACTCCCCTCTTTCGACCTGGAGCTTCAGCAACCGCTCATCCACCTCCGTTTGCCAGCTCACCGGCGTTTCGTGCTGGAATGAGAAGGAAAACCGAATCATTAGCCTCCACCTCCCTTCCATGAAGCTGTCGGGTCAGCTACCGGACTCTTTGAAGTACTGTCGGAGCCTCCAGATTCTAGATCTTTCTAACAACTCTCTCTCCGGTCCCATTCCTAGCGATATATGCTCTTGGCTTCCTTACCTCGTTCATCTCGATCTCTCTGGTAACCTTTTCTCTGGTTCCATCCCTCTTCAGATTGTCGACTGTAAGTTCCTAAACGACCTCGTTTTATCCGATAACAAATTGTCTGGTTCGATCCCTTACGAGCTAGCTCGGTTGGACCGCCTTAAACGGTTTTCCGTTGCCGGTAACGACTTGTCTGGCTCCATCCCCTCAGATCTAGCCAGATTCGGGGAAGATGGTTTTGATGGTAACCATGGACTTTGTGGGAAACCCTTATCAAAATGCGGTGGATTGAACGCTAAAAATCTGGGAATTATCATAATAGCTGGTGTGACTGGCGCCGCAGTTTCGTTAATCGTCGGTTTCGCCATTTGGTGGTGGTTCTTTCTCCGAGCCGGCGCAGGCGAAAAAAGAAAGAAAAGTTACGATGTGGAGGGCAAAGATGGTAGTAGTTGGATTGAACTGCTGAAATCTCATAACCTTGTTCAAGTATCGTTATTCCAAAAGCCAATAAACAAGATTAAATTGGCGGATTTAATGGTGGCAACGAACAATTTCGATGCGGAGAACGCTGTTATTTCGACCAGGACTGGAGTATCCTACATGGCGGTGTTGCCGGACGGCTCTGCCTTGACGATTAAGAGGTTAAGCACTTGTAAGCTTAGTGAGAAACAGTTTAGGTCAGAAATGAATAGGTTAGGACAACTTAGGCATCCAAATTTGGTTCCGCTCTTAGGGTATTGTGTTGTGGAAGAAGAGAGGCTTTTGGTTTATAAGCATATGCCTAATGGGACATTGTATTCTCAGTTGCATGGAGGAAATCTTATTGGTTTTGGGAATGGGAAGTTTGAGATTTTGGATTGGTCAACTAGGCTTAAGATTGGCGTTGGTGTTGCTAGAGGCTTAGCTTGGCTTCACCATGGGTGCCAACCGCCGTATGTTCATCAGTATTTTAGTTCCAATGTCGTGCTTCTTGATGACGATTTCGATGCTCGAATAGCTGATTTTGGTCTAGCAAGATTGATGGGGTCTCGTGATTCGAATGACAGTTCTTTTATGAATGGGGATTTAGGGGAGTTTGGATATGTGGCTCCTGAGTATTCTAGTACCATGGTTGCTTCCTTGAAAGGGGATGTTTTTAGTTTTGGGGTAGTGTTGTTGGAACTGGTTACGGGTCAAAAACCGATAGGAGTTAGCAATGCAGAGGAAGGGTTTAAGGGGAATTTGGTGGACTGGGTTAATCAATTGTTCAGCACTGGTCGAAGCAAGGATGCTGTTGATAAAGCATTGTTAGGAAAAGGCTGCGACGATGAAATTATGCAGTTTCTGAGAGTTGCTTGTACTTGTGTGGTGCCTAGGCCAAAGGACAGACCTTCTATATACCAGGTTTATGAATCGCTGAAGATCATGGGTGAGAAACATGGTGCCTTGGAACAGTATGATGAATTTCCGTTGATCTTTGGGAAACAACAAGATCATGATAATTAGGAGCGAACCCTTGTTTGGGGGGAATGAGATGCATAAGCAGCAGCTGAAAGAACTGAAACTTTTTATCTTCTACTTTGTGGTTTTGAGATTTGGGCAAATATATCTGCATTGGTGAATGGTATCTTCTTTTTAAAGGCATTTTCTGCAATTGGTATGATTTCCGCTTGAACAGGATTCCTTGTCTAAATGGTACTTTGTTGGAGAATTCTGTAAATTACATGAAGCATCATCACGCACTGTAGTGATCACTAGCTTCATTGCAGTTGAAAAAGATTTCTTTTATCATTCTCGTAATGCGTAATTAATTAAGCCATTTGAATTCCTGCGAGCTTTATGTTCCATTTTTTCATAGGGTGGATAATTACGTAGCTCAGGTTACAGCATGTTGCAATGCATATTTCTTCCTCATTTTCTCCATAACTCGTACAAGTGAAGTGATTCATGAATAATATTTTTTCAAAGGAAAATTTCAGTATTTGTTGCGAAGAACTTTCGAAAGATTTTGGTCAACGTAACGTCATAGTAGCGAGAGACGTTCCATAACGTACAATACGCAGGCCAATGTAAATTAAATACAAGCAGTGATCTTTGTCTCAAAAAAGAAGAATATTTCATGACGTAAAGCTTCTAATTACAATAAAATAAATATTGTAATATATTATTATACCCAAAGACAAATAGTTGATCATCAATCAACTCCTAAGAAAGGAAGTCCATCACCTCCAAAAGGCTTTTTGAATGCAGAAAAGATTGATGAGTTTCAATTTAATCCCCGAAAGTTGGATGAATAACACATAGTTCTCGTGATGATAATAACTACAGTCGGGATGGGATGGTCAACATTATCTTCACCTTTCTTATCTTTTGTTTGGTAATGTTAATAGAGAGAGGTGTCCTTTTTTTTTTTTTAGGTTGGGAAATGGGACCATGAAATGCTGGTGCTTTATCGAACCAAAGCTGGTGCAGGGCATGTGGGGTTTAGTTTGTAAGATGTGGATTTGATGGCTAATCTTTCATTTCACGGTGTTTCGGTTTCTGAATTTTGGAGCAGAGCTTGTGTCCTTGGAATACAAAACCACGTGCCCCCTCGGACCCCACTCCCACTGCCTAAGGAGCTTTTTATCTCTTCCATTGTGCCTTTGAGATTTTTAATTCCTTTTATCAGCTTATGCGTGAATGCAGTCAAACTTTGATTTTGGTTAGGTGGGTGAGTGCTACTGCTACTTCACTAATGTTACATCTGACAAAGACAAATGTATTCGCTGCTGCTTTTATCAAATCAAATAGTTTTGCTCTTCCTACATCTTCATTTCCATCTATCTCAGACTAAAGCTGGAAATAAGGGTGAGATGAGGACATGTCTATATTGGGTGGGAAGAAGATGATACTAACAAATGATGGGTTTTGGGATGCAAAAATGGTACTTCTCCCTCCTACCTCCTTTATTCATGGTAAAAAAAACTTGAAGTTTAGGACGAGCATGACACCAAATTGAATCAAATAATATGAAATTTGTGTGGATTAAATTAAATATATTTGTTTGCAAATGTCTCAATTCTTCGTGTATTTTTGCTAAATTTTTTACTTTTATTATTTTCATCTAACATTTCTAGATGTTTTTATTTATGTGATTGATTAATTTAGATTGGCTTGTAGACATTTTTTTTATCAATTATCGTGTGTCAAATCAAAATTATTATATGTTAAAATGATAACTTTACTTGTAAATTATAATTATTTCTCTAATTAATTCATATTAATTTAAAGATAACTAATAAAATTTATATGGTGATTAATTAAATTAATAAGTGATAAATAATAAAGTATTATTTTTATTTGTAACCAATTAAATTAATATGATATGAATAATAAATAAAAGAGTTTATGTTAAACTATACTCAAGGTTATTAAATTATTAATAAATTTATATTTTAGTCACTTAATTCTAAAAAACGATAAATATTAAAAAGTTTTTATTTAAATCACTGATTTTTTTTAAAGTCTAGTTAGCAAGCTCCAAGTGATGATTTAATAATCGATACAATAAATTAGTACCCATCAACGAGTAGAAAAACATATTTTAGATCCAATTTGATTTGACAATTAGTGTCAGAGATCGAAGAAGAAAACTGTTTGGATGCTAGTTCATAAATTCGTAATGTTCAAAATTATTTTATAAAAAAAATTATTAAAAAAATGGAAATAAGAGCTTTCAAGTGTTGCATACGAATAAAGAAGACATATAACAACTATTTTAATAAATCACTTACTTAAATGAAAATTTTTCGTGAATTAGAATTATCTGTGAGTCTTTGTATTTTGGTTTTTTTCCTGTGTATTTCACTATGTTGAGACTTGTTGGATATTTGGGGGATGTTCATACATTTGTTTTTACAGGGATTTAGGTTATTTTTATATTTAGGGTTGGAATTTAAAATTACCATGTTGTGATTACATCCATCGCTCATTTTCAAAGCCTTAATTATGAAGTTCATAGTTTGGCAATGATTATTTTAGTTCTCTTTGGGATTGAGTTCTATTTTGAGTTATTGTTGAGTTCCTCTATTGGAGTTTTAAGTGGATTCAAGGTCATCATTGGATCGTATAAGGGTGGGTTTCAGTTTTGAGCTTTTTCCATCGATTTTGGGGCTTTATGTGAGGTTGTTTTACGTTAGTGGAGGGTGATGCGCGGCTTGTTTGGTGGTGGTATCTGGGAAGAGATTTGTGTTGAATCATAATCAAGGTTCTGAAAGTGATTAAAGTCGATGAAGCAAACTTGGAATCGTTGATGACATGAAGACTAATCATCTATAGGGAGGTTTTGGTAAGTTGTTGGGAGGTCTTGGGGTATTTTTTTCTTCAATCTTGTTTGGGAGAGGATGATTGTGGCAGATGGTTGCAACTATGGGGGCTTATGGTGAACGGTGATAACTTGCTTTGTCGGTTTATGGATGAATGAGGTGGTGTTTTGTGGAGAACTTTGATGTTTCTCATGGGCTTTGTGCTGATGATTTTGTTTTTCAGGATTGCCTGTGATTTTGTGGTTGAGTTTCCATATCTTTGGTGATTAGGAGCTTAATGGTTGGTAGATTTTAACCATATGCGGGTTTTGCATTTTGTCTGGTTATCATGGCGTATATGGTGTAGAATTGATTTCGGCTATTTTATTATGGGAGATTGGTCTGCTGTAATTATGTTTTCTTCTAACCTTTTGGTTTGCGAATTTGAATAAATTTTTATTATAACTCAATTACTCTTCTAAAAAGAGATCAAATTTGTTCTTCAATATTAAGGCCCCCTTCCACATTGTTTTGAGGTTCGAAGAAAGCATTTTTCAACCCAAAACCAATCATAAACACTTCCCTTTTGGAATAAAAAATATCATAAAAAATAACTTTTTCACCCAAAGACAATCTAGTTCAATCCATCCACCAATAATTAAATAAACAATAAAATTTTAAAAAAAATTAAAAAATTGGTTCAACTATCAATTTTTTTTTTTTTGGTTTCAAGTAGTTTATTGAGAGGTTGGTTCAATCCTTTGTCTATATCGATATATCGATCGATTTTCGATTAGATCAGTCGATTCAGTTCCAGCAACATTGTCCAAACATAAAACTTGAGACTTACGCGCTTTTGGCTTTTACATTTTGAACTGAAATTATCATAATATCATTATTTATAGAAATTATTTAAGAAGTTTAAAGTTTTAAATTAATTTATATTTTATGTATTATTATATTAAAGTATTTAAATTTTATCATATATCATTATATTTAATTATTTAATATCATCTAAATAAATATGTATTTTAAAAGTTTCAATGTCATGCTTGAAATAAACATTTTAACTTCCACTGCAATTTTATATAATAATACTAAACACTTAAAATTGCAAATCACATTTTCCCATAACATTTTTTACATGTATATAGAGTTGAACTTGTACTTATGTTGTCTTGAATGTTTATAAGTTTGGTATATTGATGATGATGATGAATTTTGATGTTAGGGCAAGATGTATATAAATGTGCAAATTAGCAACATGGTGAATGTGTTTGTGGCAAATGAATGACCCATGTAGGTAATTTGGTATGATTGGCTTGATTGTATAAGCTAGGGTATATCATGGTTTAATAGATTTGTAAGAGTGGTATGAATGAATATGAAATGTATTTTTGAGGTGTCAAATGTCGTACATTGGTTTATGATTTGATTGGGTGATTATATGTTAAGTTTTGACATGGCATTAGTATGATTTGAGCAGATTTATAATGGTTGAAAATGGATTATTGGGGTTTTTTCACTAAAGTAGTACAAAAAAAAATCCAAAATAATATAACCCAAAAACTATGTATCAAAATGGTACATCTCAAGGTGGTACCGCCTATGGCAATGGCGTGACCACCCTAGGCTTGACAGCCTCTGCCAAAGTCTGTTACAAAAAAAAACTGGAAACAAAAAAAAAAGAGGTGGTGTGGGTGCCAGAGGCGGCACCGGTTATGTCTCTGGCAGAGGCGGCATCGGCGGTGTGGGTCCTAGAGGCGGCACCTAAGCAGTATAAAGCCAAGTAGAAGCAACAACTCCGGAAGCAAGAAGCAGCAGCAAGGAGAAGAAAATAAAGGGAAAGAAAGGAGAAGAGAAGAAAAAAGAGAAGGAAAAAGAAAAGAAAAGAGAAGGTATAATTTTTTTAAAATAATAAATTTTTATATTGTTATTGTGTTTTTGTTGTTATTATTATTGTTGATTTTTATTGTTTTTTGTTGTTAGTTATTATTATTGTTAGTACAAAACCCTTATAATTATTGTTAGTAAAAAATATTATTAGGATTGTTGGTTATTATTGTTAGTAAAAAACCCTAATTATTGTTAGTTATTATTATTGTTGATTTATATTAATTTTGTAAAAAAAAACCCTAAAAAGCCTATTTATGTTATGTAAAGAATATTTTATTTTTTTATGTAATTTATTTGTTATTTGTGTTTTAGGTGGGTTTTTTACCCTAATAATATAAAAAATAAAATACCAAAATAGGTTGTTTGGATACCAAAATAGGTTGTTTGAAAGATTAAGTACCATTTTTGGTCAAATTAATCTAATTCAATTTCTACAATTTTTATTGAATTTTCAAAGTCCAAATTAATCTAATTTACGTTATGATCAAATTTTGTTCCACTTTTCAAAGTTCCAATTAATCTAATTAAATATATACAAAAAATACAAATTTTTTAATATCAAAACCCAAGAAACCCCTAAAATTGATGGTTCAATGGTGTGGTCCTAGGGATATATTTTTGCGGAGGTCGACGTTCACGTTGTTGGTGATTGCGGTGACCAACATCCTCTTCAATCGCAGGTGAGGGTGTCTGATACATGGAAGAAAAATCATATGGCTCGAATAGCATCGGTGAACTTGAGCCGGGAGGAGTGCCATGCTGCGGTGAATACAACCCAATAGGAGTGGAGTACTGCAGTGGATACGGGCTAGGGGTAATGCTATAATGCGGTGGATATGGGCCGGGAGAAGTGTTGTGCTGTGGTGGGTATGATCCAAAGATATCAAACCCATAATGGTATCTGCCCCTTGACGAAGCCAGGAAATAGTCATTGCTTGACAAATCGAATGATAAGAAGTATCAGTCGAATGTGAATACGATCGCTCGGACTCGGCCTCCAGCTATGCCTCGGGCTCCCGCTCTGGGTTAGGCTCGGGATCTGACTATGGATCGGGCTCTATATCAGCCACTGGCTTGTATGCCCCAGATCGCTGCACGTGTGGGGGGACTATAATTGACTGCCCACCAAGTAAATATGGCTTCTCCATACTAGAGTACCACTGTATGTACTCTAGCGATGGTCGCAAATCAGAAGACATATCCATCTGAGGTCTTTGAGCCATCCGATTCTCCCACACTGCAACAAATCTCCAGTGCGTAACCCTCCAATGTTGTCCATGTTTCCCTCTCTTGTTGATGCCATGAACCTCCCCCACCAGCATTGGCGGATTCGGAATATACGGGATGCAACCAAACTGTCATAGTACTCGGTCCTCGTGGTACCACTCGACTACATTGAAACTGATAATTGGTGCGTTAGTTCACCACAATTGAGAATCAACGTAGGCAGACGAGGGTATAATAGCCGCAATTTCTAGTTTAGGATATGGTATCCATATAAATTACATGATTAATACCATGGTTAAAATTTAACAGGGTTCGAGTAAGATATACAAAGCAATTACACGTCACGAATATTTGAATAGCTTACCCTTTCCCCGGCATGTTGTTCAATCATCAGACAATATATCGGGACAGTGTACGACCTCCCAATACCCGGATAAATACTCCATCTACGAAAACAATTTTTAAGTAAATATAGTATCGTTAGAATAGTATCATTATAAAGAAATTGTCAATTACTAACAAGTTAAATTTTATCACTTGTTAACTAGCAGAAACACGTATGGTTGGCGACTAATCGATGCGAACAATGACATCTGATAAAGAACCCATGATTGCAATAATACAAGGCCTCTGCCCATGTCTACGGCATCAGGCTTTGTCGTCCGACAAAGCTCACGATACAACATGGCCAGAACTGCGGAACCCCAACTATATGAGCGAACATTATGCAAATCAGCTAAGAGAGGTAAATACTGGAGATGAACCTTGTTGTTGTTCGAATTGGGCATCAGTACACCTTTATGATATGTATAATGTACGCTCGAGCTGTGCACACCAACTCTTCTTCAATGGCATTAGCTGATAAATGCAAAAAATTGGCTTTTAGCCATGTAAATTTCAACTCCGAAAAAGTAGAATCAGCATCGCCAGGCGAGGCTCCTAGTAGGCTATAACAAAGTGCAGCCGGCTTAGCTATCGCACTTACGCCCGTGACGGCATCCCTATCGATTGGGAGCCCAAAGTGCAATGCAACATCCTCCAAAGTGACAGTGCACTCCCCACACGACAAATGAAAAGTGTGGGTCTCCGGTTGCCAACGCTCGACCAATGCGGATATTAAATCATACTGCAAATCGAATGTCTGGGTCAATACTGCTGACTCGAATCTAGCTAGCTCCAAGTAGGGCATCAGTCATGCATTTGGGGAATATCCTAAACTATTCACCCGGCCCCTTAATACGCAGTACGAGTCCTGACAGTGTTAAATTACAGAAAGTAGTTGTAATAACATAATTTATTTCCTTAAATTACGTAGATCTTTTTTAATGAAACCCATGGTTAACAAATAACAATATTTTACCATATTATTAACTGTGTCACATATGTGAGGAACATCCTTCTTGATTAATGAAGCCATTTCGATGCCTGCAATTTCAAAATAAATTTCGATTATTAATTTTAATGTTCGATGGATTTTAAATATTTATTAGAATAACTAAATTTTATATATTGCTTTTAATTACAAAAAAATAGCAAACGGTTTTTTCAACAACATATTTTTTTGCTATACTATATTAAAAAATAAATATATTCAACTCAAATACAAATATTTTTATTATAATTTAAAATATATAATAAGTAAAATATTTTGGTTTAAAATATAATATATTTAATACACCCGGCATGTAGTTCAATATATTTTAATTTAATTTATTGGAAAATAAAAAATTTTGTATAATATTTTAATCTATTAAGTAAAATATTTTAATTAAATTCATTGGGAAATAAAAAATTTTCGTATTTCTAAAATTTTTAAAATTTTCAGATTCTATTTTTTAAAATATACTATTTTCATATTTTATTTTTTTTATCTTATTTAGTACATAATGTTTCAAATGTATTATTTTAGTGTTTTTTAAATAACCCTGATTTTGTCCCTTTTTTTGTATTTCTAAAATATTCGGATTTTATTTTTTAAAATATACTATTTTCGTATTTTATTTTTTTTATCTTATTTTAGTACATAATGTTTCAAATGTATTATTTTAGTGTTTTTTAAATAACCCTGATTTTGTCTATTTGTTTGTATTCTTAAAATTTTCGGATTTTATTTTTTAAAATATATTATTTTCGTATTTTATTTTTTATACTATTTTCGTATTTTATTGTATTTTTTTCATATTTTATTTCTTTTCCTATTTTATTTTTTCATGAAGATATTTTTTTCATATTTTCTTTTTTTATACTATTTTTGTAAAATAGTATAAAAACCACATCACATAAAAAATAAAAAAATTAAAATAATCAGAATATAACATGCCAAAGAAATTTTATAAAAAATATATCTAATCAACATGAAACACACTTAACAAATAAATTACATAAAATAATAATAATAATAAAACGTTCTTTACACATAACATATATAAGCTTTTTTACTTCAATAAAAATTAAAAATAAATTAGGAATGAATGAAAATATAAAATAAATACAAACATACTTTAATATCTCTTTTTAACCAAATAACACATTGCAAAAAAAATAAATTTATAAATTAAATCAAAATTAAATCAAAATCAAATCAACAATAATAATAGTGTCTAAAATAAATAAATTACTTACTTAAAAAAATTACCCTTTTTTTCCTTCTTTTTCCTTCCCCCATTCTTCTTCTCCTTCTCTTTTTCTTTTTCTTTTTTCTTCCCTTCCCTCACCAATGCCGTTTGCTTGCTCCTTCTTCTTCTTCTCTTTTTTCTTTTCTCTCATTTCTTCCCCAAATGAAGTAGGGGACCATAATATATGGTCCCAAACAGAGAAGAAGCCAAAATCCCGTGCATGAATGGTCTTGTCAAGTTGCCGCCGGTGGCAGTGGCAACATCGGTGCTACCTCTGGCATTGGCACCATCGGTGTCGCCTGTGGCAGGCCCACCACCAGTCTGCAGCCTTTTTTTTTCTGCTTCAACTTTCTACTTTTTTTTAACTGTTTTTTGTCAGATACCAAGGTAGTGCCACCTCTGGCAGTGGTGTGACCACCCTGGACATACCATTTCCGTAATTAGTTTTTAGGTTGTATTATCTAAGTTTTTTTTAATACCATATTAGTAAAAAACCCGCATTATTGAGTCATCTTTAAGAGTTGAATTTGTATTAAGTACCAAATGGAATTTTTTAGTGCCACACATGCTGGCACACGGCCATGTAACTCACACGGGCTAATTACATACCTATGTGGATACTGTAGATTTAAACATTTTTTTATGCACACAACTTCAGTCTGTTACACGGTCTAGCCATACAATCGTGTGACTTTTGATGAAATTTTACAATTTGATCCACATGGCCTCAGTGAAATACACAGCTTGAGCATATGACCGTGTGTCCCTTGTTTTGCACGAGTGCCCTTATCTTTTAAAAATATTTTAATTTGATCCTTATTGTGTTCGAGTCAACTTAAGAGTTTTCTTAAGCTTGATTAAGACTAGAATTTAATTGTATATCATAATATTAGAGCATACATAAGATACTATAAGGCTCGATCAAAATTATATTTGGTGATTATGCATTGAATTGATTATGATTGTATAATTCATATTTAAATTGAATGTTAATTATGTAATCACGAAGAAAATCCATGTTTATTGAAATAATCGATGTGAATTGAATGTGTTTTGTTTCAGCTTTAATTGTAGCATTCTGTAGCTTAGGTTCGACGACCGAACCGAGTAAAGGGTGTTACATTAGCTATGGTTAATGGTGGGTGAATGGAGAAGATGACAATTTTTAATTAAATGAATCTTAATTAATTTAGTTAATTATTTCATTATTAAACTTAATTTAGTCTTAATTAAATTATTAGTGGAATCGTCATCAACGTCCAATATTCACTATTTGAATGGGGTTTGTTTATTATTTTGGTCCTTTGGATAATTGTTATCTAGGTCTCCAAGCTTTTATCTAATTAAAAATATATAGCAATTAGACTTTTACAATTTAGTCCTTGGGTCCTAATTAACCATAATTTCAGCTAAATTACTTAATCGAATTTCAATTCATCTATATACTAATTCCGTAAATATCCCTATTTAATATCTACGAACTTGGTTTATGAAAACGAGATTCCGAAATCGTATTTTCTAATATCACTGGAAACAGGGTCATTACAATAAAACATTTTAAAAGCCTTGAATAAGTTGAATGAAGATAAATTTGTTTAATCAAATTGTTTAAATGGTTATTTTTTGTTAAAATAAATTCGTAAATATAAATCAATATGACATCGCCTATATTACTAGACATTAGATTAGGTAAGGGGGTATTATAAGAGCTATTTGTGTTTTGTGCTAATCTTTCTTAACCTCATAACAATTGTACTTATTTGATCAAATTTAATAATTTAGACATTATGAAAAAGGTTCATTTTAGAAACTTTGTAAAATTCCGTTTGCATTACTTAGATAAGTTTTTCTTCATGACTTTGCAACTTATTCTACTAAGGCAAATAGAGGCCAAAAGAAGAAAAGCTTGATGTTTGCAAACATCAACATTAAAAATAATGAAAGAGTTCTCTGGTTGAGACAATAGCATTTGACCTGTTCACATCCAGAAACGTTACTAGCAAATTAAGTCTTAAAATTAAAAAGACAGCTGAATTGATAAAGATCAAGAATTTTAAATAGAATTTAACCATTGGTGTGACATAACTATAGGAACAATCGTTTATGAAAAGAGTTTTGTTGCACAGCGAAATTCCAAAAATTTTCATAAAATTGAATATTTGTTGTGGTAACTATGGAAATAAATTTTACCAAATTTAGTACATATGTTTTTGGATGTGGAAGACTTGTCAAATCTTGGCTAACTATCAGATGATCTTTTTTGTTATCTTTGAACCCTTGATTACTAATAGAATGAGCTCTTATCACGAATTGAACACGAATAAAAGCTAAAACTCTTCAATGGGGAAAGTTCACTTTCTCTATGGAATCAAAACCGAAATTCACAATCACGAGTACTCATAAAAAGTAGAATTTATTTGTAGCTTAATAATTTTTTCCTAAATTTCTTTATAGGGGAGGGTGTCACATTAGGTATCTCAGTGTGTGTATGCCTCTCACCACATAACTAATTTTAATTTTAGTTAAAATAAGCTCATATCATTATCCAACCCAATAACTAATTTTTTTATTCCTTAAATATTATTTATCTAATTAATTCAATTAAATCATTTTCTCAATCCAATTCTAATGCCATCAAAATCATTATGACTTTAGCTCATTAGAATTTAAGAGTAAATAAATTTAATTGTCTTATTAAGTAAAATTGTGATCACTAATTAATTTAATTTTCACTTTGAACTCAATTATTTAATTACAATCAATAAAATAATAATCCAAAAAATTAAATTAAATTCTAAGTCATCTCTTGTTCTTTTCGAGAAAATGCATTTACTGTGAATAGTAATTCATGCGATCTATTTCTCTTTGATTGTTTTCATTCGTTAATTGTATCAATTCGAATGTGCAATCCATACAAGGTTGTATTGGGTTAACGGAGGGACTCACCAGATATATATAATTAGGGTTTAAAATGATTTGTAATTAAATTCTTACTCTTCGTCTATTAATTACAATATTATTTAGTTATGGAATCAATCCACTAAAAGTACTATGGTTGAACTCCCCATTATATACCATTACGAAGGCAAGTTATTAGATTTATGCTTTGTCCAATAATCTTGTCATTAGTGTGTTGCCCTTATAAGATATCTTAAACATCTTTAGGCTAAATACGTTCACCCAATATAATTTTATCTTATCTCATTGTTACCATTGCATCTTCCACTATAAAAAAAAAATTATTACTAACATATAGTAATAACAACCATTCGTTCTTGACAAATGGACCATAACCACGTGCCTTATTCATAATTCATGCAATACTAGTGAGAGGATATCATTTACTTTTTAATCGAGTTATGAATTTCACTACTACAAGTGAAACAATGTCATGCATAAGTTATATACTCAACATATCAACTTTTAGTTTTAATACCATCTGAGCACAGGATTTTAATATATCCAAGTATATTAGTTCTATACACATAACCACACTATTTCTTTCTTTTTGGTAGTCATTCGCTTCGATACCCAAGACAAGATATATTCTCAATTGGACTTGATAGACAACATAGTAGTCTTTTGAACCAATTGTTAATTTTGATTTCTCAATTTATGAATCATTTAGTTTATCTATTAATATAAGTTGTTTTTCCACATTACAATTATGGACCAATTTAGCCCGGGCCCAAGACCAAAAAATAAACAGAAAAAAAAACCAAAATAAATCTTAATAGTCCATATAAAGCAGTCCAAATTACAAAACAATAGGCCCAAAATACAAAAGAAACCCAAATGGCCCAATAATAAAAACCCTAAAGCCCAACAAGCTCGTAACCTAAACTAGTAACAAAAAACCCTAGTCCCTAGCTTAGCTGCTGCCGCCGCCGCACACCAACCACTGGCCTCGCATGCATCTGTCACTGGCGCTGTCATCTACAAAAAAGAAGAACAAAAACCAAGCCAAGAGTCCAACACGCAAGGCAGTAAAAACAACAGAGAAAAAGATAAAAGATAGAAACAAACAGTGTAACACCCCTTACCCGTACCTGAGACCGGGACCAGGTACAAGGCGTTACCAGACATGTACTCGAACATTTTCGAAAATATGGGTTATAAAATTTCGTTCCAATTTGAACCCAATCAAACAACATCTTAGTGTCCCTATTATGGGCCTACGGGGCTCAAAACATACATTGAAAATGGTTTAGAATCAAACCGAGAACTTGAGAAAGTTCCTGGAAAATTTGCTAGGTTAAGCCTCACACACCCGTGTGGAGGCAATGCACACGCCTGTGTCCCCTACCCGTGTGGAATTAATTGAATTTATTTCTCATTTCGAACCTACAGGGGTTTTCATACGGCCAAACACACGGCCGTGTCCCTAGCCCGTGTCCTTCTCAAGGCCTAGACATGCCCATGTGGTCGCCCGTGTCCAAAAACTTGAGCATTCTGTTTATGACGTCAGCATGCATTTAAGGGCACATGGCCAAGACACACGTTCGTTTGCTAGGCCGTGCCCGCCACACAATTGAGACACACGGCCGTGTCTCTGCCCGTGTGTTTACTACCATGCATTCTGACTTAAAATTTTAAGGTGCAGGGTCCACACGGCCATATTACACGCCCATGAGATCTGTGTGTCACACACGGCCTAGATACACACTCGTGTGTCTACCTGTATGGACCTTGTTGGGCTATTTTCCAAGCCTTAGGTCACCCTCTAATAACCATATCCACTTATAGTTTTCAATTACACTTGGCATGGTCTAATTATACTCTTAAATGACCTTAGTATGCCTCATTGCATGTAAACCTCGTCTCATCAGTTTTTATACATGCTAGGTTACCCCCTTTATATTAAGGATTTCCATGACTTGTAACTAAATTAAGCTTGGCTCGTTATCTTAACTCATTGCCAAATTGTGGCATAACCACCCCATGTGATTTGGTTACGTTACGTGTTAAAATGTGATATACCATATTTCATCATCACTAGCACAACTGAACACAAGCATGCATAAAATTTGTAGGTCATAACCTACCTCAATATGAGCCAATTCCATGGCCACATACAAGTGAATATGTATACCTTTACAAGCCTTCGTAGTGGCTAATCAAATGACATATATAACAAAATAACAAAAGCCCTATACATGCCATTGAACAAAATAAGAGTATCTATATAGCAAAGCTAGACAAGATGATAGTGTGTTGATTCTTCAACCGTCTTCCAATCTTTACGAGTCCACGATCTCTGTAAGATAGGAAAAAGAGAGGGCTAAGCATTTACATGCTTAGTAAGCCCGAACAACTGGAAAGTAAACTTACCGATTAATTAGCATACAACCATATTAGGCAATAAAACCAACAAGCATGGAATGGTTTCCCTATCATATACACTCAATCAACAAGTTAGTCTCATAACAATGCACCATGTAATTTGTCTTGGATGAGCTCATCATTTAACATTTTCATTTTCATATCTCATGTTGATCCCGTTGAGTTTAATAGAAATCTCGATGGATTATCCATTTACGGTCAAGTCATAAGAGCGATCATCTCAAGTGTGCACTCTTGCGAACCTCACATCATACGGAGGGATTACTAGTCCAGGCTAATTCCCTTATAGTGACAAACACCCTTAATAAGCTCGGATCTGAATTACCAGTCCAGGCTAAATTCAGACCCTAATTGGACTCCCCGTCCTGGCTAAATCCACAATGCACACATATTCTTCGGGAGGCTAGATCCTTTCTATATTTGAGATCAACGGATTACCCGTCTGGGCTAAATCCTTTTCTGCAACACATGCTGGATCTCTAGTCATGTAAGCCATGGTTTATCCATCGAATTTCCCTTTTTACTTCAATCGGGACATTTATCATCATGTCATTATCATTAACATATTTCATGGATTTTCATGCCGTTATTATAACCAATTATCATACATTCATAAAACATGCAATTAGACATATTAATAGTTTACTTAAAGTTATTCGAACTTACCTGGTACTCGTTTTGGTTTTACGTCTCGGTTATTCCGAAACTTTTCATTTTCCTTGATCGACCTCCAGAATTTGTTTCTCAGGGTCTATAACAATAAAAAATAAATCATTAGTACCTCACATTATTCTTTTCGAGTCTAAATTTCACCTCCGAACAAAATAACTGTTTTGCCCCTAACCTTTCACATTATTTACGATTTAGTCTCTAGGCTTGTATGATGAAATGCATGAATTTTCTACATTACCCAAACCTAGCAAAATGTTCTTTCCTCTTATGGCAGCCCACATTTTCCCCTTATTTCACATTTCTACCACATATTTTACACCTTTTGCAAAAAGGTCATTTAGGGGTTTTTCATGAAGATTACCTAGAAAAAGATGTTTATCATACATCCAACTTTCATATTTCTCCATAAAACATCAAAGAATAAACATGTCACACATGGTTCACTTTGCAAACATGAACCCTAACTCAAAATATGGGTAGAAATGGAGAGAGTAAGCTATCGGGATTTCAAAAACACGAAAAATATTAAAAACGAGGCTAGGGAGCACTTACTATTGAGCTTGAAAAATGAAAAAGCCCTAGCTATGGTGGCTCTCAAATTTCGGTAGCTAGGTGGAGAAGATGAGCTGATTTTTGTCTTCATTTTCCAATTTTTTTCATTAATTAGCCAAATGACCAAAATGCTCTTAAGCCATTTCTTTGAAATTTTATCCATACATGCCCATTTTTGTCCAAAAACTTAAAAATTATGCAAATTGCTCTTTAAAGACTTCTAATTAATAATCTAAAGCAATTTCATGCAAATTGTGACAGCCCTAAACTGACCCTAGTCGGAAAGCGGTCTCGGGATCGCTAGACCGAGTCACCAAATTATTTGAATGTGATAATTATTGCCTAAAATATGTGAATATAAATGTGTGAAAGTTTTAAGCTTCAATTTAGTTAATTGCATGTGAATTTAGTTGATAGGACTTATGTGAGAAAATTTAGAAATGTGCTAGGCAAATGCAAGTGGCCTAATAGTGCATGTAATCAAAGGGGTGGACTTGCATGTCAATTTCCCCCCATTTAAGTACTAGTGGCCGGCCATGACAAGGGATGATGGGCAAAACATGTCATGAAACATGTTGTGTTAATGGAAAAATAAAATAAGAAGCATGGGCAAAACATGTCATGAAACATGTTGTGTTAATGGAAGAATAAAATAAGAAGCATGGGCAATAAACTAATAAGAAATTGAAGGAAGAAAACAAAGAGAAAAAAATGTGTTCATCATTCTCATGCATGACCAAAAAAAAAAAGAGAAAAGCTCTCATATTGTTCTTGGCCGAATAGGAGAAAGAAAAAGAAGGAAAAAGAGCTTTGAGGAAATCGGCTATGGTGGTTTGATAGACTAAGGTATGTTTGATGATGTTCCATGAGATGCATGCATGTTTTAGTAGTTAGCTTGAGTTCTAAATAGCCCATGGTTCAAATCTTTACTATGTCATGGAGATGATATTCGGCCAAGGTGGATTGGTGTTGATATCATTTGCATGCTAAAAGTGAAGCTTTGTAATGGTGCATGTGATGGTGGATTGATGATTCTTGAATCTTCTTTTTAGCATTTTTGAGTGAGACATTAAGTTCTTTGTTTAACCATGGCCAAAAATTGAAATGGTATGGTGTTGTGATGCAATCGGCCCCAACATAGACATGTATGTTCGGCCACATGAATAAGTACATAAGTTATGTGTATGTTCGGCCATAGGTAGCCTATTGATGGCTTTAGCTTGACTTAGAAAATTCGGCTAAGGGGAAATATTAGCTAGTATGTTGAATTCGATTCGTGATTTCGTACATATGTGACTCTAGTGTCTAATGTATATATGGGCTAAGTACCTTGAGCTTCTCTTTTGATGTTCGAATGAATTGTATTAAATTGCTTGATGTGATTAAAAATGCGTATGACCATTGTGTATTTGAGCTAAAAGGTGGCCATATGACCTATCAAACTCCTTGTCATATTCGGCCATAAGCTAGCAAAATGAGACTTTAATGAGTTAAATTTGTTTGAATTAAGCTCAATAGCGAAGGGGAACTAAATCCGATAAAGGGAAGGAAAAAGTGGTCGAATAGCCGTCGAAACCGTTCGACAACATCCGAGGTAAGTTCTTGAGTAATAGAGCTTAAATTATGATTTGATTAGATCACGTTTTAAGCAAATCAAAATCAGGCTCCTTGTGTGTGGCTATTGAGCCGAAATTGCAAGAGTGATAAGTGTCTTGTGTTTGAGTTTTGCTAATGAAAATGAAATACGAATGTGTCATGATTTATTGTTAAATGTGCATGGTTATTCGAATGATGTCCGGGCTAAGTCCCGAAGGCTTTGTGCTAAGTGACCATATCTGGACTAAGATCCGAAGGCATTTGTGCGAGATACTAATTCCGGGCTAAGCCCGAAGGCATTTGTGCGAGTTACTAAATTCGGGTTAAGTCCCGAAGGCATTTGTGCGAGTTACTATAACCGGGCTATGACCCGAAGGCATTTGAACGAGTAGCTATATCCGGTTAAATTCCGAAGGTACGTGATTTGGGAATGAATGATCTTGCTGTAAAAATTTCAGTTAATACGCTTGAAACATCCCAACATTGAGGTATGTTTCGTATGTGCTTTGAATTAGTTGAGCCCTTACAAATAAGTATTCGCTCAGTTGATAAATGAGCTACCGGCCTTTGGCTAAATTGATCTTTGTGTATGAATATAAGGGTTGGTAATGTGAAGTAAGTATGATACTGAAAATTTGTGCATATGAAATTATCTGTTTAGCTACATGAATGCTATACTTTTGTTGTGCTGGAATCCCTTGCTCAAAACTTACTAAGCATAAATTGCTTACTCCGTTTCTTTGTTTCTCTGTTTTATAGATTTTGGCTCGTCAGCTATCGGACTCGGGATTTTTGGAAGTCGAAGTCTCCCACACTATCAAAGCCCCCTTTTGGTACAATTTTGGTTGAACTTCGAAATGGCATGTATAGGACTACCCTTTTTGTTGTGGGTCATGGACCCTTTGGATTTGTATAATTTTGGATAGCCATGCGAAAATGGCTTATATATGTTTGAGCATAATGTTATACTCATTTGGTATGGATATGCTTAACAAGGATTGGCCATGGGAATGGTTAATCACTATCATAATTTGTGCTATTTATGCTAAAAGGGCTAGTTGAATCATGGAAACTATGAAATAGGTAAAGTCTACCTTAAAGGCAGATGCTGACAGCAGCAGTGATGTAGATTTGGAAAATCACTAAAAATAGTAGGAATAGAATTAAATAGTGAATAAATAATGAAAACGAACCTTGATGAATCTATTTTCATAGGAAAGTAACGAAACGTTCATATGAACTGTATATTATGAGATGCTAAAGTTTTCGTGAGACAGGGTCAGAACGGTTTCTGGATTCCCTGTTCCGACTTTGGAAATTCATTATAAATTAACCAGAGATAATTAAAAGTCATGCCATATATGAATAGATTCCTTTTTTAGTATAGTTTCTATAGAAACAAACGGCATCAGTATTGAAGCCCTGTACAGGGAGATATCCAAGTCGTAATGCGCAAAGGTCAGTGTAGTCGATCCCTGTAACATGGGAGATTTTGACTAATAAACTGTACTAATTGGCCCAACCAAAAATTCTAGAAAAAAAATTTGTAGATGCATATATGAGTCTAGTTTCAGGGAAAAATCACAAATCTGATTTTAGAGTTGTGAAACTCAAGATATGATTTTTAAGGTGACAGTGACGCAGTTAGCCAGCTTGCCTGGAAAATTTAAAATGGATTGTGCAAAGAAGTGATTTAAGTCTGCAAACCCCTCGTGTCCGACTCCGGCGACGGACTCGGGTACGGGGTGTTACAATGTTATTGGTATCAGAGCTACGGTTTAGTCGATTCTAGGACTACCGTAATACGTTTGGGTCTAGCTATACATGCCATTTTGTGATTATTTGATAGTGTGGTGATTTTTGACAATTGAAAATGTGTTTATTTATAGTAATGGATCCCGATCCCGACCGAGCGGTAGCTGATGATCTTGAGAGTGTAGCGCCTGCTCCCGCGCAAGGGACAGCGCCGGTGGACTCTCAACCTAATGCTAGTAACCCGAATGATGAAGTTAGACAAGCTTTCTATAGCGTAATGAATGATTGGTTCAACCAATACATTCGAACTAATACGGCTGTTCCACAACCTCCATTCCGGACTAATGCCACCCCGCACCTACAATACCTCCGGTAACTGACCAAATAAGGTCAAATAAGCCCCCAGTTGACAGAATCCAAAAACATGGGGCTACTGAATTTAAAGCTACGGATAGCGACGATGCCGAGCAAGCTGAATTTTGGTTGGACAACACTATCCGGGTACTCGATGAGCTATCTTGTACACCCGATGAATGCCTAAAGTGTACTATCTCCTTGCTACGCGATTCTGCCTACTATTGGTGGAGTACTCTAACTTCTGTTGTGCCCCAAGAGCAAGTAACTTGGGAGTTTTTCCAAACTGAGTTTCGGAAAAAGTATATCAGTCAGAGATTTGTTGATAAAAAACGGAAGGAATTTCTTGAGCTTAAGCAAGGTTCTATGTCAGTTACTGATTACGAGCGAAAATTTGTTAGACTTAGTAGATACGCTCGGGAATGTGTTTCGTCCGAGGCTATCATGTGTAAACGCTTCGAGGATGGGCTGAATGAAGATATAAAAATGTTCGTTGGCATTCTTGAAATACGAGAGTTCGTAGTACTTGTCGAGCGAGCTTGTAAAGCCGAAGAGCTTAGAAAAGAAAAACAAAAAGTTGATGTGGGAACTGGAGAGTTTCGTAAAAGATCCTCGGGAAAGTCTCTTCAACAGGCATCGAAGAAATTTCGAGATGATATGGGCCGGTCTAGAGGCACTTCGGGCCTTTTTAGACGAGATCGTGATCGACCCCCTGTGGGTACACGAGGCACTTCGGTCGCTAGTGTTGGAAATGAACGTCGAGACAGAACGGAGTGTCAGCATTGTGGTAAATGGCATTCGGGGAGCTGTAGGTTCCATGACCGCTCCTGCTATAAGTGTGGATCAGCTGACCACTTCATTAAGGATTGCCCGAGGTTGTCTGAACAGAATATAAATCAAAGCTAGAAACCGGGTGCTACCACTATTCGAGGTAGACCATCTAGAAATACGGACAATGCTAGGGGTGGTCAGAGAGGATCTAGAGATGCTACGACCAGATCCGAGGCTCGCGCTCCTGCTAGGGCTTATGCTATACGCGCACGCGAGGATGCTTCCTCGCCAGATGTTATTACCGGTACTTTTACTCTCTTTGATACTAATGTGATTGCTTTGATTGACCCTGGTTCTACTCATTCTTATATAAATGCGAAACCTTAGCATCCAGTAAGACTTTACCTATTGAGTCTACTGAGTTCGTAATTCGGATGTCAAATCCATTGGGTCGTTACGTGCTTGTCGACAAAGTGTGTAAGAAATGTCCCCTAGTAATTCGAGATTCCTGTTTTCTGGCGGACTTGATGCTTTTGCCGTTTGATGAATTTGATGTTATTCTTGGTTTGGATTGGTTGACCGTGCATGATGCGGTTGTGAATTGCAAAAGCAAGACTATTGATTTGAGGTGCGTAAATAACGAGATAATCCGAGTTGAGTCTACGGACTTAAGGGGGTTGCCAGCTGTAATATCAGCAATGTTGGCCCAGAAATATGTAAGAAAAGGGTGCGAAGCATACCTTGCGTATGTACTTGATGACAAAGAATTAGAAAAGAAACCCGAATCTGTGTTGGTGGTTTGTGAACACCCGGACATTTTTCCTGAAGAATTACCGGGTTTACCACCTATTCGGGAGGTAGAGTTTAGTATTGAGCTTGTACCTGGAAGCCTCCAAGAAATATTACCGAAGTTCGGAGCTTCCTGGGGCTCGTCGGTTATTACCGACGATTTGTAAAAGGTTTCTCGATGATAGCCACACCAATGACGAAGCTACTTCAAAAGGATGTTAAGTTCGAATGGACGGAGAAATGTCAGAAAAGTTTCGATCAACTGAAAACTTATTTGACTGAAGCTCCAATTTTAGTGCAACCCGAATCAGGCAAAGAGTTTGTCATTTATAGTGACGCATCCCTACTTGGGTTGGGTTGCGTATTGATGCAAGAAGGTCGAGTTGTGGCCTATGCGTTGAGACAATTGAAGCCACACGAGAGAAATTATCCGACCCATGATCTCGAACTAGCTGCCATCGTATTTGCTTTGAAAATATGGCGACATTATTTGTTTGGTGAGAAGTGTCATGTATTTTTGGATCACAAAAGTCTCAAATATTTGATGACCCAACGAGACTTGAATCTGCGACAAAGGCGTTGGCTTGAGTTGTTGAAAGATTATGAGCTTGTCATTAATTATCACCCGGGAAAGGCTAATGTGGTTGTGGACGCCTTGAACCGAAAATCACTGTTTGCTTTGCGAGCGATGAATGTACACTTGTCTGTTCTACCCGACAATGTGTTAGTAGCTGAATTAAAAGCCAAACCATTATTGATTCATCAAATTCGTGAAGCTCAGAAAGTCGATGATGAATTGGTTGCAAAACGGGCTGAGTGTGTTCCGAACAAGGAATCGGAGTTTCAAATTGATGATGATGATTGTTTGAGGTTCAGAAGTCGTTTGTGTGTTCCAAGGAATTCGGAACTCATTTCGATGATTCTGAACGAAGCCCATTGTAGCCGAATGTCAATTCACCCGGGGAGTACGAAAATGTACAACGATTTGAAACGTCGGTTTTGGTGGCATGGTATGAAACGAGACATCTCCGACTTTGTTTCGAGATGTTTAATATGTCAACAAGTGAAAGCAGAACATCAAGTGCCTTCAGGATTACTTCAGCCGATCATGATACCCGAGTGGAAATGGGATCGAGTCACAATGGACTTTGTGTCCGGACTGCCATTGTCAGCAAGTAAGAAGGATGCGATTTGGGTTGTTGTTGATAGACTGACTAAGTCAGCTCACTTTATCCCCGTGCGTACGGATTTTTCATTGGATAAACTAGCCGAATTGTATGTTTCTCAGATTGTGAGATTACACAGGGTACCTATTTCTATCGTCTCGGATAGAGATTCGAGATTCACCTCGCGATTTTGGAAGAAATTGCAAGAAGCTTTGGGTACCAAGTTGCATTTTAGCACCGCTTTTCATCCCCAAACCGATGGTCAATCCGAGCGGATAATTCAGATACTCGAGGATATGCTGAGATGCTGCATCCTTGAGTTTAGTGGTTCATGGGAACGGTATTTACCTTTGATTGAATTTGCTTACAATAATAGTTTTCAATCAAGTATTAAGATGGCACCTTACGAGGCTTTGTACGGGCGTAAATGCCGCACACCATTGTTTTGGACCAAGCTCGGTGAAAGTAAAATTTTCGGAGTTGATTTGATTAAAGATGCTGAACAGAAAGTAAAGGTAATCCGTGAAAGTCTGAAGGCAGCCACAGATCGTCAGAAATCGTATGCGGATTTGAAACGAAAAGACGTTGAATATCAGGTGGGAGATAAAGTGTTTCTTAAAGTTTCGCCTTGGAAAAAGATACTCAGATTTGGCCGTAAGGGCAAGTTGAGCCCGAGATTCATTGGGCCGTACGAAATCTCCGAACGAGTTGGTCCAGTTGCGTATAGATTGATTTTGCCCCCTGAACTTGAAAAGATTCATGACGTCTTTCATGTTTCGATGCTTCGACGTTATAGATCCGATCCGTCACATGTGATTAATCTCTCAGAAGTTGAAATTCAATCTGACTTGAGTTATGAAGAAGAACCGATTCGTATCCTAGCTCGTGAAGTGAAAGAGTTGCGAAACAAAGGGTTCCGTTAGTTAAGGTGTTATGGCTCAAACACGGGATCGAGGAAGCTACTTGGGAAACCGAGAGCACGATGAAAGAACGATACCCAAACCTATTTACCGGTAAGATTTTCGGGGACGAAAATTTCTTAAGTGGGGGAGAGTTGTGACAGCCCTAAAGTGACCCTAGTCGGAAAGCGGTCTCGGGACTGCTAGACCGAGTCACCAAATTATTTGAATGTGATAATTATTGCCTAAAATATGTGAATATAAATGTGTGAAAGTTTTAAGCTTCGATTTAGTTAATTGCATGTGAATTTAGTTGATAGGACTTATGTGAGAAAATTTAGAAATGTGCTAGGCAAATGCAAGTGGCCTAATAGTGCATGTAATCAAAGGGGTGGACTTGCATGTCAATTTCCCCCCCATTTAAGTACTAGTGGCCGGCCATGACAAGGGATGATGGGCAAAACATGTCATGAAACATGTTGTGTTAATGGAAGAATAAAATAAGAAGCATGAGCAATAAACTAATAAGAAATTGAAGGAAGAAAACAAAGAGAAAAAAATGTGTTCATCATTCTCATGCATGACCAAAAAAAAAAAAAGAAGAGAAAAGCTCTCATGTTGTTCTTGGCCGAATAGGAGAAAGAAAAAGAAGGAAAAAGAGCTTTGAGGAAATCGGCTATGGTGGTTTGATAGACTAAGGTATGTTTGATGATGTTCCATGAGATGCATGCATGTTTTAGTAGTTAGCTTGAGTTCTAAATAGCCCATGGTTCAAATCTTTACTATGTCATGGAGATGATATTCGGCCAAGGTGGATTGGTGTTGATATCATTTGCATGCTAAAAGTGAAGCTTTGTAATGGTGCATGTGATGGTGGATTGATGATTCTTGAATCTTCTTTTTAGCATTTTTGAGTGAGACATTAAGTTCTTTGTTTAACCATGGCCAAAAATTGAAATGGTATGGTGTTGTGATGCAATCGGCCCCAACATAGACATGTATGTTCGGCCACATGAATAAGTACATAAGTTATGTGTATGTTCGGCCATAGGTAGCCTATTGATGGCTTTAGCTTGACTTAGAAAATTCGGCTAAGGGGAAATATTAGCTAGTATGTTGAATTCGATTCGTGATTTCGTACATATGTGACTCTAGTGTCTAATGTATATATGGGCTAAGTACCTTGAGCTTCTCTTTTGATGTTCGAATGAATTGTATTAAATTGCTTGATGTGATTAAAAATGCGTATGACCATTGTGTATTTGAGCTAAAAGGTGGCCATATGACCTATCAAACTCCTTGTCATATTCGGCCATAAGCTAGCAAAATGAGACTTTAATGAGTTAAATTTGTTTGAATTAAGCTCAATAGCGAAGGGGAACTAAATCCGATAAAGGGAAGGAAAAAGTGGTCGAATAGCCGTCGAAACCGTTCGACAACATCCGAGGTAAGTTCTTGAGTAATAGAGCTTAAATTATGATTTGATTAGATCACGTTTTAAGCAAATCAAAATCAGGCTCCTTGTGTGTGGCTATTGAGCCGAAATTGCAAGAGTGATAAGTGTCTTGTGTTTGAGTTTTGCTAATGAAAATGAAATACGAATGTGTCATGATTTATTGTTAAATGTGCATGGTTATTCGAATGATGTCCGGGCTAAGTCCCGAAGGCTTTGTGCTAAGTGACCATATCTGGACTAAGATCCGAAGGCATTTGTGCGAGATACTAATTCCGGGCTAAGCCCGAAGGCATTTGTGCGAGTTACTAAATCCGGGTTAAGTCCCGAAGGCATTTGTGCGAGTTACTATAACCGGGCTATGACCCGAAGGCATTTGAACGAGTAGCTATATCCGGTTAAATTCCGAAGGTACGTGATTTGGGAATGAATGATCTTGCTGTAAAAATTTCAGTTAATACGCTTGAAACATCCCAACATTGAGGTATGTTTCGTATGTGCTTTGAATTAGTTGAGCCCTTACAAATAAGTATTCGCTCAGTTGATAAATGAGCTACCGGCCTTTGGCTAAATTGATCTTTGTGTATGAATATAAGGGTTGGTAATGTGAAGTAAGTATGATACTGAAAATTTGTGCATATGAAATTATCTGTTTAGCTACATGAATGCTATACTTTTGTTGTGCTGGAATCCCTTGCTCAAAACTTACTAAGCATAAATTGCTTACTCCGTTTCTTTGTTTCTCTGTTTTATAGATTTTGGCTCGTCAGCTATCGGACTCGGGATTTTTGGAAGTCGAAGTCTCCCACACTATCAAAGCCCCCTTTTGGTACAATTTTGGTTGAACTTCGAAATGGCATGTATAGGACTACCCTTTTTGTTGTGGGTCATGGACCCTTTGGATTTGTATAATTTTGGATAGCCATGCGAAAATGGCTTATATATGTTTGAGCATAATGTTATACTCATTTGGTATGGATATGCTTAACAAGGATTGGCCATGGGAATGGTTAATCACTATCATAATTTGTGCTATTTATGCTAAAAGGGCTAGTTGAATCATGGAAACTATGAAATAGGTAAAGTCTACCTTAAAGGCAGATGCTGACAGCAGCAGTGATGTAGATTTGGAAAATCACTAAAAATAGTAGGAATAGAATTAAATAGTGAATAAATAATGAAAACGAACCTTGATGAATCTATTTTCATAGGAAAGTAACGAAACGTTCATATGAACTGTATATTATGAGATGCTAAAGTTTTCGTGAGACAGGGTCAGAACGGTTTCTGGATTCCCTGTTCTGACTTTGGAAATTCATTATAAATTAACCAGAGATAATTAGAAGTCATTCCATATATGAATAGATTCATTTTTGAGTCTAGTTTCTGTAGAAACAAACGTCATCAGTATTGAAGCCCTGTACAGGGAGATATCCAAGTCGTAATGCGCAAAGGTCAGTGTAGTCGATCCTGTAACATGGGAGAATTTTACTAATAAACTGTACTAATTGGCCCAACCAAAAATTCTAGAAAAAAATTTGTAGATGCATATATGAGTCTAGTTTCAGGGAAAAATCTCGAAGCTGATTTTAGAGTTGTGAAACTTAAGATATGATTTTTAAGGTGACAGTGACGCAGTTAGCCAGCTTGCCTGGAAAATTTAAAATGGATTGTGCAAAGAAGTGATGTAAGTCTGCAAACCCCTCGTGTCCGACTCCGGCGACGGACTCGGGTACGGTGTGTTACACAAATTGCTTCTAGAATCCAAATTTTTCAATTTATTCAATTTGGTCCTTATTTTCCAATTGGACACCTTGCTCGTAGAATTTCTTCATGAAACGTTAACACATTCATATTTTCATATTCTAGACCTCATAATAATCATATAATAAATATTTCAATGTCAGATTTGTGGTCCCAAAACCACTGTTTCGACTAGGCCCTATTTTGGGATGTTACAAACAGTCTTGTAATTTGGCTATAAAAGCCATAAACAGTATCTTTGTATGGTTTTCCGAACACGAGATTGGATACAAAACAAAAGAGATTGAATATATAAAATTTTATAAATGTGATTTTCGTTTTATATTTCTATTTATTTTACTCTTTTTTTATTTTACATACGAAAATTTAAAAAAAAAGAGGAAAGAAATGATCACCTGAATCATCCGACAGTCTCGTTGTCGGAGGTCCCTTCTCCGATGTCGAAACCAGACTTAAAGGGGGTTGAGGGTCCTCTTCTTTCGATTTTTTTGGGCTGAGAAGGCTTGGCCTTCAAATCCATTTAAGAAAAGGGGGGCTAAAACACCCCATTTTGCACGGCTCAGGCCATCAGCCACAGTATAGGCGGAGGCACGTCGGACCGTAGACAAAGCCCACAAACCGGCCAAAGAGGGGGTGGAGAAAAAAATGGGGGCTCTTTGAATTTTTAAAAAAAAAAACAAAGTGGCTAAAATGAGTTTTTAAAAAAATTGATTTAAATTAAGATATAAAACATCGTTTTGAGCTAGGGTTCATAGACGGCAAAACGGCGTCGTTTAGCCCTGATTTGCACGCGACCTGAACTTCTCTAAGGGATCCGCGTGTTTTCGTCTATTGGGCTATTTGCGCGATTGCCCCTTCTGTTTTTTAGCATGCTTCGATTTAGTCTTTTTTTTACTTTTTTTATTTTACAAATTTGACCACTTAGTTTTTCGCGTGATTCAATTTTATCCCTGGCACGTTGATCTCTTGGAGAAAGGACGCGGGTCCGAAGATTGGGTTATTTTTCCAATTGAGCCTCACTGGTTTTCGCGATTTCTATTTTAGTCCGCCATTTATTTATTCTATCTTAATCTATCCTGTTAATCTAATTTGAATGAAAATTGGGTCTTTTACTCATTTTAATCCTTTATTTATTTATTTTCTAGCTTATTCATTATCGTTTTATTTTTTTTAGTTTACATTTAAACTATTTTCTTATTATTTTCTTTTCATTGGGCATTTTTTTATATTTCATTTTGCCTTATCATTTATCATTGTGGCTGTTGTTGATATTATTATTAGTATTTTTGTTATTGTTACTATTATCATTTTTCATTGTTATTATTGTCCTAATATGCATGTTGGCATCGTGATCTATTATTGCTATATATTTTTATATTTTATCACAAATTATGTCACACTTTCATTATTCATTAAACGTGATATTTTTCTTACGTTTTAGCCGCATTTTATACTGTAATCGAATAAACTAAACGTTTATCATTTTAAATATTGCATTAAATTTCACCTCAAATCCATAAAAAAGAAAACTTTTAAAAATAGACAATGTTTCATATTTTGGAGATTCGAGAAATCGTACCTAACTTACAGAGTTTCGATTTTCTCATTGAACCTAAACAAACGAATATCCTTCTAGAATTAAAATGTATAAGTTTCAAATAAACACTATAGCAAAACTGGTTTTTAGCGAAGTTTTTTTTGGCCTATAAGTGCCGCTAAAACTATTGGCGGCGCTTTTACAAACGCCGCAAAAAACGCCGCTAACATTTTGTGGCGTTTATGAAAAACAAACTCCGCTAAAAGTCATGACCTTTAACGGCGCTTTTCCCACAAACGCCGCTAAAAATCATGACCTTTTAGAAAATTATTTTATTTTAATTAAATAATATTTATTTCTATGTTAAATATTATATTATGTTTAATTTTTGAAATTTGAAATTTAAACTATATACTTTTAAGGATAAGTAAAAAATTTAATTAAATTAAATTTTCCATTAAAATTTAAACTTCAAAACTAAATATAAAAATTAATGAATTTAAATTTAATACATAAACATTGATTCAATATGTAATTTAATACATAAAAAATAACAGACACAGACACAAAGTATTACAATTTCTAAAACAAAATTCATCCTCGTGAGAAAAGAATGCCAATTCATCATCACCTCTCATTAATCAAAGGAAAAAAATCAAAAAAGAAGGAAGAAACAATATATAACAGAGGGCTGGTTCAAGCTTATGTGAAGCCAAAGTATTGCAATGCCTGCATATAACTTAGAGAAGTCCTTTGATGCTTTCAATTCAACCGCCAGAGAATCCAAAACACCGGAACAGAAAGCCAAAGTATGCACCTGTAAGCCAAAGTCAGGCCAATAAGGAAATCACTTATACGACCCTCAAAGCCACATATGTCAAAGCACAGTATCTGATCTCTTTGAATTATGATATGGAAAGATAAATTTTTAATAATGCCACCATAATGCAAGAATTAGAATTTGTTTCGACAAAAGTCATTGATCATGTTATTAATCATGTGCCTTGCATGTACAGGTGTTGCATCTAAAACCTACATAGTTTAAATAAAAAATATCACCAAATCCATGGCCTATCCTCAAACAATCTATTATTTAGATATGTAAACGAGTCAAACAGAAAGCAGCTCATGGCAAAGCATTTTCCTGATCCACTATGTTAGTTGTTTTTATCTTTATTTCTTCCCTGAGTTCAATTTTAAACCTCAAAATATCTAAATATATTGATGCTCAGAATGCTTAATATTGCGGAGAACCAACACAATAGTCTAATACTGATTTATCTACTATGAAAAAATACTAAATTGTAAGTTACATAGAGAACAATTTCAATTATTTTCACTTCAGAAAGCACCAAAAGAGTTGAACAACCTGCCTAAATTTCATCTGTTAAGGTGGAAAACCTCAGTTACACAAAAGCCTCTCTCAGCCTTTTTGAAATAAATAACCAGCAACTACTATGAATCTTATAGCAGAAATATATATAAGAACAAGTATCTTACCTCTGCAACAAAAGGCCATAATTTGCTCAATTGCTTGTTCAACCATTTTGCCTAAAAGGACAACATAGTGTAAGACAGTAAGCAACTACACTGCATAAAATCTTAACACCAAAATGGAAACACCTTTTTCTATACCTAACACATGCAAATGTATTTAGTCTTTGAGATACATATTTTATGCCTTGTCGCATAATGCTCTAACCTAAACAAGATAACACGAAAACAGAGTTACAACCAAGTATAACCCAGATGAAATAGGGAAGAAAAACGAGGAGTTCTATTAATCAACCTGAGAACAAAACAATACAAGTAAAACGTAGAAAAGTCTTGCAGCGAACACATAAAAGTTCTCGTGCAAATACACCAAGTTCTTTCGAAATCAACTACATCAAATAAATCAAAAGAATATATAAATTTTTTAAATGGAAGAAAGAAAAAAGCTGATTTTTTTTTCATTAATTTATAACTAAAAGTTCACACGGAGATAGAAACTAATGCTATTGGAATAATATCTTAAAACAAATTCAATTCAAAATCGTTTTGGTATTCATTTCGCAGCCAAATATAGCATAATCTATTAAAATAATTATACAATTAAATTAAGTGCTCAAAATTTCCATACTTTCTTGAGAAACAAACAGATCGTGAAAAAAAAAAGTACCTGCTGCTCCGAAAGTGGCTTACATTGCATCAGCTGCGAGATCTGTTCATCGAGATCGAGGGCTGAGTCTGTTGGTGAACCCATTTTTGATAATTAAGTAGCAAGAATAGAAATGATAAAGAAAGGGAGAGACCATTAAGGCTGGTGGTACAAATTTAGCACAAAGGCCGAAAAGGTAAAATAGGAATCCAGAATATCTTTTATCCCTAGAAAAGGTACAAATTTAGCACAAAGGCCGAAAAGGTAAAATAGGTAAAATAGCATTCGCCTTCAGATGTCAACAAATGGTGTGGTTTCAACAAATTCTTGCATTAAAAAAAGAAGGGATAGGAGTAGCAACAAGATTATCATACCTAGTTGCTAAAGCATCAATTTCATCAATGAATATAACTGATGGTTTATTTACATGCAAAAGATAAGAATTTATCAACAAATTACACAAAGTACATAGCACAACCAAGTATTTGTAAATAAAATAAAAGGAATCTGTACTTATAACATAAAAAAAATAACACAGAAAATACAGCAAGCTGATTTATAGGTGGCCCAACCATCTGCAACATTTTATCTGTTCCCTAATTATTACCATATGCCCAACAATTAACAGCTACATGCTGCCTTAGCAATCAAATATAAGAAACTTATAGCATTATCACCTTGGCTCTCTTAAACAGATCCCTGATACGAGCAGAACCAACACCGACTAAAACTTCCACAAATTCTTTGTATTAAGTTACTAATTCTTTGAATAATAAAATTAGAGGTGATCTAAAAGGCATAGAAAAACAAATGTAAAATTTCTTTGTATTAAGTTACTTAGTCCCATATTCCAATAAATACATCCATCTATGACAAAGAAACAGGAAACTGACCTGTAAAGGAAGAATTGCTCAGTCCTGCATTAATTAAAGATAGAACCATAAAATTAGCCTAATTCTGCTGGGCAAAATTGCCAAAGATCACATGTAATTCCTGTTTTAAGTAAAGTCGAAGCCTTAAGGGCTGGTACAAGTTACTAATATTACATGTAATTCCAGTTCATGGTTGTTATAATGGTATTGTACAAGTCAAAAAATAACTTTGCTCATGTAATAATGAAAATGCCCCATCCAAGTTCAATTAGTTGCTGCCAAACTCAAAAGAGCTCATATGACTATTATAATACAGATATATAGAGAAAGAACAAGTTTTACCTTCTAAAACAGGAAAAGAACAACGAACTCACAATTTAATTTAAGAACCCACTTCCCGTTTGAAATGGCCATGAGAACTTTAAGTGTCCTAGTGCATGCACCATTCTCATCTGTAGAGGCAATCACATGCTATATAATTATTAAGTCCCTCAAAAAGCATGAAATGGAGTTATACACCTGCGTAAGACGTCTAAGATATCTTAATTGATTAATTACCTTTCAGTTGGCACTTTATCATCAGCAGATAGACAGTTTCTAGGCTTCTCATTTGGGAACTTGGTTGCAGAATGGGCCTTTCTAGACTTCTCACTTGGAAACTTGACTGAAGAATGGGCAGGACAAAGCACAAGAAAGTCCTCCTATAGGCTGGAATTGCAGAGAGAAATATTTGCGATGAGCAAAAGTTCATACAGAAATGCTGACACGCAACAGGCCAGCATCAAGAACTGATAGAGTAGATAAAGCTTATGCAATAAAACTTCTTAAGTTAACATGAAAAACATAACTTAAATACAAATGAAACCCCTCATAGAAGGATTAAATTTAGGTTTTTCGTAAGTACTAAAATTTTAGATTCTTGAACCATATAATAATTGTGTTAAATAATCATGTGTAGTGTTGATTTGTACCTCTAAACATAGAACAACAAAGAGATACAGATGGTATATGTAAAAATTACCTGCCCATAAACATGATCTACTGGGATATCAAAGTAACCCATGGATTGCCCTGAATGAAGATCACAAGCAAGAACACGATTTGCACCTGCTTCAGTAATCAAATTTGCTACAAGTTTAGCAGCAATAGATTCACGCCCCTGAGTCTGGAACAACAGAAGATAAATTTAACCATTCAAACAGTATTATGCATTCAGTGAAGAATTTATATGTAGAGTAAAGCTATTATTTAAAGCTATGCCTTTTTTATTTATAGGACATCTGAAATTTCGTACTAGGAAACAGAGTTCTTTCTTACTTTCTTTTAGATACAGGGAAATGGTTAGAAGGGACGTTGGGATATTCTGCAAATGCCAATAAACTGTACTCAAAGAACCAAACCCCTACGGAAATAATTCAACTAAATTGGTTCTGTACTTCAATTCAATTAGCTTTTTTTTTTTTTGGAATGAATATGAATCAAACAGAATTAGACTGCTTTCTATTGTTTAGAACAACAAGAAAGATATAGAATCTTACAATATAAAACCAGAATGAATAGAATCCTATCACATGAAAGAAATAATTCCTTCTAAGAAAAGGAGCAAATAATAATTTAAATGGAAATCTGGAACTGAATTCAATATGATCAACCATTCCATAGTAGGGCCAAGTATGAAGGAAAACAAAACAGTATGGCAAAATCTATTAATTGGGCGTAGTTGAGTTACCTTTCTGTCAGCCCTGGCATAGCCAAAATAGGGAATGAGGGCAGTAATGTTCTTAGCAGAAGCCCTTCGACAAGCATCGATAATAATGAGAAGCTCCATAAGATTCTCATTGGCAGGGGGACAAGTGGGTTGCACAAGGAACACGTCGCACCCTCTCACACTCTCTTGCAACTGAACATAAATCTCACCATCAGCAAAACGCTTTATCTTGGTTTTCCCAAGTTCCAGACCCATATAGCATGCGATTTCCTATCCAATATAGAAAAAGCAATAGCGGGAATTACACAACTCATATTCCTGTATACCTAGATACTTATTAGATATCTAATCTAAACAATCTCAATGAAAGAAAAGAGAGGGTTGAGTTGAATCTAAAACCTGAGCAAGAGCAGGATTAGCAGTACCAGAAAATATACGGAGCCTAGTGTCGTGTTTGTTGATATCATTTTGGAAATGGGAATTAGGGGACAAGAAGGTTGGAAACGCAGGATCAGAGGCGAGGAGAGGAAAGTGAGGCTTTCCATTTTCGAACTTCAAGGGCTCCACCAAGCTACACCTCTAGAAATAGGGAAACCCTGATTTTAGCTCCGGAAATTTTATTAGAAAATTAAGAAAAAAACACATATGCAAGTCAAAGATATAATTATTAAGTCCCCCAAAAAGCATGCAATGGAGTTATACACATGCGTAAGACGTCAAAGATATCTTAATTGTGAGAAGAAAGGAGGAGAACCAGATCTGGGAATACCTTTAGGGGAAAAAATTAGGGGTTTAAAGGGGGAAATTTGGGAATAAAACCGCCCCTTAAAAAAAATGAGATGATTTTTTTGTCGCGTTTTTATAAAAAACGTCATTATTGTTAGCCTTTTGCGGCGTTTTTGCAAAAAACGTCATAAAAAATTATTTTATTTTAAACAAAATAACATTATTTTACTCTGCTAAAAGTTTTTTATTTTATCTACTAAAAATTATTAGTTAAATAATTTTATAAAATAATTATTATTACTATTTTTTATAAATTGATTTTTATAAATAAAAAATCAAGTACTCTGAAAATAAATATTGTGTATTTTAATAAGAAAACAAATAATTAAATGGTTGTAATTAATTATTAAGTTAAAATTATCTAATATAAACAATCAATCTCTCACATATCAAATTTCTATTAAAGATTGAGACTTAATCATGATTTTATATTATTCTTTTCCGATCTAATCTCTATTTCATTAGAGATATTTCTTCCTAACTAAAATATAACTATTTCGCTAGAATTCGATGTGGAATGATTTTAGTTTTTGTATTTCATTTTTATTTTTATAATCTGGTCCTATCCAAAATAGATAGTTACCTATCCATATCAATGATCTGTTACTTTTATTTATTTATTTATCAATGTTTTTTTTTATCCATATCACTGATCTGTTACTTTTTTCATTTATTTATCAATTTTTTTTAAATCTAATATTTAAATATATCAAATGGTTGAGATTAAATATTTTTAAATATAAAAGTATTAATTGATTGTAAAAAAATTCATCATTTAACAAATCTTAAGTAAACCTTAAATCCCAAACCATTTAATATATATAAAATTTATTTATTATCTCTTAAATAATTTAAACTTCATAATTTTAATATATTAAAATTAATATTATCTTTTTTACAATTATATAAGAAATTATTTAATACATAAATTAAAAAACACTAATTAATCTAAACCCTAAATCCCTAACCCCTAACCCATAAACCTTAAACCATAAAACATAAACCCTTAATCCTTAACCATTAAACCTCAAACCTCAACCCCTTAAAACTTAAACCCTAACCCTTAACCCATAAACCATAAACCCTAATCCATAAACTCATAATCCATAAACCTTATAATAGTAACTCATAAACATTAAACCCTTAACCATATACCATAAACCCCAAACTATAATAATAATTAATTCAATATTTTAAAATTAATACTATCTCTTTTAATATTATATAAGAAAATATTTAACATATAAATTTAAAAACAATTAGTCATATACCAAAAATATTTAAAATTATTTTAAATAATAGTATTTTAATTTTTTTCATTTTTTGTAGCGTTTTTCAAAAAACGCCGCTAAAGATCGAGCATTAGCGATTTTTTTAAAAAGCGCAGCTAAAGGTGTACATATAGCGGAGTTTCTTAAAAAAGCGTCGCTAATACTCGATCTTTAGCGGCGTTTTTAAAAAGCGCCGCTAAAGCCACCAAAATCTCAATACAAAATGATGGCATTTTACAAAATTATTTTGCGGCGTTTTTTAAAAACATCGCTAAAGATCAAGCATTAGCGGCATTTTTTAAAAAGCGCCGCTAAAGGTATACATATAGCAGCGTTTTTAAAAAAACGCGCTAATACTCGATCTTTAGCGGCGATTGTTCTAACACTTCTCAAAAGGAAGTTTAGCACTCTACGGTGCTCTTGAATTTCATATTGTAGTTGCCCCATTTCGGCAACAATTGTAGAAAGCCTGTTTGCAGCATCCATAGTAGTACTCAATTTCTTTGATTTGAATTTAATGAAGTGAAGACACTTATCGAGCCTCCATTTATAGAGTGGTAGAGTAATCTCGCAATGCGGCATGAATTGGATGACTTAATAGTTTTCTGCAGTTTAGTACTAACATGCCTGTGTGGTGAACTAACTACCTTGGGAAGCAACAAATATGCCTAATCGATAGTTGTTAGGATGAATAGCGGTGTTTTTAAAAAACGCCGCTAAAGCCACCAAAGGCTCAATACAAAACGACGGCGTTGTGTTAATTTTTTTGCGGCGTTTTTTGAATGCCGCTAAAGATCAGGCATTAGCGGCATTTTTTAAAAAGCGCCGCTAAAGGTGTACATATAGCGACGTTTTTAAAAAAGCGCCGCTAATACTCAATCTTTAGCGGCGTTTTTAAAAGCGCCGCTAATGCTCGTTCTTTAGTGGCGTTTTTCATTCAAACGCCGCTAAAAACCTGTTTTGCTGTAGTGAAAAATAAAGGCAAACTCATTCTCAAAGGTTCAATGTGTCGCATCCAAACTTATGGGACGTGACATTTTGCTATCTCGAGACGAGAGGGTCTTTAATATTCATTTTTGATTTATTCAAGCAAAATTTTTAAGTAACATTAACATTAATGAAAAGAAGGATCGTATTTTAAACTCCTTTCGAGCTTTCAACTTTTGACATTAAGATATCAATTAATCAATTAGGTACCAATTTTGATCGTTACGAGGGTGCTAATCATTCCTAACATGTAACCAACTCCCGAACCCATTTTTTCGAATTTCGTGGACCAAAATCATCATTTTAGTAAATCAAAATTGTTTATTAAAATGATCAAATTGTGAGGTGATCCAATCACACCTCATAAAAAAGATTGGTGGCGACTCTCATTTTCGTTTTTTTAAATAAAAGTCGACCTTTCAAAAAAAATGGTTTCTATAGCTTGGCGACTCCACTGGGGACCCAATAAGAGAGTCAAGTTGAAAATTAATTATTTACTTTTTTTGTCAAGAATTGAAAATCTGATTTAAATTTACGATCCCTTTGTTGCATTTCATCCGTCATTTTTGTGGTATTTGTCATAATATGTTTGCTTTATTGGTTTGAGCCTTTTGATATATCGCTGCATATTGCATCGCATGAATCTGTTGATTTTACCCTTTTAGGTGGGAGTGAGAAACTATTCCTTCGTGAGCTCTTCACCTCCGTATAGGATAGTGGATCGCTTTCGCGATACATCCGTACCTATGTCTTTGTAAGATTTTCGTCTTCATATTGCCATAGGAAAATGTATTCCCTTGAACTAAACTCGGTCCATATAAGCCTATAATGGGTAAGGATCGAAGAATCTATCGGTTCAGGTACCTTTGCTTTAGAACCAAACCGCGTATAATGAGCCCCAAGAGCCTACCCTAGGCAGAACCACACCAAACCCTAGTGGTTATCTGAATAGGTGCTTTATTTATTATTTCTCATTTGCTTTGAATTCTAGCTTTGTGTATGATACTGACTTGCTTTGTTTGGCTTTGACTTTAATTGTATGGCATTTTCATCATAAAAAAGGTGTTGATTCACGTTCAATATTTAAATAGAGAGCTTATCATAGAAAAAGGGGTTTCTCGATAAAGTGGAGGATAATGCGGTCGTCTGAATTTGGTCTTAAAAAATGTAGCAATAGAAGGGTGATAGTCTTACGGAGGGTATGTGTCAGAGTTGTAGGATTTCACTCGCATCAGCATGACTTAAAATAATCTTCAAGAATTGAAAGAGATATGGGACCAATGAGATGACGAGATCAAGCAGCTATTTTACTGTAACTATGGTGATTTGCCCTATCTACTCAATATAAAAGTGGATAAGCGTTTATTTCGAGCTATCGCCCAGTACTGGAATCTCACCTACAGTTGCTTTGCCTTTGGGAAATTTGATTTGGTACCCACCGTGGAGGAGTACACTACCTTCCTTCGTTGCCCGAAGATTCAAGCCGACAAAGCCTATTCAAGAGCTGTCAATATCCCGATGTTCTTGAAGAAGCTAATGAACATCAAGGGGATAAGTGAGTAATGGGTTGCAACCCGGATCAAGAGAAAACGAGATAGTAAATCTATCCCCTGGAATAGTTTGCGAGATTTGATCTTGGCCCACCTAGATATGAAGAAAAGCGTCGATATTTTTACTTTGAGCATTTACGGGCTAGTTGTTTTCCCTAAAGCACTAGGGCACGTAGATGAAGCAGTTTCAGATTTGTTCGACCAACTTGATAAGAGGGTCACACTCGTCCCGGTAATTTTGGGCCGAAACATTCAGATCTTTGAATGCATGCCGGTGAGCGAGTGAAAGAAGATTCATCGAATGTGTGCAACTCTTGCTAGCTTAGTTTCACAGCCACTTCTGGAAAGTAGAAAAAGTTTTTTATTGAGTATTCTTTGAGAACTACTCTCCATTAAAAGAATTAGTGGCCACACCGAGGCGAGATGATATTTTGAAAGAAAAATGGATGGCAATTCTACGAGGACGTCGAATAGAGAGCCCCTTGGATAATCCCCGATAAGATTCTGTACCAATATGGAGACTTTGACTAGATTCCTCTACTTGGGATTTGGGGAGCCGTTGGATATGCTTCTTTGCTCGTATTGAGACAGTATAGATCGAAGTAATTCATACCAACGATGCAAGGGTTGGCTCAGTGTGAGTTTTCATACAAAGGTGATAACTATAAAAAGAAGGTTCGAGAAATATCTAATGCTTGGAACCAAACCCGCTGAATGAATATATTTGCTATAAATCCGATGACAACCTCCAAATATAGTTGGTGGTGGAGTAAAAGGGTCAACAACAACATCCCTATACCAAGTCAAGAAAATACTCAGCCGATAGAAGAGTATCTGTAAGTAATCTCGTCTGAATTAAAGATCATCAAATAAGACTTTGAAAAAAGGAGTTCGAAATCGGGAAAGAAGATAGAGTAGTTAGAGGAGGAAAAGATTCGGCTAGGATTAGATGTTGACATCTAAAAGCTAGAGGTCGAGAAATTGAGGAAGGGAAAGAACAATGCCGAAGAAGATTTGGATAGTTTAAAAATATATTACAAGAAGTTGTGTTTTTCGATAAAAACTGCCGATTTGTATAAAACATCAGAGCAATGACAACAAGAAATCAAAGAAGAGAAGATTAGAGCCGACTAGTGGGAAAAGAAATTCCAAGATGCTCGAGCTCGAGAAGATGAACTGGAAAGGAGTTTGTTAGCAAGCCGAAATAAGAAGGTGGAATTAAGAGCTCGAGTAGCAAAATTAGAAAAGTCGCTTCTTCAGTATCATAGTCGTAACTCCACAATCGATTTGAAAGCAAGCCTAAGTAAGATGGAAGAGTTAAAAGGAAAGGTAGGGGAGCACAAGGTCGCATTGTAAAATTGTGAACTTCGAGCTGAATTTTTTTAAAAGAGTAACGAATAATGAAAAAGCAGCTCCAATGTTCGCAAGGTCAGGTAAGAGATAGAGAGTACATCATGGGTGAAGCTGTAGTTCAAGTACAGGAAGTAGCCGATCATCTGCAAACCCTAGCAGTTCAAGCTGACATACTAAGCTTAAAATATGAATCAGAATCGGATCGAGGTCGAGAATTAGCTTGGATTCTTAGGAAAGTTAAGGATTTGAGCATTAGGGCAAAGCCGTATATGTAATCCTATTTTATGTAAAGTAATTTATTTTCTAGTAAAGTTATTCTAATGAAATTGAATCAGAATCAATGCCTCTTTTTGCATTCATTTCATTCATCTGCATTACATTTCATCATATGCATTAAGTTTCATAAAAAGACACTAATTAATTAAAATTGTGACAGTTACCCTGGAAAAATATGAGAGTTTACCAACTAAATATCGCTACAGTACCCGCCGCAAAACCAATGCAATGGATCAGAGATTGGAAAGATGAGAACAAATAAAAAGAGATATGCAAGATCAGTTGCAAGCAAAAATGCAAGAATAATTAGCCAAAATTCAACAAGATATGAGGGATCGAATGCAAAAATCCCAAAGAAGTATGAGAAGCCAATTGACGCAGTTGCTGGCTGGAGAACTCGAAAAAAGGAAGAGTATTGTGGTTAACTTAAGGGATAATAATGAAGACCCTACCTATCCCCCAGGTTTTACCTCAATAAATGTCCAGACTCAACCAGAGGCGTGTCCACGAAGGGTACCCGTTACTATCAGACCTTAACATTATCAAAACGGTACTTCGGCACCAGCGAACTACCCAGTGGGTTTGGGTTCCAATCTGGGGGATAATTTAATCAATCTCATCGTTCCTGATCTATATGATATGGCAGAAATGGAAAAGGTAAGAATGGAACTGCTAAAGCAACTTGAAGATCATTGCAGATGGTTATAAGGAAAATTCAAAGTAATGAAAAATGTTGATTATCATTGTGAAATTGATGCTAAGGACTTAAGTCTAGTCCCAGATCTAGTGCTCCCTTCCAAGTTTAAAACTCCAGAGTCCGAAAAGTATAATGGGACTAGCTGTCCTGAAGCTCACATCACGATGTTCTGTCGAAGGATAACAGGATATGTTAATAATGACCAATTATTAATCCATTGCTTCCAAGACAATCTTATCAAGTTTGCAGCCAAATGGTACAACCAATTGAGTCGTGCTAAAATCAATTCATAAAAGGATTTGACACAGGCTTTTATGAAATAGTATAGTCATGTGACGGACATGATACACGACAGAATCACACAGCAAAATATGGAAAAGAAGCCAAGTGAGAGCTTTAGGCAGTATGCCCAAATATAGAGAGAGGTAGCGACGCAAGTCCAATTAGCTCTTCTAGAGAAGGAAATAACCACGCTTTTCATTAATACTTTGAAAGCTCCGTTTATTAACCAGATGTTGAGAAGCACTCCTAAGGGCTTCTCAGATATAGTGATGTCTGGAGAGATGATAGAAAACATAATAAGGTGCATGAAGATAGAGCAGGGGAAAGCGCCAAAAGATCAGCCCCAAGAAAGAAAAAAATGAGGTGAACAATGTGAGTATGTATAACAAGGGTTATTCAAAGCCGATCACTGTAAGCCAGTCAAGGAAAGTAACTACTAGCCATCAAGGCCTCCAAGGCCAAAATTCAATCCTAGGTCGAATACAGAAAGGCTCCAGTTCACGCCTATCCTGATGACATATAGGGAGTTGTATCAAAATTTGTTTGATGCACATGTGGTATCCCCTTTCTACTTAAAACTTATGCAACCTCCATTCCCCAAATGGTATAACGTGAATACTCAATGCGTGTACCATGCAGGAATCATGGGACACTTAATCGAGAACTACACCACTTTTAAAAAATTAATTGAAAGGTTCATCAAGATGGGCATTGTGATGTTTGATGATCCATCGGGACCTAATGTAACAGGAAACTATTACCCACTCATTCTGATAAAGGGGTAAACGCGATAATCGAGAGTGGAGGGAAGAGAACTAAGATGGATGTAGCAGAAGTGAAAACCCTACTGAGATGGGTTTGGAAGAAAATTATAAAGAGAGGATTAATCATACAGGATTTAGGGGAGAGACCTGGAGAAGCAATGGACTATTGTGAGTTCCACGATGAAGAGGATCATGAGATCCAAGAGTGCTTTGAATTCAGGGCTCTAATATAAGGTCTGGTGGATAACAATGAGCTAGAATTCTTTGAATATACTAAAAGCCCAAAAGGAAAAGATGTGTGCACCTCAGAAAAAAGGATCGACATAGAAGGTCTATAAGGTCAACCACCCGGTGGTAATTATCTCACGACTAAGAGTCAATGAAGCCGAAGCACAAATTGCACCAAGGGTCATAATCCAAAAACCCGTAGCCTTTCCCTATAAAGTTAGTAAAAGGGTTCCCTAGAATTATGACTACAATGTGACGATCCTAGGAGAGGAAAACCCAGTTAGCACTTCAGAAGAAGGTCAAGATGTGGGTTTCTACACGTGTAATGGAAGGCGCTATGATTCCCGAAATACAAAATTCAAATCTGTTAGATGAAAATCCTTAGTGGTTGAACAAAAAAATAAAGCCGGTCGGATTTGAATCACCTGTTAATGAGCCGGTAACTGAGAAAGAGGCTAAGGAATTCTTGAAATTCCTAAAGCACTATAAGTATAACGTTGTAGAACAATTGCACAAGCAGTAAGCTCGTATATTGGTACTGGCATTACTATTAAGCGCAAAGACACATAGTAGCGCATTGATGAAAGTATTGAACGAAACTTAATGTCGCGGATGATATTTCTGTCAACAATCTGGATCGTCTGGTTAATAACATAAGCACTGATAATTTCATCTTTTTTAATGATGATGAAATACAACTAGGAGGGATGGGATCTACAAAAACTCTGCACATTACAATCCGCTGTAAATGATATACATTGCCAGGGGTGTTAATTGATAATGGATCGACCCTAAATGTCTTACCCTTGTCCACACTAAATAGGTTATCTGTGGATAGCTCTCATATAAAAAGATGTCAAAACATAGTGAGAGCATTCGACAGTACTGAAAAGAAGGTAAGGGAAGGATTGAGATACCTCTTTTGATTGGTCCAAACACGTATAAAGTAGATTTTTCGGCGATGAACATCAAGCCTTCTTATAATTGCTTGTTGCGGAGGCCTTGGATTCACTCAGGGGGCAGTGTCGTTAAAGTTGGTAATTTAGGGTAGATTTTTAACGATAAACGCGAAAAAATGCATTATTGCATCCGTTACCAGTGACGCACCATACATAGAGGCAGACGATGAGACGATGTAATGTTCCTTTCTATCGTTGGAATTTGTCAACACAACATTCATTATCAAAGGGAACAAGATCTCATTGCCTAAAATATCCAAGACTACAAGGATGAGCCTACAACTAACTGCCGGGAAAAGGACTTGGAAGATACCTCCAAGAAAGGGTCGAGACACCAAAGCTGAAAGATAAACGAGACTATTTCGGCTTAGGATTTAAACCAGATGTGAGGTAAAAGAAGAAGGAGCTGGACAAAAAGTATGAAAGGAGAATAGTGCGTCTGAGGGGTGAGGAGGTCAAATGGGAACGAATGACCTTTCCTCATATATCCAAAACATTTGTATTAGGGGGAACTATTCACCCTGAACAGAACATGTCAACAAAAGAGATTGCGGAAGAAATGTTGGAAAATCTGAATATCAATGTTATATCCGAAGAAGGAACTGGGGAAAAGAATTTATCAAGAATTTTCTCTTATATACCCGGGAGTGTTTTAAACATTTAGACCGCGGAGGAGATCCCTGTAACTTTTAGAATTAATTTAGAGTGATGTTCAAAACACACTTATTGCTCTAAGCCTAAGAGCAATAAGAATCCCTTTTTGAAATAGACATATGTCTAAAATCTTTAGTTCAATAAAATGCATCTTTGTGTCTCATTCTAGGAAAATATTCTTTTATTCTTTCCATTTCATTCATAACCAATCATACAGATAAATATTCTTAGATTCTTTTGTTCTTTGTACCTTTTTTTGTCCTTATAACAGGTCTCTAGATATCAATGATATGAGCGACATTGCTATGGATTCAGAGTCTCATTTTAAGAAAGATATATGTATGGAAGATTCTCGGAGCTTTGAAGATACTTGAAACTGTAACTATCTCCTGATTTATTAAGGATGGTAGAACAAGATGAGCAACAAATCTTACTTCATAAAGACTTAGTGGAAATTGTGAGCTTAGAAGAGGAAAAGGAGGTGAAGATTGGAGTTGGCATTGCCATAGAGACAAAGCGAGACCTCGTTGAGTTACTCCAAGAATTCAAAAATGTCTTCGTATGGTCATATCAAGACATGCCCTGGTTAAGCACTGATATCGTGGTACACTGACTCCCCATAAAGGAAGAGTGTAAGCCAGTTCAACAGAAGCTCCGAAGGATGAAGCCTGATGTTTTGTTGAAAATAAAAGAAAAGATCAAAAAGTAATTCAATGTTGGTTTCTTACAAGTAGTTAAGCATTCAGAATGGGTAACCAATATCGTCCCCATCCCTAAAAAATATAGGAAAGTAAGAATGTGCGTGGACTACAAGGATTTGAACAAATTCAGCCCGAAAGAAAATTTCTCATTGCTTTATATCGACACCTTAGTGGACAACACAGTAGGTTACTCACTGTTCTCCTTCATGGATGGTTTCTCGGGATACAACCAGATAAAGATGCCTTCTGAAGACACGGAGAAGACTACATTCGTAATCATGTGAGGAACATTTTGCTATAAGGTGATACCATTTGGACTGAAGAATGCAGGAGCAACATATCAAAGAGCCATGGTAACCTTATTTCGTGACATGATACAAAAAGAAATTGAAGTTTATGTTAACGACATGATTGCAAAATCCAGAACAGAAAATGAGCATGTACAAGTTTTAAGGAAATTGTTCTTGAGATTGAGAAAATTCCAGCTAAAGCTTAATCCAACAAAATGCACCTTCAGGGCTAGGTTAGGAAAATTACTAAGATTCGTGGTTAGTGAAAAAGGGATTGAAATCGACCCGAATAAGGTTAAGGCTATACAGGAGCTACGTCCGTCGCGTACCTAAAAAGAAGTTCGGGGTTTCTTAGGGAGGTTGAATTACATCGCTCGTTTCATTTCACAATTAACAGAGAAATGTGACCCCATATTCCGTATCCTTAAGAAACACAATCAGGTGTATAGGATGAAAAGTGTCATAAAACTTTTGACAATGACAAACAATACTTATCTAACGCCCCTGTGTTGATGCCACCCAGTCCAAATAAGCCACTAATACTGTATTTGGCAATGTTTGAAAATTCCATAAGATGCGTGCTGGACCAACATGATAAGTCAGGAAGAAAAGAAAGAGTGATATACTATCTCAGTAAGAAATTCACTGAATGTGAGACAAAATATTGGCGAATCAAGAAATTGTGTTGTGCCTTGATTTGGACAACTTGAACACTGAGACAGTATATATTGTACAACACAACTTGGCCCATCTCAAAACTGGACCCTCTAAAGTACATGATGGAGTTGACTGCTTTGAATGGAAGAATGGCCCGATGACAAATTCTACTTTCTGAGTTCAATATAGTCTATGTGAACTAGAAGGTGGTGAAAGAGAGTACAATAACAAAGTTTCTAGCCAGTAGAGCTCTAGAAAATTACGAGCCTTTGAACTTTGATTTCCCAAATGAAGATCTAATGTATATTGCAACAACTGAAGAAGTCTTTCAAGAAGGCCATCATTGGAAACTAAACTTCGATGGAGCCTCAAACGCTGTAGGAAATGGAATCGGAGCAGTCCTGGTATCCCCAAACGAAGATCATTTTCGGCCACAAGGTCGGCCATCGTCCGGTCGCCGGACCGCCGCCGGCGCCACCGTACACGGCAGCCGGACCTCAAAAAAACTTTTTCGGTAAAAATGGGTAAGCTTCCTCCTTTTATTTTTTTTCTTTCGTATAAAAGAAACAAAATAAGATTGAAAGGAAAACAATAAGTAAACAAAGAACTTAAAATGAGAATAGACAAAGAAACCTCTTTTGCTTTGATCTTTGATTAATCTTCAAAAAAAACTAGTTTCTCCAAAAACTAGCCTTCACAATAACTCTTCTCCTTAATTACTTTAAAAAGAAACCTCTCCAAAAATCCTTTACAATAACTTTCTCTCCCAAAAACTCTCCAAAAAAAAATCCCCCCCATATACAAAATATGAGAAGGCTTATATAGCCATTTACAAAATATTTTTTTATTGTTTATGTCTTCATTTATAGGTACAAGTGGTGGTGGAGCAAGTGTGGTTAGTGGAGTAGGTAATGGAGCAAGTGTGGCTAGTGGATTTGGGGGTGGAGAAGGTGTGGCTAGTAGAGTTGGTGGTGGAAAAGGAGTGGCTAGTGGAGTTGGTGGTGGAAAAGGTGTGACTAGTTGAGAAAAGTTTAAGTTGTGGGCTAGGTTTTTTTATTTTGATTTGGGCTTAGGGTTTGGGCCATTGGGGTTTTGATGTAAATTGGGCTTTGGGTAGTTAAGATTTTGGGTTTTTGGTTTAATTTTGGTGGGTTAGGTAAGGCTAAATTGGGTTTTGATGTAAATGGGCTAAAATTGGCCTGCAACAGCTGCCCCTCTTTGCTTATTATCGTGTAACGAGAATAGAGCAAAGATATAAAGAAAGGCCAATTTTGCCCGGTCTTGCTAAGTATGGACTTCTTTGGTGCTCTTCTCATCCAGGTAGTCTCTTTCCAGTCCATTGCATCTTGTAGCTTTGGTTCAATCCACTGCAAATTCGAAGATATGCCTTGTAGCTTCAATCTGTTCCAATGTAATTCAATATGCTCTTCTATCGCTTCAGTGAGATAAGGTTTTGGGTCTTCTCTTCTGCCACTTTAGAAAGGCAAGATCTGATATCCTCGATTAACTCCACTACAACTTCAGGGAGACAAAATCTGGTGTCTTCAATCAGCTCTAATATTGATTCTTTACTCGGTATGTGATCCTGAGCTCAACTCATATCTCGCAATATGAATTGACTCTGTAAAACTAGACATTAAAAATAGAAATTGAAAATAGCTCAGCACGTGAGCCAAGGCTCAACTCACCTCTCGCAAAAGTAGATTTTGAAAATACCTCGACATGTGAACCCAAGGCTCAACTCACATCTCGCAATATGAGTTGATTTTTGAAAAATATAAATTGAAAAAACAGAAATTGAAAAGCAGAAATTAAAAACAGAATTTGAAAAGACCTCAGTGTGTGGCCCGAGACTCAACTCACCTCTCGCAATATGAGTTGATTTTTGAAAAGCAGAAATTGAAAACGCCTCAGCGTGTAACCCGAGGCTCAACTCACCTCTCACAATATGAGTTGATTCTTTTGAAAAGCAGAAATTGAAAATAGCTCAGCACGTGAGCAAAGGCTCAACTCACCTCTCACAATATGAGTTGATTCTTTTGAAAAGCAGAAATTGAAAATAGCTCAGCACGTGAGCAAAGGCTCAACTCACTTCTCGCAATATGAGTTAATTTTAAAAAACAGAAATTAAAAGGCTCAACTCACCTCTCTCAATATGAGTTGATTTTTGAAAAGTAAAAATTAAAAATAGAGTTTGAAAGACAGAATTTGAAAATACCTCGGCATGTGACTCGAGGCTCAACTCACCTCTCGCAATATAAGTTGATATTTTGAAAAGCAGAAATTGGAAAAAAACAGAAATTGAAAATACCTCAGCGTGTCCTGAGGCTCAATTCACCTCTCACAATATGAGTTGATTTATTTTTTTGAAATTAAAACACAAAAATCGACAATTCCTCAGCGTGCCCCGAGGCTCAACTCACCTCTTGCAATATGAGTTGATTTTTGAAAAACAGAAATTGAAATTACCTCAGCATGTCCTGAGGCTTAACGCACCTCTCGCAATATGAGTTGATTTTGACAAACAGAAACAGAAATTGAAAATACCTCAGCACGTGAGCCGAGGCTCAACTCACTTCTTGCAATATGAATTGATTTTTTTGACAATAGAAATTGCAATTACCTCAGCATGTCCCGAGGCTCAACTCACCTCTCGCAATATGAGTTGATTTTTGAAAAACATAAATTGAAACACAAAAATTGACAATACCTCAGCGTGCCCCGAGGCTCAACTCACCTATCGCAATATGAGTTGATTTTTGAAAAACAGAAATTTAAAAATACCTCAGCGTCTCCTGAGGCTCAACTCACCTCTCGCAATATGAGTTGATTTTTTTTTACGAACAGAAATTGAAAAACAGAAATTGAAAAGACCTCAGCATGTGAGCCGAGGCTCAACTTACCTCTCGCAATATGAGTTAATTTTTGACAAACAGAAATTGAAATTACCTCAGCGTGTCCCGAGGCTCAACTCACCTTTCGCAATATGAGTTGATTTTTGACAAACAGAAATTGAAATTACCTCAGCGTGTCCTGAGGCTTAAGTCACCTCTAGCAATATGAGTTGATTTTGAAAAACAAAAATTAAAAGTACCTCAACGTGTCTTGAGGCTCAACTCATCTCTCACAATATGAGTTGATTTTCCTTGAAAAGCATGAATTAAAAACATCAAAATACCCAAAACCTGTCCTTTGGTAGAACTCGGGCCTCTTTTCCTTTGATTCAGTGCAACTCTCATTCAAGATTTCTTGCTCTGCTGGAGTACCTGTATATGCTATGTATGATGTTATCATGATATGCACATGTTTGTCTTAAATGCTTTTATGCCTACATGATTATGCAGTGCTCCTTAAGTATGTTTGTCGTATGTCCATTTAGCCACGATTGTTGAGGATCTGTGTTCATTGCTTTGATTCTCGACTTTCTCTTCAGGCCTTATACCTGCCTTCAAGCTTCACGAGTAATCGACGTTCCTTAGATATCACTCTTCTGCCCCCGATTGAACTTTGTTCTTACTTTGAGACTCTTGTGCTTATCAAATTTTCATCCAGGTAATGCTTAACATTTCTTTTGTTTAGAGTATGTCATTTCTCCATTTATCATGTAAATAAACACATAATGAGATGCATGAAAAAGGTCAGGTAGGGAAAAAATGATATTTCATATTCATCTATTTCAAATGTGGCAAACAAAGCAAGTTAACCAATGAGAGTAAAAAATACCAAAAAGAAAGAAAGGATCATATTCAACGGATACAAATACTTTAGATATTCGACACATGAACTCTTCCACGTTCCTCAATCAAGAATCTTTTCGAGTCTGGCTCTTTGCGTAGAAGATTTCGAGCTTTCAAAAATGCTTCAAATACTGTAGTCTCACTGTTTGACCCGCTGTTAAAACGCCACGCTTTTTAAGCCAGGTTTACCTCATTAGGACGCCCTCTCGGGTTTTCATCCTAATCTTTTGTGCTAATCAAGATGCCCTTTGCGGGTTTTCGCCTTGATCCCTCTTTTTTTTTGGATGCCCTTTTCAGGGTTTCATCTCAAGCATAATATTTCTTCACAGCATCTGAGTTCACTGGATTCGGTAGCTCCTTGCCATCCATCTCGGTAAGGATCAAAGCTCATCCTGAAAATACCTTCTTTACGACGTGTGGTCCTTCCCAATTTGGTGCCCATTTTCCTCGCAGGTCCTTTTGTATTGGGAGAATTTTCCTCAGTACGAGTTCTCCTTCGTGGAATTCTCTTGGCCATACTTTCTTGTCATGGGCCGCGATCATTCTCTTCTGGTACATCTGCCCGTGACAAATTGCTCTTAGACGTTTTTCTTCGATGAGGTTCAACTGATCATATCGAGCTCGAACCTATTCTGCTTCTTCTAACTTTAATTCCATTAAGACTCGCAGGGAGGGGATCTCAACCTCAATAGGTAGCACAGCTTCCATTCCGTAAGCCAGAGAGAAAGGAGTTGCTCCCGCAGATGTTCGTACAGATGTGCGATATGCAAACAAAGCAAATGGAAGCTTCTCGTGCCAATCTTTATATGTCTCAGTCATTTTCCCAATGATCCTCTTAATATTTTTATTGGCTGCTTCAACAGCCCCGTTCATCTTTGGGCGATAGGGCGAGGAGTTATGATGGTTTATTTGGAACTGCTCGCACAATTCTTTCATCATCTTATTGTTCAGATTCGTGGCATTATCTGAAATGATTCTTTCAGGCAAACCATACCGGCAAATGATTTCCTTTTTCAAAAACCTGCAAACTACAGTCCTCGTCACATTGGCAAACGAAGTGGCTTCTATCTATTTTGTGAAGTAATCGATGACCACAAAAATGAATCGATGTCCGTTTGATGCTTTTGGAGAAATTGGCCCTATAACATCCATGCCACACATAGAAAAAGGCCACGGAGAAGTCATGACGTGAAGGGGCGAAGGGGCTACATGAATTTTATCGCCGTAGATTTGACATTTGTGGCATTTTCTTGCAAAATTATCACAGTCACTTTCCATCATCAGCCAATAATAACCGAGTCTCATGATCTTTCTGGCCATATTGAAACCATTGGCATGCGTTCCGCAGATTCTTTCATGGACCTCCTCAAGTATTTTTCTGGCTTCAACATCATCCACACATCTCAAAAGCAACTGATCTTTCCCTCTCTTGTATAGGATATCCCCATCAAGAATAAATCCCGTTGCCATTCTTCTGATTGTTCTTTTGTCGTTCTCATTTGCTTGTTCGGGATATCTTTGATTCTTGATATATTCTAAGATATCATGGAACCAAGGCCGTCCGTCTACTTCTTTCTTAATGCTACAACAGTGTGCAGGGACCTCGTATATGCTCATTTTGAGGGGCATTATTTCTGCTTCTCTACTTGCTTTGAACATTGAAGCCAAAGTGGCCAGGGCATCAGCCAGTTGGTTCTCTTCTCGTGGGAAGTAAAGAAAAGTTATTTCTTTGAATTCCTTGATCAATCCAGCCACTAAATCACTGTACTTAATCAATTTTGAGTCCCTCACTTCCCATTCTCCACGGATTTGGTAAATCACTAGGGCTGAGTCCCCGTACACCTCCAAGATCTCGATGTTTCGTTCGATAGCTGCACGAAGCCCTATGATACAGGCCTCATATTCTGCGATATTATTGGTACAGAAGAAGTTCAGTCTTGCAGTGAACGGATAATGATTCCCGTCTGGTGATACCAGGATTGCTCCAATTCCATGCCCTAAAGCATTTGACGCACCATCAAAGCACATCTTTCATGATTTCTCTTTTGATGACTCGGATTCTATTTTTGTGATGCACATTAAGTCTTCGTCTGGGAAATCAAATCTTAAAGGCTCATATTCCTCTGTCGTTCGAGTTGCTAAGAAGTCAGCTATTGCGCTCCCTTTTATCGACTTCTGACTTACATAGGCAATGTCATATTCCGAAAGGAGGATCTGCCATCGTGCCATTCTTCCTGATAGTGCCGGCGATTCCATCATGTATTTTATTGGGTCCAGCTTTGAAATTAGCCATGTCGTGTGATACAACATATATTGTCTGAGTCTCCGAGCTACCCAAACCAGAGCGCAACAATATTTCTCAATGGACGAATATTTTGCCTCATATTCAGTGAACTTTTTGCTGAGGTAGTAGATCGCCTTTTCTTTCTTTCCTGACTCGTCATGTTGTCCCAGTACGCAACCCATTGAATTTTCGAACACTGTCAGATACAAAATTAATGGTCTTCCCGGAGTTGGCGGTACTAGCACTGGAGGACTGGACAAATATTGTTTTATCTTATCAAAGGTCACTTGGCATTCCTCGTTCCATTCTCCCAGGTTATGTTTTCGAAGAAGCCGAAAGATTGGGTCGCATTGTTTGGTAAGTTGAGCGATAAATCGGGCGATGTAGTTTAATCTCCCTAAAAATCCTCTAACTTCCTTTTGCGTGCGCGGAGGTGGTAATTCTTGGATGGCTTTTATTTTATCTGGATCAACTTCGATACCTCTTTCACTGACAATGAAGCCTAGCAACTTTCCCGAGGTAGCCCCGAATGTACATTTGGCTGGATTAAGCTTTAGCTGAAACTTTCTCAGCCTTTCGGACAACTTCTTGAGGTTCATTACATGCTCTTCTTCTCCTCGAGATTTAGCAATCATATCATCGACGTAGACCTCTATTTCTTTATGCATCATGTCATGGAATAACGTCACCATAGCCCTCTGATATGTTGCCCCAGCATTCTTTAACCCGAATGGCATCACCTTGTAGCAGAACGTTCCCCACATTGTTATGAAGGTAGTTTTCTCCATATCCTCAGGGGCCATCTTGATCTGATTATACCCCGAGAATCCATCCATGAAAGAAAACAATGAATGTTTTGTTGTGTTGTCCACCAACGTGTCAATATGTGGCAAGGGAAAATTATCTTTTGGGCTTGCTCGATTCAGGTCACGGTAATCCACGCACATTCGTACTTTTCCATCTTTCTTTGGTACCGGGACTATGTTAGCCACCCATTCTGGATATTTGGAGGCTTGTAGGAAGCCAGCGTCAAATTGCTTCTTGACTTCCTCTTTTATTTTCAACAGCATTTCGGGCCTCATCCGTATTAATTTTTGCTGGATGGGCTTGCATTCTGGCTTTAATGGGAGCTTATGGACCACTAAATCTTCATCTAGCCCTGGCATGTCCTGGTATGACCATGCGAAAACATCTTTGTATTCGCGGAGTAAAGTGATCAAACTATGCTTGGTACTTTCTGAAATAGAAGTCTCAATCTTCACTTCTTGTTTCCTCTCTTCAGTGCCCAAATTTATTGTTTCCACAGATTCTTCATGAGGCAGAATCTGTTTATCCTCTTGTTCCACCATTCTTAACAATTCAGGAGACGAGACATAATCTTCAGCATTTTCTTCGGCTTCAAATTCTCCTAAGCAAACAGCCTTCTCAAAATCAATTTCAAGATTCGTAACGGGCTTATTCATGTCGTCAATATCTGAGCACCTGAAAGTTGAATGGAAAAGGAAGCTATAGGGGGGCATCCAAGTATTGGAAACAAAAAACAAAATGTTATGTCATGGCAATGAGGCAAATGTAAGGATAGGCTATGAAATGAGAAAATGATTATGAAATTAGTGATAATGCGAAAAATCGTGACAAAATGCATCTTCATTCATTTAAATGATAAAGAGCGAATGCAAGCTCTTACAAAAGAATTCTATTATATCTAAGGACACAATAGAAGGTTAGTGTTTAGCATTACTCTGAAGACTTATAAACTACAAGAAACTCCTCCGCAGTCCAATTGTTCAATATGAAACCAGGAGGGCAATGGCGTATCCTCGAGACATCTTTACTTGCACCAGCTTCTTTGTCAATGACATTTATACTGACATTCTGAAAATCCATTTCAATTAACCCCAACATGTTTCGTGGATCATCTTGTCCAGGGTACATCATTCCCGCAGATGTAAATATTTTTGACAAAGGAGGGTACTCTATTGGTTCCCATTTTGGTTCTCAGCCCAAAGTTCTTGCAATTCTTCTCTCTTGATCCTTCTTCCACTGTCTTCTTCTTTGGCGCATGTCAGGCTGGAACCCCAAACCGTATCGGGCCTTGTGGTGCACTGGCTTTAAAGCCCTAACTATTCCTTGCAGATGTCTCCCTAAACCTCTTCTCGCATGAGCTCCCCTTCCTACGGTCAACTTGACACCCATTCTGGTATTTCTTGATAGTTTTGGCATCGAAATTCTGTTTCCCTCAGCGACGAAAGTGGCATTGATGAATTCAAGGGATCGAAAGGAACATTCCACTGCGTCCTTGCTTACTTCCAGGTATGGCGCATCAGCAGAGATAGATGCGACAATGTCTTCTTCGCCCTCGACTGTGACCAAACAGCCATCGATGATAAATTTCAACTTTTGATGGAGGGATGATGGGACTGCTCCAGCAAAATGGATCTAGGGTCTTCCCAAAAGGCAGTTATAAGAGGCTGTAATGTCCATGACTTGGAACTCGACCTCATAGATGTAAGGGCCCACTTCTAAAGGGATTTCGATCTTTCCCATGACTTCGCGCCTCGTCCCGTCGAATGCCCTTACCGTGGAATGACAGGGCTTTAAGTAAGACAAATCCATCGGTATTCTGGAAAATGTAGCCAATGGCATAACATTTAACGCTGACCCATTATCGATGAGTACGTTCGGTATTATGTAGCCCTTGCAGCGGGTCGTGATATGCAGTGCTTTCACCGAGCCTCTACCATTTGGCAGTATCTCATCATCACTAAAAGAGATGAAGTTGTCCGCATTCAGATTGTTTACCCACCTATCAAGCTTTTCGACAGATATGTTGTTGGCCACGTAATCTTGATTTAACACCTTCAATAAAGCGTTCCGGTGTGGCTCTGAATTTAACAGTAGAGATAGAACTGAGATTCGTGCTGGCTGCTTGCTCAATTGTTCCACCACACTATATTCGCTGTGCTTAATAAATTTCAAGAATTCTTGAGCTTCTTCCTCATTCACAGGCTTTTTAGTTTCTTGCACGGGTGGAATTTCTTGCTCGACTTCGACCTCGTGCATCATTGCTTTCCCTTTTTGCTTCGAGTCGCTACTTTTCTTTACCGGTTCAACTTCTTTAGAATAGCATCGTCCACTTCGAGTAAAATGACCTACCTCCCCAACATCTTCAGTTATGGCTTTGGACTTTTCAACTTTCGGTGTAACGATATTAACATCATATCTCCACGGTACTGTTTTGTTGTCCTTATATGGGAAAGGAGATGGTACTTCAATTACCATCTATGGTTTCAATGGCTCTCTCATCGCGTCGTAATAAATTACCAACGGTCGATCAGCACTATAAGGGGGCCTTGATGATTGGCTATCAGAGACGCATACTTCTCTTTCGTTTGCATCTTCCCTCTTGTTAAGGATCTTGATCTCCTTATTATTCATCCGGTCTTGAAGTAACCTTTTAAAGTCCTCGCACGACTGAATGTCGTGCCCAACAATCCCATGAAAATTACAAAAACTTTGACCTTCTTCTCCAAAAATTCTATCAGAGTGACAGAGCAATCCTTTCTTTACCAATACCTTCCAGATTTTCTACAGAGGCGTCTTTATTTTTGATACACATCTTCTGACCTTCCATTCATCCTCTTTCCCCATTGTGCTCACATTCCCTTCGGTATGGTTAGGGAACGGGTTCCCCGTGGCGTTACTAGTACTATCGAATCGTAGGATACCCGCGTCAATGAGTCTTTGAACTCTCCTTTTGAAAGCGAGACAGTTCTCAGTAGAGTGCCCTTGGTTCCCTGCGTGGTATGCACAACTAGCGTTTGGATCGTACCACTTTGGGTATGGAGGTTTAAAGGGTGCCATGTAATGGGGAGAAATTAGTTGTTTTTCTAAAAGTTTTGGGTACAATTCCCCATACGACACAGGGATGGGGGTAAATTGCGGTCTCTCGGGATTATGCCTTGCTGGTCTTGGTTCGTTTTTGGGTTGGCTTTGGGCGGGTACCGTGTTTTGTGGGAAAGTGGTGACGGGTCTTTGGTTGTTCGTTGCGTATACGGGGTAGGACGGATGTGGTGCTTGGTAGTAAGGGGTTTGAGGGGGGTAATAGAAATTCGGGGGTGGATAATTTCAAGGTCGGGGTTGGTTAGGATACGAATTGGAAATGTAACGACTCCCAGTTCCCACCATGTGTGCTTCTGGCTCTTTCTTCCTTAAGGGTGCTGCTTTTCTTGAGCCTTCTGATCCTTCCATTCTACCGCTCTTGACGGCATTCTCTATGAGTTCACCAGATATTACAATATCCGCAAACTCTTTCGTGGCACTTCCCACTAATTTGTCATAAAATGGCGCCTTTAAAGTATTGATAAAGAGAACGGTTATCTCCGTTTTTGTTAGTGGGGGTTCCACTTGAGCTGAGACGTCTCTCCATCTCTGCGCATACTGTCTAAAAGTCTCTGATGGCTTTTTCTCCATCATTTGCAAGGTCATACGGTCTGGCACCATATCCGATACATGCTTGTACTGCTCACAAAATGCTGACGCCAAGTCCTTCCAGGATCGAATCTTTTCTCTACTAAGTTGATTGTACCACCGAAGTGCTGACCCTGTTAGACTATCTTGAAAGCAATGTATGAGTAGTTTATCCTTGTTCACATAACCGGTCATTTTTCGACAGAACATAATGAGATGTGCTTTTGGGCACCTTGTCCCATCATACTTCTCAAAATCAGGCACTTTGAACTTCGGAGGCAAAATTAGATCAGGTACCAAACTGAGTTCCTTGGCACCTAGTACGGAGAAGACTTCAGTGCCTTCTATTGCTTTGAGTCTTTCCTCTAGACTCCTATATTTTGCGTCATGGTTATCCAATTTCAACTTGGCTACCTCTGCTGGGTCATCCAGATCTGGAACTAGTGGATCAGCAGGACTAGCCCCTGGATTCGACGCGAATATTCCTTGCCCTAAATTAGTGGGTGGAGTAGGTGGCATAGGTCGATGTTCCAAGCCAGTGGGTTCCTCTTGAGTATACCCTTTTTGTGTTGTATATGCGGGCGGTGGAGTGAATCCCGGGGGATAAAGTGGATCCTGATCGTGGTGAATTCTTGATTGAGGTTCCATAACATCGGGGTTCTGCATTTTTCCTTTGACCAAAGTTGTCATCATCTCCATCATTTTAGCCATCTGATCTCTTTGCTCGAGAGATTCCTCTCGAGATCTCACCATTAGGTCTCTCGTCTCTTATTGCGATTTGGCCAGTTGCTCTTGTAATTCCTTTTGAGCCCTTTCCATCCTTTCAATTCTCTCATTGAATTCATTCTCCATTACTCTAGCTTGTCGGCGCGTTTTATACGGATGACGTGGTTCCAGTCTTGTGGTATTACAACTGCGAATTATATATTTTATCTTCAGCGATCAAGTATGGGATATGCAATGTATGAATGAATGCATGAATGAATGCATGAATGTCAAAATATTAGTTATGCAAGGAATGCAAAAAATTGGTGTTGATTTCAAGATAGCCCCTATTTAGGCATTTCCTTAATCAAAGGAGTATTACACAACGTTTCGGTCACTCGTATAATTGACTCCTCCATTAGAAACCCGTTTTTGGCAACCAATCTCTAATCAACACCTTCCTAACAAGATGCCTTCGATGCATGATGAAAAATAAAAATACAGACAAACGACATTGGTTAGCGCAACACATATAAACAGAGAAAAACTGTGGAAAATCTAACAAATTAAGCTACTTGGTTCAGTGGACTCGATTCCCTTGCTTAGAAAGCACAAATGTAAAAGAAATAGAAGGTAAGATGTGCTTTACCCGTGTACTTATTTCGGTGACTACTAAATGAGCGGAGGTTCGGCATGGCTCTAGTTAGGTGGCTCGTATGGTTCATTATATGCGGTTTTGGTTCTAGATAGGTACTCGTATTGCCCGTACTATCATCTGCTAAGATTAACACGGAGCCTCGGTCATAGCCTATCACAGGCTCACGAGTTCAATTCGAGGGATTACATTTACTTTTACTTATGCCTATGCGGAGGGACAAGTTAACTCACGAAAGCATAAGTCATATGTAACCCGAAAGTATTCACTAGCCTGTGCGGAGGGACGAGTTAACTCACGAAGGCGTAGCGTTTACTTTCACTTAAACGGACGGAGCCCGGGTAGAGAGCTCATGTTATGCGAAAATGCAAGTGCACGGTGTGGGGGGAACAACTCATAAACCTTTACGTTTTACTTAAAGAAACTAAACCAAAATTAAAACCATAAAAATTGAAAACTGAAAAACAACCAAATAAGTAAGTTAGAAGAAATATTTACAGCACGATACAAATGCATGAATTTTGAAAACGAGATTTTCGGATCACGACCAAATATTTACTTTGAACAAGGAAATTTGAAAATTTTGACAAAACGTGTTTAATTCCAGACACGACTCTCAAAAAGGCTGTCCCCAGCGGAGTCGCCAGCTGTAGCGACGTAAAAATTTTAGCTTAGCTTGGTCGCTAATTGTGGCGATTTATTGAAAAAAAGTTTGAAATTTGACATTTGATTTTTGAAATAAACAGGGAGTCGCCACCGATCCTTTTTCCTACGTGTGATCGGACACCTATTAGATCTCTTATTAAAACAAATAAAAGGCTAAGTTTAGGTTTACATTAGAATCCAGAGAAAATTTAGGGTTCAGGAGTCGGTTACGCGCGAGGAAGGTATTAGCACCCTCGCGACACCCAAAATTGGTATCTTATTAAACACATATTGTCTTGATTTTCAAAAATACGAATTCAATTTGACATTTAAGTGTGATCCGATTGAAGGAAATGAGAAGTTGCAATTTTTTTGTTTTTTAGAAGGACGTCCCGTTTTTAACACGAGCCGATTAATTTCACCCAACATAGCGATGAAATCGATGACTTAATGTTAAAATCGGTACATTGCCTTATTCTTAAAATTAAAATGTAAAAAGTTTTTAAAATGATAGTAAAAAAAATCCAAGAATATTATTGTCAAAAAATGCGAATAATGATGTGAATAATAAAATATATAAAATATAAAATATTAAAATATCAAAATATTAGAATAATAATAATTAATATTGACAAATAAAAAATAAAATAGAAATAAAAAATGTACATAATATATATATTAGAAATAATAATGATGTTTAAAAATCAATACTATTAATAATACTACATCAATATGTACATATATAAAAAATAAATACGTGATAATATTAAAAATATGTACATAATATAGTGTTAAAAATACATACATAATATAGTTAAGATATATACATAAGATAACATGCAAAAAAAATATATATAAATAATATAATATTAAAGATATATACATAAAATAGTATAATATATATACGTAATATAGAATTTAAAATATACCTAATATATTAAAAGAATATATATAATATAATATTAAGAAATATAATAATAACAAAAAAGGAGAGAGAGGGAGAGGGTGGATGATTTTCGGCCACAAGGTCGGCCATCGTCCGGTCGCCGGACCGCCGCCGGCGCCACCGTACACGGCAGCCGGACCTCAAAAAAACTTTTTCGGTAAAAATGGGTAAGCTTCCTCCTTTTATTTTTTTTCTTTCGTATAAAAGAAACAAAATAAGATTGAAAGGAAAACAATAAGTAAACAAAGAACTTAAAATGAGAATAGACAAAGAAACCTCTTTTGCTTTGATCTTTGATTAATCTTCAAAAAAAACTAGTTTCTCCAAAAACTAGCCTTCACAATAACTCTTCTCCTTAATTACTTTAAAAAGAAACCTCTCCAAAAATCCTTTACAATAACTTTCTCTCCCAAAAACTCTCCAAAAAAAAAAATCCCCCCCATATACAAAATATGAGAAGGCTTATATAGCCATTTACAAAATATTTTTTTATTGTTTATGTCTTCATTTGTAGGTACAAGTGGTGGTGGAGCAAGTGTGGTTAGTGGAGTAGGTAATGGAGCAAGTGTGGCTAGTGGATTTGGGGGTGGAGAAGGTGTGGCTAGTAGAGTTGGTGGTGGAAAAGGAGTGGCTAGTGGAGTTGGTGGTGGAAAAGGTGTGACTAGTTGAGAAAAGTTTAAGTTGTGGGTTAGGTTTTTTTATTTTGATTTGGGCTTAGGGTTTGGGCCATTGGGGTTTTGATGTAAATTGGGCTTTGGGTAGTTAAGATTTTGGGTTTTTGGTTTAATTTTGGTGAGTTAGGTAAGGCTAAATTGAGTTTTGATGTAAATGGGCTAAAATTGGCCTGCAACAACCTAAAGGAGCGACCAAATCTATCTTAAGGAGACTATCTAAACAGGCCTCAACTATACCAGTATATTATTTCAATTTAATTTAATTTTCTCTTTTCCAGTTATATATATATATGTATGTATTAATATTGATCTTGTTTGATGTTGTGATTAATATAAAAATTTTATATTTCTGTTATTTTACTAGCTCTTGAATAACACTGACATGATACTGCGCTTCGAAACTGGAGTATTTTAGATGCCATGAATACTAAAGTAAATCAACGACACTAGTTTCGAATTCTAACCTTAATGAAATTACCCAACAAGCTCTGTCAAGAATTTTAATAAGCACATGAGACCTATTCACCAGTCACCACAATAACAATGTTCAACTCAACCAAAGAATCTCGAATTCTTGCTAACAATGACAATCCATAATCTTGATGGTCAACACTTTCCTAACTCTAGTAATTTGCAATCAACAACAATCAAATTTCAATCAAGAATTGCAATCTAAATACCAGAATAAGAAGGCTTACAATGTTAATCCAAGATATCCTTATGTTGAGAATCAAGTCCAAAGCTTGTATCTGCTTTTGCTTTTTCTCTTTTTAGTAATTGGCTAATTGTCCAAATTTGAACCTATCTTTCTTTAGAGTTTAGACCACTTCTTTGCTTTTGCTTCTTCTCAACACAAACAACAAAAAATCAGACATTGAATAATAAAAGAGTTAAATTTACATTTTATTTTTTTAAAAGAATATAAATCTCCTTTGATTCCAACAAATGGTAAATATAATGTTAATGTTATGTTGGTTTCTTAAAAAAGAGACACAAATTTAAATTTTGAAAATAAAAATTACGAAATTGGGAAAAATTAATTTCTATCAACCATACAACCATAGTAGAAAATACATTAGTTTTACCCCAAAAACAAAGTTTTGCTTTGATGGCCACGATATAATATATATGTTTACAGGTTATAATGGATCCAAAGACCAAAACAGTCCCGAAAGAATCCAGAAAAAGACTAACACACAAAAACGTAAAACAACTTTTGCTTTTAGGAGCTGAACACCTTTAATTGGTGGATTCACTTTAGTTTTGGAACTTATGCCCCCCCCCCCCGGCCCACCTTTTCTAGAATCTAACCTCAATTCTTCGGCAACTATTGTGATTAAAACAAATCAACCCAAACCCTATTCCAAATACCAAAATTGATTGACCTGTTGCTACATGCATGCTTCCATGGAACATATGTCTCCACTACCATATTCCACCCTTACTTGTTCCTTAATCCCTACCTCTTCCTTTTATTTCTTCTTTTAAATGCTGCTTCTTTTTTCCTTAATTATGTTTTAAAGAGAATCTTCATATTTTGCCCAAGCCTATATTAATTTTAAAAAGCACAATTTCGATCATATCAACTTGCTCTCTCTCTCTCTTTATTTGATCTCTCAAATAATTTTACCAAAACTAATTAATAAATATATTTTCTTTAACATACACAAAAGGGTAGGTAGATATATAGATGCGTAATATCTTTCTCTGCTAGCTAGACGCTTTTGATGAGAGCTTCCATATGTTTACTCCTCTCTCTCCCCTAGAATCACCCACTGTACAATAACTGTTGTTAGAAAAAAAAAAACTACATGCATGCAGGCTTAATTGGATATTCAAAATATTTCAAATATTTATAGTCCCACTCCCAAAATATTACATGCAAGATATATGCCAGATATGCTGGCTTTGTGGTCATCATCTTTTTGCACTTCGGCTGATTCGAAGCTTCCCCATACTTTGATGCCTAAGCTTGTCTTGGCGGTCGTCTCGAGTTGCCAGCTCGCCTATTTAAAAAGAAAAAGAAATCTCTGATAAAGATATTGAATAAGAAAAACAAATATAGCTTGCTAACTATCATAATTTTAGCTGGTGATATGTTTTTATTAGTAAAAACTAAATAAGTAAAAAGTTCTTTTTAAATACCTTCGTATCCGAGTAGGTGCAAACTGAGGAAATTGTTTTAGAGAGTAATAAATAAATAAATAATTTTAAAGGGATTAAAGTGTAATTTCACTATTATACTAACTCGTGATTTTTTAAAAATTAAAAGAATTATATCAGCAATTTTTTATTTTTGGGACTAAGGCTATTCGAGTTAAAGATCACATGTTTCACTTAATTATATACGTCTTACTCTACATTAAAAATTCATAACCTAAACTTAAATTGTGACTCATTGATAGGGTGTTATTTTGAAATAAGATACGAATCTAAAAACTAATAATATATTAAATGATTTTCCATAAGTAAAAAACAACTACCACCTCTACTTTAATAATTAAAGGGAAAATGAAAGATATTAATTAACTGCAATTTGGTGGAAACATGGAAATTTCATTGTAGCATGGTCAGCTTTTAGTTTTATAGATTTGCTTTGCTTTGTAATGCTACAACGCACACTTTAATAAAAGAAAAAGAGAGGTTGTATAGCAAACTAATGAAAAGAAGAGAAAGAAAGACCAAAGAAAGGTGACATAAAAAAGGTTTAATTAAGTAACTATATAAGGCTTTGTAAATGCAATATGCTAATCATATATAATTAGCTTTGGATAAGCAAAGATTAAGAGATGGAATAAAGGAAGAGACAGGCTTTATTTTTGCAGTTGTAAGTGGGTAATGTTGGAGAGTAAATCACGATGGACCACATGCACAGTAGGACTCAATGTAACAGTTAAATGAAAAATATACTAGATTACAACATATCTATTTATAAAAATACATAGCTTTGATTGAAATCTCAAAGTTAAAAGGATAAAAAATCCTCTTAATAATTTTTATTGTTTTATAAAAGAAATAGTTTTCGATAATTGTTTAACTAAATTGAGACGTAATTAATAAGTGACATCAACTCACTCAACCCTTTAAATATAGTGTGTATATATATCCAAGATTTTATTTTAGTTTTTGTTCTTATTTTTTATTTTTGAAAAATAAAACACACCCAAATTGAAAAACAGATGATACGTAATAATTATAGTAAAAAAAGTATATATAATTATAAAAAAGATTAGAAATAAAATATTTTTGGTCGTAATTAAAGTTTGTAAGTGAAACGAAAACGGGGAGCATGCAAAATTTACACCTTAATTATAATTACAACTACCACTAAAAATTTGAAAAGAAAAAGGGAAGAAAGTGCTCGAGGTGGAAAAAAAGGTTAAGATACAAAATCTAATTTCTTCTCATGACACAAGAGGACATGTATAGTGCAAAGCATGCAAAATCTAATTGTTAGCTAATATATATACATATAGTTATTTAAAAAAAAAAAAGAAGAAGAGGAAGAAGAAGCAGACCTGTTATGAATAGGATCTGGTCCATTAGGAACTCTTCTTTTGCTCATGTAATTGAGATCCAACCGTTGATGCACCAAAGTCGACTTCCCTTTACCCAAGTCTTTCACTTGCCCCTCCTGCTGCAGGGTCCCGACTATGATGAACCCCAAAACTATAAGTGTTCCAAATAAGGTTTTAAACGACAAAGAACCCCCCATGTTTAATTAAATATATAATAGTTTCTCTAGAACATATATAGAGGAGGGAAAAAGAATACAAGGAAGAGAGAAAAGGGAGAGTATTATCGTTAAATGATATGGTGATTGCAGTGTGTCTATATATATGGTTTATATGAGAAGGAAAGAAGGAAAAAGGAGATAAAGGGAGGGTGGGTTAAGGCAAGAATTTTTGTTTGTTTTTGATTATGTGGTAAGCTAGCTTGGGCTTGGCAGTAGTATTTTTATGTTTTGTTTAACTTGATGGTTGGTGTTGTTTTATATAGAGAGGGGTGGGAGCTATTGGCGATTCTCTGTTACTTTGTGAAAGAGAGGAGGGACGAACAGCTGGTTTTGAGAGGTTTGCTTGGGTATGATCTTCTTTTGCTTTGAGTTTGGGTATTTTCATGCACTACTGCTTATTTACCCCAACACTTCATGCCTTTACGTACGACATCAACAAAGTATTATACTTTAGATAATCCTTTGGTGTTATGGAACTTGGTCCTTGGAACTGATATATACTGCTCTAATGGTTTGAAGCATCACGTACTTGTCATTATATCACAGACCTTGGGATTTAATTATATTATCATTAATTTTATATGTCATTTCAACATCTTAAGCTAACTTAAGATATTATGTTACGGTTAAATATTTAAATGTAATGGTAAAGTATATTATAATGAGATAATGTAAATTTAAACTTGAGAGATGACATTATTACACGGAAATCAATAAAACATACATGAAGGATTAAAAAATAGGGTTAAATTCAAAATAGACCTATAAAAAAAATAGTAACAAATGCTATTAAGTAGAGAAATATATATACTATTATTTAAACACCTAATTGAGTTTGTGACCGGGAAACAACTCGATTAGAAAAATTATAAAATTTTTTTCTGTATTTAAAATAAATTATATTACTCTAATGTACTTTAAAAAAAATTTGTGTGTTTTTAATATAAAATATCAAATTTACCCTCAAAAGCTTTATACAAAGTTAAAATGCAAACCAAACCAATATAAAATAGTAACAAATGCAATAAAGTAGAGAAATTAATTGCTTTGAAACTTTTAACTTATTTCCAATATATAAAGTTATAATCTAGAACTTAACACCACTTTTGTAACTTGTAAGGACTATATACACTTTTGCTTCTAACCACAAACTATATTAAGCAGTATTAAATTTGAAAAGGCAACAAACACAAAGTACTAAAATTGAAATTCTCAGTTTTCTTGTATTTGATGTAAATTAGACAGATAGTAAAACTAAGAAAGAATTGTATCAAATTGTAATTTCACATCATCCCTATCCCTTTCCGATAAGAGAATGATAAATTTGATTTTTCCTCCTGATTTTTAGCATTTTTAGTTGGATTTAGATTTTTTTATGAGGAAAAATCTTATTTGTCATATTCTCCTATTGAAAAGGGATAGGGATGACGTTGAATCACAGTTTCATACAATCCCTTCTCTAGTAAAACTATACTAGGGTAACATAATATAAAAAATGATTTTTAGTTTTAAATTTTTGCTTTTTTGAGGTTAATGAGAAATTATAATTTAACATAACTAAAATGTGTATGTATAGATATGGTAAATGTTTTAAGCAAATAAATTAAATTACCAAAAAATGTTCTATTATGAAATAAATAAAGTTTGTTGCACTCTATATCGAGAGGAATACGCTATTCTTCCCCATCTTGATGTAACAACATATTGAATGGATCTTCCTTGGTTTAGATCTGATGCATATTCTATCTCGAAGATGTTGGTGCTATAATCTATGTTTTGGATGAGTTTCCATCTAAACCACATGCCAAGTAACTTATATACTTGTGCAAGTCTCCTAATAGAAGCTTCACCAAATCAAATGTGAAGTTTAGAAATAATGTAGGAATGTTGAGTGAATCCCACCATCACCATGTATAATTTCGATAAGTATGTAAAATAAGTATGTGCAGGCCAAGGAGTAGATTCCTGTGCGCACGTTTGGTTGAACTTCACAGTTCCCAAATTTAATACTCTTAATTAGAAGCAACTGATGTCGACATCTACTGTACTTGCAACAACAGGCAGCAGCCATGGTCCACAAGTTTATGCTCTGACCATTTGAACCACTCTTAGTTGGGGTTGCTAATTTAATTTCCTTGTTTCTGTTATTGATCTCTTTGAATTCATATCTTAAAGGAATATAAAAAATCTGTCGCACAATATATATATGTATAATTATTGATGGACATGGAGACCAGAAGCTTCTTTTAATAAAAACAAGCATTAACCAGCTGGGGGGGTAGAATATATAGCAAAGCTCGGGCAGTCCATATTCCATTAGAGCTAAAGTTTAGCAGCATATGGCACATTTTGTCTTATCCATACCATTTGAATCTTAGTTTTGAAACATTAAAGTGTTTTGTTTGGAGAATCCAATGCTTCCCACTGTAATGGCTTCTAATTGAAGGTAACTTTCACATTAGCTAACTCTACTTAGAATATTTTATACTAGTCTCTACATTTTATACACCAATAGTTAATCATGTATTAAAAGTTTAATTATTTATATTTATTTTTTAAATTTTTATACACTAAGAATATATTAAATATAAATTCTACCCTTTTGGGGGGCTAAAAGATATGGATACCCCAAACCAAAGGCTTTTAAGTGCAAATAATAATTTAAGTGATGTTATGCACATTGCAGAGGGATGCGCCGCCTTTTCTGTCATTGGAATTTGTTTGAAAACGATCTCAATTTCTCACATCAAATTACGTAAAGCAGATTGGTGTTATACCAGTAACACTTTACGTAAAGCAGAATACGTCTTTTTTTTTTTCTTTATCATTTACTTCCTACTTAAATTTTCTTTTATTTAATTACTACTTAAATTTAAAATTTATCGAGTATTAGTTCACTTAGCATCGACATTATTATCAGTGCAAGAATACGTGAATTTAAACGTGTTAAAATATGCTTGTCCTCTTCCTATTTATAGATTGAGAGGGGGTTATAAATAATTCTAGACTTTGTATAATAAAAGACTATCACACATTTTGATATATATATAATAAATTAGAATTGTTCATGGACCCGATCAAGTTCGGGCTAAGCCTAAACGTGATATTAACAACTTTATACTTGTCCAAACCTAGTCCCACCCAAAATATGGTCTAAGATTTTGCCCAAACATATCCATTTTAGGCATATTCATTTTTTTTAATTTTTAAAATATATATATTTTATTTATTATGATTTTATATATAGTCATATGCTTCATATTTGCTTGGTTAATTTTTAATTTTTAAAATATAGGAATTTGATTAAGCCTACCTATGTTTTAGGCACATCACAAGTTCAAACTTTAAAAATGAATTTTTAGAAAAGGTAGTCATAAATTCTAAAAATTAAAGATAAAACTAACATGAAAGATTGAAAAAAAAAACTTCGACTTTGCTTTATATTTGCTCGGATGTCTTGTTCTTATTCTTCACCCTTTTTTTATACACTAAGAGATTATTCGTTTGTAAGTCTAATTTATATTGTTTATATGTTATTTGCTTTATTTTTACTTCAATAATTGTGAGGTTTACTTGAAAATCTCTTGTGGCAACATGTTTTCATCATCTTCTTTTGTCTTTTTAATTGATTGAATTTTTTTTTATTTTGATGAATTATAAGAGTTTTGATAGAAATATTTAAGAAAACTTTTTTAATTGTTACTATTTAATATTTATATATTATTATGTTATGATTTTCTTTTAATTCCTTAAGGTTTTGTGAATTAGTATTTTATCTTATATATTTTGATATTTGTACAATCAAATTTTTATAAAAAAATTAAAAATATATAAAATTTCTAAAAGAAATACGTTAAGAATGAATCTAGACAATATATTATTTAAATTCATCTGAATTTGAATAATCATATGTATATATTTATTCTTGATATGAAATGATTTTTTTAATATTTTTGTGTTTATTATTATTTGTAAATAAAATGTTAACTATACGTTTCAATATTGATAATAATAATAATTTTTTATTTTTGTCAAATAAAATGAAATAACAATTGTTTTGAAATATAGCCAGAATATCTGGAAAATACATTACAACCATGGACAGAAAAGGTCAGGTTCGAAGGTCGAAGTCGCTAATGTTGAATAAGAGTTAGCGAAGCTATTTGCCTCCTTGTCAGAAGGGGATTGGTAGGGCCCGCCTCCCTTAAATTTTGAAAATATTCACTTTAGTCCCTTCAATTTTTTAAAATTTTCATTTTAATACTATAATTAATGTATAAAAATATGACAATTTGTGTTTTGCCCCCAAAAAATTTTTTAAAATTTTTTAACTTGGTTTCTTTTATATAGTTTATAGATGTTCATATTAAATTTAGTATCACTTTTAGTTTAATTTGGTAAACTAATATAAAGTAGTATCTAAAATTTAATTTGATTAAAAATATTTAGTAACATTTTTAGTTTAATTTGGTAAACTAATACAAAGTAATTTCTAAATATTAATTTGGTAAGAAAATAATGTTAACTAATTGCAGCATATAAATGAAAAGTAGTATTTAAATATTAATTTCATAAAAAAACTTAAATAATTGTGGTATCTAATGCATATTGAACTTTTAACCTATTTTGCTTTTTGAAATGTTAATTTAAATGATCAAAACTAGCTCAAATTTAAAAACACCTTGTTCAAAGTAAGTTCTGTCCATATGAGTCAAACTTGCTTTAAAAATGTCTACTTTATATAAATAGTGTGGCCCCCTCTCATAAATATTTTTGGCTTAGTCTGTAACACCCCTCGCCCACATCCGACGCCGGGACGGGGTTCGAGGTGCTACCTGACTTTTATTAACACTTCCATACTAAACAGGGCCATGAAATCTCAAATAATTAAAAACTTTTATTTTCACATACAATCTGTCCCATATACGGGCTTACGAGGCCCAAAACATACATCCGGAGTGGTTCGGGACCCAACCGAGAACTCATGAAAAACTTAGAAAATCTCTTGCATCAAGGCTTCATTCGCCCGTGTGGGTATAGAGCACACGCCCGTGTGCTAGGGACACGCCCATGTCCCAAACCCTTGTCCAAAAAAACTGGACAAATACAAGGCTATTTTCCAAGCCATTTTGTCACACTCACAATAGATACACCCATACTTATACAATAACATACAACATGGCAAAATTAAGTACTTAAAAATTCCTAACATGTCATGATTATGGCAATTTCACATGCAATAGATATCATAGATTTTACTCACATCTTTACCACATTCATACTATAATCATTATAAACTCATCACATAATACCATAGCACATGCATGCATAATTAAAATAGATTTACAACCCCATAATCAAAATAGGCCAACACATATGGTTAAAGCCATATCACATAATCTAATATTTAAACTCCTATACATGTCATAGGCTCAAAGTACTTGAAATCACTACACCAATAGCGTTAGCTTGACAGTGTGATAATATCTCTGACGGCCTCCAACCCGAGCTAACCTGGAAACTCTAGAAAACATGGGAAAGAAGAGGGGGGGTAAGCTTTCGCTTAGTAAGTTCATATGAAAACAATAAGCAACTCATTAACTTGTTTTATCAATGTTTACAACATATTCTCAAGTTCACTACAAGATGTCTTTCTGAGCAACGGTCACTAAATTATTTATATCTGGAGCTACGGAACTCCGAATTAAGTTCCGATAAATTTTCCCTGAAACTAGACTTATTTTCCTTTCTTCCATAAAATTTCCAGAATTTTTGGTTAAGCCAAATAGTACAGTTTATTCCTCAAAGTTACCCTTGATTCACTGTCTGACAGTTCCGACCCTTCTATACTAAAGTTCGATTATCTCATAGTACAAGACTCGAATAATGTTCTCGTCTATTTCTCTTGAAACCAGACTCATATGTCTACTTACTAATTTTTTTCTAGAATTTTTGGTTGGGCCAATTAGTACAGTTTATTAGTTAAATTCTCCCCTGTTTCAGGGTATGACCATTCTGACCCCTGTGCACTATAAACCGAATTTCTCCCTGTACAGAATTCCAACGACCATGCTGTTTATTTCCCCTAAAAATAGACTCAATAAGGAATCCATACATGTAAGGTATGACTCTTAATAATTTTTTTACAATTTTTGGTGAATTTATAAAGTCATAACAGGGGATCTCGAATTCATTCAGACCCTGTTTCACAAGAATTCAAATATCAAACAATATGGAATTCTTTTTCTTCCCCTGTTTCTTTCATGTGAAAATAGACTCATTAAGATTTAATCCCATATTTTATTCTGCCTCTAACTCATTTTCCACTATTTTTAGTGTATTTTCAAAGTTACACTACTACAGTAACTCAAATCTGTCAAGGCTAAATTACTCATTCATGATCATTGTTCACAAAATTAATACAACATCATTTGTATAATCATCACCGAGACATTCATATCACATTTTCATTTACCATCTTACCATTTTGTTGTTATGTCGAGTTTTCAATCCGAGGGTTAAGTACATACCTGTTCAAAGTATCCATTTCACAACATTTATCAATACGTCCCTTTCATCTCGAGTATTCCTCCATTTGAGTAGAATTTTACCCATTGAACACATCGGAATATAATTTGGATACATGGAAAGTTTGCACATAAGTGCCACATATGTAGCCAAGCTACCATGTAACCCACCCATAAGTGAACTCGGACTCAACTCAACGAGCTCGGATGCCTAGTTACATCTCACGAACTCGGACTCAACTCAACGAGTTCGAACATTCGCATCCATAAATGAACTCGGACTCAACTCAACGAGCTCGGATGCCCAAATATTCCAGTGACATGTCACTTGTATCCTAATCTATTCCTAAGATTCAATGGGACCTTGTTCCCAATCATGAGTCTCAACCATCTTCTACGGAATGCCGATACCAATACTCGGTAGTATTTCACATTTTCCAAGTATATCATATAATTTGACATATTATCAAACAATTATCACAAGTATAATATCTCATAATAATTATCATATCATTTAAATAACATCAAAACATTTAAAATAATAACTATGTTACCAATATTTACATATGAACTTATCTCGATACCACAAAGGTGAAAAAAAAAGACGTAATTATCCCTTAATCGATTTCTTTCTGTTCTAGGTCCAAATCTCGATTTTCATCATCTAAAATATCACATTCAACTTATTAAAACAATGTACTGATCAAATTAGTCCATTGACACACTTGAGCAATTTTTACAATTTTGCCCCTATATTTTGCCAAAATTACTAAATTACCCCTAGGCTCGTAAAATAATTTTTATCACATTTCTTTACTCCTTGAGTCTAGATGAACCATTTTCATAACTATAGCAACTCATAATTTCAACTATTTCACACATTTACAACTCATTTTACAACTTAGCAATCTAGCCCTTTTTAAGGTGTTTTCATGCAATTTCTTTCACTAAAGTTGTTTATTAGACAACTAGGACTCATAATCTTCCATAAAAACACAGAAAACAACACATTTACTCTCATGGTAAAACCCTAGACTCTTCATCATTTTGCAAAATAGACCCCTCATATGAAAAATCATGCTTTAGGGGTTCCAAAAATGTAAAAATCATCAAGAAAGACATTAAAAATCACTTACTAGCAAGGAATGTAAGTGGCTGATATTTCAGAGCTTCAAAACCCCTTTCTTTTCTGCCATTTTTGGTGGAGGAGAAGAGAAAAATGATAGCTTTTTCTTTTTAATTTGTTAATAATAAAAATAGTCAAAATTGGTGACCAACTTCACCTAATTTTGACTTTTCAACAATTTTTTTTTGTCTCCCATGGCCGGCCATCACAATTTCAATGGCCTAATTTCACTTTAAAGACCCCCAATTTAATATACAAGGCAATTTTACACCTTTAGGTATTAAAACTCAACTTTTACCTTTTATGCGATTTAGTCCTTTTTCGAAATTGGACTAGAAATCGCTAAAATTAACTTACCAAAATTTACATGCACTTATAAAATTATATTATAACACAAAATAATACTAAAATAATTTTCTCTGGCCTCGAAATAGTGATCCCGAAACTACTGTTCCGACTAGGCCCAAAATCGGGCTATTACATAGTCTCTCTCCTTGTATACATTAAATCAAATCAACTCACATAGGGTTCGTTCTCCATTGTTGTTGAGGTTGAAAAGTGCTTTTCAGAAGTATTTTTTGGGTCTACTTTATATGAATGTTGAGGCCCTCTTTCGTAAATATTTTTGGCTTAGTCCCTGCTCTTTGTATATATTAAATCAAATCAACTCACATAGGGCTAGTTCCCCATTGTTGTTGCGGTTGAAAAGTGTATCTTAGAAGTACTTTTTGGAAAAAAAAAGTGATTTTGAAAAGTATAGTAAAAAAATATTGTGAAAAATGTAATTTGTTAAGTTTTAGCGTTCTCCATTGCTGTCAAGAATTGTGGTTGAAGGTTAAAATGTTATTTTTGGACATGATAATGAAAAGTTAAAAATTATATAAGTTATATGATATTTAAATAATTTAATACAATTATATATAAAGTATAAACTTTAAATACTTAAGTAATTAATATAAATTATTTGTAAAATTAATGATACATAAACTAATTTAAAAACTTAAATATAATTTTAAATTATATTTAAATAATTTAATATAATGATAAATGTGTTGAAAAGAATTGAGTATGTTAGAGAATACTTCTTTCCCTCTTTGTGTAATTGAAATGGGCAATAATAGGTGAAAATTAAAGAGAACAAAAACACACACGAATTTTGTTGACGTGAAAAACCCAAATGGAAAAAACTGCGAGACTTTAGTCCAGTGATAACTTGCCATATACTATTATATGAGTAGGATTTCATTCAATATCTCATCCAATTAGGATGGTTTACATTTCTCATATAATGGTGGATCTCTCTCTATCTTTCTCTCTTTGTGAACTCACTTGTGATTGAGTTTTGATGCTTCTCCCTCTCTACCAAAAGCCTTCCAAAAGCCTCATATTTATAGTAGAGCAATGGGGTTCCCAAAAGATATCATTCATAGCTTTTAGACAAATCCACCATAAATGTAAATTGAATTAATAATATACATGAATGTGGATGATTCATCCCCCAAACATATGATAAACCTCCTTTGGAATAAGGTTCATCTCCCTAATTCCCAATTAAGGAGGGATGCACCCAATCAAATGATACTTAAATAATTTAATATAATGATACATAAATTGTAAATTAATATAATTTTTTATATACTTTTAAATAGTTAATATAGATAAGGATATTTTGATAATTTTTACTTCCAAATTCAAAAACCAAAAGCACCTAAATCTCAACTTTTGTGTCTAAGTGGAAAAGTAACTTTCCACCGCAATTTTGACTCCAAAAGTCAATTGTTCTTCATTGTTTCTGCAGTGAAAAAGTACCTTTGACTTCTCAAAGGCAATGAAAAATGAGCCTTAACTCATTCAAAGACAAAGTTAGTGGACTTCTAATTTTTGTAAGAAATTTATTTATTCTCGAAGTTCAAAAAAATAGTTTATATCTAAAAACATGGGTAAATTACACTAGTTGTCACTCAATTATGAGTAATTGTTTTGATCATTCAACAACGAAAAGTTATAAAATAGTTACTCAATTATTATTTTTTTTTCTCTTCTGGTCACTTAGTAAATGGTGGTAGCTTTTAAATTGGAATAATAGCAGCTTTAACCCTCAACATTTATATATTTTGTTAATTTAGTCTTGATTCTAAAAAATCTAACCTTCAACAATTACATATTATGCAATTTGTTCTCTCTTTTTTTCAGTTTTGCTTTTATTAATGACTCTTTCACCTAGAAAGCCAAAAAATATTAATTTATCAGCTAAAATTGATTAAAAATATACCAAAAAAAACAAAAACACCCAAAATTCAAGATAATCTATTTTTTCTTTTTCTCATTCTTTTAAAATTAACCTTCAATGTCACAAAAAAATATAAAAAAAAACTAAACTACAATGTGTAAATGTTGAGGATTATTTTTTTAAAATCAAGATAAAATTGACATAATTTATAAATGTTGAGGGTTAAAGTTGCTATTATACCAATTTTAAAAGCTACCACAAATAATTAAATAATATTTTATAACTTTTCATAATTTAATTATAAAAAATACAAATTATTAGGTAACTGCCAGTACAATTTACCTAAAAATTTTGACAATAATCAGTGTCGAAATCTTCACAATTACTTGAATCAATCTATTTAACCTGATCAATTGATTTGACCAAATTAATTGCCTCAAGCCCAAATACTTGCATTAAATTATAAAAGACTTTCACGCGCACATGGATATGTGAAACTTTTATTTATAAATATCATTTCTCATTTTATTTTGACTGTTAAACCCTAAATACTTAATTTTCATTATCATTATAATCCTGCAGTCTTCTACAATTGTTCTTATTTAATTTGAAATTTCAAATTCTAAAATAATTTTATTGGAATTCCAAGACCAACACAACTTTTATTGCTAGGGGTGTTCAATATGTTGGTTGAATTAACTTCCATTAATCAAAACCTAAGTTCTAATTAATTTTCTAAAGAAACTTTAGTCATAAAATATAATTCAAAATACTTTTTTTTGTTTAGTGATTGTAAACAATCTTCTCAAGATTTTATGTTTAGTGACCGGTCCAATATTTCTGAAGTAGTTCTTGCATTTTCTCATTAACAGTTGTTAAGTTTGAAAATATCAATGGAGAATAGCTTGACATAGTGAATTTATAATGGTTCAACTCTAATGGCCTACTTTCATTATCTTAATTTTTCACCACTAAGGATTTCTTAATTCACTACAAGAATTTGATACCTTTTAAAGAGGAGGTATAACATTTACAACAATATCTTTTTCTTAAGGTTTAGATAGAATTTTTCCTCCTAACTTTTATGGCTAAACTAGAACCTTTTTTTTTTATGGCTCAATTAAAACCATCTCAATCTATAATTAGTGATATGAAACAAAGTAAACAAAGGGACCTCTATAAGGTGTGTGTTTACAAAAAAAAAAAAGCTCCCCAAGAAATGAAAATGAGAGTGATAAAAAATCTAATAATAAGCTCCTAGATATAAGTACAGTAGAAAGTGAAAGAATAAAGAATTTGAAGCTTTTCACTTGACTTCGATGTTTGGATGTTCAACTCTTATATCTTGATGTGTCTTTGACTTATATTTATATCAAGGAATGAGTTTGTGGACGTTTATGGCTGTTGGGGATGAATTCTAGTGGTTACAAGCATTGAATTCAGGCTTAAAAATTGTCCCTACAACGTATGTCTTGAAATTTGGTTGAAAAATAACAGTTATATAGCCATTGACAGGCCTTGTCTCTAGATATATAGCCTTGAAAGCAAAATTTTGCATTCAAACTTTCATAGTCTTATGTTTTGAGACTTGACTACTAAAGTGCCTTAAAACATTTTAAACACTTTAGAACACTTTGGTATTGATTCAAAAATATTTGGTAAGGATGAAACACATTTAAAATATGTTTTTGAGTATTTTTCAAGTCTTTGAAAATGCAATATATATATATCAACCATATCTTCACTGAATGACTTAAAAAATATAATACATAAATTTTATCTTAAATGTTATTATATCAAAAGAAACGGTAATCACTTCACTACCATTTGAATCCGTTTGGTACTTTATCAATCCTTATTCAAGTGTTTTCAATTCTTTATGTTGGGTTAGGATTCTAGGAGTACACATTTGAATAACGAATAGCATATGAGGTTTAAGGTAGGAAAGGAATAGCTACGCAATGGGAATGAAACAAAGAGATAATAGGTATTACGTTATTTCTTTAATTAAATGAAATGGACATGTAATAGTATAACATTGTTTGATTAGATAAATAATATCACGTAATAGGTAAAGAATAGACTAAAAATAACCATTTTAACCTTGAGGTTAAAAATAATATTTTATTTACATTATTAATATCTTATATATTTTATAGATACATTAAACAAATATAATGTTATGCTATATTTGATTAATTAAAAGTATATTTTTTTAATTTAATATAAATATTAATTCCAAAAAAAACATTAAAAACATAACTTGGTAAATATTTAAATTTTAATATTTTATATTTGAAAATATTTAATAGACATGTTGATGGCTAATCTAGTTAGTAGTAGTGTGATTCCAAAAAACTTGTTATGCCCAAGAAAGGAAGTAATAGAGAATGAATAGACCATTTGTTTCAACTAAACTCTTAAAAAAGTATTCCATTTGGCAACCAAATGTGCTGTCACGGTGACTTCTCTTTGAATAAGAACTTGGAATTGTTAGAAAGTGGAGGGAGGGACCTACAAATTTAGCGATATGCCCCCAACAAACCAATACCTTTTGAGGCACTGTTTGGATGATGCCGTAGTGGGTTCCCTTGCTCCACATTTTTCACTGCCCAAGTTTCTTTATGTCTTCAACTTATAAATTTTTCTTGAAATCAAGTTCACTCATCCAACTTTATCACTCGACACATATATGAGATCGATTAAGATGTAATTAATAAGCTATGCGGTCCACGTATTTTAATGAGTTTTTTTAAAATAAATTTATCTAAGATTAAATTATTTATTTGAATCTAAATATCCAAATGATACAAGGTTGGTGGAATGAGTTTACTTTTTAATCGAGTTAAACCTTTGATAATTTTTTTTCAATTAGATTCTCAACTCAGTCCAAACTCAATAAATTAATATTCATATCTTGAAATCTAATCCAAATAAAAGTTTATACGGATATTATAATTTCTAAAAGCCTAAAGGTATGAGAATGAACTAAAAAAGAATGGTGTAAATATAAATTTAGTGCTTAACATTTATACATTATGTCAATTTAAATTTTATTTTGTAGCTAAATTTGACCATTAATATTTCAAAAAGAGACAAATTGTTTTTTAATGGAAATAATGACTAAAACATTGATTTTCTAACAATGTTGTCGTGGCAATCCATGTACACTTCATGCTGACATGACATTATTGTATTATATATCATATCATCAAACAATTTGAAAATTATAAAAAGATTCAAAAAGATTAACATGAAGTACTTGTAGATTGTCATACAAGATACCATGTTTAAAAACTTATGTTTTAGTCAATATTTTTGTTAAAAGAACAACAATTTTACTCTTTTTAAGAGGTTAGCGGTCAAATTTACCTTTTTTTGTAAAACGTTGAAATCAAATTTAGCTCAATAAAAAAAGAATAAAAATTAAATTAACAAAATATATAACCTTAAGGACTAAATTTGTAATTATGCAAAAAAAAATAAAAAGAAAAAAAGAAAAAGAGAAGAGGTTGTTTTTATAGCCGTCGGGCATCATATTCACTTCCAACCATCAACTTTTCCACTCGCAATATCCGCTATGAGGTTTGTTTATTCGATTTATCAATTACAAGCTCTTTTATCTTCTAATGGCCTAACATATCATTTGTTTGTTCAATCTAAGATTAAACATTTCCGATAATATGAAAGTATTTGTTATCATATGTTTTTCTTAATTTACATATTCGTTTATTTCCTACCACATTATGGTCTCATTCAATTATTACTTAAAAGAACTTTTTTTTTTTTGCATGTCATTAGGTCCGACCCAAAGGCCGGTTCAAAAAGTGAGAAAGTTTAGGTAATAATATAGATCCAAAAAATAGATTTAAACAAAAAATAAAGTCCGTTTTCTAAACGGGTTAAGTTTTGGGTAAATTTTTTTTGTTCGAACTTAGATCGAATTTGTAAAAAATACTGTTATTATTTTTTACTGTTTTGTCTCTATTCTTTCTTTTTCTTCTTTTGCAATTATTTCGACTTTTTTACTTAAATAATAAAGAAAAATATTTAACTAAAATGGTATCTCCATTTACCAAAATGAGCCATTTGCAATAGTGACCATGGGCAGTGCCTGACAAGGTTGTCACTGTTGAAAAGTCAACAAAGGTAGGAAGCAACTTGTTAAAAAGGTTGAGCAAGTTGCACCGAATGTTGAAAAGTTGAATGGGATAATTGCAATTTTGGTCCCTAATTTTTTAGGTCATTTGCAAGATAGTCCCTGAACTTCAACTATAAATAGGCCTTTTCATTTTTCATTTCAACCATCCCAACCAATCTTTCTCTCTTAGTTTTCTCTCTTCTCCCATTTGAGAATTCTTAAGGAATTCTATTTGTTTGTAATACTTTGGAGATAGTAAAGTTATCATCTGGTGTTAGTGCCCGAGGACGTAGGTATAATTTACCGAACCTCGTTAAAACTCTTGTGTTCTTTCTTGTCCTATTTTTCTTTCAATATTTGAGGGTATAATAGTAGTATTTAATTGTGCTATTAAATTACTATAGAAGGGATATTCTGTCTAAGGAAAGACTTGGTATTTAAGAGATCCATGTGATCCACCTCTCTTCCCTGGGAATTGAACTTTGTGTGATTTTTTAGTACAATAATTTACACGCTTCCGACCCTATTGGAACAACAAGTGGTATCAGAGCCGAAGGTTAATCGTAGTATGCTCTGTGGTTGCAGTTTAAACTGATCTTCCACATCATAAAAGATTTCCTTAGGTATATTGAAAGATTATGGAGAAAACGGTCGGTGTAGGAGCTTCAACATCGTCCATGTGGACAAGACCGACAATTGCAAATGCAAGATTGGCCGTGGAGATCTTTGATGGCACGGGCCATTTTGGTATGTGGCAAAGTGAGGTTCTAGATGCCCTTTTTCAGCAGGGTCTAGACATTGCCATTGATGAAGAGAAACCAGATGATGTACAGGAGAAAGATTGGAAGGCGATCAATCGGTTGGCATGTGGCACAATTCGATCATGCCTTTCTCGAGAGCAGAGGTATGCTTTTTCAAAGGAGACTTCTGCAAATAAGTTGTGGGTGGCACTTGAAGAAAATTTTTTGAAGAAAAACAGTCAAAATAAGCTCCACTTGAAGAAAAGACTGTTTCGCTTCACATACGTCCCAAGTACCACAATGAATGATCACATCACCAAATTTAATCAGTTAGTCACTGATTTGCTGAATATGGATGAGACATTCAAAGATGAAGATTTGGCTTTGATGCTGTTGGGGTCACTTCCTGAGGAGTTTGAGTTCCTAGAAACTACTCTACTTCATGGCAGGAGTGATATATCTCTGAGCGAAGTCTGTGCGGCCTTATACAGTTATGAACAGAGAAAGAAGGACAAACAGAAAAACTCAATCAGAGATACAGAAGCTTTAGTAGTCCGAGGTCGTTCATACACTCGGAAGAAAACTCAAAAGGGGAGATCAAAGTCAAAGTCCAGACTCGGGAAAGATGAATGTGCTTTTTGTCATGAGAAAGGCCACTGGAAGAAAAATTGTCCAAAGCTGAAGAATAAGGGAAAAGCTGCTGTAGATGCTTGTGTTGCTAAGCATGATACTAGTGACTCTGAACTATCACTGGTTGCATCATCATCGTCATTCCATTCAGATGAGTGGATATTGGATTCGGGTTGTACCTATCATATGTCCCCTAACCGGAAGTGGTTCTCTGATTTAGTAGAACTAAATGGAGGAGTTGTTTATATGGGCAATGACAATGCCTGTAAAACTGTTGGGATAGGTTCAATCCAATTAAAGAATTAAGATGGATCAACCAGAGTTCTGACTGATGTTCGGTACGTGCCCAGTTTGAAGAAAAATCTCATCTCATTGGGAGCCTTGGAATCCAATGGTTCAGTTGTTACTATGAGAGATGGGATTTTGAAAGTGACATCTGGCGCACTTGTGATATTGAAGGGCATCAGGAAAAATAACTTGTATTACTACCAAGGTAGTACAGTTATTGGAGCAGTCGCTGCAGCTTCCGGTAACAAAGACTTGGACTCAATGCAGTTGTGGCATATGAAGTTGGGACATGCCAGCGAAAAATCCTTGCAAATTCTGGCAAAGCAAGGATTGTTGAAAGGTGCAAAGGCTTGCAAATTAAAATTTTGTGAGCACTGTGTTCTGGGAAAGCAAAAGAGAGTGAAATTCGGCACTGCTATCCATAATACAAAAGGTATTTTGGAATATATTCACTCAGATGTGTGGGGGCCTTCCAAAACACCTTCGTTGGGAGGAAAACACTACTTTGTTACTTTTGTTGATGACTTTTCCAGAAGAGTTTGGGTGTATACCATGAAAACTAAAGATGAAGTGCTTGGAGTTTTTCTTAAATGGAAAACTATGATCGAAAACCAGACTGGCAAGAAAATCAAGCGGCTTAGGACGGACAATGGAGGGGAATATAAAAGTGATCCGTTCTTCGATGTGTGCCAAGAGTATGGTATTGTTCGACACTTCACAGTTAGGGATACACCACAACAGAATGGAGTGGCAGAGCGTATGAATCGAACATTGCTGGAGAAAGTTCGATGTATGTTGTCCAATGCTGAGTTGGGCAAGCAATTTTGGGCTGAGGCTGTGACATACGCTGGCCATCTTGTTAATCGTTTGCCATCATCTGCATTAGAAAGAAAAACTCCTATGGAGGTATGGTCTGGAAAACCGGCTACAGATTATGATTCCTTACATGTGTTTGGATCCACTGCATATTACCATGTGAAGGAGTCAAAGTTAGATCCGAGGGCAAAGAAAGCTCTCTTTATGGGAATCACTTCTGGAGTGAAGGGATTTCGTCTTTGGTGCTTAAGCACAAAGAAAATGATCTGTAGCAGAGATGTTACCTTTGATGAATCTGCCACATTGAAAAAGGTAGCAGATAAAGATATTCAGACGAGCAATACTCCACAGCAGGTGGAGTGTACTCCAAAACAGGTGGAGTTTGAGCAGATGGGGATTTGCCCAGTTAATAAGTCTAATTCTCCAGCCACAATGGAGGAATTAGAGGTTGAAGAAGTTCTGACCCAAGAACCACTAAGTACACCAGAACCAGTTGCAGTTGCAAGGCCACGGAGAGAAATTCATAAACCTGCTCGATTTACTGATATGGTGGCCTACGCCCTTCCCGTTGTTGATGATATTCCTATCACTTATCAAGAAGCAATGCAAAGCTTAGAAAGTGATAAATGGAAAAGCGCCTTGGATGAAGAAATGCAGTCTCTCCGGAAGAACAATACTTGGGAGTTGGCGCACTTACCGAAAGGTAAAAGGGCAATCGGATGCAAGTGGGTATTCGCAAAGAAAGATGAATCTCCTAGCAAGAAGGATATTCGCTACAAGGCAAGATTGGTAGCTAAAGGCTACGCTCAGAAGGAGGGAATTGACTACAATGATGTATTTTCCCCTGTTGTGAAGCATTCCTCCATTAGAATTTTGTTGGCCTTGGTAGCACAGTTGAATTTGGAGCTAGCTCAACTTGATGTTAAGACGGCTTTCTTGCATGGTGAGTTAGAAGAGGAGATCTATATGACTCAGCCCGAAGGATACACAGATGCTGGTGGTAGAAATTGGGTTTGTAAGCTGAACAAATCGCTATATGGATTGAAGCAATCCCCGAGGCAGTGGTACAAGCGATTTGATAGCTTTATGAGAAGGCAGAAGTACACAAGAAGCAAATATGACAATTGTGTATATTTGCAGAAGCTGCATGACGGATCTTTCATTTATCTACTCTTGTATGTTGATGATATGTTAATCGCTTCGAAGAGCCAAAATGAGATAGATAAGCTGAAGGCTCAGTTGAATCAAGAGTTCGAGATGAAAGATCTAGGTGAGGCCAAGAATATTCTCGGCATGGAGATAAGTAGAGATAGACCGAGAGGCAAGCTCTGTTTAAATCAGAAGCAATATCTGAAAAAGGTATTACAATGTTTTGGTGTAAATGAAAACACAAAACATGTAAGTACCCCACTTGCTTCTCATTTGAAACTTAGTGCTCAATTATCTCCGAAGACTGAAGATGAAAGAGAATATATGGCGAAAGTCCCATATGCTAATGCAGTTGGGAGTTTGATGTATGCGATGGTGTGTACGAGGCCTGACATTTCACAAGCTGTTGGAGTTGTGAGCAGGTATATGCATGATCCTGGAAAAGGACATTGGCAAGCTGTGAAATGGATTCTACGGTATCTTCGAAAAACCGTAGATGTTGGTTTAATTTTTGAACAGGATGAAGCACTTGGTCAGTTTGTAGTTGGATATGTTGATTCCGACTTTGCTGGTGATTTAGATAAACGTCGTTCAACTACGGGGTATCTGTTTACTCTTGCGAAAGCCCCAGTGAGTTGGAAGTCTACCTTACAGTCTACAGTAGCTGTGTCTACTACAGAGGCAGAATATATGGCAGTTACAGAAGCTGTTAAGGAGGCTATTTGGCTTAATGGATTATTGAAAGACTTGGGAGTTGTTCAAAGTCACATAAGTTTATATTGTGACAGTCAGAGTGCTATTCATTTAGCGAAAAATCAAGTCTATCATTCAAGAACCAAGCATATCGACGTAAGATATCACTTTGTGCGGGAAGTCTTTGAAAAAGGAAAAATTCTACTTCAGAAGATTCCGACAGCAGATAATCCCGCAGATATGATGACCAAGGTGGTAACAACAATCAAGTTTAATCATTGTTTGAACTTGATTAACATCCTGAGAATTTGAGCACCTTTAGGTGTATGGCGCTCGAGAGCGCATTTGGAGGCACTACAAAAGATAGCTTTATCGAATTTGGGGAGTTTAAGGAAGTATGTGAAGATGCGATTATCCTAATCAAATCTTCAAGGTGGAGATTGTTGAAAAGTCAACAAAGGTAGGAAGCAACTTGTTAAAAAGGTTGAGCAAGTTGCACCGAATGTTGAAAAGTTGAATGGGATAATTGTAATTTTGGTCCCTAATTTTTTAGGCCATTTGCAAGATAGTCCCTGAACTTCAACTATAAATAGGCCTTTTCATTTTTCATTTCAACCATCCCAACCAATCTTTCTCTCTTAGTTTTCTCTCTTCTCCCATTTGAGAATTCTTAAGGAATTCTATTTGTTTGTAATACTTTGGAGATAGTAAAGTTATCATCTGGTGTTAGTGCCCGAGGACGTAGGTATAATTTACCGAACCTCGTTAAAACTCTTGTGTTCTTTCTTGTCCTATTTTTCTTTCAATATTTGAGGGTATAATAGTAGTATTTAATTGTGCTATTAAATTACTATAGAAGGGATATTCTGTCTAAGGAAAGACTTGGTATTTAAGAGATCCATGTGATCCACCTCTCTTCCCTGGGAATTGAACTTTGTGTGATTTTTTAGTACAATAATTTACACGCTTCCGACCCTATTGGAACAACAGTCACACCACTCAAAATTTCCCATAATTATCAGGCCCTAATTGGGTTAAAAATTCATATTTTATTTGTGGAGGGGCATTACACGACGGCTCTAGTATGCTTATACGGGTCAAATACAGGTCTTTGGGAACTGAATTTTTAACGGTTGGAGGTGGATTGTCATGTGTCACTGGCTGGATGGAGGCTATCTGTCAAGCAGCACTTGCGGTAGACGTGATCTATTAGTCACGGGGTCGTTTGCGTTCTAACAGCCTAAAGGATGGGCTTTCAATGGGAAAAAACAAAGCCATTATAAAGCATGGTCCCCACAACCATAGTGTTGTAAGAAAAAAAAAAAGAAGTAGCAAGTTTAAGGAGAAAGAACGGAGAAGAGAATAGAAGAAGGTTTTGTTGTAGAAGAAGAAAGTAACAGTTTAAAGAGAAAAAAGGGAGAAGTGACTAAAAGAGGGTTTTAGTGTTCTAAAAGGGCAGAGGTGAAAAAGGGTTGTTTTGAAAGGTAATTTTTTTAAATTATTATTTTTTGACAAAAATTATTATTTATTTGTTTAGGGTTTTTGTTACATATTTTTGTTTGATATTGTAATTTTGGAAGGAGAGGAGGTAGCAATCAATTTTTTTTTAAAGATAATTCTTTTTATTTGTAATTTTTTTTTTTAGAAATTTGGGTTCCTTATAATTTTTACCCCATTAATACAAAAAAAAATTATTAACTAAAATGGAAGCAATAATTTAATTGGGTTTCCCCAAGCATTTTTAATTCTTTTTTTAATTATTATTTATTTTTTTGTTTTGTAATTTTTATTATTTGTCCGGATTTGCGATGTTGTGTTATTTATTGGTTTGATGTAGCTATTGAGTTGAGGTTATATTTTAGAGTAGCTGGTGTATTCTTGTACCTTTATTTTTGACTTTTTTACCTCAATAATTCAAAAATAATAATTAAATACCAAAATGGTTCACCCTACAAATTAATTACCGAAATGAGTCGTTTGCTATAAATTTGTAGGGTAACCCATTTTGGTATTTAATTATCTTTTGGATTATTATGGTAAAAAAGCTCAAATATACACTAAATTAATTGTCTTCAAGTAATGAAATTATCAGAATATTTTTTTTTATGAAAATTAAATGATTGATTTGATTTTTATAAGAAAATTAATTTTTTATGTATACTTGACACTTGATTAAGATTCACTATGTATATAAAATGAGTTTATACATGTTATGTTAAATTGATTAAATATTAACTAATTAAACTCAATTGGCTTTACAAATTTTTGCAATCTATATATGTTGAATATTAGATGATTTCTAAAAAATAAATGATCGATTTACGTTGTTATTGGGTAAAAATATTATTAATGCTTCCAAATAAATTACAAACTGTAGAAAATGTAATTTCATTATTTGCATATTATTTATTTGTTTAGTCGATGATTTTTTTTTTGAAACTGTGGATATCCAAAATGGTTTTTTGATTATAGAAGATGATCATACAGCAAATATGATTAATGAATCAGTAAAAAAAATTGTTATTTATTGTAAAAACCCGATAGTCAGGGGTGTTGGAAACTGCATTCCTGAGACTCCATTCCCGTAAATCGAACTCGTAAATATTTAATAAATATTTACGAAGTTAATTGTGTAGTTGATTAGGTTTTGGTTAAGTAAATTTGCATGAATTAAGAGTAATTAGCTATAAGGACTAAATTGCATAAAAGGTAAAATTGAATTATAGATTAAAGAAAAATTAAAGAGACTAAAGAAGTAATTATGCCATTGTTCTTTAATGAGGCCGCATAAGTGTAAAATTATTGTATATATTATTAATAAATTAAAGTTAAAATATATATTATAATATTTTTTACTTAATATTTAGTAAACATATATAATATAATTGTCGAAACCATTTTTTAATTTTAGGAAAAAAAAGGGGATCGACTTTTAAAACAAAGTGTGCAGTCGCCACCAATCTTTTTGTTTAGGTGTGATTGGATCACCTAATAGAATATTTTCTTCCATTTAAATCAATTTTGGTCTACGTAAATTTAAAAATGGGTTCGGGAGTCAGTTACGTATGAGGAAGGGTTAGCACCCTCACTACTCCCAAAAATTGGTACCAGATTGATTAAGTGCTGTCCTTATGTCTAAGATTTAAAAAAAAAATTGAAATATGGTTCCTTTTAAAATATTTGAGTGGCTCAAGTTGGTCGTCCAAACTCTCTCGTTTCAAGGGTATACAGCATCACATCCAGCACAATAGGACATGATCCTTTATGCCTTTGAAAACACGATTGATTTTTAACTTCCAAAAGCTTATACGTTGAAAATTACAAAAGGATGTCCAATTATTTAGTCCAATGAAGAATCGAAACCCAGCACGGTAGGGCACGATTCTTCGAATTTCCAAATATTGAACATTGCCTTATTTGGAAATTTTTAAATAAACCATTGTAAACTAGCTCAAAACGCCTTAATTTTACTTGAAATAAAATGGAACAATTGATTTTAAAAAGTTGAAAATTATAATGCAACATTTGTAAACTAAAAATAATAATAATAAGCATGGGATAATATGTATAAATAAAGTACAATACTTGGTGAAAAAAGATAATATAACCTTATTTAACCAACTAAAAAAATAAGCAATTAAATATAACTAATCTAAGAAAAATGTAACCAAATTTTCAAGCATGAATAAACAACAATTAATATAACAAATAAATAAATAAATATATGCAACAGTACTATATGGTGTAATATAAAACAATCAATCCAAAATGTACAAGACAAAATAAAATTAGGAGCCAATGTGATACAAAACAATTTTAAAATGATGAATTGATGAACAAATAACACATGCTAAAATTTGAAATAATTTATATAAGAAAGTAGGAATATATATAAATAAATACTATAAAAAGAGGACATTTGAATCAAATAATATGCAAAATATTTAGAAATAAAACATTTATTTAAAGTTGACAATATCTATAAAATAAAAGATAATTTAAATAATACATAAAATATGAAAGGATAGCAAGGGTATAAAATATGAAACTAAATATATATATATGTAAATAAATTTTAGAAGCAATTATATGTAAAAATAACATGGAATTAGAATATGAATTATATAAATTATATATGTACAAATATACAAACATTTGAACAAAATATTACATAAAATATTAAAATAATATGATATCAAAAAAGAACTTTAAAATAAAAACAAAGTAAAGTTATTAAAAAACACATATATAAAAATTATTAAGTGAATTGTAAAATAATAAGTATTACAAATTGAGAACTCAATTAAAGTAATATATGTACAAATATGTATAAAACATTTAAACAAAATATTATACAAAATGTTAAAATAAAATGATAAAAAAAAACTTCAAAATAATTATACAAATAAAAACAAAGCAAAATTATTAAAATAAATCAACACATATATAAAAATATTAAATGAATTTTAAAATAGTAAGTTATACAAATAGAAAACTCAATTAAAATTGAATTAAAATAAAAGGTATAATTTATAAATAAAATAGACCACTGAGATTAAAATAGGGACCAACGCACCATGCGTACAAATGCACAGGGACCAAATTTGGAAATATTTTAGATCCCAAAACGTTGCGCTGAGGCTCAGGCTAAAATGCAATAGCACACGGATTTTAGGAAAATTTTAAAGAACAGATAAAACGCAAATATGAGCTAATTGAAATGTGGCGCAAAGAAGAGGGACTAACCGCGAAAATTACCCATCTAAAGAAAAAGGGCGTGGATCCGACATTCAGATCGGGTCAACGCGCTGATCCCTCCCTTCTTCAAACGACGTCGTTTTTAAATCAGCTATTAAAACCCCTTTTCACTTATTTTCTTCTTTAAACATAGCAAATCTTTTAATTAAAATGAACCAAAGCTTTGAATTCTGCTAGGGTATCATTTAGCAGCCACCGAACCACCATCCAATTTGGTGGTCGATGGTGCGCCAACAATGACTAGATACTACCAACGAAGGCCACACCCATGGAGAGCTGGTAAGCTATTCTTTCTCCTTTCTTCTTTTGGAAAAAAAAACAACTTTATATCCCATATTATTCTTTTGGAAAAATACACAACACCATTCGACCTTCGCCCATATATCCATACTTCTGAGATATTTGGGCTCTCATCGGTGTCGTTTTAGGTATTTTTTCCGTTTTTCATGTGAAAGATTGCAAGCAAATTGAGAAAAAAAAAGAATAAAAAGAATATGAAATCACCTCTTGATAGCTTTTTTATTCCCCTTTTTTTATATTAAGTGTGTGTAAGGTTTAAAAGATTACATCGATGGCTTTTTATAGCCGAATTTACAAAATAAATAAAAGGAAAAAAAATGAAAATTTTATTTTCTGGCTGTCATTTCTGTTATCATTTTTGTTCTCGCAGGTTCTATGGAAGTGTGGGACTGCTGTACGGAGGAGGAGGTCGTGGAGGCTGTGCGTGGAAACCATTCGTGGGAGCCCGATCTAGTGCTATTCTAGTGTATTCCAGAAACCTCTAGGGTTTCTGGAGTTTTCTGTTGTTGGGCCTTTTTAGGTCATTTTGGGTTTGGGCCATTGTAATTAGGTCTGGGATTTGGGCTGGGATTTGGGCTGTTTGTTAATTGGGTAAGTCTTAGTAACTGGGCTAAGTGGTTTGGGTTTAATGGTTAAGTTGGGTTTTAATGTTTGGGCTGTTATTTTTTGGGGTGTAAATGGACTTTGGACCCATAAATAATTTGGTTTATTGTTTATTTCTGTTTGATTTTATTATTTTTTATTTTTGGGTTTTTGGTTTTTATGGTTTTTTATGGGCCCGGGCGAAATGGGCCTATTACAATAATAATAAACTAAATATAATAAAATACATAAGTAAATTAAATAAAGAAAGATAAAAGCAAAATCAAAATTGAGAAAGAAAAAGAAAGAAAAGAAGAAAGAAACAGACACAAGGCTTAGGGTTTTTAAAAGTTTTCAAGTTTAATTGATTAGTCAATTTAGTCCTTTTTCTTGTAATTTTTAGTTTTTGGAATCTCGGTATTAAGTACTACTCGACCTATTTCGAAATTTTAACAATTATTAGGTTTTTAAATGTTGTTAATGTTGAATAATTTTAGTATTAGGGATTCAATTGATAGATTTTTAAACTAGAAGTGGAAAAAGATTAAATAGTAGAATAAATTGTAAATTATGAATAACAGAGACTAAATTGTGAAAAATTTAAAATTTAGGGATTTAAGCGAAAATAGGGAGTTGAATTTAATTTAAAGTGAAATTTGTATAAAAATATAAGATTAATTGTGAAGAAATAAAATTAGTCTTGGTTTAGGGATTAAATTGAAATTTTAGCAAATATTGAGTCAAAATTGAAATATTTAATATAAAATTGAATTGTGTTATATTGATAAATTTCAATTGTTTTAATTCCATATCTAATGTTGTAACACCCCAAACCCGACCTAAACGTTATGGCTGAATCTAGCGATGTCACTTGAAATGAAATTTGAAATAGAATTTATCAAGTTAAAACCGTTTCCGTTTATTAGCTTTTATTTATCTTTCGTCAATTTCAAAACTATTTTCTTGTTAATTTGGTTCATTTAAAAATATGTTCTGCAGCGGAAGCTTTTAAAGCCGTGATATTTAAAGAAAATCGTTCGCGTTTAGGAAAAATGTTGTATTTAATAAAACCGAGTTTTCGTTACAGTTCTAGAGCTCACGAAAACAATTAAAATCCAAAACAAAGGCAAACAGTCCAAAAGTTCCATATTACATAAAAAATACCCCAGAAAGCAAATAAGAAATAAAACCATAAATGAAATTAAAATCGTTTACTCAATATGTGGTCACCGTTGAATCCTCCACCGTACCGATCTGTCTAAGTCTGGGGATTACCTATACAGATAAAACAGAAAGGGGTGAGTTTACGTAAACTCAGTGTGTAATCCCCACAAAAGTCATTCAAACAGTCAAACAACAGTTATCAGTTAAATGCAGTCTGGGGCCTAAGCCCATTACAAATTCAGATACAGTTTAGGCCTTAGCCCATTCAGATATAGTTTGCATACAATAACAGAAATTAGTATTCTAGCCACCAGCCTCTAGACACCATCTTCGACCATTCCTACACACAGTGTGGGGTTTAAAACACCTACCCAACCCTACACACCAAGTCATACCGAATGCGGCACTTATCAGTAATATTGCAGCTGAGCTGCTAGATAATAGGCATGAAAGTCTTTCAGTACACTTCCTCCAATAATCAATCATCCCACCCCAATGCAGATGCAACTAAACATGCTTAATGCAGATATACAGAAATACATACTTACATGCTAATATTCAGTTATCAGTCATACATACAGATCAGTAAACATGCATAAATTTAACATGCTCAATACATACATTGTATGTTTCGATCACACGACTTAGGGTCTAAGTAGCGCTTACCGACCCTACAGTAGGTTCACAGTCGACTTGGGCGACCTGTGCAACCGTAGGAAACATTTTATCTAAATGGGCCCACACGCCCATGTGATTTGCCCATGTGACCCACAGCCAAGATTGGCCTTGGCCCATGTGAATTACACGGCCTGGCTAAAATTCTATACGCCCGTGTGGACTATCAGTATGGGCGCACACGCCCAGTTCAGTTTATCCCGTGTGGCCCACACAGCTACACCCCAGCCATCACACAGCCTGGCCTTCGTCGATCATACGGCCTACTACACGGGTGACCACACATTTGTGTGGCATCGACAATGGCCTTTTTCAACTTTTTGCCGAAAGCTCGATTTCTGCGTTTTGGGTACACACCTGGTATCGATTCGATGCAAAACCACTTCCAAGCCTTCTCAAAGCCTAAAATCGACAAAACAACACTCGAATTTAGACTTCATATCCAATTAAATCAAAACTACGAAACTAAAATACATTTGACACTTGCTCTATCACCCCAAACGATTCAATTAATATAACGCGAGAGGAGAGCCCCGTTCTTCGCGATTCAATGCTGCCAAAACCCAGCGATCAAACTAACAATAACAAAGCATTATCTTAAGATTGGCACTACACAGAATCCACACTTAAATTGAAAAGCAAAACTTACCACAATAACCACACCACGAGCCAAAAGCACCCAAAACTTAATCAGGTAAACGAAAAAAAAAAGAAGACAAGAAAGGAAAAATTGACAGAATGATGAAAAATAGAATTGACGTCATTCTTCTTGCCAGAGAGAGAAAATTTGAAAAGAAAATATTATAAAATTAAAATAAAATCAATAGGTTATCAGGAATTCCTCAATTATCTCTACAATCCCTAAATTTACTCCCCCTAATCCCACTAACCTACAACTACTCCAAAATCCTCACTCAGCAGAAATTTTTGTCCATCACCGTGCAAAAATAACACCTATGCTCAAGCAGGGATTTGAACTCCAGACCTCCAACCCACCAACACACCCCTTAACCACCAGATAGCAGGTCTATTCTATTATATACCTACAACCAATTAAACTTAAACCCTTTGAGCAAGGTTAAGGATTGAACTTTAGACCTCTCACACACACACCCAGAACACTTAACCACTGAAGCAGATTCACAGTTGTATCACATTTTAACAGAAAAAAATAAGAATTTTGGGGCGTTACAAACGTCGTACCGGAATCTTTGAATAAAAAGGGAAAAGAAAAAGTCGATGTGGAATAACTCAGAATTCCTAGTTTATATTTCTATAATCCAAACCTAGTTGGTAATTGTTGTATTTTGATTTAATGTATATGGTAAGTGGTTAATGTGGGTATTTGACACTTTGACTATTGAATTGGTTTCATGTGTATATAGGATTATATGAAAAATATATTTGGTCCTTTGATATTGAATTCGATTAAAGTTGATTGAATTGGAAATTGGTTGTATTTGGAAAGCAAATTAAAACCCTATTAACTATATCGGGTTGGGTCGGATATAAATGACATGCCATAGGATTGGAAGAGTTCAAGAATTTCTTCGACTTCAAGCCGATAAGGCACTGGGTGCCAATTTTACTCCGGTTTAACCGATAAGACACTGAGTGTTAAATTTATATAGCGTTTAGTGCAGTTATTACTTCGGATTTATCTGATGAGGTACTGGGTGTCAAACTGGTGTGTTGGTTGGATCCGTGTATCCGTCCGAGTCCGAGTCATATTAATAGAGGTAATTAAATAAATCGTTACTTTAATTGATAATGGATGATATAGTATGTGAATTGAAAATGGGATAGTGAATTAAAACATGAAAATGAGACACATGAATTATGTGTTCATGAATTGGATATTGTTATTGTTTCAAATGATATGAGGATCAAATTGTGAAAAACTATTATATAGCAAGTGATGAGAATTGAGTATGGTATAAAATGATGTATTTATGATTTGAGTATTAAATGGTTAATGCTATTATATAAATAAATGTGAATTTTAAATATTCAATTGTACTTAATATTTAATTGTGCCTACTATATTATTTTTTCATTAAATATTCGGATTATAGAAATACCACTGAGTTTTACTCAGCGTACGTTTTGTTTTCCGTGCACTGTTTAGGTACTTAACTTTTGATCACTGATTCAGCATTTAACAACGATCCCGAACTCAAATGTGGTGATGTTTATCCTTTGCGTCGACATGTACCTAGGGTGTATAAATAATGGTTATTTTCTAGTCTAATTATAAATGAGGTTATAAATTTAATATTGGTTTAGTATATACATATAAACATGTGTTTGTTTTTGAAGCTTTATTATGGCATGTTAAATTGATGTTTAAGTGTTCGTAAACTAGGCAAAATGGATTAGATTAGGTATGTTTATAATTTGGACTTGAATAATACTTTGATGATATGTTTTGATGATATAAATGTGGTACCAATGAGGGTACATTGGTTAGGCACCTAGGATGATTGTTTTGACATGTTTTGCATGTGTTTGATTGTGTTTTGAACTGGTTAAACAAATGATTAGGTGGTGCTAGAAAGGAAAATGATGTTGTTACTCAATAGTCGGACACCAGAACACCAGCTCGAGCTTATGTTGTGCGTATTTGTGAGGATGGTAATGCTAATGATGTTGTGACAGGTATTTTTTATTACATTCAGAACCTATTTATGCTTTGATAGATCCGGGATCTTCACATTCATATGTTAATACTAAATTGGTTGAGTCGAGAAGTTTAAAATCTGAGACGTCTAGAGTATCGATAGAGGTGTCTAGTCTATTGGGACAATCTGTGTTAGTAGATCAGGTGTGTAGGAGATGTCTGTTAATGATACAGAATATAAACTTCCCTGTTGATTTGTTGATAATGCCGTTTGGCGATTTTGATATGATTTTGGGAATAGATTGGCTTACGAAGCACAGAGTGATTCTAGATTGTTGTAAAAAGAAGTTTGTTGTTCAAAATGAAAGTGGTGATATGATTGAGGTGAATGGTATTCGAACAAGTTGTTCAACTCGTATTATTTCAGCAATTCGAGCTAATAAACTTCTTAATCAAGGTTGTGAAACTTTTTTAGCCTACGTTATCAATTCAAATTATGTTGATAGTCAGTGCAGTAAAATTCGAACTGTTTGTAAATTCCCTTATGTGTTTCTCGAAGAATTACCAGGATTACCACAGAATCGAGAGGTTGAGTTTACAATTGAAGTGTTTCCTGGTATAGCTTCGGTGTCAATGCCTCCTATCGTATGTAACCTACGAAGTTGAAAGAATTAAAAGTACAATTACAAGATTGATTGGATTATGGTTTTATACGCCCTAATATACCGCCTTGGGGAGCTCTAGTGCTTTTTTCGAAAAGAAAGATAGTTCGATGCGGCTTTGTATAGACTATCAACAATTGAATAAATTGACGATTAAGAACCGGTACCCTCTACCATGTATTGATGACTTATTTGATTAACTAAAAGGAGCTTCTATATTTTTAAAGATCGATTTGAGATCAGGGTTACTATCAGTTGAAAGTGAAAGAAAGTGATGTACTGAAGACGACATTTCGTATGCGATATGGTCATTATGAATTTTTAGTGATGCCTTTTGGATTGATGAATGCTCTGGCAGCATTTATGGATCCCGTGAATCGTATTTTCCAACTGTATTTGGATCAATTTGTGGTAGTTTTTATTGATGATATTTTGGTCTATTCAAAATCTGAATACGAGCATGAACAACACCTTAGAATTGTTTTGCAAGTGTTACAAGAGAAACAGTTATACAAAAAGCTTAGTAAGTGTGAATTCTAGTTATCAGAGGTTGTATTATTGGGTCATGTTCTCTCAACAGATGGAATTAGAGTTGACCTAAAAAAGATCAAGGCAATTGTTCAGTGGAAAGCACCGAGGAATGTGTCAGAGGTTCGTAGTTTTCTTGGACTAACTGGTTATTACCGAAGGTTTGTAAATGGATTTTCAAAGATAGCTTTGCTAATGACAAATTTTTTACATAAGAATATTCAATTCGTTTGGGGTGATCAGTGTCACGAAAGTTTTGAGAAATTGAAGCAATTATTGATTGAAGCTCCAATTTTGACTTTACCAGAATCAGGAAAGGATTTTGTCATTTATAGTGATGCTTCCTTTAGCGTTATTGGTTGTGTTTTGATGCATGAAGGGAAAGTGATTGCTTATGCGTCTCGTCAGCTAAAAAAGCATGAACACAATTATCCGATACACGATTTAAAGCTAGCTGCTGTGGTTTTTACTATAAAGATTTGGAGACACTATCTGTACAGTAAAAATTGTTATATTTATACCGATCATAAGAGTCTTAAATACCTTTTATCTCAAAAGGAGTTGAATTTGAAACAGCACCATTGGTAGAACTTCTGAAAGATTTTGATTGTGTTATTGACTACCACCCTGGTAAAGCTAATGTTGTAGCTGATGCGTTGAGTAGGAAAACAACAATCGAATTACAAGCAATGTTTGTTCAGCTTAGTATCAATGACGATGGAAGCCTATTGGCTGAACTAAAAATCAAATCGGTGATGTTTGATCGGATCAAGTCAGCACAGTTAGAAGATGAAAAGTTGGTGAAGAAAAGAGAAATGGTTCAGAATGGTATATTAGAAAATTTCAGTATTGATAATTATGGCTGTTTGAGATTTCATAACCGAATTTGCATTTCAAATGTTTTTGAATTGAAAGAGTTGATACTTCACAAAGCTCATGATAGTCATTTTGCTTTGTTTCCTAGAAAAATGAAAATGTGTCGCGATCTGCGAGAATCTTATTGGTGGCCAGGAATGAAAAGAGATGTGGTCGAGTATGTGGCTAAATGTTTAACTTGTCAGTGATTTAAGATAGAACATCAGGTTCCCACCAGATTACTTTAGCTTATTTCTATTCCTGAATGGAAATGAGATTGTATCACGATGGATTTTGTAATCGGGTTACATTTATCAGCAAGTAAGAAAAATACTATTTGGGTGATTGTTGATCAATTTACGAATCGGCTCATTTCATTGCGGTTAGGACTGATTGGTCACTTTAAAACCTTGCTAAAGTTTATATTCAACAAATCGTGAGATTGCACGGTGTCTTTATGTCGATAATCTCTAATCGAGATCCACGGTTCACTTTGAGATTTTGGAAACAGTTGCACGAATCTCTTAGTACGCGACTTAATTTTAGCACAGCTTTTTACCAGTAGACTGATGGACAATCTGAGCGTATTATTCAGATTTTGGAAGACATGCTTCGTACTTGTGTTATTGATTTTGAATCAGGTTGAGAACGCTACTTACCTTTGGTCGAATTTGTGTACAATAATAGTTTTTAATCGAGTATTTAAATGGCTCAATATAAAGCCTTATACGATCATAAGTGTCAATCACCTGTTTATTGGATAGAATTAAGTGAAAGAAGAATGATCGAATCGGAATTAATTCAAGAAACAAAAAACATTGCTAAGAAAATTCGAGATAGATTAAAGAATGCTTTTGATAGACAAAAATCATATATAGATTTGAAATGTCGAGATATTGAATATTCTATTGGTGATAAAGTATTTCTTAAAGTTTCCCCTTGAAAGAAAATTTTGAGATTTGGCCGAAAAGGGAAACTAAGTCCTCGTTTTATTGGACCGTGTGAGATCACAGAAAGAGTGAGACCAGTTGCGTATCGTTTAGCTTTGCCTGTGAAATTACAGAAAATTCATGATGTTTTTCATATTTCAATGCTTAGAAGATATCGATCGGATCCATCTCACATTATTTCAACGGAAGATATTGAGATTCAACCTGATTTGTCATACGAAGAAGAACAAGTTGAGATTTTAACACGTGAGGTGAAAGAGTTACGTAATAAGCAAGTTTTGTTTGTGAAATTGTTGTGGCGTAGTCATAGTGTTAAAGAAAAAACTTGGGAACCGGAAGAGACAATGAGACCTTAGTACCCCCACATTTTTTCAGGTAAATTTTGGGAATGAAATTTAATTAGGGGCGAATTGTAACGACCCAATAGTCAGAGGTGTTGAAAGGTGCATTGCGAGACTCCGTTCCAATAAATCGAACTCCTAAATATTTATTGTTCTTTAGTGGCGCTTTCCCCAAAAATGCCGTTAAAGGTCATGTTCTTTAGTGGTAGTGGCGTTTGTGGGGAAAGTGCCGCTAAAGGTCATGTTCTAGCTGTGATTTTCTACATAAACGCCTCAAAATTTAGCGGCATTATCTATAGTGGCATTTTTTGTGGCGTGTATCAAGACGTCGCAAATTATTTTAGCGGCATCTAAAAACTTGTTTTGTCGTAGTGATAGTACATCACTTGTAAAAAATTGGTAGAAGCTTGAAAAGACTTCATTACTGATTTAAAAAGAGCATAGAATTCAGAGTGCAACTTTATTAAATGCTAGAATAATAGAAGCTTACCCCTTTTCGGTTAGAAGAGTGAAGGGCTAGTTCTTTCTTGATAACAACATGTCCTCTGTTTAAGCCCACAGAAAGGCTAGTTTTAGGTTGACTTGGAGCTATCACCTAAGAGAACCATCACACATCACGGTAGATCAGAAATGAAATCAGTCCATGAAAGACAAGTTAATTCTGTAAAACTCTTATTCATACCAAAGAAGAATGAAATGTAATTCGCATTAGAGATCCCAAACAAAGAGGTAGGGGAAAGCAAAGAACAACACATGGAGCTATATGCATTACAAATTTACCAAACAAGAGGATAAGATTTGCTTATTTTTAAATAATTTATAACAAAAGGGGGATGCTGATTCTGGTAAATCAGAATGCCAAGAAAAACTCTATAAGCATCGAACAATGTATAATAAACCAAAATTGTAGAAAATCATTCATGTCAAAGCTACTAGAACAATTGGATACCACATTGAAGAAAATTCAAAAAATTCTTTAAAAAGTTAATATATTTTCATGGGCTACAACCAACAATGTCTACAAACACTCGATTGAGTAATGACAAACTTTTTACTTGTTTTCGGGCTCTATTTTTCTTAAAAGGTAGGTGTTGCTCAGGCGATAAAGACTCCTCCACATTTCTCTTGCATGCATTTTGGGGTTGAAGTCTTGTTGGCACATCAAGGATGAGCTTGTAACAATAGTTTACTTTTTCCTGTTTCCCACCCAAACCCAACAATTATTTAGTGCAATGGAAAAATGCATAAGGAATGACAAACTTATTACTTATTTTCGGGCTTTATTTTTGTGCTCTACTTTTCTTAAAAGGTAGGTGTTGCTCAGGCAGTAAAGACTCCTCCACCTTTCTCTTGCATGTATTTTGGGGTTGAAGTCTTGTTTACATATCAAGGATAAGCTTGCAAAGTAGTTTACTTTTTCATGTTTCCCACCCAAACCCAGCAGCTATTTAGTGTAATGGAAATATGCATAAAAAATGATGAACAAGACACCGTATCAACTACATCGCTAATTTTAAAAACACTCAGCTGCTGGTTTCGGTAGTCAATGCGGTTGAAATAAATTTGGCCTAAGGCATGGATCATGATGGCAGTAGCCAATACAGAGGGAAGATAATGGGTGGATCTTAAATCTAAAAAAGAAAAACACCTGAAGCATAAAAATAGAGCAAATGGTGAGGAGAAAAACAGGCACACAAATGGAATTGAGGACTTACCAGAGATTACAAAGAGTAAGAGACGTTTACATCACTTAAGAAACTCGCAATGGAGTTGGGATTTCTACCTAAGTCTTCTAATGATGCAATCTAGAAATGTCACACCCCTAACTCGTATCCGTCGCCGGAATAGGTTAAGAGGCATTACTAAACTCATAACACAATTCAAAACAACCGAACATCAAATATCATCTCATTACAGTAAAAGTCATTCATTCACATTCAATATTCACATAAAATTTAGTATACAATGCTTAAACATGCATTCGGGACCAAATTGATAACATATAAAAGTTTCAGAACTTATAAAAATTTTCAACTTTTAAAAGGTCACACGCCCATGTGCCTCACACGGTCTAGACACGTCCGTGTGTCAAAGCCGTGGCAAAACAGGGCATAACTACTGACTTGCCCATACAGACCACACGCCTCTATGCACACGCCGGCGTCCAGGCCGTGTGCTAGGTTGTGCCAAAAATAGGGGGTATTCTGTTTGTGACGTCAGTATACCAATTAGGGTCACAAGGCCAAACCACACGCCCGTGTGTCTAGCCCGTGTGCAAGCCTGACTTATAATTATAGGGTACCCCAGGTGACACACGATCATACAACATAGCCGTGTGTCGCACACAGCTGTGACACATGCCCGTGTCTCTGCCCGTATGGACAAAAATAGGTCATTTGAATAGCCAATTTGCCACCCTAATCGGGTCAACCTAAAAGCACAGAAAACAAGCATAATTGTACCACCATTTCAGCCAATTTCAACACCAAAGCATAAACCAATTATATTATATGATAGTCACCCAAATTCATACTAGTAAGTCGTACTAATCTATGTCAAAACATATGTCAAAAGCATATCAAAGTATTTCTTTCCATGCTATTTCAATCTCATACTAAAATCTACCAAAACTTACCAACACTTTCCATTTCTTTTGACCAACTAAGACATACCACAACTGCATATTATCATCACCTATCAATGCCATTATCAACTATAAGTTCAAGCACAAAAGAGCCAAATCACATGGCCAAGTATATACATCACAAAACACCATTCCACAACTACTAGCTACACATGCCATACTTCCAAAATATAATTTTCAAAAGTACCAAAATGAAGTTTGATAGTATGCTGACGATCCTTGACGATCCCCGAGCTTGCAGTAGCTTTGAAATCTATAAAACAATGCAAACACACACAAAGTAAGCTTTCAAAAGCTTAGTAAGCTCGTACTAAAATCATCAACAATACATAAAACATAAAAAATCAACATATAAGTATTTACATATTTTCAATCCATATAACCATATCAATTCAATGAACTTATCATACACAATATCATCTACCGTTTAAGTATCGTACATACCTGAATCTTCCTGTACTTATTCACTTTCATACTTACATTTCGTTGAATATAACAAGACTTTCTGTCAATTATTCGTACTTTAAACATTCATACACTTAGTGCTATAAAGGTTCGCCGAAGCTAGAACAATTCCGCACACTTAGTGCCATCTCAATTAATCGAAGCTAAGTCAGTATTGTACACTTAGTGCCTCAAGTAGCTGAAGCTCGTTTAGATTGCACACTTAGTGCCAAATACTTTCTATTCATCATCAAATACATCCAGCTCACTTATTTATACATCTATGCATAATCAAAATAGAAACATGTACTTATAATATTATGTTCTACGTACGAACTTACCTCGTACTCGAAGTTGTCGACTTGAATGTTTATTCTACAATCTTAGACTTCCCTCGGTCTAAATCTGAATTCCTCTTTTCTTGATCTATATTTATTCAAAATTAACCCTTTTTATTCACCAAATTATTCAAAACAATCCATAAATACATATTTATGGCATTTTATAAAATAGCCCTTACATTTTCACATTTTGACACTTTAGTCCCTAATTCACAAAATCATAAAATGCACATAATTTGCTTACACTCATGCTTGGCTGAATTCTCCTAGTTTTCATACAAGTCCATAAATTTCATTTATTTCACATTTTAGTCCACCAAAATGTCAACTTTACAATTTAACCTAAAATACTCAATTTCATCAAAAATTTAAAGACAAAACATTTAAACCCAACATCAAGCTTCCATAATTCATCTACTAACATCACAAAACTCATAGTTTCATCAATGACACATTTCATAATCATCACCAAAATTAGAAATTGAGGCATGGGTTTTATAAAACATAAAGCAACGATCTCAAAAACGTAGAAATTATCAAAAACCAAAGAAAAAACATACCTAAATCAAAGCTTGCAAGTGCCGAACCCTAGCCAAAGATTTCCTCTTTTCTTTTTCTCTTATTTTCGGCAATATGAACATATTATGGCCTAATTTTATGTTTTATTTTTATTATAATGACTTTAATAAACATTTTCCCATTTTACCCTTTTATAAAGAATTATAAAACCATTTAATGAATGGTTGTTTTAGTTCATTAACATTCCCAATGGAAAAATAACAACATAAGGACCCTTACTTTAGAAATCCAACTCAAATAGGCACTTGAACATCTAGCACACAGCTTTTACATTTTACGCGATTAGGTCCTTTTTGCAAATTAAGCACACAAACAGTTAAATTTCCACACGAGACTTTCACACATGTCAATTCACTTATAATAGGCATGAAAAATAATATTAAAATATTTTTCTAACTCGGATATGTGGTCCCAGAACCACTATTCTGACTAGGGTCAAAATCGAATTGTTACAAGAAATGAAAGGGGTGTAACTGGATGCATCATCCATTTGAGTGTGAAGAGCACCAAAAGCTCCATTCTACGTATAGTTTTGGCCGCGAGAACATACTTTGTGTCCACCTAAAATAGATAAACATGTTAAAGGGTGTGATAGCGTTGAGGGTGGAGGTTATTGTTTTGAATATACTTGTAGGAAAGGTACATGTTGTGCTTCTTCAACTTTTGCTACTAAAGAGAGGTAAGTGATAGCCAGGAGTTGGGCCATCCATGGCTTATCTCTTTGAAGCTGAAAGGTGCTTAATAATCTGTCCAGATAGTTAATGGATAGAATAACCATGTGAGTAGTGAATCTATTTATAGAACTGACTTTAAGCATCCACTCCACAGCCTCTCGCCTTTCCGTTGTTTGGGACTCATGGGTTCCCACATAGAAACAAGGCGGCTGCTGCTATCTTTCTTTGGAAAAAAATAAAAGAAACTCCTCATCTTCTTGCTGATGTTCATTTTGATGTATTGAGACTATAGAGAGGGTAATAACATATTGAGTTTTTAAATAAAAAATTAAAATATTTTCAAAGAGTATAATTATTTTAATTATGAAATAAAAATTTCAAATCAAAGAAATACTATTACATTTTTTAATAAAAAAATTATAGTCATCCTTCCCCGATTGAAGTACATAATTGTAGTAGTAAATTAAATATGTAATTAATCTAGGTTACGTATATATGAACAATAATAGTCATACTTCCCCCGGAATAAGAATATAAATTGGATAAAAGCTTCCTTGCAAAAATGTGCAAATGTTGAGGGCAAATTTTGGAATTGCTTGTTCTGGGTGTTTGCTTGCTATAAAATTGAGTATTGGAGTTTAATTTGAATTTTCTCTTCTAGTCTCCAATATAATAAAACAAATTTCTTTGCTAGTCTCCAGTATAATAGAAAGAACCCTAGTTTTGTTGGATGATTTATTTGAAGACAGCCTTAGACCCAAAGGCAAACTTAAAGTAATTAACTGGGAACATTGACTCTTTGCCTGCAATTTTGCTGGAGCATTAAGAACCAAGAAAGTAGTCAAAATATATCTGAACTAGAACGTATAACTGAGGTACCCATATCTGGCATCTTTTATTTGCTTATTAACATGGCAAGAATAAGTATTTTGAGTTAGTGAATATTATGGATATGTGCCTTGAATTTCCAACATCATTTACAACTTGGCATTAGTTGGTTTTAACAATTTGCCTAATTTTTTTAGCGCTTGAGATAGATCAAATTTCCACAAAGGAAATAACAGATATATGTTGTTTGATTAACTTGTTGTCAAAACTTTTTTATTCATGTTACTACTTGCATGGTTGTGTATTTAAAGGATATTGATCCGAACCATTTTTTTCCAGGAATTTAACAAGAAATCAAACTTCTTATGCACTATATTATGCAGTAGCAGGCTTGATGGGAGTCAACGAGCTCCATTTCTTAGACGTTTCCTTTTGCGAATGAATTTTAATTCATTCTTTGAGGTAGGGATAAGTGCAGTCTTACATATACTAAAGAACTTAGATCTTGTACCATTCTTACACGCTGTTTTGTTTCTATGAGTAGGCAACTGCAAGGGGTGTGCTGAATGTTTTCATAGCATTTTCTTCTTTTAGGTGTCTAACATGAAAGGAGAATACTTTCCTCCAAAGGTGGAAATTATATTACAAAATGAAATACCTACATATTTCTACATTCTAGTCTTAGGAACAGTGGTATGTTATTATTATTTTTTGAATGTTTATGCCTACTATTTAACCTGAGATGCAAAACCTAAACTTTCTGAAACTGTAGGATTTGCTGACATACAAGAACAGAGTGGAACAAGTGTGTCTTTTGCTAAGTGTATAAATTCATAAGGATTGCATTGATAGACTTGGAGCATAATATTCTCTATATTACTCATACTCGGGTGTAAATGTTAAATACAAGAATGTAACTAATGTGAGTATGTTCAATTCTTTTTGAAGTTTTTCTATGCATTTGGAAGGTCATTAGAGGGTTAATGGTTATATTCCTATATATTGTTTAAGATGTAGAACATGAATACTTCCAAGAAAAAGGAGAGTTAGAAAAATAAATAATATTCCTATTGACTTAGAAAAAAATGTGAAGGGAACTACAATTACAGATTTTCCTTTTGCTTTTGGTCTTCCTAATGTTTCTGGAGGCGAGAGTGGTGTAGGCTCTATCAAAGTACTATTTAACAGAGATATTGTTGAAAGATGAACAAAGTGAAGGATACTTTGTTTTAATATCAACCTAAAACTAGAAACGAAGTAAGTCAATTATCAGCATCTTTTACTAATAACATAAAAAATGCACATGATGAATTAAACTAGGAGCAGTAGATATGGCAGGAGAAATTAGGGTAATTTTCAATATTCCCCAACCTTTTACAGTGAGAACGAAGATGCTCTCCCAGGTTTTTTGGATAAGTCATCACCATTTCAAACAAATGATTCAACCACGGAGTGAAGATGGAAAGATTATTATTGCTGACTTCTTAAAGGTTTGTAAACTTCATCTCTCTCTATATATAGGTATTTTATAATCAGGTTTACAGTATCAGGGGGAAAAAATTACAAAAGCAAAAGGGATTCAAGATGTGACCTATAAGTGAAAGTAAATTTTTAGAGGAAATCATCCACATAGGACCTAAAGCTGTTAAAAAAATGTTTTAGCTAAGAGATATTTAAATTTGAATAAATGGTTCCATGATTAGTTTGGGGGTAAAAGTAAGCAATGAAACCTCAGTTCTTTACTCTGACTCCTCTATTCACAACACTTGCAAGGTTTAAAAGAAGATGTCCTACAGGAGATTCCTTTCCTAATAGAATTGCTGGTAAACCAGAATCAGAAGGTATATTTTCATCCTAAAGTTGAATCTATTAGAGAAATGTAAAAAGATGAGATTTTATTATGTTCCTTTGCAGCCTACGGAACAAAATGAGGAGCAACAAAACAGAGAAACATTGGATTCCCAAGATGCAAATCCAGAAGGTAAATAAAGAGCATCATCATTAAGGATGTATAATAGAAGTAAGAAATTTCAAGCATATACCATCTAGAATGTTCTAAGTGCTTATAGCTTAGGGTTCACACAATGATAAATTATAAATTAATTGAAGAAGGATATGGGACGCGTGTCAAGTTCTTATTAAAAATAATTAATGCAGTATCCAATGTCTATTGCTTTCACACATTTTGATATGTAGTGATAGTTTCATCACTTGGCTACGAATAATATCAACAGTGAGACAACAAACCCTACAAATAATGTAAAGGAGAATAGGCCACATGGTTTTATACTGGTTAATTTTAAACTATCAAGTGAATCTTACATTATTTCTTAATAAAAACTTTGAAGAAATTTTCTATTGTTATTGATAGGAAAGTAGTATCTGACGTGCCTTCAACGAAACGTTCTATCATTGACTCTTGTTACGCTTTAGGGATAAGGTTAGCCTACGATTTATTAGTAGCTTTGTGTTTTTTTTATGTGCTAAGAAAATAGGCTCTTTACGATTAAAAATTGCCATCTTTCTTTATATGTGAATAAATTTACAGAGCAAACTAGCCTAATAGTTTTGTTTTTTATGAATTTAAATTTTAAAAAGGTGGAAAAACATGTTTATATGCCATTTTTATAAATGTTGTAGTACAAGCCTTTTTAAAACAAAAGACGGACCAAGCACATATTTTGTTTTGAAAGTCATGTTTACCAAAGTTTTCTTCATGTTGAGAGATCCTGTAATTTTTCTTGTAAGAAAAATAGAAATGGAAAATTTGTATGTATCACATATTACATATTAGCAAAAAATCAATATTAAATGAGACTATCTAAAAATACAATATTGGATTGACATATTACAATCTCAACGCTAAACATTTTGGCTTAAGACTTGAGTTACGTTTGCCTAAGCCTTGGATTACTATGCAGACTCAAGCATCTGGTCATAAAATCAATGTTCTTTTTCTTTTATGTAGGGTTTGCCAGAATTGTTGGGTAATCGCACTAATATTGGATTAAAGAGAATGGGAGAGCTTGTACCAAAGGCCACTACTCAATGCTCATCATGGCAGGAGAATCTGAAGAATCCAGATTGGCATCCAATTTTCAGGAGAAATTAACAAATCTAAAGCTGGAATGGGGTGAAGTGATTTCTAATGCAGTGGTAACAGCTTTGAAAGAACTCTTTTGTAGTAACTTATTGTAGTATGCCTGTAGTTGAAGTTTCTGATAGTGAACATCATGTTGTTTATTCGGAATAAATTTCAAAGATTTTAGTTTTAGAAGAAAGTATGTATTGTAGTAATTAGATTGGGTTTTCAAAGATGATTATGTTAACATTTTGATCAAACATTATGAAAAGTTCTCTTGTTAATGTTTTTGAACTCAAACAATTTAAAATGTGTCCATTGTTAGGTCATTTAAATTTTGTATGATCATTTCAGGTAAGAATGTAAATGAGATGACTAAAAAAAATTGAATTTGATATGGTTTTTAGCGGAGTTTATGGGGAAAGCGCTGCTAAAGATCATGTTCTTTAGCGGCGTTTGTGGGGAAAGCGCCGCTAAAGGTTATGTTCTTTAGTGGCGCTTTCTCCATAAATGCAGCAAATTTAGCGGCATTATCTATAACGGCATTTTTTGCGGCGCTTATCAAAACATCACAAATTGTTTTAGCAACATTTACAAGCGTCGTTATAAGCCAAAAAATACGAAGTTAAAAACCTGTTTTGCTGTAGTAATAGTACATCACTTATCAAAAAAAATGATAGAAGCTTGAAAAGACTTCATTACTAATTTAAAAGGAGCATAGAATTGAGAGTGCAACTTTATCAAATGCTAGAATAATAGAAGCTTACCCCCTTTCGATTAGAAGGGCGAGGGGCCAATTCCTTCTTGGTAATGACATGTCCTCTGTTTAAGCCCATAGACTTTTAGGTTGACTTGGAACCATCACCTAAGAGAACCATCACAAATCATGGTAGATCAGAAATGAAATCAGTCTACGAAAGGCAAGTTAATTCTATAAAACTCTTATTCACACCAAAGAAGAGTTGAATGTAATTCGCATTAGAGATCCCAAACAAAGAGGTAGGGGAAAGTAAAGAACAACGCATGGGGCTATATGCATTACAAATTTACCAAACAAGAGAATAAGATTTGCTTATTTTTAAATAATTTATAACAAAAAGGGGATGCTGATTCTAGTAAATCAGAATGCCAAGAAAAACTCTATAAGCATCGAACAATGTATCATAAACCAAAATTGTAGAAAATCATTCATGTCAAAGCTACTAGAACAATTGGATACCACATTGAAGAAAATTCAAAAAATTCTTTAAAAAGTTAATATATTTTCATGGGCTACAGCCAACAATGTCTACAAACACTCGATTGAGTAATGACAAACTTATTACTTGTTTTCGGACTTATAAATATTTACGAAGTTAGTTGTGTAGTTGATTAGGTTTTGGTTAAGTGAATTTGCATGAATTAAGAGTAATTAAGTATAAGGACTAAATTGCATAAAGGGTGAAAGTTGAATTATAGATTAAAGAAATATTAAGGGGACTAAAGAAGCACTTATGCCATTATTCTTTAATGATGCGGCATAAGTGTAAAATTATTATATATATTATTAATAAATTAAAATTAATCTATATATTATAATATGTTTTACTTAATATTTAAGTAAATATAATAAAAAATAAGTAAATGAAATAAAGAAAAACAAAAGCAAAATCAAAATTGAGAAAGAAAAAGAAAGAAATGAAGAAAGAAACAGACGCAAGGCTTAGGGGTTTCAAAAGTTTTCAAGTTCAATTAGTTAGTCAATTTAGTTCTTTTTCTTGTAATTTTTATGTTTTTAGAATCTCGGTGTTAAGTACTACCATACCTATGTCGAAATTTTAGCAATTATTAAGTTTTTAAATGTTGTTAATGTTGAATAATTTTAGTATTAGGGATTAAATTGATAGATTTTTAAACTAGAAGTGAAAAATGATTAAATAGTAGAATAAATTGTAAATTTTAAATAATAGAGACTAAATTGAGAAAAATTTAAAATTTAGGGATTTAAGTGAAAATAGGGAGTTAAATTTAGTTTAAAGTGAAATTTGTATAAAAATATAAGATTAATTATGAAGAAATAAAGTTAATCTCGGTTTAGGGACTAAATTGAAAATTTAGCAAATATTGAGTCAAAATTGAATATCTAATATAAAATTGAATTGTGTTATATTGATAAATTTTAATTGTTTTAATTCTGTAGCTAACGTCATACCGGAATTAAAGTTTATTGAATTGGAAATTGGTTGTAGTTGGAAAGCGAATTAGAACCCTATTAACTGTATCGGGCTGAGTCGGATATAAATGGCATGCCGTAGGATTGGAAGAGTTTAGATATTTCTTTGACTTCGAGTCGATGAGGCACCGGGTGTCAATTTTACTTCGATTTAACCGATGAGACACTGGGTGTCAAATTTATATAGCGCTCGACGCAGTTATTACTTCGGGTTTATCCAATGAGGCACTGGGTGCCAAAGTAGTGTGTTGGTTGGATCCGTGTATCCGTCCGAGTCCAAGTCGTGTTAATAGAGGTAATTAAATAAATCGTTACTATTATTGATATTGGATGATATTGTATGTGAATTGCAAATGGGATAGTGAATTGAAACACGAAAATGAGACACATGAATTATGTATTCATGAATTGGATATTGTTATTGTTTCAAATGATATGAGGATCAAATTGTGAAAAGCTATTATGTAGCGAGTGATGAGAATTGAGTATGGTACAAAATGATATATTTATGATTTGAGTATTAAATGGTTAATGTTATAATATAAATAAATGTGGATTTTAAATATTCAATTGTACTTAATATTTCATTGTGTCTATTATATTATTTTCTCTTAAAATATTCGGATTATAGAAATACCATTGAGTTTTACTCAGCGTACAGTTTTGTTTTCTGTGCGCAGTTTAGGTACTTGACTTTTGATCGCCGATTCAGCATCTAACAATGATCCCGAACTCAAATGTGGTGTTGTTTATCCTTTGTGTTGTCATGTACCTAGGGTGTATAAATAATAGTTATTTTGTGGTTTGATTGTAAATGAGGTTAGAAATTTAATATTGGTTTGGTATATACATATAAACATGTGTTCATTTTTGAAGCTTTATTATGGCATGTTAAATTGATGTTTAAGTGTTCATAAACTAGGCAAAATGGATTAGATTAGGTATGTCTATAATTTGGACTTGAATAATGCTTTGATGATATGTTTTGATGATACAAATGTGGTACCAATAAGGGTACATTAGTTAGGCACCTAGGATGATTGTTTTGACATGTTTTGGATGTGTTTGATTGTGTTTTGAACTAGTTAAACGAATGATTTTTGAATTACTTAGTGACCAAGCTTGAAGGGAAGGGTAAACTTGTTGTTTAAGGTATATTTCAAGTCTACATGATTAGCACACAAGCGTGTGAGGCCATTTTGAAAGGGTACACGGTCTGGCATATGGGCGTGTGGCTTGGCTGTGTGACCCAAGTCAAAGAGTTACATGGGTACAGACACGGGCTGGGACACGGTCGTGTGTCCTTATTTCGAATGCCCACACGATCTAAGACACGGGCGTGTCTCTTGGCCGTGTGAGTCACATGGCTTGACTACATGACCGTGTGAGCCTTATAGCTTTGAAAATTTTTATTGTAATCCGACAAATTTCCTGAGTTTATGAATTAGTCCCGATTTGTTTCTAACACGTATTTTGGGTCTCGAGGCCCTAAATAAGAGACAATATGTATGATTTTATTGGTTTCTGACCTGAATATTAAATGATAAGAAATTTTTGAAATTTATGTCAGTTTGATCGATAAACTTTGGTAATACTTTGAAACCCTATTTTGGCAACGGATATGGGTTAACGATGTTACATTTATTCTTCTCAAGCCCCTTTAACAAATTTCATGCCATTTTTTATTTTATTGTGAGATTTTAACTAACACGGTATTTTATTATGGTCAATGTGATTATCGCGTATTGAAGTTGTAACGCCCCAATTTTTGGGATTTTGGGATTCCTGTAATTTCCAATGCCTTTTAGAAATACTGTGTTTTGACTGTCTGTTGTGGGTCTGAGTATGTTGGTGGGCCTTTAAAAGGCCCAAGAGTAAATTTAATTTGAGGCAATTCCTGAATTTTTAATTTTAGAGAGAGAGGGTTCTGGCGATATGGGCTTTTAAAATTGAGGTGGTAAAATAGGACACAAAAAGATCTGTGGTAAAGTGGCATGTGACGCCACCTAGGTGTTTGGGGAGTGACGTGCGGATGTTCAGGGGGAGCCAGACTTCAAGTCACAAGGTAAGCGTGTTGTTACTTTTATTTTTTTGTGTGCATGTGCTGGGCATGTGATAGAGCTTAAGTGGAAATTCGGCTAGGGCTTTAGGAAGGTTGGGTCGTGGGTCTGAATGGCCATAAGGGCAAGCTTTATTTTCTTTTTGTTTTGCCGAATTAGGGTTAGCCACCTAAAGACTTCCCTTTCATTCTATTCTCTTCTCAGTATCGCAAAAAGCCGAAAACGCAAAGTTAGATCTTCTGAGTGCCGAATTCTTCCTTCTCTTCTCCTCTCTTCTTCTATTTTCTTTTCTCCTTCTTTTCTTCTCTAGCCGAAACATTCCTACCATTCTACTCATCTCCTCTTTCATTCCCATTCTTTTCTAAACCTCTATAGCTGATTGCCATAAAAGCCGAAATCCCGAAAGTTGTTTCTTGTGCCAATTTCTTCTAGCCAAAATCCTCCTATTTTTTTTATATCTTTTGGCTGATTTTCACATCCTCTAAACCTTAACCCCTATCGGCAATACCACTGCAAAACCACCATACCAAATCATCTTCCTCTTCACAGTTCCAAAAGCCGAAAACACCATAGTTTTTAGGGACATATAGCCGAATCTTTAGATCTCTAAGATTCGATTTCTGCTAGTGTTTAAGGGCTGGATCTGCATCAGATCTGAGTAGAAACTGAAGTGGAATCTTTTTGGTTGAAAGAACCTGTATTAGGTACTCAAATCTATTCTGTATTTCGGGTTTTAGAAAAGCCAAAACCCCTATACGCATAGGGTGGCTATCGACTAAGACTAAAGGGTTATTGGTTTTGTTTATTGTTCTGTTATGTATTTAGTGTGGATTTAAGGCCAAGCAATCAAGGAGCATAGAGGGTTGACACTGTTGGAGCATCTAGATCTGGTAGTTGGAAATCGATAAAGGTAAGGGTTAAAGATATGGACTATGGCCGAATATGGTAAAGGTTTGATGTGCTAAGTTGTTATTGAGTTTTAATCTAATGTTCTAGTAATCGATTGTAGGCTGCTCGTGTGTGGAACTCGTCAAAATTTCTTCGTAAAACAGGTGTGTAAACGACACCGACTAGTAAACTAGATCGGCAAAAGCTGAAAAGGCGAAATGCCGAAAAGCCGGCATTTCGAGAACTTGCGAGTGTGCGAACGCTCGTGGGATTGTTTGTATTGATAATTTTGGTAACTTCAACGGAAAGATTGCAAAGTACGCAATTTCGTACACCTTGGTGAATTTGGGCTTCGATGGGCCGAAATTGGGTAATGGGTTAACGGGCCCATTTCGGTAAAAACATTCGGTAAGTATTTTGAAGACACTTTAATAACTGTAATGAGCATGAAACCCTAAAAAGACTGATAAAATTACTGAAATACCTCTGTAATGTAGAATTACCGTAATACCCTTAAAGGGGTAAGTTTACGATTACGCCCCTCGAGGGTAAATAACTGTTCTTACGCTATAATCTGACTGTCTTTCTAAAGCATGCCTTGTTAATTATATATATTCTGCATACATGTCATACTGCGTGGGGTTGGGTTTTGTTATGGAGGAAGAACCCGTTCTGGTGGTTATGCCACATATTCTGATATAAGCAGCTTTGCTGCGGATTATAGTTAGTGCCGCAACTGGTGCTAATACTGTAAGTGTAGGGATGGCGTGGGTGATTTATTCCCCACAGGAAGTGTAGGGATGGACGGAGGTAAGTGCAGGGTTGGATGGGGTTATCATGTATTAATTATATGAGACTGTTTTGTTATGGGCCAACTGTGTTAATATAGGCAAAGCCCAATATATCTCGACTTGTAATAAGGATACGGCCTAGATTGATACTGGTATGGGCTAGGCCTAGTATACTCTGATACTTTAAGGGGCTATGGACCAGATTAATATCGATATGGGCTAAGGCCCAGTTAACTCTGATTTCTGAATAGGGCTTAGGCCTAGTGAAGCTTGAACTGATTTGGGCTCTGGTTGGGATACTTTACACACTGAGTTTTCCAAACTCATCCCCTTTTTCCCATCTTTGCAAGTGAGCCTTAGATCGGTGGACTTGGAGCTGGAGGGATTCAGAGTGGCCATGTGGACTGTTTAAAATAAATGTTTATACCTTCACTTTTATTTTAGATTATTTCCTTTATGTTTTCAGGTTTTTAATTTGTAATAAGGCCGCTTTAATTATTTTTAATTATTTTTAGTATGTTTTGTTAGTTTAGATATGATATTGTTTTAATCGTATGAAATTGAATAGCTCTAGGGCGCGTTTTAAAAAGATTACCTTATTTCAAAATATTGCGAAACAAGACAAAGCTTCTGCAACGAAAACATTTTCAAGATTAATAAGTGATTTCAAATGGTTTAAAACGAGATGGTTTTCCCTAAACAATCGCTCAGTTAAAGTGTGGCAATGGTTGTGTGCATGTCTAGGAGTGGATCCGTGGAGAGCTTGGTACTTAAGCAGTCTAATAGACTCACCTCCTCTTTTCTGGCATCCTACCTGGTGCACAGCTTCCATTCACTTTAATCTAAAATGAAAATATTCTTTAAACACTAAGAAAGATTTTAGATAAAACATGACCTTTCTAATAACGCTTCAATGTGACACACCGGATTCGGTCGTAACTTCTAGGTCGGATTTGGGGTGTTACAGAAGGCCCACATTAACAATCCGCGCTATCGGCTGGATGAACGTATTATGCCATACTTGGAGGCATCTGGATTCAAAATTAACGGTATTGATCTGAATGTTAGATTTGAAGGCCGATGTGATATCCGCTTTGGTTGAACGGTAGCTTCTGGAGACCCACACGTTTCATTTGTCATGTAGGGAGTACACCACCACTTTGGAAGATGTTGCACCATAACTCGGGCTCCCAATCGACGGTAGTGTAGCCATGGGTACGAGTAAAGTGTCCAAACCGGTGGCGCTTTGCTATCACTTATTACAATGCTCATCTGGTGATGCTAGAAATAATTTTATGAGTTTGAAATTTTCATGGTTGAAGGTAAATTTTGAAACTTTACCCAGTAGTGCCACTGAGTGGAAGATGATATGTGCTGCTCAAGCATAAATCATGCATTTGATAAGGGGTGTACTCATGCTGGATGCAAATAACAATAAGGTCCACTTGAAGTACTCGTCTCTATTATTTGATTTGATGTTCGTCTGTTTATATAGTTGAGGTTTAGTAGTACTAGCAACGTTGTATTGTGAGGTTTGTCGGACGACAAAGCACGCAACACAAGACATAGGTAGGCAGGTGCTTAATATTGCTGCAGTCTTGAGCACTGCACAATATGTCATTTTTTTACACCGGTTAGTTACCAAACACATGCCTTTCCACTTGTAAATAGGTAATAAAATTGTAACATTACATCAAGAATTTTACTTTTTTTATGAAATTTCTTCTAACAAGTTTAATTTTATTGTAGATAGTATACTTGTTCAAGTATTAGGAGGTCCTATGCGCTTGTGATTTACTGATAGATGATTGAGACACACGAGAGGGAAGGGGTAATTTTTCCTAATATTTAAGTCATGTAATTCCTTTATTTATGTTATTTGACTCGTGTTACTATGACTATGTTATTAATTGTGCAGTCCGTCTGGATGTCATATTCTGCCCCAGACATTATTTTTGTTATTCCTCCGTCTGCTCTCACCTACTCACACTTGTGGTGCATTAACACACCCCTATTGAATTTCTCGACAATAGAGCAGTACAACGGGGATCAAGTTTTGTTACAGTTCGAGTGTAAATAAGAGATTCCAGATATTCTATAAAATTTTGACAGTGTCCACGGAATTAATAAAAAAGAGAAAGAATCAAATAATTGGGCATTAAAGCATCAATAATATCCTGTATTGTGGAACGTCCAGATGGAGCAGAAACCTCGGATGGATTTTGATCTTGATTTGTGGCCCTTGGTCGAGTACCAATATTGGTAGATCAAAAATGGAAAAATCATTTTTATATAGTGGGCAATTGATTATAATCCCACACATACATTGACGAAGGCACCAATACCATCGACGAGTTCATCCGCCTCCTATATCGAAACCTGAATGATCTTATATATAGTTTGGCGGTAGTTTTTATCATCCGAATTAGGAGTTAGATAATTATTTTTTGGGGCTGTCTAGCTACGTGTATGGGTCAAAGATTCCCGGTTCCAGTTTTGATTATCCAGATCTGGGATAATCAATGATTTTGATATTTCTAGCCCATTACCATCTCAGTACTCCACCCTTCTTGGGTAAACCTTTGGGACATTTGATTTTTTGAATATGTTTAGAACACCCCAAAGTTCATCGATGGATAATGTGAACGATGTGCCGGGTTAGGGAATGCCAAAGATAGGCACCACAACGATTTACCATCGAACCATCAATTTTAGCCTACATAACATTTTCTTTATTGCGTGTGTTTTACAGTTGTAATTCAAATTTTCAAGATTGTATAATATATAGCTCAGAAATTTTCTCCGTATTCCAATGTAATATTCAGTGAAGTGCAATCTTTTTAGTTTATAATTGAACATGTTTAAGCAATATCAAAATTTCATCATAATCAAATAAATTTTAATAAAATTAAATGTATAACAAATTCTATGTAAAATGAAACATTACTTCAATTGATAACAAGATTTCACATATATTTGAACATGGAGTGCATCAATTCATATTCCACTCAATCGAGACAATTGTCCAATATGGTAGGTTCGATACAGGTATTTAGTCTAATTATGACCAACTATTCTGCACACACCACAAAACTTGGCTTTTACTTTATCTCTCATGTCTATTTCACCATGGATCCTGGTGACATGCAGGTAACCTTTTAGTTTTCTACGTAACCCCTTGTCTGGGACAAGCTCGAAAGTTAATGGAGACACTTCCTATATAGATAAATCACGTAAGACGAGGAACTTGTTTCCCCAAATACATAATGTGAATTCCAGAACATACATCTTATTAATATATTGTTTAACATTGATCGAGGCATAAGCACAATCTGTAACAACGTGCATACAAGGGTAACGAATTGTCTAAAACTTCCTGCAATCACACCATTTATTTTGGAGATCAACTCCGTAGGATCTAAGTGGGATATTAGGTTGGCGGTCAATGGACTTCATAACTCAAAAAGTTTCTAATTGTTGAGAATATAATTTTACATTTATTGACCTTGCTCTCTGATGGTTCGTATTCATTACCTTACTAACCTCCTCGATAAATATGTGTCTCGCATCCATCTGTTTTACTTATTTTAACCCGTTCTTGGCATCAATGTTACTAGCCTATAGAACTTATTTGAGAAAATAGATGAAATTGGAAAATGTCGTGTTCGCTTCAAGATAGAGTTAACTGTCTCTACTAGATTGGTGGTTACATGACCATATCGAGACCTGTCATCGAAAATCTAAGCCCATTGTCATGGCTCCATGGTACCCAACCACTCTTACAAATGATTATTTGTTTCACCATACATATCATCCTCAAGCCTAGTCAACCTTTGCTTGAAAAGATTTTGTTCTATCTCGTACGCTACGTATGTATTTTGAAAAGACACGTTACCTTTTCAAATTAATTTGTGAAAGTATTAAGAATATTTAAATATATATATTGAAACCAAAATTTACCCATATTCACTTCTTGTTTCTGCATTCTTGTAGTCTCAGTGGAAGTTGGCGGTGATGTGTCGAATGCAATAAACAGATCTCCACAGAACGCCTAATCGTGACAATTAGTCTCTTCAATCTATTAGATATAATACAAGTATTTTCGTCTCTAACAACATACGTCTGCAAGTTCATCAAAAAGAATTCTCATGATTCCATATTCTCTGACTCCATAATGGTAAATGCTATCGAGAATAAGTTTCAGTTCCTGTCTTAAACAACCACAATAAGTAAGATATGCGTGTATATTTTTTGTATAACCAAGTTCTATCAATTTGCACAAGCGGCTTATAGTGGGGAAAGACCCGTACGCATAGATCAAATGTCCAGAACATCTGAAGAAAGATTTATCTTCCCGGTTGTAGTTGGTCATCTAGGTCGTAATAAGGTCATGTCTGCAACTCAATAATAGTCATTGGCACGTACTTCCAAATAGTGACTATCCACCCTTGTAGTTTATTGCACCACGTATCCCAATATGTGTACAGCTGTTTATAGCCATATCTTTAGCTATCCATGCTTTTCGGTATGACACATGGAACTGGAATCGTTCTTGCATTTCAACAATCAGTACCGATACAGGAATGGTTGGAATGTCCTTTAGCATTGGCATAATGCAATTTTAGATAATTTTCGCATCAAGTTTGTGGTGATCTTGCGTCATACATGCATAAGTACATATGTGAGGCCCAACAAATTTCTGGATCTCCCACATTTGTGACCTCTGGATAAATACAGTTCATACCTGCCAGTTGCACCCTTCTATCGACCTCCAACAGTCCCCAATATACAATGTCATTTTAGACACGAAGACTTTGTAGTAAATAGACGCATTCATGCTATAACGCTTGATGACAAATAGACAGTCTTCTTTGGTCTCGAATTTTTGGCCCACGAATAACCCCTGATCTATTGCCAATCGGTGAGCAAATAATATATTGAGGTACTCCAAAAACTCAGATGCATGCATCATATCGAGATCTACGATCGACATATGGGCCTAAGATCATTGCATATGGCAATGTCTTGACTCGGGTTCTCGACTGAAGACACGTGAACATTTTCATCGTCATCTATGCCTTTGTCGTCAATATCATCCAGGATCTCATCTAGATTGAGATCACTATAATATTCAACCTCGTGATCAGAAGGACCATTATTATCATATCCATCTCTAACATCCGCATCGATCTAAATTACCATTGAATGTATTTGTAATTAGGGTCCCAATTTAAGGTTTTTAGACGTAGGTGGAATATTAAGATTGATGTCAAATTCACGTGCAGATGATCGCCTATCAACAGACGCTCTCGGAACCTCTGTACACGGATCTTGAGCTCCATATTCTTCACTTAGCAGAGTGAAATCTTCAACTCGCTCATCTAACTCAACAAACAACTGAAACAATTCAATGTGGCCACTCTTATTCAGACAATAAAGTGTGGCCATTGTCTCCACGTCTTTATCGTCCTGGTGAATTTGATAGATTTGTCAAAACTAAGAATTTGTAGAATATTTTTTAGATCCTCCTCCCACAACTTCTAACAATTTTTGCATTGATCATTTCTTTCATATCATCAACCGACACATTTCTATTAAATCTCATTATTATTTATTGGTAACATTCAAATATACAACCAACTATTGTTCAAATTATTCCATCAAAATAAATGCATACAATGAATTGATTATCCATCTTCAATATTAAATCTGTAAAAATAATTAAATATAATTAAATTTCTCAATAATTATTTTAAAAACAAAACAAGATTCTACTGTAAAAAATATAATAACAAAATTTTATCTTTGTACAAACCTTTTAAATCTTTTTGACTTTTTTTCTTTGTTTTCTCATATTCTACAAAAAACAAATTATTTCCTTTCTTCTTATCTGTTACTGCTACAACCATTCAACAAAACACAAAAAATACTACAACAATTCAACAAAATTGCTACAAGCCTTTAACAAAACACAAAAATTACTACAACACTATAATAAAACATACAAATTGCTACAACTGTTCAACTCAAATATATAGGGGCTTGGTGCCGCCTGGCAATGTCTTCTACTGGTGCCGCCTAATAGCCTCCTTTCTCCAACTGGTGTCGCCTGACAGTGGCCCTCCTACTGATGCCACTTGAGATGTGCCCTCCAAGAATGGTGCCGTCAGTGGGTGCCCATCCATCTGTTTTTACCCGTAGAAACTCATATTTTGCCCAGTGTAGGTGCTTGCTACTGGTGTCGCCATATATGACCCTTCACCATTTAAATATTCTTTTGAAACAAATTATGGGCTAATGATGGAAATGATTAGGCAAAAAAAATGGGTGGTGTCGCCACCCCTTTAGGCACCACCCTCGGCATTGTTCATTTCATACTATTTTTATAAATAATGCCATGAGGATACCATTTTGGTATTTAATTATTTCTTGTATTATCAGAGTAAAAAAACATATTATTTTGCTATTATATTACTACTATTTTATTGTTATTTTTTAGATATTGTATAACTCTTATTTTATTATTAATTTTACTACTATTTTAAAAGTATTTTCTTGCTAAGTTGCATCTATTTTAGTGTTCTTAAGTTTTTTTTTTAATATTCTCTATTTATTGGGACACATTTATTTCAATGGTTAGAAGCAAGTCAATGAAGATTGTTTCAATTTTAGGATTAAATTATAATATTATCATATACTAATTTATTTATTTTATAAAATTTATAGCACCAAACATGCCATTTTTATGGATGGAGAAAAGTGAGAGATATGGGAAGACAATTGCAAAATTTCTTGGAAGATATCGTTTTTAAAAAATATATTAATTGATAACGAAATAAAAAATATTTGGATAAATTATCTAGTTGGTGATCCAATTCTTTGGACGTTTTTATTTTTATCACTTAAATTTAAAAAAAAATTTATAATTTAATCACTACCCATTAAAATTTTTCGACAAACTTTTCCACCAATCAAAATTCTCCTTCATGCTTCTTTTTCTTTTTTGGTCATATTTCTTTCTCCTCCTCCTTCCCTAACCCAACTTTGTTCCCTTCTCATGCCCTTGCTTCCAACACCCGACTCGGCCATATCACCACACACCAATTTCTGATAACTAGAGACGCCTTTCCCTACTCTAGAACTACCATCTGTTGTCTTATATACATCTCATCATTATTTGAATTATCTCCTTGAGGTTGTGCTGGTGGAGGCTTCATTTTCATTTTTGGTCATTGTTCTTGCTTTGAACTTGATGGACGTAGAAACCACCAAAAATAATTCCTACAATTAAAATAACTCTAAATAGTAGTGAAGAGTGGTAGTAGGAGTCCACAGGGATTGGTATTATAATCAACTTTCGCATTTAACTTGTGATCAGAATTTCTGTCATGTCGATAACCGTGGCAATAGTCGTGCCCACGACTCCAAACGAACTTGCTGAAAAATAAATAAATAAATCAAGCGAGTTTTGAAACGTTTAGAAATTAAATAATTGAAATAACATAAATAAACAATTAAATAAATTGGAAATAAAATTAAATTGGGAATTAAATTCAGATTTTGTAAACATAGATAATAAGCTTTAGCCTTAGATTCGGTGGATTCTGGATTTTGAATCGATCCTCGAAAATTAATTTTCTCCTCCAAACAATAAACTGATTATAGCAATTAAGAACATTATAACCGTCAATTCTTTATCTCATAGTTGATCCCGGTACGACCTGCAAATCAATCATTACCGATTATTTAACCAAGATACACGCGTTTCCGATTCAAGATTCCAGCAGCCTTGCGTTCTGAAGAACCCAACTCGAATTAACAGCCTCAACCGCGCGAGTTGTTTAAACCCAATCACTTCTTCATTGATTTGTTCTCAGAGATCCAAATACAGCACTGCCGACTCATTTCTCCAACTGTCCGCAAACATGACTCCAACCCAACGTGCTTTTTGATTTAAAATCGAGTTAATTTTAGGAGATGAATTTGTCAATCTCGATACTTAGGAAAATAATGAATATCGATTGAAAGGATTTTTAGTACGGATACGTATCTTATGATTTCCGATCGAAAAGAATGTCAACCTAAAGCTAAATTAGAATTTAGTGAAGCATGGATTTAATTATGCTTTGGTTGGCTATGGAGTGAATTTGAATGAAAATAGTAGAAGTTGAGAAGGGAAGGGACTTGGAAAGCAATTAAACAAATTTTGCAAAAACAAGGAAATGGAAACGAAAGTAAGTTGAATTTGGAAGGAAAAGAATAATTCTTATTTAATTAAAGTGAAATCAAATGTCCTTTCAACTACCACAAATGTCCTATTAATGTACATATAAATTTGACTTGACTAACCAGTACACATAATTAAAATTTAATAAAAATAAAATTAGATTTTCTAATTTTAGCTTTCACAAAATCAAAAGAAATAATGAGTCTTTAGGTATTTTCAAATTTTTTTATTTGGTCTCACTTTATTCATTGTGTTGCAAATTGATTTTTTTCTCATTTTTTTTACTCATAATATTCCTGTTAAGATTAAAACATAAAATTACTAATTTAAATTTGACAGGATCAATTAAGAATTAACTAATTTAAACACAAAAAACAATACAAATTTAACATGTTATAAGAACTTTCATGGGAAAACAACCTCATTGTATTCTCCGGTCAAAACCCAAAATATAGATGCCATCATTAAGAACAAGTTATTGTACAACACAAAACCCCAAGTGCTCCCAAGGTTCATCACCATATGCTTAATGTAAACCGTTTCAGTAGCGATGGTAGCCAAATACGCAAACGCCCATAATATGCAATCAAAGTAAAAGCGGAATCACTAGCTACATACTCAATAGTACCACCCAAAATGATCAAAAGAGACAACTGTGAGCTTTGAAGGACAAGGCTGCCTCCTAAAGGTTGTATAAGCCAAGGCAACCAAAGGGGGTGTCAAAGATCTAAACACTATGAAAGTCTCCACATTGGCATGGTTCATGACGTAAAATTCCAAACTTGCCCAAAACCCACCCTAAAGCAAAAGTTAAGTAATGTAATGCAGTCAATAAACCTGGGTAATTGAATTTGGTAATTGCAACTTCGTTTATAACAGCACGTAAGCTTGAACAAAATGCATAACCAATTACAAAACTGCTTGTAGCGTTGTAGTTTTTGAGTGGATTCAAATCTAATGATTGACATTTTGGTAATCCAGAAATATTATAAATTTATTCTCAAAAAATTACTAACACCTAAAGTTAAAAACAACAGGTTTTAAACGAAATTGACAATGGCAGATGCATTAATGGGAACTATAACAGGATGTGGGTAGTAGAGAATGTTATATGATTTGACAAGAAAAAGCAACGAATAAACAATTTTAAAAGTATAATGATGAAATTAAAAGAGATATACAATGGAAACAGAGATCGAAATGAATGGTTGTGGGAAGGGCTGAAACGAGGTTTTATGGAGAGATGAAAGGTATGGGGTTGGCCACTGAGGCGTAAAGGGTGTGCACTATAATCAAAATCAGCGTGTTTCAGAGGTTGTTTCCCCACGTCCCACGACTCTGGTTAGGGAAGAACGATGAAATATGACCATGAAAAAAGTGAAAGGAAATTTTGATTGGTGGAAAAGTTTGTCTTGGTCAAAGAAGTATATTATAGTGGATTTGGTGTGCCAAGTCAGACTTCCATTATGGGGTTAACGGTTGGTCACTAAAATAAAAAATTTTCTAAGGCAGTGACTAAAATACAAATCTTTTAATTTGAGTGATCAAACTAGATATTACCCAAAATATTTTTAGGTGACACTGAAACGTGTTCCTCACTTAGCCTCGTATTCCGAGTGTCAGTGTCACCAGTACAGGGAGCGAATGTAATACTTTTCTTCTCATGGCTGCTTCAAATGTAATATTTTTAGGTAATTTATGCTAATAAGTGGGATCGAAAAGCTAAAGAGGAGAGAGAGAAGAAATAAAATGGAGAGCGCCGGTGTAGTTTCAACCACAACTCCGACGTCTTTCAGGCTCCGATGGGACGTGTTCCTCAGTTTCAGAGGCGAAGATACTCGTCACGGCATCACCAACACCCTGTACTGCTCGCTTGTGAGAGAAGGCTTGCGAGTCTTTCGAGATGATGACGCTTTGAGACGTGGAGACGAGATCGCACCGAGTTTGGTGGAAGCCATCGAAGACTCGGCTGCATTCGTTGTCATTCTCTCTGAAAATTACGCTTCCTCCCATTGGTGCCTTGAAGAATTGGCCAGGATCTGCGAGTTCCATAGCCGGTGCCGTAGACTGGTTCTGCCTGTGTTCTATGGGGTTGACCCCTCTCATGTTCGAAAACAGATGGGACCTTTTAAGGAAGCCTTCTTTAGCCACGAAAACAGATTCGGAGAAAAACAGGCCAACAGATGGAGGGAAGCCATGGCCAAAGTTGGCTCCCTAGCTGGTTTCGTTAAAAGGTAAGGTTTTCCCCTTTTATCTACTAATCACCTCAAATCTCTCGTGTTTCTGCAATTATTTTAATTAAATATTTAAGTAGATTACATTAGGGCTTTTGATATAAATTTAAGAAATTAAAAATCACACTACCATGCGAGTGAGGAAAGAATTATAATATTTTTTTTAAAAATAAATAACTTAGGTTTTAAATAATTTTATTGAATTTGGTCAGACAAAGATGAATTTAAATTTAGTGTTAATGATTGTTTTAGGTTTTTATTTAGTTAACAATCTATATTTCAAATTAATTCGCTTAACTAGCTTTCATATACACAAATTGATAGTGTGTGTTATTTAGATTTTAAATTAATCGCAAATTTTAGCATATAATTTTCAAAAATTAGAAAATTTTGTTTATTTTATTGCAGGATTATAAAATGAATTTATTTAGTATAAGGTGTTTGGTTGGATTCAGGAACGACCTATGCATGGTATTAACTATTAATATCATGTATACTTGCTTAACTCTAACCCTAAAAAAGATCCAAATTTTTCTATTTGAAATTTTCTTAGGTCTAATTTCTATTACTTTGGTTGGATTATTCGTAACCGGTGATTAGTTGAATCTTTGACTCATTAATTTACCTTTTTTGACTCACCCCTTTAATTCTTTAATTTTAATTTTATCCAAAGAGGTCAAATTCGAATTGCTATTTATTTATTTATTTAGTTTGGTGTAATTTTCGACCTAACAAGAGCGGAATCACACTCTGTAGGATTTGAACCTATAACATTGGGTTTTGGTCTCGAATTATGAACATTAAATTTTGTTCAAAACCTTTTATATTTATAAATGACTATCTAAATCCATTTAAGCTTATCTATATTTTTTTATTAAATAAAATATAATTATTTTTATTTAATATTTAGTAATTATATATATTTGTCATCTTTTACTATCAATATTTATTTCCTTTTATTAAATCTAAACATATACAGTTTAAAATTTTTTAACATTTACATTATAGTATAATATATTTAATTTTTATATGATATATAAATTACTTAATATACTTATGACCAATGTTTATCCCTTTAATAAGCTTACAGAAAATGAATGATTTGTAATTGGACTGGCTTCAGTAGATCTCTTGGAAAATCAAAAGGAAATTTTATTTAATACATAAACTAAACTAAAATAAATAACATATCATTAACATAAACTTGAAAATGGTGGGTCGAGTTGAGTCAGACTCTGGCTTTAAATATTAGAGCTTGAGTTCGACCTATATTTTAAACATTTTTTTTTTGCTCAAACGCATTTTCAGGTTTAATATTTTTGTCCCAATTCTTTTCAAATTTCGAGTGCACTTTCAAACTTAGGTAGATAGCTTAACTCTCGAATAGGTCTACTTAATAGTTTTAAAAGTTAATATCAATGATAATTATATTTTACTTTTGTTTTGTTTTTACTTTCTATTTCTTTTTAAATTATTTTATGCAGATGTATGTTAAATATTTAAAACTTGAATTTAATTTAATTATATGTTAACATTGAATTTTTTTTTTTACTTTTATATTTTAGTTAATTTCTTTTCCATTAAAATTTTCTAAATAAAGTAATTTTACATGAAATTTTAATAAATTAATATATAACTGATTTAAATATAAATTTAAAATATTTAATTTTAAAATAAAATATATCTTAATGCCATTAATTTTTCATTATTTTATAATTAAAAATAGACAGAAAAAATAGAACAAAACTAAATAATAAAAAGAATATAATCATTTTTTTTATTTTAAACTTAAAAAAGGGATAGGTGGGTATTCTTTACACTAAATTCAAGAGGATAAGTGTTTTGATGGGTTTTTTTTTTATAAATTTATTAATTGAGATGATGACAGTATAAATATTATATGAAAAGGGTAACAAAAACTTAAATTGTTAGCTGATAGGTTGTTGAGACCTACAAAAATAAAATTTACTTAAATAAATGAAACTTTATAGTTAATTGTGAGTAAGGTTGAATTTACGAAAATCAGTAATAATTTTATTTATTTAATAAACAAGTAAAATAAAAACTAAATAAAGATATTTGAAATTAAAAACTAAAATTAAAACAAAGTAAAAAGAAATAGTAAAATAAAATATAAGATAATTTCTATTCCATTCAAGGGTTTGATCATTGATATAAAAATGATTTCAATGCTTTTCAATAAATTTGTTATAGTTGCTGGCGATTGTCTAGCAACTTAATCTCTATTTACCTTCTTGATAATCAAGACAATCGTCATTAATTATTTTCCTTATTGACAAATAATCCAATAACAATCGTTTAGGATTTAATCTATCAATAGCATTGAGGACAAAAAAGATCTAATTCTGACCAACAAACATACAATCAAGGTTCATTTAAGTTAGATTGCATGCTCACATTACACAAACAAAGATGTAGTTCGTGTCAAATATTAGAAATCAATCAATTGATTAAATACCTAATTGATAAGGCAATCATTTTAAGCTATCAAATACTGGTAAAATATTTAACAAACTTGAACAATTGTAATTAAATTTGAAGACATGCAAATACCAAAGAATAAAGAAAAGATTAAGAATAACTCGAACTCACAAACTTTATAGAATCAAACTTCAAATAATTCTTTGACTAAAAAGGAAAAGTTTAGCAACCCATGAAGACAATAAAACACAAAATCAAAATAAAATTAAGGGTTGTTATGTTTCCGTCTCCCAAACAAAAGTGCCATTGATTACATAAATCAAATTTTTTATAGATTTTCTTGATAATTTTCACATCAAACTTTCAGATCGTTTTTTGCACCTTCTTGATTTTTAGGCTCTTCGAATTATTATGGATCCAAAACGGAAGTCTATAACTCAAGTTATGACTAAAATACTGAAACTACGTTGTATTAAAAGTCCAAATCGCAAAAACTTGTCAAAATTATACTTTAAGCTCATTTTTCTCTAATTATTCTCTAAATTTATAATAAATAAAATATATTTATAAATAATATAATTAAAAACATAATTAGAGAAAAAATATAACAAATAATTATCATTAACATTGATTTAATATATTTTTTCTAAACTTCTCATTCTTATATGTTTATGCACACTCAAATTCTCGTTCAATAGGAATCATACTAACTTACTAAGCAAGTTAAAAGTCAATCAGCTAAACTCAATTAATATTTTAAATGTATCTATTCAAAAAAAAAAATTTAATTGTGATCTTTAAACCAATAACATTATTCAAGAGAATGCCTTTACTTTATCTTGAATGAAAGATAGTGGTTGGCAATTGGAATACCTATGAAGCTGTAAATTATATTAGAGTAGAAATCGAAACCCCAGATTTTTTAAAAAAAGAAAGAAAGGCTCGACACATTTATCTAAGATGTTCCAAGTTTTCATTGCTGCAATAGTTTGATGCAACTCTTCTTTACCAAGTAGGTTCTAACTTTTACAGTGCATTCATGTTGGTTTGCAGTGATGAAAAGGAATTGATTCGGGTTCTGCTGAGAGAAGTTCTGCAACATGTGAATAATACACCTGTGGAAGTAGTAACCTACGCAGTTGGACTGGATACGCGGGTGACACAGCTAATAAATCTGTTAGACGTGAAGTCCAGTGGCATTAATGTTGTGGGGCTTCATGGAATTGGTGGGATTGGGAAGACAACCCTTGCCAAGGCTGTCTTTAACAAGATACTCGTACACTTTGACCAGCGCAGCTTTATCTCAAATGTCAGAGAACTTTCAAAACAAGAAGACGGTTTAGTATCTCTCCAGAACAAACTCATTGGTGATCTCTTCGGTTCCACTGGTAAATTTCATCTTCCTGCCGATGAAGTCGATGCTAATGCCTCGAGAATCAGAAAGATTATTCATGAAGAAAGGGTTCTAATTGTCCTGGATGATGTCGACCAAGAAAACCAACTGAATGCACTAGGACTAGGTGCAAGAGGCAAATGGCAAACTGATGGCAGTATTCGGATCATTATTACAACAAGAAATAAAGGAGTTTTAAATGAATGTTATGTAAATCGGACTTACGAGGTCGGGGAATTGCATTTTGATCAAGCACTAGAACTTTTCAGCTATCATGCGCTCAGAAGAGAGAAACCAACAAAAGAGTTTGAGAAATTGTCCAGGCAACTTGTAGCTCTCACTGGGAATTTACCTTTGGCTTTGGAAGTGTTCGGTTCGTTTTTGTTGGACAGGAGGAAGGTAACAGAATGGGAAGATGCTTTGAACAAGTTGAAAGATGTTCGTCCACACGAGCTTCAAGATGTGCTGAAGATAAGCTTCGATGCGCTAGACAGAGAAAATCAACGCATATTCCTAGATTTAGCCTGCTGTTTTCTCAATTTGCATACCAAGAGAGAGGACATAATTGATGTATTGAGAGGATGTGGTTTCAAAGCTGAAATAGGGTTACGAGTTCTTGAGGAAAAATCTCTGATTAAGTTCACTGAGGGCGATGCTCTTTGGATGCATGATCAACTTAGGGACATGGGAAAAGAGATTGTGCAAAATGAAAACGACGATCCTGGAATGCGCAGCAGGCTCTGGGATCGAAACCAAATCATGACTGTCCTGCAAAATAACAAGGTATATCATATATAAGAAATGTCTTTGCATATTTGATACTGTTGATACGTTACTATGTTATACTATTGACAACAGGGAACAAGAAGAATTGAGGGTATTGTGATGGACATGAAGAAAGTCGAGAATGGGAATCAGGCGGTAGTCTGTACAAAACCATTTAAATCAATGGTTAATCTAAGATTGCTTCAAGTGAATCATGTGAAACTGGAAGGAAAGTTTAAATTTGTTCCGCATGAACTCAAGTGGCTTCAATGGCAAGGATGTGCATTGAAAACTCTTCCTGCTGATTTTTGTCCTCAAAAGCTTGCTGTCCTTGATCTCTCAGAAAGCAAAATCGAACAGCTATGGAGCTCTTACTCTAACAACGTAATGACATATCGTTATATATATACACACTGTCTACTTTCTTCTGCTTGTAACTAGCTAGTTTGTGGAAATATATAAGCAATATTTTTTTGTTTCAGGTTGCTGAAAACTTAATGGTCATAAACCTGCGTGGTTGCCCTCATTTGGCTTCTCTTCCTGATTTATCAGGACACAAAAACCTGCAAAAGATTGTTCTCGCGTATTGTGTAAAACTGATAAACATTGACAAGTCAGTTGGTACTTCAATTTCCTTGCACCACTTGGATATGACAGGCTGTTTAAACCTTGTTGAATTTCCTAGTGATGTCTCGGGGATGAAAAACCTTCAAACCCTTGTCCTCACCGATTGCTCCAATTTCAAGGAATTACCTGAGGACATAGGCAGCATGAGGTCACTCAAAGAACTATATGTTAATCGAACTGGCATCGAGAAGCTGCCAGAATCTATTTACCGACTCGAGAAACTTGAAAAACTGAGCCTAAATGGTTGCATACATATCAAACAGTTGCCAAGATGTGTAGGAAAGCTAGCTTCTCTCAAGGAACTTCATCTTAATGGATCTGGATTACAAGAATTGCCTGATTCTCTTGGATCTTTGGAGAACCTGGAGAAATTAAGTTTAATATCTTGCGAATCATTGACTGCAATTCCTGATACTGTTGGCAATCTCAACTTATTGAAAGAGTTGCTCATAGAGGGTAAAGCAATCACAGAGTTGCCAAATTCTATCGGCTCTTTATCATATCTCAAGTGCTTGTATGTTGGAGGCATACAGATGAGGAAATTGCCAGACACAATTCGAGGACTGGTTTCTTCAGTGGAACTTGATATACAAGGCACATCAATTACGGGTCTCCCAAGTCAGATTGGTGATTTGAGATTACTTGAGAAGCTTGTGATATTGAATTGCACTTCACTTGAATCTCTGCCAGATTCAACCGGGGGCTTGTTTGCTCTCACTTTTATCAACATATTCAAGGCCAGTATTACTGAGTTGCCAGAGTCTTTTGGGATGTTGGAAAATCTCATCACGTTAAGATTGAACGAGTGTAGAAAGCTTCATAAACTTCCATCCTCAATGGGAAATTTGAAGTCATTGCATCATTTGTATATGAAGGAAACTGCTGTGACAGAATTACCAGAAAGCTTTGGCATGCTCACATGTTTGATGGTGCTGAACATGAGAAAGGATCCCAACAAGCAAGAGCAACCAAATTCATCATTTGTAGCGTTGCCAGCATCTTTCTCGAATCTCTCATCACTGCAAGAACTTGATGCTCGGGCCTGGAGAATATGTGGTGAAATCCCAGATGATTTTGAGAAGCTGGCAGCAATAGAGATTCTGGATTTGGGTAGCAATGATTTTTATAAACTACCATCAAGTCTAAGGGGACTTTCACTTCTAAGAGATCTCAAGCTGCCCAAATGTGAAAAGCTTCAGTCCCTGCCTCCACTTCCCTCTAGTTTGGAGAAGTTGAATCTTGCAAACTGTATATCATTGGCGACATTATCTGATCTTTCCAATGTAAAAGGCTTACAAGAAGTAAACCTTACAAACTGTGAGAAATTGGTAGATTTGCCAGGCCTTGAGTCCTTAACGTCCTTGAGAGAATTGTACATGAGTAACTGCAGTACCTGCGCTTCAGCAGCAAAGAAAAGACTCTCTAAGGTTAGTTTTCTTTCTTTTAGAAAGTTTATATTTAATGCGCCTTCAGTTTATAAATCTTGGTATATTTATAATGACAAAACATCTTTTTATAATCTTTCCATGTAGTATATTTTATCATCTCACCTTAACGTTTAGATTCAAGTTTCAAGATAAAAAACACACCAAGTAATATTTTTCCGATTTTGTGAAGAACTTAAATATGGTATAAATAGATATTATATATAATATTTTTTAGTGAGTTTTATTCAAATAATAATTAGCAAATAAATCACGTTTGGGATGGAGCTTTTGAATATTGATGCAACTAATTTTGCAGGTTTATCTCAAGAATCTGAGAAATCTAAGCATGCCTGGAAGTAGAATCCCAGATTGGTTTACACAAGATATGGTTACCTTTTCAAGCCACAAAATCCTTGATCTCACTGGGGTGATAATCGCGGTTGTTGTTTCCATTAACCATGATAATCCAGATGAACTGAGATACCAGGTGCCTGCCGTGCCGGACATTCAAGCACAGATCTTCAATGGCGAGGAGGCAATAATGACCACTGCATTGAACTTAATTGGGGTACCTAGAACCAACCAAGACAATGTTCACTTGTGTCGATATCCCGCATATCGTCCCTTGGTTTCCATGTTGAAGGATGGTTTTAAGATTAAAGTGACCAGGCGAAACCCGCCCTACGTAAAGGGCGTCGAGCTGAAGAAAGCTGGGATTTTTCTAGTTTATGAAAACGATGATGATTATGGTGGCGATGAAGATTCACTGGATGAGAACCAGCAGTCTGTATCAGAAAAATTAGCCAAGTTTTTCAGCTCTCTTGAAGAAAATGATGGAGTTGTTCACCAATCCAACTGCAGCCATGAAATAAAAGAAGAGCTTCAACTCCCAGGTAAGAAAAAAAAACGTCGCCCAATCAACTCGTGCTGCAATTGGTGCGGGAGGTTAAGCGTAAAATCATGAGAGATCTCAAGGCGTGTATGCCGATTTCTTCACTCAAGTTGAACACAGTATACATTCTTAGGATCCATTTGGATGGATAATGAAATAATATTAGTGAGTTTAAAGACGAGGTGGTGATTGTGATTAAAATTAATAGTGAAATAAATGTAATTTGGATGTAAATAACCAAATATAGTGATAATAGTTAAGGGAGTTGTAGTAAAAAGGTTAAATGATTATGAAAGATATATAATTAAAGAATAGTTAATATATTTTTTTAGAATTTTACCAGCTGACGGTGTCGAATCCCATGAAGATTCGATAAATTAGAGTCGATATATTCAATAACCCATATGGTTATGGGCATATTCACGTTCTAAAATAACAACTTTAATCCTATATCATAACTTAATTGTTTTTTTGCTCGAACTATGTTAACTTGTTCTTGTGATTAGAATAAAAGGACAATTACGAATCAATCTATCTTTGTTAACTATGTATTAATTTAAATATTAGATAAGGGGCCCTTCTTGAATCAAAATAAAAAAAAAATACTACTTAAGAGACGATTTTCATCTATCTCATAAATCAAAGAATGAATAAATAACAAAGCAAGAAAACTAAAACATGAACTTGAATCTTATAACGAGCTCGATTTACCCCCTAAGCTAGATTAATTTCCTAACTATGCATAACAAAAGATTAACTAAGGAAATACTAACTATGCATAACAAAAGATTAACTAAGGAAATAATAAAGGATTTATTCACAATTTAACCCTTAAGCTATACTTGTTTTTCCACATTAATACTTCAATTTTTTTTTATCTCAATTTAATATTTGAGTTTTGCATCATACTCGTTTTGATTTAAAAAAAATATCAATCAAAATGTGTCACATCATTGATGACATGGCATATTGATCAAGTTGACTTGGTATTGACCAACATTGACTCACGTTGGTCTATATTGACCGAGCATTGACCCTCTTTGACTTAGGTTGACAAGCAATTGATATGTGAAAAAATTATTAAAAAATATTTTAAAAGTATAAAAGAAATATTTAAAATGAAAATAACTTGTAAAAAATTATTTATAAATATATGAACATAAATATAAATTATTTAAAAATATTAAAGTATTGTAAAAAAAATCTTTAAAATTGTACAAAAATGGTTAAAATGAATAATTTGCAGGGATATTCCCTCCTTTTAGTTTCCATATTGATAAAATTACTTGCAATGAAATATTTTTGCAAACATGTACAATACACTCTGTTTCATTAATATTATAAGTATAGATTGTGGTTTGTGATACATCTAAACCCAATCCCTTCTTTCACTGCATTTTCTTCGTTTAGGGAATTAATTAGAAGAAATTATTATCAACATGGAAATTAATAACTTTTAAGGAATGTTTACAATATTTTAATATTCTTATCATTTTTACAAGTTTCTTTAATTATTTTTTTACTGGTCAATGTTGGTGAACACCAAGTCAACTTGCCATATCATTGAATGTCACTGATTAACCTACCATGTTATCAATGACATGGCACGTTCTGATTGGCCATATTTCTTAATGTCATTAGTTTTTAGACACCAAAATGAATAACGGTGCAAAGTACAAGTATCAAAATGGGACAAAATTTAAGTACTAATATAGAAAAACGGATACAATTCAGAGACTAATTTGTGAATAAAGCCAATAATAAAAGAATTTTTTTATCGAAACTAAAACACGAAAGCAAGTTAAAAGGAGAGTGAGATCTTTCTCACCAAAAAAAGATTCAGGATTAAGGGTCAATTATCAATTGCTATTGGAGTTAATAAATGTTGTGGAAAAGTGTAGTTTGTTAAAGCGTTTTGTGTTGTGGTTTAAATATGATATGAAAAAGTAAAAATAATTAATTTAAATTATATTTAAATAATTTAATATAAGTATACATGGAATATAAATTTTAAATATAAATTAATGATACATAAAATATAAATTAATCTAAAGTTTAGAATACATTTTAAATAGTTAATATAAATAAGAATATTTTGATAATTTTACTTCAAAGCTCAAAAAACTAAAATTACTTAAATTTCAATTTTTAAGCTCGAATGGAAAATCATTTTTCAACACTAGTTTTAACCTCAGAAGTTAGGTGTTCTTTGTTAGAATTCCAAACGCAATCAACAACAAATCTAAAACGGGTAATCTATAAAAATAGTCACTTTTGTTTGCCTCAAGTTATATTTTAGTCACTTATGTTTAAAATGTTACGTTTTAGTCATTTATGTTATTATTTTGTTACGAAGTGATCACTCTACCGTTAAGTTCCGTTATCTCTCTAACGGTAATCCTACGTGGCAGTCCAACTAGATTTTAAGTGCCAACTTGGATTTCTAAATGGGATAAAAATATATTTTTAATTAATTAAATTTTTTAAACCTAAACCTTACCTAAAAAACTGTTCATATCATCGTTTTAATTTTTCTTCCATCTCTTCTTTTTTTTCAATGGGTTTTTTTTCTTATTTAACTGGAAAAACTATTATTAAGATCAAAATAGTTGAAATCAAATTGACTGCTTCACAAAGATGGATTCAATGGAAGGTTCAGTTATGTTGTCTTCTTTGTATTCCTCTATCTCTTTTATTCAGTACTGAAAAACAAAAGATTAGATTTTTTTATTGTTTAATGAAAACCCTAAATTAAAATTCTTGATATTTTCTTCTACTTTTTTAAATTGTTTGTAAACGTGTATTTTATTTTGCGTCAATAGACATCCCATAAAATGCAACCAAAAACATGTTTCATTCAAGCTAATTTTAAAATTTTCAGAAAAGGGATGTTACTTTCACTGTTCTTGTTCCTAATTATTATATTTTCTAGTTCTTTCATAGTTCTTGAATAATTGGTTTCTCAATCAAATTTTTTCTCATCTGAATCAACTTGTATGTTCACAATCTCTTTGTGGGTATTCCAGATTATTCTTTCTTATTGGTGATTTCAACTATTTTGATCTTAATAATAGTTTTTCCAGTCAAATGAAAAAAAAAACTCATTGAAAAAAATAAGAGACAGAAGAAAAATTAAAAAGATGATATGAACAGTTTTTTTAGTTAAGGTTTAGGTTTGAAAATTTTAATTAATTTAATTTTTTTAATTAAAAATTTATTTTCATCCCATTTAGAAATCTAAGTTGGCACCTAAAATCTAATTGTACTGCCACCTACGATTACCGTTAGAGAGATAACGGAACTTAACTGTAGAGTGATCACTTCGTAACAAAATAATAACATAAGTGACTAAAACGTAACATTTTAAACATAAGTGACTAAAATGTAACCTGAAGCAAACAAAAGTGACTATTTTTGTAGATTACCCAATCTAAAACTGAAAAAGAAAAGAAGAAGAAGAAGAAACTTTGTGTGTCCCGTTTAAGTGCCTCACTTCCTCCCATATATAAGAGGAATTACGATCCAACTAATCTTCAGTCAAACTATTAGTAAATTTACATTTTAGTCACTTAACTTCAAAAAGTTACAAAATAGTCACTGAACTATTCGAAATTTTTTTATTAAAGTCATTGGGTTGTTAAGTTTTTTCTAAGTTCAGTCAAAGAGCTCCAAGCGACGATTCGATGATCGATATGATGGATCAGTACCTATCAACGAGTAAAAGAACATACCTTTAGATCCAAGTCGATCTAGCGATCAATGTTGAGGATTGGGAAAAAAATCTGTTTGGATTTTGGTTCGTAAATTTGTGATGTTCGAACATCATTTTAATTATATTTAATTTGGTAGAATATTTTTATTATGTTATTAAAAATTATTTATTAATTTTTGTAAATTATAATCTAAGTTTAAAATATATATATATAGATGGTTAGAACATCATTGAATTAAAATATTGTTTTTTTTATAATCAATAAATTTGAAATCGGATATCTAAATCTGCATCCTTGGTTGCAGGAAGTAAAGGGTTTCAGTCGTTAGAATGTGCCACTTTTTTCTCTTGGAAAATAAAAATATGACAATCATACTAGTTTTCCCTTAAACCAATACCCATCAATAGTATGAAGTAGGAAAAAGATACTGAGAAAATGCAGAAACTCATGATGTAATTTGTTGTTTAGGATTATAACTGTTACTAGCTCAGGGAAAATAAAAGATAACAGCAAACTGGCTTTATTTATTTATCACAATTTCAACTTTTTAACTAACAAGACACTAAAACAAAGTTGATTCAACATGTAAGCATTAGACAGTAATTCTGAACAAGCAACTTTCTTGTACACCCAACAATAAATCAGTCTAGGAGATTCTGTTCAGGTATTAGTACAGACAAGGCCGACATTTCATATATGAAGAAAAAGAACACATTCTCCCAAACACAACAATCAAAATGTTCAGGTACTGACTTTAGCATTCTTTTAGAGCTCAATGCCTCATGTTGAGAATGAAAATAGAGTGTCTCGCTGGTTTTACCAGGATGCAATATGCTTCTTTGGGTATGACTGAAAGAGAGGATTCATTGGGAAATTAATGTTCTTATTGCTGATTGACAATGAACTGTTGAGATTATGTTGTTCTTTCGAAACCACCACGAATATGCAACCACTCTGGTGATGCACCGCGACTGTATTCCCTCGTTGCTTGTGGACCAAATGCCATTCCAGTAGCATCAAACGTTTGTTGGCCATACTGAAATGACAAAGCAATTGTTACAGCAGATGTAAGTCTGGGGAAAAAGGAAAGAATCTCTTCGATGAAACATGCTAAAGTTTTTCCCCCTAACATGGTCAATTCTGCTGTTGAATAGAATTATTTCATTCGACACAAAGCAGTTCAGGGACTACCTAAGCTAGTTTGACATGACTTACGAGCATCTAACTTTAGACAACTGAAACTTCAACATAGAAAGCATGTGTATATGCTAGCAACTAGAAAATAAATTGAAGTAATTAAATAAAACAACAAAGTCAACAACAGGTTAAATACTAACATCTTTAAGAGGAAATACTTCAATGGTAGGATTCATTCTTGAATTAACTGCTTCAAGCTTCATTGACAAGAACTGCAACAGCAGTAATAATATTTCAGAATAAAAGTTCGAGATTACTGGGGGCAAAATGTAAAATAAATACAATGATAGATAAGCAGAAGGATACACACACCTCAACCTGACGCTGTAGTGACTGAATGTAATTGATTATCTCATCAAGAACAAGAGCCTTGCCAATGACCTGAGTCCAATAAACGACTTAGTATGTGACGTAAATATGCCATGCTCGGGCAAACTGAAGAGAAATTTCGATATGGTTTCAGTCATCGACCATGTCACCACATAAGTTATCAATTTACCAATAAGCAGAGACAGGTACAGCAAACCAGGGACTAGTTTTTCTTATACACAAAACATTGAATAAACAAACATAGAGTTGGTAGCAAGACACAGTTTACAAAAATTTTCATTGCTATATAACTTATTGCAACCAGGGACTAGTTTTTCTTATACACAAAACATTGAATAAACAAATATAGAGTTGGTAGCAAGACAGTTTACAAAATTTTCATTGCTATATACCTTATTGCAACCAGGGACCAGATCCTGAAGAATTTTCATTCTTTCACTAATCTTTTCTCTCCTCGCCTGTCCATCAAACTATTCGGATCAGTGAAACATATTCAAATCTTCATGTACGTCAGATTCTATGAATTTTGTTCAACCAAAACGCCAAAAACTGCATAATGATGGTAAAAAATAGTAGGCGATAACAAAATATTAAAGGGTTAGATATATAAGTTTCACAATCAAAGACATGTCCTTTGTATCAAATTTCGGTTTTTATACATTGCAAGGATTTCAACAATCATAAAGCAAGTTACCCTTTCTGCTAAACTGTGACTATCAGTAGCTTGACCCCTTCTAGCTCGCACATGGATGTAGTCTTGTTTAGGTGGCTCTGGTGGTTTAGCTTTTTGTTCCACTGGCTTGCCTGAACTGGGTTCTGCTGCTTCAACTTTAGAATCATCATTCTCCTCTCTGCATCCTGATGCTTTAAGTCTCTTTCCATCACCAAAACTCTGCCCAAATTATTAAAAAAACTGCCCTATTAATTCCAATCATTTCCTTTCAATACTTGAAAGATAAATGTCAAGCAAAATAAAAAGGTGCCCATCTGAAATAGTGCAAGTGAGGATCACAAAATCCAATTAATGAAAGAAGTAAAATGAAAATGAATACCACGCCATTGCCACTACTGGTGGAGACAACCTTAGCTGCCTCATCTTCTCCATCACGCCTTCTCCTCATACCACCCGATACCTCTGGATTGGGGTGGTCGTAATGAGGCGGCGGCACATTCCCAAACTGACCCCTCCTTAACCCAGATTCACTCACGGGATACTGCCAGATCTCTGCTAGATTGTACCCCCCATCGCTCATCATAGCTGGTGGATCCATCACCCAGCAAAAAGATAAAGTTTGCTTAAATTATTAGCGAAGAAAGATGATGGGTTTTATTGCTTGTTGTCTCTAATGTGTTTGATCTCATTACCGAACTGTGTATCTATGATGGTTTAGAAAGAGACCTCGAGAGTTGCGAACTTAAGTAACTTCCAGTGAGGTTTACAGGGAGGATTCTTTTTTATGCTTCCACAACCCCTTATCTCTCTCTCTCCTTCGCTTCTCCACCATCCGATTCCACTTTTAAATCCACCGTATCACTTGATTAGTAGTAATTGGGAAATTAAGCTGATGTGATTAATGATTAGAAAAACAATGATTAAGTGTCAATTTGTTAGAAAGTTTATGAGTATGAATTTTGGGAATCTTTAGCTATTTATTTTCTTGTCATTGCCGTGTTTAGGTATTAAGTACCTACTCATCGCCATTTCCCTTCCAGTTTTCTTTCTTTTTAAACAATAACCCTAAATTAGCTTCTCAACTATAAAAGTAGATTCATTTAATGAAGAAATAAAATCTCAATTTTAACTGTTCTTGTGTTTTGAAATGATTTAAAATAACCAAATTTCAACCATATTATTTTTATATATTATACCATAATAAATTAAATATATTATAATATAAATATTTAAAAATATGTTAAATTGTTTATATTTAAAATTTTAATAAATTGATAATAAAAGGTATGTATATTTATTAAAATATGATATATTTATTTGTTAAGTTTTTTGTACAAATTTTGCAAGACGATTAGAAAAATTATGATTAAAATTTTATAATACAAAAGAGGGAGGAATTATATTCAATTTTTAAGTTTTGTGTAAAATTATATTATGAGATATATAAATTAAGATCAAAGATATAATTTTTATACTTATGTTATTAACTACAAATATTATTATTATTTATATTTTTAAAAGTTTAATAAAATTCTATATTTTTTAAAATTTAAATCAATTTATCAAAATCGTGAAAATTTTGCATGCTAATTTTAGTATAATAAATGTTTTTTTTTTTTGAGGAAAAGACAATAGTTATCATACTTATCTGAAAAAAAAATTAAATTTAGTATCAACACAATATCATATAATATTAACCACATTAAGAATACTAAATATATGTAACATGACGCATATATATGTGTGTGTAAGTTCACCTCGTTATTGTTGGATTGTTATGAAGTAAAGAAGGCCGAGTAAGATTGGTGTCGTGGAATAGTCAAAATATCTAGAAACATAAATCATCATTGAAGTTATTTACGGTTCTTCTCATTTTCCAAGCCTTCAACTATCAATTCCTATTTTGGTTGGTACCTCCAGCAAAAGATACTACCCATAGATTCCTTTTCCTTTTTCCCTTACAATCCAAGAGTTCAAACTTTCTTTGGCCGAATTTTCACTACCACCGGTTCAATAGTTGCACAACTCTTAAACATCATCTCTTATCGTCCTATGTAACTTTTAACCCATTGAATTTAGGGAACACCCCTCTAAACTTTGAACATTAAAAATAAAAATAAAAAACTTTCCATTTCTTGTTTTTGAAAAGTCAAAAAGTATTTTTTTCATGTGTCGTAAAAAAAACATAAAAGAATTCTGTCAAGGTTAAAAAATTATGAATAAGAGTATGTTAAAGTATTTATAATTGATTCAAACTTTAATTTTCAGAAATTTAAACCAATATTTATCTCATTAATTATTATTTTAAATCTCTAAACTTATCAATTTTATTTCAAATTTGTTTATTTTGTCTCATTAAGAAATAATTGTTAAGATAATTTTCATTTAAAAAATAAAGTTAATTCATCAAAAAAATCTTGTTGGGATAATTTCCATGTAAATAAGATTTAAATACACTTCATAAATGATAATTGTTGAGATATTTAAATGTTGATACCCATCATTTTACACTTCAATTAATTTTAGGGTAAACTTTTAAAATAGTTACTTTTGTTTACGTTTTAGTCACTTATGTTATAGTGTTGTAATATCTTAGTCACTTAGCCGTCAATTGCTTTTAACGGTGAAACAGTAAGCTGACGTCGCACGTTAAATCATCATTTCAAACGAAAATTTTAGGTTAAATTTTATAATTAGTCCCTTTTTTTTCATTTTAAGCAATTTAATTTTTTGTTTTATGTTCTTTTAACTTTTTTTTCTTTATTTTTCATTCTCTTATGCTTCTCCCTCTGTTTTCCTCCTTCTTTCATTTATTTTAACGTAGTTGTCTATATTTTCCATTTGTTAAAAATAATCCACAAGTTCGCCTAGCTCGAAAAAAATTTAAATTGTTCAAAAAAAATAAAAGTGTAGCAATTTGCTTTAACAAATGGAAAACATAGAAAATTTACGTTAAAATAAATGGAGAAGGAAGGAAAACAAAGGGAGAAGTAAAAGAGAATGGAAAATAAAGAAAAAAAAAGGAAAAGTTAAAAGAACATAAAAGAAAAAAATTAAATTGCTTAAAACGAAAAAATATCGGGACCGATTGTATAATTTAACCTAAATTTTTTGTTTGAAATGATGATTAAATATTTCACATCAGCTTACTGTTACACCGTTAATGACAATTAATGGCTCAGTGACTAAAATGTTACAACGTGATAACATAAGTAGCTAAAACATAATATTTCAAACATAAGTGACTAAAATGTAATATGAGGTAAACAAAAGTGATTATTTTGATAGTTTACCCTTAATTTTAATAAGTACATTATCAATTAAATATCATATATTTATAATTTTATATTATTGTGTTATGAATTAAACAATAAGTTGATAATTATGATATCTAAATAAATTCAATATAATTAAATTATTATTTAAATATTTTATATTTATGATATTTATAATATTTTATGATAAATAAGTTAATTATATAATTTCAACACACCCATGGGGCCCTACTCCAAGGTATGATTTACCCCAACTCGCTCGTTTTAAATAAGTTGTGTTATGAATTAAACAATAAGTTGATAATTATGATATCTAAATAAATTCAATATAATTAAATTACTATTTAAATATTTTATATTTATCATATTTATAATATTTTATGATAAATAATTTATTTATATAATTTCAACACACCTTTCACCAGGAGACCGATCGACGTTCCTCACACTTGATTTTGATCCGATTCACCTAAATCAAGTCATTCAAACGACATTTATACATGAGTTAACGATTGCTTCCAAGATTTATCAAGATTATCAAAAGATTTGTTAAGACCGGAAAAGGTCGGGTAATTGAATTGAAAGATTAACGTGGATCAATGCTATTGCGGAGTTTACAAGTTCTATTTATCGAAACGAATACACTTACCAAACTTTGATGAAAATATGGATGCTATCGACGATGAATTCAACAACCGGTAGAAAATGATTTAATCAAGGATTGATTTGATACGAAAAAGAAAACTATTCAACAGCAAAAAGATGAAAAATATAATGTAAAGGAAGGGGAAGAAAATAAAAAGGGAATAAATAAAAAGATGAAGAAAATTCTATTAGGATTTGAAAAGGGGTAATATGAAAATCTAATTAGCAAAATAAGAGAAAACAATGGTGGAATTCTAATTCTATTGGAATTTTGAGAAGGAGCAAGTTGTGATTTCTAACTATGAAAGAATTAGTTAAATTCTAGGGTTTATAATTTTTCGAAGATTTTGCTAAAATTTGAAATTAAAATAAAAATGAGAAAGGAAGTAGAGGTTCAAATTCGGGTTCACAAAGGGAAACTAACATTTAACCATTGGGTTGTTACCTGTTGAGCTACTACCCATTTCTTGTTAAATTTTATCCCCAACAATTTTTATTTTAGTCTGGCTTTTATGAGACTTGGACCTTGGTTTCTAAAGAAGAGGCACTAATGCCTAATGTAACAACCCGTTTTTGGGTCAAATTGAAAAAGTGGTTTCGGGACCACAAATCTGAAGTATAAATATTTATTTTATTATTTCTTTAAGGTCTACAGCATGATAGAATAATTGTGTGAAAATTTCGTTAAGAAATTTTATCGATTGAGTGCTCAATTTGACTAGAATGACTAAATTGCAATAGGTGCAAAATTTGAGTTCTATAAGTTAAAGGTGTCTAATTGCTATGAAATTTTAAATTGGAGGTCCTTAAATGGTAATTAGACCATTATAATTTAGGATGGACAAAAATGGACATGGTTAGGTGAAATTTTAAAGTTATGCATTAAGAGCATTTTAGTAATTTGGTAAATAAAGACAAAATTAACTAAATAAAAGTGTCCATCTTCTCAATTTAGTCCCTCCATAGCCGGATTTCACAAGGGAGCCATAGCTAGGGTTTTGGTCAAGCTTTCAAGCTCGATTATAAGTCCGTTCTTGTCCCATTTTTAATGATTTTTATATTTTTGAGATCATTGTAACTTGATCTAGCAATTTCAAGGACTAATTTGAAAGAAATTTGAAGTCTAAAATTTTACCCATATTGAATATGCTTATATTTTGATGTTTGATGATAGAAAATGCATGATTGTTGTTCAATAAACAACATTTGTAAAGTGATTTTGGTAAAAATGATAAATAGGGACTTATTTGTAAAAGATTATAAAATGTGTAGAAAAGTATGAATAAATGAAAAATGTGGGCTATTATGTGTACAAATAATGTTCGGCTAGGCTTGGGTTGGGATGAAATTGAAAGAAATTCATCTTACGAGCCTAGGGACTAAATTGTAAAATGTTGAAACGTTAGGGGAAAAAATGTAATTTTTGCCATAATGTGATTTTGGACTGAATTGAATATCTTGATGGTTAAATAAGTTAAATGTGGCATTATAAATCAAGAAAAACAAAGTTCAGGTGTAGATCGGGGGAAAAACAAAATAAGTGACGAATAGATCCCTTTTGCCGTTTTTGCATCCGAGGTAAGTTCGTATGTTAATAAGTTTTGTTAAAATTGTGTTTTAAATGCTTTAATTTATGTTGAATTGTGTAATCGACTTTCTGGACACATTTAGCGATGTTTTGGCAAGCGAGAAATCTCAATCCAACCTTAGGAATAAATTAGGATACAAGTGACATATCACTAGGGTTTTATGTTATGTGATCCAGGTGCTGGTCCTGTACGTCCTACCGGTGTCTGAGTATACCGACAAATGTTGCGGTTACTTGACAGCTTGTGTGAGTAGCATCGGGTAGCTACGTTTTGATTGACAGCTTGTGTGAGCAGGCCTGTTGATGGCTCGAGAGCGAGCATATATGTGTTATGAGATAGAGGATGCAATGGTTACATATATGACACTTTGTGTGTAAGATTTCCCGAGTATCTGACATTAGTATTCCGAGTGGTTCATTGGGTATGTCAACGATGAGAATAAGTATGAAATCATTACGAGATGGTACAGGTATGTACATAAAGCTTATGATTATTAAATTCGTGAAATGATGATCTCAAGGTAAGTTTGTGATGGAATGAATTATGGTTATGAGATTATGGTAAACTACACTATCTTATACTACATTACTTGAATGTTAAATGTATGATAAGATTTGCTTATTTCTTTCATACGAGCTTACTAAGCTATATAGCTTACTCCATTTTACTTTCCATGTTTTATAGTGTCACAAAGCTAGCTCGGATTGGAGATTATAGAAGATTGCATCACACTATCAAACTGTCATTTTGAGTATCGATGATCTTAAACATTTTGAGTATATGACATGTATAGGGACTTGGTCATTTTGTTATATGTGTCATTACGAATTTGGCCAAATGTGTTGGCTTATATTTGTTTAAGGTGGTTTGATATTTAGTCATGTAATTGGCTCATTTTGGTTAAATTGGTTGTAAGCTTAAGTATATTTGTACAGGTACAAATATCTCTTTTATGATGTGGTCTATATATGATTGGTGAATGGCTAAATGTGACTTAATGGTTTTGCTGTTGAATAGTTGAGATTGGTTTGTTGGTATGCTAGGAAATCTAAGAAGAATTATGCATGATAAAAGTATTTTTGTTAGTACTTGTGGATGTGAGTTGGTATGATTTAGTTTGGTAGGAAAATATGTTGTAGGTATGTTATGTGTGATAATGAAATGATATGGTCTAACCTTGATTATGGATGTTTTGGTTGCCTAAGTATACCATGATCTATGTCATTGAATTTGTGTGTGAATAGGTGTAAATGAAGGTGACAAATGGCTTGGTAAATAGCTTTATTTTGTCCACATGAGTGTGTGTCTAGACCGTGTGTGGGCACGTGTTCTGGCTGTGTGTCCCCTGCACCTTAATTTTGAGAAACAAAATGCTTAGAATTGAGCACACGGGCAGAGACAAGGGCGTCTGTCTCAGCCGTGTGAGGGACACGGCCTCAAGCACAGGGGTGTGTCCCGATCGTGTGAAGTCTGCACCTATTTTATGAAAATTAAATTAACCACACAGCCTAACACACGGGCGTGCGACTTAGTCGTATGACCTCAATTTGTTCATACTTTGCAAAACAGAGAGTTACACGAGTTAGGGACATGGGCGTGTGTGATCACACGGCCTTCCCACATAGGCGTGTCCCAAACCACACGGGTGTGTGACCCCTGTACATAGCAAAATTTTTTCTAAGTTTTGTAAAAATTCCCTGAGTTATCGGTTTAGTCCCAAACCACTTCAAAACATGTTTTGGGCCTCATAGGCTCGTATTAGGGACTTTATGATTGAGCACAAATGGTTTTAATTTGGATAAAAATTTATGACTCAGAATTGTATGCTTGCTTGCGATGTAAGTCCGGTAATGCCTCGTATCCTATTCCGGTGTTGAATGCGGGTAAGGGGTGTTACACCTAATCATTAAATTTATGTCTTATTCATTGTTTATTTTAGACACTTAATCGTACATATTGCTTTCTTTTTTGAGACTTGTCGAATTCCCAAAATAAAAAGAAAATGAAGGATTTTAACCTAGGATTATAAAGGAGAGAAGCTAACCTTTAACAATTAGGCTTGAAATCTATTTCTTACTTTATTTTATTTTTTAACTATATATATTTATTTTGGGGTGTGACTTTTCCCCAATTTATAAAAAATAATAAAATGGGAGGAAGGGCTACTTGCATATTCTTTATTATGTTACACATTTATCACATATAACACCATAACTTTAACACTTCTTTACTTAAGCCCTCTTTCCACTTTATACAATGTCATGACATACTTTATTAACTTTACAATTTAATCTTTTTCCACTATTATTGTAAATTACCATAATTTCATGACTTAAACTAAAATTTGTATCATCAACATTACTTTCCTCCGATAATACTATACATAACATTATTAAAATAATAAATAAGTTACTTAATTTACATAATTTCTAATTGACATGACTTAAACATAATTAAATTGTTGAAGTATTTACTTTTAGAACTTAAGATGGGGGTTTAGGTTAGGAGAGGGAAAAAGAAGACAATGAAAATTCATAGGGGAAGACTAATTTCCCAAAAATTGGGCAATTTGCCCTTTTGGTCACTCCATATTTCTCCTTTTTTTCAATTAGGTCCTGACACTATTTTTAAATTAAACCTCGTAATCAAGTTTCATTTTAGATTAATTAATAGAATAAAACCTATTTATATTATTTTAATACTTTAATTAATTATTTAAAGCAAAGTTTAAAGACTAAATCATAATTTTAGTGAAACCTTTTTATAAAATTGAGAGTAAAATTATGGAATTATCCAAATAAGACTTAATCATGTAAATTTTCAAGTCATTTCATAGCATTTAGAGACTCCAATTGCATAGGATAAAAATCATGACTCAATTGCAAAGATAATAAAACATGTCCAACCTATATATGACACACTGACGCCTATGCATACTATTTTGTATTTTTATGTCAATTTTTCTATTCTAGCATATTGTATATCATACATAGATCATACAAATCATGCCCAATTACACTAAAATATACATTAACACACTTTAACGATCATGTGTATTCAGACTTAAATCTAATCAATCAATTAACCACAAACTTAAATCCTCTAAACCGATTTTTGAGATGTGACACAAATAATATATATACGATAAAGTGTAAATATGGGTGACCAAAACTTGTTTAATTAAAATTTTATTCTTCTATTGGAAGGTCATAGTCCTGTGTAGGTGGAAATTTAAAAAAAATTATAAGGTAAAACTATAGATGTCTCATCGAGGAGGAATCTTGACACCATAGTGTCCATAATGTTGATGAATCCACTTCACCCCTCACCCTCAACTGCTGATAATAAATTTAGCAAAGTCCTTTTTCCTGCTTGTTTGCTACCAACTTCATTTTACTTGTGGGTTGAATTTTAGTTTGAAAATGTAATTATTTATTTATTTTAAAATTGAAAATATGGAAATTATAATAGTTTAAATAAAAGCTCCATAAAATGATATCTAAATAAGTAATTATTTTAAAAAGAAATCCCAATATTATCATTCCAATATCATTGAAGCCAAAAAAAAAAAGGAAGTTAAAAGCAATTGATTTGGATGTACATAATGCTGTAAACCCAAAATTAGTAAATCCACGTGCCAAAAAAAGAATGAGCTGTAATACACAATTAGGAATCCAACTAATACACCATAATTGAGGTCCCTTCATAGCTGTATTGAATGAATTCTCTTCGCCTATCATTATGACGCGTTTCCCTTGTCTTCATTATATAAATATTGCTGTTTAATTTTCATTTTAATTTTACAATCTTCAATATTGAAACAACGTTAAGATTTTCTTGCAAGTTGAGAATTTTTCCTTTTTCAACAAATATAATGAACAAGAGCACGTGATGGAATAATTGAATGTTGACAAAATTTTTTTAAAATTTTTGGAACTAAGATATTAATCACGTGCAGTGTTAGTGAATAGCCCTATTCACTTGTGAAAGAATACGGGAAAGGTGAAATATATGTAATAAGGGTAGATAGCAGCTCCTGCCGAACTTTCCATTTTCATGTATAACTTAGTTAGGCATGCATAATCACCAGAAAAGATAAGTTGCTTCCTTAGCTTAAAATGGATTTTGTGGCCCAATTTTATTTCACCACGTTTAGGATTACTAACACCGCCTTTATTCATGGATTTCCACTCATTTCAAAATATAAAACCATTATTCTAATTTATTTATGGATAAAATGAAGGGATGCAACTTTCACATTTATCCTCAAACTTGTAAAACTGTATATCATATGTCCCATCCATTGTCGAAGTGTAGGTAAAAGGCGTATGCTTTGCTCCAAGCTCCCATATCAAGGGAGCTCTCTTTTTCATTCTCACTTCTCAGCCATGTGGAGAGAGTTGCACCTCATTTGCATTTCCCAACCTTTCGTTATAATCCGCATGTGAAAAATACATCTCCTATGCCCATTTTCCACTCTCTTTATTTCTTTCATTAAAAAAAGTTAAATGTCACGTGCTCAATTACTCCATCTAGTAATATGCCCACTCTTTTCCTCGGCAAGCAAGTTCGCTTTGCTATACTTGAGTAAAATATCCGTTATTCCCCTGCATCATTTTACATTTAAAATAATTATTAAAATTATGTGAATTTATTTAAGTTTGTATTTATTTATAGATTGAGTTTAATTTTAATTGGCATCACGACGTGAATTTGAGTACACTCAAACACATTTTATCTTCTATTTAACTATTATGGGTAATACTAAATATTATATACAAAATATTATCCGTACTCCAATTGATATGGATTTAAATTAATTCAAATTCAAAATAGTATTAGATATATTATACACCTACAATAAAAGCAATTTACAACTAGAGGTGTTCATAGGTTGGGCCGAGCTAAGCATGATATTAATATACTTTATGCTTGCCCTAGCTTAGCACGAAATATGGACTTAAAATTTTACCTAAGTTTATCTATATTTACAAAAGACTAACCCAAGCTCATTTTAGGTATGTTTATATTATTTTTTTAAAAATATTTTTATTATTTTATTTTAATATTTTTTTCTATTTATTGAATTTTTTTATATTGTCATCTTAATATTATTGCAATGTTTACATTAAAATAGTATTATATATTTAGTATAGGTTTTATTTTTATTTTTTAATGTGTTATAAATTGTATCATATATAAAAATAACATAATATAAAACATTATAAACTTAAAAAGGATAAGATTAAACTGAGACTTGAACATTTAAAAGTTTGAGCCTGATCTATATTTTAAATAATCCTAATTCTTTTGTCTACGTTTATTTTAAAATTTAATAATTTTACCTAAACTTCCCTAAATTTTGAACGTGCCCTTAAATTTGAACTAATAATTTAGCCCATAAACAGTTGTAACCCAACCCAGACAAACTTAGGTTAAGGGTCTAAAAAAACATGTGTCCCGCGAGGCCAATATTCATGCTTCTATCTCGTGAGCTTTAGTTCGGATCCAGCCTTGGATATATATTTTGACTTTTAATTTTTTTTTTTAAGAAAAAACAAAAACTTGTTGAATGAAGTAAACTTACTGCTAGCTTAATTCACACCAATTTTTTTAGTAAATATTGACATTGTTTTTATGGCAGCAATTTAGATATTATAGGTTTAAGCATGTTTAAGTGCCAGTTTAATATTATTTTTTATTAGTATTTTTGAACAAAAATTAAAATTTTGTGATTCTGTTTTTAATAAAAATATTATTCTTGGAAATAATATTTTTATTTCAAAAGTATTTTTTGTTGTAAACTAGAAAGAATTTATGATTTAATAAATGTATAAAATAAATTATAAGATGGAACACCTATGAAAGGCCAAATCTCATGAATTGATTCATACAAACAGGGTTTGTGATTGAAATTTAATTTAAGAAATTAATTAAATATATATATATTCCAGCATCCAGCTCTGCAGGGGGCCTGCATTGCAGCCCATTCAAAACTAAAAAATAAAGGAAAAACTTAGACTGGACTCAAGATATGTATATATTTTTAGAACAACAAAATTTTGGGGTAAACTATTGAGCTCGAGTTCCAACCTCGACATGTATTTCCAAAAAAAAAAAAAAAAAAAAAACCCCGAGTAGAAATTTTCATAATACAGGTAATCAGGGCAATAATGTGGGCTTCAATCAGAGGACCTGGTTTAAGATTAATATAATAAACCCGATTCGACATTGATGTTAATTAATAACATAAAAATAAAATTTAATTGAAATAGAATGGGGGAAAGTGTCTTTAAATGGTATTAGATCTTAAGTAACGTAGCAGCATTGATATGAATTACCATTAAGTCCAGAGCCCTCTGCTCTTATTCCTGGTTTAGGCCCAAAGGCATGGAGACAGATGGCAACAGGGCTTTAGAAATGATTATTGTGGGTAATCATATTCATGCATTGATGTTCATAACTTTGCTTTTTTTATCTTCATGCTGAAACACAATGTGAAATGAAATCCATTGACTGTAGCATCAGTATTTACAGATGAGAAGCATGCCAAGATAGTAAATGTTGATAAATAATACAGCAATTTTGGGGGGGAAAAAATTCCAAGTAATTCAAGATTTGCAGGGAGAAAGGGGTTTCCCACATAAACCTGTGTTGCCAGTGAAACAACTCTGGGGAAAGTCACTAAGAGGTTTGCCAGCAGGGATTTCCCCCACTAAAAGATTGTCTGATAAATCCAAGTCCTTGAGGTTTTTTAGGTTCAAAAACTCAGCAGGTATTCTACCAGTAAATTGGTTTCTCTGCAGCTTCAGTGTCTCCAAATGGCTTAGATTTGCCAACGCCTCTACCAAGCCGAAACCAAATTTGTTATAGCTCAAATCCAAACTCTGCAATGCCTTCAATTTCTCCATTGATGTTGGCAATTTACCCTCTTGTAAGTTATGTGATAAATTAAGATACACAACTCTCTCCAGTGTTCCTACACTAATTTGTTGGATTCCACTTGTGAAGCTGTTATCAGATAGGTCAATATATGTGAGTGAACCACCAGGGAAACTGGTTCCTATCTTGAAAACATGTTCCATTGAGCCTGTTATGTTATTTGAGTGAAGATCCAGCACTCCCAATTCCTGGAAATCTGCAACTGAAGCTGGAATACTTGAACTGAGATGGTTCCTTGAAAGATTCAAGGAGTAGAGTTGAGTGAGGCTTCCCATCCATGCTGGTATCCCACCAGTGAGATCATTGGCTGATAAGTCCAGTTCCTGTATTGGACTTGGAGTTGATTTCAGCATGTCTGGTATTTGTCCTTTGATTCCACATCCTGCGAAATAGATTCGGGAAAGAGATGGCAATTCTGCTACCCACCTTGGAATGGAGTTTAAACTATTGAATGAAAGATCCAGTGTTTGCAAATTTTGGAGAGCAGACATTTCATTAGGCAATGGACCTTGAATTGAGTTATGAGAAAGAGTCAAGAGTATGAGATGTGAGAGTTGACCAAATGACTTTGGTATAACTCCAGATAGCTTGTTGCCGCTGAGATACAACTCTGTCAAAGCTTCTAGATTACCTAAACTAGAAGGAATTGCTCCTTCAAGCCTGTTGTTTTCAAGTGAAACCCTTTGGAGGGAGACCAGATATCCCAAATTGGGTGGTATTTTCCCGCCTAGTTGGTTGTTTTGCAGCCTTAGAAATCCAAGAAGAGGCATCTGACCATAATTTGATGGAAATGGTATCTCTCCTTCTAGATGATTAGCATCTAAATACATGACTGAAATGGATGTTAGATTGTTTACTGAAGCTGGAATTTCCCCATTCAAAAGATTATCTGAAAGATCAAGCTCTTTCAAAAGCTGCAAGTCTCCAATATTCTGTGGTATATGACCAGTGAGGGAATTGTCATGAAGGTCTAAATGCATGAGATTTGTCAAGTTGGAGAATGAAGCAGGAATACTACCAGTGAATCTATTTGAATGAAGAAGCAAAGCATTGAGATTTTTAAGACAACCAAGGTTAGGAGGAAGAAACCCAGATAATCTATTCTCATGCATGTGAAGTTCCTCAAGTTTTAAAAGCTTACCAATGCTTTCTGGCACGGACCCTCTCAGCTTGTTTCCATAAAGATAAAGCTTTCTAAGGTTCTTAAGACGACCAATGGATGTGGGAATTCTTCCAGAAAGGCCTGCAAGTCCTCCAAGGTCGAGAACTTCAAGCGAGGTGAGGAGTGTGATTGATGGGGAAAACCAGCCTTCCATCTGAGACTGAAAGACGAAATCAGCGGTGGAAATGAATCCAGGTAGATGAACTTCAGTGACCCTACCAGTTTCATTGTTGCAGGAAACACCTTGCCATCTGCAACAGCGACGACCGACCCACTTCGCTAGCCGACCTGAAGTGTCCATATGGATTCCGCCCCTGAAACTGGCGAGACCTTTGAGGTCACCAGGGTCACATTCTTCAACAATGCTTCCTCCTGTGGAGACTGTCGCCATCATCAGAGTCAATGCTAGAAGAAGCCATAACATTTGACAACCCATTTTTGTCATGGACAGCTGATTCTCTTAAGACTTAAGCTACAATATGGCTAACTTTCCCGCTATTATCAGTGTGATTGAATAGGAAAAGCAGGACAGTGAAATTGGGTGCGAGTTAAAGAAGAGAATGGGGGCAGTAATTTGGCTCAGCTGATGAACCCTCAAATTAAGAGACATTGATTTTGCCTTTTTCTTTTGTCCTTGGTCTTTTCCGGACAGTTTGGTTATGCTAAAAAAGCAGGTGTGTAGATTATGATCTCCTTTTTATAAAGGGAGCCAATTTAGGCGAAAGATTTCTTAATAAAACGACAAGAAATATAATTCTCAATTGGTTTTTACGAAAACCCTATCAAAAAGATATTTGTTAAGTCTGAACTGTGGTTGAGGGTGCTGCAAACTAGAATATCTACTTATTCCGCCCAGGATTAGATCTACTGACATCCAGTTCACCAACTACTTGATGCAAAACCTCATCCTCATCACATGCTCAAATGATTCTTTTTCCTAACCCTGACATTTTTTCTCTTTCCTCATATTCACCGTAATTGATGCCAATACCCCTTTTCTTACGACCAAATAAAAAGAATAGCTATTCTTTTATGTGGTAGGCCCTCGCGCCAACCTCCACCTCCCGCCTCCGCCAGCTACTGCCAACGGGAAGTTGGATGGCGTTTGTTTGACTTTTTTTTATTTTTTCTCGTTGCTCCTTACGAGCTTTTATTGGCTGCCAAGAATGAACGCATTGCTTCTGCCTTTATTAACATTATGACAGAATTTTATTTTTTGATTATATAATGATGGGAAATGAATATAATTACCATGATTACAATTAGAGCCCGCAAACGGACTCGAATTAAAGTTTTTTCGGATTTGGATTTTTTAAGATTCAGGTTTAGATATAATTGGACAGATTATGATGGATCTAAATAATTTTAAATTTTATAAGTTATAAATATTTTAATTTTGAATGTAATAATACATTTTATTTTTATACAATGACAACACAAATTTAAATTACCGTTATAAAAATATAATATTAAATTTTTAATAATATTTTATGTATGTTAGTTATAATTATAAACACGTATGTTAATATACTAAATCACACATAACTATTGATGCAATATCTTTTACTATAATCTATAATATAATAATAGTTATTATATTAATAATTATAAAATATATTATTTCATTATATAACACTATATTACATATTATAATAGTAGAGTAACACATAATATATTAATTATTATCATATATTATTGTTTGTTATTATAATGGTTGAAATATAGTCTAAGTTCCTATATTTTTTTGTACATTTGAAAGCTAGCCCTCTTACTATATTATTTAATGCTATATCATATCATATAGTATATAGTATATTAACGGCTTACATATATGCACCGATGATTAAAAATTATAATATTATGTAATATTATATCTTTTATTATAATAATATTTATATATGTATTAATATTTTAAGTACTAGTTATATATTGTAATATGATTTTATGTATTAGTAATGTACTAATTTAATTGGTATATTGGTTTAAGGTCAGGTTAGGTAATTGGTTTCGGTTTCAATAATAGTTATATAATATATGATTATATTAAGTTAAATTTTATAGATTTTAATAATGATTAATTTTATATATATATCTTACATATATAATTATAGTATTTAAAATATTTTAAAAATATTTCCCTTTATAAATTAACATAAAAATGTTATTAATTATTTTTCCTATTAATGAAAAATTAATATAAATATGTAATGCTTATGAATACATTTAAAAAAAATAAGAATTATCATTTATTTATATTTTAATTAATATCATAACATTATATTAATTATTAATGTCTATTATGACTGGTATAAAATTGGGTTTTTTTGAGTTTTGAGTCAGATGTATCTCGGATTTAGACTTTTTCAAACTCGAATTTTCAAGCTTATATTTGTTACGAACTCAGACTTCCTTGGACTCAGATATCACAAGCTGACTTCCGGGTTAATTACAATAATCACAATATCATTCTGTAATTTTACTAAAATTGAAAAGATGTGTAATTTAAATACAAGACACCTCCCCTTCCCTCCTAGTGACATTATTCTCCATTGGAAGCATGCAGGTTTTGGGCATGTTGTTAAGATAACGGGTGGTCCAGGCTTACAAATATTGTAATAATAAAGTATAAGAAAAACTTCCATGGGGGAGGCATCAAATTCAAAGGTTCCTTTACTTGTTGATGCACTCGCATGAAAGCCCGCCGTCCGCAGTTGTTGTTTTCGAGATTGGAATTTCAAGAAGGATCTTAAGCCAATGGGTAAAGACTTTAAAGCTGTTGTAAAGCAATTAAGCAGTTTTTATGAGATTTAAATATTGAAGGGTTATTTCAACTTATTAAAAAAAATATTGAAGCGTTGGAAAATAATGTCGATACTTCACTCATTTCCACCTTTTTTATTTTACTAATTAGAAGATTCGACTATTTTACACCAAGTTCAAACAGGCTTAGCCTTATATTATATCATATAACAATAATAATATTTGATATGCAATCACAATTAAATTTTCTTTAATACAACTCTCATCTGCCTACTTTATGCATTAACATAAAAAAGAAAATGTTTTAGAGTTGATTAAATCTTAAAAAAATTATATGATTAAGAGATTATTAATACATCAAAATTTATATAAACTAAAAATATAATAGTTGATGGAGAGAAAGAAAGTGATTGCATACAAATGAAATAGAATGTAACGCGGGATGACAAAGAGAGATATTTGAGTAGATTCTATAACATTGACCATAATGATAAGTAAAGATTTGTAAGGTGGAGATGATGAAACATCGTTAATTTATTATTATTTAAAAAAAAAAATCTTTTGATTTTTTTCAGTAGAATTAGTGTTGACTCTAAGTTAAAGCTTACAAATAAGTAGATATGTATAAAAATGAAACACCCTTATATAAGATATACAATTGTGAATACGATGCATGCTCCTTTGGGTGTAAGAAAATTACATAGAATATAAACAAGAGAGGGATGGGGATGGGGATTGGGGAGTTCATATCCATCACGCATTGGATTTGGCTGCTTACGCGTCACCCATTGGATGGGATATATATTTTTTATAATTTTGTTATTGTTCCATGTTGATCGTCAAAGGTGATAATGTTACGGAGTGAGAGAATGGAACAGAGCAAGAAAGCAAGGAGACTATACAGATTGGGACGAGTGAAAGGAGAACGTTGGATTGTCTTCTCCACACTCATACTTGGATTTCCTGGACTATGCTATTTACAGATGATGTTTCAATAACTTTTATTATTTAATAAATTAAGCTTGAAATTTTTTAATTTTAAAAACACCTTTATATACTTAATTTACTTATTTTTAATTTCTTTAAAATATTAATTATTAAGATATTAAATATCGCAATTCAACGAAACACCACTTCAATCTCAATATGATATTCATTCAATTTGATTCATTCTTAAATTAAATATCAATTTCAATCACTCCATCTAACCCAATATAAACCATGACACTTTTTTAACTTATAGAACTCATGAAGCTTTACTATAAATTTGTAAAAAAGAGAACATCCAAAAACTGATGGATAAGAATAAATGGTGTCATATTTTCCATAATTTAAAAAAGAACCCCAAGAATTGCAAGCTAGGTTTGTGGATGCATGATGAAATTCAACATTTTCCTCTCAGCTGTCATCCCCCAAAGTGAGATGATTTTTTTGGGGACTTAGGCCTAAATGATTCTTTAGATAATTCAAAAACATCCCATGGCTTATAGAAGACTTCAGGAAATGAAATGATATAAAAGAAAAAAAAAGGGAATTTATGGGTTCACAGAGCCTTTAAATATTATTATGAATATAGTATAAATAATAAATAAATCATTACATAAATATTATGTTTATAAGATATTCTAAAAAAAATCAATAATTGCAACATTGGAATTATTCAAAGACAAATAAAAATGCATTAAATTAGTTAAATGGTTGAAATTTGCATCCTAACCTCATTGTCATCAAATTAACAGGATGATGAATACCAATCAACAAAAAAAAAATGTCAAAAACTGTCAAAAGATTCATCATACCAGTAAAGCACAAAAGGCCAAGTCTCGGTTAGTTTATCTTCCTTCTCATCATCTCAAAGCATTTCAAAAATAGCTTCTAATAGATTTGCCAACACCCTTATATTGACAAATTTCATATGGACTCTGCAAAATAATTAAAATTTAAAATAAAATCACATCTGCTTTAAAAATAATAAATTGGACATATCAGAGCTTAAAAAAAATGTGGACAAAATAAAACCATAAAATAGTCTGAATTAAAATTAAAAAAAAAATGTTGAAGAAATCACGGTCAAGAACCTGCCCAAAAACCAACAAAACTGCCAGCAAAGCAAAAATATAATTTGAAAAAAATGAGCGGGTAGAATTTTTTTTTATGAAAAATAAAGAGTCTACTTATAGGAAGAGCTAAAATAAAAAACCTGAATCTAATATTATATATAAGGATATTTTGATAATTATGTTGAGATAGACAGGTTTCTTTAAACATAATCTGATGTTAATCCATTTTAGAATTAGATCCTCCTAAATTGCCTTAAACTCGATTTAAAAAATTCGTGAAGTTCATATTATTTTTACCATCTCTGCATCAAACAATCATCTAATAAATAATATACCTTCTATTCAAACTAAAATTTAAATGATTGGAAAAATGAATATTCAAATTTATATCGCTTTGAATTTTTATTTTAAATAATCAATTCAATATCTGAATCTATAAAAGCAGTAAAAATATTTTTTTTTATTTTGATATAATTTCAAAACTACATATGTATTTATAGTCATAGACATGAAACTATTTTATATTATTGTAAAACCAAAGAGTTTGTAGTTTTAAAATTTATCACATCTATTTTAAGTAAACATTTGGAAGTACCCAACACTAAAACTGGAAAATGTGTTGGAGAATAAGCTCATTTGGCCTGTTAAACAATCTATGGAAAGCTCTGCATTCCTACATAGTATATATGCTGTTGAAAGTTGATACCATGATCTAGAAACCTGTATTTTATTCAACGCCAGCGCATGCATGAGGGATAAATGATCAATGATAGCATGTTTGCTTTGTGACTGTGACTGTGACATGCATAACTGAAAGGAACGCCTACAGACCTTGGTTACTTCCTTGAGATACGATTGGCGCTGCAGATGCCGCTGCTGTAGGGCTTAGTACATCTCCATCCATACTACTAAAGTTGCCTTTACCCGTTAACATCTTGATTGCTATTTGAGCAACTTCGGCAAACCAGTCATCCTCCGGCAACACGCTGCTAAAACACGAAAAAGGCTTCATCAGCTTGAGGTCAAAACAAAAATGTTCCTATGATGATATGGATCGTGTGTCAGGTACCTGTATGGATCTATTCCAGTTGCGGCCACTGCATCAATTGCTCTCTCTATTATGTTTTTGATAACTTGTTGCAGATTTCGAGACAGATACCGGCCTTCAGAAGCGAAAATTATAACAAATTCCATATCCAGATACAGCTGCATTGAAATGAAAAGGAAGATATAACATGATGATGTTAATTACTAGCACAGTGCATTGTACATGAATTTGCTTTTTCCCTGTTGTGTGTGATTATGAGTATACCTGTTGAAGACCGAGAGGACCTAAAGGAGTCGGACCCTGCTCGATCTCTTCCCAAAAGCTCTGGTCATCAGAAAGCCAAAGGATCACTGTCTCAGTTTGTCTCATTAATAGAAGTGTGGCAAACCTTTCCCTTCCCACAAACATATCAGTTGCAATTGTTGCCATCATTGTCAGTTTTTCAAACAGTTCCTGGAACAACATAAAACCACTATACTAGTGAGAGAGAAGATCAAACATTTCATTTTTGTGATGATTAAAGACTAGCATTTATGTTGCTTTACACAGAAAATGATACAGATTTATGTTATGCTCCTTTTAAGATTATAGTTTGCCTTTCTACACATACAGAACGTTAAGACAAGAACATGAACAGAACCTATTAACAATCAAACCCAAAATATAGGTGGTTTTATGACTAATACATATACATAAAATGGTGGCTTTTAATTAGTCCATAAACATGGTTTCCATGTGTCTATTTAATGAAAAGCAAGGAAATTAACATTGAATTATAAAGTTAGCATACTTGGTTCAACATAGATGTAGCAATAAGAGAAGAATATCTTATGGTTATGTTGTCATATCCATAATTCTGTTATACATGAGAACGGCTGTATATCAAAGAACAAAATGCATATATAAAAAAAGTGTAGTGGACAGCACAATTATGTTTATATACTACAGAGCACCGTTCGAGCTCCATTCATCAGGCTTGAATGTATCAGATGGCATATCTTCTTTTCAGGTTGCATGCTTATGTCAGGAATAAGGAAAACAAAAGATACATATATAAATCTCACAATAAATTTGCAAATATATTACCTGGAAAATGGGGGATGGAAACCACTCTGGTTCCTCAGTTTGGCCATCCATACTTAAGTATATCTCTGCATTGAGACGGATGTCCCCATCGATTGTAAAGATAAGATCAAGGGCATGTTGTCTACAAAAGCTATCTCGCAAGCGTTCAACAGAACGTTGTAGTTTCCTCTTCCATTCCCTTTGTTCTGGAACACGGCTTTGTCTATCTGAAGTGCCTTTAGGGGTGGCATCCACTCTGTTAGCCTGGCTCAATGGCAAAAGCTTCAATGCAGCCCGTGGAAGCAATTCATCAGCTAGCAATGATGCATTGGCCAGTAAAGCCAACTGTTGGGATTCACTCTCCGCCATATTAAGAATTTTACTCCCAGAACCATCTAAATGTTCTTCATTTTCCATTGAATTAGGCAAAGCACTTATCAACAGATTAACATAGGAATTGAATATTTGTAAAACACCTTCTAAAGCTGGACCATCCAATTGAAGGTCCTCAAGGGGGCCAACATCCTCCATAAATGCCTACAACCAGAGATAATGCACAATTAGGATTAGGAACACTAAAGATTCTGAAACTTGCAAAACAAGAATTAAAAGGACATTTTAGTATTTTACTTCTGTTTTATCACGACATTAATCAAATTTAACATTCTTCACTTCAACATGGGACTGGTAAAACCAGGTGTCCTAAGACAAGCCAAAATAAAATTTTGCCATATCCGACAGGTCTTAGACAAGCTATGGCGATTTTGAGAAAGAAGCAAATAACTTTAAAAAGACAATAAAAGTAAAAGAAAGATGGAATGAACCCAAAAATACTGTTAGGATCAATTGAGGAGGAGTAAAATAATTACCTTAACCATTGAATTCAATTTCTGAGAACTGCTTGAAAGCTTTGCCTGTGACATACTTGCGCTGCTAAGAGATGAAGTAGAAGAGATAGAACGTGCATCAGCTGGTGCATAAGAAAGCTCCCAATCATCTGCAGCAGCTAATGCAGCAGTGCTATGTTCAATTCTTTTTAAGGTGGCACTGAATGCTAATTCGACACACGGCCTAAAATGCCTCATTAAGATAGGGGAAAGGGCCAATCCACGAGATTCCAACAAAGCACAATGGCCGAGGCATATCTGAACACATTCTGTGGCAACTCTTAGACCCCCAGCAGCTGCTGCTGAAGCAAGAACATGTCTCTTTAAGAGAAGTGCAAATGCCTCAGTTTGCTTGACAGCCCAAGTTACAAGTTCAGACGAATAAGCAGGCTCCTCACCAAAAACTGCTAAGGAATCACTAGCTGCTTGTGCAATGGTTGAAAATACAAGCTGCGAAAGAGATGAAGTAGTTGCTCCTCCGTAAGAATTGGTTGAAGGACGAAGAACTTGCAGACCCCGCTGCAGCCTCTGCTGGTGAGAGTTGAGTAGCAATGTATGAGCACGAGGACCATCCCCAAGATTTTTAATGGATGAAACAGCTGAACGGAGCTCAGCCCCTCGTGTGAAAGGCTGGCAAGTTGTCTCTGCAAGCTGATCAACTAGTTTTTGTCTCAGCGAAGTGAGGGCATTCTTCAATCTTAGGAGTGCATCTGGACTTAAGCTCTGTTTAGTCTTATCTTCTTGTGCTACTTGTTCCCCTTCATCCAATGCAGCCATAGCTTCATCAACTCTCTTTTCCGCCAATAGAACTTCAAGGTTTTCCTCAAATTTGATAAACCACTTCTCAGTTTTATTAAGCTTTGTACTTTTAACACCAGATACTTTCTCCTCTTCCAATTCGTAAGCACCAGTTGTCAAGGAATCAAGGATGGTAACTTCAGCTAAACCATGAACTAAAGCTGCCTGAGTAGAAAGATGATTCCTCATTGAAAGCAGCTCCCCCTCTAGAATTGTAATCTCCTTGGATGTACTTCAAACGCAAACAATGCTATGACTTGAGATGCAAAGTCAAGTTGCATCCTGAATAGTTCTAAGCTTCTGCTATTCATTTTCCTACAAACAGCCAACATATGGGCCTCCTCTAATCTATCTACTATCGCCCAACTACTGATCACCGGGAAATATCATTATGTTGCTTCTTTTTCAATCATTCAAAATTCATTAAAGCTTAGACAACTTCCCAGTAACCTTAGACGGTCACAATGAAATGGAAGGGCTGAAATTATACAATAACATGTTGACAACTGAGAAACCCGAAACACAATAAGCATTTTAAAAGCTGCTTTGATTATTTTATTCCCCTTTAAACATAAAATATTAAATGTTATACACATATAGATATCCGACGCTCATACTTAAGGATACTTAGAGAGAGAATAACAAAAACCTTAATATATAGAATGAAAGGAAAAGATCAAGGAATTACCGTATAAAGGCAGTGTAATTAGCGTAAACACTTTTACGCATTTCCTCTGCAGACGCCTTCCGTAATTCTAACAAGTTTGAGCAAGCATGCTTTATCTCCTGCGACAAAAAAAAAACAATCTACCAAATTCAATGTCTCCACCATTACCAATATTATGAAAGGAATTAATACCGTCTTGTTATATAACAGACCAAATCATTTTTCCCCATTTGATCGCACAAATCATTGTGACTGACATATATAGTCGTTGTTATCTATGTATAAGATGATTTGACAATTGACATATATATGATGTGCGTTGATGAATGATAGGAAGCGGTAAAGGGCTAAAGAGAATGGAAAACAAAGGAAGAGACCTTCTCGGTCATGTTGTTGCATTTGGATTGGAGATAAGCCTCGGGGTTGAACTGCGATGATTTGAATTGCTTCAAGCGATCGCTGAGAGTGAGGTTACTCTCAAGCTCCGATACATCACCTATGCTCATTTTTGTTTCGTATAATCTGAACCCAAATGTTACCAGCGGAAGCCCAAAATCACCATTAAGCGATCATAAGATATAAAATCAAATTAAAATAAAAAAAAAGGGAAGAGTCTTAGAGGAACAAAGAGCTTAAATCGGGAAGCAGAGTCGGGCATGTTTTGCTCTTATTGGATTACAACGTAGAACTCGCTTTGTTAGTTTCAGATTTATTTTAGCCGTTATTTCTTTTACTTTTTTTTTATCACTATTTTGATAGCTGACCATATTATTTATTTATTTATTTCGGCTCGAGCTTAACTTAAAATTCTTCCGTTGATCTTTTATTTTTTATTAATTAATTTTACCATTTTAATTAAAATCACATTTTTTTATACATTTAAATTTAAATTCTTAAAAAAAATTTAACTTTCTAACTTTTGATCATATGATAACTTTTCAATTATGTTAATTAAATTTAATTGATGTATGATTAACTTATGACACAAACTCAATTAAGAACTTAAATATAAATATAAATATAAATATATATTATCATTATAATATAGAGGAAAAAGAAGATAATAAAATTTAAAATTATGCTAAAAAATTTAGCATTGAATAAACTTTGCATGTTAACAATATTATAATTTTTAATTATTATAACTACAAAAGTAACAAAACATACGCATTGAAAATAAATATTACATTTAGCAATCACATATATTTAGTGGCGGAGCTCGTGAGCCAATTCACTCCAAAAAATTTTTAAGAAAAAATTACTTTATAAAAAAATAATATAAATAGTAAATTGAGTTATTGACTCTACAAAATTTAAAATTATTAAATATCCATTTTTTTTCTTATTTTGCTTTAAAACAGGTTTTTAAATATATATACTCTAAAATTTATGCATTGCACCTTGAAATTTAGTCACGTTTTCTATAAAGTTTTAATTTAATTTGTTTAAATTCTTTTAATTTAAATTGAATCAAATTACAAAAATTTTAAATTGAATTACATCAATAAAATGAATTTTGACAACTTTGATTAACTTAAAAGTTTTCGGTCAATTAAATCCATCTCTCATTGTTATATTTAAATTAAATGCATAGTTGTTTAATTTTTTTAAAAGAAATATAATATTCATAAAAATATAAAAAATTCAAAAGCTTAATAAAAAACAATCAAGGATGGATTTGTAACAACTGCATTTATCTTTTTTTTTGTTTCCACTATATTATAACTTTTACAAATATAAATAGCTCCCGTTCAATAATCAGTGAACAATTATCTTTCTTTTTTTCCTCGCTTTTTAGTAGTATCAAGATTAAATTACTTCTAACACAATATTACAAGGACCAATTGAGTATTTAATCCATTAATATTTTAATTATTAAAAAAAATGATTCAAATTCAGTGATGTTTGAGTAGAAAATGGATAAGAAATTAATGAGGTGTTAAGAGAGAAACGGCAAGGTTTTGGCCGTCATTTTCAGTCACAAATCTTTCCTTTCTGTCTTTATTCCACTAAGATGCTAACCACGCACTTCCAACTCCCCTTTCTCCTTTTCAACAGTAATAATTAATATTTTATTAGTGGTTGTTGGATGAAAATTTAAATTTCAAAAAAGAAATAAAGAAAAAAAAGGACAAAAAGACATTTCCAACGATTATAAACTCCACCTACCGAACACAAGTGCCAAAAGCTCCCTCTTTCTTTCCATTTTCATCAATTTATAATTTATTAATAAAATATACTACTTCACATTCACATTTACATTTAGTTTTATGGGTTTTAACTCTTTTATACAACTCATGTTTTAAAGAACCAAATTCCCCAAATGTAACCTCCACATTTATTAAATAATCACTTTTATTTTAATATTTTATTTAATTTAAAATGTGCTTTTTCAAATTATTAAATTTATTTTATCACATGAGTATTTTACAAATAAATTTAATAAAAAAATTATAGATATGACAACTTTTCATACATACATTATACATGTGTAAACTCATATAAAATATGAGTCAAGACTCCATAGAATAATATATTAGTACGTGTCATCATCTAGAATTCATCCATGTGCAAGTACTATTTATATGTGAACTCATAAATTACGAATCAAGACTCAACCAACTAACTAGTGAGTGCGATGATAATAGTTACTATCATTACATACTCATAAATTTTTTTTTTAAAATGTAGCTAGTTTGTACTTGGTAACTAACAAGAAGTAAAGTTAGAAAAGGGAAAAGGACATTTAAAATAATATAATAATAATTTTGCTTACTTTTTGGGCGTAAAATTTGAAGGTTTTGTCTCGAAAAAAGAGTGGAATTTAAAATAAAATGACTTGAATTAAAAGCTCTTTCCTTTTTCCATTCTATGAAGCTCTCTCAGTCTTTCTCTTTCATTCTGTTTTTGAAGAGCTGCTTATGCATTCTCTGAATGCTTTCAGCTTAACTAAAACAAGCCAAACCTTCTGTTCTCTCCTTTCCCTGCAAATCAAATCGAGGGTTTGAGCTCTTTACCTATTTCCATAAACCCAGGCCAACGCTTTTGAGTTTTTCAAGTAAAGGATGAAGCTAGCAAAATTTGACTCGTTAGTGTCGCTGAGTCGACTTAGGCTGGTTCAGTTCTTGATGGGGGTTTTGTGTCTTTACCTTCTCTTCATGAGCTTCGAAATCCCGCTGGTTTTCAAAACCGCTTCGGCGGGCTTTTACACCGACGCATTGCCGAGACCTTTGTTTCTAGAGAGCGAAGAGGACTTCACCGACAAATCGGCGCCTGCTCGCCCGACCGATGACCCGAAACTTGTCCGTCTAGCCGGAAGCAGGACGCCGCCGCATAGAATGTGGGAGTACAAGGAAGTATCGGGTCTTCTTTTCAACGAAAGCTCTTTCGACAGCAACGCTTCTAAAGACGAGTTCTCGGTGCTGCACAAAACCGCACGACACGCCTTCGTTGTCGGCAAGAAACTCTGGGACGACCTGCAATCGCCTCAAAACAAGTCCGATTCAGAACCCGAACTGCAAAATCAAAAGCAAAATTGAACCGGATCGTGCTCGGAATCAATTTCCTTGTCCGGGTCGGAGTTCGTGAACCGGAGTCGGGTCTTGGTCATACCCTGTGGGTTAACATTAGGGTCCCACATTACGGTGGTTGGGATGCCGCATTGGGCGCATGCAGAGTATGACCCGAAAATTGTAATCTTGAAAGAAGGGGATGAGTCAGTGATGGTAACGCAGTTTATGATGGAGCTGCAAGGGTTGAAGACGGTTGAAGGCGAGGATCCGCCGCGGATTCTTCATTTCAATCCAAGATTGAAAGGAGATTGGAGCGGGAAGCCCGTGATCGAGCAGAATACTTGCTACCGAATGCAGTGGGGAACAGCGTTGAGGTGCGAAGGGTGGAAGTCAAGAGCTGATGAGGAAACAGGTCAAATTCTTTTTAATGATTTTCATTTATTATTTTCAGTCCAATTTTTTGCATGCTGACCAAGTAAATGGAGAATGTAGGTTGGAAAAAGTCTATGAATTTGCTAGTAAATGTCGGTGGTTAGTTGTATTGAAGTTGGTTGTGGTGTTGCTTTTATGATCTTGCTAGGGAGGGTGTAGTTTACAAGTTACTTATATTACCCATTCTATATATTTGCTGATTGTTACATCTTTTTTGGGGGTAGTTGATGGACAAGTTAAATGTGAGAAATGGATTCGAGATTATGACAATGGCTCTGAAGAATCAAAGGCTACATGGTGGTTGAAAAGATTGATAGGAAGAAAGAATAAGGTGGCACTTGATTGGCCGTACCCTTTTGCAGAGGGAAGGTTATTTGTTCTCACACTGAGTGCTGGATTGGAGGGTTACCATGTCAATGTTGATGGGCGCCATGTTACCTCATTTCCGTATCGAACTGTAAGTAATCCTCTTGTTATTGGCTCATCAATTCATTGAATAACATAAAGTCTTCAAATTTCTGATGACATTTACAGGGATTTGTGCTTGAGGATGCTACTGGGTTATCTCTAAAGGGTGATCTTGATGTTCACTCTGTATTTGCTGCTGCTTTGCCCACTTCACATCCAAGTTTTGCTCCACAAAAGCATCTTGAGAGGTTGAGTAAATGGAAGGCGCCACCACTTCCTGAAGGGAACGTAGAGCTTTTTATTGGCATCCTTTCTGCTGGCAATCATTTTGCAGAGAGGATGGCTGTGAGGAAGTCCTGGGTGCAACATAAGTTAATAAAGTCTTCAAAAGTAGTTGCTCGTTTTTTCGTAGCGCTGGTAAGGACAGACAAAACAGGCACAAGTTCTTTTCTTTGGAAAATCCATTTGCCTGATATATTTACCGACGTTTCTTTTTAGAATGGAAGAAAGGATGTAAATGTGGAACTAAAGAAGGAAGCAGAGTATTTTGGTGATATTGTTATAGTTCCTTACATGGATAACTATGACCTGGTTGTACTTAAGACAGTTGCCATCTGTGAATATGGGGTGAGTGAATGATCGGATGATCTGACATTGCCTACTTTTTCCCTTGCTGAAATTTTGTCATAGATGTACACGTAAAATTCAATATTGTTCTTTAGTTGTTAAAAGATCTACCCTTTATATTGTATCTTATTGTTCACAGATCCATACGGTGGCTGCAAAATACATTATGAAGTGTGATGATGATACATTTGTCCGGGTAGACCCTGTGATTAAGGAAGCAAAGAAGCTTGGAGATAGAAGCCTGTATATAGGAAATATGAATTACTACCACAAACCCCTGCGAAACGGTAAATGGGCAGTAACGTATGAGGTGTGTACTTCCTCTTGAACGCAAATCTTGAGGCTTTATTTACTTGTCATCCCCACCTTCTTTACTTTCCCTGTTCAACACCTAAAGTTCAGTGGAATTTGATATGAATAACTTATTCCTTTACATTTGCTTTCCTATATTTATCACTGCATCTTAACCATTATTTGCATTTTGATATGCTTCGTTATACCTATTCTCCTTTCTGTTATAAATTAATTCCCCTTTTAGATGAGAAATTTATTTCTCATTTTTGACTGATGCTACATGGAACATGAGTATGAATATTGTAATTAGTAAATATTTTAGGCACAACTAACGTTTACCCGTTTGATTACTTTGGTCCTCAACCTTCAAATTTTAGTCAAGTTGCATTTTTCGGGTAGAAAAGCTTATTGAACTGTTAAAATTTTTTAGCAACACTGATGTGACAGCTCATGTGGCAGTCCTCATTACTTCATGAAATTTTTAAAAAATAATAAAAATTATTTTAAAATTTAACAATTTTTTTAAAAAATATATCCAAGCCAACATCGAAGTGCAGGTAGACTGCTATGTGAGCTGCCACATCATTGTCATTAAAATTTTAATAGTTCCGTCAGCTTCTCTGGAAAAAAAAATACAATTTAACTAAAATTTGGAAGTTGAGGGCCAAAGTGATGAAAAAAATAGGGCCGAAGTGACAAAATAGATAAACATTGTGCCAATATATTATTGATAGTTTTGAACTTGCTCTGAGTTGGTGGCATGCAGAACTGAAAATGTTTTCTTATGATCAATCTAAACTGGTTTGCCTTGTAAAAAAAAAAATGTAAACTGGTTTTAAGTTGAGTTTAGTTGTATATAGTACGAAACGTGCCTTACCTTTCTGTAATTCACTGTGACTACCTACCCGTTCTTCTGAGTGGAGAACGATCCACAAATATAGTTTCCTTGCATGATTAAAATCATCAGTTCTTAACATCGGCTGTTCTTTAGCTCTGCAGAATTTTGGGATTCTTATCTCTTCCTTGTGCCAACTGACTCTAGTGATTATCTCTTTAATTATCACCTTGACAATAACTATTACTGCATTTTTTTCCTTACGTGCAGGTCAACATCATTTGTTCATATCAGTCTGTTAATAACATAATTTCTACTTTGTGATTTTCAGGAATGGCCAGAGGAAGAATATCCTCCCTATGCTAATGGTCCGGGGTACATAGTTTCATCTGATATTGCGCAATTTATTGTGGATGAGTTTGAGAATCACAAGTTGCGAGTAAGTCACCTATTTATTTTAATTCTCAGTCCTTGCTCTTTGTATATGTGTGTGCATGGTCGTTAACGAACAAACATCGGATTCAATTTTAGTTTAGTAAAACCATTGAGCTACACGTTGCAGCTATTCAAGATGGAAGATGTGAGCATGGGAATGTGGGTGGAAAAATTCAATAGTTCAAAAGCAGTGGAGTACCAACACAGCTTGAAGTTTTGCCAGTTCGGATGCATCGAGGATTATTACACTGCGCATTACCAATCTCCTAGACAAATGTTATGCATGTGGGATAAATTACGAAAACAAGGAAGGCCCCAGTGCTGCAACATGAGATGACCCATTAAACAGAAGAAAATCAATAGACAATTTTCACTTACAATGTGGGTAAGTTTGAGAAAGGAAAACAGAGACATAAATTTTGCGGTCATGGTAAAAATCTCTGTATATATACGGGGAGAATTGCTTACCCCCCCCCCCCTTTAAAAAGAAAACAATTAATAAGTTTGGCCATTTTGTCTGACCTTCCAAAGAGGGTAAAGGAATCTTATATGCGAAGCACACCAACTTTGTAATTGAGATGACGCGTGTAATTTAAGGAAGATAACCCAAATCCAATCCCACTAGTTCATGGGATGACATGTAGACGTCTGCTTTCATTAAATTACTGAATTTGACCACATTCAAACCAAAGCGCTGACCTCTATCTCGAGCCAATGGACGTTCACAACTTGGAAGGACTTTTCGTTAGGGTTAATATCGAGATCTATGGGAAGGATCATGGACATTGACATTGGAAACAACACATCAATTTACAGTTCTTTGTTTTCAGGTTGTTTGTAATTAACTAGAGTTTTTTAAGGATTAAGTATTGTTTTCTGCATGACCTAGTGATACGTGGTGGCTCCCCTCCTTGTTCAGCTTAGGTCTCTTCTAGGCTTAAAATTCATTGTATGGGCTTAGACTTATGGTCTTTTCATAATTGGTGCTATATAAATTTTGCATATTCATTTTTTTCTTGGGTTTTTCATCCAAACTCTTCAATTTGTGGGTTGGTATTAAGTGTATATAAATGAAGGAGAGAATAAAAGCGGAGGCATCCTTTTATCACTCACTTTTTTCTAGGGTTCGCCATGGAAGCCATTACTATCAAAAATAAAGAAACAGCCTTTACAGTGAAAGCGATTCTGTTCCAGTGGATAACGAGGGATCTTATTCCATTTACCCCCTTTATTTTTTCTTGTCTTTTAGCTACACCTTCCTTCAACTTGGAATTTTAATCACTTTTTACATATGGACTCCCCTGCTCTACATATCAAATGCAACTTACTTCATCACCAAGGTAATCCCCTTTGTGTACAATAAGAAAGGTAACTGTCATTTTGCACATTTCTTGAGTTCACTAAAAACCATGCCTTTAATGTAAAAAAGCAACTAAATAATAATATTTAAGGCACTGGTTAAGAAAAGCAAATCCTTCTTCCTTTTATGTGTTGAAAGCAAATAATAACATGTAATAAAAGCAATTTTTCCCAATTTTGACAAGTTGAGTTTTTGGTATCTCACATTGCGAAAGTTAACAAAAGCAACGTAAAACTTGCAGCACTAAATTTAACTCATTTTGGAAGTTGGAATCTTGCCCTTCTTTGATTGGTGCCTATAGCAGGACCATAGCCAGTATCCATGCCAGTGGATAGACCAACAAAGTTCCTGCAACCATTTAAAGATCACAAAACCAAAGATGTCATGTGCTCGGCTTTTAGTTCTAGTATCGATATTAAACACTGAAAGCAAAGTAAAGATGTAAGTTATGGAATAAATACCCGTCTGCGATGGGAGTAGCCTCAGCCCATTATTAAACGATGATACAAAGAAACAAGTAGAGGTGGTGTTTATGCCATTAGGACAGTTGCAAATAAATGAATTGTAGCTTCCGGTGTATCCACAGGCACCGCTGCTTTTCTCACAATCCGCGCATGCGTTCGGGTAGTCATTATAAACGTTGAACTTATATTTAAGCGATATTCCGTACTTCCAGTTATCAGGGTTTGATTCTTGGCCACTGAAGCTATAGAACGCGGAATACGAAGAGCATTGCAGCTTCGGTAAATTGAATTCGAACGAGGGGCCGAGATCTACCGGTGTGTATATGCAACATGTGGATATTGGGAGATTGAGCATGCTAATTGCCCTGCAAGAGTACAAGTAACTACAAATGGGAGCACCTTGTTTGTCACATAGAGGAACAGCACTACTGTTATCAACATTATAGCTGTTGGATCTGAAAATGGGTGACGAAGTGGTGGAGCAGTCAAGGAGAGTGAATACGTTGTCGTCCGTGAAAGAAAAGGGTGCGTCCCAATCTAGGCCGAAGCCTTTGCTCGGTTGAGAGCAACCGCAAGTCGACATCGAAGGATCCGAGATGTATATGACTTGGTTGCTGTAGTCTATGTTGGTTATGGGATAGTTTCCGGTGTGTGTTGTCAAGGTGAGTTTTTGTTGGTCGCAAGTTACATACTGTTGAAAGCGCGGATCACCGCAGCCAGGGCCGGTTCCAAAGGGGAACTTGATGGGGAGATTGCCACAGGTTCTCTGGCAGGCCTGAGATGAGACCAAGGAGGGAAGAAAGATCAAAGAGAGCAAGGGGAGGAGAGTGATGGACGAGTGATGTTTTAGCTTCATTGTTTCGGCTAAGCTTAGAGAATTGGAGAGGGAAACTAGAGATGCTTTATGTTGGAGTGGGATTGGTATATATTGTAATGAGCATGCATCCACGAAATGAATGAGAAGGTGGTTTTAAAGAGCGGTTTTTTTCTCGAAAATTTATAATTTGATCATCTTTTATCCCGACAACTTTAACATAAAATTTATGAATTCGACCAAAGTTTCTATGAATGGATGGATGGATGGGTAGAAGGAAGCATCTTGTACTTTATGTTTTAAGGGATTCTTTTTATGACTTTCGGTGTGAGGCTGGCTAGCTTTTAGGATCATTCACTTTTCCCTGTAGATGCCTTGTTATTCTCAAGTATTGCTCCCGTTGCTGTGTAATGATGACTAGGTTTTCTATGCACTTTTAAAACTTCTATTTGTCGATTCAAGAAATTTTTTTCTTTTGAAAAAAAAAAGAGAAAGTAAAGAAGTTGATTAAAAGATTAATTAACGTATGGTAACATATTTCCATATTATCAGTTGATTAAAAACAAGGAAATTGAGTGTGTTTGTATGTGTTGGTGTACATGGGTAACTAAGGACCCTGGTTGTCAAGAGGTTGATCTGGCATTTTATTGCGGGGGGGATACGTTGACCCTAGACTTTGTTTACTCTGGGCATTTAATGTGCACAATACGATGTTACTCATTCCAGTTTAATTTTCTTTTATATATATATGTAGTTTGATGCATTGATCCATATTCATAGGAAAGATGACAGAAATTTCATATACATGAAACATAAACAAATAAATAAATCAAGTACAGAATCTCTCTTACAACACTGTCTAGAAAAGGTTTAGGCTTAATCAACACTACACTACACTTAACAAGAAGAATATTAAGAGTAAATTTTTTTATATATATTCCATTTCATTACGGGCATCTTTTCCATAACAAAGACAGCTAAATCGATAAAGACAAGCATTTGTATTTAGTGTTGAAATATATGGCTAGTTATCGAAAGCTCTTTTGCCTTAGGGATGTCTTGTTGATGCCATGATGTATAAATTTGAGACAAACGATTAATAAATCTGCAAGGGCACCTTTGATTGTATTGCTTCTACCTAACCCTCCACCCAGAAAAGAAGGGTAGCCATTGAACACGGTTAATAAAGTTGCTGCATGATTTTCAGCACTTAAATTGTCTTTCTCATAAAAATAACAGAAGCAGAATCATATACGTATAATCAAATCCTAGAAACCACTAAAAAGTCGAAGCTTGTTAACATAGATGAAGAAGGGAATCTTTCTTTTCCACTCTTTAATTGAGATTTGGAATCGCCATATTCCATCACATGGGACCTACCAGAAATAGTTAAGATTGATCATCAAAGTTTGGTCCACTGAAACCAAAATACAACTATAAGGCATCTGCATTAGTATGTTAGCAGAAAAAGAGAGATATATTAATAGTTTAAAAGTAGAGAGTGGAGACAATCTTTTGCTTTAACAACAGCATTAATGGGTGTTGTGTGGTGGTGTAGGGCAGATCCGACTGGTTTCAATCTTATTAATTAGCATCAATATATTCTTACTTTGTATTTAGCAATGCATGTGTGTTGCTGCTGATGAAATAGTGACAGACTTTAATGTTAAGTGTTGATCAGTTCCTAGAGACATATTACTTAAAAGTGATATTAAAAAGAAAAAAAGGACCTGCAATTAATAAGTTATTTTAAGCAAAATTATGTATTCAACGTAAAAGTTACTTCTCATAAAATTATCATTAATTAATCTTCAATCAATGTTTATATGTTTAGCAATCAAGTACGGGGAAATACTTGCCTATATTAGAGCTCACTCTTATCGGTTCTTGATCATTTTACTTTTCATTGGTGGAGTTATATGTATTTCTAAGTTGTAAAGGATTTGGTATTGAGCTCGAAATTAAGAGTTCTAACATCGAAAAATTGATTAATAAATGATATGTCATTCTTGTAAAAAAGAAAGTTAGATTGAAGATTTGAATGTCGCATGTTCTATCCACGCTCATTGCAAACTTTTTTTGCTCGTTCAGAAATTCTCTTGGTGCCTAATAGCATGTCTATCAGAGTTTGAAAGATTTATTGTGTTTCTCTTTTGTTTTTGGTGGATTCTTTTCAGTATTCTTAATTGTTTTTAATTTTGTTATTGATTTGATTTAGAATCTTTTACTGTTTTCATTCTTTGGATTTGCAATGACAGTGACAAAAGAAGTTTTGATGACAAAGGGGGCATTGCAACTCTCCATAGACCAGAAGATGTTTAGTGCTGATCAGTGCTCCAATTCGTTCCACAAGTTTCAAATGGTGTGGTTACTGTTGAACCTCCATATGAGGTTTTTGAAGATGGTGAGAAGGCTTGGCAACATTCATTGATGGTGCAATTTTTGGATGAACCATCAAATTTTAGTTATCTTCAAAAGACTTTGAATCTACTCCAGAGAAAATCTGGTAATAAGCTGTAAAAGTAACATAATTTAATCTCATTCTTAATGTGTTTTTGGATGATTAATTATGTAAATTAGTGGATTCGATGCTCTTAATCCTTTAAATTCATGTTTCTATACTTAGGAGAGCATTTGGGAGCGAAAGGAGAGAAAAACGAGACAAAATCGGAAAAATAGAGCTGTTTCCAAGATCTATACGTCTTGGGCATTTCCACATGGGCTGGCCACACGCCCATGTACCAGCCCGTGTCGATATCGTACCTTGCTTCCCAAATACGCGAAAAAACCTAATTTTTAGGCTTTCTGAGCATTCTAAAGTCTATAAATACCAATTAGAAGAAGACCTAAAGGGGCACTCAGAGAAAATCGAAGAAAGCACTCGAGGAACGCCACTGGAATTAACTCGGAAGTGGATCTCCCTCAAGATCGAAGATCTCTATTTAATTTCTTTCGAAGTTTTATTGAGTTTCTTTATGTCTTGTGGTTATTCTAATATTGAGATGTTTTCATTTAGGATTATGAACTAAATTCCCTAGATACCTAGGGAAGATGAAACCTATGATGAATCTTATTATTTGATTTCTGATTTACGCGATAAATAGTTGATTCTTGTTCTCAATTATTTATGCTTATTACTTGTTTTAATATTTCTGAGATATTAATTCAAGTTTAATGTGCTTATTTCAGTGGAGCAAAAGTCCATGTTTAAGAGTAGATCTAGCATAATTGAGTGGAGTTGCATGTAATCCTAGAAATAGGACGACATAAATCTATCGGATTAGAGTAAAATTTAATAGGGGAATCCATAGATCAAGTTAATGCGACAATAGGGGTTTTAATTAGAAAGAGATTTCAATTAATCAACCTAGAGTCAGTTGTTCTTACTCTCGAAAGAGATATTAACATAATTTAGGGATTTCTACGGATCAAGACATAAGTGAATAAATAGTTTAATTCAGATTCATAATAATAGGTGAAGTCTAGGTGGATTCTTTCCTGGGTATTGTCTATCTTATTGGTTATCTTCAATTATTTTCCTATTTCATTCTCTGTTGCTTCTTAGTTAATTAGTTTAGTAATTTTAGATTAAAAACAACCACTCCAATTTGTCGGCTAAATAATAGGAAAAAAGTAATTACTAGTACTTTTAGTCCTCGTGGATACAATAGTCTCTACTCACCATAACTATACCATTGTTCGATAGGTGCGCTTGACTTAGTCGTATTTATAGTTTAGTGACTATCAAGTTTTTGGCGTCGTTACCGGGGATTAATATATTAGGAACACTTGATTTTTAATAATTTGGCCATTTATTTTTATTGCATTTTATTTTTGTTTTTAGTTTAATTTTTGTTTTCTAATTTTTCTTTTACTTGCTTCTAGCAAGTCCCTTTAGTTTATGACTAGAAGAAACCCATCGGACCATTATTATTTGACAGTGAGATGAAAAGTACAGCTCGCAGAAATCGTAGAGAAAATCGTAGAGAAACAAGGCAGAGTCGACAGAGTATAATAAATGAACAAGAGGACATTATTATCATTACTGAGGAGATGGGTGATAATCAGAATAATCAGCTACCTCTTGCAGTTGCTACAAATCTAGATCCTGTTCCTCGTACTATGTACGATTATGCCAAACACACTCTAACTGGGGCTGAGTCGAGTATTGTGAGACCTACCATTGTTGCAAATAATTTCAAACTAAAGCCAAACACTATTCAGATGGTACAACAATTTGTTCAGTTCAATGGTTTGCAAGACGAAGATCCAAATACTCATTTGGCTACTTTTCTGGAAGTTTGTGATACTTTCAAGATAAATGGTGTTTCTGACGCCATTCGCCTACAGTTATTCCCTTTTTCATTGAGGAACAAAGCTAAACAGTGGTTGAATTCTTTACCACGAGGTTCTATCACTACATGGGATCAAATGACCGAGAAATTCCTACTAAAGTACATCCCACCGGCTAAGATGACCAAGTTGAGGAATGATATCTCTTCCTTTGTTCAAATCGACTTAGAAACCTTATATGATGCATGAAAAAGGTATAATGATTTATTGAGAAGGTTCCCTCATCATGGGTTACTTTTATGGCTACAGGTTCAAACCTTCTATAACGATTTGATTCCCTCAACTAGATAGTTAATCGACGAAGCAGCTGATGGTACATTGAATAATAAAACACCCGAAGTAGCTTATGAGTTTATAAAAGAGATGTCACTGAATAATTATCAGTGGCAAGTCATGAGGATGAAGCCGAATAGAGTAACCAATATTTTCAATCTAGATTCGGTCACCATGTTATCGAATCAGGTAGAACGATTAAATAAGAAAATTAATAATTTTTATGTTTCTACGCAGGTACATCCAATAATGTAATGCGATACAAATAGAGGTGGAATGAACAATCCAGAATGTTTACCCTTTTCTCCTAGCACAGAGAACGAACAAATCAATTATATGGGTAATAATTCTAGGCCTCAAAATAACCCTTATAGTAATTACTATAATGCAAGTTAGAGGAACCATCCCAATTTCTCTTGGGGTGGTAAAGGAAATCAAAGAGCACAACCCCCTCCATGCTTCCAATAATAACCTTACCAACAAGAGAAGAAGGCGAACCTTGAGGAGATGTCAACGAAGTTTATCTCAGTGTTAGAAACCTGCTTTCAAAACACTGAAGCAGCACTTAAAAGTCAGCAAGTGTCAATTCAAGAGCTCGAAAACCAAATAGGTTAACTTGCTAAGCTAATCTCAGAAAGACCACAAGGTAGTTTGCCTACCAATACCGAAACTAACCCAAGAGAGCATCTTCATGCAATTACTATTCGAGATAAAGAAGGGTTAGTTGAATTTGAATCAGAACTGAGGCAAGAAAGTGTGGTAAGTAATGGTAAGGTTGAGGCCAGAATGAGCAAGAACCAGTTGGTAAAGAATATAAACCTCGAGTGCCATATTCTAACGCGACAAAGAGAGACCACATGAACGACCAATTTGGTAAATTTCTTAAACTTCTGAAAAAATTACATATTAACTTACCGTTTATTGAAGCTCTTTCGCAGATGCCCAATTCCGTTAAATTTTTAAATGAGCTTTTGGTGAACAAAAGGAAGTTAGATGATTCATCGCATGTGGAACTAAACACAGTTTGCTAGGCTATATGACAAAATAAACTACCCAACAAATTGAAAGATCCAAAGAGTTTTACTATTCCTTGTTTAATTGGTAATTTGAATATTAATAATACTTTGGTTGATTTAGGGGTTAGTATTAATGTTACGCCTTATAAAATGTTTAAACAATTAGGTCTTGGGAAACCCAAATAAACTAGGATGATTATTCAACTAGTAGATAGATCAGTTAGATTTCCTAGGGGTATAATTGAAGATGTTCTTGTATTTAGACATGGATGAGGATAGTGACGTACCTTTAATTTTAGGATGACCCTTTTTAGCAACTGCTAGAACTATTATTAATGTTGGTATAAGTGAATTAATACTTCATGTAGGTGACGAAACAATTACTCTCCAAGCTCGTGATTCTGTTAAGACATCTAGTGATCGAGATGCTTTTACAAGTTCTATTAATATGAGTAACCATGTGGCTCAAACTTCTTTGCAGGAAACCCCTCGGAAAAACGTGATAGAGCCACATTCCAGTCCATGTGACCAAAACAGAATGACTCATGAAGAACGAATGTTACAGATCAATGAACTAGGTGAATGGCAGACATATGTCAATGAGAAACCGATAATACACGATGCGAAGCCAAAGCAATTCCATGATGAGCATGTTGATGTAACAAACCAATTTAAGGTTAGAGACAAGGTACTGTTAGATAAAACGGATCCTCGAATGGCCACTTCGAATCTTGATGCAAACGAATCAAATCCCCTTTACGGTACTGAACATCTTTCCATACGGTACAATCGAGGTAACTAATTCTGAACTTGGCACATTTAAAGTAAATAGTACTCGTGGGTTTTCGGAGTTTAGTTTGTATATCCATCTTTTGTACTCTTCGTTCTTTTTCCATTATAATAAAATTATCTTTGCTTGTGATTTTTTATCCTTTTTGGAGGGGTTCTTCCACGTTAAATTTCTGCGTTCAATTTCTCAAATTTTTCTGCTATTTTTTTTGTTGCTTAATCAGGTCGATCCCAATAAGTGGTATCAAAGCTAGTTCAATTTTCATGGACCAGCCCATTCACAGATGACAGCAACAAGGTTTGAAATTAAAAAGTTCGCTGGTAAGACAAATTTCAATCTGTGGCAATTCAGATGATGGAAATTCTAGTTCAAACCTTATTTTGATCATAGAATTGATAAAGAGAAAGAAGAGCTTCAACTCCGCGAACCACAGTGACCATGCGAATACAAGGTAAGTCGAGCTTAGACTTTAAATAAGTGCTTCTTGGGAGCCAACCTGAGTGTTAGCACTGCTAATTTTCTTAATCTTATTTCATGTTATTTTTAAAATTAATTAATTTTCAAAAAATATTTAAAAAAGATGTGGGTTTTTTACCTATACAGCCTGACCACACTGGTGTGTGGCACACACGGCCTAACCACACAGGCCCATCCCAGGCCATGTGTATAATAAGGGGTTTGACAGTGAGTTACAAGGCATGGAGATATGGTTATGTGACCCATACAGTCTGGACACACAGGCGTGTCCTAGGTTATGTGAAACTTGGAGCTAATTTTTTCAATTTTATTCCAAGTTAGCGAGTTACACAGGTAGAAGACATGACCGTGTGAGAGACACGGCTAAGCCACACGAGCATGTGGGATCTTATACGGATGTGGAAGAAGCCAAGGAGATCACACATAGCCGATCCACACGGGCGTGAGAGAAGCGAAGGAAATCACACACGGCCGTGTGGCACGGGTGTGTCCATGGCTATGTGAAAACTAGGTTAATTTTTAATTGCACACGGGCTGAAAATATTCCTCACGACTATGTCACACGACCATGTGGCCCAACCATTTCCTTTATCAATTTGTCTTTTCTTCTTCCCCAACCAAGCCACCCTTTTTATTTTATTTATTTATTTATTTATTATTATTTGTTATATTTATTTATTTTTATTATACTAATTTTTCTTATACTTAGATTTTAAATTTATTTTAATTTTTCTACTATTTCTATTATTTTTAGTATTTTTTTACTATTATTATTATTACAATTACCTTTAAGTTTATTAGTATCATTGAGTTTATTATTAATATTCGTTTTATTTTTTATTTTATTTTTTCATTTACCTTTCTTTTTAATATTGTTTTAGTTGATTTATTTTTTTTATTTTCTTAAACTTATTTTAATTATTATCTTTTGAAATATATTTTTATGGTTGTTTCTAATCGAGTTATAACCCCCTTAATCTTCTTTATTATTTATGTTTATTTTCTTATTAGTTTGCTCGGAATCATGCGTTACATTTAGATTTTACTACAATTCCACTTTTCACTATTTTAGGGATTTCATCCAATATTCAGAGCAGTTTCAGTTTTCTTGCTCTCTTATGATATTCTGTTTATTTCCTGATTATATTTGTTTGTACATTGAGGATAATGTACATCTTAAGTGTGGAGAGGTTATTTATATAATTATTAGAAAATCCCTAAATTATGTCTTGTGTTTTAAGTAATTTTCTCATACTTCTATTAGAATAAATTTTTATCGATTTGAGATTTTTATTGATATATTTTGGATTAATTTGTAGATAATTGTGTATTGGTTGATTTAAACTTGAAGACATGAGAGAATCAAGCATGATAGGCTATGTTTCAGAAATTAAAATTTTTAGGTTATTTCTTTAAATTGAAGTATTATTTTGAAGTTTGAGATTTGCAAGATTGAAATAAAAAAACCATGATTTTTTGTGAGATTTTGAGCCTTTAGAGCATACATTTTTCTTACTCATTTTATTATTGGTTATGCGTGTGTCAATTTGATTTGTTATTCTAGAACTTGCGTCGATTATACATGTCGAGACCACACATTTTGATTTGATACATTGAGATGATAAAGACACTTAGGTTTTAACCCACTTATCTCATAAAAAGCCTACTTACATAATTAACCCTTAGTGAACCTCGTTGAGCCTAACACACCGTTTCTTAAATTAAAAATTAATGTTAACCCATAACTCATTTTTTGTTCGTTGAGAATTTTTCCCATTTTATTGACTCCTTTTTTTGTCGAGATTTGATTTGGTTAGTTGCCTAACCATGCTCTTTTGTTTGATTTGACAAATTATTTCTTATTGTTAAAAAAAAAAGAAATTGAAAAAATATATATATTTACATTTTGATTATTATTTAGTTCTATGAGCTTAAACAGTTAAATTCATATTTTGAGAAAAAACTTGTTTTCTTATTCTTGAATAGTTCTTGATTTATGCACTTGTTTTTAATTCAGTATTTGTTCTTTTTCTAGTTTGGTAATTTATCAATTCGATCTCGATTTTAATCATATTTTTCAACCTTTCTCCACACCCTTGATCTAAGCCCTATTACAACCTCTTAAAGACCTTTTGATTTGTGTATCATATCATTTTATAGTGGTGGAGATTTGATTTTCATGCAAGCCTATAGTAATAATTTTTCATGTTTGGCTATTGAGTGTTATTCTTGAACCTTAAACACTTTGAGTTATTTGAGTGAATCTTTAGTGAGGATGTTGATTCTTGTCAATTTTGAATTAAAGGTAATTACTTAGATAAGGAGAAACACCTATATTTTCGTGTTTAAAAATTTTAGCTTGGATTGTTTGAGACTTAAGTGCTCTTTTAGTTGAATTACCAATGCATAATTATTTATGGATTATTTTGAGACATTATTGATGGGAATTACAAGTTAAGAAATATTATTTTTAATGTGAGTTAAGGATTTTGCTTGAGGACAAGCAAACGCTTAAGTGTGGGGATATTTGATAAGCTGTAAAAGTAACATATTTTAATCTCATTCTTAATGCATTTTTGGATGATTAATTATATAAATTGGTGAATTTGACGCTCCTAATCCTCTAAATTCATGTTTCTATACTTAGGAGAGCATTTGGGAGAGAAATGAGAGAAAAATGAGCCAAAATCGGACAAATAGAGCTGTTTTCAGGATCGACATGGCCTGGGCATTTCCACACGGGCTGGCCACACGCCCATGTGCTAGCCCGTGTCGATATCATACCCTGCTTCCCAAATACGCAGAAAAACCCAATTTTTAAGCTTTCTGAGCATTCTACAATCTATAAATACCAATTAGAAGAAGACCTAATGGGGCACTCAGAAAAGATTGAAGAAAGCACTTGAAGAACGCCATTAGAATCAACTCGGAAGCAGATCTCCCTCAAGATCGAAGATCCCCATTTAATTTCTTTCGAAGTTTTATTCAGTTTCTTTATGTCTTGTGGTTATTTTAACTTTGAGATGTTTTCATTTAGGATTATAAACTAAATTCCTTAGATACCTAGGGAAGATGAAACCTATGATAAATCTTATTATTTGATTTATGATTTACGATTTACGCGATAAATACTTGATTCTTGTTCTCAATTATGTATGCTGATTTCTTGTTTTAATATTTCTGATATATTAATTCAAGTTTAATATGCTTATTTCGGTGGAGCAAAAGCCCATGTTTAAGAGTAGATCTAGCATAATTGAGTGGAGTTGCATGCAATCCTGAAAATAGGACAACAAAAATCTACCGAATTAGAGTAAAATCTAATAGGGGAGTATCCATAAATCGCGTTAAAGCGATAATACTGGTTTTAATTAGAAAGATATTTCAATTAATCAAGCTAGAGTTAGATGTTATTTCTCTCAAAAGAGATATTAACATAATTTAAGGATTTATACGGATCAAGACACAAGTGAATAAATCGTTTAATTTAGATTCATAATAATTGGTCAAGTCTAGGTGGATTTTTTCTTGAGTATTGTCTATCTCATTGGTTATCTTCGATTATTTTTCTATTTCATTCTCTGTTGTGTTCTTAGTTAAATTAGTTTAGTAATTTTAGATTAAAAATAATCACTCCAATTTGTTAGCTAAATAATAGAAAAATGGTAATTACTAGTACTTTTAGTCCTCGTGGATACGATATTCCTTACTCACCATAACTATACTATTGTTCAATAAGTGCACTTGCCTTAGATGTATTTATAATTAATTTAGTGACCATCATCTTTATGTGGTGCAATTTAACAGTGATGTAACTAGGTATTGGGTTTTAAATCAATGACCTTGGTGCATTTATAATAAACCTTTTATTGTAAAAAAGAAAGAATCAAGCATGAAGAGATTAGATTTTGATATGTGTAAATTACCTATTTGGGTTTATCTCTGTCATGTCCCATTAGAGCTTTATATGAAACTAAGACTGAGTTATATTGCAAGTGCTCTTGGTTTACTTCTTTATATGGACAGTATCATGGCTTATTTCTACTTCTATTGATGCCAAATTAAAGGATGATTCTACTTATGATGTTCTAGTTGATGTATCTTAGATGCCCAAAAGATGGTTTAAATTCTCAACTTTTGGACATGAGGATAAATCTTATTTGTAAAGAAATGGGTTCCTAATAATGGAAAAGAAGTAAAGGTCTTAACTTCTAATGGGGAGCATAATGATGCTATAGTTATTGAGCTTAGTAGTGTGAGAGGTAAGGCTTGTTCCCCTCAGAAATCAAATGATTCAAAAAGAAATAAGAAAAAGAAAGGTTTATTGGTGGGTTCATCAAACAAGTTTTCTTTATTAGAAGAAGTGGACATTACTGACACAGTATCTGGTATGGAAGAAACTTCAATAGATCAAATAGGTATTAGTGAATCTAAATCTCTCAAGAAGCCTAGGGCTGTTGTTGTAGAGGTTGCTAAGCTAATAAAGGGACTTAAAAATAGGGGAAAAAGAGGCCAAATTGATAAAGGGAAGAAATCTACTAAGGTAGTTCTATCTACCTCAGGTATGAGACCATCCTCTTCTTTGCAATAAAATAGATTGTTTGGAATGTAAGGAGGATGAACGATCCTCTCAAGCAAAGAAGTACTATAGATAGGGTCAGCAAACTTAAAATAGATGTTATATGTTTGATAGAAACTAGAATAAAGAGTAATTTGCAGCAGATTGTTGATAAACGATTTCGAGGTTGGTATTTTTTGCATAATCATAATGAAGCTGATAATGTTAGAATCTTAAATTTTTTGGCAATGTAGCATGTTGTTGAGCCTTGCTACCGGTACAGATCAAAGTATTACTTGTGAATTTTGTGTTCAAGCAAAGCATGGGTTTTGTACTGCTATATATAGAATGAATGAGGGCATTACTAAAAGAATATTATGGAATTATTTTGTTGATTTGCAATTATTATATGTGACAAGCCTTGGTTGCTTGTTGGTGACTACAACCTCATAGAAATCTTAAAGAAAGTTATTTTTGCTCCAATGATTTTATTAGGTTAAAAGAGTTTAATAATTTTATTATTATTTTTTAATTTCTACTTCTGTTGCATTAGTATATTCATTAATAGAAGTCTAATTAATTGGTAGATCTTCAACTAATTATTAATTTCAGAATTTTTTGTCTAAATTTTAAGATATAACATTCTTCTATCAAAGAATCTATAATAGAGTGCTTTTATTGGATTTTTAAATATTTTATCTAATAATACCGCTATTATTGGTATATCATGTGCTTTTCTAAATAATGTTCTTATAGATATGATTTTAATTCTCAAATGTATATATATCTAATTTGGGGATATTTCTTTTTAGTCCTCTTAATTTTGTCTTTAGTAAATAGTGAGATTCCTGTTAATCTGCCTCTAGTATCTTTGGTAACTGTATTACTAATTATTTTTTCTATATGTCTTTGACACCATATTTTATATTTATATTTTTATAATTTTCTTCTTTAAAAATATGGTTTTTATTAATCTTTTCTATCATTTCATCAGAAAAGTCTTTTTCTTCTCCAATTATATTTCCTAATTTGATATCTTGTTATTCATTCTTAGGTATTTCTTCTAACTGATTATTAGAACTACTACCTATATTGAACATAAATATATATTCTTCATCATTTGTATCAGAACCTGTTTATGATATTAATTCATATAGTATTTCCTCAGGATTTATTTCCTCTTCTGAACATATTTCTAAATATTGTTCTTCAAGTGTTTTAATCATTTTTCTTGCACCTATTCCCTTACTAGGACAATTTGGTGCTATATGACCTTCTTTATCACATATCAAATAAGTTCTCTTTTTATTATAAAGAGAATTTTTCTTATTTCCTTGTTTCATATAACTAGCTTATATCTTCTATTTTTCTTTTTATATTTTCTATAAGTATTTGGACATACTGATTTACATCCAAATTCCCATTCATTTTCTAAAATTTTTGTACAATGTTTATTATTTAATTTATGATTAACTTGTTTAGAAACTTTTACTTTGTAAACAATAACTAGTTATTCTTTCTTTTGCAAAATTAATTCTATTTCCTATAGGATCTATGATTTTTGAATTCACACCAGATATTTTACTATGTTTTTCTAAATAAGAACAGTATTTTTTATACAAATCTCATCCCAATGAAGAAATTTTTTTTAGAAAATCTTCTAGACATCTGATATCACACAATTTAATTTTTGACAATACATAACTAGACAAACTATCTTGATCTTTTTTTTATCAGTATAGCCACAAAATTCTATTTTTAGAATATAAGTTAACCCTTTTAATACATCTTTAGGAGTTTAAATTTGGTTGATTAACTGCTCTTTTTGTTCTTTTCCTTTTTTTGATTCTTCCCATCTTCTTAGGAATTGTAGAACATTTCCTTGAAGTGTTATAACAAAATAATTTAAAATTTTTTTTTTTGACCACGTGTTGTTGTTAACAACTATAGTCATAGACTATGCCCATTCATCTATGGTTTTTTCATAGTTTGTTATAAGAATATTAGTTGGATCTAAATATATTCTTCCTTGAGCAACATTTCTTTTATTTAGATCATCTATCCTATGTGGGACAGGTTGGGTAGACGATTCTTCTAAATTTTCATATTTTATTTCGTTAGTAGCAATATTTTCGGTTTGATTACCAAAAATTCTTGTTATATTTTCAACTTGTTCATTTTTTTTATTAAAGGATCTTAAATAATCATCTTTTAAAGATCCATATCTAATTTTATTTTTCCATTAGGATCTTGATTTGTTTGATTAGTATCCATTGGTTCTGATATTTCTATATTTTCTTTTTCATTTGTTGAAGTATTTTCTTCATCAGATTTATAACTTGTAACATTTATGTCTTCTAAGTCTATAGAATTATTAGAATTATTAGAACTACTACTACTATTTGTAGTATGATAGTTTAACATATAATGATAATTGAATAATACAAATAGGTATTTATGTTTTTTTATAAAGTTGTTCTATTAGTTTTAGATATTCTATTCTTTCATTTTTATCAGATGTCTTAAAAAAATTTATTCTTCCAATGTTATATAAGTTGTTTATAGGATTAGAAATCATATTGTTGTTGATAAGTATAATTTCTTTTCTGCTTTTCAGATTTTTTTATGATTTTTATTTTTGGAAGATGATTTTTCAAAGGAAGTGTCTTCTTCTTCTGACAAAACTAATATTATGTTACTAGGGAAAGATTGTATGAAACACTGATGCCACGTCATCTGTATCACTTTTCCAATAGTTTTATCCTACATTATCATTTTCATCCTAAATTTTAATATTTTGATCCTGAAAAAAAAGTCAAATCTAAATTAAAATCTTAAAATTCAGGATGAAATTACTAATATGGCATAAAACTATTGGAGATGACCTCATATTATCTCAGCCACCATTTCAACCTTTTAGGTTAAAAGAATCCTAGTAGACATGGAGAGTTTGGTAGACATTTTAACAGCCAAGGCCTTTCACAAGATGGGTCTCAGGGACAGAACATTAATGAAAGCTAGCCCAGTATATGGTTTTGCCAAACAGCCAATCACGGTCAAGAAATCTATCACCCTCTCAATGGTATTGGGCGATGAACATACGGTCATAAAGATGATTGACCTTTTAGTGGTAAACCATCTGACTGCATATAATGCAATCTTCTGGTAGGCCAATAACATGAATGGCCAAGATGGTTGTGGCCATTTTCTATATGATGGTAAAATTCCCAAAACCCTCAAGGGAAGGGTACTTGAAATGTAACTAGCTAAAGGCTTGAGCCATATCATTTTCCTGAGGCTTACAAAAGAAATGATAGCTCTTTCTCCTCTTCTTCTTGCATCCTAGAACCAAGTTCGACAAAACTCATCGGTTGGGGTGAACTTGATTGACAAAAGGGCATATATACTTGGAAGGTTTGGAAGTTAGGTCTAAAGCCAAACTTCCAAAGTTGAGGCTGCAAAAGTCACAAAATCTATCTTTATACTTGATTGGGGATCAATTATTAATAAAATGAGTTTATATTTAATGTTAAAGAGAGAATAACTTAACAAATATGAAATATTAGAATAAGTAGATAAATTTATTTAGAAAGTTTATTTATTTTATTAATTTTATTAGTACTCGCATTCTTTTATTTAGAGAATATGAATTACTACATATATTTATACATTTTCCAATTCCCAACTGAATTTGATTTGATGGCCTATAACAAATAAAAAGCCCAATAGAAGCCGAGAAAATCATGTAGAAGCCCAACCCATACGATGAAGCACTGTCCCAACTGGCAGCTCACCTACTGCAATTTGGTCTCTCTTTTACTTCTGTAGCTGAACAGTCGAAGCAAAATCTTCGTACCTCTTTTGGAACTAGGAAACCAACTGAAGCACCTTCCTACTGGTTTTCTTCGAATTCAAGGTATCAGTCGCATTCACGTTTTCCTGTTAATGGGTTTTCTTTATTTTATTTTCTTTTATTTTCTATGCCATCGACTTTTTTCTTTCTTTCTTTGAGGTGCTCTTTAAAATCTGCCGCAATGTGTTGTTCCAGCCGTTTCTTGGGTTTCTCTATGGATTCAATTGAGATTATAGAATTATAGTAAATTTTTTTTTTGTGTGGATTGCGTATGGTAAAGAATCTAAAGTTTACTCTCCTTATGTTTGATGAATTGCCTATGAGAGAACTATTCATATCGGTATAGAAAAAGGGTACATTTGTTGTTAAGCTGTTGAAATTAGCTGCTTTCATTAGTACATGGTTTGAAATTCTTTTCCTTCACAAACAGTAGGAACTGATGATATATTTATTTAGCTTTGACATTTTAGAGGTGATTGAATAGGCTCTTTATAAGTTTCCAGTAGTAGAACTGAATATAGAATTTCAGCAGTTGACTAATATAAGTGTTTTCTCCATCATCAGGAAAAGGCCACTGAACAAGATGCTGTTGAAATTTTGATGTATGAGAGTTTATGTTTTGCATACGGCTTGCTTGAGGTGTTGATCTTTGTGACTTCTGTCACCATATGGAATAACATCATTAGCTAAATAATTCTTTCGTTCCCTATAGCAGTTTTTACTCGGAGGAATATGTTTTGCTGAAAGGAGAAAACAAGGTACTTCAAATTTCACTGCTTGAATAGCATTTGATTTATATATTCTTTTTTCATTAATTTCAAATTCATTAGAAATGTTTATTGATTGCACAAGTCAGAGAGGTGAACCAACATTTTTGTTAAAATGATTACCTTCATTGTTTAACTATTGACTTCACCTCCATAATGACATGTGGTTTATGTACGAAGTTTAGCTCAAATGAGAAGAGAGTGATAAATTTGTGAATATCAATTTAATGTGTTGCTTAATGATGATATTAGTGGGCATTTCATATCACTTAGCATTTAGTAATGATTGAGTGTTGCTGAAAATGTGATTTCACTGATTTGCTACTATGCTAACGTCTATTTATTATTATCCTAATATATGCAGCTTTTACCATGATAATTTGCATTCTCCTTATGATGGTGTGATGAGAAAGTTCCTTCATTCTGTTTCTTCTTCATGGAGAGGAATTGCTGTCTTCTTGAACAAAGATTCTCAAAATTTCTCGTGATGGGTTTTTCCTGCAAAGATGATCAAGTTTGCTGTCTCTTCCTTGAGCCATTGTTTCCAGCTCTTATCTCATTGTTATCCCCAAAGTTTTGCCCCCAAATCTGGTCCACCTTTCTTCAAAAGATATTTGGGCCCTATACTCCACTTGTCGGACTCTGCCAATACCAGGCCTTTTCCCGATTATTCCCCAAAGAAACCTACCGTCAAGGACTCAGAACTTGTGCATCAAATCTCAAATGCAATAAAATTACGCCGTTCTGAGCCCGTCTGTCGTGTTCTGAAGCCTTATGAGTCAAAATTTAGATCTGATCATTTGATTTGGGTTCTGATGAACATTAAGGGTGAATATAGACTTGTTTTGGATTTCTTTGAGTGGGCATGCTTGCGTAGAGACCCAATACTCGAAGCCCGTTGCATTGTTATCCAAATTGCCGTAGCTTCTAAAGATTTAAAAATGGCTCATCAACTTATTCATGACTTTTGGTCAAAACCTGATTTGGATATTGGTCTATCACTCAATTACATCCTTGAACGATTAATTTACACTTACAAGGACTGGGGTTCAGATCCCAAAGTGTTTGATGTTTTTTTTCAAGTTCTCGTTGAAGTTGGGTTGCTTGATGAAGGGAAGAAGCTCTTTGACAAAATGTTGAATTATGGATTGATTATCTCTGTTGATTCTTTAAACATATATCTTAGTAAATTAAGAGACCACTTTGATGGGTTTTTGAGAGCTATAAAGGTTTTCTTTGAACTTCCTGATGTTGGCATTTGTTGGAATACAGCGTCATACAACATTATCATTCACTCCCTCTGTCAATTAGGGAAAATAAAAGAAGCCCACCGTTTACTCTTGCAGATGGAGTTGAGGGGCTGTCTTCCGGATGTTGTAACATACAGCACCATAATTGATGGATATTGTCATGTGGGGAGGCTGCAAATGGTGTTAAGGCTAATTGACGAAATGCAAAGTAAAGCATTAAAGCCCAACCCTTATACCTATAGCAGCATAATATATCTATTGTGTGAGACTGGTAAGGTAGTTGAAGCAGAGAAAGCTTTGAGAGATATGTTGAACCAGGGAATACTCCCTGATATTGTGGTATACACAACTCTCATAGATGGTTTTTGTAAGCTAGGGAATATTGCTCTTGCGTACAAGTTGTTAAATGAGATGCAGGGTCGAAAAATTATCCCTGATTTATTAACTTATACATCTATAATCTGTGGGTTATGTCGAACTGGAAAGATGACAGAAGCTTGTAATATCTTTCAAGAAATGCTTGGAAGAGGGTTGGAACCCGATGAATTTACATACACAGCACTTATTGATGGTTATTGTAAGGCAGGTGAAATGAAAGAGGCGTTCTCCCTCCATAATCAGATGGTGCAAATGGGGCTTATACCAAATGTTGTGACTTATACTGCACTTGCTGATGGCCTTTGTAAATGCGGGGAGGTAGATACAGCCAATGAGCTTCTTCATGAAATGTGTGGAAGGGGCCTTCAACCAAATATCTTTACTTACAACTCTCTTGTTAATGGGCTCTGTAAATCAGGAAATATTGCTCAAGCTATTAAACTGATGGATGATATGGAGACCGCAGGGCTTCATCCCAATGTTATTACATATACCACATTAATGGATGCTTACTGTAAGACAGGGGAGATGGATAAGGCTTATGAGCTTCTGAGGAAGATGTTGGATAGAAGGATACAACCCACCCTTGTTACATTCAATGTGCTGATGAATGGTTTTTGCATGTCTGGAATGCTGGAAGATGGTGAGAAGTTACTACAATGGCTGTTGGAAAAGGGTATAAAGCCGAACGCAACCACGTATAATTATCTTATGAAGCAGTACTGCATTCGGAAGGATATGCGTGCCACAGCTGCAATGTGGAAAGGTATGTGCGCGCAAGGAGTGATGCCGGATGCCAACTCCTATAACATTTTGATAAAAGGGCATTGTAAAGCAAGGAATATGAAAGAAGCATGGTTCTTACGAAGAGAAATGATTGAGAAGGGGTATGATCTTACAGCTACTTCATACAATGATCTGATCAAGGGTTTCATTAATAGGAAAAAGTTGAAAGAGGCAAGGGAGATTTTTGATGAGATGAGACAAAAAGGGATGGCAGCAGATAAAGAGATATATTGTTATTTTGTTGATATAAACTATGAAGAAGGGAGCATGGAAACCACACTTGAACTTTGTGATGAAGTGATAGAGAACTGTCTTGTAACTAAGCTCAACAATGGAAACAAGTAGATTGATTTTTTGTTTTTTTTTTTCTCTTTATCTGCTGGGGTGATGATCATGGATGAAATTCTGTAACATAACAATTTTTTGATATATTAGCAGAAACAATTTTAGGTTTAAGTAAAAGATATTCTTATGTTTTTCTTATTTCTTGAATATATTTAAAATATACAATATCAAGTCTTTGAATCAACAACAATATGAGAGAAGATGAAATGGATAGTTTCATAAATTAAAAAAAATTAAAATATTTAAAATTTTATGTTGAAATATTTGTACCAATGCATTGAAGGATTATATCTAAATGTTCAAAATGATAATATTGGAAAAGCTAAGCAAATCCCATTGCTGAAGGTAATTTCGGATGAATAAAGTCAAAATCAATTTTAAATAAATGTAAAAATGAAATCGCAGGCAGTTACCCAGATCCGGGCTCGGGAAGTGGAGCAAGCACGCATTTTCTAAGGTATTTCATTTAGGTAAACTAACCGGTAGGCAACTCAACTTTTAGGGTCACGAAAATGAAATGATGTCCAATAATTTAATTTTTTATGGTGGTTGATTAAAGACACATTTCATTTTGTTCATCCAAAACTTTTTATTTTTAAATATTAGTTGGAGTAAAAAAAACATTAAAAATAAAAGTGAAAAAAATAATAAACAATAAAATAATGCTTTAAAAATTTTTCAATTTCTAATTATTTATTTCATTGCTGAAAGTTTTATTTTTTAACATTGAAATTTTATTTTATCCCTTGATAGTATCAGTTAATCTATTACTATAATATTGAAATTAAGTAAATTAAATTAATTAATTTAATCTCTTTTTAAATTTTAAATTTTTATTTTATGTTACCAAATTAAAATCAGTTAAAATAAATCAAATTTAATAATTGTCTATAAAACTTAAATTTCTTTTGATTATATAGTCTTGAATTTTTCATATTAAGCTAAAAGTAAAGAAAACTCATTGCAATTATTTAACTTTATTTTTCATGCCAAACAAAACCTAGAATTTTTCACAAACAATTAATTTAAATTGATTGCAAGGTTTTTTCTTTTCTTTTAGCTTAGCACGGAAGATCGGAGATTATATTTTTTTGTAAACAATTATTAAATATGAGTTATTCAAGTTGATTCCATTAAGAATAATCTGGATATTTAAAATAAAATTTAAAATTTAGGATATTAAATTAATTAATTTCAATATTACAGTAATGAATTTAGAAGGGATAAAAAATTTCAACAATTTATTTAATTGATTTTGATGTATTGAAATTTAAAATTTTAATATTGAAAAAAATTGGATGACCAAAATGAAAGTATAAACATGATATGGTATGTACAATATAATTGACGTTAGAGGTTTAATGGTTGGATGACTAAAAATGAAAGTGTTTTAAAAGTTGAGTGACGAAATTTCAAAAATTTTATTTTAGATGACCAAAATGAAAGTGCTCTAAAAATTAGAAGACCAAATAGAAAATTTACCCTTTCATTTATGTAATTTGATCATTCCTCAAATTTTATGCATGATATTGAAATAATGTTGTATTTATTTTGGGTGTTTTCTACCAAAAATACATTTCCAATTTGAATCTGGTCTGTACTGCTCCTGCTTTGGACCGCAAATGTTGGTTTGATTGTGCATTTGAAATATAAAAACTAAGTAGATAATGAGTTAAAAATAAAAGTTTTATGTTTAAATTTTTAATTTTTTAGAAGGATAAAAGAATATAATTTTTATATTTAATTAAAAATTTCAAAAATAAATAAAATATTTTAATTTTTGTGAGGGACTAAACGCAATCTTTGGAGGCCTCTATTTCTTTTTACGCCCCACATTTAACCACACATCTTAGCCCTTCCATGGTTTAAAATTTCAGTTACTTTTCTACTTATAGAAAGCTCGAAATAAAAATTAGGGTAACTTATACCAACAGTCATTCAATTTTGGGTAGTTGACAAAATAGCCACTTTGGTTTCATTTCAGTCACTCAACTTTGGAAAAGTGACAAAATAGTCTTTTTTGCCGTTTTCCATCACAGACATCACGGCAAAGTGACATGGCAGATGACGACATGCTTGGTGTCAAAAACCCACCAATTTAGGGTTTAAGAAGAGAAAAAGAAGAAAAAGAAGAAGAGGAAGAGGAGAAGGAGGAGGAGGAGGAGGAGAAAAAATGGAGATGCCTCCAATGATTCCAAAATCAACTACTAGGCTTATGGCATCTCATTGTTGCCACTGAAACTGCAGACAAATTATGTCATTTGTACAAATACACAGCCTCTGAAACCCAATCCACCATTTTTTTCAAAGAAAAAAACATATGTTTAATGAAATTTTCTTACCTGCTCTGCAACTCTTGATACATTATATTCCCCAACAAAAACTTTACATTTGCAAAGACATGGTGTTTCAATGACGAAAATAGGTTCTTTTATTTTTTGAGTTTTCATTTTGGGTTCATTTTTTTCCTTCTATATTTGGTTCTTTGATTCTTCCAGCTTGATTTAAATCATCACTAGCGGCTTTTGGTAGGTCAAAGTTGTATATGCGAATAGTTTCTCAAAAACCATCCCCTTGGCTACAATATTCTTTGATTTTTTTCAAATAACGATAATTTCCCCTTTTCTGCAAATTTCCATTCACAAAAAAATGGTGATGAAGAAAAAGTCAAGTCCCTAGGATGGTCTTGTGTATTTTTCATTTTGTTTCAAATTTTTTCCATGTTGGAATTTGGGAATGGTCATTGGACTATGAAATTTCTTGACGGAGTTTAGAAAATTATGAACTCTAATCATTGGAGTTCGGAATGATCACCGGAATATAAAATTTCTTGAGACATTTTCTTCTTCTTTTTCTTCTTCTCTATTATTAAGGTTTTTTTTTAGGGTTTTTTTTTCAACTTCTTCTTAAATTGGGTGGTTTTCCACTGTGGACATCCAACGTGGCAAGTTAACTGGCCACATCAGCAGTCCCAACTATTAATCTGTGACTGTTTTGTCACTTTTTTATAACGTTAGTGACTGTTTTGTTATTTTTCAAAAATTGAGTGACTGAAAGGAAAACTAGCAGATTGTTTTGTTAGCTACCCCAAACTTGAGTGATTGTTGATGTAATTTACCCTAAAATTTATATGGATTTTATCCATTCTGATGGCTTCATCAATTCTTTTAATTTAAATTATATGATTGAAGCAATTGATTTTCTAATAAATAGGTTCAACCATCCATGAAAAATCTATTTATTTAATCATTCCTACAATGAAAGAAAAAAATTACAAACAAATAAAAATATAAGTTTAAATCCACACAAATTAAAATTTAACCATCTCAAATAGCCTCTCTTTTACTCTTTTAAAGTTGTGCCATCGTCATATGTGCTTCTGTTATAGTGTTAGAATTTAGTTTGATAAATTGTGCGACTTTAAGCGATATCTTTACTTTATCTTTACTTTAAATTTAAGTTAGCCTAGCTCTCAAAAGATGAGAATTTTCGTGGAAATTCTCTAAGGCGCCAAAAAATATAGCAGAAGCAACTCAAAATGAAAGAGCAACGAGAAAATTGAAAAGCCACAAGAAAATAATACACACAAGATGTTTGGATAAATGCTCTCAATCTTTAACTCAAGAAAGAATACAATAAGATGAATACAAATGAAGGGGAAGACCTCTGTTTATAGTTGAGCTCCTCCAAATCCAACAGTGCAGATTGAGTTACATCGACAAGCAAGATTAGAGCCTATCTACAATTGAGAGTCCTAAGAGATTTAAACTCTCTACAATTTTATCCTTTAGGATTTACAATATTTACCCTAGTAACTCTAGTTTTACTGGATTGTTTCATTGGTCCACCAAGGCTTCTCCATGGGTTCCACGAGTCGGGCCAGTTCAAGCGGGTCAAATGAGCCCCATTTAATAAGTTAACCTCCATGGGACGTTTTGTACGCAACGGTAACGAGCTTTAATCCGCGACCCATGACATTCTCCCCAACCCATTTCACAATGCCCTCATCGCGTCCTTGGAATGCCACTAGTTTGACTTACCTTGGAACTAACTCAATGTCTCGGTTGATTCCCAAATAGTCTCTCTGTTGGGTAGTCTTATAACACCCCTAGCCCGGCCTCGTCGCCGAACCCGAGTTACATAGTGCTATGAAAAAACAGAGACATTCACATGCAAAACCATCAAAGAAATCTATTTTAAAGTCATTCAAATTCTATTATGATGATACATATATAATAGAGGTATAAACATATGTGAGACTAATCAAGGTTTAAACAATATTATTAGTTTCAGGTATTTTATAATTCTATATAAAAATTTTTAAACAAAACGCGTTAAGGAAGTCCGTCAAAAAATTGACCCCCCGAGCCTATCAGCTAAATGACTATCCACTGCTTGTTTTTATTACATTATTATCCGCCCAAATAGTCTGCATTTATAAGTTCGCCAATTATCCAAAATAAGTTAACATATTTAACACATGCAATTATTTTCATTTCAAGCGTACTATTTGTCTATGCCAGCATTGAAAAAGCATCATGAAAGAGTATATACATATATATATAATGTTTAATACATCAACACTCGTTTCACATTCAATTCCACTGAGTAGACCTTATATACATGCCACTTGACCTTAAATATGCTTAGTAAGTTGTGGATTGATCCGCTCATTGAGTTCCACCAATTTCTCTACAAGGAAGGGAAAATTAAACAAGGTAAGCATTAAATATGCTTAGTAAGTTCACTAGTTTAAAACATTAAACTCACCTTGCAAAACATTCATACATATATATTGCTTAACTAAATTCTTTATCCTGCCAACACATACTACATGTACAAGGTGAGTACATCTCATTCAAACATATAATGTATCCCAAACATTTCATTACCCACTCATACCTTATTTCAATTCATAAAAGTCATATAGCCTGTAACACCCCAAACTCAGCCTAGAAGTTATGACCAAATCTGGATAAATTACATCGATTCGTTTAGAAAATTGTTTTCAGTAAGTACTTAGCAATTTCAACTCTGGCAACCAACCATTAAGACCATTTTCTTGTTTGCAGACACACTTAAGAAATTAATTATTTTACAACGAAAAATTTTCTCTGATTTTTTAATTTTGAAAACCAAAATCTATTTTGTTGACTTGCGTGATTTTGTGGTTTCATGTTTGAAATCAGAAGTTACCGAAGAATTAAAAAAACCTGAACTAGTTTGAAATAAATTACAGATGTCAGACCCAAAAATTCAAAACAAACAATAACGAAAATCACAGTATTTCCATTAAGGGCGAAAAACAATCCAAGCTCCAACATGCCGTCCAGTCCTAAGTCAGAAGGTTACCTGAACAAACAGAGATAAAACAAAAGGGTGAATTATTAAGCTCAGTGTATAATTAAACTCAAACAGAAATCAAGCAAATACAATATATAAATCAGAGTAACGTAGAGGATTTCATAACAATCATGCAAACAGAACGGGGAATGTTTGATTATGCTAACACTGTGTTTTTCAGAAAGTCAGAATGCAGATTTTTCAGAAATATCCTAACCATCTCCGCTACACACCAAAACAGAGTTCCCAACAACTCTTCCAACCAAAACACACCAATAGATAATTATGGATAGTGCCACCATATTTGCAGTTAAAACTGCCAGATCAGATATACATGGTTAAGCCACCATAATTGCAGACAACCTGCCAGACAGAATTATGGATAAACCACCAAATAATGCAGATCATTAAAATATCAGAAACTTCCTTATTCCACATAATCTCAAACCCCATGAAAAGTTTTATGGCATGCATATTCAAAATCAGAGTGATGAGCATGTAGGACATGCTGCCGTACAATGATAGAACAGAAGGCATGGTAATCCACGCTACGCAAAACAGATTTTCAAATCTCAGTGAATTATATAAGATTTGCCATGAAATCACACGCGTGGTTATATGTTAGAATCAGTATAAAACAAATGAACATTTCGAATATCACATGTTCTCATTCAACAAATTACACAGAGATGTACCATCAAAATTATCAGAACACGGACCATACCTGAACAAAACACATACCTTAACCACATCCCGAATAAAAGCACATCATACACTAACAAATCATACTTACTTAACTTATATCATATCATACATATGTACAGATAGCGGATTATACACTAACAATTCACCATATATCAAATTTTATACCATATTTTAGACCATACGGACCCTACAGAAGGCCGACGTTCGACGAGAACAATGTTTATGGCTCTAGGAAAAAAACTCAATTTTTTAGGCCCACACGCCTTTGTGGATTCACATGGCCTACAAAGCTGACCCGTGTGATCCACATGGCCTGGCACACGGCCGTGTGGCTCATATCAATACCTCACACGGTCTGTCACACGATCGTGTGACCCAATTCAAAGAGTTACACAGTTTAACACACGACCGAGCACATGCATGTGTGACTCAAGATCAATTATATTTCACATGGCCTAAATACACGCCCGTGTCTCTGGGCTGTGTGTCTCTAAATCCAAAACAATGAGTTACGCGACCTATCACACAGCCTAACATGCAGTCATGTAACTCACACGGCCTACCACACGGCCACGTGGCATCGATAATCATTTTTTTGGTCTTTATCATTCGCGAGATTTTGGGTTTTTCTTACAGACCTAACACAGATTTGATGTAGAAGCAACCAAGATGAATTTCCGACCCTAAAACAACAATAAATCTCAATCAAACAATTTATTCAAAATTGAAATGCAAAACTAACATCCAAACCCGAAGTTATGTCGAAAAACTTTCAACACAAAAATCTAAATCAAACTTACCGACAAACAAATAGACAAATACAAAATTCTTAAATCATTGGGGGAACGTTAAATGTCGCTCGATCCTCTCCTGAATTAACCAAACCTATTAAACCAATACTCAAAGTAGAATCCACTCTTGTAACGCAAACTTAAAAACCCAACAGAACAAGTTCACCATCTAGCAAAACAAACTCTTATCGGTACTACAAATTGAACTAAGAAGGAGAAACCAAACCCTGTAAAAAATCAATTTCACGCAGGATAACAAAACAAAAGTAACTAAAGAAGAAAAGGCAAAATAAAGAGGAAGAAAAATAGAGAGGAACGCCAGAAAACAAAAATGAAAAGTGGACGTGAAAGAGAAAGGGAATTTTGAGTGAAATTTAGTTACTTTAAAACAAAAAGAAAACTAACTCAGAATGCAGCATAAATAAAAAGAACATTTTCCAATTGCTTTTGTCGAGATTTGAACATAAGACCAGTGGATATACAGAAGCTTAACTACTGAACCACTAGGCTCAACATTGTCATCAATCAAGTGAAATTACTATATAAACAAGATGCTTAAGAATAGAATTTAGACAAAGGTAGCAAAATTCAAAAGAAAGGGTTCGAACCTGGAACCCCGCACACACAAACATAACAATTAGTCATTGAACCAAATCAATTACTTTTCAAAATTTTCAAAATCTTAACTCAAAATCAAAAGGTAACCACTCTTGATTTCACCAACTCAATTTCTTCTGACCTAGTTTTTAAGATGTTACATGGTCAAAATTTCTATTTCAGAAACATTCAACCCGATGGCTTAACATGAATAGAAAGGAATAGGTGGGTAACCATCCGAAAATACGTCAGTTTGCTCATAAGAGCTTTCCAACCAATAACACGCTATGTTACACATAGTGCAAAGCCCGTAGGCAAAATATTCTCCCCTGATAACATGCCAAATTACTCATAAGAGCTTTCCAATCAATAACACTCTAGAATCTCCAAAAAGATTAAATTGGAAATCCACAACAAATGCAAGACTCCAGAAAACTTCAGTGAACTTTCTTCAACTTTTTCACACCTCCCTTCTTCTCGTATAGTGTAGAAACACCCCTATTGGCATGCCATTGTATCAATTCTTCATTCTGGAAACACACACATAACTGGACTTTCATTTTACCATTTAACACATTTTATTGCCTTATCATACCAGTTTACTAACCATTTTTTTATACATTCCCATTCATATATTTCATAATTAAATGTAGCAACACCATAGTTGAACATTAAATGATCAATCTATGATATTTCATTTTCCTCTGTTATCTACTAGTTGATTTGGTTTTTTTATCTATATGTTAATACATTCAGTTCAACAATGACAACACTTCAAACTTTAATGGTTTTGAAATTAGACATATAAGTTAGCTTAATTGAGATACAAGGATATCAAAACATGAAACTCATGAAGAACATGCTTTGAAAACACTTACATGCAAAGCCGATTAATCAAGAAAGCTTAAAGCTTATTTTTCTTCTAATGAAAATAATATTTTTCTGTAACACCCCAAACCCGACCTAGATGTTATGGCCGAATCTGGCGGCGTCACATGTGAGTGTTTTTAGAAAATCTTAGCAAGTTAAAAATCGTTCAGTTCATTATCGTTATTTCAGTCGTAAAATCTCCAATCTGATTATTAGGTGAACACATTTTATTATCGCGGAAGCTAAAACACCATTAATTTATTAATCAATAGCTTAATAGTTTAAAATCCCGAAAATAAATATTTAGAATAAAGCAGACAAAATAGAATGTTACTCAAAAATCCCTAAATGTCCAACAATAGTCACCATCGAGTCCTCCGCCACACCGATCCATCTACTGCTGAGGATTACCTGACATAAAATAAATAAAAGAGTGAGTTTTTGCAAATTCAGTGCGTACATCCCCACAAATAGCATGCATACAAACAGATAACAGAATACAGATATTCGGCCTTAGCCATACAGATATCGCATGCAGATCAGATCAGATATCAGAGAACAGAAATCATGCCCACCAACCCTGTACACCATCTCCGTCCAACCCAACACACCATGTGGGGATAAAATCGACCCACCCAGCCCTACACACCAAGTATAGGGATAAAATCGACCCATCCAGCCCTACACACCAAGTGGTACTGTGATATATGTAGCGTAGCTACCCTATAATAGGCTAATCGCCTCTTAGACTATCTTCTCTTCACAATAACCCAACCTAATGTAATGCATCATAAATATCGTGGCATGCTTATATGCAAAAATTAGATCATATCATAGTAGAACAGATATATGAAATCAGACACATATACATGTTTATTGTAACATGCTTTACATACAACACAGTAATCATTCATAGTATGGGGTCTAAATAACGCTTACCGTCCCTACAGGCAGGTCACAATCGACTTAGGCGACCCGTGTAACCCTACAAAACATTTTAGAAAAATTGGTCTCACACGCCCGTGTGCCCTGCCCGTGTGGATCACACGACCTAGCCCAAGACCCACAGGCCCGTGTGGTTCACCCATGTGACCCACACGCCCATGCGGCCTACACGGCCAAAATGGTCAAGCTCGTACCTCGCACACAGCCTTGCCAGCCTCACACGCCTGTGCTTGTCGGGCCCGCGCACGGCCTGTCTCATTTGTTACACGCCCGTGTCTCGTGACGCAAGCTACCACACGGGCAGACCACACGCCCGTGTGGCATCGACAGACTGGTTTTTTGACTTTCGCCGAAACTTATTTTCTGTGCAATCGGAGTACACATTTGATTTGTTTCTGCTGCAAATCCAACCACGAGCACTCTAAAGCTTAAGATTGACAAAACCGAGTCCAAATCAGTCACTTAAATCGATTTACCTAAGATTGTATAAAACTCGAAACCCAAAATCTACTTACCTTCAACTAAGAACGGTGTTTCCTTGCTCTTTAGAACCCCGATTAATGATCCACAGATCCTTGAATCCCCCTTAAACAATAACCAAGACCTCTCTTAACAATCTCCTGCAAAAATACTTAACTTACATAAAGCGATACTTATCGAATCGATAAAATCTACTAGCAAGGCACCAAGCCAAATGAAAGGGAAAGAAGAACGAATGGAGAGGAGAAGGAGAATAGGAAATTTTTGCAGCAAAAGGAATTTTTGGGGAAAAGAGAAGACGGTAAGTAAAAACTGTTTTGCCAAAAAGGAGGAACAAAAAGATAACCTTAGGTTTTTTCCTTAAAGCCCACAACTCAGAATTTTAATGAAGCCCAACGTTTACTGAAACTTGCAGCAAAAAAAATAATCCTAACGCTACTGTAGGAAATCGAACCCCTGACCCTGAGCGTAGTCACTTGTCACTTAACCACTAGACCAGCAGACCCATTCTATTAAATTTTTACCAAAAATTCCTTATAAGCCCGCTGACCTTAAGTCAGGCTTAATTCAATTAAAAACCCAAATTTAGCCTAAGTTACAGCTTAAACTTAGGACCTCCCAAACACTCCCCAAAGCTCATAATTACTTAATCCAACATACATTTAAGCCAAAATAACACGAACCACAAATTCAGACACTTCCAAGCCTAAAAATTCATTCTCGAATTTTACCTGATCGAGAATATTACTGACTCGTCGAATCCTCTGGCTCCTAAGTAGCCTCCTCAGTGCTATGATTCCCCACAGCATCTTCACTAAGGGAATAGACTTTCTACGCAGTATCTTAACATCGCGATCCAAAATCTGAACTGGCTCCTCCTTGAATGTCAGATCTAGTCTAACCTCAATCTCTTCCACAGGCACAATGTGAGTAGGATCAGAGCGATACCGTCTCAACATTGATACATGGAATACGTCATCAATATGATCCAACTCTGGAGGTAGCTCCAACTGATGTGCGACTGGCCCCACTCACTTCAGAATCTGGTACGGCCCAATAAATCGAGGATTCATCTTACCCTTACGACCAAATATCAAAACCTTCTTCCATAGTGAGACCTAAAGAAAAACCATGTCTCCCAGAGAATACTCGATGTCCTTTCTTTTCAAATCCGCATAGGACTTCTGTCTATCAGAAGCCACTTTCAGTCGGTCACGAATCAAATGGACCTTAACCTCAGTCTCTGAAACTAACTCTGGAAACAGAACACACCGTTCACCCAACTTAGTCCAGCACAAAGGAGTACGACACTTACGACCATAAAGTGCCTCATATGGTGTCATCTATATACTAGACTGATAATTGTTGTTGTAAGCAAACTCAGCTAAAGGCAAGAACTCCTCCCATCTGCCTCGGAAATCTATTACGCAACCCTTCAGCATGTTCTCCAATATCTGAATTACCCTCTCTGACTGTCCATCTGTCTGAGGATGAAAAGCAGTCCTGAAGTTAAGACGAGAACTCAAAGCCTTATGAAATTTTCCCTAAAATCAAGACATGAAACGAGGATCCCTATCAGAAATAATCGAGACAGGTACCCCATGCAGTCTCACTATCTTAGAAATGTACAGGTTGACCAATTTCTGTAGAGTGAAGTCTGTCCTAACAGGGATGAAATGTGCAGATTTGGTCAACCGATCCACAACGACCCAAACAGAGTCTTTCTTACTGGATGTTAGGGGCAACCCACTAACGAAGTCCATCGTTATTCGCTCCCATTTCTACATTGGTATCCTTATTGGCTGAAGCAAACTCGAAGTTAACTGATGCTCAGCCTTAACCTGCTGGCAAGTCAAACAACGAGTAATAAAGTCTGTCACCTCACGTTTCAACCCTGGCCACCAGTACAACTCTCGAAGATCCCTATACATTTTGTTCCCACCAGGACGTATAACATAAGGGCTACTATGCGTCTCTCTTAGAATAGACAACCTCAAATCATCATCATTAGGTACACAAATCCTATCTCAAAAATGCAACACCCCATCACTGTCAATCCTAAAATCAATGGTAGAACCAGCCTCAACATGATGGAATCGCAACTCAAGAGACTTATCCGTCAACTGCTTATCCTTAACTCGATCCAACCACATTGGCTTAACCTGCAACTTAGCCAGAAGACTCCCATCATCATAAAGACTTAGTCGATCGAACATCATTCTCAAATCAGTCATCGCACTACCACTTAACGCATCTGCCACCACATTGGCTTTACCAGGATGATACTCAATGTTGCAGTCATAATCCTTAAGTAACTCCACTTATCGATGCTGCCTAAGATTTAACTCATTCTAAGTAAAGAGATACTTGAGGCTCTTGTGATCAGTGTAGATGATACACTTCTCGCTGTACAAGTAATGCCTTTAGATTTTAATAGCAAAAACCATCGCTGCCAACTCCAAATCATGTGTTGGATAATTAGCCTTGTGAGTCTTGAGCTGACGAGATGCATACGAGACCACTTTACCATCCTACATCAAGACGCAACCCAAACCCACATGTGACGCATCACTGTAAACCATGAAATCCTTGCCAGACTAAGGTTGTATCAAAACTAGAGCCTGAGTCAAGACTGTCTTGATCTTCTCAAAGCTCTCCTACTGAGCATCCTTCCAAACAAAGGAAACCTCCTTACGTAGTAACTTAGTCAATGGCACTGTGATCAACGAGAACCCTTCTACGAAGCGTCGGTAATAACCTGCGAACCTCCGACACACTCTTCGGCTGTTTCCAACGCAACACAACTTCAACCTTTCGAGTATCCACTCTAATCCCCTCTGCAGAAACTACATGTCCCAGAAATGTCACTTCTCTAAGCCAAAATTCACACTTACTAAACTTCGCATATAGCCGTTTCTCTCGAAGAATCTGTAAAACCACTCTTAAATGCTCGTCGTGCTCGTCCTCAAACTTAGAATGTCATCGATGAACACCACCACGAACTGGTCTAAGTAGGGCTGGAACACACGGTTCATCAAGTCTATGAATGCTGCTGGTGTATTAGTCAACCCAAAAGGAATAACTAGGAACTCGTAATAGCCATACCGAGTCCTAAATACCATCTTATGCAAATCGGCTTCCTTTACTCTTAACTGATGGTAACCTGAGCCCAGATCAATCTTAGAAAACACTAAAGCTCCTCTGAACTGATCGAACAAATCGTCTATCCTTGGAAGTGGGTATTTATTCTTGATCGTCAACTTATTCAACTGATGATAATCGATACACATCTTTATCGTGCCGTTTTTCTTCTTCACAAATAGAACCGGTGCTCCCCATGGAGACACACTAAGACGAATAAACCCATGATCCAACAGCTCCTGAATCTGAGCCTTAAGTTCCGTCAGCTCCTTCGGTGCCATTCGGTAAGGGGCGATAGACACCGGAGTTGTACTAAGAATCAACTCAATCCCGAATTTTACCTCACGGCCTGGAGGCAATCCTGGTAATTTCTCTGGAAAAAGATCTGGAAAGTCCTTCACAGCACGGATGTTATTGACCAATAAGCCCACAGAATCAGAAGCACTGATGTAGGCTAAAAACGCCTCACATTCTTTCCTCACCAGTTTCTCTGCTACAATCGCTGATATCACATCCTTTTCTCACCAGTTCCTCTTCGGTCCTCAAACCATTCTCTTTTCGGTATAATACAGACTTACACGATGCTTCACCAGTCAGTCTATACCCAGAATCAGGTCGAACTCCCCAAACAAAAGTTCTATCAGATCGAAAAAAAATATTGTCCCTTGGACTTCTAACGGAATGTTCCTGAACAGCTTACTGACCTTAATGGACTGTCCTAACGGACTCACCATAGAAATCTCACTAGAAGTGCTCTCATGCAAAATCCACATTGTCTCAGACACAGAACATGCAACATAAGAATATGTAGAGTCTATCTCTATCAGTGCAACATAAGGTATCTTAAGAATTAAAAACGTACCCGTAATGACATCTGGAGCATCTCCATCCTCACGGTGACGTGCAACATAGACAAGTACAGGCTGCCTCACCTCAGTCAGCCCAGCATCCTTGCCAGGTGCTCTCTGACCTCGACCCATACCGTTACCACCCCTAGCCTATCCTCGACCCCTAGCTGGCTGTTGTACTCCTCTCGGCGGCTACGCAATCTCAAAAATCAGAGCTTGCACCTGATTACCCCTTAGTGGACAATCCTTAACTCGATGCTCAGTCGATCCACACCTCAAACAAGCGCCAGTAGTTCTCCAACACTCGCTTGGATGGCTTCTATTACATAGCAAACAGATCGCCACCCTGGCAAGTGCAACTGTAGGCCCAACTCTAACAGACCTATCAGCCCTAGCTTTTTTTTTAGGCCTCATCCCAGAACCAGTAGACTCAGAATCCCTCTTAACTTTCCCTTTCTCATGGTTTTGGCGCTCAGAGCGCTTTACCTCCTCAGCTATCTTGGCCTTCTCAACCAAGACTGAGAAATCTCACTCCCTCTGAGGAGCTATCAAAACTCGCAGACTATCACGAAGACCATCCTCAAATCAAACACAGTGCTTATACTCATTTGTCACCATGTCCCTCGCATAGCGACTCAGCCTCAAAAATTCGGCCTCATACTCTGCCACTGAATGATCTTCCTAAGTGAGATTCAGAAACACAGGTCGCCTAGCATCAGTGTAGCTAGCTCCCACATACTTACTCTGATAGGTGGTCTTAAACAAATCCCAAGTCAATCTATCAGGCTGAGTACCCTCCTTAACGATCAACCACCACTGGTGTGCCTCATCGCGAAGTAGAAACATAGCCCCCTTGAGCTTCTGCTCATCAGTAAAATCCAAATCATCCATTATGTGTTCTGTGGCCTCCATCCAATACTCGGCCACACTCAGAGCAACTCTAACAATGCCCTTAAATATCTCAGCCCTATTCAACTAGAGTCGTTCTGTAACCGGCCCACGACCTCTATATCCAACATTAGCTCCAGCGACCCTCTACAAAATTCGCAGTATGGCCTAAGACAGTGCGTCGTCCCCAGCTGTACGGTCTTGAGACTCAGCATCCGTCTCAGTAACAGGTGACACCAGCGTCTCGCTAGTGTCCAGATTAGGGATCGTATCAGATACGAAAGACTCAGCTTGATTCCCTCTACGGCCTTTACCTCGGCCTTTAGTACCCCGTCCATGAGTACCACGTGTGCTCATCGTACTTATCGAATGAATCTGTATTAAAAAATTTTATGCACATTAATTTACAGTTTCAATAATTATTAGCAGATATTTTATGCAGAACAATATCAGAGTTTCAGAGCCATTTATCGCGAGTAATAAGCTCACTACAGTTTCAGTTTACACTACCTAAGTGTTTCAGTAAAGTTCTACCTGTAGTAGTCTCACAATACATACATAGTATTTCAAACAAATACAAACAATGTTTCATTTTAAGCATGCTTTCAGACAATACATATCAAAGTGTCAGGGAACTTACAGGATCAGTGTTGAAGGCTCGATGTACCACATACTTGTTATAAAAAATATTTCCAATTATTTCAAAAATTAGTTTTTCTTTAAACCCAACTTTTGAAACCCAAATCCACAGTCGAGTTTTGCAAACCTGGCTCTGATACCACTAAATGTAACACCCCAAACCAGGCCTAGACGATATGGCCTAATCTGGCGGCATCACATGAGAGTGTTTCTAGAAAATCTTAGCAAGTTAAAAATCGTTCAGTTTATTATCGTTACTTAAGTCGTAAAATCTTCAATCCGATTATTAGGTAAACACATTTCATTATCGCGGAAGCTAAAACACCATTAATTTATTAATCAATAGCTTAATAGTTTAAAATCTCGAAAATAAATATTTAGAATAAAGCAGACAAAATAGAATGTTACTCAAAAATCCCTAAATGTCCAATAGTGGTCACCATCGAGCCCACTGCCACACCGATCTATCTACTGTTGATGATTACCTGACATAAAATAAATAAAGGGGTGAGTTTCTGCAAACTCAGTATGTATATCCCCACAAATAGTATGTATACAGATAACAGAATACAGATATTCGACCTTATCCATACAGATATCGCATGCAGATCAGATCAGATATAAAATAACAAAAATCATGCTCACCAACCCTACACACCATCTCCGTCCAACCCAACACACCATGTGGGGATAAAATCAACCCACCCAACCCTACAAACCAAGTATGGGGATAAAATCGACCCATCCAGCCCTACACACCAAGTGGTACTGCAAAACAGTACATAATAGATATATGCAACGTAGCTACCCGATAATAAGCTAATTACCTCTCAGACTTCCATCTCTTCACAACAACTCAACCCAATGCAATGCATCATAAATATCGTATCATACTTATATGTAGAAATCAGATCATATCATAGCAGAACATAACAGATATATGAAATCATACAGATATACATGCTTATTGTAACATGCTTTACATACAACATAGTAATCATTCATAGTATAAGGTCTAAATAACGCTTACCGTCCTTACAGGCAGGTCACAGTCGACTTAGGCGACCCGTGCAACCTTACAGAACATTTTAGGAAAATTGGGCTCACACGCCTGTGTGCCCTGCCCGTGTGGCCCACACGGCTCAAATTAGCATTGTCCGTGTGGATCACACAGCCTGGCCTAAGACTCACACGCCCGTGTGGTTAACTCATGCTACCCACATGCCCGTGTGTCGCGACCCAAGTTACCACACTGGCAGACTACACATCCGTGTGGCGTCGACAGACTGGTTTTTTGACTTTCGCCAAAACTCATTTTCTGTGCAATCGGAGTGCACACTTGGTTTGTTTCCGCTACAAATCCAACCACGAGCACTCCAAAGCCTAAGATTGACAAAACCGAGATCAGTCACTTAAATTGATTTACCTCAGATTGGATAAAACCTGAAACCCAAGATCTTCTTATCTTCGACGAAAAACGGTGTTTCCTTACTGTTTAAAACCCCGATTAATGATCCACACCTTCGATGAACAATGGTGTTTCTTTGCTGTTTAGAACCCCGATTAATGATCCACAGATCATTGAATCCCCTCTAAGTAACAACCAAAACCTTTCTTAACAATCTCCAACAGAAAATACTTAACTTATATAAAGCGATACTTACCGAATCGACAAAATCTACTAGCAAAGCACCAAGCCAAACGAAAGGGAAAGAAAAACAAATGGAGAGGAGAATGAGAATAGGAAATTTTGGCAGCAAAGGGAATTTTTGGGGAAAAGAGAAGACGGCAAGTAAAAACTATTTTGCCAAAAAGGAGTAATAAAAAGATAACCCTAGGTTTTTTCCTTAAAGCCCACAACTTAGAATTTTTATAAAGTCCAACGCTTATTGAAACTTGTAGCAAAAAAATAATCCTAACGCCACTGCAGGGAATCGAACCCCTGACCCTGAGCGTAATCCCTTGTCACTTAACCACTAGACTAGCAGGCCCATTCTGTTAAATTTCTATCAACAATTCCTTATAAGCCTACTGACATCAAGTCAGGCTTAATTCAATTAAAAATCCAAATTTAGCCCAAGTTACAGCCTGAACTTAAGACCTCCCAAACACATCCCAGAGCTCATAATTACTTAACCGAACATACATTTAAGCCAAAATAACACGAACCACAAATTCAGACACTTTCAAGCCTGAAAATCGAAAAAAATCGAAAATAAAAAATTTGGGGCTTTACATTTTCGGTGGAGGAAGATGAGAATGAGACTCTCCTTCCATCCACTTCAGCCCATAACACTTAACATCTTAATAACCAACTACTCTTCAACCTACACTTACAAGTTAATCAAACAATTACTTATACTATTCATCAAGCATTCATAATAAACCATTCAATCATCTATCTGAAGTAGTAATAAAACTCCAAATCATTAAAGAGTTCACAATGTCCAATTACAAATCATTAATAGTTCAAGGTCTAAAACCCTTTAGATTAGTCCCACATTAACTACTTTATTAAGTTGGAAACACATCAAACATACTCAAGGTAAATTACCTTGCTTTGGATCATTTGGTAGCTCACTTCTCCTTCTTGTTTCAACTATATCCTTGCATTGTTAAACATAAAAGAGTGTGAGCTTTTTCAAGCTCAGTGAGTGCTCAAAGATTGCCACAAGTAGTCACAATATCCAAAGTTAAAAGAAAGCATACTATCACAATTAACCATGGTAAGCAATCAAGTATAACTTATAGCATTCACATTGGTATGTTGGCGCAATGTGATCATGAAGCATATATACAAAATATATTACATTGGACAACCAGATTTTCAAATGAGACCAATATCATATGTAGCATAAAGCTATCACCCACCAATCATAGCCTCAGACACAACCAATTTACCCTCCAACACAACCATGTATCCTCCGAACACAACCAAATATACCCTTCAAACACAACCATATATATAACCTCCGAACACAACCAAGTATACCCACCAAATACAACTAATATACCCTTCAACATATCCACTTAAACATGTATACTTACTGTTTTATACACACTTTCACATGTCACACAACTCAAGTTCATATCACATATTCTAGTCTCATACCATACACTTCCAAGTGCTCACACTATGCTCAAATAGCCACAACATATAAATCTCATATAGTGTATAAAATCAATAAGACTAATATCATATTCAATCATAAACATATAACATTGTCATCGTCATCTTAATATAAATCACATAACATATCACATTTATGCATCATTTGTAAATCATCATTGGTTTAAGTAGAAACACTTACTCATGGAACTTAGGATAGGTGATTAGGCTACCTAAGCTCCCTTTTAAAACTTTTATTTGTGCATAATTGTAACGCACCAAACCACTCACATTGCAACCTTGACTTTAATGGCAAAAACTCAAATAAGCCTTTTTTTTTGCCTTTCTCCTTACTTGTAGATACTCCCAACGAGTCCGAAACTTTGCATTCACATTAAATACATTACAAAAACATTATAAACAGTCTCAAACACATTTAAATCATATAAAAAATGTAGACCACAACTATTCTATCATATTTACCAAAACTAGCTAGTTTTGTCAAAAATGCGATTTCACCACTCAAACCTAGTTTCTAAACTTAATTTTGATTCCAAACATCCTAAATATCATTTAATTACCTATTTAAACCTTCAATTTAGGCTAATCTCATTTATTTGAAAAAATCAAGCTAAACATATTCATTAAAAAGGGGGAAAATCCAAATCAAATTAAAATAACTTTTAATAGGATCAAAATAAGTTGAAAATAACTTTGAAATCGCAACTTACCTTAATAAAATGAGATCCTCCATTTTCAAGCATAAAATCAACTTAAAATCAAATGATTTTTTAATATCTTGATTTAATCGATTAAAACTCAATTTGAAAAGCTAACACACTTAGTTTGATCATGAAAAGTCATAATGTTACCTCAATTTTGCAAAATCGACAAGCTACAAAGCTAATTCAAGTTTTGAACATATGAAGAACTTTAGGTAAATTAAGGTTGCAAACATGAGTATTCTTCAAAATTGAAGAGAGATTTTGTGTCTGGAAAGCTTGAAAATTAATGAGGATGAACTAATTTTGAAAGTAATTGTAATAGCCCGTTTTAGGGTCAAATCAGAACAGTGGTTTCGGGACCATGAATCTGAAGTAAAAATATTTATTGTGATATTTTTTAAGGTCTACAGTATGATTGAATGATTTTGTGAAAATTTCGTTAAGAAATTATATTGATAATGTGTCCAATTTGACTAAAATGACTAAATTGTAATAGGTGTAAAATGTATGTTAGAAGCCCGAGGTGTCTAATTGTTATGAAATTTTAAATTGAAGGTCTTTAGATGGTAATTAGACCATTATAATTTAAATTTGGACAAAAATATACATAGTAGGGTGAAATTTCAAAGTTTAGAATTAAGGGCATTTTGGTCATTTGGCTAATAAAGACAAAATTTAACAAATAAAAGATTTCATCCTCTCAATTTCATCCTCCCATGGCCGAAAATAAAAATATAAGACATAGCTAAGGTTTTCCAAGCTTTCAAGCTCGATTGTAAGTCCGTTCTAGCCTCATTTTTAATGATTTTCATGTTTTTGAGATCCTTGTAACCTAATCTAACTATTTCAATGACTAATTTGAAAGCTAGATGAAGTTTAAAATTTTACCCATGTTAGATATTTGTGTATTTTGATGTTTAATGGTATAAAATGCATGTTTGGTGTTAGATAAACAACTTCTGCTAAGTGATTTTCGGTAAAAATGTCAAAATGACTTATTTGTAAAAGTTATAAAATGAGTAGTAAAAGTGTGATTAAGTGGAAAATGTGGGATGATATGAGTATGAAAATGGTTCGGCTAGGCTTGGGTTTTGAATAAATTGAATACATTTCATTTTACGAGCCTAAAGACTAAATCGTAAAAATGTGAAACATTAGGGGCAAAAATATAATTTTGTCATAATATGATTTTTGGGTCAAATTGAATAATGTGAGTATTAAATGAGTTAAATTTTTTATTATAAATCAAGAAAAATGAGGTTCGGACCTAGATCAGGGGAAAAATAAAGTGTTTGACGATTAGGTCCAATTCTACTAATTTTTGTATCGAGGTAAGTTTGTATGTAAATAATGCAATGTTATATTTATTTTTTAAATGCTTTAATATTGCATGAATTATGTGATTGACTCTTTGGACATATTCGACAAAGTTTCGACAAGTAAGAAATCTCGGTTGAACCTTAGGAATAGCATAGGATACGAGTGACATGTCACTAGAAACCCATGTATATATGTGTTTATGTGATCTGAGTGTTGGTCTTGTATGTCCTACCAGTGGCTGGGTATTCCGGCATATATTGCGAATACCTAACAACTTGTGTGAGCAGTATTGTGTAGCTACGTCCTGACTGACAGCTTGTGTGAACAGGCCCGTGAATAGCTCGAGAGTGAGCCCATATGTGTTATGAGATATGAGGTAGCTTTAGCTACATATATGACACATATGTGCAAGATTTTTTGAGTCTCAGATAATATTCCAAGTGTTCAACGAGAATGTCAAAGATGTGAAAGGATGTGGTTGTGTTACGAGTTGGTGCAGGTATGTACATAGAACTCATAAGTAATAAACTTGATGGGTGATGAACTATTGGTAAGGTTGTGATTGAGTAAGTTATAACTATGAGATTTTAGTAACATTTATGTTATCTCACTTTATATAAATTGCATGATTAAGGTGTTGTTAAGATGCATATTATTTGTATATGAACTTACTAAGCTATATAGTTTACTCCTCTTTCTTTCCCTTGTCTTTTAGTGTCACCAACTTAGCTCAGGTTCGGAGGCCGTCGGAGAGCCACTTACACTATCAACAATTATTTTGGTATTAATGAAATCAACATTTTGAGTTATGGCATGTATAGGGGACTTGGTCATTTTGTTACGTGTCATAATTGATTTGGCCAAATGTGTTGGCTTATGTTGGTTAGAAGTTCATTTTGTATAAGGCCATTGGAATGGGCTAATATTGGTTATAAGTATATTCATATAATGATGTCTCTCATGAATGATGTGTTGATGTTTTGGTTGTGGATGTTTGGTTGAATGTATATGCTTGGAATGGTGCTATGTTATGTTGTTTAGGTGTGTGCATTAAAGGGGGACAAAATGGCTTGGTAAATAACCTTATTTTTTTCCACACCTCCCGTGTGTCTAGGCCATGCGTGACACACGGTCTGCTCCATGGGTGTGTGATTCGGCCGTATGTCCCCTACACCCTAATTTTGAGAAATAGAATGCTCAGAATTGAGCACACGGGCAGAGACACTTGCGTGTGTTTCAACCGTGTGGACGGCATGGCCTCGAACACAGGCGTGTGTGCTGGCCGTGTGAAGTCTGCACCTATTTTAGGAAAATTAATTTTCCACAAGGCCTAGCAACGGGGCATGTGACTTGGCTGTGTGATCTCAATTTGTTCATGAGTTACAAGTTAGTGAGTTACACGAGTCGGGACACGGGAGTGTGTGACCACAAGGCCTGCCAACACGGGCGTGTGACCCATGTATAGTGGAAAATTTTTCTATGTTGTGTAAAAATTTTAAAAGTTCTCGGTTTAGTCCCGAACCACTTCCAATGCATGTTTTGGGCCTCGTAGGCTCGTATCAAGGACTTTATGATTAAATGCAAATATTTTTAATTTAGACGCAAATTCATGACTCAAAATTCTATGGTTGTTCGTGTGATAAGTTCGGTAATGCATTGTACCCTGTTCCGGCGTTGAATTAAGGTAAGGGGTGTTACAGTAATACTTTGATTTGGTGTTTGAAATTTTTTTAAAGAAGATAAAGAATATGAAGGAAGGAGATGTGGAGGTTGTTATGAAACACCCCTAACCCGTGTCCGTCGCCGAACTAAGGTTACGAGGTATTACCAAACAAAACACAGTTCAAAACAGACATTCTTTACAAATCATAGGCCCAGTAATGTATTCTCCCTTATAAAATTTTTCGAAATAAATTGATAAACCAACCTCTTATTCATACAAGTCAAAATCATTTATTCGAATCACATATCTAACCACACATATCATGCCTTATCGAACATTCTCTTATATGAACTATATTTCAATATCTAACCATTTCAATTACGTTTGCTAATTCAAAACTTTCAAGCCAAGCCATCAAATATCAAAACCAAACTAAATAACAAATGTAATATTTAATAAAAATTATACATACACCTGTTAAACTAATTTAGCCATATCTCACAGTTTAATAACCATTTGCACATAAAACGTTAGGTAACTTTATACATGACCAACTAAGTTTTTTTTTTTTACATCATCCAACCATGTGCATAACACCCTAAAACCAAAAGTCATTTCTAAATTCAATTACCAAATCATAGCATTTTAAACATTATAACCTTACGTACATTTTACTAAATCAAATTTAACCATTTTCGAATACAAATGCCAAGTCATAAAATATCTAATTTGCAAGCTAAATAGCATATCTAACATGTTATATTCAACCACACACATGAACCCCATACCTAATTCGCATGCGAATTATCATGCCTATAATTCATATACACAACCAATTAATATTTTCAATAATCAATCATTCAATTAACCTCCATATCAATTAGATCATATACATTCTTTGTCATTCAAAAATCGAGCCTAAATAGTCAAATACCATAGCCGAACATATAACTACCTATATATATAACACATTTTATAACCATCATTGAATCAATGATTTGACCTTTTTAAAACGAAACTACAAGCAAACATTAAATAGGCATATGTATTCATATCTCAAATGTCCAACAATTTAAAAAAATAACCTTTCGGTTATCAAATTTAACTCAATAAATCATAACATCTCCATCACCCAGTCTATAAGATAAACATAGTATCTCATATCTTAACATCAAAACAATATGTCATTTATAGATATTCAAATGACCCCTTTTACCAAACCATATTATACCACTTTTCATGCCACCAAAGTAAGTTAATTAATAAGCCGAATATATACCCTACTTACCATTTCTCATTGCCAAATCATATAACCAACATCACAACATATTTACCATAAATCATACCTCTCAATTAAGCTTATAACATGACCAAAAATAATTGCCAACATTTGCATCATGAACAAGCCATTTTCGCATGGCTATATACATATACAAATTTCAAAAATCAAATATATCAAAACTAGCCTATACATGCCACATAACCAAATCTCAAAGCGTTTATTTACCGAAATGAATACGGGATAGTGTGATGAGATCTCCCAAGACTTCCAACCAGAGCAAGTCTCCGAAACTCTATAACATAGGAAAAACACACAGAGTAAGCTTTGAAAGCTTAGTAAGCCATAAGCAAATAAATCATTCCAATAATGTTTATAATTCAATTTAACTAAGCTGAATTTAAAAAAATCTCAACCACATATACATTCATCATAATCTCAATTTCTTAAGACCACACTAGGTAACTTCACTAGAGTTAATTATGGATGGACATATAAACCGTTTTTTTCAAATTTATATATCTACCATTAGCTCATTCGTAGGATTAAGCTTCCACAATTTCATTACATACCAACCGAATCATGATCATTTATTACAATTTATTCGTAAAAAATATATCAATTTCTTTTTATACACTTCCAAGCCCGAATAAGCATAACAATTCACATCTCATTTTCACATAAATTATATAACGAATAATCATAATCATACTTACTTTCATTGCTCAAATTCATATTCATCATAAACATACCTGATTCGGCTGCACACTCATATACTCATTTATTTCTCGGAATACCCCGTTGAACCGTTCAGAATCAAATAGGATACTTGGATAGCTCAAAAAAAATCGTACAATGCCAACGTCCCAGACGTGGTCTTACATGTAATCAATATCGATGCCACTGTCCCAGACAGGGTCTTACACGAAATCAAATATGATGCCGATGTCCCAGACATGGTCTTATACATAAATCTCAAATCGATGCCAACGTCCCAGACGTGGTCTTACACGATAACATATATCGGAATCCTATGTCATGACATATGTATCCTAACTATTCCTATGGTTCGTACGGGGCTTTTCGGACGTCGTAATTCTATCGATTCAAGCTCGTAACTAGTTCTCCAACTCTAAATTCAATTCAGCATATGCACATATATTTATTAAAGATAAATTCAGCACATATAACATATATACATTCAAATTTAACAGCATTTATTTACTTATGAACTTACCTCGTACGAACGCAAACGGACCGGAACGACTAATCGATAACTTCCGATTTTCCCGATCCAAATCCGATTTCCACTTTTTCCAATCTAATTAATATCAAATTTAACTTAATTATTCAACATTTCATTAAATTTTCATTCAAGAACATATAAATGGAAATTTGCATTTTAGCCCCTAACATTTTGCATTTTTCTCAATTTAGTCCTTATTTCAAAATAACATAAAATACACAAAATTTCACTAAATCCTTGTTAGGCCGAATTCTACCCATACTACTAGCAGCCCATATTTTTAGTTTATTCACACATTTAACCTTGAATTTGTACACTTTTCTCAATTTAATCCTTAATACACATTTTTATCAAAAATCACTTAATTAAACATAATAATCTATCAACAAAAGTTTATATTTCATCATCAAACCACAAAAACATCAAGCTAACATCAATGGCAAATTTCAAAATCATCACCAATTCACAAAATTGAAGCATGGGCTTTAAAGAACACAAAGCAACGATCTCAAAAACGTAAAAATTATCAAAAACCGAACAAAGAACTAACCTTAATCAAAATTCAAAATGGCCGAACCCTTAGCTTGTTCTTTCCTTTTTCTTTTCTTTTACATTCGGTTAGTAGAAACAAAAGAAATGATAATGGCTTTTTAACTTATGTTTGTTTTTTTTTATTATAATAACTTTATAATATATTATTTATTATTATAACCTTTATAATTACTATAAAAACTATATAATATATACATAGTGCCGTCCATTCATTAATTCAATGGCAAAATTGCAACATGAAACCTTCATATTAAAAGAACAACCACTATTTGGCCTTTCTAAAAATAACCACTAAATTTTTATTTTACTCGATTAAGCCCTATTCTCAAATTAAGCACTCAAACAATAAAATTAATTCACGAAACTTTCACATATATAAATTCACACATAATAAACACAGAAAAAAAATATTAAAATATTTTTCAGACTCGGATGTGTGGTCCCGAAACCACTGTTCCGATTTGGGTCAAAATCGGGCTATTACATGTTAAATAGGCAACCAATTTTTAAAAATTGGGCCATTTTCTAATTCTCTCCCTTTTCCAAATTAGTTCTTATTTTTCAATTAAAACAAATTTTAAAATTATTTTCAAATCCAATCTCATTTTTAAAAGTTGTTTTAACCAAATTAATTCTTGAAAACTTATTTTTTATTTCTTAACCTAAAATTATTAATTCTAATTATTTTAATATTTTATTTAATTAATTCTTAATTATTTTAATATTTTATTTATTTAATTCTTAATTATTTTAATTATCTAATATAATTATGGTTTTCGGTTCACTTACCCCCAATTTACTATCTCGATTCTACTAGCCTGGTTTTTGGGATGTGACGGTCATTTCTTTGAAAAATTCGTTAACTCCTCGGTATTGCAACTCTTACTTCACCCAAGGTTTCACCCCATCCATGAAGGAGAAAAATGTCTCATTCTCACCCAAATTGGAACTCCAGAGCATCAGCTCATCGATCTCCTTTACATACTCCCTAAATGTGCGTTGTTGCGTAAGCCGATGATCTGTCATAATTCAGTGTAGCAAATTATACTAGTTTTCACATTTAAGTAGCTTAAATACAAGCATTTTCGTTATGTTTTAAGTAAGTTTCTTTAGTTTTACTTACATTCAATAAAATGTGCACATTGAGTCTTTTATTGACCTTAAAGGCTGAATGAGGCCTAAAGGAGAGCTAACGTACTTTGTGAGTGCACAGGAGACTGTTAGAAGGCATTTTGGGCCAACACTGGACGCTATGTTGCAACATAGGAGATATGATGTCGCAACATAGAGAACAGAATGGAGAAAGTAAGAAATTGCCTTCAATGTCGCGACACAAGCTGAGGGTATCACGGCATACCCCTCAAGACAGTTGTAAAGGAGTAGATTGGCTGCTATGTCGCGACACAAGTCTTGATGTGTCACGACATTGACTTTGTGACGAGAATAAAACACAAAATAGGGACATTTTGGTTTGCACAATCGAACTTAAAGTTCGAGAACGTCAGCTAACCTAGAGTTAAGGAAGACGACTACTTGAAGGCTAGAAATAGGCTCTTTTGGCACACATTATAGACATATTCGATTAATTGATATTCTCTCTTTAGATTTAATTTCGTTTTCTTAGGTTTTCAAAGTTACGTTCATTTTGTTCTTTTTTTTTCTTTCAAGAGATTTGAATGGTAAATGAGATAAACTCTTATGTATTTGCATTCATTACCAATATCATTCACGCTTTTTTTAAACTCTCTATTATTTATTCATTATAATTAATTATTCCATCTACACCATGTTATTTATGAAAGCCATGATGAACTAATCTTTCTATGGGGTATTAGTGAGTAGAAGCATAATCTTTTAACTATTTTGTAGGGTTATTCAACGGATCAATTGTCTAGAAAATGAAGAACGTGAAACAAACCATAGTCCTGACAACCCTAGGAAGTCATCAATATGGGAATTAACCCAAAATTAGAATTGCCCATTCGTGAACACATTAACCCCAAACCAATATGGACTGTGAAGTCAGAAGATAAGTAGTTCTTGCTGACTCGTTATATTAGTGGAAGATCGAAAGATCCTGCTAGGGTAGGGACTAGTTGATTGACGAAGAACCCAATACGACAGATGATTGATATTGCTGAAGCGAGCTAATCACCCATCTTTAGATCTGATTCACTTTATTTCTCTTTATCTCTTGCAATTTTAATTCTTTTATGTTATTTTATTTTATTAATTTAAAAACCGTAAAAAAATCACTTATTTTACTATCGTACTATAATTATTTTAAAAGTATTAATTAGGTCTTTAAGTGTTTAGGTTAAGATTGATTTAGTACTCACCTCCCTTGGGTACGATCTTGGAGTACTCACTTACTTCATTGTCATATTACAACTCGGCCTGTATACTTGCGAATACCGCCTTGTAATTCTTTATTTTATTGCAGTTTTCACACTCTGCATGTTAGTACGTCCGGAGGTGGTCAGCCGGTGTAACTTAGCCTGAGCTTCATCTTCGACATACTTTAAGTAAAACTACCCCTTAAATTCACTACAAAACTTATCCCAAATTCCAATAATGATACCCAATCATCTAATCTGTGGACCTACAATGGCACCATAACAAAGCAACATCAATAAAATACATTGTAGTAATATTTACCTTGGTAGCATCATCCAATATGCCTACGGCACAGAAGTATTACTCTATTCCCCACAAGAAGTTGTCCACATCCGTTGCGGACTTTCTCCCATTGAACTCTTTCGGCTGAGAAATCTACCTTAGGCTTGGGTGCCGTAGCCAACACCCCATTTCTCAAAGCAGCTTTGCGGATGTTAAGCTCATCAATCTATTCTTATAAGATTGTCATTATAGCCTCGAGAGCATCCTCTTTCTCAGTCAGCTCATCCAAAGCAAAATTAAGGACCCATTGCATTGCATCCATATTATCACTGAGGGTCTCTGGCATTTGGTCCTCGAGCTAGTCTTGCCTCAATTCCAGCTCTGTAGTACGCCCATTAACATCCTCAAGGGTCTTATTCACATTACCCTTGGAGCCCTCAAGTTTGGCACCCTTCCATCTCAAGCTGACAACATATCCCTCGATCAACTTAATTTCCTTGCCCTCCTACAAGTTTCTATTGGCTCAACTTGCTCGTGTAATCCCTCGATCAACTGGTACTTTCGAACTTGGCTAAAATATCAACTGTCACAAGGCTAGAACTTTAGTCAGGCAAACTGCGTGACCTTAGGTGTACTTCAAATCTGCCTAAGTCAAGCTACCTCTTGAAAGATGAGAATTCTCCCAAAAATTCTCTAAGGCACTGAAAAATATAGCGGAAGCAACTCGAAACGAAAGAGCAATGAAAGAATTGAAAAGCCACAAGAAAACAATACACACAAGGTGTTTAAGTAAATGCTCTCAATCTTTAACTCAAGAAAGAATACAATGGAATCAATACAAATGAAGAGGAAAACCTCTATTTATAGTTAAGCTCCCCCAAATTCAACTGTATAAATTAAGTTACATCAATGATCAAGATTAGAGTTTATCTACAATTTAAAGTCCTAAGGGATTTAAACTTTATACAGTCACATCTGTTTAGGATTTACACTATTTACCCTGGTAACTCTAGTTTTACTAGAGTGTTTCATTAGACTACCAAGGCTTCAAGTAAATGGGCTTCCATGGGTTGCACGAGTCGATCCAATTCAAGCGGGTTAAATAAGCCCGATTTAATAAGTTGACCTCATGGGGCATTTTGTGCGCAATAGTCACAGGCTTTGATCCGTTGCCCATGGCACTTCCAGTAATTAGGTTGATCGTTGTGTCCCATTCCCCTTTCAAGGTGTTTGCCTCTTTGATCCCCATCCCCATGGATGGCAACCTGTTTTCCTTTCCCTTTTGTTGCAAAAATAATTTATTCTCAAACTACGTTAGAAGTTGGTGTCGATGAAAGTTTGCAATCTCCAATGTCTTAATTAGTGATCAGTAGTCTATTTTTACTAAAATAGGAAGTTTTATTATTATGGATATAATTATTTATCCTTTTATAATTTTATAAAAGAATAAATTACAAAAATGTTCATTTAATTATGTCTTTTGTTCTATTTTGGTCACTTAACTATTGATTTTTTTCAATTTAATCACTAAACTTTTCGAAATTAAATATTTTAGTTACTTTGATCTGATGCAGGTTTTTTTAATTGGTCTAATAACAAATAGTGTTAATATTTACACATTTTATTAAGTTGATCCTAAATATAAAAATTTCAACATATTTAGCTCTCAATGTTTATAAAATTTATCATTCTAGTTCGAATTTTTAAAATAATTAACTCTCAGCATTTATAAATTTTATTAATTTAGTTCTAATTCTAAAGTTTTGATGATATAAAATTTAAGGCAAGGTCATTGAACAAAAGAGAATTGAAGAAGTAACTAATTGTAGTCTTTTTGGCTTTTGAAGATATTTGAGAGCAAAGGAGAATTGAGGATCTTCTGTAATGCAAAGAAACAAGTGATGATACCTCAAGAAATCCATTTTGCAACAAATGATAGGATACTCTCACTAGCAGTTGCTGTCCATTTATTTGACAAGGTTATAAGCAAATTCACTAAGTCATTATTCTGCTACTGATCTAACTATAGAAGCAAAATAGCAGTATTCACTACATGTTTGTTATCTTTTAGAGCTTTCTCCATGTTGATCACAGGAGGGTAGAATGATCAGAATTCGATCAATAAGTAAAATTCTAGTTTAAGTGTCTTGCTATATTTCTAGTCGATATACGTTCTTATTAAAGAATTTTCTTTTACACAAATCAAAGAGAAAGAAATTATGTGCAAGAGATACAGGCAGGAGAGTGAAGCTGCTAGGATGGTGTGTTATATTTTGTGTCCTATACTTATTTTAACATATATGTTTATGGCCAGCATGTGATGAGAATTAAAAATATAAATCTTACGTCAAAATTTTTGAATTAAAACTATATTAACAAAAATTTTAAATGTGTTAGAGAATTAAATTGGTTGAATTTTTTTTTATATTAAGAATTGTTAATACAATGAATGAATCAACAGAAGTAAAGAAGGAGATCATTGAAGTAAAGAAGGAGATCCTAAAATGAGAGAAAATGATATTTTCTTGTTTTTGAGAAAAAAATGAAAACCGAAAAAGGAGCCCTCATTTTGGGGTTTAAAATTTCCTTTTTATTATATCAAGTCAAAACCCAGATGAGTCATTTTTATTTTATTAATATTAAATAAAAAAATCAAATAAATAAAATATATAAACTTTAAAAAATTAATGTTGTTACTCGACCAGTAAAAAAAACCTAGATCTTCTCGTGGCTAAAATATTTATTTTTTAAAAAGGTAATAATTAAGTAATTTTATAAAATTAAAAATTTAAATGCTTAAATTGAGCAATTCAATGATTAAAAAAAAAAGAAAAAGAAAGAGGTTGGATGAGAATAAATTAAGATATATTACAGTGCAGATAGGTAATTGTGAATGATTACTCATATGTACATTGCCAAAATTTAGTAATTTACCGATAAAAGATTGGAAATAGCCACGGAGAGTAATTAAAAAGAACTGTAAACCTACAGTTCAAGAAAGCAAAATTGAGTAAACATTTCTGACTCATTGTCTGGTCAAAACCACACATGTGCACATGGTCCCCCTAACCCCACGTGACGTCAAACATCCCTATATTATCATCCTTTGCCACCTCACCATTGCTTCCATTCGAATACGACAATCTTAGCACACGTGTACGGTTCTTGATCCGTTTGAGTTCCCCCACTATCTCTCTAGCATCCGGCCTATCATCCTTATCAGCCGCCACACACCGGAACGCCAGTTCCGCCACTGCCTCCACGCCGTCCATCGGCTGCCCATCGAGGACCAGAGCCGGGTCTACCACCTGGTGCAACAAACCCATCTGGATCTTCGAAACAACCAAATCTGCCAACGCCATTTCCCTTTTCTCCCTCCTCTGATCCACCGCTTTCAGCCCGGAAATCAACTCTAGTAACACGACGCCGAAGCTGTAAACGTCGCTTTTCTCTGTTAGCCGGAACGACCGGTGGTAATCCGGATCCAAATACCCGGGTGTTCCCTGAGGCCCGGTCCAAACAAACTCCGATTTCAAAGACGAGTTTTCAGGGAAAGCCAAAAGCCTGGATAGCCCAAAATCACCAACTTTAATCCTCATATCTTTTTCGACGAAAATATTTGATGTCGTCACATCTCGATGAACAATGGGTGGCACCACAGAGAAATGCAAGTACTCAATAGCTAGAGCCGTTTGCAGAGCGATTTCGAGCCTCACTGGCCAAGTAAGTGAGGGTTTTGGACGGCAGTGAAGGTGGTCGGCTAGGGTCCCATTAGGAACATAGTCGTAAACCAAAAGTAACCCTCTGGGGTCGCTGCAATAACCGTGGAGTTTAACGAGATTTGGGTGATTTATTGACGAAAGAATCAAGATTTCGTTGCAGAAAAATTTGGATGATAAAGCGTTGCCTGACTGGTTGTTTTTGTGAAGGTATTTAACTGCTACTATCCGGTTGTCGTGGAGTTGGCCCAAGTAGACTGACCCAAAGCCGCCGTCACCGATTTTGCGTTCTGGGTCGAATTTATTGGTGGAAGATTCGAGTTCTTCGTAGGTGAAAACGGGAGGGAGGAGACTGGCAGAACGGTGACGCCGCAGGAACAAATCAGTGGGGTCTGCTACGGATTGAGATTTGAATTTCTTTGATCGGAAAATAACAAAGGTTACTGAAAAAATAAGGAAAATGCAAGTTAATGTGAGGACAGAGGATAAGATTGCGATTCTATGAGTGTGATCTACGTGAATCAAAGTAGGGGAAATGGTGGCTTTGGCTTGGAAACAAAGGAACGGTTTGTTGGGGTCGGAGAAATTGAAGCCGCAAATGCCGTTCTTCAATTTACAGTCTCGGCAGCTAGAGAAATAAGAGTCTTGAGCTTCGTCCCATTCAACTTGAAAGCCCATTTTAAAGAAGAAATTTTGGAGGTAACCCAGGACATCAGGTTGGCATCCTTGCTCGGGAAGTTGGCGGGTTGGTCCGCAGTCATGGAAGAGTTTGAGTGGATGTTTGATGACGCCACATTCCCAGGCACATTGGTCGCAGTTAGAGAGATTTGAAGGGGAACAAGAACGGAGGATGGATAATCTAGAGCAAGAAGCATCGGAGATTCGAAAAGGGGAACCAGAAAGATTGATGTGAAGGAAATTGAAAGAAGAGCAAGTGGGAGTGGTAGTAGGGGGCAAAGGAGAGAGAGTGAGGGAAGTGGAGTTGGGATCGAAGTGGATTAAAGAAAAAGAGAGGTTGTTAATGGAAATGGTGGAGGAAGGAGTGGAGCAATTGATGGGGAAAGAAGGGTGGCCACACCCAGCAGAGAAAGAGAAAGGGAAAGAGGGTGGTGAAGTGAAAGGTGGGCATGGGGATGTAGAGGAACATGGATGATGAGGTAGAGTGGCTGCTTCTGTGACCACCCACTCAAAGGAGATGAAGAAGATGGTGGTTAATAATAGTAAGGAGATGGATGGTGGTGAAGGTGAAGGCATCAAGGAAAAATGGGAGAAGAGCAGAGTTTGCAGTTGCAGTTGCAAGTGAAAGGGGTCATCAATACTCAAAGGGGAATCTGGTTTCTAGTCCCTAAGCTATGAATTGCCTGGGTTGTTGGAGTCTTTGGGGGGAGGGAACAACTTGTCACGTGAACTCAGGCGTCGTTAAGACAAAAATCAAAATTTTAAAATAAAGCTGCCCCTACACAGTACATTACAGGGTCAAGGCCTTGTGTGTTTTTGCTTTCTTACTCTCTTCCTTTAGCTTTTATCAAAGCAAAGCACTTTTACCCAAATAATATAATTTTGGGCCTAATTAAAGAATGACTTTGAACTTATCAAACTAAAGGTAGATCTAACATGATTAGATATTAGTAGTCATGATAGCCCTTGGGAAATTTCTCCTTACCCTAAGATTAGCGTGAAACACTCAGGTTCCACGCCGTTCACGGGACACCATCTTTTCCTCTTATCTCCCAAATTTTTCATAAGCAAAAACATCTTTTCAGATTTTTCTACTCCTTCAAAATTTGTTAACTAAAAATGAGTTTAGGTGCAAAGTGCATTTATTTATAGTTAATATCAAAATAATAGTGAAGATTAAATTAGATATTGTGGTGATATTATAGCATAAGATAAAAAAAAAGTTAAACACATTATATCACTCAATGGTCTATCTAAACTTATCCTAAATATGGTCATTTTTTATAAATCATATGTCTATGAATACAACTTAATCATCTTACACATTGATAAATTTTGATAAAAAAATATTAATAATATTAATAATTAAATTAAGAATTTTAAATTAAAAAAATAAAAGACCTAATTTTTTAAGTAGTAAAATTTTGTCAAAATAGATGAGTGGGTAATCTATTAAACTAGTGTTAAATATTTTATTGGGTATACATTAAACAAATCTAGAGCAGCGCGCCTCCTAGGCTACTGCCATTGAATTTGTAGCTGAGGAAGCTGTGCGGTTGGTAATGTTATACTGCTTCACATTTAAGAATTTCTATTGAGGGTTTCCGGATTTATATGTATATTATTTTATAGATTAATATAATTATTTAGAAGTTTAAGGATAATATAAAAAGTATATATATAATAAGAAATAGGGGTGAGTATTCGATCGAGTCGAGTCGAATCGAGTTAAAAATTTTTGAGTTAGTCGAGTTGACAAATCCTATTTTAGCAACCGAACTCAATTTGAAATTTTTTCGAATCGAATCGAATCGAGTCAAAAAATTTCGAGTCAAATCGAGTCGAGTTAACGAATCCTATTATTTATACTTAATGTTGTGTTTAGATGGACCGATTATTTAACTAGTAGATGAAGTACAATATTATTTAACTACATGAACAATATAATGATTTAGTCTTTTAACTTAATGAGTAAACATTTATCAAAACGACGTAGTTTTACCTTTTAACTTAATTATTTTGAATTTTAACTTTCAATAAAGTAAACATTTACCAAAACTACGTAGTTTTATCTTTTCTTATTCGGATTTTTGGATAACTCGAATTGTGTAATTCATATTCGAGTTAAACCGAAAAACTTAATTTTTTATTTGAGTTGATCCAAATAACTTGATTAACTCAAATAACTCGAACTATTTAATTCAAATTTTAAATTTTTTATCGAATTTTTCGAATCGAATCGGATTTTGCTCAGCCCTAATAAGAAATAAAATTTTGTGAGGGGACGGGTACTGATATTGCAAATGAAATTTCACATTATTTTAAGGTTTACGTGAATTTAAAAAAGAAATTATTAAATTTTTGTTACTATCTACACTTAACTGAATGCTTTAACTATTAAATGAATCAAATAATTTTTTGTCCATTAAAAGTTAATAGCTTTAATTTTTTCTTTTTATTTTTAATTACTTTCATCATATGTCACGTTATGATTATAACATGTGACAAAAATTATTATTAAAATCAATAAAAATTTCAAAATATTAAAAATGTTAAAAAATTTTAAAAATATATAGAAAAAAATTTTAATTTATGAAAAATCAGAAAACTATTTAAAATTACTAAAAAAGTTATTATAAAATATAAAAATATATAGAATTTTATTAAAAATATAGAATTTTTTTAATTTATAAAAATTATAAGATTTAATCTTCAACACGTGTTATATCGTGTTTGTAACACATGGTGAAAAAAGATAAAATATTATTATAATCAATAAAATTTATATAAATTATAAAAATATATAGGGAGAAAATATAAAAATTATAAAAATTTATATAAAATAGAAAATATCTAATATTTATTAAAAAATTTGGAAAATATTAAAAAATATAAAAAATATAAAATTTTTTATTAAAAGTATAAAAGCCTAATGAAAATTATTATAAATTTAAGTTTTCTTTATATGAATCAAGAAAACAAACAAATAATCATAATTTAAATTTAAAACAATAAATAAATAAATAACAGAAAGTGTAACACTTCATACCTAGTCTAGACATTAAGACCAAGTCTGGAGGTTACATCATACCATCAACCGAAACCAAACTTAATTATTTGAAGTTCAACAGTCGAAATCATTTATATAATTAAGTCAACATAAAAACCCAAATCGTAATCTGAAATACGAAATACGCCTAATAGTATAAGTTCAGATAAAACATTAAATAAGAAATAAAGAAATGACCAAACTCCTGCCACGTCAATCCACCTAAGTATATGGGTTACCTGAAATCCAGACAAACAACCAAATGAGCTTACAACTCAATGTGTGTAACTTACATTTAATAATACTCAATAATATACAAATGTAGTTTCACTTTCCATTGATCAGTCTTTTCTCAAAGTTAGATACAGAAACAAAAATAGAGAAGATCAAATACATATGCAAATTCCTACCCCCAGCCGCTACACACTATCTCCGTCCATCCCGATACACCATACAAGGCATCAAGTACCCATCCATCCCTACACATCGCGTAGTGACTGTATGTTACGTTTCAGAATAATTGCAGCCTAGCTGCCAAATCGAATTGCGATAAATAGCCAGAATCAAAAATATATGTGGCTCAGTTACCAGATTTGGCAGATTATTAAATTGTCCACACTTCCTTCTATATACAGTCCCAATCCAGATGCAAATACAAATTTGACAGATATCAAATATAAGTATACAATAATATAATTTTAGATTATACTCATGTATTGGTATCACACTAATTACCAAATCTCATAACAATGTATATATATACATATCACAATAACAGATTACTTAGTAACAGATTGCCAAATAAAATTTCAATGTCTAATTCAGATTTTACAAGTCCTACGGTAGGCTTGCATTTGATTTGAACAACGATTACGATTCTAGGAAAAATTTTTGATTTTTGACCCACAAACCCGTGTGGATTCATATGGCCTAGGTGGTTGGCTTGTGTGGTCCACACAGCCATGTGACTCAAAACAATAAGTTACACGATCTGGCACACGGCTTGACGTACACCCGTGTAACTCACAAGCCTTCACACAGCCTGGGCACACACCCGTCTCCCTGGCTTGTGTGACCCTAAATCCAAAATAGTGAGTTACACGGCTTGGACACACGCCCGTGTCTCTAGCTTGTGTACCTCCAATTCCAAAACAGTGAGTTACATGGCCTGACACACAACCGTGTGGCGTCAAAAGCCATATTTTTCGGCAATTGAAATTAGCATTAAGTCAAGTTTTCGTTACACACCTAGTATAGTTTGGAAGTAGGAACAACGCAGAAGATTCCCATAACCTAAAACGACCAACCAATTAACACCTTAATCAACCAATTTCACACAATTTAACGCTGAACTAACTATGTCGAAAACTTCGACGCAAAACTTTCAAACAAAACCAACGCTTACAGATAAATCAGCGACAACTACTCGAATTAGCGCGTTGGAGATTGCTACCTTCGATATCTACACCTAAAAAGGAAGTCAAACGATCGCTTAACAAATAACTCAAACAAATTAAGTTGAAACCAACTTCGAAAAAAATGAACGAAAACGGATGTTTAATAGAAATTTTACAATTAAACTCATGCGATTAACCTTTCAGTCAACAAATGATGAAATGCTCACTTACTCGACCTCACAGCAGCAAAAATTAACAACTTTAGCAATTGAGAAAACCAAAAAGAAAAAGAAAGAAAAAGAAAAAGAAGGAAGAAGAAGAAGAAGAAAAGAAAAACTAACGTAAAAGAAGAAAAAAATTACAGTTCAGGAAACTAATTTTCTTTTTAAAACAAAACTAATTCTACAACATAGCAAAAACATATCCTCATTTCGCTTACATAGAGACTCAAACACAAGACTAGGAAGTATATAAAAACTTAATCATCAAACCAGCATGCTCAATTTTTACATAAATTAACACAAAAATAAACTTAAGTCAAATGTTTATGGATAAAGGTCAAATCAAACAAAATAATAAAATTTTCGAAAGTGAGGGTTGAACCCCTAACATCCAAAACACAAACTAAGCACTTAGCCACAAATTTAAAGATTTAATTATAATAAAATTTAACAAACAACACTCAAATTTTTGGGATGTTACAGAAAAATTGAAATTGTCCCATTAATCCTTTTATTCTCATATATCTGAATATTTCAAAGCCTTTTTGTTTCTGTGTCTTATCGTTCTTTTTTTTCACCACTTTTGTATCTTGAGAGTTAAGAAGATAAGGTGAGTAATACTAAAGAAAGTATTAAATTGGGAGGAAAAAACTTAAAGAAAAACATATAAAAAAGTCTAAGACTTTCCATATTTTTAATAAATTTCTATATATTTTAAATATTTTATAATATTTCAGATTTTTTTATTTTTAAATTTTTTATTTAATACTCGAAATCCAAGAGTAAATACAAATACAAGTATTTTTAATTATCAATTTATATTAAAATATATATTAAATATAAATATTTAAAGAAATTTATTTAATTTCCTGCTTTAACCTTCTCAAATACTTCATAAAGAGCTTGTTTATGCTTTTTCTTCAACCATTGTGTAAAAAGGTATGCAACAATGTCATGTATATATAATCACCGAATATATATATATGAAAAAAACATTTATTTTTCCTAAAAATTTCATGGAATAAAATCAATAAGGTTTATATTAACAAATTAATTTTTTTTTTATAATTTTAACATTTTTTTCTAATTTTTTCTAAATTTTAAATATCTTTATATTTTTTTATAATTTTGAATATTTTTATTTTCTTTTCTGGATTTTTATAATTTTTTAAATAAAAATTCATAATTGGAATTTAATTATTTTTACCTAAAAATAAAACTTGAGACATTATTTTAGTCAAGGATTAAAGAAATCGTTTAATACATTTTCATAGTTTAAATATAATAATAATAATTTTTTAAAAGAAGTGTGAGACCTAATTTTAAAGTAGTTAAAATGGTAACCGTATGGCTTAGTGGTAGGTATAGGACCAAATAGAAGTGTTTACAGGCTGGGCTAGGTTGGGTCCAACCAAAATTTTAGGCCTGTTGGTTAGGTTTGGGTCTGGCTTAAAAAATGAGCTTAAAATTTTATCTAAGTTCGGTTTGGATAAAAATGTTAAAACCCGTGTCCAGCCCGTATTAAAATTTTTATATAATTTTTTTAAAAAAATAATACATCAAAAATACTAAAAAATATCAAAATAAATATTCCCCAACAAATTAAAAATAAATAAATAAATATATATATACTTAAATAATACTAAGATAGATGCAATGTAACAAGCAAATACCTCTAAAATAGTAACAAAATTAACAATAAAATAAGAGTTATACAATAACAACAAAATAGTAACAACATAATAGTGAAAAAAAAGTAACAAAAAAAACAGTTTCTTTTTTTTGCATATTTAAGCTGGGTCGGGTTGGGGAAAAAAAGCCTTACTTGAGGCCCGGCCCATTTTCTAAACGAGTCTTAATTTTTTACCTAAGCCCATTTTCGAACATATCTTTTTACCTAAACTCTCTCACTTTTCGAATGAACTTTTGAGCCGGACCAAATAACTTAGGCTATGATCAGGTGTAGGCCCAAGTCATGGGTGGGTTGAAATGAAGTCCAACTCATTACTGCCTCTTCAATTGTCGCTTTAGCTTTAACAAGATTCGAGAGACGGCAAGCAAAACAGTTTTAAATTAAACATTTATTCTATTATTTATGGTTGTTTTCATTCAATCATTTGAGTCCCAACATTTTTAATCAGATAGTTGATTTCTGGTGTTAAATCTATCTTCATCAGCTAATAATATATTTTCATTTTTTCCCTTTAATATCACAATTTATTTTATGGATAATTGTTTTATACATTATTAATGGAATAAAATAATTACAGACCTAAGATTTTTTTCATATATTTTTATGTTATTTATATAAGGCATATGGCAACATCTTATACACATTCGTGAAGGTTTTCATTTTAACTTCATTGACAACCTTATTTCATTATATATATGTGAGGCTTTTATTGAATTAGAGTTTTTTTTTTCCTTTTAAATAGGATATTTCAAAATTAAATCCTTAAATTGAATTTTTGTTAATATTAAATGATGTTAATAGACATGGGTGTAAGTAGCCTAATTTGCCCGGACCCATCAGAAACAATAAAACAAAATAATTAATTAAAAAAACACAGTCCAAAATAGCTCATTTACAGCCTTCACCAGCCCAAATACAAATTACAATCCAAATTTCAAAACCTATTTTATAATAAGACCAAATTAAAACCCAAGCTAAACCTAATTTATGGGCCCAATGGTCCAACTTCGAAACTGGCCCAAATGGCCCAAGTACATGGGACCTCGGAAAGACTAGGGTTTCCCCTCTGTGCCGCAGTGACCTCCAGCGCGTCATGGCCACGTCCACAGCTTTTTGTACGGTGGTTTCACTTGCAAAAAAGAAACAAAATAACAGCAAAGAGGGGAGTAACAATGTACAGTAAATTGACAGCAAATAATAGAAAGGTCTAAGGGAAAATTTCTTTTATTTTTCTTTTTCTTTATTCGGCTATAAAAGGGCTGAAACCAACTATTGTATTTTTTTGGATGATACAAAAAAGAAATATAGTCAGAGAAGATTAAAGGTGATTCATTGATTGGTTCTTCGTTCTTATTTTTTGCTTTTTATTTTATTTTATTTTGAATCTATTTAACAAATATATATAAAAAAAAGGGGAAGGTTTACTTACTTGTTGTTCGGTGTCAACCTAGTCGATGTTTGCTCCTCCGATCTAAGGGTAGACGGATCCCTGGGTATCCGGTTAAAGCCCCGTCGGAGATGGAGACACATTAGGTGTTGATGAAGACCGCAAATCGGAAGAGAAGGGGACGAAATGAGAGAGTTCTAAAGTTTTTAGGTTTTTTTTTAAAAAAAAACAATGGTTAAAATGATTTTAAAACAAAAATTTTGATTTAAATAGTAAAGGGAAAACGACATCGTTTCGAAGGGTATTCTCAGAGGCCAAAATGACACCGTTTTGAGCCTCTGACCTGTGACCCGACCCGATTGCCCTCAGGATCTGCGTGTTTCTGCGGTGAAGGGATATTTGCTCGATTAGTCTATCCCTTTCGCGTTGTTATTCGATTGGGTCCCATTTCTATTGCTTTTATTTTTTTAATTTTTTCTCGATATTTATGCACAGTTTTAATTTGGTCTATAGTTGAACGCTGTGTTCAGGGGCTTGGGATAATTGCATTTTTAATCCCTATTTGTTTGCACGCATTGTATTTTAGTTCTCAATGTTGTTTAACAGTTTTATTTGTTTGTAAACTATCCTTTTGATTTCGTTTTTACTTTAATTGAGTCCTTTCCCTTCTAATTTTAGTTTTTTTTGGTAAACTTGTTTTTATACTATTTATTTTAAATTATTTTACAAAGGATTCATTATTCATTTTTTATATTATTAATTATTTTAAATTATTTTAGGGTATTCATGATTTTCTTTTGAAAATTTGTTTTAATAAATATTCTATGGAATTATTTTTGATTTTATGCTATATCAATTATTATTTTTATATATTCTTTTGTTTTTTTTATATATTGTTGTATTTATATAATTTATTTATGTTAGAATTAATTATTTTATGTATATTCTTTGTTTTAAATTATTATGATAGCCTTTTCAAATACTCTTATACATTATTATTTTATATACATATATACATAATTCATATTAAATTATTTTTATTCTATAAATATGATTTCTTTTAGATTAATATATGTTATTTAAATTATCATGTGTATTACTTATTTTAAAATTTTTATACATATAATTTATTGTTGTATATTGATGATTTCAAATTTCTTCTTTTTCGTATTATTCATTTTAACCTTTTATTATTATTATTTTAAACTTTTTACATTTCATTTGCGTTAATTTGCTTTATATTTCTTTTAAAATTGTCTTTTTAATTCGTCAATCTTTGAATATTAATGTTAGTGTTTGCATAATGTACGACGTGAGACTATTGCCATTGTATCCTAATTTGTTCCACTGTATTTTCATATCATTATTACTCATTTGTATAGTATTATTGCTATGCATTATTGGTCCATGCCCGTTACTATGCTCTTGTTTCTTGTTATTGCACCGTGATTGGAATTCCAACTATTATCTGATGTCGATCATTTTATTTACTCCAAACAAACCAAATAAATAATCGTTTTTATTTGAAATTTTCTTAAAACAAGGTAATATTTTGTATTAGGAAATCCAAGGAATTGTGCCCTAACGTGTTGGGTTTCGATTTTTTATTTCACCAAATGGCTAAATATCCTTTTAAAATTTAAATGCATGAGTTTTGGAAATCACGAGATGATCTTGGTTTCGAAGGTTTAAAATGTCATATCTTAACGTATTGGATGTGATATTTTATTCCTTCGGAGTACGAGAATCTTAAAATCCAACTCGAATTATTCAAACATCTTCTAAAAAAGGATCGTATTCTAAAACTTTTTCAAATTTTCGACATTAAGACAGTAATTAATCAATTAGGTACCAATTTTGGGCGATATGAGGGTGCTGACCCTTCCTAGTGCGTAACCAACTTCCGAACCCATTTTCATAAATTTCGTAGATCAAAATCATTATTTTAATGAGTCAAATTTTTTTGTTAAAATGATTAATCTCAAGGTGATCCGATCACACCTCGATAAAAGATCGGTGGCGACTCCATATTTTATTTTAAAATTGATCCACGTTTTTCAAAAAAATGGTTTTGACAGGTTGGTGACTTTGCTGGGGACCCTATAAGAGAGTCAAGCCGTAAAATTGGTTATTTTCTGTCCTTTTGTCGAAAATTGAAAATTTGATTTGAAAAATCATGATTCTTTTGTTGCATTTGTTTGTGATCCTTATGATTGTTGTGGTTTGAGTCTCGTAGAATACTCTTGCATTGCATTGCATGACCGTTGTGGTTACACATTTTAACTGGGAGTGAGAAACTATGCCTTCGTGAGGTTTTCACCTTCGTATGAGCTAGTGGATTGCTTCTGGAATACATCCGTACCTATATATTCGTGAGATTTTCATCTCCGCATAGCCATAGGGAAATGTATTCCCCTGAACTGAACTCGACCCATCTAAGCCTATAATGGGTGGGGATTGAGGAATTTGCTGGTTCAGGCACCTTTTCTTTAGAACTGAAATGCATATAGTGAACCTTAAGAGTCCACTTTAGGTAGAGCTATGCTGAACCTTAACGGTTACCCAGATAGGTGTTTGACTTTTTTTGTTTGCTTTGATTTTTATCATTTGTATATGATACTGACTTGTTTGTGTTTTTTTTTTGCTGTAATTGCATAACATTACATTTTTAAAGATGTGTCGATTCGTGTTTGGTTACTAAGTTAGAAGGCTTTCCATAGAGAACAAATTTCTTGATAAAGTAGAGGATAATGCGACTGTCCGTATATGGTATAGTCTAGCTAAGGGGTATACATCAGAGTTGTGGGACTTCACCCGTATAAGTTTGACACAAAATGAGCTTCAAGAATGGAGAGATATATGGGCCCATTGGGATGATGAGACTAAGCAGTTATTCTACCATAATTATGGCGATCTACCTAATCTGCTCAAGATCAAAGTGGATAAGAATTTGTTTCGGGCTATGGCTCAGTTTTGGAACCTTGCCTATAGTTGTTTCACTTTCGGAAAGGTAGACTTGATGCCTACTATGGAAGAATATACCACCTTGCTTTGCTGTCCAAAGATCCAAGTTGGCAAAACTTACTCTCGGGCTGCTAATGTCCCAACTTTTGTGAAGAAGTTAATGAATATTACTGAGATGAGTGAACAGTGGGTTACGGTTCGAATTCAGCAATAAGAAGGGGATAGTAAATGCATTTCTTGGGTGAGTTTGAAGGACTTGATCCTAGCACATCTGGATGTAAAGAAGAAAGTTGACGTCTTCGCCTTTAGTATTTATGGTTTTGTAATCTTTCCTAAAGCTTTAAGGTATATAGATGAAGTAGTCGCTGATTTATTTGATCGACTTGATAAAATGGTCACATCTATACCTGCAATTCTAGTTGAAACATTCAAATCTTTGAACATATGTCGGAGGCCAGGCAAAGGCAAATTTATCGGGTGCGCACAGCTATTATTGGTATGGTTTCATGGTCATTTTTGGAAAATGGACAAAGTCTCTTATGGAGTCTTCTCTAAGAATTATTCCCCATTAAAGAAGGAAGCAGCTACGTAAAAGAGGGATGACATATCAGAGGAAAGGTGGATGACAATTCTTCAAAATCTTATAGAGAAGGATGTTGAATGGAGAGCCTTTCGGATGGCCTAACGAGATCCTTTATCGATGTGGAAGTTTTGATTGGGTACTTTTGCTTGAAATTCGGGTAGTCATTGGATATGCCCTTTTATTCATATTAAGGCAGTATAAATCAAGGCAATTTATACCGGCGACGTACGGGCTAGCTCAATGTGAGTTCTCGTATAAGGGAGACAATTATAAGAAAAAGGTTCGAGAGATTTTTGATGCTTGAAAGTAGACCCGTTGGATGAAGAGATTGGCTGTTGGTTCAATGACGACTCTTGAATACAATAGATGGTTTAGTAAAAGGATTAATGATAGTATTCCTGGGCCGAATTTAGAGGATGCTCAATCAATGGAGGAATACTTGCAAGTGGTCCCATCAGAGCTAGAGATTATAAGGCAAGACTTCGAAAGGAAGAATTCAGAACTCGGTAAGAAGTTAGAACAACTAGAAGAGGAAAAGATGCATTTAAGACTAGATGTCGATGTTCATAAATTGGAGACTGAGAAATTAAGAAAAGGAAAGAATAAGGCTAAGGAGGATCTAGATAGTTTGAAAATAGATTATAAAAAGCTACGTCTATCAATGAGAATTGTCGGGTTGGGAAAAACTTTAGAGCAATGGCGTCAAAAGATTCGAGAAGAAAGGATCAAAGCTGATCAATGGGAAGGAAATTTCAAGAGGCTCAAACGCGAAGTGAGGCCCTAGGGAAGAGCCTGTCGGAAGCTCAAGATGAGAAGATCGGGTTGAACGCTAGGATAGCCGAGCTAGAAAAATTGCTTCATCAACATCGTAGCCGCAACCCTGTAATGGAGCTGAAGGCGAGCTTGGATAAAATTGAAGAACTAAAAAAGAAGGTCCAAGAACTCGAGATTGTGCTACAAAACAATGAGCTTAAGATTGAGCTCCTTGAAGCAAGTAATGAGCGGTGTAATTAGCTACTCCATCAATATCAGAGTCAAATTAGGGGCAAAGACTACATTATGGGTGAAGCTGTGGCCCAGATTTGAAAGGTGGCTGACCATCTACAGACTTTAACAGTTCAAGCAGATGTATTGAGTGTGAAATACGAGCTAGAATCAGACCGGGGCTGAGAATTGGCTTGGTTGTTTAGGAAAGTGAATTATTTAAGCATTAGGGCCAGGTCGTATCTGTAATCCATTTCTATGTAAAGAACTTTGTTTTTTAGTAAAGTTTTCTAAATGGGATTGAATCAGAATCGATGCCTTTTGCATTAATTTCATGCATCTGCATTACATTACATCATATGCATTAAAGTCTACCAAAAGATCCTAATTAACTAAGAATTATTTTAGTAATCTAGAAACCGACAAAAGTAAACCAAGTATGTATTCTTACGGTACGTGAAGAAAAACCAAAGCAATGGACAAAAGGTTAGAAAATTTGGAACAAATGTAGAAAAAGATGCAAGAACAGATGCAAGCACAAATACAGGAGCAATTGGCTAAAATCCAGTAGGATATGAGAGACCAAATGTTAGAGTCCCAAAGGACTATGATGAATCAGATATCCCAATTGCTGGTTAGGGGGCAGGAAAAAGGAAAAAAGTCTTACGATTAATGATGAAGAGAATAATGAGGAGCCTCATTATCCTCTAGGTTTTACCCCAACACATGCTCAAGCACCACTAGAAGTAAACCCACAGAGACCATCTGTTACGATTAGGCCTCAATAGTTTCTGGCCGGAGTTTCGACACCAAAGAATTTCCAAGCTGGCTCAGGTTCTAACCCAAGAGATAACCTAAATAATCTAATTGTTCCTGATTTGGATGAAGTTATGGAAGGGGAAAGGGCAAGGACAGAATCACAAAAGCAGTTAGAGAACCGATGTAAATGGCTGGAAGAAAAGTTCAGGGCAATGAAAAATGCTGAAAGTCATCATGGAATCAACACTAAAGATTTGAGTTTGGTCCCAGACTTAGTACTTTCTTACAAGTTCAAAACGCCAGAATTCGAGAAGTATAACGGGACTAGTTGCCCTGAAGCTAATATTATCATGTTTTGCAGAAGAATGACTGGGTATGTTAACAACGATCAAGTACTGATCCATTACTTCCTAGACAGTTTGGTGGGGGCAGCATCCAAATGGTACAATCAGCTGAGTCGTAGCAGGATTAGTTCATGGAGAGATTTGGCATAAGCATTCATGAAGTAGTACAACCATGTGACAGATATGACTCCTGACAGGATTTCTCTGTAGAATATGGAGAAAAGACCAAATGAGAGTTTCAGACAGTATGCACAGAGATGGGGGGAAGTGGCCATCCAGGTTTAGCCGTCGCTTTTGAAGAAAGAAACCATATTGCTCTTTATTAATATGCTAAAGGCTCTGTTTATCACCCACATGTTGGGAAGTGCCACAAGAAGCTTGTTAGACGTGGTAATGACTGGATAAATAATTGAAAATGAAATAAGAAGTGGAAGGATAGAGGTAGAGGAGAATACCAAAAGGTTAACCTCGCGAAAAAAGGAAAACGAGGTGAACAATACAAACATGGGGTACTCAAAATCAGTTACTGTAAGCTAACCAAAAGTGATGGCAGCTGGTCAGGGCTCATCAAGACAAGAATCTAATGCGAAGCAAAACATTGAGAAACTCCAATTTACGCCAATCCCAATGATGTATAGGGAGCTATATCAAAGTTTATTTGATGTATATGTGGTGACCCCTTTTTATTTAAAGCCATTACATCCCCCATGCCACAAATAGAATGATGCAAATGCTCAACGTTAGTACCATGCAGGGATCACAGGGCATTTATAAACCGTAATTTATACATATTTTTACCCCATGCTTAACACATTTTATGGATTATTTTTCCTTATAATTGGTGAATTCGATGCTCTTAATGCTTTAATTTCATGTTTTATACTTAGGCGAGCATAGGAGAGCGAAAGGAACGAAAAACTAGCAAAAAATAAAGAAAATGAGCCAACGTACGAAACAACACGGCCTGGACTTCCTCACACGGGCAAACCACATGGCTGTGTCAATTTGGCAGAATCGAAGCACAACTCACACGGGTAGAACACACACCCGTGCCATTCTAATAGGTTCGAGCACAGCCTGAAGTAGTTGCACACGGGTGTGTCCCTGCCAGCCCAAGTTGAGTCCAATTCAAAAAAGGCTAATTTTGAGGGCTTTTAGGCATTTTAAAAGCCTATAAATATACCCTAAAGGAAGAGGGAAAAAAAGAGAGAAAATGAGGTAGGGAACTACTCAAGAGAAGCCGATTGATCCATCTCAGAAGCTGGATTCACCATCAAGACTGAAGATCTCCCCTCAATTTCCCTTCAAGAGTTTTGGGTTTTCTTTATGTTTTGTATTCATTATTCTTCTGAGATGTTTTCTTTTAGTTATGAACTAAATCTCCTAAATACCTAAGGGGAATGAAACCTAAGACGAATCTTGTTATTATTTTCTGAATTATATGATAAATATTTAACTTGTTCTTAATTATGTGTTCTTAATTCTTGTTTTGATATCCTAGGATACTGATTCAAGATAAGCTCTTATTCAGAGGAGGAATAGACCCTGTCTAAGGGTACATTTGTCATAATCAAGCGGGGTTGATTGCGCGCCTAGAGATAGGGTGACAAGATTTTGCCGGATTAGGGTGAAACCTAATAAGGGGATCCATAAATCATGTTAATGCAACCCTAGGGTGTTAGTTAGAGAAAAGTCTCAATTATTAAATCTAGGGATTAGACGTTATTAGTCTTGAATAGAGATAATAACATAACTTAGGGATCTCTACGGAACAAGTTAAATGAATAAATCGTCCGATTCGGAGTCAGAATAACAAGTTAAGTCTAGGTGGATTCTTCCTTAGGTATTGTCTTAATTCAATCGTTTTTCCACAAGTAATTCCCCAATTCTATTTTCCGTGAATTCTTAGTTTAAATAATTAGTTAGTTAAAACAAAACCCGCTTATTCTTAGGCTAGATAATAAAAAGATAGTCGTTACTAGTACTTTTAGTTCCTTTTGGGTTCGACAATCTGGTCTTGCTAAAACTATACTACTGTTCGATAGGTACACTTGCCTATATTGTGATAATAGTTAGTTTCAAGAATGATTAATTATAAATATATAAAACTTACTTGTCATGAAAATCGCGATCAAGTTTTGGGCGCCGTTGTCGGGGAACTAAGATATTAGGAACACTCAATTTTATTACTTTAGCCATTTATTTTTCTTGCAAGTTAATTCTATTTTATTTTTATTTATTAATTTACTTTTTCTTTAACTTGGCAAGTTTTTATATTTCATGACTAGAAGAAACCCGTCAGGACTACTACTTTTTAACGAAGAAATCGATCGCACACTTGCAGAGACCAAAGAGAAATAAGGTAAAGCTTAAGATACATAGAGAACGAGCAAGAGGTCGATATTCAAACCCCAACCGAGGAGATGGCTGAAAACCAAGACAATCAGCTACCTTCTGCGATACCCGTTGAACTAGTAAATCAAAATCTTGCTCCTCGTATTATGTATCATTATGCTAAACCTAATTTAACAGGAACCGAGTCAATTATAGTTAGGCCTACTATTGTTGCAAATAATTTTGAACTAAAACCTAACACTATTTAAATGATACAACAATTTGTTCAGTTTGATGGTTTGCAGGATGAGGATCCAAACACTCACAAGGCAAATTTTCTGGAATTCTGCGATACATTTAAAATTAATGGCGTTTCTGACGATGCCATTTGTCTTCGATTATTCCCTTTTTTCATTGAGGAACAAAGCTAAACAGTGGTTGAACTCGTTACCACGATGGTCAATTACTATTTGGGAACAAATGACAGAAAAATTTCTATTAAAATATTTCCCGCCGGCTAAAACAACCAAATTACGTAATGATATCTCTTCGTTTATGCAGATGGACTTAGAAACTCTTTACGATGCATGGGAGAGATACAAGGACCTACTGCGAAGGTGTCCTCACCATGGACTACATCTATGGTTGCAAGTTTAAACATTCTACAATGGTGTGAATCCCTCAACAAGGCAAATTATTGATGTAGCAGCCGGGGGAACTATCAACAACAAAGCACCTGAAGAGGTTTACAGATTTATTGAAGAGATGTCGCTGAATAACTATCAGTGGCAAGTTATGAGGACTAAGCCAACTAAAACAGCAGGCGTTTATAACGTCGATTCGATTACTATGCTGTCAAACCAGGTAGAACTTCTAAATAAAAAGATTGATGGTTTACTTGGTTCTACTCAGGTACACCCAGTAATGAGGTGCGAGACGAATGAAGGAGGAGCATGCACAGAGTATCAACCCTTCAACCCTAGCATCGAGGAGGAACAAGTCCAATATATGGGTAGCAATAACATTAGATCCCAAAATAACCCATATAGTAACACTTATAATGCAAGTTGGAGGAACCATCCCAATTTCTCGTGGGGCGGTTAAGGAAATCAAAGACTACAACATCCTCTGGGTTTTCAACAACCACCCTATCAATAGGAAAAGAAACCGAACCTTGAAGAGATGCTATCTAAATTTATCTCGGTGTCAAAAACCCGTTTCCAGAACACCGAGACAACACTTAAAAATCAACAAACTTCGATCCAAGGGCTCGAAACTCAGATAGGCCAGCTTTCCAAACTAATCTCCAAACGACCACAAGGTAGCTTTCCAAGTAATACTGAACCTAACCCAAGGGAACAGCTCAACGCGATTAATGTTCAAGATGAAGAAGGATTTGTTGAGCCTAAGCTAGAACCAAAGCAAGAAACTATGGTGAGCAGAGATCAAGGTGAGGTAAGTCATAATAAAAACAAATTAGTGAATGTTGAATATAAACCTCGTGCGCCATACCCCAACGCGATAAGGAAAGACCGCTCAGATGAACAATTTGGTAAATTCTTTAAACTTTTAAAAAAATTACATATTAACTTACTATTTATTGAAGCTCTATCGCAGATGACAAACGCAATGAAATTTTTAAAAGAGCTTTTAGCAAATAAACAGAAGTTGGACGAGGGGTCGCATGTGGAGTTAAACGCAGTTTGCTCAGTTATTCTACAGAATAAACTACCCAACAAACTAAAAGATCCAGAGAGTTTTACGATTCCTTGCTTAATTGGTAGTTTAGATGTTAATAATGCATTAGCTTATTTTGGAGCTAGTATTAACGTCATGCCCTACAAATTGTTCAAACAATTAGGTCTTGGGAAGCCCAAACAGACTAGGATGAGCATTCAATTAGCAGATAAAACTGTAAGATTTCCTAGGGGTATTATTGAAGATGTGCTAGTTAAAATCGATAAATTTATATTTCCCGTTAACTTCATTGTTCTAGACATAGAGGAGGATAGCAACACTCATTCGATTTTAGGACAGCCCTTTTTATCAACTGCTACGATTATTGATGTTGGCACAGGCGAGCTCACACTCCGTGTGGGAGACAAAACAATTACCATTCAAGCTCGCAATTCTGGCAACACATCGGAAATTGAAGGTGGTCGTCTAAACCATTCTACTAAAACTGATAATATGGTGCAACCTACTTTGCAGGAAATGAGTCTGAAGGAAGTACATAAGTCATTCTCAAGCAATAGCAGAGGACCTATTCATGAAGATCGAAGGCTACAAATCGAGGAGCTAGATGAATGGCGGACGCATAAACCGAGAACACACGATAAACCAAAACTACGCCAGAACGAGTTCAATACCTTCCCAAATCAACTTAAGGTTAGAGATAAAGTATTATTAGATGCCACAGATCTTTACATTGTCACTACCAAATCGAATAAAGAAATCCCTCTACGGTACTTAGCATTTTCCCATTCGGTACAGTCGAGGTAAGTCATCCCAAGTTCGACACTTTTAAGGTAAACAACACCCGTCTAAAACCTTATTTCGATGAGAATGATAGCAGGAATAAGGAGTATAAACTCCTCGAACCACCATGACCATTCAATGGAGAGGTAAGTCAAGCTTAGACTATAACAAGCGCTTCTCGGGAGGCAACCCTAGTACTAATGGTTTCAAATTATTTAAATTTCAACTTTTAAACATCTAGGTCACTAACAAAGTCTTTGAGCATAGGTTCCCAACTCCACACGACCGATCACACAGATGTGCTTCAGGCCGTGTGACAACCACGGACGAAAACATGGTCGTGTGATATGGCTATGCGAAAACAGGGTAAAAGTTATCTTTCCCAACATAGGATGCGATAAGTGGCCCCGGGCGTGCGACCTAGCCGTGGTCAAATTTGCCAAATGAACACGGGCGTGCGACACGCCCGTGTCTAGCACCAGTGGACAACACTGTCAAAATAATACGGGTGTGCGCAGTGCTACACTACCGTGGGAAAAGTAAACCACATCACACACGGTCGTGTAACATGATCATGTAGCCACACAGCCTAGACACACGGGTGTGCCTGAAGGTCGTGTGACGACATCTCACTTCGCGACAAACACATGCGGGACACGATCCGCACAGACGTGTGAACTAGCCGTGCCACTTGAAAAAATTAGATTATCTATCTTATTTTATTTTTCTTTTATTAATTTTTGAATATTATTTTTTTAAACACGACTTATCTTTATGATTATTTTCAAATTAGTCCCTCAATTCTCCTTTTGTCATTCAGAATCATGCTTGTCCTCCAGCTTTATTTCCAACAACTTGCTCTCGCTAATCTAGGAATTTTATCCATTTTTAACTCAGGAAGTTTTACTTTTCTCCCTATCTTATGAACTTACATTTGTCAAAATATCTATCTTTGTATATTGAGGACAATGTACATCTTAAGTGTGGGGGGTATTCATTTCACTATCAGAAAAATCCCTGAATGATTGCCTTGTTCTCTTGAAAAGCTCTCATATCATGTTGAGGATAAATTTTGATTGATTTATAACTTTTATTAATATATCTTGAATTAAAACATAGGCATTTATGCATTGATTGTTTAAACTTTAAGACATTAGGGAATCAAGCATGATAATTTGATTTTTAAGAATTTAAAAATTTTATGTTGTTTCCCCAAGTTTAGGTATTATCTTAAATTAGAATTGACAAGTTTAAACATCAAAAAGCCATAATTTTGTGATATTTTTTGAGCCTTTTGAGCATCTATTAATTCTTTCATACTCACTTTTATTATTGCTTTGAGTGCGTCAGTATTTAACTGTTATTCTAGAACTTGCTTGATTATGCATGTCAAGACCACACTATTTGATTTGATATGTTAAAATGATTAAGGCACTTAGGATTAACCCACTCATGTCATGAAAATCCTAACTCCACGATTAACCCTTAGTAAACCTTGTTGAGCTAATAAGCCATTTCTTGTCTTACCCTTAATATTAACCCTTAACCCATTATTGTTGAAATCTCATAAATTAAATTTGATCCCTATTTTTGTCGAGATTTAAATTGAAATAGTTGCTCAGTTATGTCTTGTTCTTAATAGTTAGTCTATGTTATTTAACTTGTTCTTAAAAAAAATGTGTATACACATTAGTAGTAATCTTTTGTTTTTGAGCTTAAGTATTTAAATCCCATATTCTGAGAAGAAGCTCTGTTGTACGCAAGTGATGATTAAATCTTTTTCTAGTTAAGTGATTTTTCAATTCAATCTCGATTCTAACCGTTTCTTTTAGCTTGTGACCACACCCCCTAACCAAAGCCACGTTTCAACCCTCTAAAGACCTTTTGATTGATGTTTCATCTCAATTTATAGTGGTGAAGATTTGATTTTCATGCAAGCTTATGGTAATAACTTTTCATATTGACTGATGAGTACTACTTTCATTGTCCTTAAAGACTTTGAGTGATTTGAGTGAATCTTTAGTGAAGATGTTAAACTCCATGAGATTTCGAATCGAGATAACCACTTAGATAATGGGAGATGCCTAAGTTTTGCGTGATTAAATACTCAACTTGGAATGTTTGAAGCTCTAATGTTTTTTTAGTTAAATTCTCAATATATGATTACCTGTGGATTTTGAGATTATAAGTTGAGAAGGATTTATTTTGATTATGAGTTGGGGATTTTGCTTGAGGACAAGAAAATGCTTAAGTGTGGGGGTATTTGATAAACCGTAAATTATACATATTTTTACCCCATGCTTAACACATTTTATGGATGATTTTTCCTTAGAATTGGTGAATTCGATGCTCCTAATTCTTTATTTTCATTTTTTATACTTAGGTGAGCATAGGAGAGCGAAAGGAACGAGAAATGGGCCAAAAACAGAGAAAATGGACCAACGTACGAAATCAACACGGCCTGGACTTCCTCACACGGGAAAACCACATGGCCGTGTCAATTTGGCAGAATCAAAGCACGACTCACACGGGTAGAACACATGCCCGTCCTATTCTAACAGGTTCGAGCACGGCTTGAAGTAGTAGCACACGGGCGTGTCCTTGCCGAGCCCAAGTTGAGTCCAATTCAGAAAAGGCTAATTTTGAGGGCTTTTAGGCATTCTAAAAGCCTATAAATACACCCTAAAGGAAGAGGGAAAAAAAAGAGAGAAAAGGAGGCAGGGAACTGCTCAAGGGAAGCCGATTGATCTATCTCAGAAGTCGCATTTACCATCAAGACTGAAGATTTCCCCTCAATTTCCCTTCAGGAGTTTTGTGTTTTCTTTATGTTTTGTATTCATTATTCTTCTGAGATGTTTTCCTTTTTAGTTATGAACTAAATCCCCTAAATACCTAAGGGGAATGAAACCTAAGACGAATCTTGTTATTATTTTCTGAATTGTATGATAAATATTTAACTTGTTCTTAATTATGTGTTCTTATCTTGTTTTGATATCCCAGGATACTGATTCAAGATAAGCTCTTATTCAGAGGAGGAAAAGACCCTGTTTAAGAGTACATTTGTCATAATTAAGCGGAGTTGATTGCGCGCCTAGAGATAGGGTGACAAGATTTTGCCGGATTAGGGTGAAACCTAATAAGGGGATCCATAGATCGAGTTAATGCAACCCTAAGGTGTTAATTAGAGAAAATTCTCAATTATTAAATCTAGGGATTAGACGTTATTAGTCTTGAATAGAGATAATAACATAAATTAGGGATCTCTACGAAACAAGTTAAATAAATAAATCGTCCGATTCGGAGTTAGAATAACAAGTTAAGTTTAGGTGGATTCTTCCTTAGGTATTGTCTTAATTCAATCGTTTTTCCACAAGTAATTCCCTAATTCTATTTTTCATGAATTCTTAGTTTAGATAATTAATTAGTTAAAACAAAACCCCTGATAAACCGTAAATTATACATATTTTTACCCCATGTTTAATGCATTTTATGGATGATTTCTCATTAGAATTGGTGAATTCGATGCTCCTAATACTTTAATTTCATGTTTTATACTTAGAAGAGCATAGGACAGAAAAAGGAACGAGAAACAGGCCAAAAACAGAGAAAATGGGCAAAAATATGAAATCAATACGGCCTGGACCTCCTCACACGGGAAGACCACACGGTCGTGTCAATTTGGCAAGCTCGAACACGGCCTGAAGTAATCAAACAAAGGCGTGTGCCACGGGCGTGTCCTTGCCGAGCCCAAGTTGAGTCCAATTCGGAAAAGGCTAATTTTGAGAGCTTCTAGGCATCCCAAAGCCTATAAATACACCCTAAAGGAGGAAGAGAAAGGGGAAGAAGAATAGGGGGTAAAGAATTACTCCAAGGAAGCCGATTGATCCATCTCAGAAGCCGGATTCATCATTTCAGACAAGCTCTTAATATCCCAAGGCGTGTGTGCTACGACTTTAGGCACGCCCTGTGTCTGGCTGTGTGTGCTGAAAAACTTTACAATTCAAAGATAAAGTTAATGATTCAAAGTGTTAGAAATTAAAAATAAAGAAATCAAAATATGTTAGTGCTCGGGTTGCCTCTTGAGAAGCGCTTATTTATAGTCTAAGCTCGACTTACATCTCTAGTGAATGGTCAGGGTGGTTCGAGGAGTTTATACTCCTCATTCCTACTATCAATCTCCTCAAAATAGGGTTTTAATCGGGTATTGTTTACCTTAAAAGTGTCGAACTTGGGGTGGCTCACCTCCGCCGTACCAAATGAAAAAATACTGAGTACCGTAAGAGGGATTTCCTCATTTGGTGTGGTAGTGACAATGTGGGGATCTACGGTATCTAGTAAGACTTTATCGCCAACCTTAAGTTGATGAAGAGAGGTATCGGGCTTGTTTTGGCGTAGTTTCGGTTTATCATGTGTTCTTGGTTTGTGTGCTCGTCATTCGTCTAGCTCCTCTATCCGTAGCCTTCGTTCTTTATGAGTGTGTCCTCTATCATTTCTGGAACATGGCTCGAGAATTTCTTTGAAGCTCAATTTTGGCAAAGTCATATTGTTAATTTTAGTAGATTCGTGTGGACTATTACCTTCAATGTTAGATGTGATACCAGAATTACGAGCTTGAAGGGTGATCGTGTCGTCTCCTACGCGAAGCGTGAGCTCACCTATGCCAACATCAATAATTGTTTTAGCAGTTGCTAAAAAGGGCCTCCCTAAAATCAAAGGGGTGTTATTATCCTCCTTTACGTCTAGAACAACGAAATCAATGGGGAATATGAACTTATCTACTTTTACTAGTACATCTTCAATAATACCCGTAGGAAATCTTATAGTTTTATTTGCCAATTAAATGCTCATCTTAGTTTGTTTCGGTTTCCCAAAACTTAGTTGCTTAAACATTTTGTAAGGCATGACGTTAATACTAGCCCTTAAATCAGCTAATGCATGACTTATATCTAAACTACCAATTAAGCAAGGAATTGTAAAACTCCCTGGATCTTTCAATTTGTGGGGTAGCTTATTCTGCAGAATAGCTGAGCAGGCTACGTTTAGCTCCACATGCGACGCTTCATCCAACTTCCGCTTATTTACTAAAAGCTCTTTTAAAAATTTCATTGCATTTGGCATTTGCGACAAAGCTTCAATAAACGGTAAGTTAATATGTAATCTTTTCGAAAGTTTAAGGAATTTACCAAATTTTTCGTCTGAGCGGTCTTTCCTTGTTGCATTAGGATATGGGATACGAGGTATATATTCTTCATTCACTGTTTTGTTATGACTTACTTCACTTTTACCTTTGCTCACCACAGTTTCTTGCATCAATTCTGGCTCAGGAGCAATGAATCCTTCCTTATCTTGAGTACTAATTGTGTTAAGGTGTTCCCTTGGTTTAGGTTCAGTATTACTTGGTAAGCTACCTTGGGGTCGTTCGGAGATTTGTTTGGATAGCTGGCCTATCTGAGTTTCGAGCCCTTGTATCGATGCTTGTTGATTCTTAAGTGCTGTCTCAGTATTTTGGAAACGGGTTTCTGATACCGAGATGAATTTAGAGAGCATCTCTTCAAGGTTCAGTTTCTTCTCTTTTTGATACGGTGGCTGTTGAAAACCCTGAGGATTTTGTGGGTTTTGATTCCCTTGACCACCCCAGGAGAAATTTGGGTGATTCCTCCAACCTGCATTATAAGTATTACTGTATGGGTTATTTTGAGATCTAAAGTTATTGTTACCCATATAGTTGACTTGTTCCTCTTCGATTGTAGGATTGAAGGATTGATATTCTGTATGCACACATCCTCCACTTGAGTCACACCTCATTACTGGATGTACCTGCATAGAAACAAGTAAACCATCAATCTTTTTATTGAGAAGTTCTACCTAATTTGACAGTATAGTAATTGAGTCAACGTTATAAATGCCGTGTAACACCCCAAACCCGACCCAGACGTTATGGCCGGATCCGACATGCCACATCGAAGCGTTCAAAACATTTTATATTGTTGATCCAGAAAAACCTACTTAGTGTTTTAAAAGATAATTTCATTATAGGTTAAAGTGAATGGAAGCTGTGCACCAGGTAGGAAACCGGAAAAGAGGAGGTGAGTTTATCGGACTACTTAAGTACCAAGCTCCCTTCGGATCCAATCCTAGACATGCACACCGCCATTGTCACACCTTAACGTCATGTATATTTCTAGGAAACCGATTTGATTAAGTCATTTTTAGGAAAAGTGATTAATTTTGGAAAATACTTTCATTGCGGAAGCTTTGCTTGTTGTCGTGTTATTTTGAAATCAATTGTTGTTTTTTTTTTGAAAACGCGCCCTAAAGCTATCCAATTTCAACAGTTAAAATAAGTAATACCTATCTTAGTAATACATATTAAAACTATCAAAAATAATTAAGCGGCCTTATTACATTTAAAAACCCAAAACTTCAAACGTAAATAAAAGGATGTCCAGTTCACCAGAAGAAAATCAAACTTTCAGAACGGGTGGCCACTCCAAATTCCCTCACAGCTCCAAGTCCACTATGGTTGGGGATTTCCTGCGTGGATGAAAATAAAATGGGTGAGTTTGGGGAAACTCAGTGTGTAAGGAAAACCCATTCAAAGTCCAAGTCAGCTCAAGCCTATTGGGCCTAAGCCCATTCAGGTAACAGTGGTACTGGACCAGAGCCCTTTTCAGATTATAATAAACTGGGCCTTAGCCCCTTATTCAGATAACAGTATGGCCCATAGGCCCATTTCAAAATACATGCAACATCAATAACATATGCAAGCCCATTTGGGGAGACTACTCAACCCACCAACCACTACACTCCACCCGTACCAGCCATACACTCCATGTGGGGATAGCTCAACCCACCCAGCCCAACACTCCACAGTTGCAGCATTGCTGCTCAGTTAACAGTAAATTGAGGCAAAGCCTCCAATACGTGGACAAGCCATTTTCAGTACTTCCTCCGTCAATATCCCAATCCCATGCATCAGATAATAACAACATGGCATGCAGTAAATAACAACAGTCAAACATGCATTTAGGTCAATTTAACCCTAGGGGTATTTCGGTAATTTATCTACTAGGGGTAAAACTGTAAATTTTTCACTTTTAAAGGTATTTCAGTAATTTATCTATTTTAGGGTTTTTCATGCATATTCCTACTTTTCACGTACTAACAGAATCACGTACCGAGGGTTCTTACCGAATTGGGCCCGTTGGCCCATCATTCCAATTTTAGCCCATTAAGCCCAAAAATATCGAGGGCATAGAAATCATGCACTTTGCAGTCCAAACATTGCAGCTTACCAAAAACATTAATTGATTTACCTCACGAGCATTCGCACACTTGTAAATCTACAAAATACCGATTTTCGGCATTTTGGATTTTTGACTTTTGCCGATCTAGACTAAGAAAGAGTGTGTTAGTTACACACCTGTTTGCGACGATATGCTGACGAGATCCACACACGAACTGCCTACAATTTGATTACTAACACGTTAATCTAACTATTCAAATACGAACTACGTATTAACCCCTTACAATATTCGGCCAACCACACCTACAGATCATAGTAAGCTTATAAGAAATCAATAAGCAACTCATTAACAATTTTTTGTCAATGTTTACCACATAATCATAATTTCACTGCAAGCTGTCTTCCTGAGCAATAGTTACTAAATTATTTATAACTGGAGCTACGAAACTCCAAATCAAGTTCCGTTAATTTTCCCTGAAAATAGACTCATATATCTTCTACCCGTAAAATTTTCAGAATTTTTGGTATGGCCAATCAATACCAGATTTTTCTTAAAGTTTCCCATGTTTCACTGTTTGACTAATCTGACCACTCTTCATTATGAATCAAATTTCGCATTGTAAAGAATTCAAAATATGTTATCGTTTATTCAATTTGAAACTAGACTCATTAATCTTTAATTACATATTTTATTCAGCTTCTAATTCATCTCCCACAATTTATGGTGATTTTCCAAAGTCACATTACTGCTGCTGTCCCAAGCAGATTTATTACCAAATTCACTCTTTCACACATAACTTGTATATCACCAATCAATCATCACATATCTATGATTTTACTTAAGTATAATCTCCATTTCATCATTTTAAAGCACAACACGTTAGCCGATTTTTCCCTTTAGCATCTAAGGCACATGCATGTTCATTTTTTTGGCTCAACTTCACCTATCTTCCATTTTTCATCAAAAGAACATGAAACAACAACCATTTCCTTCATTTTAATTCATGACCAAATGCTCACAACACAACCAAAAACCAAAATATGCTTTAAGAGTTAAGGTAGAATCAAGAAGACCTCATGAACATCAAGATAGAAGCAAACTACCATGAACTTACCTTCAATTTTCTTCCCCAAGTGACCAAACATTCAAGAGCTTTCTCCTCTTCTTTCTCTTCTCTAACTTTCGGCTATGATGAACAAAGATGGACAAAACTTTGTTCTCACCCCTTTTTCTTTTAATAAAATTTCATATTTCATCCATTTAATTCTTTAATACAAAAGACATGAAATGCCCATCATGGAACATTTACCTAAACCATTATCATGGAATATTTACCTAACCCATTATCATAGAATATTTACCTAATCCATTATCATGGAACATTTACCTAACCCATTGTCAATTTGTACTATGAATTATGGATATCAAGTGCTCATATTGTCTACAACAACATGATGGCTGGCCACTTCATGTAAAATGGGAGGTTTGTCATGCAAATCCTCCTATTTTGCACTCCTATTTATTTGGCCACTTCAATTTAGCCTATAGCATTTTCAAACATTTTCACATAGGTTCTATTTCATAATTTCACCCCCTTTTTCTTATGGAACAAAAATTAACTAAAATTGCCGGGTTCTATCTTAAGCTTGGGACTTCTAGAGGCCCACTAACATAATTAAACATATGCCAACATTCACAGAATTCCTGAAAATTGGAGCGTTACATGCTGGCCGTTTTTGTTGCCTTAGTCCTCATGACTTGCCACTGATAATTATTCAGTGACATTTCTTCAATGAATTCATAAGCCTCTTCAGGTGTTTTGTTGTTGATGGTTCCTCCAGTAGCTGCGTCAACCATTTTTCGAGTTGAGGGATTCAGACCATTGTGGAATATTTGTACTTGAAGCCAAAGCGGTAACCCATAGCGAGGGCACCTTCGCAATAGATCCTTGTATCTCTCCCATGCATCATAAAGTATTTCTAAGTCCATCAAACTAAACAAACTGCTGTATCTTTTGAATTGTGTTAGGTTTCAGTTCAAAAGTATTTGCAGCTACAGTTGGTCTAATTACGCTAGATTCAGTTCCTGTTAGAGAAGGTTTAGCATAATCATACATAGTACGTGGAGCAGGATTTTGATTAACTGCAATTGCAGGAGGTAGCTGATTGCCTTGGTTTTCAGCCATCTCTTCGATTGGGGACTGAGTATCGTCTTCTTGCTCATTCTCCGCGTATCTTAAGCTGCGCCTTATTTCTCTTTGATTTTTGCGAACTGTACGATCGATTTCTTCATAAAAAAGTAATAGTCCCGACGGGTTTCTTCTAGTCATAAACTATAAAAACCTGCTAAGAGAAAGAAAAAAATAAATTAATAAATAATAATAATGAAATAAAATTAAATTGCAAGAAAAATAAATGGCTAAAGTAATAAAAATTGAGTGTTCCTAATATTTTAGTTCCCTGGCAACGGCGCCAAAAACTTGATCGCGTGATTCGTAGCAAGTAATAAATATTTAAAATGAAGATCAAACCTAGACTAACTAATATCGCGATGTAGGCAAGTGTACCTATCGAACAGTAGTATATTTTTAGCAAGACCGGATTGTTGAACCCAAAAGAACTAAAAGTACTAGTAATGACTGTCTTTTCATTATCTAGCCTAAGAATAATGGAGTTTTGTTTTAATTGACTAATTATCTAAACTAAGAACGCACAGAGAAGGGAATTGAGGAATTGCTTTTGGGAAAATCGATTGACTTGAGACAATACCTAAGGAAAAATCCACCTAGACTTTACTTGTTATTTTGGCTCCTAATCGGACGGTTTATTCATTCAACTTGTTCCGTAGAGATCTCTAAGTTATGTTATTATCCCTATTCAAGACTAATAACATCTAATCCCTAGATTGAATAACCGAGACTTTTCTCTAATTAACACTCTAGGGTTGCATTAACTCGATCTATGGATCCCCTTATTAGGTTTCACCCTAATCCGGTAAAATCTTGTCACCCTATTTCTAGGCGCGCAATCAACTCTGCTTAATTATGACAAATGTACTCTTAGACAGGGTCTATTCCTCCCCTGAATAAGAGCGTGTCTTGAATCAGTATCCTGGGATATCAAAATAAGAATTAAGAACACATAATTAAGAACAAGTTAAATATTTATCATACGATTCAGAAAATAATAACAAGATTCGTCTTAGGTTTCATTCCCCTTAGGTATTTAGGGGTTTAGTTCATAATTAAATAAGAAAACATCTCCGAAGAATAAAGGATACAAAACATAAAGAAAACCCAAAACTCCTGAAGGGAAATTGAGGAGAGATCTTCAGTCTTGATGATGAATCCGGCTTCTGAGATGGATCAATCGACTTCCTTGGGGTAATTCCTTGCCCCCCTTCTCCGTTTCCCCTTTTTCTCCTCTTTTCGGGTGTATTTATAGGCTTTGAAATGCCTAGAAGCCCTGAAAAATGGCCTTTTCTGAATTGGACTTAACTTGGGCTCGGCAGGGACACGCCCGTGTGCCACAGCCGTGTGACGTGATTACCAGGCCGTGTTCGATCTGTTAAATTGCATACGGCCGTGTGGGTCAATAGCCAGGCCGTATGAATCATGAAAGCCTTGGTCGACACCCTCGAAAGACACAGGCGTGTGAGCTACTCGTGTGGCAAGGCTTAGGCCGTGTTATCTTCTAGATTAGGTCCATTTTGTCCCTTTTTGGTTCAGTTTTTGGCTCCTTTCGCTCTCCTATGCTCTCCTAAGTGTAAAACATGGAATTAAAGTATTAGGAGCATCGAATTCACCAATTCTAATGAGAAATTATCCATAAAATGCATTAAACATGGGGTAAAATATGTATAATTTACAGTTTATCAACAGGGTTCCTCATCACGACGTGACAAACTGTCCAACCTTGTCCCGACAACCACTTTACAACATTGCGACGTGGAAATCTTGTCATGACGTCATTCAAACGACGTCACAACGTCACTCACTATTTCTGTAATAAATTATCCAAGACTTGCAATTTATTTTAACCAACCAAGATATTATCATACCAACTCGTCAAATTGACCAAAAGAATAGTAAATAAGGTTCTAGAACCAGAATCAAATATTTTCACAATGCACATATCTAACCTACTGAACATCTAACCATTCCCAATCAATTTAATCTAACATTGTATATAATTGGTTAAGTTCATATCATCCACACAATACACCATACAGTGCAATCACCTAACTCGCTACCAACAAACAAACCAAACATAACTAGATATACATTACTTAACTCAAAGACCAATTTACATACAAGATGTACTACACCAAAATCATGAACTATATTTTAATACCAAGATTCAATTCCAACAACATTTACAAAGACATAACACCTACAAGACTTTCTATAGGTACATGCTAAGTTTACTAAGAACAAAAGGGCACAGAGATTGTGGAGTTGGGAAATCTTGATGAGATGTTGAAATAGATGCTAGAAACACAGATACGAACCTATCCTACACATAGAAATAAATCATGTAATCAGTACATCACTCAATAGTACTCCTACAAATTTGAAACAGTATAAGGAGATGGTACAATTCACACACATAGTATTGTTATCTAAGAATATGATTACTTATAGCTCAAACATGAAATCATCATTCAATATATATATTTCTAGTATGTAAAATCTCACACTATGTTATCTTTCGGATCATAATTGGTGTTCAAAAATTTATTTTCAACTTATTCATGGATTACCCAACCACGATGACCTACCACCCCAGATTGCCCAACGACGACGGCTTACCACCCTGAATTGCCTGGCAACGATGGTATATCGATTCAATTCTGTCATCTTGGGTTGGCTAACAACAATGACCTACTACCCTGGATTTTGCCTGGTGACAATGACTTACCACTTTGGATTGCCTAGCAATGATGGTTTGTCGATCCAATTATGTCATCATGAGTTGTCCGACAACGATTACCTGCCACCTAGGATTGCCCGACGACAATGGCTTACCATCTCAAATTTCCCGACAATGATGGTTTATCAATTCAATTATGTCATTCCGGATTGCCTAACAACGATGGCTTATCAAATCTGGCCCACTAGCTCATTGATCGTCTTTGCCAAGTTTCAAATGGCTATTAATCATTTTTCTTCAAATTCATTTTATATAACTCAACATGCTTCAATTTAATTTCATACCAATTAACGAATATAAATTAATTCCATGATTACTAATCTATTCATTCTAATATTTGTCTCGATATTCAATCTCAACTACTCTGATTCATTTAATTCAAATTTAGAGTCTACTACAGGAGGGTACGATGAGTAATATCACAAAAATATATAAATTAAATAAGCATTAAATCATAAAACACTTACCGAAAACTCCAACCTATTCGTCGAGGATTTTTGCTTTTCCTTTCCCTTTTGCGGATTTTGGGTCGACGTTAGCTACATATTAACATAAACATATAATTCCATCAATAATCAACCAATTTCAAAATCAATTGACATTTTATACAAAGTTTACATTTTATTCAATTTAGTCTAAAAAATCGAAACTAACATAACTTCCAAAATAAAACTCAAATTTGAATTCTGATTTCACCCTAGTCCATTTGGGCCTTCTTATTTCTTAATTCTATAGCCAATTTTATGGTTTTTTTCATTTTAGTCCCTAAGGTACAAAATTATCAATTAACATTACTATTTAGTCCTTTTCACTTCTAAGCTTTAAATCTATCAATTTAATACCTAAAACTTAAAGATATAGTCAATAACATGTAACACCGTAGGCGAATCTCATATCAACAAAGCATGGAAGAGACTTGCGCTATATAAAGGGGTAGCAACACTTAAATGGTAAGAGGCCCTTTGGGGGTGTATGGGTGCTCCTAAGAACAAAGCCGTAAGGGTCATATGCGCCTAAAGCGGACAATATCTTATAGGGATGGGAGTTGGCTATGAATTTTATTAGTATTAAAGCCACTCGTCGTGCCTCTTGAGCGATGGTGCGCAAACCTCAACGAGGATACTGAGTCCCTAAGGGGGTGTATGTAACACCTTAGGTGAATCCCACATCGATAAAGCATGGGAAAAACCTGGACTCTATAAAGGAGTAGTAACACTTATGTGGTTAGAGGTCTTTTAGAGGTGTATGAGCGCTCTCAAGAACAAAGTTGTGAGGGTCATGTGCACCTAAAGCGGATAATATCTTAACGGGTTGGGTATTGGCTATGACATTTAATGTGATGTCCCAAACTTGACCGAGACGGTCCAACCTAAAATTCAAACATCACATAAGCCACCGATGTGACTCTCCATTTAAAACTTTACGGGCCACACCAACCAACCATACACACCACACAGTTGTAGAATAATTCATATATGAAATTAGTCCTCAGTGCATGCTTTTCTAAATTAATCATTCCATTCACACAAATAGAAGGTATAAGGCATACCTTAATACTCTTCGGTCTCCCTTAGTTGCAAAAATTTGTTAGTTCATTTAATTATCTTCAGATTAATCAAGTAATAAAATCATCCAAACAAGCAATCAAGTAAGCAATTATAACATTAAAAAATCCCCCCAAAAAATACAAACAATCCATAATGTCCGTTTACAACCCTTTGAAAATTTTATTTAAAATGTCTAAGTCTAGTTGTAGTACTAAACCCTTGGAACGACCTACTTTGCCTTCACTTTGAAATTTAAAAGCTCAACATACATACTCTAAAAAAATACCTTGCGATGGATCACCAAATTGCCACCCTCCTAGCTAACACGCGAACTATTTATCTGCAAGGTAAAGTAAGGAGTGTAAGCTTGGAGAAGCTAAGTGAGTATAGATGCATACAACACAAATATACACACTAGATATGTTAGGATTTAAACATACTTTAAAAATTCACATATAACAAAAATTACATACTTAACATAGTGATATATTGGCAATTCGTGAATATGAAACATAGTCAAATTATATACTCATTGAAAAAACAGATCTCCAAAACACACCACATGACTCATAAAGTCGTACGCTATCTCTATATAAGTGTAGCACATATGCTTACACTCTTCAAACACACCACGCTATCTACGGTGAATGGAGCTATGCTCGACATTCCCTTATCTCTCCAACGCCGTCTGTAGTTCGAAATGCCCAAGACATAGTAAAAATGTGAGTACTCATAATCCTATGGCATGCCAATGATATCCAACGGTTTCAAGTGTTCATATTGCCAACTGTCGGAAAATTGCTTGTATTGGAAGTTTGAGGCATATTCTCAATAGGTAAATGTGGAGAGTTGAATCATAAAATTATGGTTTCATATTCTACTCCCTGATACTTTTACAATGGTATATCATATGCTCAAAATGGTTAAGTGATGAATGAGAAATTGATGCTCAAATTAAGCTATTTGGAAATATTATTGAGGAAAAGTAAAGACTTAGATCCCACATTGGTTAGATACCAAGTGTGAGATGTGTTTATATATATGAACTCTCTTAAAGGGTAATTAAATGATTAAACTTGTAACCCTACCTTACACGTAGGGGGTGCAAGTCCAAACTCGACAGGGCTGGGGCGCACCTACACAACATGGGCAACAAAAAATGCTCGGACCGATTGGGTCCAAATGGGCTTGCGAATATTTTAGCCCAACTTGAATTTATTTTCTTTAGCAGATAAAATCTACTTATATATGGAAACTTATCTTTTTGATTTGATTCCAATAAATCTGATTAAAATTTTAAATCAAATTGAGTTAATGGTAGATTTTATATATGGAAACTTATCTTATTAATTTGATTCCAATAAATCTGATTAAAATTTTATATCAAATTGATTTAATGGTAGATTTTGTGTATTTTTTTCCAAAATCCAACACTCTACATGCCTATAGAAGGTCATGATTTTTGAAGGGTTTTACACACTCATACTCTTTGATAATTTCTCTTGCCGAAACTTCGTTGCTCTCAAAACTCTTCCTTTTTCTCCTTCGTATTTTCAAACATTCTAGTGATAGAAAAAGACATTGTTCATTCATTGATCGCTGTAGAGGTGCTACTACTTTGATCACTATTTTTGTTGTATCCTAGGAGACATTCGTCCAACGTTACTCCAAGCACCGTAGAAGCGGCCGAATCTGTCTTAAGGAAACAGTGTTTCACAGGCCTCAACGTTTCGTAAAACCTTGATTCTCCTTTATTTCAACTGTTTATTATGGTTTTATTTGATTTTCGTATTTGATAAATTAATTATAAATCATTTTATTTATATTTTATTTCATATGTGTTTATTTATAATTAATTTATTTTGTTCGCTAATGTGTTTTGTCTAACACCAACATATCTATTTAATCACATTCTATTACATAATATAATTGGCTTACACTACTGTTGAGCTCGCTCTTAACATTTCACAATGATATAATTTTGCAATAATCAAAACTCGCAATATTATAAAACTCATAATCCACCTACGGGTTCGTGTACGCATATGCAACGCTATAATTTTCTTATTTCTATTTCTATAAAATTTGGACACAAATGTGTATCTGCTTCAGTGGTTAAGTGTTCTGGGTGTGTGTGTGAGGTCTTGGGTTCAAGCCCTACCTTTGGCAAATTTTGGTTATTTTTGGATCTAAGCCTTACCTTTGTTCAGTGGGCTTATATTAAATTACCTGTAAATCCATATAAGAATGAGCCTACTGGTTCGAGTGGTAAGGGAGTCAGTGTGTTGGGGGTCCTGTCTTCGAATCTTGGCGTGAGAGTGGGTATTAATTTTTACTCAGTTGCTTGAGAGAGTATCGATAGAGATGGGATTCTGAGTAGTGGTTGTTAGTGGGATAGTGGGGAGGAATTTGGGAGATTTGGATTTTATTTTTTATTTTTCTTATTTTTCGAAAACTCCTCTCTTTCCAGAAAGAAAAATCGATGTTCTTTTTCCCTTGCTTTGCTCTACATTTTTGCTCTTCATCAGCTGATACTTTCGTTTATCTTATTTCGCTCGGTAAACGAATCTTTGTATCTAATTGTTATACTTTTTGACAATTGTTCGGTAAGTGGGGTTTTTGTGTTTACATAATTTGTATTAAAAATTGTCGGTTGGAGCCTTATTATTCTGTTTTGGCAGTGGTGATTCTCAAAGAACGAGACTTTTCTCTTTCAAATTTCTAGTTAAAGGCGTTCGAGGTTTGAGGGTCAGTGTTGAGCGCTTGAATAGAGTTTTTGGTATTGTGGTTTCGAACTATTGTGCATTAAGATTGAGTTTCGGGTTTTGGTATGTCGATTTTAAGTTCTATAGTCTCGGGGTTGGTTTTGCATCAAAACTGTAACAGGTGTGTTCTCAAGTCGCGAGAAACGAAGTTTCAGCGATGCTCACTATGGACGCCACACGAGTATGTGGTCACCCGCGTGCGAGACACGACCGTGTGGTGGCCACACGAGTATGTCACACGGGCATGTAGATTTTGGACTAGGTCATGAGGGCCACATGAGCAAGGCCAATTTGGGCGAGTGGGCCACACGGTCGTGTGGGCCCATATTTTTGAAATTTTCCTTAGGCTCGTACGGGTTGTTCCGATCGACTGTGGGCTTACCGTAGGGTCGGTAAGGGCTAACCAAACCCTAGAACTGTAAATCTGATAGGCTGATGTTTTGTTCTGAGTATGAGAATACTATGCATGTCTGATTATTCCGTAATATGTATATAAGCATGTTAAGAATGTTTAGTCTGTTATTACTGTATTTGTTTTCTGTATCTGTTTTGGGGTAGGATTTGTATATGTGGAGGAAGTGTTTTGTATGGCGGTCATCGCCTATATTCTGGCAGTTCGGCTGCATACTTTTTGAAATGTCATAATGGCACGATGTGGTGTGTAGGGATTGGTGGATGTTTTTAACCTGACATGGTATGATGGGATGGTCGGAGTTGGTGTGTAGAGGATGTGGGTAGCATTTTGGCATATTTGTTATCTGAATCTAAATCTGATATTTGAATATGAATATGAAACTGAGTCTTTATCTGTTTCTGATTGTGTATATGATGTTGTTTGACTGTATGCTTAATTCTGTTGGGTTACACTCTGAGTTTACGTAAACTCACTTTTGTTTGACTGTTTTGTCAGGTAATTTGCAAACTTAGGCAGATCAGTGCGGCAGAGACTTAGCGGTGACCACTCATCCATAAAACTATTAAAACTTAATTATTTATGGTTTATTTATGGTTTTTGGATTATTTTTGAGAGTTTGTAATTTTTAGAACTCTTTGGACTTTATGGTTTTATAACTGTTGGTTTTGGATTTATATGTTACTAATGCATGCTTAAGCAAAACGTTTTTCTCTAAAAAATGACAATTTATAAGAAAACAAAGGTTTTCCCAAAACACGGCTGCATTTTCAAAATACAACTGTTTTAAGGCTTCCGCTGTAATAAGTTTTGGCAAATGGATTAATTAGATGGTGTTTTCAAGTAAAAACATGAATGTTCTAACGTGACAACTCCATTTTCAAAACCCCTACCATATGACGCTTCTGGATTCGGCCATAATGTTTGGTCGAATTTGGGGTGTTACAGCATAAATGTGCACTATCAATAGAATTCACATGATATAATCGTCTGCATTATATTGTTTATTTTTATGTCCATTCGCAAGTACTACATAACCATATACAAATATATATGTGTATCTATTTAATAACCTTTGTCACATCAACTTTAGCATACATTAAAAGTCTCTTATACATTTATATATATTAGATAGTACAAAACCTATAACCATATATATATATTATAAATAATAAAACCCACACATACATATTATGTATAGCAGAACCACGCATTATATTATACATATAACACCCATGCACACATATATTATTATGTATATAGCACCAAAACCCATATATAATATATATAAATAACAAAACCCCTATTATATTATATATATACACGTACATTTTAGAAAAAAAATTGCAAGAATTTGCACCAAGAAAAAGTTGATATTCACATACTATAATTGGGGGTTTGAAAGTCTCACTTTGACTCTCTAGATCTCGCAATTTATGCTAAAATACGACTGTAGCACTCTAAACTCAGCCTGAAAATTATGGTCGAATTTCAGAAATTATATTAATGACGCGTAAAATTATTTGTTTATTTGAAAATAGAGGTTTTGAGTTTGAAAATGTAAAAATTTCTAAGATTGACTAATTTTATCTCTTCGGAAAATATTTAGTAAAATATTTTTATTCTTTTTTAAAAGAAAAAGTCATTTATTTGTAATGTTTGTTTTAAAACATTTAAATACTAGGAATTTTATATTATAATTATAAAAATGATTTTTATAAAGAAAACTCGTAATGAATTTTCATAAAACTATTTAGGAAATTTACAAATTATTATTTTGTTTATATTTAAGAAAAACATAATTAATTTAGAAAAAAAATCATTTATCAAATATACTTAAAAAACTCATAATTTTGCATGCATGAAAATTAATTATAAAGTCATAAAAATATAAATCACAACTTCTGGTGGCTTGTCTACAAATTTGATTATATGACAGTTTATTGTCTCGTGACACTTTTTGCAATTTGGTGTGTTGGTTGGACAAGTTTTCGAAAAACACGATTATGGTTTGTAGTAAAGATGGGTAGGACTGTTTTCCAAAAATCTGCATCATTTTTACGAAATATGCATTGACACGATCATACATGGTATATTTATGAAAATTGAGTTATATGATTTTATGATTATCTATCATATATGTTTATATAGTATGTGATTGAGTTTGTGTTAATCTCACACTGGGCTTAAAAGCTCACCCCATTAGTGTTTCAACATTTCAGGTAAAACTCAAACATAGGACTTGGATCATCACTTGGTGGAGCCTCTCGGAAAACTTTACTTTTATAGATATTTATTAGATTTTTAACTGTTTAGATTTTGGGTTGTGTTTTTGTGGACTTTTGGACTTTACCTTCATTTTGGTTGTGATTTATATTTTTATGACTTTATAATCAATTTGCATACATGTAAAATTATGGCTTTTTAAGTATCATTGATAAATTAATTTTTTACTAAATTAATTATATTTTTCCTAAATTATAAACAAAATAATAATTCTTAAATTTCTTAAATAGTTTTATGAAAATCAGTTGCAAGTTTTCCTTATAAAAATCATTTTTATAATTATAATATAAAATTCCTAGTATTTAAATTTTTCAAACAAACATTACAAATAAATGATGCTTTTCTTTAAAAAAAATATAGTTTACTAAATATTTTTCAAGGATATAAAATTAGTTAATCTTAGAAATTTTTAAGTTTTCAAACTCAAAACCTTTATTTTCAAATAAACAAATAATTTTGCATGTCGTTAATGTAATTTCTAATATTCAACCATAACGTCTAGGTCAGATTTGGGGTTCTACAACAGCATACAAATGCACTCACCTGTAACTCACCACGACCCATCGAACTAGAAAACTTTATGATTGCCTTTATCCCGATTTGTTGAGGCTCCACCAGCGTTTTCAGCTTCTCACAAAAATATACTTTTCTAGGTATTCAAAAACAATCTAGCTCACTCTCTTTTGTGTTCATATAATAGCTCTCTAGTCACACATACGTATTCAACTTATTTCGTACAATCTATTTCGCTTAATTTCTTCTTTTTAACTTAATTAAATCCTTAATTTCTACTAAATCCTTAATTTCTACCTCCTAACCCCCTAACTTCTGCCTAATTATAGATCTAGGTCGATAATTCAACTCAATATTACTAGACACTATCTTTCTCAAAAAACCACTATTCATCTTTATTCTCAAAAGAAAATCATTTAATTCATGCAATTATTTAAAGATTTTGATAAATTGAATTTGTAAACCTTTTAATCTTGTCAAAATATACTAAAAATCATTTTAAAAACATCCATTACTCTTTATTATGAGATTCACCATTTTTTTATGCAAAAGATAACTTTCAAACCATGAATCTTTAATTTTCTTACTTAGGTTTATGAAAATTCAAATTAAAAACACCTAATAAAGAAATAATACATAAGTAAACAATAGATTTGCCTTTAGTTTAAAAACCTCCACGAATTTGCACCATTGAGCAAAAGCGAGCTAAGTTTAGGTGAGAAATTGGAGAAGAAAGAGTGATTTTCTTGCAAAATTGAAAGAATAGAGAGTATTTGGATGCCAAGAAAATATAGAAATGCCAAATTTTTTAGAGAAAATTTTTCAATCTAGATTTAACAAAATTTTAAAATGAAAAAGTATGGAGAGAAATTGGAAAGGCAAGTGACTTTATAGCTAACTAATTTTTTTTTTAAATTGGGCTATTTAGCCTCTATGTCCTCTCCTATTTCTCCCTTGTTCTATTAACTCCCTTTTTAACTAGTCTTAATTTACACATTTAACTTCTACATTAACCACTATTCCAAATAAATCTCTATTTGTTTTTACTAATGCCCTTATTAATATCTTTATTATTTAATTTAATTATTATTATTTTTACTATTGTTAACTAATTATTTGTTTTATCCTATTTTAATTCCTGTACACAAAACCCGATTTTTCTTTTGAGCCCACAATCTAATGCCCATTTCTACTAACCCGATTTTTGGGATGTGACATGAAATTTTTCTAAAACTTTAACAGTTTTACAAATTGATACATGAGTTAGCTAAATTAAGTTCCCATGATCTAAAAAATATAAGAATTGCAAGAAGAGGACCAAATTGAACTAACCAATTAGTTGTTGAAATTAGAAACCTTCACGTTTATTTTTCTTCTCCATTTTAGTAGTGAATTTATTTGCATGAAGGCGAAGGGAAACAAAATGCTTTCTCTTTCATTTCACATCTTTTATTCTTTTTCTTTTTTTTTTTACATTTTAACTAATTTGATTATTATTTTATAACATATGTTTTAATGCACTAATGGCTCACTATCCACCATCTTTTCTAAAGTGGTTTAATTTCTACTTTAGTCCCTAGCCCATTATTTAATTAAATGTAAAACACTAAACCCGACCTGATTCGTCGGATCCAGATCTTAGGTATTACTAGTAAAAAACAATTAGCCAAACTCACTAACCCATATAGGATAGCATCCTATATAATACATACTATTTTAAATTATTCAAGACTAAATTTCAAGAAACAAATATGGTGCTTAAACATAAATTATTACAAAATTTCTTAATAAATCTATCTAAAACAATCATATACTAAATACAGATTCATTTAAGAACTCCTACAATACACCACCCCAACAACTCTATATGCATATTAACCCGACATGCCTCTTCCTTGGTGTAGTCCTAGCATAGTCCCTCCAGGGGTAGTCTTTTTTCATCGAAACTTGAAACAATTTACAAGTCTTGTAAGTTCATGAGTAATTAATGAATGTTATTTCATTGAATCTTGATGGTTAATTTATATTCTTTGATTATCATCTATGCGCCAACTAACTTTCTGAACTATCTACCGGGCGAATACCAATATAGTTTGATTCACATACGTTCGAATTGTTATATTCATAATATTCCAATTCTTTCTCCCCTAATTATCTAAAGATTCTTTGAAATAATAATTAAGTCCCTTATTTACATATATATGACCTAATTGCACTTATCTTCAGAGTTTGTTTCTTATAGATCATGTAATATTCCTTACAGTTTGTTTCGTATAGATCATGTAATATTCCTTACACTTATCTTAAAATAGTTGTTCCTATCATTAACTATAAACGGATACATATACATTTGGTGACTACTTATACAGATCTAAACACTATTAAATTATTAAACCAATCATATCCTGAATTAATACCTTACAACTCATATCGATAGAGTACTTTATAAATCAATCTGGTAACATCCACAACAATACTTCCAAATCTCAAATGCTCGTTATAATCAATATTCAAATTTCATAATATTTCAGGCGAAGTCATTATTCAATTTAGATTTGGCATATTCCAAACAACTTTAATTAAATCATACCATAACAAATTCACATTGACAATATCTTAGGCCATAAATAGTACGAATAATTCCAATTCCAACATTGTCATATCATCACGGTGAATACCTTCACTATAATCTAGATACATAGTTCTTTTCAACAACATTCTCAGAACTTATTCAATTATTTCACTAATTTTACTCAGCCCTTAATCTAGATAACATCAATACTTTATCTAGCCATACTTCATACAGAACCGACAGACTTTGTTCATAATTTATCACAAAGACCAATTTACAAATCTTACCATACATATATGACAAATCATACCACAAAAGCCAAACAGAATATGCCATAAAGTCTTAAACATAAAATACGCCATAGAGGCATCATACGTAGTCTTTTGTTTACTGTCCCGGAGGATTTTTACATAAATTTATGTATCGTGATCTGCCACTTTGATTCATACATCATCGATGGCTACACCATGAACATATATACAGTCATACCATATCATGCCATGGGCCTTAACCACATAATCTTACACACATTCATGTATCATATTCTATCATTTCAATTTTATTATTCTGAATGCTATACCATGAATGGTTCCCAATCATACCAAGCTACCATGGACCTCTATTACAAGGTCTTACACTTGTTTTCAGACTGTGAGATACTAGTCTAGTTAGTACTAAAATTGCTCTACCAGAGTCTTCAAAATAGAACTTCAGCTCAACATTCACTTGCACAGACAATCAACTCTTTACTAGCTCGTCCATTTCATATACCAACCCTTACCTATCTGCTATCAAACATCATCCCATTAACTGAACTTTATACATTTTATTATAACACATCTTTCATCTTTACTAGTTTCTATAAACTTCACCATCACTCTATTTTTGTATGTATACAAATATTTTACTTATTTGAATAGTTCATATAAAAGAGTCAGGTTGAAAACTCATCTTATTTTCACCAACAGTAGTATTTTGAAGCTCCATACTTGAACATCTAACACGATTTGGCAACAAAAACTACTTACAAAACATAAAAACACCATTAAAGACTTATCCTATACAATTTACCATCATCTCAAAGACTTACAACCCCCATGGAAAGCCCTATACATACATCTTATTGTTCATATACTCAATACAGGTTTACTCTTTTAGAATTTAACATACAAAGTTGTAATACTTACCCTGAGATAAAATAATCACTGATTTAACTAAAAATCTAAGTTTCCAGCTCAAAAAAGAAGAAATGAGATCAATTCTAGAAAAGAATTGAAAAGTAACATTTTGAATCCAACCCTCCCCCAAAACTCTTCTCAAAGCCCTTATCACAATATATAAATTTATATTCAATCTCCCTTATAGAAATTCAACAAGTTTCATTTAAATCTAGCGCTTGTCTCTCTTAGTGGCCTACAAACTCTAAAAGAAATATAAATAATAATTATTGCATAATAATTATTAATACGGTTAATTCAATTGGTTCCTAACCAAGCACATCACATTCTAATGAGAACAGTACTAAACAAACTAGGCGTACTACACATTTGGCAATAACTCATGCTATAATTTACCTTTTTGTTCAACTAAAACCCCTTACTCATTGTTTAATCAGAATAATCTAAAATCAATTTTCCACTTAATTACTCGGTGAATATTATATGCCCACAAGTATACGCTAAAAGAAACAATTAGCCTAGTTACAATCCACCAAACGCAAGTTCTTTCACTGCTATACGCATTATCCTTGAACCTACCTAAACTGGGGTGTGATATTAAATGTCTAATTGAACTTTTATCACTTTTACAATTTAGTCCCTATACCTTAATTAGACACTAATTTTGACAAAATTACCGACTCAAAATTCAATTCAATTCTAATATAACTCTATAAATATTTAATAAGTATATTTACGGGTTCATTTTATGAAAATGAGGTCCCAAAACTGAATTTTTTGATACCACTGACTTTTGGATCGTTATAGAAAAAAAATTCACACATAAAAATTATATTTACTAAAACTAATGATATTTGAAATAATTAATTGATTTTGTAACATTAGAATTTACCATACCCACAATGTAGATAAAAAATAATGATATTTTAAATATTTTACATATAAAAATAATAATGATATTTGAAGTAATTATTTGATTTTATAATATTAGAAATTATCATACCCACAATGTAGGTGGAGAAAATAAAATTTTAATATATAAATAAAAATATATAAAAAATTAATTAATGTTTTAAAAACTAAAATATATTTAACATAATGATAAATATAAAAATTATATTTTTTTCATTATATAATTATTAATTTATTTATATAAATAAAGGAGTTATTAATTAAAAATATTTTTAACATAATAATATATAATATATTTTATTATATAATTACATATTTATTATTTTATTTATATAAATAAAAGAGTAATTAATTAATAAGGTGAGTTAAAAATAAAAAACTTGAAAATAATACATATACTAATTAAAAATAAAAAACTTGAAACAACATGAGATAAAAAAATACAAATGCTTTTAGGAGAGGAATTGATCTTGGTACTTAAGGATGTAATAACTAATATTTGATTGTCTAAACAGAAAAAACTAATGTGTAAAAAGAAAAACGTGTTTTTTAAAAAGCGTTTTTCCCAAAATGTGTTTTTGCAAAAATGACGTATTTCCCTCAATAATCAAATTTTGGGCTTATATCCTTAATTTTTTCCCTTGAAATTAGCATATATTGCTAATTTTTTCTTTCCTTTTCGCCTCTCTCTTTGATGTTTCAAGTAATTTAAATGGAAAAGAGGGAATGGTGAACGAGTCTGTGAAAGAAAATGTTATGGCTTCATTTAGAGTGTAATGGCCCAAATTTCAGTGATATCGGACTAGTGATTTGAGATCACTAAATCCGACATGTGAGTTTAGATATTAGTAAGTAAAAGTTAAGTGTGGTTTTAGAACTAATTTCAAATTAATGAAATTATGAATTAAAACAAATTTGTAGATTAAATAAGATAAAAACGAGGAATTGAGACCTCAAATTCATAAACCGAGCCATAAATATTTTTATAAATATTTATAGAGTGATAGTAAGTTAGAATTAAAGTTTCGTTAAGAAATTTTAAGGTTTCGGTAGTCAATTGGGTAAAAAGGACTAAATTGAATTAAGTGCAAAATTGTGAAATGTTATTAAATAGCTCTAGTAATAATTAAAAGAGGACTAAATAGGCAATTAAACACCTATTATTGGGCTGGACGGCATGAGTGTGCAGGAAAAATAAAAATCAAGTGTGAACAATGGGCAAAATTGGAAATAGGGTAAAAATTAAATTGTAAAATATGATATACTAGGTAAAATCTAGAGTTTTCTTCATTTCTTCATCCTCTCCAGCAAAAACACCATTGAAGGGTTCTTTTAAGCTGGTCTATCATATTTTTACTACATATTAAGAAAACAAAGTGAATCGTGGAAAGGAGAAAATTCAAGAATAGTCCCTGACTTTCTACGACTTTTGCAAATTAGCCCAAGTAAGTTCATATGGCAAATTTAATGTTTTGTTACGAAAATATTATGGTTTTTAAGTATATTATTGTAGATGAATATTATTAAATTGTAAAAAGTATGAAATACTATTTAAGTAAAAATACATATTATTTGGAACAATGGATTTGAGTGCTTCCATTTTGTGACCATAATGAATTGACGGAAAAGATGTGATATGTGCTTCCGTATAAGACCATAGTTGGGCTATGGCATCGTTACAATGTGATTCGAGTTCCCATATAAGACCATAACTGGGCTATGGCATCGGTGTGATGTGATAATGTGATTCCGTATAAGACCATATCTGGGATATGGCATCGGTATGTTTTGTGATCCGTGTAAGACCATGGCAGGGCTATGGCTTCGGTGTGTGATGTGTGACAATGTGAAAGTCCATAGTTTACTATGGCAATGTGATAATAAAGCACTCAATTCCTTTATTGTTCCTTAATTTGACAATGGAAGCAAATGAGAAATGGGCCTAAGGGAGTTAAATTTGTGAATAGCAACTTGGAAATTATCCAAATGAGTTTATTAATGAAATTGTGATTTGCAGGATGAATTAGATAAGCTAATAGATATATGATTGTGTACAATATTTGGTAAGATTTGTGTAATTATGCCTATGAGCTTAGTGAGCTTCTATAAGCTTACTTGTGTATGTTATTTGTTTTGTAGATTGACTTATATACATATGGAGGATCAGATCTACATCAAGGGTCACACTATCCAGATTTACTCCGGTAGATTTTGTTAAATAATTTTTGATTTATATGGCATGTAAAGGAGTTGATTTGATAATGTAATTGTGTGAATGATTAAATATGTAAAGTATGTTAAATGTGATGTTTTGTGTTTGAAAATGAAATATACATATTTTGGATTGAAATAATTGATTGGTTGGGTTTTACTAGTGTATAATTGTGTTTAGGTACAAGAAATGGATAAAAGAATGTTATTTGATCAAGATTTATAAGTCAATGTTTTGGACATAAATTAAGTGTGTTTGATATGTGAAAATAGCTTGAAAATAGTGAAAAAATGAGGTTTTCACACGGCCAAGTCACATGGGCGTGTGCCCAGGCCATGTGGTAAAGTTAGAATCACCCACGGGCAGGCCACACAGGTATGTCCCAGGCCACACGGGCGTGTGCCCCTATTTTCAAAGAAAATTTTTCAAAGTTCCCGGTTTAGTCCAAAATCACGTCCTAAGCATATTTTGGGCATCGTAGGTCTATATTAAGGACTTAAAGATGAAATTTGAGAAATTTTTAAATTGAAATACAGATTTATGACTCAGTTTTATACGTTTATTATTGTTTAATTCAGGTAGCACCTCGAACCCTGTTCTGGCGTCGGATATGGGCGAGGGGTGTAACATTTATTAGTATCAGAGCTTCGGCTTAGTCGATTCTCGGAATATGTATGATGTGAAAAGTGTCTAGAATTACATGCCATATAAATCTGTGGTAGTGTGATGTGTATGATCCGATCTAATCCTTGTTTTTATTATAGATTATCTTCGATTTAAAAAGATGTCAGATAGACCAGAACAAATTGAGCAAAAAGAGGTTAACAGCAGTACAAACCTCGGAACAAGGAACAAGTAGTGAATTTCCAATTTCATTGATGCGAGAACAAGAATTTAAAAATATGATTTATGGATTCATGAATCCGTGGTGTAATGAAAACGTGTGAGAAAGAAATCAGACTCAGCAACCTACTCCCCATATTTCAACATCGGTAGCACCCCCGGTTGCTCCTCCGACAACTGAATCTGGTAAACGTTCTCCATTTGAAAAGCTCAGAAAACATGGGGCTGAAGAATTTCGGGGAAGAACAAATGATGACCCCATCAAAGCTGAGTATTGGCTACAAAGTATAATGAGGGTGTTTAAGTAAATGGCGTGCTCACCAGATGATTACTTAGTATGTGATGTATCATTACTGAAAGAAGAAGCTTATAACTGGTGGGAAACAATAGAAGCTGTGGTACCGGCTGAGAAGATTACTTGGGAATTTTTCCAAAATGAATTTAAGAAGAAATATGTCAGTAAAAGATATCTGGATAAGAAGAAAAGAGAATTTATCGACTTGCGACAAGGAAACAAGTCAGTGGCTGAATATGAAAGAGAATTTGTTTATCTGAGCAAATATGCTCGAGATATCGTTCCCACTAAGGAAGAAATGTGTATCAGATTCGAAGAAGGGGTAAATGATGAGATCAGAATGATGATAGGGGGCACTGAGATACGAGAATTTGTTGTTCTATTAGATCGTGCTCAGAAACTTGAAGAAGTATATAATAGAAAGATGCAACGAGATAGAAGAAGTAAAGAATCTTTCAAAAGAAATGCATCTAAGTCATTTTCAACTTTACCAATGAAGAAATCTAAAGAGGAATTTAGTCGAGCCACTTCAACACCGAAAAGATCGGGAAAGAGTAGACTAAGACAATCTGATTATAAGGCATCTGACAGACCTACTGTTAGCGTGGTAGTGTACAAAATACCCAAAGGCCTAAGTGCCACCATTGTGGAAGAAGTCATCCCGGTGCATGTAGAAGTAAGTTAGGAGCTTGTTATAAATGTGGGGCCACGAATCAGTTTATTCGTGATTGTCTCCAATTACAAGTAGAAGAAGTAGAATAGAAGGAGAAACAGAAAACTCCTCCTCAAAAAGGAAGACGCTCTGTTCAGAGCAGTGCTACCGGGGCTATTCGTTCGGGTATGAAGGATATTGTTAGTTGATCAGAAGTTACGGCCCCTGCACGTACTTGTGCCATTCGAGCAAGAGAAGAAGCAACAGCTCCAGATATAATTGCTGGTACTTTCTATTTTTATGATAATCCTGTGTATGCTTTAATAGACCCTAGGTCTACACTTTCATATATTTGTACTATGTTAGCATCTGAAAATAAATTTTTTTTTGAGTCTACTGATTATGATGTACAAGTTACAAATCCGTTAGGCCAAAGTGTGGTAGTTAATTTAATATGTCATAACTGTCCACTGAAAGTTAAGGGCTGTGATTTCCCCGCTGATTTGATGTTGCTACCCTTTCGGGAATTTGATATTATCTTGGGCATGGGCTGGTTAATGAAACATGATACGGTAGTAAATTGTCGAGAAAAATGAATTAGTTTGAAAAGGAAGATATGAGATATTATATTGGTTGAGTCTGGAAATTTGGATGATACTGTTAGAATGATTTCATCTATTTCTGCTCGGAAATTGTTGCGTAAAGGAAATGAGGCTTATTTAGCCTATATTCTTGATACTCAAAGTTCTAAATCAAAGTTAGAGCAATTATCTGTTGTGAATGAATTCATGGATGTATTTCCTGAAGAATTACCAGGTTTACCACCCAATAGAGAGGTTGAGTTTGTGATAGATGTGCTCCTGGAAACAGCTCCCATATCAATGACACTGTATAGAATGGCTCCAGCTGAATTAAAATAATTGAAGACACAGTTGCAAGAGTTGTTAGACAAAGGGTTTATCAGACCGAGTATGTCGCCACGGGGTGCACCTGTCTTATTTGTGAAAAAAAAAGGACGGTTCATTGAGGCTGTGTATAGATTACATACAGTTGAATAAGGTAACGATTAAAAATAAATATCCTTTGCCTCGTATTGATGATTTATTTGATCAGCTTAAAGATGCTGCGGTGTTTTCGAAGATAGATCTCAGATCTGGGTATTATCAGTTAAAAGGTAAAGGAATGTGATGTACCGAAAACAGCTTTTAAAACTCGGTTTGGTCACTATGAGTTCTTAGTTATGCCTTTCGGTTTGACAAATGCTCCTGCTGATTTTATGGATTTAATGAATCAAATTTTTCAGTCTTACTTGGATAAATTTGTGATTGTGTTTATTGATGATATACTGATCTATTCAAGGACAGGATCTGAGCATGCTCAGCACTTGAGAATTGTACTACAGATTTTGAGGAAAAAATAGTTATATTCATAATTCAGCAAATGTGAATTTTGGCTTCATGAAGTGGGATTCTTAGGTCACATTGTGTCAGTTGATGGCATACGAGTAGATCCGAGCAAGGTGTCAGCAGTGATTAATTGGAAAACTCCAAAGAATTTTACGGAAGTGCGAAGTTTTTTTGGGTTAGCTGGTTATTACTATCGATTTGTGAAGGTTTTTTCAATGATTGCTTCACCGATGACCCGGTTAGTAAAGAAGAATGTTGAATTTGTATGGTCGGAAGAATGCCAATGAAGTTTTGATCAGTTAAAGAACAGGTTGACAGAGGCCCCAGTGTTGACTCAGCCTGAATCAGGTGTGCCGTATGTAGTATATAGTGATGTCTCTCTGAATGGTTTAGGTTGTGTACTGATGCAGTCAGAAAAAGTTATAGCATATGCTTCTCGGCAGTTGAAACCACATGAGAGGAACTACCCTACACATGATCTTGAGCTAGCTGCTATAGTATTTGCTCTAAAAATTTGGAGACAGTACCTATATGGGGAGAAATGTTATGTGTATACAGACCATAAAAGTTTGAAATATTTAATGTCGCAAAAAGAGCTGAACTTGAGACAGAGGCAATGATTAGAGCTATTGAAATATTACGATCTTGTCATTGATTATCATCCAGGTAAGGCAAATGCAGTGGCAGATGCACTTAGTCGGAAATCGTCATTATTTGCTTTTCGGGCTTTAAATGCTCATTTGTCTGTTAATGAAGATGGTTCTGTGTTAGCCGAATTAAAGGCAAAACCAATATTCTTTCATCGAATTCAGGAGTTGCAAGATGAAGATCCGAAGTTCATGCTGAAACGACAAATGGTTCAAGACAACATGAACTTAGAGTACTCTATTGATAATGGTGGTATGTTATACTATCGCAATAGAATTTGTGTCCCCAATAATCCAGAATTGAAGAATGATATCTTATCAGAGGCTCATAGTAGCATGTACTCGATTCATCCGGGCAGTACGAAGATGTATTGTGATTTGAAGAAAATATATTGGTGGCCAGGGATGAAACGAGAAATTTGTGAATTTGTAGCGAAATGCTTAATTTGTCAACAGGTAAAAGCAGAACATCAAGTACCCACGGGTTTGTTACAACCTGTAATGATTCAAGAATGGAAGTGGGAACATGTGACTATGGATTTTGTATCTGGATTGCTTGTGACTCCGAAGAAGAAAGATTCAATTGGGGTGATAGTAAACAGATTAACTAAGTCAGCGTATTTTATTCTGGTCAGAACGAATTTTTCGCTTGAAAAATTAGCGGAATTATATGTGTCAGAAATTGTGAGATTACATGGGGTGCCGACATCAATTATTTTAGATCGAGATCCGAGGTTTACTTTAAGATTTTGGAGTAAACTATAGGAAGCTTTAGGTACCAAATTAAAATTTAGTACAACTTTTCATCCTCAGACTGATGGGCAATCAGAACGAGTGATTCAGATTTTGGAAGATATGTTAAGGTGTTGTATACTCGAGTTCAGTGGTAGCTGGGAAAGGTATTTACCTTTAGCTGAATTTGCTTATAATAATAGTTATCAAGCTAGTATCAAAATGGCACTGTTTGAAGCTCTGTATGGAAGAAAATGTAAAACTCCGTTGTATTGGTCAGAATTACGTGAGTAGGAATTAGTAGGAGTGGATTTAATTCGGGAAACTGAAGAGAAAGTTCGAATTATTTGAGAAAGCTTGAAAGCTGTTTTTGATCGTCAGAAGTCCTATGCGGATTTGAAAAGAAGAGATATAGAGTTCAATGTGGGTGATCGTGTGTTCTTGAAAATTTCTCCGTGGGAGAAAATTCTACGGTTTGGTAGAAAAGAAAAGCTTAGTCCACGATTTATCGGGTCGTATGAGATCACTGAGAAGATTAGTCTGTAGGTTGTAAATTGGCCTTGCCTCTAGAACTTGAGAAAATTCATAATGTATTTCATGTATCTGTTGAGACGGTATAGATCAGACCCTTCACATGTGATTTCTCATACTGAGATAGAACTATAATCATATATGACTTATTCGGAGGAACCAGTGAAAATATTAGTAAAAGTGTTATGGCATTAGTAAAAGTGTTATGGCATCGACATGAATTGGAGGAGGCAACTTGGGAGAAGGAAGAATCAATGAGATCACAATATCCACATTTGTTTTTAGGTACAAAATTTCGAGGATGAAATTTCCTAAGGGGGGAAAAGTTGTAACGGCCCAAATTTTAGTGATATCGGAATAGTGATTTGATATCACTAAATCCGACATGTGAGTTTAGATATTAGGAAGTAAAAGTTAAGTGTGGTTTTAGAAATAATTTCGAATTAGTGAAATTATGAATTAAAAGAAATTTGTAGTTTAAATAAGATAAAAACGAGGTATCGAGACCTCAAATTCATAAACTGAGCCATAAATATTTTTATAAATATTTATGGAGTGATAGTAAGTTAGTATTAAAGTTTCGTTAAGAAATTTTAAGGTTTCGGTAGTTAATTGGGTAAAAAGGACTAAATTGAATTAAGTGCAAAATTGTGAAATGTGATTAAATAGCTCTAGTAATAATTAAAGGATGACTAAATAGGAAATTAAACACCTATTATTGGGCTGGACGGCATGAGTGTGCAGGAAAAATAAAAATCAAGTGTGAACAAGGGGCAAAATTGGAAATAGGGTAAAAATTAAATTGTAAAATATGATATACTAGGTAAAATCTAGAGCTTTCTTCATTTTTCTTCATCCTCTCTAGCAAAAACACCATTGAAGGGTTCCTTTAAGCTGGTCTCTCTTATTTTACTACATATCAAGAAAATAAAGTGAATTGTGGAAAGGAGAAAATTCAAGAATAGTCCCTGACTTTCTACGACTTTTGCAAATTAGCCCAGGTAAGTTCATATGGCAAATTTAATGTTTTGTTATGAAAATATTATGGTTTTTAAGTATATTATTGTAGATGAATACTATTAAATTGTAAAAAGTATGAAATAGTATTTAAATAAAAGTACATATTATTTGGAACAATGGATTTGAGTGCTTCCATTCTGTAACCATAATGAATTGACAGAAAAGATGTGATATGTGCTTCCGTATAAGACCATAGCTGGGCTATGGCATCGGTACAATGTGATTCGAGTTCCCGTATAAGACCATAGCTGGGCTATGGCATCAGTGTGATGTGATAATGCGATTCCATATAAGACCATATCTAGGATATGGCATCGGTATGTTATGTGATCCATATAAGACCATGGCAGGGCTATGGCTTCGGTGTGTGATGTGTGACAATGTGAAAGTCCATAGTTTACTATGGTAATATGATAATGAAGCACTCAATTCCTTTATTGTTCCTTAATTTGACAATGGAAGCAAATGAGAAATGGGCCCAAAGGAGTTAATTTTGTGAATAGCAACTTGGAAATTATCCAAATGAGTATATTAATGAAATTATGATTTGCAGGATGAATTAGATAAGCTAATAGATATATGATTGTGTACAATATTTGGTAAGATTTGTGTAATTATGCCTATGAGCTTAGTGAGCTTCTATAAGCTTACTTGTGTATGTTATTTGTTTTGTAGATTGACTTATATACATACGGAGGATCAGATCTACATCAAGGGTCACACTATCCAGATTTACTCCGGTAGATTTTGTTAAACAATTTTTTGATTTATATGGCATGTAAAGGAGTTGATTTGATAATGTAATTGTGTGAATGATTAAATATGTAAAGTATGTTAAATGTGATGTTTTGTGTTTGAAAATGAAATATACATATTTTGGATTGAAATAATTGATTAGTTGGGTTATACTAGTGTATAATTGTGTTTAGGTACAAGAAATGGATAAAAGAATGTTATTTGATCAAAATTTATAAGTCAATGTTTTGGACATAAATTAAGTGCGTTTGATATGTGAAAATGGCTTGAAAATAGTGAAAAATGAGGTTTTCACACGGCCAAGTCACATGGGCATGTACCCAGGCCGTGTGGTAAAGTCAGAATCGCCCACGGGCAGACCACACGGGCATGTCCTAGGCCACACGAGTGTGTGCCCCTATTTTCAAGAAAAATTTTCCAAAATTTTCGGTTTAGTCCCAAATCACTTCCTAAGCATATTTTGGGCCTCGTAGGTCCATATTAAGGACTTAAAGATAAAATTTGAGAAAATTTTAAATTGAAATACAGATTTATGACTCGATTTTATACGTTTATTATTTTTTAATTCAGGTAGGACCTCGAACCCTATTCCGGCATCGAATATGGGCGAGAGGTGTTACATAGAGCTCTATCGTGAAAATACTGGTGAGCTATTATGATTTTCTCAAGTTAGTTTATTCCCTTAATGATCATATTTTTGCTTTGGTAAGAGGGTATGTTTACCATTTGAAAGCATTTAACTCTTGGTGTTGGAGAAAAAGGGTTTGAATAGTCCCTTGATTATCCCTGTCAAGCAAATCATTAGCAGGAATAATAAAGTGGGCACAAACAACTCTTCTCGATATCAGTTCAGGCTCAAGAGCATAAACGTTGATCTCCCTGGGTTCCTACCCAGCTGCACCACCACTAGCTTCTTACATAATTCCACATCACACATCACCCTATGGTTAAAGGATGAATGGTCCGTAACACCCAGCTTTGGGTGGGTAAATCGAGAGTAACCTGAGTGGCATAGTGCTATCCGCACAATTATTGTTCTAGTGTATAGATCGGGGGCATAATAGGTGTCGAATTATTAAGCGAGGATTGTTCTCAAAATGTATTAAGTTATAAAGAATAAGAGATTTGGAAAGAGTGTTAGGAATTATTACCAGAGGTTTGGTATGCCCAGTTTATTGAGTTGTTGTAATAATTATGTTCTAACGAGGTAGTTAGAAATGAACAAAGAGACAAACCAAGAATATTAAAATATTAAAATATTAGATTTCTATTTACAGTTCTAAACCATTTGTAAATGTAGCTTTGAAGTTGTGTGACACGTGGTAGGTTCTAATAAGAGCTTGGGCCTTATATATATATATAGATAGATAGATAGATATAGATATTTAGGTCTGAAAAGAGAGTTTTCTTCTTCTTCAAGAAGTATTTTTGTCTAGATCTAAAGGAACCCAAAGTATTTCATTCTCTCTCTTGAGATAAAGTTGTAGATTTGGATATTTACTAATGAATACACCACTTCAAGGCAAGATTTAAGACTCTGCATACTGTATTGTGAAAAGTAAATCTATTAGACTTGGTAGATCAGTAAGATAGAGGATAAAAAGACCATTCTTGGGGATTTTCAGTGTAAAAAAAAATAAGAAAAATGGTATATTAATAGATCTTGATGGGCTTCTTTATTTTGTAGCAGTAAGATGCTACTGATTGCACGATAGAAGTTTGGATCTAGAGCTTTAAACTACAGTAAGAGAGAATCAGGTGAGTCTCTATGTTGACTCTTATTTATAGGATGATAGTACTTGTAAATATGTAAGAGAATGACTAAAAGATGATGCTGTAATACTTGAGGTTACAATATGTTATGTATGTGACCTTGTGTGTGATTATTGAAGTATGTTTATGATCATGCTAATGTTTGATAAGAATGATATGCATACTTGGTATAGATCTATTGAGTTCAAGTAGGTCGATGTGAAGTATGGTTATATCTAGATGCATAGATTGTGTATATGTGTCTTAGTAGTATGCAATACGATATGTTTTGAAAAGAGTGGATTTGAGCATGATGAGTCTGTGTCTGTCTCCGTGGAGTTGTCTAAAGGGGTCTGTCGGGACTTTAAACATGATCTTTGAAAGGAAAAGTTCATGGCCATGACACCATATTATGTAATACCATAGTTGGGCTATGACATCATATGGAAAATAATTAAAGGTAGGTGATTACCCAAAAGGAGGATTCTCTATATGACCTAGGACAATGAGGGGCAAACCCTACGAAATGCAAGTCTAGATGAATCCCCATCATAAACACGTCAGAAAAAGGAAGAATTTGTGGCGATCTATGAAAAAGAAGCCTTTGTAGTGATCTATGAAGGGCTTGCCTTTGTGGCGAACTTTAAAGAATGGCCCTTGGGGCAACTGTCAGAAAGAAATGCCTTTATGATAAGTCTTGAGAAGAGGAAATGGTATTCACAACAAACTCTAAATGAATGATAGTTGCAATGGACTTAGAAGGAAAAGCCCTTATGGCATATCATGTTACACCTTTGATGTGATATTCTAATGAGCTTCCTTTGTGGTAAGCTTTGTATGAAATGTTATAACGTATCTTGCACAGTCTTAAGACAAGAACAGAGAAACTAGAATGCACCAGAACATGTGGTGAGTTCAAAGTATGGGTTAAGAAAAATAAAAGAACAAACCTGAGTAAAACTACGTCTGATCATTTGATGAAGGGCATCTATCAGTGAACGGTACAAAGAAAGAGTAGTCGAAGAAAAATAAGGTAAGGAAAGCGAATTCAAACATTATTTTGCGAAGAGTATTGACAAGGGAATCATGATTAAAATGAGTATGAAAAGAAGAAGTTCTAAAAGAATGAAGTCACTGATGAAACAATGTTAAGAGAAATTGACCAGGATATAGTAGACAAAAGGAAGGATTACGTGTCGTTAATGGTAAATTGTTCCTGGTGACAAACAACTGAAGATTTTAGGAAAAGGAGTTGATGGTGATAGGCTATTCGCTCGATTATGGAAAACAACGACTAAGGTATAAATAATTATATCTCATTAAGTTCTCATGAACTTACACGGACTATGTTTTCTATTTCAAGTTGAATGTGAGGCTGTGCTTGGGAGAATGATGCCAGGACGATGCCAAAGGAGCGTCGTATCGGATTATTATGCATACAAAGCAAGCATTGCTGGCTTGATCGAGTCTGTTTGGCACATAAAAGCCTTTGAATCAAGACAATTACACTAGACCAAGACATTAGTTTAGTAATACTTGTAATCAAATTCCCTATATATTATAACCGAAATTCTTCAATATTTATACTTATGTATTGTATGTAATTAAGTAGTTCAAAACAATTGTAATATTGTGTAAGTAGAGTTAAGTTACATTTGTACTAGAATAGTAACACCTAATATTTGGATCCGGTTTTACCGGATCGAGTTTGGGGTGTTACATGATCATTAACAAAAAAAAATAAAAAAAAATTCAAAAATTAAGTGATTAAATAAAAAAAAATTTATGGTTAGGTGACAAAAAAAAGGACAATAGTTAGGTGAACTTTTACCCTACATATTAAAGGAAAAAAAAAAGGGTAGTCAAGCCCCAAAGATTTTTATTTAATTTCGTGGCTGTTTGTACAACAACTCAATAATGCTTTAGATAAAATCATTTTTTAATGTTTTTTCATAACGTTGAATAAACAATAGTTAATAAGTTAAACAAATTCTAACAAGTCTTATAGCATTTAAAGAAAATTTATAAAACTAAATTAGTAGTAATTAATGTGATAATTAAATTTTTGATAACTAAAAATAATATGTTAATTGTCCAAAACCTAATTTTGGAAAATTTAATGGCAAATTTAAAATTTTAAGTACCAAAACTCAATTATGAACATTCTAGATTAAAAATTAGTAAGCACAAATTATTTTTCCTATTTATATATTCTCTACTATTTTTTATGGTTATTTTTTATTTCACTAATAATTAAATATGTATTGTTACATTAAATATTTCCCCAATGGGACGTTACCCTAAAATTTTGGGAAATAGAAACTCAGGTTACCGGGCTAAAACATTTTCCCAATCCTTAAGCATACTGATGGAATCTTCTTTTAATGCTGGGATGTGTGCACTCTTCATCGGTATTTAATATTATTTAGAGTAGCCTACCTACTCAGTAATTCAAAAAAAATTTTTTTGAGTGTTTTTGTTTTGAGTGATGAAAATAAGATTTTTAGAATTTTACTATTTAATTTTTAGAGTGTTTTTATTTTAATCACTCAACTGTTAAATTTTTAACAGTAATTAATTTACATACGTCACATCATGTTTATACTTTTATTTTGGTCATTCAACTTTTAAGTTGCTTTTATTTTGGTCACCCAAAAAATATCCTTTTTTATAATATTGATTGAGGTAAAAATCATTAAGGATTAAAGTAAAAAATAATAGAAACTAAAATAATGTTTTAAAAATTGTCAAATTATACTTGTTTACACCCTTGTAGAAAGTTGTAAATTTCTTTTTTTTCTTTTTCAATATTAAAATTTTAAATTTTAAAACATCAAAATCAATTAAATAAATTATTGAAATTTTTTTATCCCTTAATAGTGTTATCGATATGTTACTATAATCTTAGAATTAATTAAATTAGTCTCCCTTTAAATCTTAAAACTTTATTTTATGTTTCCAAATTAAAATCAACCTAAATAAATCATATTTAATAATTATACATGAAACACAAATTTCTTTTAATTATATGACATCGAGTCTTTCATACTAAGCTAGAAGTATAGAAAAATCACTACAATTAATTAAATTAATTAATTTTATATTCCATGCCAAACAAAACTCAAAATTTTTTCGTCATTTCTTTACATAAATGAAGAACAAACAATTAATTTAAATGATATTTCTTTACTTTTAGCTTAGTATGGAAGATTTGAGATTGTATAATAAAAATAAATTTAAATTTTACAAACAACTATTAAATATAAGTTATCGAGTTGATTTTAAGAACAATATGAAAATATAAAATAAATTTTTAAAATTAGAAGGAGATGAATTTAATTAATTTTCAATATTACAGTAATAAATCAATTAATATTATCAGGGGATAAACAATTTTCAATAATTTTTAATTGATTTTTATGTTTTGAAATTTAGAATTTTTGGCAATATGATAAACAAGTACAATTTGACAATTTTTAATATATTATTTTAGTTTCTACCATTTTTTTCATTTTAATCCCTAATTTTTTTTACCCCAATCAAAATTTAAAAAATGATATTTTTTTAGGTGATCAAAATGAATGCGACCTAAAAGTTGGGTCACCAAAAAGAAAGTAAGAGCATGATTTGATGTGTGCAATTAACCATTATAAAAGATTAATGATTGGATGATTAAAATGAAAATATCTTAAAAATTAAGTGACGAAATTACAAAATTTTCACAAAATAAAGTGAGAATATGATTTGACATGTACAATTAACTATTATAAAAAATTTAATGATTGAATGAGTAAAATGAAAGTGAATAAATTTAAAAAAAAAATGAAAGTGAACTTGGGTGACGTACCTATTATGAATATAAGTAGTATTTTCTTGGAAAATTTGTAGGCAAATGACCTAGAATCTAAAATATTAAAATTTGAGGTCTTTTTCTTTTCCTTTAAAGAAAAACTTAAATAAAAATATTATGTATAAATCAAAATTCTTAACTTTTCTTTGGGGTTAAAATTTAATAAGTGCAGTTGGAGGTATGTAGCCGTCAGCAGGCCAGTTCCTGATGCTTCTTCTACCCTTTTCTTAGTAAACTCTATACAGCTACTGTTATTTGTCACCTATATATTCTACTTTTTAAAAGCGCATTCTAAATTTAAATTAAATCTAATTTGTAAGCTTTAAATTTAAATTAAAATTAAAATTAGATGTAATTTATACAAGAATAGCCTTAATATTAGCATACTTAAAAGCTTTTAATTAGGTTGTGAATAAATATATTTGTTGAATATTTTTCTGTATGTCCCTTATAATTTATATGAGATGAATACTGTTTATTAATATGACATATTGGGTAGGTATATCTCATGCATATAGATACGTATCTTCCTCTAGACTAAACATATGTTCATAAGATTTTATGCGAGCCTGACCTATACGTGTAACCTCGTGAGAAAGCGAGCTCGACTTGCGAGCCTGTCCTGCAACTAGATCAAGCGAGCTCGACTTGTGAGCCTAGCTTGCGAGCCAAGTCTATAAGCTTATTGTAATATGGCCTAAATCCATTCAAGTTTTGTACAGGTGATAACATTTATCCTAACAATAGTTAAAGATTAAGATTTTTATTAAAAACGTAAAATTTAAATAAGATAAATATTTTAAAGAATTATTTAAAATTCAACAAAATACAATGGATACGTTATAATTTAAGAAATATATCCATTTCTACATATTCAAACAAATTTATTTAATTTAAGTTAGAATTGTGTTCAGGGGTCGTTCCCCAGCTTTCATCAAAGGAACCCCCAATCTGAACGCAGCCACTAGTATAAGAAATTTCAAAAACCAAGTCTCAACGTCAGGTTCTAGAGGAGGGAAGCGGTTAAGCCCTTCCCCAAGACCCCACGCGCCATGCACCACAATTACTTGCTGCTTGCGTCGCCTGACCTGAATCACGCCCTCAGAGCGCGTCATATATTGACTTCGGCTTTGTAATCAACGAGGCAACCCACCTGGAACTTTCTTTTCAAATAATCGTCAACCCAAAATTTGTACTTGTCTCCCTTTGGTAATTTCCCCTTCATCTTCTTCCTTCTATCTCCTGCACCTTTCCTAATCTTGCTAACTAAGGAACTAATATAATTTATTCAACTACTTTAATACTTACAAGAAACATCAAACAAAACAACCTTTTCCCCTTTATTATTATACAGACACCCAAAATCTAGAATAACCAAATCCCCGTTCGATTCTGGAAAAAAATGAAAATTATGCTGCTTCCGCCTTTTCCCAGTTGAAAACATGAGGAACCCGGTTCAAGTCTCTTCCTAAGAAAAAAAGAAACGGCTTATCTCCCCTATATACATAGTACTAATCATTTTCAATTTAAAAAAGCCCCTTTTTTTCCGTTGAGATTGTTGTTGTTCGCACATGGAGATTTTTACAAAAGCCAAGGCTGTGAAACTCAGGGGTCACCTTGAGAAATACTTAGTGGCCGACGATGATCAAGAAACCGTGCGCCAAAGTCGAAACAGCTCAGGCAAAAGAGCTAGATGGTTCGTGGAGCTTGTTCATGATAAACCGAACGTGGTCCGCCTCAGAAGCTGCCATGGAAAGTTCTTAGCAGCCACTGATATACCCTTTCTTTTAGGCATGACGGGTAACAAGGTGCTGCAAACGGTACCCGATAAGATGGATTGGAAACTCCAGTGGGAGCCTATAAGAGACGGCTTCCAAATCAAGTTGAAGACCTGGTGCGGTAAATTTTTGCGTGCCAATGGGGGGACCCCGCCTTGGCGGAACTCCATCACTCACGATGAGCCTCATACTGGAGCGACGCAGAGATGGATATTATGGGACGTGGAAGCGGTTCAGGTTCCAGAGTCGGACTCGGTATTGGAGTATATATCGTCAGTTTCGAGCTTTTCTTCGGTGTCCGATGAGGTTTTGGAGGCTTTGAGCGATGATGTTTTAGGGTCAGGCCCACAATCCCCGATCTCAGTCGTCTCCTCCATCAAGTCTCCGAGGTTTTCAGTGTTTTCAACCGGGTCACCCAAATTGTCACCCAAACAGGTACGTACTGTGCTTCGACTTTTACCTTTATCCTTAATTAACTCAGATGAGAAGGTAAAACACAATTTTTTATCACTAAATCAATAATTTGATTGACTGCCCTTAGTTTAAGTGATCTTATTGTTCTCAATTTCATAATCAAAAGTTAAAATTATTGATGGTATGATTAGAAAGAGTGAGAAGACAAGGTCATTAAAAACCTATACCTATTACTTTTGCCAATCTATGATTAACGAGACATATATTACATTGAATCCACGTTTACTCAGGTAACCTACCAATTAAAGACGTATCAATATTGTAGGTAGAGCTAAAATTTGACTAAGCATAAAAACAGGCTTAATTTCCTGCTTCTGGAAAAGCTTGTCTCGTGTGACCCTTTTGCTTGCTTAATGAGAAAGCATTATTAATGATATTAAAACGTGCAAGAAAATGACCCATGTTATTGTTAAAACCATACATTATATCATGAGTTAATTGAGACATTTGGATTGTTTGTGCCCTATTGGAAAATGGAATGCAGACGTCTAGTTAAAGAGAGTACTAATACAAATATATAGAGTTGGTATTACGTGAACCTAAGAGCAACGTTATGTTGGTGTTAGGGTTGATTAGAAACATTTCTTAATCAATTATGCTCGCATATACGAAGCGTAATAAAACGAAATATAAATACAATTTATTATAAGAGATTGCATTTGATTGTACACTAACTAAAAATCTCATGAAATCACCAAATTTAGAACAGATAGACTACTTAACAATTGTCATCAATAGTAGATTGCATATAATGATTATTTATGCAAGAAAAGAAATTGAAAGTGTATGATTCTTTCTGACCATAATATATATTTATAAAGCACACGTACAAATATTGAAATATATAAATATGTGTTGTTATGAAAATTTTGAAAGATAAAAAGGGCAAACCACTTAATTCACCTACTCTTCCGCACTAGGGAGCTCCACTTTTTCTTCTTTCTGGTTTCAATATCTGGAATTCGTCGACATCACCCATTTCTATTTTTCTTTTTCTTTCGTATATATAGAAATAAGTAAATGAAAATATTTTATTTTATTAGTTTTATAACATGGATGAATTTTTTTGAAAGATTCACATTTTAAAGGATTGGGGAAAATTACAATTATTTTTAACTTTTTACCCAAATATTGATTCGCAGGTAAAAAATAACCTTTTTTGTTTTGGTCAAAAAGAAATAATTTATGTGTTTGTCCTTTTATTAGTTGCTTTTCCTTGGCGGCAATGTCTTCATCTTATAGAAAAAAGAGGATAATGTGAAATGACTACACATTGTTTCCATGTTATATAATTAAAATTAAAAAAATATTAAATGTTATTATTCATAGTATATATTATTTACAAATAATTAATCAACCAAAGCTACAATAATCCTCGTCAATAGTCAACTAAGTTGAAGGGTTGCTTTGTGCATACGAAACATGAAAGATTTTGCGTCAGACACTGAAACATTGACTAGCACAACGCCCTAACCCAGAACTATGTAAGGAAATAAGTAACATCTCTCACGTGCCAAATCATCCGCAGCTCACACGGAACTTCTCCCTCGCAAACTAATATATGTACCTCTGCCACGTAATTGCCGCGTGTGCAAGCCCCTTTTCCAGCAATCCAGCTGCCCTCATCTACTTGTACATACAGACATAAATATGACTTCCCTTTCAGACGTACGAAAGAAAGAGAAAACAAAACCAAGTTGGGTTACGAGAAAATAGTAATAAGGTTTTGGGTTGGTCTTTGTTTGATTCTTGTGTTCACTTCGTCTGCCTTGTTTCAACAGGTAAACTCTAACAAATATCAGGCGGGGATGGATTTGTTCCTCAACGCCAAAGCGGTGCGCCTACGCGGTCATCATGACAAGTATCTCGTCGCCGAGGAAGACGAAGAATCCGTTTCACAAGACCGAAACGGATCCTCCAAAAGCGCTCGATGGACCGTCGAATTCGTACCCGGGTCAGAAAACATTATCCGCTTAAAAAGCTTTTACAACAAGTATCTCACCGCCTCCAACCAGCCCTTTTTACTTGGGATGACCGGTCGAAAGGTGATTCAGTCGCTGCCTAGGAGGCTCGACTCGTCGGTCGAGTGGGAACCTATTAAAGTAGGATCTCAGGCAAAGCTCAAGACTCGTTACCATAACTTTTTGAGAGCCAATGGAGGGTTACCGCCTTGGAGGAACTCGGTCACCCACGATATTCCTCATAGGACGGCTACTCAAGATTGGGTGTTGTGGGATGTTGATATTGTGGAGATTCAAGTCCAGTCTCCAGGGAGTGGTCCACGGCCCTCGGCCCCTCCTGCTGTTCCTCACGCTGGTTCCTTGAACTTCGAACCTACTTCACCTTCTGCAGTTTCTGCCAATTCTGGAAACTTTTCAAGACAAGAGGTTTGAAGATCTAAACTTTACCTTTAAGAGTTTTTTTTTTGGGGGGGGTATCCGAGTTAGAGCAGGGAAAAGGATACTTCTTTGAATAATTTAACTATATGATGAATTGGGTTGGTTTTTTATTATTATTTATTGTTGTCATTTTTTTAAATTTGCAGTCAAGTGATTCATATGTGGGTTCATCACCTCCAAAATCCGAAGGTAGGACAATATACTACCATGTAGCGGATGAAAATGGTGAGGTTGATGATGAGGCAGTAGAGGGGTACTCTTTTAGTTTTAAGGGCAATGGAGTGGATGAACTAACTCATAAATTGAAGGAAGAGACGGGCCTTGAAGATGTGGTGGTGTGCACTCGCAGTCCTTTGAATGGGAAGCTTTTTCCTCTCCGATTGCAGCTTCCTCCTAATAACTCCGACATGCATGTTGTTGTAGTTCCATTAGCCTCCAAAGGTAAGAGACTTCTCTTTGAGTTGGTTCTGAATTTTCCGTTCACTCTTATGCTGAATGCATACCATAGTAACTCATCTCTTCCATAAAGTCTATGCTTGGTAATTGTACTGTTGTTTCTTAAGTAGCTCATTATAACTCATTTTTCAATGTTCTTTTGGTTGGGTGTTACAGTGGGAAGAAATTTTGCGAAACAAGGAATTAATATGTGAGAGCTCCATGGAAGGAATGTAATAGATATTATGGCGACATAACATGCCTTGTACATTCTACTCATCAAGTCTTTCTTACACTAGATTTAAGTATTGAATGAGTCGGCAACATCCCATTGCGTTTTTCAGCTATAAGTTGGGTAAAAGTCCAGTGGAGAGTGTAATGTTCCTGCCATGGCAGAGATTGATTATATTGTGTAGAATATTGACGTGGATACATACTTTTTATTTATTTATTTATTTAAGCGCTTCAATAATTGGATTTTGATGTATAAAGATTGTAACAAAACTTATTTCAAATCCAAGATATAGATCATCTTATTGCTTTGCCTCTTCAACATTTTTCATCCATAAATGATGCGGGGCTTGAGGGGAAGTGGGATGCCACCGCAGACTGGTGCTTCAGACGAATGTAGGCGGGCCTGGAATATTGATAAATGGAAGCCACGCCCACTATCTGTTTATTTAATTATAAAAATGAACAAAGGTTCTGGAGATGTGGTCATAGGGTTGGGCTTGAGTTTGGATGTGTAGTATATAGTAGTACCATTTTAGCAATACATTATTGGACCCTATTCACATATCTTTCTTTTAAGATACTAATTTTTTTTGTGTACTTAGAAATTATAATTACATCTATAAAAATAATATTATATAATTAGATGACACATTAGATGCTGGATTTAAGCTTTAAATGTTGGAGCAAATCTTATTCTATATTTTATACAAGTCTAAATTTTTTGTGTAATTTTTTTTTGTCATAGTAATTTTACCCGAAATTTCAAAAATTTTGGGTGGAATTTTTTGGGCAAATAGCTTTGTCCTTAAAGAAGTCTTTAAGTTTTTTGTGTAAGCTTTTCTTTTATCATAATATTTTTTCTCGAACCTTCAAAAATTTTGGGTGGAAATTTTTGGACAAATAGCTTGGTCTTTAAACAAGTCTATTTTTTATATCCAGTCCATTGGATCTCGATCAGATCTAGAATAAAAATAAATCGGATAACTAAATCAAATCAAATTCTCCAAATATTATTTTCTCTATCCGCAATATTCGAATTTGGCCTCTTACTTTCAATCTAATTGAGTTTGATGGGTAATTACAATTAGGCTTAGTACCTTCTTTGGCCCTTGTATTATAGCTAAATTATCATCTGGCACATGCACTATTTTTTATCAGTTTGGTCATTATACTTTACTTTTGTTATCAGTTTGGCCTCTATACTTTAATTATGCAATTCCCGTTACCTCAACATAAATTTCTGTTAAAAAAAATTAAACCAACCAATGACACACAATGATGCCTTACAATTTTTTTCAAATTCACTTAAAAATTTAAAAAGTATAAAAATATTAAAATTTCAAAAAAATCATAAAAGTTCTATAAAAAAAACCCAAAAAATATGAAAACTAAAAATTATAAAAAAATATTTTTTTTTGAAAATTATAAAAAATCTAAAATTATGATTATGCAAAAATTCAAAAAAAATTAAAAAAATATGTGTGTTAGGAATTTTAGGTCTTTGGAAAATTTTAGAATTTCATGGCACTTTTTACAAAAAAAAAACTCAACAGTCGTTAAAAATATAAAAAAAATCATAAAAATGTAAAAGAATTCGTAAAATTTCTAAAAAAATACCATAAAATTCTTTAAAAAATTCATAAAATTTTAAAATTTTATAAAAACCAAAAATTCGAAACAAACTTATCTTTTTAAAATTTATGAAATCTTTTAAATATTTTAGAAGTTCTGACTAGTTATATTTTGAAAAAATATATTTTTTATAATCTTCAAAAATATATTATGATTTTTTATACATGATAATGTATTGGTTTAATTTTTTTAAAATGGATAATGAAATTGGGATAACGGATTATACAAAATGAAGGAGAGGAACAAACTAACAAAATTATAATAATAATTTAGGTATAATATTAGAGTAAAAAGGTTACTAAAGGAAGGAGGGTTGATGCAGGAAAACTATGTCCTCAATCACCTGGGGCTGAAGATGGGCCTAATAAATTATATTGTTGCTAGCAGTATTATTTAGCAACAGGTCGGGCAGTAGCGTGAAGAAATGTTGCAGAATAGAATACAAAATGGAATGGAAATTTTGTCCCTTCTCATTATGTACTGCATCAATCACATTTTGCTGGGTGAAGAAAGAGAGGCCCAGAAAAGGGCAGAAGGAACTTGTTCACGTAAATGGAACTGGTAGGACAGTTTGGTGCAGAAGAATATGGAGTTACTTGGGATTGGTAAATCATGAGCCCTCTCATTGTCTATTAACTTATTATCAGAATTAAAAGCTTGTTTGCAGTTGGTGGATTAGACATTCATCACCATCATCCCTACATACTATACTGTACGATGGAAGGCATTAGATTAGACTGCTTGGACTTGCTACCTACTGCCATATTGGCCCCCCGTCCCCTTCTCTAATGTCTACTCCTATGTCCATCATAACTAGTATTTTAAGGCTTTGATAAATTAAAATTGAACAATCATTGAAGCAGCAGATATTGTTTTATTAATCCATTCATCTTCCCCCACATCTAATTTTTGTCCCATTAAGCTCTCAACCCATAACCCTTAATTGGATTTTAAAATGCTGGTGATTATTAATCAATTTCTATCTAATCCAATGAAATTAGGTGCTTGAAGTGACACTAAGATTTCATCAATTTAGAATGGACTTGGATAGGTAGTGTGTTTACCTATAATTAGTGTAAAAATAGTGGTGATGGTGAGATTAAATGTAACACCCCGTACCCGAGACCGTTGTCGGAGTCGGACACGAGGGGTTAACAGACTTAATTCCCTTATTTTTACAGTCCATTTTAAAAATTTCCAGACTAGCTGGCTAACTGCGTCACTGTCATCTTAAAAATCATATCTTGAGTTCCAAAACTCGAAAATCAGTTTCGTAAATTTTCCCTGAAACTAGACTCATATATCCATTTACAATTTTTTTTCTAGAATTTTTGGTCGGGTCAATTAGTACAGTTTATTAGTTAAAGTCTCCCCTGTTTCAGGGTTCGACTGCTCTGACCTTCATGCATTACGACTTATATATCTCCCTGTACAGGGCTTCAATACTTATGCCGTTTCTTTCTAAAGAAACTAGACTCGAAAAGGAATCTATACATATATGGCATGACTTCTAACTATCTCTGGTTAATTTATAATGAATTTCCTAAGTCCGAACAGGGAATCCAGAAACCGCTCTGGCCCTGTTTCACGAAAACTTTAAAATCTCATAAAATACTGTTCATATGATCGTTTCATTACTTCCCTATGTAAATAGATTCATCAAGGTTCAATTTCATAATTTATTCACTATTTAATTCCATTCCTACTATTTTTAGTGATTTTTCAAATTCACACCGCTGCTGCTGTCAGCATCTGCCTTTAAGCTAGACTTTACCTATTACATAGTTTCCATGATTCACCCAACCCTTTAGCATATATAGCACAAAGTATGATCGTGATTAACCATTCCAATGGCCAATCATTGCCAAGCATATCCACACCTCTCAATAACCATATACATACAAAATGATTATAACATTATGCTCAGAATATATATAAGCCATTTTCGCATGGCTATCCAAATTCGTACAATACTGAAAGGTACATGACCAACATCAAAAAGGGTAGTCCTATACATGCCATTTCAGAGTTCAACCAAAAGTGTACCAAAGGGGCTTTGATAGTGTGGACGACTTTGACTTCGACAATCCCGAGTCCGATAGCTGACGAACCAGAGATTCAAAGAACGGAGTAAGCATTTAATGCTTAGTAAGTTTTGAGCAATAAAAGTAGGCACAACTGAAGTATAGCATTCATATAACTAAACGGATAATTTCATATACACATATTCTCAAAAATCAGTCCTACTTCACATTTCCAACCCTTATATTCATACATAAGGGATCAACTTAACCAAAGGCCCGAAAGCTCACTAATCAACTGAGTGGATAATATTTAAACTAAATCACTACTCCAATGCATATACGAAACGTACCTTATCGTTGGGATTTTACGAGCGTATTAATTGAAATTATTACAGCAAGATCGCTCATTCCCAAACCAAGTACCTTCGGGGTTTAGCCGGTTATAGCCACTCGCTCAAATGCCTTCGGGACTTAGCCCGGTTATAGTAACTCGCACAATTGCCTTCGGGACTTAGCCCGGTTATAGTAACTCGCACAATTGCCTTCGGGACTTGGCCCGGTTATAGTAACTTGCACAAATGCCTTCGGGCTTAGCCCGGTTATCAATCCGAATATCCATGCACATATCAATAAATCATGACACATCAATATTTCATTTTCGTAACTAGAATTCAAACACAAGTCACTTATCAAGCATTATCATTTTCAGCTCAAAAGCTACATACAAAGGGCATGATTTTGATTTCCTTATAACATAATCTAATCGAATCATAATCTAAGTTTCATTACTCGAAAACTTACTTCGGATGTTGTCGAACGATTTCGGCGGCTATTCGATTACTTTTTCCTTTCCCTTGTCCAACTTTGGTCCTCTAAAATCTTGAGCTAATTCAAGCAAAATTTAACTTATTAAAGTCTCATTATGCTAGCTTATGGCCGAATATGACAAGGAGTTGATAGGTCATATGGCCACCTTTAGCTCAAATACAAAGTGGTCATACGCATTTTTAATCACATTGAGCAATTTAATACAATTAATCTAACATTTCCTCATGTGCACCTTCATGACCGAATACACACATCATTAACCTAATATCAATTAACTAAGCACTTTAACAAATTCTCCTTGAGCCGATCATCTAAGTCAAGATAAAAGCATCATTATGCTTGCCCCTAACCGAATACATGCAACACCAATCTATCTCATGTGGCCGAATATGCATGTCTATGTTGAGGCCAATTATATGCTTAATACTTCCTACAAATATGGTTACTTGTATTAACTACATACCATTTTGTTTCAAGTTCAAAACTCGGCTAATACACATATATACACTAGTAATCAAATACTCATATTTGCACTTCACCTTACTACCATTTCTCATGCAAATAACATGAACAACAACCATATTTCCTACTATGGCCGAATGTATCAAGACACCATACCATTTCAATTTTGGTCATGGGTTAAACAAAGAACCTAATGTCTAACTCAAAAAAAAATGCTAAAAGGAAAATCCAAGAGGCATCAATCCACCATCACATGTATCATTACAAAGCTTCACATTTAGCATGCAAATGACATCAACACAAATCCACCTTAGCCGAAACTTAACTTATCTTCATGCATCATCACCACAACATCAAACACCAACCAAGAAGACAACACCCATGGCCGAATATCATCTCCATCACATAGCAAAGATCTAAACCATGGGCTAGATAGAACTCAAGCTAACAATTAAAAACATGCATGAATCTCATGGAACAACATCAAACATACCTCCTCCTAAACACCAACCAACCGAACATGAAGCAAGAAAATCCTTTCTTCTTCCTTTCTCCTTAGAATTTTCGGCCAAAGATGTTCAAGAATGAACACTTTTTTTTTGTTTTCTTTCTTCAATTCACGGCAATGGGGGGGGAACATGGATGAGACAATTTTTTTTTCATCACTCCTCCCTTTGCATTACTTTAATACTAACCCCTTTTTTTTACTCTTTCTAACATAACACACTAACACAACATGTTTACAACATGTTTCCACCCATAGCATGGCCGGCCACTAGCTCAAATTTTGGGTAATTTGACATGCAAACCCATCATTTTTATAACATGCATTAATAGGCCACTTTACATTTGCCTAGCACATTTCTAAATTTTCTCACATAAGTCCTATTTACTAAAATTCACCTAGAATTAACAAAATTCAAATATGAAATTTTCACACATGCATATATACATAAAATGAGCATCAAACATGACAGCTAATTATTTTTATGACTCGGTTTTGTGGTCCCGAAACCACTTCCCGACTAGGGTCACATTAGGGCTGTCACATTAAATATTATAATAATATTATAAAATGAGATAAAAGATAAACTAAAAGCATTACATCACACCCCACCTTCCATTCAAACCTACCTTTAATTTATAAATTCATCCTACCTAGATCCATATTTATAAATTACATCTTTTTCATTTCTTTTGAATCCGTAAGAATTTTCCCCAATTACAATAACTTTGTGGGCCAATTTCAGCTAATTTTATTTGTTACTTTAGCTAAATGCTTATCTTTTCTAAATGATTAAAGTAAAATATCTAAAATCTTTTAATATTGACTTGTTAAGTTGGTCTCGTAGATGAATATCTTGTTATCAAGGGGTGGGCAGTGGGGCTAGAGTTGCTGGATCATGCATAGCAACTACAAATTAAGCATCACAAACTTATTGCATATATAACATTGGATGCCACAAACCCCATTACTTTTCATCCCTTTCTGCAAATATACTTCCTTTTTATATAATAATATTAGACGCAGACGTATTAAATGAGCATTTAACAAGACTTTTAATCATCACATGATATATTTAATTATGTATAATCATGATGTTCATAATATTAATTATATATAATCTTGCTCAAATTAAGTTTAACTTGAAATATAGATATTTAATTTTGTTATAATCCAATCGATTATGTCTTAGCTTGATTGGCATGAACATTATTGTTAATATAGAAGGACGTGGGTCCGAATGCGCTGAAATGTATTATCCTTTTATTTATGAGTTAGGAAATAATTATGAGTAATTTTAAATATTATCTCAAAAAAGAACAAATACGATCAGAACTTAATGAAATTATTCAAAAAAAATTATAATCCATCTATATTTTGTCTTATATATATTTTTAAAAAATTATTTTGTATTTCTATATTTTATCTTTTATTAAATTTTTAAAATTTTTAGACGTAGACAACTTAACAAACTTTTTAAAGTTTACATTATCATTACATGATTAAATTACATAATACAAAATTAATTAAAAAAATAAGCCAAATCCAATTGAGTTCTAGAATATCTCAATCCTTTTTTTTTTCATTTTCTTAAAACTCATTTGTTGATAATTTCGAATTTAAACAAATAACTTGATTTTAGATAAATTTATCCCCTAATGGTGGGATTAAACCAATAAAAAAGGGTTAGAAATAGTAAAGTTGATAATAAGATTGAGAAACTTGTACTTGTTGGGTTGAATAACAAATTAGAATCACATGATCCCATTCATTTCATACATATAAAGCATTTCAAAAGTTTAAGAAACCTTCTAACTTTAACATTTTCTTGTATTCTACCAAATGCAGCCACCTTTTTCACTATATATTTATGATTACTAATAATATATACATACCCCATCATATTATTATTTAAACTCTTTATTGAGTCAATATCACTTTCATTAGGGCCATTAACTCAGTTAAGAAGTTATAAAAATAAGTTTTTAAGGTATTTTAGTCTTTTTATTTAAAAAAATCAATAAATATATATATATGATGGGATTTGAACCCTCACTAATTATATTAATAAAACCTTTAATTCTCTATTTAGTTAAATTTTTTAAAATATTTTAATAACGTAACTACTCTATGTGTTATTATTATTTAATTTTCAAACCATACATTTGATGATTTATTATATATATAGTTCTAAATTTATAATTCTCATGTAATAGGATTTGTAGTTAATTATAAAGTAAATAAGGTAATGATTTGGGTTTGGGGTCCTACCACATGGAGTTTGCGTCAATGCCGAATCATTGAATCCTTTACTTCACCTTTTGATTTCCTTTCTTATCTCTAACAGCTACATACATATCTTCTACACCAAATAGTGGTCGGTCTTAGCTTGCAGCTTGGTGCTATTGTTTTATAGCTTTTGACCATGTTTTAAGAACCCAGTTAAAGCATGTTTTCATCTATATTTATATATATATATATATGTATATTTACAATGAATTTCCTTTTTTTTAAATTGATATATATACCCTCATATTTAACATTTATTTCGAATAAGGATGATAATGCAAGGAACCACCAAATATATGGTAAAGAAAAAGAATTGTGAATGGTCATAATTTTACATCATAAATATAAAATGATTTGATCAATATGATACAACATATATTTAAATATTTACATATATTCAAAATTATATGAATAAATTATTAACATCAAATTTTATTTGATGCACTGTATGAGTTCAAAGAGTGACATACTTATATATAAGTTATTAGATTATAGTATAAAAAGAAAATCAGTATTATAAAAATAAAACATTTATAACATTTTAATTACACTCGTGGAATTAAAATTTAATATTGACAATATATCAAATATTAATTTATGTTAACATATCAAAATATACAATTATAAAATAAAAATATAAACGCAATATATATATATATATATATGAGAATTAAGGATTGTTAAATTTATTAAATTTAGGATTAAATTAATATAATATATAAATATTAGAAGATTAAATTTGTTATTAGACCAATAAAAAATTCATGACAATTTTTCTTCGCTCATCTTACCGCAACTAATGAGAGAACAGGTTAAATATTTAATTTAAAAAATTAAGTAAATAAATAAACAAATGATTAATTAATTAATTAATTAATTAAGTGAGCAAAATAGAATAAACTATATAATTAAGTGGCTATTTTTATATTTTACCATAATATAATAGTGAAGGGAGGCGTAATTATTTGGTTACGTGTCCCATGATTGTGTATATTTTAGAAACAAAAATAATAATAATTAATAATAAAAGGTACTTGTACTTGAAACGCAAGATACTCCAGCTAATATACTAATTAATTAATACCTATTCTTATAATATTCCATTTCTTAAATCTGCTCACTGACAGCATTTCACGTCCCCAGTTTGTTCTTCCCTGTTAGTTATCTTCACATGACTCTCACCTTTCTTCTAACTCTTTATTTATTTTTTTTAAATATTTATTCAAATATCAATTAAAAATATAATATGTACATTTTTTTTTAAAAAAATGAACTACAAGGATACTTATTCAATTATAAAAATTTTTCGATGTTTCCGAAATTTGATTTTTTTTGTCATTCTATTATTAAATAGTTAGATTTGTCTTTTTTATTGATATAATAGTAAATTTAGCGCTTCAATATTTATAAATTCTATTAATTTGATTTTAATTTTTTAAAAAATTCAATAAATTTAATCTTAATTTTAAAAAAATTAAGAATAATATATAAAATTATAAAAAATTGATTTCTTGATAAAAATCCTAAAATTTTATAAAAATACATAAAAATTAATTTAAAAAATGGTGTTGAACAGTAAAACATAATTATTAAATTAAGAATGGGATATCAAATTGCATAATTGTATTAAAAGAATACATAAAAATAATAAATGGAAGGAACATATTATGATTATACTTGATTGTATGGCTTAGATTATACATTAAAGTTTGATGGCCAGGTCAACCTAACCAATAATAGTTACTAAATAGTGAGTATGAAAAATAGAGTTCATCATGGGTCGGGTTCGGGATGAGTTAAGTAAAAAATTTGTCATTTTTTATGTTTAAGTTCGGTCCAAAATATGGGCCTAGAATTTTGTTCAAGTTCAACTCGCATAAAATGTTAAAATCCAAGCCCAACTTGATTTGTCTGTATTAAAATTTTTTATATTATTTTTTATATAAAAGTAAATTTAAAAAATATAATACATCAAATACATTAAAAACATTAAAAACATTAAAAAAATTAAAATAAATGTTTCCCAATAAATGAAAAATATATATTTAAATAGCACTAAGATATGTGCAACTTAACAAGCAAATACTTCTAAAATAATATCAAAATTAATAATAATAATAAATTTATACAATATTCAAACAATAACAACAAAATAATAGTAATATAATAGCGAAATGATAGCAAAATAATGAAAATCCCAGTGGCAAAATAACAAAAGTTTTTTTTTTTACAAACTCAGGCTAGCTCGGGCAAAAACAAAATTTACTTGAGGCCTAGCCCGTTACAAACATGTCTTACTTTTTGTCCAAACCTATTTTTCGGGTCTATTTTTTTGCCCAAACACTTCTACTTTTCGAACAGGTTCGACCTGACCTATGATCAGGTCTAATGAAAAGTGAGAGATATCAAATTGGATAGGTAAACTTAAATGAACATTCCACCAATTCCACATTGATTTATCATAATCTAAATTAATTGCCTCTGAAAATTTTTTTATTTAAAACAGTTTAAATTAAAAAATGTAACAGTTTTGATATGGCACCATATTTAACAACAAAATAAATGGCCTGCCAACTATTGGCACCCAAACCTAACATCTCTCACTCACACATCATGGTACAATATTCGATAACGATCTTTTTTCTCCTCTCTTGAATTTTCATACAAGGAAATATGCAATGTGACAGACATACTTTGTTTTTGAGAGCCGGCTGTTAGGTCTAACACCTGGTTTCCAACAACTCGAAACTAAGAATGAATAAGGGACTACATTGAAAAAGACCGCATGTTGGTGGCCTATATTGGGAGAGATGTGAAAGCTAGAAACTGAATTGGACATAGTTTAGTCAATTTTGGTTCGGTTAGAATGGAACCAACCGGTTCCTTAGTGGGAGACATCATAATTAGCCATGGATGGCTTTCATAGGATTGGAAGTAGCGAAAAGGGCTATAAATAGCTGAGAGATGGCTCACATGGATGATTTCTTCCTGACTTTGTTCAATTTCTCCTGTTCTTCATCTTTTTTGGTAGCTCGAAGATGGAATAGCCATGGAAGGTTTTGCATGGAGAAGACTTCATGACGATTAATATGGAAACTAAAGAAACCAGTAAGTAGGTAAGGTTCTTAACCCTTTTGGGTACGTAAACGTTAAGGAAAGGAAGTTAAAGATTTCAAGACCATTTTAAGGGTTCCGTATATTTTTGGAAAATGAGTTTAAATTAAGAATATCGAGTATAATTCATGATTTTTTATTGTAAGCTGCTGCTTGGAGAATGAAAGCTTTGGTGTTTGAGAGAAGGAATAAGCTATGGAAACGATGAAGTTTCAGGTGAGTTCTAGACTCCAAACTTGTCGTTAAGTTTTATGCTGTTTAAGTACACCATGTTTGCATGAGCATGAAATATGATGATATGAGCATGCATTGCATGATTGTGGGAAAACCTCAAGGGGTTAGATGAAGTTAGGATAGGAATGGAGAGATAACCCATTAGTTACAGCCTTGAGAGAAGCTTCAGGCCTTGCGGAGGGAACACTGCGGTGTTTGAGTATTAAAGTTAGGTGGCATAAAAGAGGTAATGGGAGGAGGATTCGAGAAATGAAATTATGGAATGGTATTTATCACGACGACGGTATCGTCTAGTCCTTTGGGGCGACACTGTGACGACGGTATATGGCGTAAGACCATATATGAAAGATGCTATGACAATTTAATAAGTGGTACATAACGTAAGATCATGGATGAAAGACCTCATGGCAGTATGGTACACGGTAAAGGTATATGGCATAAGACTATGGATGAAAGACGCCATGGCGGCAATATATAAAGTATAAGGTAAATGACATAAGACCATAGATGAAAGACGCTTTGACAACTAGATATAATGAGTAAGACCATATATGAAAGATTCCATGTCATCAATTGATAGTACGCCAGGATGGTGAGTAGGTGTAAGACTATGGATGATAGACTCCATGACATCCATAGAGAAAGTCCACTGGGACAGTAAACACAAAACAAATAAAGTCCGCCAGGACATTAAATACAAGGTAAGTTTATTGGGGACAGTAAACACGAGGTAAGTCCAATGGGATGCTAAGCTCGAAGAAGAAAGGTATAAAACTATAGCTCGGTTACGGCATCCCATAGAGTCCGTCATGGAATAGATGCAGAAAGTACATCAGGACCTCAAGTGAGGAGTATACGACCAATGTGTCAAGTACGAGAAACCATGCAGATGAAAGAAAAGTGTAATATATCAACTTCTTAATAACTAACCAATATGCCATAGTGGCACCAACATCTAACACAATTACATGAATCAATTCAAATCTTTCAAGCATATTACTACATTTCATACCATTCATAAGCTTCAACATAAATTTATCCCAATGGCATTATACACACCTTAAACATCAACTTAACATACTTTATTTAACATTCAAAGACCATACTTCCTTAAGCATTGTGTACCTATTCAATCATGTATTCCATAATTAAACACCATCACATTTTTATTCCAAATCAATTAAACCATTCTCATCATTTTAGTTTAAGACATCCTACATACCTCAAATATGTCATGCCACCTTGCAATCATTCTAACTTATAAACAAATCAATAAGCATACAAAATCAAGCACTGTGTACATATGTATACCATAATCATCATCATTCAAACAAACACTTATATATATATAGACTTTTTCATCATTTTCCAAAAATCAACACTTAACCGTATTGAAACTATATACATGCCACATAATTGGGTTTAGAATAATTTAAAAGTCTACCAAGACTGAAGCTAGATAGTGTGAGTTCTAGAGTTGATTTGATAGATGCGTTTTGCAAAATGTCAACTATAGAAAACAGAAAACGAAACAGAGTAAGCATTACGAATGCTTAGTAAGTTCATAAGAAGTTTACCTAACTTACCTTAGCATTACATCAATTTAAACTATTGAAACACTTTGGCATAAAACATGACATCCTTTGGCATCCTAAACTTTCATTTTAATTGCAACTAAGCAACCAATAGGTTAGTTTGTTTACACATCAAGTGCTTCTAATATGAATCACATATACATATACAACTTTCAACAAAGCATAATATATATATCATCCCATTCATACTCATTTCATAAACATATAAATGCAATTCATATTCACACATTTTCAACCGTAACATTTCCATTAATACCATTTTCATTTTTGTTTTCACCCAGAGGTCTAAAGTAATTTGAGCTCAGATACTTTGAATTGATTTGATCCAATTTATTGACATTATCAGGCTTTTAGCATTAGCTTCGGATCAAAGTTGCTAACACTAGTTTAATTCGATGCTGTTAACACTAGTTTCAGAGAATCTGCAACAAATGCTTGGAATCCTAAATCACTTTACATCTATATAATTTCGTTTTGCAATGTTTTCAAAGCATACATGTTTTTGGACCTAATAACAATAATAGCTTTCTCTTGTTTCCAAAATATTTTTCAATTCATAATTATAAATATGTTCATTTTCTTTTTAAAAGTATTTTATTCAAATATTGTATTAGTCATTTTTCAAATGATGATACTTTTAGAATTATTTTAAAAAATATATATTTTTACTTGAATCTCAATTTTTAATGAATGTCGAGATAAAATGTTTTTAAGCGTATACTTTTTTATATAAATTTAAGCTAAAATCTTAGCTTTTAAAGAAATATAAAATATAAAATTTATAATAAAATTTAAAAAATCAAAAAATAAATTTTAAAAAGATTTATAAAATTGTAAATATAGATAAAAATGTATTGTGGGTGAATGCTAACCATTGCCAGCCAATGTAGTAAATATTAGTCAATGTTGGTGAACATTAATCAATGTTTATAATTTTTCAATATATTTTCAATTAATATATTTTGTATACATTTCAAAATTTCAAAATTTTAATCTATCTTAACCAACTCCTAATTAATAAAGAATGTTTTGGAAGTTTAAATATTGATAACTAGCCAAATCCTTGAAATATTTGAAAGTTGGTGGATTTTTAGTTTTTTACCTTTATAATTTTATAATTATTTTTCATAATAAGGAGCAGTTCAATATTTATGGGTATCAAGTTTGATGTAAGAATTTTATTTATGAATTTTGTCGAAATTGTTGAAGTCAAGAAAGAAAGAGAATATTCTTTATATATTGGTTCCATAGATGTTGGCTTTAGCTTAATATTTTAACTATTTTTTTTTTAAAAGAAATTGTTTATTTTATTTTATTGCTTGTAATGTATGTATAACACAAAACTTTAATTATCTATAGTATTTCTTTAATGGAAGAAGCTTCCAAAAATTTAAAAATGTTGTTGAAAGCTTGGCTTTATTTATAGATGAAAATATGATTACACAAATGACAAAACCTTAACATGTATGTGGGGTTATTGCAAATTTTGAAATTAAATCGATGGAACATAAAAATTTATTTTCCTTCAAAATGAATATATTTGTTTTTGTGTGCTCATGCTTTCGTTTTTTTTTTCTTTAAATAAAATAACAAAATAAATAAGATTTTGCCTTTCGTCTCAAAGTTTAACTACTACATTTTTTTCCACTAGTATATATTTCTCACTTATGAAATTGGAAATATTAAATATATCATATTGTTGAGTGTTTTAAAGTATTTGTTTTTTAAAAGAGTTTAAATTCTCTATTTATATGATATGATCCTTATTCTTAAATGTGCATGTCAACATGTACTCTACTCTAAGATTAATATGTGCTCTCAAGGTGGGGGTTTACTCGCATGATGATTATCCGAACTATGTAAGCTACAAGTCGGTCCTAATTGAATAACTGAATAGTGGATTAGTAATAACGAATATCATAACATAGATATAGATTGAAAATCCGAAATTGAAAAACTGAATATTTTTCAGAAAAAAGAAGTTCTGTTCGTTGAAATGAAATAAATTTATTTAATTAATAATTTGTTGGTATAAATTTAATTTACATTAATAAAGTGTGATAGTATTGAAGACTCTTAAAATTGCAACTTCAAGTAGACTTAATGTAAATAAAATAAAATTAGTATTATTTAGAATAAATTTAAATAATTTTTAATATAAAATTTTGGTGTTGAGCATCAACATCTTATTGTGCTTAACTTGCCGCTCCTCCTCCTCCTTTAATATTGACGAATAGATATTAAGATTGGTGACAGAAAATTTCAGTATTTTGCATCAAACCTTTATTTCAAAAAATATCTTCAACTTATCCCTTTTTTCTTTCATCAGTGGCTTGGCTCAAATTGGTTTATCATATTTTCCTTACGGAAGAATTTATTTTAAATATTAGGTATCACATTATTAAGAGGGATAATGACAAATTTTAAATAGGATTTATAAAACTGATATGAAGAAAAAAAAATTGACCTTTTAATTTTACAGAAAAGTTATTTTAGCTTTTTATTTATTTTTCCGTCTCTTTTAATCTTTAAATTTGTGTGTTTATCAAATTACTCAAAAATAGATTAAAAAGTCAACGTTTATTAACTTTGTTGACATGCCATACATGTGGATTGCCACGCGAATGCCATGTTAATAATTAATCAATTATTTTTTAAATTTAAAAATTTAAAAATTTTATTTTAAAAGTATAAAAATTATAAAATATTTTTTAAAAAACAATTAATTGTTAATGTGACATATACATGAATTGCCATGTGCATGGCACACCAATAAAATTAACAAACATTAACATTTTCATCTATTTTGGATGACTTGACAATCAATACAAATTTAAGGACTAAAAGAGACCAAAAATTAAATGAAGAACTAAATGACTTTTTTTTTAAATTAGAGGATCAAATAAAGTATTATACCTTTAATTTTTAAAGGAATAAATTTAACTCACATTAAAATCCCAGTGAATAAAAAAATTAATTTAATTATTTTAGTTTTAAAAAATTTACATTTAACACGTTATTATTATTACTTTTTTGTATTTAAAAGATTGAATTCTATTATCATTCCTTCTATAAAGGAAAAATTATGGTCAGTTATGATTAACTAATTTAGTCATTTTTAATCTCTATATATTTTAAATTTAACTTAAAGGATAATTATTAAATTAATAAAAATTTTCTATTTTCAAAATCGTATTCATATTTTCATACCTGTAATGCTATATTAGCTTGTCATTTTTAAATAATATTTACGAAAAGATCATGTCGTTTTATTTAATAGATTCAACAATCACCATTTGTGTTAAGATTAAAATTTCAAAATTCAAAAAACATCACAATACTAGACCCAAAATTACGCAATTTACAAGGATTAAATGTATAGGGACTAAAAATTCAAAATTTGAAAAAGTGAAGTGAATAAAATTGAGGAAATTAGGGTATAGAGAGTAAATGTATGGCTTATATGGACTAAACGTTGAAATTGACATATTTAAAAAAAATGTGTGGAGTACAGTGTGATGCATAAACGTGGCAAAATGGTATTGGAAAATGAAGAAGGTTAGGCAATAAATAAATAGAAGAAAGGAAACGCGTATGGAAGTGTGAAGGAAATCAAGATGCGTGATTACAGCGGCTCCTGCTATCTCGATTTCTACTTCGTTTACACGCCCCACTCCCTTTTTCTTCTTTCCTTTTATTTACTTTTCCCATAACATTACATTCCCCCCTTTAGCACTCAAACCCAGAAAACTGAAAACCTTTTCTTTCTCCCCTAAAAGAGCTCAAAATGGGAGTTGACTACTATAACATTCTCAAAGTTAGCCGTAACGCGACGGACGACGACCTCAGGAAGTCCTACAAGCGCCTTGCCAGGAAGTGGCACCCCGACAAGAACCTTGTCAACAACAAAGAAGCCGAGGCTAAATGCAAGCAAATTTTTGAAGCCTACAACGTCCTCAGCGACCCGCTAAAGCGTCAGATCTATGATCTTCACGGTGAACAAGGCCTCAACTCCGCTGAATCATCCAGCCCCAACGGGTTTGGCGCCGGCGGTGTCGGTGGTATGGCCAACAAGTTTGACCAGAGGAATGGCCAAGGGTACAAGAAGGCGTCGCCGGTTGAAACCCAGTTGCTTTGTAGTTTGGAGGAGCTTTATAAAGGTGGTAGGCGAAGAATGCGAATTTCGCGCTCTATTCCCGGTGAATTTGGGTCAGTACATGCATTTTTTTTATTATCATCATTTTTTCATTGTGAGTTTATTGTTTCATGATGAAAGTTTTAAACCCTTCCTATTGTGAATCTGAATTTTGGGGAAGAAGCAATCTTGGAATGGTTGTTGATTGTTCTTCATTCTTTTGATACGGAAAATTCCCGTGTGATAATTGAAGAGATTGTTTCCTTTTCTGTTAAACTACTTTTGAATTTGGAATTGCAGAGAAATTATGCATGTTGAAAGATGATTTTTTAAAGGAATTGATGGGTTTTTGGTTTTTGTTTGTAGAATTCTGGGATTTTTTTGTTTGTCATTTCTTTTTCTCGACTTTAGAGAGAAAAGTTGATGAAACTCATCTATAATTATCCAAATCACTTTTGGATCAGTTAGCATCTTGTGCATCCTCTGTAAATTGATGGTAGTTTGGGATCTCCTCAATTGCTAAGCTTTACATGGGTACAGTTCAAGTTATTCGTTTTCCTGTTCTAATTAAAAATTGCATTGAGAACATAAATTGATAGTTACAGAATTTGATTCCTAAAATAGATCAGTTGAGTGCTTAAGAAATTGCCCTCACGAACTCGGATTTTGTCTTTTCTGATGTTAGCATGTTAATACGCTGGAAGTGGTTGCTGCTAGTGCTAATCACATGTCAATGATTAGAGAATGAATGTTAGGTGTTGGCGTTACTTCTTTGGTAAAGAATTTCAGTCTTAAAATGTTAAGCCAGTTTGTTTGTTGTTTGCCAATTTAGTTTCGTTTGTTCTCACCCTACCATCATTTTTCTAAACAATTGAATCACTCGAACCCAGCTATATCTTTTGTGTTAATCAGGAGGACTAGCATGTTATTGTGATGAGTAGGGTCAGAACTTCAAAACTCTACTTGTTACTTTTGTTGTCTACATACCTTTATAAGCTGATAGAGTCTCTCTTTTGTTGAAAAGCGACCCTTCTCTTTTACTTGTATGCTGAGCACACGTTTTTATCAATACTAGCTGCTTTTATGAAATTTTACTTGTTTATCCTGTATGTTTGTTTATATATTTAAGTTTTTTGGGGTTGAAAGCAAGTTTCTACTTTTTTTTGTGTGACTCAAATTCAGTCATTTTGTGTCTAAGGTGTGACCAATGAAGTCAAATAGTTGTGATTTGTTTTCCTTTTCTTCTTCACTTGCATTGTTTTCAACACTTGAACTATCTATTGGTGTGATTGTTGTTTTCTCGCTTTTCTAAATCATTTTCTTTTTTTCCGATCTCTCTTGCAGTAAGCTGAAGACGGTGGAAGAAATATTGAAAATAGATATAAAGCCTGGGTGGAAAAAGGGCACAAAAATAACTTTCCCCGAGAAAGGAAACCAGGAACCCGGTTTCACTCCATCCGATCTTATCTTTGTGGTAGATGAGAAACCCCATGCTATTTTCAAACGGGATGGGAATGATCTGATTGCCACTCTGAAAATCTCTCTACTCGAGGCCCTCACAGGGACCATCCTCAGTTTGACAACCTTGGATGGAAGGACCCTCCCGATCTCAGTCACAGATATCGTGAACCCAGGTCATGAAGTGGTTATCCCGAACGAGGGGATGCCGATCTCAAAAGAACCCAGCAAGAGGGGACACCTCAAAATCCAATTCGACATCATCTTTCCATCGAAGCTCAGTGCAGAGCAGAAGTGTGATCTGAGGAGGGCATTGAGCCAGAGGTGATAAATAGTGAAATAGTACATGTCCATGGCCGCGATGAATATTGATTGTGAAGTGAAATGTAAATAAGGTTTAATTTTATTTGTGGACCAGTGAAGACGAAAGGTTGTGCATAAGTAGGAAACTAAGTTTGAAGAGTTGCAAAGAGTGTATACTTTTATTCTAATTGGAAATTTATATACAGTTGTATTTAGGACTAGTTTGTAGGGAAAGACCTTTTGTGTTTTGCTATATATCCTGGAAACGATCAATTTTAATGACTTGTTTCAAATCTAATCATGCTTGGATTAGTGTGGATGTAACCAATGTTGGTTCCAATTGGTTTTGCAAAAATATTGGGCTTAATGTAATTTGTTTATAGAAAAATTCATCCCAAATCTGAATCAAATTTAATCTTAAGCTCTAGTTCTTAATTTTTATGTTTCCATGCTTTCTTCTCTGCTTTCTCTAATTTTATATGGTAAAATAAGTGTTCATTACCAACTCGTTTTAGGTTGAATCACCAAAAAATTTTAAAAATGGTAGTGAACTAATTATCAGTAATTTTTTTATTACTTAACTATGAAGGTCATCAGTTATGAAGGTCATCAATCATTTAAAATTTACATAATAATAAATTTGACCTTTATATATTATGTCAATTTAGTTTTGATTCTAGAAAAATTAATCCTCAACATATATACACGGTGTAATTTGATCATTTTTACAATTTTCCTTTTCTTTGTGACCCTTTCACTTAAAAATAAATTTATTAGCTAAATTTTATAGAAAATATACCAAAAATGGAAGCACCAAAAAACCCAATATTATAATTTTCACCTTTTATCATTCTTTTCCCTATATACTTTGGTTCTCCATCGTTGAATTGAACACTAGTGATTGAAATGATTGGGTCTTCTAGTTCACTCTTCAACGATTTGAAGTATAAGAAAATGAATGTGTTTGGGGTTATCTAGTTTAATTATAAACATAATTTTTTTAAAAAAATATTTGTGTTTTCATTTTTTAATTTACATAATTCATGTAAAAAAATAGGATAAAATTAGGTAATTGTAAACATTGAGGGCTAAATTTAGAAAAAAAAAAGAAATTAAATTGACACAATGTGTAAATATTAAGGAATAAATTTGTTATTATGTTAATTTTAAAAGTTGCTACTATATCTTTCAGTTTTCCATTTAAAGATTGATGACAAAAAAAAAAAGAGAGTAACTATTAGTGTAGTTCACCCTAAAAATAATAAACACAAATAAATAATAATAGAAACATATACATTTTTTTTATATATATAAATTATTACAACAAAAATCAAATATTTAAAAAAGTAGTGATTCACTTGCATTGGTGTAAAAGTAACATGGTTTTATATTCCCTTATAACTTTTTCTACGATTGATATTTTAATAATTCAACCTTTATATTTCATGTTTCATTCATGCAGATTGTACATGTCAACTTTGGCGTAAAGAAAGTTTTTCTAACATTTTGTTTTATGAAAAAAATTTCAACTGTTAAATATATATTAATATAAACAATAATTTATATCAAAATGATAGAGATATCAGATTGATTTAAAATTTTACTTGCATAATAAATATAATTATATTGATAATTTTAACAATAATAAAATAAATTATGAGAAAGTATAAAAGCATGTGGTTTCACATCGATGTAAATAAAATCCTCTTCAATATTTAAACTATCATAAACTGGAACCACTACTTCTCTATTTAACCAATCAATGTTATTGGATTTGGTTGTGGCAACTATAGTGTTTGCACGTGTCTTATTTTAACTAGTTTCGGAAAATACTTATTTTTATATTTAAAAAAAAATGGATTTGGGATACCTATGATTTCTTTTAACATTGAACAAGAAACTGAAGGTATCAAAATATGTTAATTATTATCAAACTGAAATCCAGTAAATGCTTCGGCTTTTCTCAATATTTTCCACCTCCCTATGTATAACAGCGCATTTATTTTTTAATATTAAGCCTAAATGCTTTTCATTTGATTCAATTACTGAACCAAATAATCTTATTTTTAATATTAAATTACTTTTTGAATTTTTTTTTCACTTGTTTCATCATTGTTGTTTGAATATATTTTGAAAAAGATGTTGAGAAAAAAACAATTTATAATAAGGGAAAATAAGAAGTAACATATAATATTTGTTAATATAGTTCGGATCAATAATTATATGTTTGTGAAGTCTTGTTTATAGAATGATTTTATTAAAAAATTCATCCGGATTAATTATTGGCTAAAGTACAAATTATCCATTACAAACATTAAACATGGATATTAGCAACCCTAATATTAAATTCAAATAGTTACAAATCACTCTCCCCATTAATACCTTACTTAAAATCAAGCAAATCTCTCTAAATAATACCTAAAAAAAAGATCGATTAAAACATCAAAAAAATACAGCAAAGTATACAACTTAGACACTCCAAAAAATAGTTTCTAATGTGCAACACAAACAACCTATGATACAAGAGTCCCTCCAACAATGTTTTGATAATGTTTAAACTCTCATTTCAAACTTGAATTTATCACTTGAATTATCTTAAGTAACGATCTCATAAAACCTGTAACACCCCACACCCGTGCCCTACGTCGGGATGGAATACGAGGCGTTACTAAACTTAAACATATGCATTTAAACGTTTCCGAGTCTCCAAGACTTGATCAAATTTAAAACTTTTTCAAACTTTGTTAAAACTCCTTAATATGGGCCTACGAGGCCTTAAACATTCATTGAAAGCCATTCGGAACCAACTCGGGTCCTTAAATCGACTTAATAAAAATGACCATTGAAACAAGGCACAAGGGCAACACGCCCGTGTGGTCATTATAACATGACCGTGCGATGGCCCGTGTGACACACACGACCTAAGCATCTAGGGACACGCCCGTGTCCCATGCCCGTGTGAATTAAATCCTAAATTCGAACCTACATGGGTTTTCACACGGCCTGACACACATCCGTGTCTATTGCCCGTGTCTCTCACATGGCCATAACATGCCCGTGTCTTAGCCCGTGTCTAAAAACCTTGACATTCTGTTTCTGATGTCACCATCCAATTTAGGGCATACAGCCAAGGCACACACCAGTGGCCAGAGGTCGTGTCCTCCACACGGCTGAGACACACGGCTGTGTCTTTGCCCGTGTGTTTACTACCATGCATTCTAACTTGCAAATTTTATGTGCAGGGGACACACGTCTGAACAACACGCCCATGGGGCTGACTGTGTGTCACATACGGCGTAGAAACACGCCTGTGTGTCTACCCGTGTGGACAATATAAGGCTATCTACCAAGCCTTTGCCACCCTGAAACACAATCTAACATCAACCAACAGATCAAAGATTAACTTAATATGATTTCTCAATCAAGCAACCATAGTTAAGACCTATATACATTACATATATTCAACCCCGCTTACAATTTCGCATTTATGAAAGACTAGCTTGCATTCACATAATAACTTTTAATATTAGCCATTTTCCATGGCCTTATGCAAAATGAATCAAATGCTAAAGTGAGCCAACACATTTGGCCAATTAACAATGACACAAAACTCAAAAGTCAGGGTCCTATACATGCCATAATCAAAATAAAAGATCTAACTATACCAAGTGCTACGGGTGATAGTGTGATCGATGCCTTCGACGTCTAATGGTCCTCGAGCTAATTAGGCGGCACTATAAGAAAATGGAAAGGAGAGGGAGTAAGCATAAAGCTTAGTAAGTTGCATGCAAATAAATAAAACAACAACTTTACCATTCATCATCATGCTCATGGTAAAAAGGTAGGCATAAGCATAGCTTACTCATCACTATCCAATATAATTCATATAGCAGATATTGAGCTCACGTCTCATACATTTCAAATAGGTATCTGTACCACTTACAACATGGTTATACTTTCCTCATTTAACTTAAACTGTAACTCTCACTGTTGAACCATTTGGAATGTTATCGGATATTCATTAAGCCTCAAACATAGGGTATGATGCCGATGCTGATGCCATGTCCCAAACATGGTCTTACATTGGCTCATCCATCAAGTCGATGCCGACATGGTCTTACACTGACTATTGAAATAGAGGCCGATGCCATGTCCCAAACACGGTCTTACACTAGCTCTTACATATCCGTGCCGATGCCATGTCCCAGACATGGTCTTACACTGACACCTCTATAGGTGCCAATGCCATGTCCCAGATATGGTCTTACACTGACACATCTCGTAGTCGATGCATGTCCCAGACATGTCTTATATTGGCTTACATCGTGAGGACGATGCATGTCCTAGACATGTCTTACACTAGCTCTCGTCTCAATGCCGGTGCCATGTCCCAGACACGATCTTACATTGGCTCTCATAATGTGGCCGATGCATGTCCCAGACATGTTTTACACTAGCATACAAATAACCCGAATGTCATGGCATGAATATCCGATTTATTTCCTAAGGTTCAAACGGGAGTTCTACTATCTCAATATTCATCATACATAATCATTTCCACAAACAAGCAATTTATGCTATATCAATTTAAACACATAAAATAACAATGTAGTTGTATTATTTACATAAAACTTACCTCGAATTACAAAATGTAGGCGACTAATTGATTTTAGTCTACTTACTTGGCCTTCCCTCGGTCTAAGTTCGGATTTTATAGTTCTTGATCTAAAAGGATAAAAATTCACAAGTTTAATCATTTTATCGATCTAAGTACTTAACAAATTCATAATTGGACAATTTGACCATTTTGCCCCTAGATTTTTGTAAAATGACCATTTTACCCCTAGGCCCGAAAATTGATTTTTATCAAATTTGTTCATATATTAAGCCTAGCCAAACCCTTTTTACTCTTATAGCAACTCAAAATTTTTATTATCTCTCACATTTATTATCTAATTTTCAACTTATGCAAAATGGTCCCTAGTTAGGGTTTCCATGAAAAATACTTTACAAAAGTTGTTTATTACACAACCATAACTCATATTCTTCCATAAAATTTCCATTAACAACACATATGATTTCATGGAAAAACCCTAGACTCTAACCATTTTGCAAAACAGTCCCCTCATTTGAAAGCTCATGTTACAAGGGTTCTAAAAGTACAAAAATCATCAAGAAAAACCATCAAGATCACTTACTTGTAGAGAGACTAAGTGGCTGAAATTTCAAGCTTCAAAAACTCCTCTAATGGATGATATTTTCGGTCAAGAAGAAAGGATGGATGAAAAAGATGAAGGCTAGGCTTTAGGGTATTATTTTATCACATATTATGTCATCAAATACCTAACATTTTGACCATTCAATTTTCTTTGTCTCATGGCCAGCCAGGCTATAATCTAAGGGTCTATTTGCCCTTTAAAGACTCCCAATTTAAGTTTCATGGCAATTTAACACCCTTAGCTATCAAATCGTGACTTTTTCACTTTATACGATTTAGTCCTTTTTCGCAATTAAGCCCACAAATGCTAAAATTACTTCACCAAATTTTCCATGCACTCATATAATAATGCTATAACACATAAAATAATATCAAAAATAATTTCTTTAACCTCAGGTCAATGGTCCCAAAACCACTGTTTTAACTAGGCCCAAAAATCGGGTTGTTACAAAGCCCTTCTTAAACAAGTCTTTTATTAGCTTCAAAACTCTCTCAAAAGATAATGATAAGCATATTCAACCATTAAACTTCTCTCTTTTCCTCCAAGTCAATCGATTGAAAGATGATAATAACATGTTGTAGTACGAAATTACTTCCTCATTTACTGTTCACCAAGATTAAATTATAAGCCATGTTATTAAAAAGTCAAACATATCAACTCAAAAACCTTGACTACACCAAAAATGTTGTTCTATTTGTTGTTCGAACATGAAATGGAAGAAAAGAAGCAATCAAAGTTTCTAACAAATTTAAACTTTATTTAATGTAAAATAAATTATTAAATTATTAATAATTAACAAAAAATCCAAGAATGAATGCTAGGAACCTTGAACTCATGAGTCACATCATCAACTTGTAATTTTCAAAGCATACAACAAAGCAAGAAAAAAAATGAAAGGTGAAAATATTGTAGGACATGGTGAACATATCCACATTAATCTTGATAAACTGAATATCTACATGCATAGTAGCTTACTCTTCAATCCACGGTTTCATCATTTTGCAAGGTCCACATTATTAGAGAAAGTAGTTGTTAACTACTCAACTAAAATTAGCTCAAGAAGTTAGGAGTAGTTGTTATTCTGTTTTCTTTTTGTTAGTCATTCCAATTAGCATTTCTTAGATTCTTTTGTGTATAAATTCTCACTTGATGTATTGCTGAATAAGTACGAATGAAATTCTTTTTACTCTTAGAATTCTAATACGGTATTAGAGTGTTTTTTTTTGCTAGTTGCTGCGTTTTCACTATGGATTCTGTCAATGTGTTGGAATTGACAAATAAAATTTTCAATCCTTTTACTTTTGCCTCTCAAAAGATAGCCATACTTATCGATGATAGTAATTTCCTCACTTAGAAGAAACATGTTCTGCTCATTCTGAAGACTCACTAGTTGCAATCTTTTATTGACGGTTGTTGTGCTGCTGCGAGTTTTGCCCGGTGTTGATGGTGCTCTCATTGAGAATCCAGCCTATGATCAATATGAGCAGTAAGACTCGACACTATTGGCTTGGCTTCTTTCTACGATCAATGCTTCTCTCCATTACCAACTAATTGTAAGTTCTGCATTGGCGTTTAAACTTTGGGAAGCTATTAACCAGATTTTTAGCACCTAGTCCACCAGCAAGGCTATGCGTTACAGATATTTACTCTATCAGTTCAAGAAAAATAACTTGTCTATGTCTACATACCTGGCTTAGATCAAACATTTGTGTGATTCTTTGGCTGGTTGCAGTCAGCATGTGTCGTGGGAAGAATATCAATTCGCCATCCTTATCGGTCTTCTTCCGGAGTTTGATTATGTTGTATCTATCATTACGACCGGCCGTGTTCCTTTTGATTTGCAAGGAATCACCATCGCTCTATTGGATGCCAAAGCATGCCAGTAAGCTCACCTCTCTCAGGTTACCTTCTCGGCTAATCTTGTTATTCTGGACAAGTCTGCACCATGAATGCTCCTTACATATACTGAACAACCTCTGCCAAAAGCGTTTTGGTCACATTGAGGGTTTGCTCGCAATTATAGAAGTGTTCGATTTGGCGGTGCACGACCACAGTGTTAGATCTACGGGAAGATTGGTAACGTGGCTTGGCGTTGCTTTTACAGGTACGACTCTACTTATGATGATGATGATGATTGTGGTAATCTTAATGGATCTAGTCAAAGTGATTCTTCATTTGATGGGCTTACTTCTCAATTATGGCCCAAACCAGTGTCAGCCTACATATGTTATACAAACCATGAGGCATCTGACTGTCATTACTCTAGGCTCCTGTATCTTTGGGCTCTTTCTTTTCATCTAAGGCTCTTAGTGTCTCACTTTCGTTACCGATCTTTGCTTCGTCTATTGTTGCTAGCCTGCTATTATGTCAGATCTGACATGGTACTCGGATAATGGGGCTACTACACATATGAATAGCGATTTGACAAAACTAATTGATTCTTGATTGTATCATGGCTTAAGTAAAGTGACTGTCAGCAATGGTCACTCTGTTGCGATTTCTCATATTGGTGAGTCTATTTTATCTAATGGGTCTAATTATTCGTTGCTCCTTAAAGATTTATTGTATGTTCTGGATATTAAAAAAATTACTGTCTATGTCAAAGTTTGTGAAGGATAATCAAGTGTTTTTTAAATTTTATCCTAATTTTTGTTTTATTAAGGACCTGGAAACTCGTCGGGCGTTGCTTTGTGCAGTGAACATGATGGCTTAAATCTTGATTCCACCACATATGATACTGCCAGTTCTTCCCCAATTACAAATGTGGTTGCTATTGTGTCTCTTCATTCTTCATCTTCTAATGTTCAGTATGATCGATGGCACTGATGAATTGGATATGCATCTTCTACTATTGTTAGTTAAGTTTTGCAATTGTGTAATGTTCACATTAGCAAGAATAAGGTGTCTTCTATTTGTAATGCGTGTGCTCTGGGTAAGAGCCACAAACTATTGTTTTCATCCTCTTAATTAGTGTATTCTTTTCCTCTTGAATTTTTTATTGTTGATTTATAGAGACCTTTTCCCTTTTATTCTGCTGGTTTTGAATACTATCTTGAGTTTGTGGATGCTTATTTGCGTAACACTTGGATTTATTTTCTAAGACATAAATCTGATGCATTGGATGTTTTTGTTTCTTTCAAAGCATATGTTGAATTGCAGCAAGGTGTTCAGCTCAAGCAGCTTCAAACGGATGGTGGTGGAGAATTTCAAGGTTTTGATCCGTATTTAAAAGTTGTGGCATAACTTATCATCTTTCGGACCCGTACATGGCTAAAAAAAATGGGCTAGTCAAATGACGTCATTGACTAATCATAGAAATAGGGTTGACACTTTTATCTTAGGCATCACTATTTTTTTCCCATTGGACAGATGTTTTTTCAACAACTATGTACCTCATGAATATGCTTCCCACCAAGGTGTTGAATGGAATGTCACCAGTAGAGCGCCTGTTTAGTCGAAAGCCAGATTATCAGTAGCTTCGAGTCTTTGGGTGCCTTTGTTACGTATTTTGCATCCATACAATATGAATAAGTTGCAGTACAGGCTCCTACCCTATACATTTTTGGAATATGCCTTGAACCACAAAGGCTACAAGTGTATGGATATATTTGGGAGAGTGTATGTTTCTCATCATGTCTGATTTGGTGAAGGGAAATTTCCTTTTGTTGATTCTGCTACCCCTAACTCCACTTTAGCTTCTGATGATGGTTACTCTTCCAGTAGTAATGCTACCTTCTAGTGCCTATAGTTTTCTTGCAAATTTTGTTTCTAATTCGATGTTTAATCCTACTTCTGAATGTAACACTTCGGGCTCTCCTATACTGTCCTCTCTAGAGGTTCCTAACTCAACAAGTGTGCAGTGTTTCCATCACTAGGCATACCTGACCCATCCGGTTGCTGATTTTGTAAACATAAAAAAGGAATCACCATCGCTCTATTGGATGCCGAAGCAGGCCAACAAGCTCACCTCTCTCAAGTTACCTTCTCGGTTAATCTTGAAATTTCAGACAAGTTTGCACCATCAACGCTCCCTACATATGTTGGACAACCTCCATCACAGGCGTTTGGTCGCATCGAGGGTTTGCTCGCAGTCGTGGAGATGGTCGATTTGGTGGTACACGGCTATAGTGTTAGATCTGTGGGAAGATTGATCACGTGGCTTGACGTTGCTTTTACAGGTACGACTTTACTTATGATGATGAGGATGATTGTGGTAATCCTAATGGATCTAGTCAAAGTGATTCTTTGTTTGATGGACGTGCTTCTCAATTAGAGCCCATACCAATGTTAGTCTACATGTGTTATACTAATCATAAGGTATCTGAGAGTCATTACTCTGGGCCTCCTGTGTCTTTGGGCTATTTCTCTTCACCTAGGGCTCCTAGTCTCTCGCTACCATCGCCGATGTTTGCTTCATTTGTTGTTGCGACACTTGCCATTGTGTCAGATCCGACATGGTACTCGAACAATAGGGCTACTGCACACATGACTAGCGATTTGACAAAACTAATTAATTCTCGATTGTATCATGGTTGAGGTAAAGTGATTGTCGACAATGGTCACTCTGTCGCAATTTCTTATATTGGTGAGTCTGTTATATCTAATGGGTCCAATCAATCGTTGCTCTTTAGATTTGTTGTATGTCCTGGATATTCACAAAAAATTATTGTTTGTGTCAAAGTTTGCTAAGGATAATCACGTGTTTTTCAAATTTTATCCTAATTTTTGTTTTATTAAGGACTTGGAAACTCTTGACAAGTCACCAATTCGATTAAAGTAATTATAAAAATATTTTTTATAATTAAAATAAATTATATTATTAGAGAGTATTTTAATCTTTTCATTTTTAACATAAAAATATGGTGGAATTTGAACCCATGCCATTTATTTTAGTAAAGTTTAAAATTTGTCCCTCAACTAAAACTTTATTTTGTTATATTTTATACATTTTTATTTTAATATGCACAAGATATTATCTCCACTAGTTGTATACTATTAATAAACCTTGACTGAGTTGGTGTTATGGGTTAACTAGGTACCAACTCAGTTAAGAAATGACTAATATTCCCTTTTAATAAATGACTACCATTATTATTTTGATGTCAAGTTATATTATTCGAGGGTATTTTAGTCTTTTCATTTTAACAAAAACCAATAAAAATTATATATGGTAAGATTTGAACCTACATTAATTAGATTAGTAAAACCTTAATTTTACCTCACAACTAAAGCTTCATTTTGATGTATTTTATATATTTTTATTTTAATATGCACAATATATTATCTGCATGAGTTGGATATTTATACTATTATTTAAGCTCCTGACTGAATTGGTATCATAAGTCAACTCGATATTAACTCACAATTGATGAAACAACCCCGATAAATAATTGTCATAAATTTAGTACTTGATGTATTTATGTGTTTAATTTTTCTATTCATAATTTAATATAAGTTTTATTTTAATATCGTACATAAATAATTGTAATGAATTTAGTACTTGATGTATTCATAATTAATCTAAGTTTTATTTTAATATTATACATATTTAATTCAAATGACAAATAATCTCAACATTGTAGTTTAACTCTAAAAATTTTGATTTGACCAACTTATAATTCTTTAAATTTCAAATGAATCAAATAAAAAAAAGCCAGTGTATTGTATTTAAATTAATCAAATTCGAAAGCATCTAAATTAAAAATAATTAAACTCAAATTGTGGCAATTACGAATTCAAAAGTGATTGAAAACAAACATAAACAACACATAAGGTTAAAGCATAAAACATTTTGTACAATTTTAATTTAATTCTTGAGTCTTGATAAGTCTTGAAAGAACCAATTCCATATATATTCATAATTTTTCAATTTTTTTATGATGTTTGTAATTAAAAAAAAAAGAAATTGAGATTTTCTTTCTCAATCTTTTTTCTTTTAATTTTATTGTGAAAAAAAAGTAAAATTTTAGAAAAAAAATTTAAGGTGATTAAAAAGTATTATAGGTAATATCCAAATATTTTTTTTGTTTCTTTTAGAATTTTGTTTTTTATTTTATTTTTTTAAAAATATAATTTTAAATTATGGAAAATTTTACACTTTTTATAAAATTTCCTAATTTTTTTAAAAAAATGAGATTTTTCTTGATTTTTAAAATTTTTCACTTTTTTTTAATTTTTTTTGCATTTATTCAAAAAAAAGTGATGTCATCTTTTTTTAATGGAAGTAACGACTAGGGTAACATGTATCACGATTTGAATCTTCAGGTACTAAATTAATAAAAAAAATTCTTCAAGTACCAAAGTGATTTTTGGGTGCAACTTTGGGGGGCAAATAGTACATTAACCGATTCAAGTTTAGTTATTAACACCATTAAAATTCTTCTGGTAAATTTGCTAGTGTGCCGTATTAGAAATTAAAAAAAAAAACTCACTTAGTAGACATATGACAAAATATGATATAATGATTGACCTAATTGTAACTAAATTTAACAAAAAAAAAACGATTTTAACAGTTCTTAAAATTCACATTTTAATTTGAATAAAGTATTTAAATTAACTAATGACATTGTAAAAGTTAAGGTACCAAATTATATCAAGAATTAAGTAATTGAAATTTTAGCATAATATAGGAACCAAAATTGAAAATTGACCTTTGTTATATTGTAATAACCCGGTATCCAGTGGTATCAAAAATTGCGATTTTTGGACTTTGTTTCCATAAACTGAGTCCTTAAATATTAAATATAGATATTTACAGAGTTAATATATTGATGAATTGAAATTTTGTTAAATAATTTAGCCGAAATTGTAGTTAATTAAGGCCTAGAGATTAAATTGTAAAGTCCAATCACTATAGATTTTTAACTAGGAAATTACTTGGAGATTTAAATTGCAATTAACCAAAGGTCAAAAATAGCAATTAGACCATGAATAAATAAGATTTAGTGGATGGTAATGATGTTAGTTGATTATGTAACACCCCTTACCCGTATCCAACGCCGGGACAGGGTTCGAGGCGATAGGCTATAAAATTTCATTCATATTTTAAAACATTCTATCACATGCACATAGTCCTTTATTTGGGTCTACGAAGTCCAAAACATACATCGGTGTAGTTCAGGACTAAACAGAGAACTTTCGATAAACTTTGGACAACTTAGCAAATTTCTTGATTTGGAAAGTCACACGCCCGTGTGGGTTGAACCGTGTGGTCACACATGCCCGTGTGGCTTGGGACATGCCCGTGTCCTCAGCCCATGTAACTCTCTATTTGTAACGTCAGCAAAACAATTTGAACCACACGGCCAGGCCACACGCCCATGTGTTAGGCTGTGTCCTCCACACGGCTGAGACACGTGGCCGTGTCTCTGCCCGTGCGGCTAACACTTGGGCTATTTTCCAAGCCTTCATGTTTCCCATAAACCCTTACAACCTTATACACATCAAACTCACAAATCATGGCATCATTTTAGTGATTAAACACACTTTATTTAGACACATTCAACGTTAGCTCGTCATTATACATATGTCCCACCTACTCATGATAAACTAGTCTAGCCACATTATTACACATTCATTCGACCTTGTCATCTTATTAATCACCTATACCATTATACTATGGTTACTAACTTATACATCAAACATCCATATTCAAGACACTATCATCTTATTATTATATTACACATTTAATTCATGGTCATGACCACCTCGATTTGTCATAAAACATGCATTCAACACACATGACATATTACCAACCATGCATGGCAAACAAGCATATTCATATCATCATATCATATGCATTAAAACATAACATGATTAGCTAGACTTACAAACCACAATCAATATGAGCCACATCTCATGACTATAAACAATAGCTCGATATAGGCCAGTACATTTAGCCAAATCATAATAACACATGTCATAGAACTAGGTCCTTATACATGCCACTCACTTGCTATTTCTAACATATGTATCAATACTCCAAAGGTATTGGCTTGATAGTGTGATGCTGCCTTTGACGATCTCCAACCCTGAGCCGACCTGACAACACTAAAAGAAATGAAAAGGAGGGAGTAAGCTTTACGCTTAGTAAGCTTGCATGCAAAATAATAAGCAATGTATTAACATGCTATTTTTCAATTTCTTTATAATTATTCAAAGTCTTGTTAAGCTATTTTCTCAAGTCACAGTCACTAATTTATTTATATCAGGAGCTACGGGGTCCAAATTAAGATCTAAAAATTTTCTCTGAAACTAGACTCACATATTTTCTTATCATAAAATTTTCAGAATTTTTGGTCAAGCCAATAAGTACAATTTATTCCTTAAATTCTCCCCTATTTCACTGCTTGATATCTTCGACCTTTCTTCACTAAAATTTATTTATCTTTTAGTACATGATTCAAATAATGTTCCTATCTGATTGGGTTTAGTCATATGAATTCTAACCTATAATTATTTTTGTACAATTTCTAGTGATTTTCCCAAGTTAGAATAGGGGATTCTGAACTTATTCTGACTCTGTATCACAAGAATTCGAATATCTCATAATATTAAATTCTTTTGCTTATAGCATTTTTTCTATGTGAAACTAGACTCAATAAGCTTTCATTTCATATTTAATTCAGCCTTTTATTTGACTTCCACAATTATTGGTGGATTTTCAAAGTAGGACTACTGCTGCTGTCCAAACTGTTTTAGTACAATAAAATGATAACCATCACAAGATTTTCATGAAATTACTTTCATAAGTATCACTCATTCATTTCCATTTTTATCACAAGTCCATGGGTTTCGAGTACTTACCTGTGCTATCACTTAGCACAACACTCGTCCAAACATGACAATTCATTTCCATCATAATAGTATCATATAACATAAATGAGTTTATCATGGCAATAACCTTTTATTTCATTTCTCATATTAATCTCGTTGAATTTCTCAGAGTCTCGATGGATATCGCATTCACCGTCAATTCATACAAGTGATCATTTCAAGTATGTACTCCCGCGAACCTCGCTTACGGCGGGATTACCAGTCCAGACTAAATCCCCCGTAGTATAAACTCATATCGTAATGTCGGGATTACCAGTCCAGGCTAAATCCCTTGTAACGACATATACTCAAATGAGATCGGATCTAAATTACCTGTCCAGGCTAAATTCAGAACCTAATTCAGATTACCCGTCCGGGCTAAATCTGTTTACACATAGTCTTTGGGAGGGCTATATAGGGACTGGATCACCCCTCTGAGCTAGATCTTTTTTATCATTAATTCCCTTTCAAGAATCCATCGAATATCTTATTTCATTCAACCGAGATTTTTCTTCCTCTTATTATCAATCATGTCAATGTTTCATAAATTTTCATACATTGAGCATTGGAATCATATTCTGATCAAGAGCATACATTTATCATATAATCGTCATTTAAGCAATTAACATACCTCACACATTGTATTTACTTGAAAACATGCTTACCTTCCTTTTCACTCTTTCACAAGTTATCCAACTTAATAAAACATCATGTTATATCAAATTCTCTATATATTCAGCTGTTATATAGCAAGCCATCAAACATTTCATGTGCTACTAGTCATATATCATTGTTCTCACAAATTTTATATACCATTCTTTCATCACTTTTCAATATATTAAATCATGCCATTCGTGCAATAATAATATAGATTTTTCAATTCAAATATACCATTGCGATATTATTGATGCACGAACTTACCTCGGTACCAAAATAGAAAAAAGGAACCTAACTGTCGATTTTCCATGTAACACCCCAAACCCGGCCTAGACGTTATGGCCAAATCTGGTAATGTCACATGAGAGGGTTTTGGAAAACCATTTTGATACATAAAATCTGTTAAATTATTATCTGTTACTTAGGTTGAGAAAACGTGAAATAATCGAACTTGTAATACCCCCTACCCGTATTCATTGCCGGAATAGGGTACGAGGTATTACCGGAGTTTACAAATAAATAAATTTTTTTAGGAAAACTCAATATAATCCATTTACAGATATCTAATCTTCCCTGCAATATTATATCGAGACCAATCCAAATCAACCAATCCAATTCAACATATTTTCAAGATAGATTCATGCATTTTTATAAGATAACCTCATCACATAACTAAACCAAGATTTGTTAGCCATACCATTGGCTGACCTTACATTCATTTTATAGAATCATTTACTTTATTAGCTTATACATGCCATTGATTTCCAAAATAAAGTTTCTTTATATACCCAAGTCCTAAGGTTGATAGTGTGACGTGTCTCCGACCAAATCCAACCTCCGAGCTCTTAACATTACAAAACAGGAAGGAAACGGGGTAAGCACTTTGTGCTTAGTAAGCTCGTGTAACAAGAATTATACTTACCTAATATTTTCAATACAATATAATAAACATTCATATATCCATTCAATGCATTATTACCCTAACATGCACAAACTCAACATTCAAGTTAGTACAATAATTTCCATGTACCAATAATATATACTATGATTGATGAGCTCGTCAATATCAAGATTTCCATTTCCTTGTTATTTTTCCATATTTATCCCGTTAAATTTCTTGGAATTTTTGATGGATTTTTAGAGGTACACTTTTAGTGTACAATTTCGGGTCTGTCAATTCATATTCATGTGCGCACATTTTCATTTCAGAGAGCACACTCCCGCGAACCTCAACCTTGCAGCAGGATTACCAGTCCAGGCTAAATCCCCTACAATATAAACTCATAGAGTATTGTCGGGATTACCAGTCCAGGCTAAATTCCCTACAACGACAATTACTCTAATGAGCTTGGATCTGAATTACCAGTCCAGGCTAAATTCAGACCCTAATTCGGATTACCCGTCCGGGCTAAATCCATTTTACACATATTCTTCGGGAGAGCTATATCAGGATAGGATCACCCGTCCGGGCTAGATCCTTTTTACCGTTAATTCCTTTTCAGAGATCCATCGAATTTTCCTTTCATTCAACCGGGATTTCTTCCCCTTTTATCAAATATATCAATGTTTCATAAATTTTCATATAATGAACATTCAAATCATATTCATATAAAAAACATACATTTCAAGCATTTAAGAATATAATTCAAGTTACATGAACTTACCTCGATACTTATTTGTAAATAATAAAAATCTACTAATCCTAAAATTTTTCCTTTCCTCGATTTAGCTTCCTATTTGAATCTTCCAGATTTGGTGCAAAAATTATGAAATACCAGCTTAGAGAACCCTCCTATGGCGTTTTTAGCTGCTGGAATTGAAGAGAAATGAAGAGAAATCTAGATATTTCCTATTTAGTCATAGTTTTATTTAGTTAATTTTGCAATATTCCAATTTTACCCTTAATTTATCAGTTTTTCTGCTGATTTCATACACTTGCCGTCCAGCCCAAGTAACTTTTGGGTCCAATTGCCTTTTAAATCCTTTCTCATTAGACTCTTAAGCTATTTATCACTCTAGCAACTTTTACACCGATTACAATTTAGTCCTTTTCATTTAATTGACTACCCAAACATTAAAATTTCCTAACGAAATTTTAATACCACATTAATAAAATTTCATAAATATTTATAAAATTATTTTTGACTCGGTTTTACGAGATAGAGGTCTCGATACCTTGTTCTTACCCAATTTCTTCAATAATTTCTTTTTCTATCTAATCACTAAATCGGTAAAATTTTCCTATCAATATTTTCATACGATTTTCCTATCATATCAATTTTCAAGCAAAAATATTGAAATAAATTTCTCTTTAAATCGGATCTATGGTTACGAAACCATTGTTCCGATAACCTTGAATTTAGGCCATTACAGAACTGTTTCAAAACATGCCTTTATCCGGAAGCTTTCGAAACCAACATATTTCTAAAACCCGTTTTTATGTACTAAACCTCCTAGTTTATTTTAGGAAAACCACATTTTAGCGTTGCAGTTTATATTCCAAATCACAGTTCAAAACCCAAGTTAAAACTAAGAGTCCAAGTCCCTAATTACATAGAAACTTCCAAAAATAATGAGTAAAGCAAAAGCATTAAGTTCATATACCAAAATGTATGTGGTCCTGGTCACCGTCGAGTTTTCCGCTGCATCGATCCGCCTACTGTTGGGGATTAGCTGAACAGATAAAACAGAAGGGGTGAGTTTTCGCAAACTCAGTGTGTACATCCCCATAGTTCAGCATGTATACAGAAAGATCACAGAATACAATCATAATTCGGGCTTGAGCCCTTAATGGATGCGGTGTAGGCCTTGGCCCACTCAGAACAGAATCATATATATCATGCATACAGCTCAGAAAATAAAAACACGTCAACCAACCCTGTACACCAACTCTGTCCAACCCAACACACCATGTTGGGATAAAATTGACCCATTCATCCCTACACACCCAATATGGGGATAAAATCCACTCATCAAACCCTGCACACCATAAAGTACTGTAATGCGGCACATGTCATAATTATGCAGCTTAGCTGCTAGATAACAGGCTTAAGAAACCTTTCAGATACTTTTTTCACTTCGTCAAACCCACCCCAACGTAATGCATCATACAATATGGCATGCTATAATACAGATTAACAGTCATACATTTATATTCAGAACAGAACATATAAACATGCTAAGTATAACATGCTAGTGCATACATCACATAATCAGATTACAATAATAGGGGTCTAAGATATTCTTACCAACCCTATGACAGGTCACAGTCGACTTAGGTGACCCGTGCAACCTTACAGTACATTTCAAAAAAATGGGCTTACACGCCCATGTGGCCTGTCCGTGTGGGCCCACACGACCCAACTGGCCGAGCCCGTGTCTCACACACGGCCTCATCAGCCATCACACGGTCGTGTTCGTCGCGCCCGTGTCGCATTCGTACGGCTTGGTTCGTCAACCACACGCTTATGTATTGTCACACGGCCTACCACACGGGCGACTATATGCCCATGTGGCGTCGACAGAATCATTTTTGGCTTTCACCGATTCTCATTTTCTACACAGTCGGAGTACACACCTGGTCCGTTTAATGCCTTAACCACTCCCAAGACGATTAGAACCTAAAGATTGAACAATCAAAACCTCAATATTAGCTTTAATCCCTAATTCACGTGAAACCTTAAAACCTTTAATACCTGAATTTTGTGCAAACAACACTTACCTTGAAACCCCAACGCGCTAGATTGAAATTTCACCGAAAGGAAAGCCTACCCTAACCAATCCCTTACTATCAACAATACAAAGAACCTCTGATCAATAATTTAGGACCAAAATTACAATCATGCTTAACACACTTACCAAGGCAACAGAGCCGAGTGCGATTCCACAAAGCAAAGACAAAGAAACCGAAAAGGAAGAGTAGCTGAATTTGCAAAGAGGTAAAAAGAGAGCTGAATGGGAATAAGAAAGGGAATTGAAAATCTGATAACTTCTCTATCCCAGTCTCCTTAATTTTCTCCCTCAACCTCTTCACTATCAAAATTGTAGTCCATTTCAAACTCTTACACGGCGCAGCCGCAAAATAAATCCCTTGCTTGCTCAGGGATTCGAACTCCAGACCTCCAGGTACTTAACACTCCACTTACCCACTAGACCACCAGGCCCATTCTTGCATATTTTAAAAAACCAATACTTATAAGTCTCCTAATCAAAGGTAAGGCTTTATTCAAATAAAAACCAAAATCGTTCCCAAACTAAGGCTTAACTCAGGACTTCTCAAACACTCCCAGAACACATAACACTGAAGCAGACATATATTTGATCGCGTGATTCTTAACAAGTAATAAATATTTATAATGAAGATCAAACCTAGACTAACTTATAATTCTTATCGATAATATCTCAAAATAATCCATAGGTAATCATACATTGAGAATTCAACTAAAAGAACATAAGAGTTTCAAACATTCCAAGTTGAGTATTTAATCCTGCAAACATAGGTGTCTCTCCGAATCTAAGTAATTACCTTTGATTCAGAATATCACAGAGTTTCACATCCTCACTAAAGATTCACTCAAATCACTCGAGGTGTTTAAGGATAATAAATGAAGCACTCAATAGTCAATAATGAAAACCCATTACCATAGGCTTGCATGAAAATCAAATCCCCACCACTCTTATTTAAGATGATACATCAATCAAAAGGTTTTTAGAGGGTTGTAATGAGGCTTGGTTAGAGGGTGTGGTCACAAGCTGAAAGAAAGGGTTAGAATCGAGATTGACTTGAAAAGTTGCCTTAACTAGAAAAAGAGTTAATCTTTACTTGCGTACAACAGAGCTTCTTTCAGAATATGAAATTACAGATATGCATACATAGTTTTTCTCTCTCTTTTTTTTTAAAAAAACAAGTTAAAAAATATAGAATAAATATAAGAACAAAACATAGCTCAGCAATCTATTCAACTCAAATCTTGACAAAAGTAGGGATTAATTTAGGGGATTTCAATAATAATTGGTTAAAGGTTAATATTAAGGGTAATACAAGAAATGGTTTGTTAGGCTCAAGGAGGTTTACTAGGGGTTAATCGTGGAGGTATGCTTTTCATGGCATGAGTGGGTTAATCCTAAGTGCCTTAATCATTTTGATATATCAAATCAAATGGTGTGGTCTCGACATGCATAATCAAGCAAGTTCTAAAATAACAGTTCAATACTGACGCACTCAAAGCAATAATAAAAGTGAGCATGAAAGGACGAATAGATGCTCAAAAGGCTAAAAAATCTCACAAAAAATTATGGCTTTTTGATGTTTAGACTCGTGAATTCCAATTCAAAGTAATACCTAGACTTGGGGAAACAGCCTAAGATTTTGAATTCTTAAAAATCAACTCATCATGCTTGATTCTCTATTGTCTTAAAGTTTAAACAATCGATGCATAAATGCCTATGTTTTAATTCAAAATATATAAGTCAAAATCATAAATCAATTAAAATTTACCCTAAATATGATAAGAGAGTTTTTCAAGAGAACAAGATGATTATTCAGGGATTTTTCTGATAATGAAATAAATACCCCCCACACTTAAGATGTACATTGCCCTCAATGTACAAAGATAGATGTTAGAGTATAAAAATAAGATAGGGAGAGAAGTGAGACTTCCTATATGATGAATTCCTCGAACTAGAGTTTTGGAGAGTGATCGGTTTGAGAGTGGAGGAGGATACTCCGGTAGTCGTAGAGGTTCATTAGGCAATAAGTCCTGCGCCAAAAGAATATTATATCTAGTGGTAGCTATGGTCGTGGTCGAGCAGGACATGGCAGTCGTAGAGAACCATTCCCGGTAGAGTTGTAGTTCCTTGTGATGATGAGCTTAAGAGCTCTATATAACTGTGATAAAATCAGGAACTTTTAAGAGATATTAGGAAGAATAAGTACTCGAAAAAAAATAACCGAAATTAATAAAAAAATAAAATTCTAAAATCTAACAAAAATAAAAAGTAGTTTCAATAAAAATTAAAAACATAAAATAATAAATAAATATTTCTAAACATCTTTATCGCTGGATGGTTCGTGAGATGGGACTGGCGATGAGATGTGGATGTGCTGACAAATCTGCTGTAGAGTAGCATCAATGTTGTCAAATCGTTGAAAACACTACTGCTCGAATCGGGTGAGGCACTCAGAGATGTCAGCATATGAAGCCGCCACATGAATTGGACGAGAGGGTAGTGGTGGCTGACTTGGTGGGTCCTCGCGTTGTGGGGGGACATCATCAGGAATATCCTCGTAGGCCTTCTCTTCGGTAGATTGGGCGAGACGATACTGGCGAGGGGAGGTTCCTCAGCGCCTCTCAATCATCCTCATGCTAAGCATGCCCGAGATGACTTGTGAAGACATCTACCCAGTCGATGCAGCGGCTTGCTGCTAAAGGTCGGGCCCAAAGTATTTGGAAGAGCTCTTCTTGGGGCCCTCGTGGAAACTGTGGGAGAGGGAAAAAAGATGTGTAAGTGAGGATTAATACAGGGGAAGTGGATTTTAGGATGGTTTAGGGGTTGGGGAAATAAAAAATTGGGAAATGGTGGTCGGGATAGGGATTAGGGAGTGGAGAAGGGGAGATTTCGGCTAGGGTTTTGACAGGGGGAAGAAGATGAATAGTGGTTTGCTTATATAGGAGAGGGCCACACGGCCTAGGTCGCGTCCGTGTACTCTGAAGGTGATCCCGTATTTTTTGAATTTTGCAATTTAGGTCGTGCCCGGCTACTATCCCACGTCCGTGTGTTTTGGGCGTGTGTGGTACACGGCCATGTCGCACGGTCGTGTCTAGCTTTGTTAGCTTCTCCCATGCCCGTGTGTTAGGGTACCACGCCCGTGTATTGTTGTCCACGGCTTAATTGCACGTGCGTGTCAAAAAAATAGAATCGAGCCTTGCCCCTAGCACGCTTGTGTTTTTCCATTCCCACGGCCGTGTTCACCTATCAAGTTCGCCCACGGCCATGTCGCACGGCTGTGGGGATTTATCGCATCCTGTGTTTTGGGCAAATCATTTACCTTGTTTTCGCACGGTCGTGTTTCCCTCCGTGTCAGTCACACGGCCTTAAGCACAGCCGTGTTATCGACCGTGTGGAGCTGGGAACCTGTGCTTCAAATACCCTGTTAGTGACCTAAATGTTTAAAACTTGAATTTAAAAATCATTTAAAATAATTCAAAATCGTTAGTACTTGAGTTGCCTCTCGAGAAGCACTTGTTTATAGTCTAAGCTAGACTGTTACCTTGTTGGTATATTAAGGGCGGTTTGTGGAGTCGTAGCTCCTCTCCATCGACTTTAAAATCCTCACCATTATAAAGTTTAAAACGGTGTCCATTTACTTTGAAAGTACCGTATGATGGGTGACTTACCTCTATTGTGCCATATGGATGAACAGATTGAATTACGAAAGGTCCTGACCATCGTGATTTTAGTTTTCCGGGAAACAATTTGAGTCTTGAGTGTATAGTAAGACGAGATCTCCAACTTTAAATTCTTTCCGTTGCTTTAAACAAACATCATGGTGCCGCTTTGTTGCTTTCTTGTATAGACGTGAATTTTGATATGCATTGGCTCGCCATTCATCTAGCTCGTTCAGCTGCATCAACCTATTTTTTCCTACAAGTTCGGGATCAAGGTTTAGAAATTTAATAGCCCAAAAACCTTTATGCTCTAGTTCGAATGGTAGATGACAAATTTTTCCATAAACAAGTTTGTAAGGTGATGTCCCTATAGGAGTCTTAAAAGCAGTTCTGTAAGCCCATAAGGCATCGTCTACTTTTGTTGCCCAGTCTTTTCTGTTTGATTCTACTGTTTTTTCAAGGATCCGTTTGAGTTCTCGGTTTGCTACTTCAACTTGTCCATTAGTTTGAGGATGGTATGGGGTGGTTGTTCTATGATGAATTCCGTATTTCTTAAGGGTTTTTTCAAATTGGGTATTATAAAAATGAGTGCCTTGTCACTGATAATTGCTTTAGGTGTTCCAAATCTCGGAAAGAGATTTTTAAGGAAACGTACTACCACTCTAGCATCATTAGTAGGTAGAGCTTGGGCTTCTACCCATTTGGACATATTGTCAACTGCTACTAAGATGTATTTATTTCTGAATGAACTAGGGGATGGGCCCATGAAATCGATACCCCAAACGTCAAATATTTCACAAGAAAGCATATAATTTTATGGCATTTTATCACGTTTAGATATGTTACCTGTCCGTTTGCATTTGTCACATAAAGTAACATACCTGATAGCGCCTTTGAATAACGAAGGCCAATAAAAACCTCATTCAAGTATTTTGTGTGAGGTCTTAGTTCCACTATAGTGTCCTCCGGTTGGCCCTGAGTGACAGTGTTCCAATATTTTTGATATTTCTGATCCTGTAACGCATCTTCTGATGACTTGATCTGCACATCTGTGTAACAGAAATGGATCGTCCCAAAAATAGTTTTTCACATCATTAAAGAATCGGTTATTTTGCTGGTGTGTTAGCCCTTTTGGGATAATGTTAGCAGCTAAAAAATTCACGATGTCTGCAAACCAAGGTACCTCAGAGTTAGATTTAGCAAAAAATTGTTCTTCAGGGAGTGAATCATTTATTTCCATGTCATCTAGTTCTCTGATATTGGATTTCTCGAGCCTGGACAGATGATCAGCCGCGAGATTTTCAGCTCCTTTCTTGTCTTGAATTTCCAAGTCGAATTCCACATCTAGCAACTATTTTTCCGTAGTAGTATAGTTTTCTTGTGCAGCCGTTAAGGTTTTGCTGGTATAATAGATAGGTTGAAAATGCTTGTCTCTTCGCTGTCACATTACTACACCTATTGTAAAATCACTCGCATCACACATTAGTTCAAATGAAAAGTTCCAATCAGGCGCAATTATGATTGGAGCATTAATTAATTTATCCTTTAAAGTGTTAAATGCTTCTAAACATTCCTGATCGAAGTTAAAAGGTATATCTTTTTCTAGCAATTTAGTCAAAGGATTAGCTATTTTAGAAAAATCCTTAATAAATCTTCTATAAAAGCTAGCATGTCCTAAAAAATTTCTAATAGCCTTAACTGAACTAAGGGGTGGTAAATTTTCGATTGTTTTTATTTTAGATTTCTCCACTTCAATTCCTTTACTAGAAATTTTATGCCCTAGTACAATACCTTCTTGAACCATGAAGTGACATTTCTCCCAGTTAAGCATAAGGTTCGTTTCCTCACATCTTATTAAAACTCGTTTTAAATTTTTAAGGTAAAGATGGAAAGAGTTACCGAATACCGAAAAATCATCCATGAAGACTTCCATGATATCTTCCACGAGTTCGTCGAATATGGCTATCATACAGTACTGAAAAGTGGCAGGGGCATTACATAATCCAAAATGCATTCTACGATAAGCGAACGTACCATATGGGCATGTGAATGTCGTCGTTTCTTGATCTTCAGGAGCTATTGGGATTTGGAAGTAACCAGAGAGTTCGTCTAGGAAGTAGTAATACATGTGTCCGGATAATATTTCTAACATTTGGTCAATGAATGGCAAGGGGAAGTGATTTTTTCTTGTGGCGCCATTCAGTTTCCTGTAGTCTATGTAAACTCTCTACCCTGTATCTGTTCTTGTTTGGATTAATTCATTCTTCTCGTTGGTCACAACTGTCATGCCTCTTTTCTTGGGGACAGCCTAGATTGGACTTACCCAAGAACTGTCAGAAATAGGATAAATAATTCTAGCATCTAGAAGTTTAATTACCTTGGCTTTTACAACTTCCTTCATGTTGGGGTTCAGACGTCTTTGAGCTTGCACACACGGTTTGTATTCATCTTCCATCAAAATTTTGTGGGTGAAAAAAGGACTGATTCTTTTAATGTTAGAAATTTTCTATGTTATAGCCTTCTTATGTTCTTTTAATACTTGGATTAATTCGTCTTTCTCATTGGATTGCAAATTAGAAACAATAATAACTGGTAATGTAGAATTATTTCCAAGGAATGCGTATTCTAAATGGTTTGGTAATTGTTTAAGTTCCAGTTTGGGAGGCTCCTTAATAGAGGGTTTTTGCTTAAGTTCATCGTTTATCTTAATACCCTCATATTCTACTTGTCTTGATGGATGGTCATTAGGTTCCTCACCAATCTCCTCGTCTTGAGCTGGATACAGTTTTGTCGTCTCCTCTTGTACAATTTCCTGAAAAGAGTCTTGAGTAATATGATCAATTGAGTTAATGAAATAACATGAATCATCCTGTTCCTTAGAGAATCTCATAGCATCGTAAATTTTAAAGATCATCTCCTCGTCACCTACTCTAAGTACCAATTTACCGTCACCCACTCTAAGTACCAATTTACCGTCACCCACGTCAATTACAGCTCTAGCAGTGGCTAGGAATAGGCGCCCTACAATTAAGGGTACTTCCACATCTTCATCCATGTCAAGCACAACAAAATCAACAGGGAATATAAATTTATCTACTTTTACGAGTACGTCTTCTATAATACCCCTAGGATATGTAACAGATCTATCTGCTATTTGAATACTCATCCTAGTAGGTTTATGTTCCCCAAGACCAAGTTGTTTGAGCATTTTATATGGCATCAAATTAATACTAGCGCCTAAATCAGCTAGTGCTTTTTCAATATTCAGATTACCAATTAAGCAAGTGATAGTAAAACTTCCTGGATCTTTTAGTTTGGTTGACAGCTTATTTTGGAGTATGGTGGAGCACTCATCGTTGAGTTCTACTGTAGATAAGTCCTCGAACTTCCTTTTATTTGTTAGAAGCTCCTTCAAAAATTTTGCGTATATAGGCATCTACGAGATAGCTTCAACAAAAGGTAAGTTGATATGTAATTGCTTAAAAAGTTCAAGAAACTTACCGAATTGTGCATCAATGTGATCTTTTTTTAATTTTGCTGGATATGGAACCGGTGGTGTATATTCCTCCGACACTGGTTTGTCACTATTTTCGGGTTTTTCTTCCCTCCTTTCACTTTCCACGGCTTCTTGTGCTAACCTCTTTTCAGATTCCACTAATGCTTTCCCATTCCTTAGTGTAACTGCTTTTGACATGCTCTCTTGATTTGATATTACTAAATAAATTTCCTAGTGGTCTTTTCGAGATTAGTTTGGAAAGCTGGCTTATTTGAGTTTCGAGTCCTTGGATCGATGCTTGTTGATTCTTAAGTGCTGTCTTGGTGTTCTGAAAATGGGTGTCTGACACTGATATGAACTTTGAGAGCATCTCTTCAAGATTTGGCTTTTTTTCCTTTTGGTAGGGTGGTTGTTGGTAGCCCAGAGGATGTTATGGCTTTAGATTCCCTTGACCACCCAAGAGAAATTTGGGTGGTTCCTCCAACCTGCATTATAAATTTTACTGTATGGGTTATTTTGAGATCGAAAGTTATTATTACCCATATAGTTGACTTGTTCCTCTTCAGTTGTGGGATTGAAGGATTGATATTCTGTATGCACACCTCCTCCACTTGAGTCACACCTCATTATTGGATGTACCTATGTAGAACTAAGAAAACCATCAATCTTTTTATTGAGAAGTTCTACCTAATTTGACAGCATAGTAACTGGGTCGACGTTATAAACGGTAGCTGTTTTCGTTGGCTGTCCTCATAACTTGCCACTGATAGTTTTTCAGTGACATCTCCTCTATAAATTCATAGGCATCTTCCGATGTTTTATTGTTGATGGTTCCGCCAGCAGCCGCGTTAACCATTTGCCGAGTCGAGGGATTCAGACCATTGTGGAATATTTGTACTCGAAGCCAAAGCGGTAACCCATGGTGAGGGCACCTTCTCAGTAAATCCTTGTATCTCTCCCATGCATCGTAAAGTGTTTCTAAATCCATCTACACAAAAGAAGAGATATCATTACGTAATTTAGCCGTTTTAGCCGGCAGAAAGTATTTTAGTAAAAAATTTTCGGTCATTTGTTCCCAAGTAGTAATTGACCCTCGTGGTAACGAGTTTAACCACTGTTTAGGTTTGTTCCTTAATAAAAAATGAAATAACCGAAGACGAATGGCGTCATCAGAAATGCCATTGATTTTGAATGTATCGCAAAATTCCAGAAAATTTGCTAAGTGAGCGTTGGGATTTTCATCCTGCAAACCATCAAACTGAACAAACTGCTGTATCATCTGAATAGTGTTAGGTTTTAATTCAAAAGTATTTGCAGCTATAGCAGGTCTAACTATGCTAGATTCAGTTCCTGTTAAAGAAGGTTTAGCATAATCATACATAGTGCGTGGAGCAGGATTTTGATTAACCGCAATTGCAGGAGGTAGCTGATTGCCTTGATTTTCAGCCATCTCTTCGGTTGAGGGTTGAGTATCATCTTCTTGCTCGTTCTCCATGTATCTTAAGCTGCGCCTTATTTCTCTTTGGTTTCTACGAACTGTATGATCGATTTCTTTGTCAAAAAGTAATGGTCTTGACGGGTTTCTTCTAGTAATAAACTATAAAAACCTGTCAGGAGAAAGAAAAAGTAAATAAATAATAATAAAATTAAATTAAATTGCAAGAAAAATATATGGCTAAAGTAATAGAAATTGAACGTTCCTAATATCTTAGTTCCCCGGCAACGGTGCCAAAAACTTGATTGCATGATTCGTAACAAGTAATAAATATTTATAATGAAGATCAAACCTAGACTAACTATTATCACGATGAAAAGGCAAGCGCACCTATTGAACAATAGTATAGTAATGACAAGACTGGGATATCGTACCCAAGGGAACCAAAAGTACTAGTAATGACTGTCTTTTTATTATCTAGCCTAGGAATAATGGGGTTTTGTTTTAATTTAACTAATTATCTAAACTAAGAACGCACAGAGAAGAGAATTGGGGAATTTATTTTGGGAAAATCGATTGACTTGAGACAATACCTAAGGAAAAATCTGCCTAGACTTTACTTGTTATTCTGGCTCCGAACCGGATGATTTATTCATTCAACTTGTTCCGTAGATATCCCTAAGTTATGTTATTATCCCTATTCAAGACTAATAACGTCTAATCCCTAGATTGAATAACCGAGAGTTTTCTCTAATTAACACTCTAGGGTTGCATTAACTCGATCTATGGATCCTCGTATTAGGTTTCACCTTAATCCGAAAAAATGTTGTCACATAATTAAGAATAAGTTAAATATTTATCATACGATTCAGAAAATAATAACAAGATTAGTCTTAGGTTTCATTCCCCTTAGGTATTTAGGGGTTTTATTTCATAACTAAATAAGAAAATATCTCAGAAGAATAAAGAATACTAAACATAAAGAAAACCCAAAACTCCTGAAGGGAAATTGAGGAGAGATCTTCAGTCTTGATGATGAATCCGGCTTCTGAGATGGATCAATCGGCTTTCTTGGAGTAATTCCTTACTCCCCCTTTTCCGTCCTTTATTTTTCCTCTTCTAGGGTGTAATTATAGGCTTTGGAATGCCTAGAAGCCCTCAAAAGTGGCCTTTTCTGAATTTGACTTAACTTGGGCTTGGCAGGGACACGCCCGTGTGACACGGCCGTGTGACGTGATTGCTAGGCCGTGTTCGATCCGTTAAATTGCACATGGCCGTGTGGGTCAATGGCCAGACCGTGTGAATCATGAAAGCCTTGGTCGACACCCTCGAAAGACACAGACGTGTGAGCTACCCGTGTGGCAAGGCTTACACCGTGTCATCTACTCGATTTGGCCCGTTTCGTCCCTTTTTTTTTCTCGTTTTTGGCTCCTTTTGACTCTTGGTGCTCTCCTGCGTACAAAACATGAAATTAAAGCATTAGGAGCATCGAATTTACCAATTCTAATGAGAAATCATCCATAAAATGCATTAAACATGGGGTAAAAATATGCATAATTTACGGTTTATCAATATTAGTGAAAAATAATTATGAAAGTAATTTTATAAAATTTAGGGCGTTACAACTCTACCCCCTTAAAAAAAATTTCGTCTTCGAAATTTTACCTGATCAGAAAATGTAAGGATACTGCTGTTGCATCGAATCCTCCGGCTTCCAAGTAGCCTCCTCAGTGCTATGATTTTGCCACAGCACCTTCACTGAAGGGATAGATTTCTTACACAGAACCTTAACGTCGCGATCTAGGATTTGTACCGGCTTCTCTTCGAATGTTAAATCTGGCCTAAACTCAATCTCCTCTACAGGCACAATGTGCGTGGGATCAGAGCAATAGTGTCTCAACATCAAGACGTGGAACACATCATGAATGCGATCTAACCCTGAAGGTAGCTCCAACTGATATGCGACTAGCCCTACTCACTTCAGAATTCGGTACGGCCCAATAAACTGATGGCTTAGCTTGCCCTTTCGACCCAACCTTAAAACCTTTTTTCGAGGCAAGACCTTAATGAAAACCATGTCCCCCACAGAATAATCGATGTCCTTCCTCTTCAGATTTCCACAGGACTTCTGTCTGTCAGAAGCCACTTTCAGTTGATCTCAAATAATGTGGACTTCATCCTCAGTCTCCGATACCAACTCCAGACCCAGAACATGTCGCTCACCCAACTCAGTCCAGTATAAGAGAGTGCGACATTATGATCATACAGTGCCTCGTAAGGTGCCATCTGTATACTAGACTGATGGCTATTGCTGTAAGCGAACTCTGTTAGAGGCAAGTACCCCTCCCAACTGTCTCTGAAGTTAATTACACAACTCCTCACAATGTCATCCAGTATCTGAATCACCCTCTCCGACTGACCATCTGTTTGAGGATGGAAAGCAGTACTAAAGTCTAACATTGATCCCAGAGCCTCATAAAGCTTCTTCCAGAATCGAGACATAAAACAAGGATCCCTATCAGAAATGATCGAGATAGGTACCCTATGTAGCCTCACTATCTCACAAATGTAAAGTTTGGCCAACTTCTATAGGGAGAAGTCTGTCCTAACAGGAATGAAATGTGCAGTCTTGGTCAATCGGTCCATAATGACTTAAACAGAATCCTTTTTAGTGGGTGTTAGGGGTAGCCCACTAACGAAGTCCATTGTCACTCGCTCCCATTTCCACATCGGTATCTTAATCGGCTGCAGCAAACCCGAAGGTAACTGATGCTCAGCCTTAACCTGCTAACAAGTTAAGCAGCGAGCAACGAAATCAGTAACCTCACGCTTCAATCCTGACCACCAATATAATTCTTACAGATATCGATACATCTTGTTCCCAACCGGTTGCATAGCATAAGGGCTACTATGTGCCTCCCTCAGAATCGACAGTCTTAGATCCTTATTATTCGGTACACAGATCTGTCTCCGAAAACACAGTACCCCATCATCATTAATCCTAAAATCCATAGTAACCCCACTCTCTATCTAACGAAACCTCAACTCAAGAGACTTATTTACCATCTATTTACCCCTGATCTGCTCCATCTATGTCGGCCTTACTTGCAGCTTAGGCAATAGACCCCCATCGTTGAAATAACTGAGTCGCGCGAACATCGCTCTCAAATCGGTCATAGCCCTATGGCTTAACGTATCAGCCACCACATTAGCCTTACAAGGAAGATACTCAATACTGCATTCATAATCCTTAAGCAGTTCAACCCACCAACGTTGCCTAAAGTTTAATTCCTTCTAAGTGAGGAGATATTTGAGGCTCTTGTGACCAGTGTAGATGGTACACTTCTTACCATACAGATAGTGCCTCCAAATCTGAAGAGCAAATACCACAGCTACCAATTCCAAGTCGTGCATCGGATAATTTACCTCGACGAGATGCATAAGCAACAACTTTACCGTCTTGCATCAGGACACAACCCAGACCCACATGCGATGCATCACTGTACACCACAAAGTCCTTACCGGGTTTAGGCTGAATCAGAACAGGTGCGTTAATTAACACAGTCTTGAGCTTATCAAAGCTCTCCTGCTGTGTATTGGTCCACACGAAAGGAACTCCCTTACGCAGTAACTTATTCATCAGAGCAACAATCAAAGAGAACCCTGTACAAAACGTCTTTACTACCTTGCTAGCCCCAAAAAACTATAGATTTTTGACACATTCTTTGGCTGTTTCCAACTCAACACAGCCTCAATCTTACGAGGATCCACACGAATCCCCTAAGAAGAAACCATATCCCAGAAATGTCACCTCCCGCAGCTAGAACTCACACTTGCTGGACTTCGCATATTGCTATTTCTCTCGAAAAATCTGCAGAACCATTCTGAGATGCTCATCGTGCTAATCCTCCGTATTAGAATACACCAAGAAATCATCGATGGATACCACCATGAACTAATCAAAGTAGGGCTGGAGCACACGGTTTATAACGAGTCCTAAATGTCGTCTTATGCTCATCGACCTCCTTTACTCTCAACTGATGATAGCCTGATCGCAGATCGATCTTAGAGAACACTGAAGCCCCTCTGAACTGATCGAATAAGTCGTCTATCCTCAGAAGTGGGTACTTATTCTTAATAGTTAACTTGTTCAACTGACAGTAATCAATACGCATCCTCATTGTACCTTCCTTTTTCTACACCAACAGAACAGGTGCCCCCGTGGAGACACACTGGGACAGATGAACCCACGATCTAACAACTCCTAAATTTGAGCCTTAAGTTCAGTCAGCTCTTTCGGTGCTTTTTGATAAGTGGCGATAGACAGCGGAGCTATACCTAGAATTAATTCGATACCAAATTCTACCTCTCGACTCGGAGGCAATCCCGGTAGTTCCTCTAGAAAAACATTTGGAAAGTCCCTTTCAGTTCGAATGTCTTTAATTGAAGAGTTCACAGAATTAACAACACTGATGTAGGCTAAAAATGCCTCACACCCCTTTCTTATTAACTTCTTTGCCCTCAAAGCAGATATCACATTAGTTAGATAATCTCGTCGTTCCCCAATCACAACTACCTAATATCCTCCTCGATCCTCAGAACAACCCTTTTTGTAGCATAGTCCAGACTCACTCGATGTTTAACCAGCTAGTCCATGCCCAAAATCAAATCGAACTCCCCAAATGGAAGCTCCATCAGATAAGCTAGAAATACAGTCCCTTGGGCCTCTAACGGAACGTTTCTAAACAGTTTACTAACTCCAATAGACTACCCCAATGGACTCACCACTGTTATCTCACTAGAAGTGCTCTCAAATGGCAACCCCAAGGTCTTAGACACCATACTAGCTATGTAAGAGTGTGTAGAGGCTATGTCTATCAATATAGAGTAAGGTACATTAAAAATTAAAAACATACCCGTGATGACATCTGGAGCATCTTGATCCTCACCACGACATGTAGTATACACCTGTACAGGCTACCTCGCCTCAGTCGATCCAGCACCTCTGCTCGGTGCTCTCTGTCCTCGGCCCATGCCATTACCACCCCGAGCTGACCACAGCCCCTAGGTGGCTGCTGAACCACACTCGGCGGCTATGCAGTCTCATTAACTGAGGCTTGCATCTAATTAATCCTCAATTGACAGTCCTTAACACAGTGCCCAGTAGACCCACACCTCAAACACACTCCAGTAACCCTCCAACACTCGCCCGGATGGTGTTTGTTACAGTGCTGATAGATCGTCACCCCAGAAGGTGCAACAGTAGGCCCAACTTTCACGGGCCCATTAGTTCTAGCCTTTTTCCTAAACCTCATCCTAGAATACGAAGGCTCTGTATCCCTCTTAGCCTTTCCTTTGTCTCGATTTTGGCGCTCAGCGTGCTTTACTTCCTCAGCAATCTTGGCCTTCTCAACCAACACAGTAAACTCACGTTCCCTCTGCAGAGCTATCAACACCCTCAAGTTATCCCTAAGGCCGTTCTCAAAACAGACACAACACTCATACTCTGTCGTCACCATGCCCCTCGCATAACAGCTTAATCTTAAGAACTTGGCTTCATACTCGGCCAGTGAACGATCTCCCTGAGTAAGATTAAGGAAGTCCCACCTTCGAGTGTCGATATAACTGGCCCCTATATACTTGCTCTGGAAAGCCATCTTAAATAGATCCCATGTCAACCGGTCGTGCCCTCTTTAACCGTCGACCACCACTGATACGCTTCATCGTGAAGTAGTAAAACAGCCCCTTGAGCTTCTATAATGCGTTCATAAGCAGAAAGAAATCCAGATCGTCCATAATATGTTCCGTGGCCTCCATCTAGTACTCGACCACACTAGGAGTAATTCCAGCGATGCCCTTAAATACCTCCGCCCCATTGGACCGGAGTCATTTCGTAACCGACCCACGGCCCCTAGAACTAGTGTTGAGCTTAGCGACCCTCTCCAAAATCCGTAACTTGGCTTGGGATAGTGCGTCCCCTCTAACCATGCGATCATGAGACCCTGCCCAATCTCTGTCGCAGGCGATACCGAAATCTTACTAGTATCCAGATTTGGAATCGTATTAGATACTAAGGACTCATCTCAATCCCCTTTACGGCCTCTACCTCGGCCTCTAATACCCCGTCCACGAGTACCACGTGAGCTCATCGTAATTTTTGAATTAATTTGTATTAAAAATTCTATGCAAATCAGCTTACAGTTTTGATATTTATTCACAAATATTTTATGCGGTAAGGTTATCAGAGTATTCAGAGTCTGTTATCTCAAATCGCAGTTTACTGTAATTTTTAGTCTACACTACCTAAAGTGTTTCAATAAAGTCTACTACCTACAGTAGCTTCATAGCATACAACAGTATTTTCAAACAAATCAAAACAACATTTCAATATATCCTAAGTATGCTTTCAGACAATTTTAAATAGAGTTTCAGAAACTTACCGGATCGGTGCTGGAGACTCGGTGTACCATTATTTTACAACCCAAATCCACAGTCGAGTTTTGTAACCTGGCTCTGATACCACTAAATGTAACACCCCAAACTCGGCCTAGACGTTATGGCCAAATCTGGTAATGTCACATGAGAGTATTTTTGGAAAACCGTTTTAATACATAAAATCTGTTAAAATATTATCTGTTACTTAGGTCGAGAAAACGTGAAATAATAGAACTGTTTGAAAACGTGTCTTTATCGCGAAGCTTCTAACGCCAATATATTTTTAAAACCCGTTTTTATATACTAAACCTCTTAGCTTATTTTAAGAAAACCACATTTTAGCGTTGCAGTTTATATTCCAAATACAGTTCAAAACCCAAGTTAAAACCAAGAGTCCAAGTCCCTAATTATATCAAAACTCCCAAAAATAATGAGTAAAGCAAAATCATTAAGTTCATAAACCAAAATGTATGTGGTCGTGGTCACCGTCGAGTTCTCTGCTGCACTGATCCGCCTACTGTTGGGGGTTACCTAAATAGATAAAATAGAAAGGGTGAGTTTTCGCAAACTCAGTGTGTACTTCCCCACAGTTAAGCATGAATACAGACAGATCATAGAATACAAACATAATTCGGGCATGAGCCCTTAACGGATGTGGTGTAGGCCTCAGCCCACTCAGAAAAGAATTAAATATATCATGCATATAGATCAGAAAAACAGAAACACGCTCACCAGCCCTGCACACCAACTCCATCCAACCCAAGACACCATGTGGGGATAAAATTGACTGACCGATCCCTACACACCCAATATGGGGATAAAATCGACCCATCCAACCCTACACACCATAAAGTACTGTAATGCAACACATGTCATAATTATGCAGCTGAGCTGCCAGCCTTTTAGATACTTCATTCACTTTGTCAAACCCACCCCAACGCAATGCATCATACAATGTGGCATGCTATAATGCAGGTTAACAATCATACATTTATATTCAGAACAGAACGGATAAACATCTTAGTATAACATGCTAGTGCATACATCACATATTCAGATCACAATAATAGGGGTCTAAGATATCCTTACAAACCTTATGATATGTCACGGTCGACTTGGGCTACCCATGCAACCTTACAGTACATTTCAAAAAAATGGGCTCACACACCCATGTGGCCCACACGACCTATTTTAGCCTTGGCCGTTTGGATCACACGGCCAGTCCAAAAATTCCACATGCCCGTGTGGTTCACCCGTGTGGGCCCACATACCGTGTGGCCTACATGGCCCAATTGGCCGAGCCTGTGTCTCGCACACGGACTCGCTAGCCATCACACGATCGTGTTCGTCGTGCCCGTGTCACGCGTGCACGACTTGGTTCGTCGACCACACGTCCGTGTACTGCCACACGGCCTACAACATGGGCGACTATACGCCCGTGTGGCGTCGACAAAATCTTTTTTCAACTTTTGCCGATTCTTGTTTTCTACACAGTCGAAGTACACACCTGGTTCGTTTAATGCCTTAACCACTCCCAAGACAATCAAAACCTAAAGATTAAACAAATCAAACCTCAATATTAGCCTGAATCACTGATTCACGTGAAACCTTAAAACCGTCAATACCTTAATTTTATGCAAACAACGTTTACCTTGAAACTCCAATGCGGTAGACTGAAATTTCACTGAAGGGAAAGCCTACCCCAACCGATCCCTTGCTGTCAACAGCATAAAGAATCTCCTATCAATAATTTAGGACCAAAACTACAATCATGCTTAACACACTTACCAAAGCAACAGAGCCGAGTGCGATTCCACAAAGCGAAGACAAAGAAACCGAAAAGGAGGAGTAGCCAAATTTGCAAAGAGGTAAAAAGAGAAAGAAGAAACCACAATAAGAGGGGAATAAAGTAAAAAAAATTGGCAGAGAGTCAAAACTTTTTAGGAACAAGAAAGAAAACTGAAAATCTGATAACTTCCCTATCCCAGTCTCCTTAATTTTCTCCCTTAATCGCTTCACTATCAGAATTTTCGTCCATTTCAAACTCTCACATGGCGCAGCAGCAAAATAAATCCCTTCTTTGCGCAGGGATTCGAACTCCAAACCTACAGGCACTTAACGCCCCTATGCTAACCAAAGGTAAGGCTTTATTCAAAGAAAAATCAAAATTTTTCCCAAGCTAAAGCTTGAACTCAGGACTTCTCAGACACTCCCAGAACATATAACCACTGAAGTAGACAGATATTTGTAACAAATAATTATGGAAACAAATTTATAATATTTGGGGCGTTACATTCCATTTTTCACCCGATCTAGGTCCAATCCTCGTTTTCCTTGATTTTGGAGCTTGGAAAGCTTGGTCAAACCCTAGCCATGGTGTCCATGCAAGTTTCGGCTGAAGCATGAAGAAGATGGGCTAATTTTGGCTATTTTGGTTTTTTAATTCTTTTAATTATTAGATTACCAAAATGCCCCTAACTTAAAAATATTTTATTACACCCATTTCATGTCTATTTTTGTCCATCACTTACTAATGGTCTAATTACCATTTAAGGACCTTTAATTTAAAAACTCATAACAATTTAACCCTTCTAACATATGGAACTCAACTTTTGCACTTGTTACAATTTAGTTCTTTTGACTAAATTGAGTGGCCAAACGTCAAAATTCTCGAACGAAATTTTCACGAAATCATTCTGTAAAATTGTAGACCATAAAAATAAAATAAAAATAAAATAAAATTTTTTCTCATCGGATTTGTGGTCCCGAAACTACTATTCTAACTAGGCCCAAAATTAAGATGTTACAGATTAATTAAGCAAATTGTGACTACTTAAGGTGGAAACATGATTAAACTAATGAACTACTAATCCTATTATAAAAGTAAAATTGGTGGATGGAGAGATGATATATCATCTTCTCCAATCGACCAAAACAAAGAAATAAGCCAAGAAAGATGCCATTTTATTTAACCTTTAATTCAAGTAAGTCTCTATTCAGTTTTCTTTGATTTTTATGGAAATTGAAACACGGGAGCTTGATTTAGCTAGACCATGTACTAATTTGTAAAACTATTAATGTTTTAGAAAGTTACCATTGTTGAGAATTAGATGAAATTCGTGTGAAATTGTTAGAAATTAAGCTTCGATTAAAAAAAATGAGTAAATTGTAAAGTTTACCTGTTAGTTTCATACATTAGAGTTCAAATTGAATAAAATGTAAAACTATCATAAAAGTTCAGAAGGAATATAAAATAGGAGGTCTCTAATGAGTAATTGTGAAATTAGATTCAATCCGAAGCTTTAAATCGAAGTTATGTTTGTCCTAGGTTGAAGGACTAAAATGAATAAATTGCAACATATGCTTTTTGTGATTGATTTTGATTTGAATGGAATTTGATAATATTATATGCTTTGTGATTTTATTTAGATAACATTGACATGGAACTGTCGAGAGTGAAAGGAAAATCAAAAGTCGTTGACAAGTAGCTTGGAAATTCAGTTTGTATTTCTATGATTTGGGACCAATTTAATTACTGCATATTCATGTTATTTTGCATTATATAATATTGAGGTGAGTTATTATTGGAATTTTGAATTGAATTGCTTAGATTGAGATTGATTATTGAGATAATGACTAAATTGAATAAAATAGAAAATTGTATGATTTGATTGATATATGATAATTGGTATTAAATTGAGTTGAAACATGATGTATTATTTGATGAATTGATGGTTAATTGGATATGATAAAGTATGATTTGAACTATATATAATGAATCAAAAATTTGGTTACCTTATTAATTGTTCGGACCGAGTCGGATATAGTTGACATGCCATAAGGTCAAGATATTGTATGAAAACCATCATTGTTGGTCAACTTGGTGTGGTAGATTACATATAAGGTCATCATTGTTAGGCAACCTGGGTGACTAATCCACATATCCGTTCTGAGTCTGTGTTTCATTTATAGGTTATAAATATACAAATTGATTAAATGATGAATGAAATGAAATTGAAATTGAAATGTGATATGTGACAGTATGCGAAAGAATAGAAAAAAAGCTCTAGGGCCGAATGTGTATGAAAGAGTCATTAGGCTCGGAAATGGTTGAAAAGTATATATAAAATTGACTAAGAGTATGCAAATGTTGATGTTGGCAAATGAATAAGTTAAGTATTGAAAAGTGCTAAAAGTAACATATTTTTACCTCATTCTTAATGCGTTTTTGGGTGATTATTTGATGTTAATTGTGAATTTTATGCTTCTAATTCTTTAAATTCATGTTTTAATGCTTAATAAAGCAATTAGGAGCAAAAGGAGTGAAAATTGGAGTGCTAGAGCAAGCTATAGGAGCCATTCAGACTGAACCATTCCACACGGCCAGACTACACGACTATGTGACCCGCATAAGTGTGCGGTAGGCCGTGTTGATTTCGTGAAATTGCACATCGAACAGTGGAAAGTCACGATTGTTAGGTTTTTGAGGCATCCTAAGATGTATATATGACAAAAATATGAAGATAGGAGAAAGCCCTGATAGAATTTTCAAGAAAACTTAAAAAACACCATTGAAGCTGACTCTAAAGTAGATTTCTGTCAAGATTGAAGATCCCCAATTGATTTCTTAGGAAGTTATTACGAGTTTCTTTATTTTTTTCGGTTATACTGTACCTTGGATGTTTTTATTTTCAAGCATGAACTAAATTTCTAAATACTTAGGGAGATGAAATCTATGATGGATTCTGTCGTTTGATTTTTATTTTGCGTAGTAAATACTTAGTTTCTTGCTCTCAATTATGTGTGCTTAATTCTTGGTTTGATATTTCTAGATTATTAATCCATGTTTGATGTGCTTAAATCGGTGATTGAATAGACCTTGTTTAAGAATAGATCTTGCATAATTGAGTGGAGTTGCATGCAATCCTAAAAATAGGACGACATAAATCTATCATGTTAGAGTCAAATCTAATAGAGGAATGCATAACACAAGTTAATGTGATAATAGAGGTTTTAATCAGAAACAAATTTCAATTAGCCAACCTAGAGTCAGTTGCTCTTATGCTCCAAAGATATATTAGCATAATTTAAGGATTTTTATGGATTAATGTACTAAGTAAAGAAATTGTGCAATTTAGATTGATAATGACAGATGAAATTTAAGTGAATTCTTTCCTAGGTATTGTTTTTCTTCTTAATTGTTATTTGATTATTTTCATGTTTTTTCTTTGTCGTGTTTGTTAGTTAATTTATTTAATTTTAGTTTTAATCAATCACTCTAGTTATTCAGTTAAATAATAGAAAGACAATAATTATTAGTACTTTTAGTCTTCGTGGGAACGATATCTTTGCTCACCATAGCTATACTATTAATTGATAGGTGTACTTGCCTTAGTCAACTTCTTAGTTTGTTCCGTGGTCATCAAGTTTTTGACACCATTATCGAGGCCTAGAATATTTGGAAAACTTAATTTCTATTAATTTAACAAATTTTTTTATTTTAATATTTTTGTTTTTAATTTAATTTTTAATTTTGAAATTGTAAATTTTCTTTTGTTTGATTCTTATAGTTTTTTTCGTTTATGACTAGAGGCAACACATTGGAACCATTAATTTTTTACAGTGAGATCGAGAAAACTACTCACAGAAAATGGAGAGAGGTTAGAGAAGCAATGCATGGTCAACAGATTTTAATAGATGATCAAGAGCAAAATGACATTATTATGAAGATGGACAATAATCCTGTTAATCCGTAAATTCTGTCACATCCTACTTTTTAGACTATGTATGACTATGCTAAGTCCACTCTGATTGAGGTTGAATCAAATATTGTCAGATTGACTATTGCTGCAAATAATTTTAAGATTAAGCCGAACACAATTCAGATGGTGCAATAGTATGTTCAGTTTGATGGGTTGCAAGATGAAGATTCGAATGCTCATTTAGTTAAATTTCTGAAGATCTGCGACACATTTAAGATTAGTTGCGTTACTAATGATGTCATATGCTTACGGTTGTTCACATTCTCTTTGAGGAATAAGGAGAAATAGTGGTTGAATTCACTTCCACGTGGTTCCATCATGACTTGGGCTTAGATGATTGAAAAGTTTCTGTTAAAGAATTTTCCACCAGCCAAAATAACTAAGTTGAGGAATGACATCTCTTCTTTTGCTCACTTTGAGCTTGAGATACTTTATGATGCATGGGAGAGATTTAATGATCTTCCGAAAAGGTTTCTTCATCATGGATTATCTTTTTGATTACAAGTTTAAACATTTTAAAATGGTTTAAATCTCTCGACTAGGTTGATACTTGATTCAACAACTAGAGGAACACTGAATAATAAAACACATGAGACAGCTCAAGAATTTATTGATAAGATAACATTGAATAACTATTAGCGACAAGTTATAAGAACTAAGCCTACTAAATTAACCAGTGTTTTTAATATAGATGCAGTTGTTGTGTTGGCGACTCAGGTTGAAGCTCTTAGTAAAAAGATTGACGATTTGCATTTTAGTAAACAGGTGAATTTGGTAATGCAATGTGATGCCACTCAAGTGGGGATGAGTAATCCGAAATGCTTACCCTTCAAATCTTACATGGAGCATGAGAATGTCAATTTTATGGGAAATTATTTTAGACCTCATAATAACCTATATAACAACAATTATAATCCAGGATGGAGGAATCATCCAAATTTCTCTTGGGGTGGTCATGGATATCAAAGGTCATAACCCCTTTTGGGTTTTTAGCTACCTTATTAGTAAGAAAATAAGTTGAATTTGGAAAAGATGCGATCTAAATTTATTTTAGTTTTAGAAACTAGATTCTAGAACACTGACACGACCTTGACGAATTAATAGGCATTTATTTAGGGCCTCGAGAAGTAGATTAGCCAGCTTGCTAAATTGGTGTCGGAGAGACAACAAGGTAGTTTACCTAGTAACACTAAAACCATCCCAAAAGAGCAAGTCGACGCAGTCACTATACGAAGTGGAAAGGTGTTAGTCGAGCCTGAAAAGAAGTTGAATCTATATGCCTTAGAAAAAGACGATGGGGTAGAGGAATGCAAGAAAGAGTATAAGCTAGACGTCAGAGTATACAAACCATCAATTACATATCTGGCAAATTTGAAGAAAGACCTCATTAATGAACAATATGGTAAATTTCTTGATCTTTTGAAAAAATTGCATATTAATTTACCTTTTGTTAAAGCTCATTTGTAGATGCCAAAGTATATGAAATTTTTAAAGGAGTTGTTAACAAATAAAAAGAAATTAAACGATCTGTCCACCATAAAGCTTAATGAGAAGTGTTCAGCCATTCTCCAAAACAGAATATCCACCAAGCTTAAAGATCCAGAGAGTTTTACTATTGCTTTTTTTATTGGTAGCTTAAATGTATAAAAAGCTTTGGTTGACTTGGGTGTTAGTATAAATATAATTTCTTATAAAATGTTCAAATAACTTGGTCTTGGGGAACAAAAACCCATTAGGATGAGTATTCAATTAGATGACAAATCAATTACGTATCTTAGGGTTTTACTGAGGATGTACTTGTTAGAGTAGATAAATTCATATTCTTTGTTGATTTCATTGTATTGGACATGGATGAGGATATTGAGGTACCCATGACCTTAGGTCGATCCTTTTTATCCATTGCTAGAACTATCATTGATGTGGATAATGGTGAACTTGTGTTGAGGGTAGGTGATGAAGAGCTTACTCTCCAAACATGTGATGTTGTGAGAGTTTCTAGTGAGCGAAATGATACTTGTTATTTTGTTGACGTTAGTAATCATGCGGCTCAACATTCTATGCAGGAAATCATTCATGAAGACGTGTTAAAACATTATCCTGTTCAAGGTGATAGAAATCAAGAGACAAGTGAAGAAAGAATTTGCAACTCGATGAATTACATAAATGGAGAACAAAGGCTGAAGAGAACCTAAGAACATTCAAAGAAGTAACAAAGCAACGTCATGGTGTGCATGTAAAGAGGATAAACCAATTCAAAGTTGAGACAAAGTGTTGCTGGACAATATAGTTCCATGAATGTTTCCTGGTGAGTTTAAGTCAAGATGGTCGAATCCATTTGTGATGCAATACGTATCCCATACGAAACCACTGAAGTAACACACCCTGATTACGACACATTCAAGGTAAACAATCATCAATTCAAACTTTATTTTGGTGTTGATATTGATAACGAGAGAAAGGAGCTCCGACTCCAAAATTCGAATTAATTGTAAGCTTAAAAGGAGAAGTCGAGCATAGACTTTAAATAAGCGCTTCTCGAGAGGCAACCTGAGTGTTATTATTATTTATTTTAATTTAATTATGTTGCATGTTTAGTGTATTTATTTTTTATTACTTAAAAAATATAAAAAAATATTTAAAAATAAAAAAAAAAAAAAAGTTCCACACAGCTTGGGGACATGATCATGTGACACACACGCCCCTATACATGGCTGTGAGAGAAGTGAACAATACACTCACACAGGTAGAGTGAATACACACGACCTAAACACATGGGAGTGTCTTAGGCCGTGTGAACACTAGTGCAATTTAAGTTCTTTTTTCATGGGACACAGCTGTGTGGCCTACATGGCCTGACACATGGTCATGTACCCTTTTTTAAAGGTAGGCTATTTTTTCTTGTTTTGTTTTTTGTTTTGTTTCTTTCCTACCCCATTTCACCAAACCCAAACCCTAATTGCCACTCTATCTTCACTGCCATCACACACCCAAAAGTCCCCTAAACTATCTTTATTTTTATTTGTTTTTATTTTATTTTTCAGATTTACATGTTGTATTTTATTTTATTTTTATGCACTTTATTGTTATTTTTTCCAACTGTTCTGTATTTGTTTCGTCACCTCTTTATCTTAATTTATCATTTTTTATTTTCTTATTAGAGTACATGGAACCATGTACTTAATTTAGGACCTCCTACGTTTTCGAATTTCACTATTCTGACATAATCATCCAAATTCAAGGCACTTTCAATTCTCTTCCTCCCTTTTCTTACGATATTTTGCTTATTGTAACTATATTTGTTTGTACATTGAAGGAAATATACATATTAAGTGTAGGGAGAATTTTATATGTTTATGCGATATAGTCCCTAAATTGTTCTTTTTCTTTTTTGTGTTTAAGTGAATTTCTTAAACCTAGCATTAAAATTATTTTTTTAATTTGGAGTTTTTATTGATTCTGTTTGGGAATAATTTGTGGATTTTTGTGCATTGTATATTTATATTGTAAGACACGAAAGAGTCAAGCATGACTAGTCATTTTTCAGAAACTAATATCTTAGGTCGTCTCCCTGAATTGAAGCATTATCTCAAAATTTTCAATTTACAAGTTTGACATCAAAACCATAAGTTTTTGTGAGTTTTTTAGCCTATAGAGAATATTTTTTTCGTGCTCATTTTATTTTTGGTTGTGAGCATGTCAGCTTATTTAGTTATTCCAGAACTTGCTTCGGTTATTAATGTTAAGACCATATTATTGATTTGATATATTGAGATGATAGAGCCACTTAGGATTTAGCCCACTTAACATTTAAACAGCTTGCTCGTTGAATTAACCCCTAGTAAACCCTGTTGATCCTAACATTTTTTTTTACTTAACAATAGTTGATGCAACCTTAAAACCATACTAATTTTTTAGATCACCCTTTTTATTAACTTTCTTTTTATCAAGATTCGATTTGCTTAGTTGCCTGACTATGTTTTATCATTTACATTGCTAAATTCTCTCTTCGTTCTAAAAAAAGTGAAAAAAAATGAAGTAAAAATATATTTGATTGAGCTTGAGTCGTTAGTCTCATATTTTGTATAAAAGCTCATATCCTTTCTTTATCTTTTTTATTGATATTAAATTCTTTTAATTCAACAACTGATTTTTTTCAGTTTGGCAACTTATCAACTCGACTCTCAATTGTAACCAACTCTTCTGACCTTTTCTATATCCATAACCGAAGCCCCGTTACAACCTTGTAAAGGTGGAATGACTCGATAGTAAGGGATGTCGATAAGTGCATTCTCGGGACTTCGTTTTTGTAAATCGAACTTTTTAAAAATATTTACGAAGTTAGTTGTGTAGTTAATTAGATTTCGATTAAGCGAATTTACTTGAATTAAAAGTAATTAAGTATAAGGACTAAATCGCATTTAAAGTAGAAGGTGAATTATATTTAAAAATCATTAAAGGGACTAAAGAAGCAATTACACCTTTGTTTCTTTAAGTGGGACAGTATTAGTGAATTATATATAACTTATATGTAAATTTATTTTATATATTATAATAGTTAAAGTTAAAATATGTATATATGTTATAATAATAATTAGTATAATAAAACAGAATAGGTATTAAAAGAAAGAATAAAGAAATAGAAATAGAAAGACATGCAAAGTTAAGAAAGAAAAAGAAAGAGAAAAAGAAAGAAAGAAGAAATGAGAGACACACGACCTAAGGGCTTCAAACTTTCAAATTTCAATTGGTTAGTCAATTTAGTCCATTTTTCTTGTAATTTTTATGTTTTTAGAATCCCGGTACCTAGGGCTATCCGACCCATGTTGTAATTTTAATATTGATTAAATTTTTAAATGTTATTGTTAAATAGTTTTAGTATTAGAGATTAAATTGATAATTTTAAGCTAGAAATAGAAAAAGGATTAAATTGTAGAACAAATTGTAAATTTTGAGTAATAGGAACTAAATTGTGAAAAAAATTCAAATTTAGGGGTTTAATTGGAAATACAGAGTTAAATTTAGTTTAAAGTGAATTTTGAATGAAAATATAGAATTAAATGTGAAGAATAAAAATTAATCTCGGTTCAGGGACTAATTTGGAATTTAGGCAAATATTGAGTAAAAATTGAGATATTTAATATGAAATTGAAATTTGTTGTATTGATTAATTTTAATTTTTTTAATTCCGTAGCTAACGCCGTATTGGAATCCTCGGCTAAAAAGGAGAAGGATAAAATCGACGTCAAATAGCTTGGAATCCACGGTTTGTATTTCTATAATCCGAACTTAGTTGTTAATTGTTGTAATTCAATTTAATGCATATGGTAAGTGTTGCGGTGAGCATTTGACATTTTGATAATTGATTAAAATGGATTGAATTGGTAGATACATTATGAATGTATTGATTATTGAATTGAAATGAATATATGTGTTAATGTGAAAGTTGGATATTGATTATTATAGATTGAATTGAATTAATGTGCATATGTGATTATATGAAAACTTGATATTGGATATTGGTTGTATATGAAATGTGAAATTAAACCCTATTAACTGTATCGGGCTGAGTCGGATATAAATGACATGCCATAGGATAGGAAGAGTTCAAGGATTTCTTCGACTTCAAGTCAATGAGGCATTGGGCGCCAATTTACTTCGTTTTAACCGATGAGACACTATGTGTCAATTTATATAGTTCTGGGCGCATTTACTACTTCGGATTTATCCGATGAGGCATTGGGTGCCAAATTGGTGTGTTGGTTGGATCTCCGTATCCGTCCGAGTCCGAGTCTTGTTAATAGGGGTAATTAAAGAAAACAGTTCTATGATTGATATTGGATGATATTTATTGTATGAGAATTGAAAATGGGATAGTGATTTGAAACATGAAAATGAGATATGTTGTGATTAAATGAGATACATGAGTTATGTACTCATGAATTGGATATGGAATGGATAATGCCACTGTTTCATTAAAATGTGAATCAAATTGTGAAAAACTATTTATATAGCAAGTGATGGGAATTGAGTATGGTATGAAATGATGTATTCATGAATTGAGTAGTGAATGGCTAATGCCATTGTATAAGTAAATGTGGTTTGATATGTGAATAGCTATTTGTATAATAGTTGTGAGAATTGGGACTTTGTTAAACAAATGAAATATGATAACATGTATAAATGGAAAATAGTATGAAATGATATGCTATTATGTATGAATTAAAAAAGGTTGGCATATAATAGTTGTGATCTTAGACAATAATATGTGTCTAAAATTCAATTGTGCATTTTATATTATATTGTCTTTAAATGTTTGGATTATAGAAATATCTCTGAGTTTTACTCAGCATACTATTTTGTTTTCCGTGCGCAATTTAGGTACTCCTTTTTTATCACCAATTCAGCATCAAAAAATGATCCCGATCTAAAAAATGGTGATGTTACCTTTTGTCATGGCATGTATCTAGGATATGTTTGAGTTTTAATGAATTTATTATATGTTTTGTATTTGAGTTTGAGTGCAATGTTGTTTTGTATGTATATAAATAAATGTGTGTTTGGAGCCTTAAATTGGGTATTTTAGTTGATGTTTAGGTGGCTGTGAACTAGGAAAAAATGGAGTGATTTTGGTATGTTTATAATTTGGTTTTGGAATGATGGTTTGATTATTTGATTTGATGATTTAAATGTGGTACCAAAGAGGGTACATTGGTTAGGCACCTAGGATGATTGATTTGGCATGTTTTGAGTGTGTTTGATCGTGTTTTGAATAGGTTAAACGAATGGTTTTTGAGTTGCTTAATGCCCAAGTAAATAGGAAATGGTAAACTTGTGTTTTAAGGCATATTTTAGGTCCGCACGGGCGTGTGACTTGGCCGTGTGAGACACATGACTAGCACACAAGCATACGTGGACATTTCGATGGGTACACGGCCTAGCACACGGGTGTGTGGCTTGACTGTGTGACCCAAGTCAGTGAGTTATGTGGGCATGGACATGTGCAGGGACATGACCGTGTGTGCTTCGAATGCCCACATAGTCAGACACACGGGCGTGTGACTTGGCCGTGTGAGTCACATGGCTTGGCCACACGACCGTGTGAACCCTACAGTTAAAATTTTTCTAACTTTTTCCTAAAATTTTCTAATGTTCCCGATTTAGTCCCAAATCGATTCTAAAGTGCTTTTCAGCCCTCCTAAGCTTGAATAAGGGATTTTATGCATGTTAATGATGAATTATATTATGATTTTTGAATTTTTTTTAAATGAATGATTTAGATTAGGGTTACTCAATAATGCTCTGAACCCTATTCCGGCATGGATACAGGTTAGGGGTGTTACAAAAGGCCTCTTGCTTGTTGTGTCATCTCATTTCTATAGTGGTGGAGATTTGATTTTGAAGCAAGCTTATAGTAATAACATTTCTTGTTCGACTGTTAAGTGCACATTACTTGAGCTTTAAACACTTTGAGTGAACCTTAGTGAGAGTGTTCATTCTTGTTGAGTTTGAATTTTGGGTAATTATTGAGATAGGGGAGACACATATGTTTTTATACTTTAAAAATCTCTACTTGGATTGCTTTGTTCTTTAGTATGATTTTTGTTTAAATTTCTAATACATGATTATCTTTAAATTATCCTAAGACATTGTCAGTGGAAACAATAAATTAAGGGAAATTAACTTGAATGTGGGTTGAGAATTTCTTGAGGACAAGCAAATGCTTAACTGTGGGGATATTTGATAAGTGCTAAAAGTAATATGTTTTACCCTTATTCTTAATGCATTTTTGGGTGATTATTCGATGTTAATTGTGAAAATTATGCTCCTAATCCTTTAAACTCATGTTTTAATGCTTAATAGAGCACTTGGGAGAAAAAGGAGCGAAAACCAAAGCGTCAGAGCAAGCTACATGAGCCACTTGATCAGACCATACGATCGTGTGGTAGACTGTGTCAATTTTGCGGAATTGCACACCGAACATCAGAAAATCACAATTTTTTAGGTTTTTCGGGCATTCTAAGCCGTATATATGACAAAAATAGGAAGATAGGAAGAGCCATCATAGAATATTCAAGAAAACAACTTGAAAAACACCATTAAACCGACTCTGAAGTAGATTTCCATAAAGATTGAAAATTCCCAGATGATTTCTTAAGAAGTTACCATGAGTTTCTTTATTTTTTTTGGTTATATTGTATCTTGGATTTTTTATTTTCAAGCATGAAATAATTTTCTAAATACCTAGGGAGATGAACCCTATGATGGATTTTGTCATTTGATTTTTATTTTACGTAATAAATACTTAGTTTCTTGTTCTCAATTATGTGTGCTTAATTCTTGGTTTGATATTTCTAGATTATTAATCCATGTTTAATATGCTTAAATCGGTGATTGAGTAGACCTTGTTTAGGAGTATGTCTTGCATAATTGAGTGGAATTGCATGTAATCCTAGAAATAGGATGACATAAATATACCAGATTATAGTCAAATCTAATAGGGGAATCTATAGCACGAGTTAATGTGATAATAGTTGTTTTAATTAGAAACAAATTTCAATTAATCAATCTAGAGTTAGTTGCTCTTATGCTCGAAAGATATATTAGCATAATTTAGGGATTTCTACGGATTAAGTTACTATGCAAAGAAATTGCATACTTTAGATTGATAATGATAGATGAAATCTAGGTAAATTGTTTCTTAGGTATTGTTTTGCTTCTTGGTTGTTATCTAATTGCTTTCTTGTTTTTTTCTTTGTCGTGTTCGTTAGTTAATTAATTAATTTAATTTTTGTTTTAATCAATCACTCGAATTACTCGGTTATATAATAGAAAGACAGTAATTACTAGTACTTTTAGTCTTTGTGGGAACAATATCTTTTCTCACCGTAGCTATACTATTGATTGATAGGTGCATTTGCTTGAGTCAACTTTTTAGTTAGTTCTGAGGACATCAAGTACATAAAGATGACAATATGGATTGAATTGGTAGTTTATGAAATGAGTGAAAATGGCAAGTTGGGTTGCATACATAGTGAATTAGTGTGTTAAAAATGATTGTATGTATGCTTACATTATATTGGAGATTGTTGGCATAGACTTGTATAAAGATTTCTTATAAATTGAATGTATGCATAAGTTTTAAATTTATTTTATATTGACTTGAATCATGGAAATACTGCTGAGCGTATTTACTTAGCATACGATCTGTTTTCTCCCTACACAGGTATTGTAGATTCCTAATAGTTTGAACAGTTGATGTTGGATATTGTGCCCTGAGTGTAGTATATTCGTTTGTAAACTTGTAATGTTTTCGAACAGATTGATTAATAAAACAAATTCATTGATTACATTAATATACTTTGAATGATTGTCCTCAAATGTTTTTTGCATGCAAAGCAAAATGGAAGCAAATGTTGTTTATTGGTTGTCTAATGTTTAAACTAATACTGAGCAATATTACATGGTCGGATCGTGATACGAAAAGAAAACTTGTATTATTAGGTAAACCTAAACATGTCCTTAGTCTAATTGTAAATGAGCAAACCGATTGAAAGACTAATATTTTGTCTATCAAGTCCAATTAGGGAGATGTTTTGTCTTGGGCATCGGAGCGGTTGACTCCAAGAAGATAGAGGTATAGATATGACTGACTGGACTGATAGTAAATCAGACTGGACCCAATAAGAATAGATCAAGAATCTGTTTATGGATTTATTAACTTATGACGTTTATAGTGTAACAAACCTAAATCTTGAGTGGATGATGACCACCTCCAAACGTACCAATGTCCAGAGTGTGAATACTACAACTAAAAGATAAAGAATCAACGCGGTGCTCACAAGTATAAGAGTCAGGTTGTAATATAGTTATAATGAAGTAGGTCAGTACTTCGAGGATCGTACCCAAGGGAGGCGAATACTAAATTAACGTTAACCTAAACGCAAATAAATCTAATTAGTACTTTAAATATATCATACTATGAATAAACATAAATAGAAGATTTTTTGTTTTATAATAAAGAAAATAAAAATAACAAAAGTAAAGTGAACTTCGGGTATATAAATTCTAACTTAATCAAATCTAAGTATGGGTGATTAGCTCGCATTGGTGATCACAACTAATTCTTATTTTGGGCTCTACTCAATGAACTAGTCGCTACCCTAGTAGGATCTCTTGATCTTCCACTAAACTAATGAGTTAACAAGAACTATTTATCTCTCGACCTCACAGTCTAGGGCGGTTTGGGGCTAAGGTTTTCACAGATAGACCATACCAATTTTGGGTTAATTCTCACCTAAATGACTTCCTAAGGTCGTCAAGCTTAGACTTTAAGTTCTTCCTCTCCTAAACAGTTGATCCGCTAAGATAACCCTACATAGCAATTAATTAATCACACCTCTACTCGCTAATGTTAATCCCCCATAAAAGGATTAGTTCCTTGTGGATATCATGAACACAATAATCTTGATAATAAAGATAAACATAAATAATGACTTAAGAGAAAGGCTTAAGAGAATCTTGAATTGTATTGATTGAAGCACAGAATCCACAGTAGTTTGATCACGGGTACAACTCGCATTCTCTAAATAATACAATATAGAAAAGAACTGAAATAAATCTAAAGCCTAACAGAAAGGAAAACTAAAAACTAAAATTACAAAGAAAACTTAAAGTATGAAAAGTTGTCCCTAAACAAGTGTTTTAAAGTATGAAATAAACTTCTCTAATTCAACACGGGTTCTACCTTCTCTCCTTATAAATAGATGGCACCGGTAGAGCTATTTACACAACTTTAAGATATCGTTATTCTGCCCGAAAATAGAGAGACTTTTATTCTCTAATAATTAAATATATTTTCTAAAATAACGATTCTGTCAGTTTCTATTTGTAAAGAGAATTTTCATTTTTACCTCAAAAGAAAAGAAAATTATTTCTAGTTTCTGTGTTTGATTCGATTTGATCAAGCCCACACTAGAGGCAATTCATGGTACGGGAGTAGAAGAGAAGATCGTTTGGTTGAAAGCTGGGAACGATAAGGATCTGTGTATCTGAAAACACTGGTACAATTTTGATATACGGTTTATTGCTACAAATATCACAAACCTGGTTGACTTCTAAAATTTTTATTTTCTGCTGTGCAAGAAAATTGTTTTCAAATCGAATTTTTTTCCAACAATTGATCCAACATCAAGGAAGTGATTCCCCAACTCAGCAAAGTTTATATAAATCCATTTTGTTTTAAGTATGGCATGTAGCTAGGTTGAGTCAATTTTGGTGTAATACTATGTCTATATACATTTTTGAATTAGAATTTTGATTATGAAATCGATCAATTGGATGTAATATGTATATGAGTTCAAAATATGATTTGAAATGTATTAAAAGTGTCAATTGCTTATGGCATTGATGAATAGATAGGTATGTTTAAGATTTTGAATAAAATATGTTAGATAGTTAACTTATAGAAAATATGACATTGATGTATAGTTGAATAAGGTGTTATAGTTCATGAATTAATTCATGAGAATTGTATATTTTGGCTAAAGTATGGTATGAATGTGTATATTAGTTTATTGGAAATTGCAGGTAGATGTTTCATTTAGAAATATGCAGAAACAGTCTGTCGCGTCGCTACGTCGAGTAAGTGTCGTCATGTCGAGATCAAGTTACCATGCCACGACACGATGTCAAGTATTGGTAACTGAGACAAGGCCAAGTTAGTATGTTGTGTCGCAACAAGGAACCCCCGGCATCGCGATGTCAACACGAAGTTTTGTAACTATTACAGTTTAGTCCTAATTTGCTCTCGGGTTAGTATTAGAGCTTTCGTAAGCTAGTATAAGACCCGAAAATGTATATATATCATTTTATATACTTAATTTGCTTGCATTTAACTGTTTAATAATGTGAATTGGATTATGAATTGTTCGTAGTTGCTCTGGCAACGAATGTGACACCTTATAGTTTGGACTTGGTGAACAGATCGAGTATGGGTTGTTACATATACAATCTTAAAAAAGAGATCAAAATTGAAAATGAACCATTGTCTTATAATGTAAAAAGTAAAAAACGAAAAAGAAAAAGAAAAAAAAGAAAGATTGAACTTGGGTGTTATGTAAAGAAGGCATTAAACTATAAAAGTTGGTATCAAATTATATAAAAAAAAATTTAAAGTATAAAACCAAAATTAAAATTTGACCATGATTATATAGTCTCAACAAAAAAAGGTATAGGGACCATGGTTGAAATTTAACCATTATTTTATAATGTTAGAGAAAAGCAGACACTTGCCATCTAAGGTCTTTATAGATTCGACTGCTTCAAATTTTTGGTCAGAGCCCAATTTAATTTACAGTTTTAACATGTGTATTCATTGTTTAAAATTGTAATTCAACAGGTCAAATACATATTTATATTGTACTAATACATATATATTCTTGATAATTGTTGATATTAAGCATCAGCAATGAAGGAAATAAAGAAAAGAAGTTAGTGAAATGAAGGAGATCGATTCACTTAAATATGTAAAGAGTTGAAAAAGTGTAAGGAGGTAAAAAAAGAGGAGGAGGATGTATGCTGAAGAAGATGGAGGAATCCCTACCTATAAATACTTTAAAAAACAAGAAAAAAGAGGTTGAATCCTTGACACTCTTACTAGCCCTAATCCTCTGTCTTGCTTAGCATAAAACCTTGTCCTATTTCTCACCTCCTTAAATTTTTCGACTCTCCATCTGCTTAGGTGAATCGGCATCATTTGCACCACTATGTTCTCTTTTTTCCTCCTTTACGCTAATATCTAATATCATCAATACTAATATATATTTTTAAGACTTTTAACATATTTTAAAAAATAACATAATTCGATATCTAATTTATCAGGTGAGTAAAATATAAGTTGAGGAACAAATAATTTTAAAAAAAATGAAAGAAGGCAGATAATGTAAATAAAAGTAAGTTAAAGGCATCGTTGAAACATAATAGTGAAAATGTGAAATATTGGAAGAAAGGAGTTTGTCTTTGTTGGCTACAAATAATGGCAGAATGAATTACGTGAGAAAAGAGGAGAAAGGCGATCAATATGTAGCTTCCCGTTCACTCCCCGTTTTGGAGTCATTTTCGTAAGGGCTCCTATCACCCAGAATTGATGAAACACCCCTATGTCAAATCAAATCTAATCCATTCCCCTTTTTCTTTTAATTTTCGTTTTTTTCATTCTTATCCTCATCACCCATGCAGTCTTGGGTTTTTTTTTTAATATGTATATTTTCTATGTCTGTTTTATTATAAATTGATTAATCAATTTTGATGACATTAATTTAATTATTAAATTGATAAAAAAACATAATATTTTATGAGTCAATTTTTTGTAAAGATAATTTAGTTGTTTAAATTTTTACATATTAATTTTTATTGAAAATTATAGCTTCTTACTTTCTTTAGAAGCTACTACTCTTGAAAAATTAATATTGTAAAAATTGAATTATTTGAATAGATTCCATCATTTGAACCATCAATTCTACAAAATTAAATATTAAAAAATTATAAAAATATTAAAAAAAGTCATAACTCAATTCAACTAATTTAACTATCAATTCTTATCTCATCTTCAACTTTTATATGTTTACAACTATTTGATTTATATTTAATTTTATATCTCAAATCTAACTGATCGAAGCACTAATTTCTGATTTAACTAATTGGTTTAATCCAGTTCTAACATCACTAAGGAAAAACTACCTCCCCTTTAAAAACTTGCAATATTTTGATTTCTAAATTACATTTTATAAAAATTATCCATGTCATAAAAAAAATATTTCAAGTTTCTTCAAATATATTATAATATTTGATTAAGTTTGTGTTGTGAGTTAACAAGGCACAAATTAACTTAATTAAGAAAAGATTCAAATTTCACTATTTTGATAAACTAACCAATATTACTATAAAAGTGTTATTATTATTATTTTTAGATATAAAATCTATAAATAATAACTTAAATTTAAAATATATTTAGGAAAAAATTTAAATGGTGGGTTTGATCTAAGACACCAATGCCCTTAAAGGATGGAAATTTGGAATGTGAATTTGGATATTTTTTATTATTATTATTTTTAGATTTGAATAAATTTGAATTTAGATTTTAAAATTACTTTTTGTCATGGATGTGAATAGATACATAGATTGTTTATTACCTGAATCTATATTATTTATTAGAATAATGTATGCGGATTTGAATATTTGAATCCATCTTACAATTTTGATTTTATATGTATATAAAAAATTTAGTGGATTTGAATTTAGATTTTTGTGGATTTGTATATATAAAAAATGATTGGAAATTTTGAAATTTTGTTTTTTGGATTTGGATATCCTACAAATAATTATATTTAATTCAAATTTGGATTTAGATAATAATACTTGAATAATTTATGAACAATTAATGGATTTAAATATTTAGGCAAATTTATAGATTCAAGTTCAAATAATTAAAAAAAATGCAAATATCTGATTTGCTATCATTCCTACCTAAAACTTTAACTTTACAATTTCTACCTTCACCCCCCCCCCTAAAAACTTACAATTACTCTTTCCCATAATCCCTTCTCACACTTGAGAAGGAGGATAAATATTTTTCAACGTGCTCGAACTCATACTCTTCTACTTTGGTAATAATGTCGATGCCAACCAAATTAAGACTTAATAGACAAATTTACAACTACTTAAATGAAACATTACTTTCAAAAATAAATTATATGTATTATCTAAGGTTATTTCTTCACCAAAATTCTTTCCAATTTTCACTCGCATAACTAGTATATCATAAGACTAATATAATGAATTTATTAACATTTTTTATATAAAACCTCATTAATTATAATTAGCTGGACTTTATTAATTTAACTTTTTAATCAATAACAAAACAAATATCTAACTAATTATTAAATTAATAATTTCATTTTTATGAAAATAAATATAAGATTAAGACATCTAAACAAGTATTACAAAGTGTACATTTTGAAAATCTGATTAAAATTTCAACTTGTATTGAGCTAGTAATAAAACTTTAGAACCTTGATTCGATCGATCGTTTCCAAAATTATTTTATTTTTTTTGAAAAAGACTCGATAACATATATAGATAACTTAAACCATGAGGCGGAGCCTCTACGGGCGCCCCTCTATACACAAGCATAGCTGCTACATTTCACCTAGCTCCTAACGAAGTCTGGCTTGGTCGCCCTCAGTTTCTGAATCTTTAACTAACCTGAATTGAAACAAAAATTTTATAAGTTCAAGGGAACATAGTGATATCCGCATATAAAATTTAAGGAAAATGTGAGACATCTAGCTCATAACTAATCTCCCTAATAATCACATTCATTATTTCTGGCGGGCAATGCTTGAAGACTACCTAAGTAATTGCTACATTTTATGGTCTTTACCAAATTTCAGTGTCTTCATTACCTTGGAGTACTAGAGCTCACTAAACAACACCATAATCCTTACCTTATCAATCTATTTCCCAATGAGGCTTCTTAGGACATGCAATTCCTACCTTTGGTAAAGCAACAAGGTCTCTGTCATTATTTATAAATATTTTTGACTTCCAGTTTCCACTATCCTCTAACGGATATTATTGGCCATTCAACCTTGAGCATGCATTTCCTTCCACGAAGACCCTGATCAACCTATTAAACCCTTTGGCTAACTTTTTTCTAACTTTTAATATAATACTGCATCGTACTGCAAACTAATTTGTGCCTATTTAAACCATGTGAGATACTGTTAGAAAAATAGGTTTGAAAAATGTAGTGGAAAATAAATTTAAGGAAAAACCAAAGTTTTAAATTTTTTTCCAAAATAAGATCTTGGTTGTAATATCTAAAGTAATAAACACTTAATCAAAACTGTACATTTTTTTATTCGTCTAGGATGAACGCTTCGACTGAGTAGTCTTCTTTGCTACCCTCAAGTTTACGTCTGCTACGTGTGGGCTCGCTTCGAATTAGAAAAATTTCACAAAAATTACAAGTGGGGTAATTTGTAATTGTTCTAAACTTTTGGGTCAATTTGTAAATAAGAAATATATATCTAGAAACTTTCTGGAATAATCTCTTTAGCGAATTTTCTCTCTACAACTTTCTTTTTAATTCAAGTGTGTAAATAATAACCTAATGCTCTCTTTATATAGGGAAAGTTTATAGAAAGTTCAACTATGATTAAACTTAATCACTTTAGTATTAAATTAATATAATATTTGTCAAGATAAATATTAGATTAAATTTAGTATTATATCTTACTAAAATAATAGAATGTTTATCTACAAGATAAAAATTAAATTAAATTTAATATTAAGATAATCATTCTAATATTAAATTAATAAAATACTATTAAGATAAGTATTAAATTTAATATTAAACTATTAAAATAATATTATTTTTGGAATAATTAATCTGAAATCAAATTCTTCGGTAGAATTCCAATAGGAGTGTGTGTAACTCTTTTATTGCTTAACCACCGATGACCAACAACCGCCAGCCACAAGGACACAGTCGTCGCAGCCACTGACACCGCTGTGTCCAGTGATGCAGGTGTGACACCCTCACGGGACCTCGAGTTGGTTCGGTTGCTACCGGTTCGGCCCGGGTCAATGACGACCCAACTGGTCTGATTCAGCCATCGATTGGACTATCAGCCCAGTTCGACCAGTTTTTGAGTGGGCTCCCAGGCTCAATTTACGATCTCATGTCCAATTTTCAAGTTCAATTACCCATTGGGCTAATTGTTTGACTTGAGAATTAACTTCAAGAATATCATATTAATTTTCAATTGATTTGATTAATTTAATTTTACTTTACCAAACTTAATTTTTCCAAAAATCACTTAGATTTTCAAAATTAATTTTTCAAGAAAATTCTTTAATCAAATTCTCTAGTTGAATAATTCTCACGATCACATAATTTAATTCCACATTGAATCAATCAACTCAATTAAATTATTCCCAAAGTCATAAAATTTTATTCTTATTCAAATGCAGTTCGATTGAACTTTTGTTGAGCTAGCGGAGGGACCAATCAGACATACACAATTGGACTCTAGTAATTGCAATTATATCCAGAAACATCGTTTCGATAATTCGCAATTCATTAATCATGGATTCATTCGACAAGAAGTACCATGATTGAAAAACCCTTATTGTATACTCTTTATAAAAGCAATTCATTTAACAACTTTGTTTAATGACCTCGTTATGTGTGTGTTACCCTCATGCGATATCCTTGATTTCTTTGAGTTAAATCCGTTCACTCAATACAATCCTATTTTATCTCATTGTCAGCATTATGTCTTCTTAATGATTAATATGATCACTGTCAACAAATAACTGTGATAAATTACTCATTCGAGAACAAGCAACCTATGGTCACGTTCCATATTTACCAATTCACACAATGCCAATAAGAGGATATCATTAACTCTTTAATTGAGCTATGAATTCCACTGTTGCTAGTAAAGCCATGCCATACATAAGTCATCTACACAACATATCGGCTGTGGACTCGATCATCTTTAGAGCATAAGTCTTCACTTATATCAAAGCACATGAGTTGAATACGCACGGTCAGTGAATAACTCAAGATTTAGGTAAATCACGCCATGAACGTCACAAGTGAATTAATTTACAAATGAATTTAGAATTAATTCATCTTGGGTCCAGTCCAATGTATCATTCTACCAATGAATACATCTATATCTCTACTCATAGAGTCAACTGCTCTGATAGCCAAGACTAGCTATCTCCCAAATTTGAATTGTAGATGATATAATAATCATTCTCAGTATTTGAATCAAATTCTCAATTTGATTCTTTTACGGGATTACAGACTCATTTAGATTATCTACTGAAGTAAGTTGTCTTTCTCGCAATGTAAACGTTATTTACAATGCCACTTATCTTCAGTTTGAACTTTAGACAATCAATGAGTTAATATTTGCTTGTTACAATTTTTTCATGCATGCAAAATATAAAAAAACATAAATACGAAAGATATAATAGCGAAATGTGAACTTAACTTTATTTATTTATTCATTATTCAAATAAATAGAAAACAGTTACATGTTTATTACAGTATGGGCACATTTCCCAATAGCAGCTTCCTGGCGGACTAGTATTTGCGTATATTATGTATACCTTCTTATCTAAGGAGCCTCTTTTTTTTTCACCCTAACTGGGGTTGAAACATAACCTTGGCATCACTCATTGTTCCAGTGGTCTATATTCCTCAGATACACCAAGCTCAGTCATTCTTGTGACTTATCGCTCCACTCACACCGCAAATTCTACTTAACCTTTAACATCCTTTATAAATTTCAGACTTACCAACTATGATCCCCATGTTTTATGTCCTAGTGGATTACCTTGTGTTTATTGTCCCTGCGGACTACCCCATGTTTACTATCTCGATGGACTACCCTATTTTACTGTTCCGATGGACTACCCCATGTTTATTGTCCTAGCAGACTACTCTGTGTTTACTATCTTGACTCACTACATTAGTTTCCATAGTTAGCTATGGTCTCATGCGTTAGACTTCTTCTGAGGTGTCACCCTGTAGAACCTAACCGTCATCGCAGTGTCGACCCTATAGAATTTGCTGATTGCCATAGTGATGATACTTTATGGAACCTAAATATCATCAAGGTGACTTCTTGAAGGACTAGTGTATAAATTTTTTTCACATTTTACCTCATTGCTCGAACGCTAAAGTGCCCCCTCCGCAAGACTCGGAGCTTCGTACATCGCAGTTTGCTGCTAAAGCTCCCAAATGTCAAAATTTTAATGAAATTCCAATTTCTCTATTCCTCATTCCTTTCATACAACTGCCATTCCTAACATTGATGCTTGAACATTGCAGTGTTTCCTCTGCAAGGCCCGGAGCTTTGTACATCACAATTTGCACTCAGCAACATCCTATGGCGGTATCTAACAGAAATTCTCATTCCTAAGTCCTAAATTCATCTAACGCATCGATAATTCACTTCCATGTTCTACTATTATAAACATGCAATACAGTCATTTCATAGATGAAGTACCACTGAATAATAATTAATTCATGCATACTGAACTAAAGTGGCGAATACTCATATGCCTATACGGTCTTAAACATATTTAGCATTCTAGGGTTAGAGTGTAGAAACTCTCCTTGTTTTCTTATCCTTGTCAACTTAGCCTTTCCGAATGCTAGAGCCTCTTTTTTTCTGGTATCTAAGTATGACAACTATTTATCGATTAAACTAAAGGTGTTTGACCCTTAAAACCCATAATTCATCATTACACAGAAGCCTTTAAGTGTTATCCTACTTTTTTCTTCAATCCACAAGTACAAAAAGATAAATAAGCTTACCAGTTCCTCAATTTCTCTACTATAAGACTTCAATTCAAGCAAATGATGTGATATTCAAATTTTCCTTTAGCTGTAACACCTTAAAACTAGCCTAGACATTATGGTTGAATATGGTGATGTCACATTGAAGTGTTTTTCATAAAGTGTGATATCGATGAAAACCCTTTTTCTATTTAACCTCTTTGTATGATTTTAATGATGATTCTAAGACGTGTCGTTTATTTTCAAAATGTGGGTCATTGTCAAAAGTTATTCACATTAAAATGTTATTAATTTTTTTAAAAGTCATTTATTGCGGAAGTTCTTAAAACAGGTTGCGTATTCGTGGTATCTTTGATAAATCATTTATCTTTTTGAAAACTCACGTCTTTTCCTACTGCTAGCAGTTATAAGTCAAAACAAATAAAAATATCAAATTAAAACTAAAAATCCAAAGGCCTTATTACAGTAAAAATACCCCAAGTAATATTACTTATAAAGAAAATCAAATATGATAATATATGTTTGGGGATTACTTGTACAGATAAAACAGAGGGGTGAGTTTACGAAAACTCAGTGTGTAATCCCATATAAAACAACTAGACAAAGAGAAAATACAATATGGGCCTAAACCCATTTCAGTAACGGTTCAGTTTCTGTTAGGGCCTTAGCCCAATACAATATTAATAACAGTTTGGGCCTAATCCCATCTCAGTAACAGTAACGGTATAGATATGCAATTAGGAAATCCTACCCAACTAGCCTCTACACTCCATCTCCGTTTAGCCTTACACTCCATGTGGGGATATAATCAACCCACCCATCCCTACACTCCAAGTAGTAACGGTTGCAGTACTAAACAGTATTTGCAGCAGAGCTGCCAGTATAATAGGCTTAGAGCCATCAGTGATTTACAGCAAAGTTTCCAGAACAGTACACTTCCTCCAATTATATTAAAACCGTCCCCACAATGCATCATGCATCATGCAACATGTCATGTCATATCATAATATTATACATGTACTCAATACAGTTAAAAATAGCATGCTAAAATATAGTCATTCATGAACATATATATATACATCACACAGGGGCATAATAATCATTCAATCAATTAAGGGTCTAGGTAAGCTTACCTACCCAACAGTAGGTCCACAGTCGTCTCGGGTGACCCGTGCAACTTTTGCAGTCAAACAGTAAAAATGGGCCAACGGCCCATATTGCGGGCCCATGTAGGCCCACACGCCCTTGTGGCGTACACGGCCCAAAATGGCATTGGTTGTTTAGATCACACGACTTGGCCCAATATTGCCACACGTCCATGTGGTTCACCCATGTGGGGCCCACGTACCTGTAATGCCCACAACCCATTTCAGCCTAGCCCGTGAAATCGCACATGGCCGGCCTCGTCGATCACACGCTCATGTTTAGTCACATGGACTACCACATGAGCGAGCACACGCCCGTATGGCATCATCATTCACTTAGTCTGGATTTTACCGATTTTCATAATTGAGATTGTGTTTACACACTTGGTTACGATTCCTGGTACACAACTCTCTCAAGTTACAACACACCTAAAAGATTAGCAATCCCATGATCAACATTAGTTTATTCTTAGAGCTAGAAAAACAAAAACAACCCCAAATGAAATCGTTAATGTTGCTTACTTCCACTGCTCCAACCGATATAGCCAACAAATCCGCAGGTATACCAAGTTCGATGTGACTTGATGCTGCCAATCAAAGTTCAGCACAACAGAGAGTCAGAAACCTAACACAATTTAACAATTGAAACATTCCCCAAACAATTGAAACATACACTCTCGCCTTCTACCAAAAGACTTACCGAACTATCGAGAATCAAGAGTTGTGCGCAAGAGAAAAAACAGAATCGATAAAAAGAAATAAAGGGGGAATAAAAAGAAGAAGAATGTTCAGCCAATGAAAGAAAACAAAAAAAACAGCAACCAAACGAAAAAGAAATCGATGGAAAACTCACCAAGGAGGTGAAGCTAGAAAACAAGAATTGGGACAATAGCAAAGACTTAATATACGACAATGGGAGAAAGGAAGGAAAAATAGTAATGGGGCTGTAATTTGATGATAATGGCAGCAACAAAATAGACCAAGAAGGGAAGGAAGCAATTAAAATATGGCTAGGGAAAAAAATAAAACCAAAAGCAAAATCGACAGAAAAAGAGGGCTTGAGGAAGAGAAAAAAGGAGAAGAAGGGAAAAAATTAAAGAAGGCAGTAAGAGAATTCGACAAGATAGAAAATAGATGATCGAATATTGAGGGAAATAAAAGCCAAGCCAAAATTTTGAGGAAGAATTCAATTTCGGCACCGCTACTCCCCCCTTTCCTTAATCCACTCCTCAAAACTCTCTTCAAATCCCCTAATCCACTCTTCAAAACTCTCCTCCAATCTCTCAACCATCTAATTTGAACTCCCACCAAACTCTTCTGAGTTTCTGCTAAGCTAGAACACTCCTACGATAGTAGCAACAAAATAAAACTCCCTTGCACATACCAGGATGAGAAATCCAGACCTCCAGTTTATTTACACTCCACTTCACCACCAGACTAGCAGACCCATTCTGACATATTTTATCAATAATTATTTATAAACCTACTGGCTAGAGATAGGGGTTTATAAAATAAAAAGCAAAAATTTCCCAAGCCAAGGCTTGAACTTGGAACCTCACACACACATCCAGAACATTTAACCACTGAAGTAGATACACAGTTGTGTAACAACAACATATAAAATTAATTATAATAGTTTTTAGGGTGTTACATTAACTGCATCCCGTTCTTTTTTAAGATTGACTAAAGAAAATGATGCTATGGAGAGGAAAAAGATTCATAAACAAAATTGAAAATTTTTTGTCTCCACTCACACCTATATATACTCCTTAGGCACAGTCCTCACCGACCTTTCCAATCATCTATTCATAATCATGTTGTCTCTCACTATGGAACCAGTCTATTCCAATCTAACTAAACTAGAATTGGAATCCAATTAATCACAATTCAGTCTCTAAATATTTCGTATGTCCCCATAGGGTCCGACAATATACTAGTCCTTTCAATTTAATCCTACCTTTAATGGTAATCGAGTGTTACATCAAATATTTGAATAATTAAATATGAACAAAAATATAATAAAGAAGAAAATAAAGAAAATAGATGGAAGAAGATAGAGATGACATGTAGAAGTCCTAAGGAGCCTTGGAAACTCAATGAATCCAGAACCCCCTTCAAATGGCTCTAATTTCTCCACTAAGAAAAAAAACTTGACAAGAAAAAGATTGAAGGTGATCCCCACGATCTGAAAAGATTGTTCAAACTCTTCTAAAAGAAAACTCAAAAAAAATTAACTCAAAGTGAATAATGAATGAATTTCTTCATTGTGTACAATGACGAGGCATTTATATAGGCTAGCTAAGTACACCAAAATAAAACTCTCAAGTATACTAAAACTCTAGTTAATCTAAATAGTATGTAGTTTTAAACTAAATTTTCTTGTTGACATAAAACTACTAAATAACTATAATATTTAAAATTTATCCAAAATTCAGAATAAATAAATAATAAAATAATAAAACTTAATAAATACAATACTTGTATATAATAAAAATTAAGCTTGAAAATCAAACCCAATACGATTTAAATTCGAATAAAAAAACCTGAAACTCGTGATTTTCATTATAATCCCATCCAAAAATTCTGTTCGCAAAATCTTCACTAAAATGATCATAACTTAACCTCCCAAACATTTAACGCTTCTCCATGCCTTGAAAGAATGCCTGAACGTTCGTGAAACTCTCATACTTGGAGGCCTAAATAACAGGCTTCTTGACGGTAATTATGATAGATACATTGACTGGTTAGAAGGTATTCTGTGGGAGCTCAACGTAAAGGCGGTTGCTGATTTCCTTACTCTCCTTTAGAACTGTTGGAACAACAGAAATAAGATGGTCTTCCAGGGTAAGGACGATCCGGCTATGGTGGTTTGGGAAAAGGCGCGGATCCTCAGCAATGACTTTAGAATCTTTAACCTGAATGATCCCCCTATGATCCCACCTATTCCAGATCGAAAAGGCTGGAAAAAACCTCCAGATGATTTTATTAAAATCAATGTGGATGCAGCAGTTTCAAAAGGAGAGGTTGGATATGGGGCTATTGCGAGAGGTGCAGATGGTTTTATTCTCGCAGGGTGTTATGGTTTTGCAACTAAGGACATTGATGCAGCTTGGGAGTAGTTAGAAGTGTTGAAAATGGGTTTGAATTTGGCTTCAAATTTGAATGCGTCAAAGGTTATCATGGAATCTGACAGTGCTACTTTAATTAATAAAGTAAAAAATCGTGACCATGACGTAACCATCCTGGGCCGTTGTGTGCAAAAAAAAAAAAATGCGAGATCTTTAGGAATTTTGAGATTGTCCAGTTTAATTGGAATAATCGCAGCAATAATGAAGCTGCAGATCTTCTTTGTAAGCTTGCTATTAAGTATAGATGTAATTTGAATTTTAGTTTGGATTATCCTTCAGAGATCCACAATATTATCATTCGAGATGCAACAAATTGAGGATTGACCCTTAGGTAATTTTTTAATAAAAAAATTCAATTTTATAGTTTAATGCATACATACAGAACATTTTCAAACCATAACCATGATATAAAACCTTTCTTAGGTCTTATACGAGAGTTCGCATGCTCTAAAATTGGCCCAGAATTGAATAATGATCAATTTACAACATTTTCAAAACTTTGAGTTGATGTGGCGACATATGGGGATTCCTCATCGCAACGTGAAATAATGACTTCGCCCTCGTTGTGACTACGGGGTTCCTTGTCACGCAATGGCCTGAAAACCAGAGCTCGTCGCGATGACCATTGCCCGACATTGTGACGTAAACTCTTTTTTTAGTACATTTTAGGCCATTTGGTACGTATTCCAATCCAACCATTTAAACTTACATTTGGTATAAGTTTCACCACATTTCTTGCATAAAACCATTCCAAAAAAATAACAAAACATCCTAATTAACCATTTCAAACCAATCAAACCAATATGTCACAATTTGGCACCAACACTTGCCAATTCAAACTATCCAAACTCAATTTATATTGACATGCTTTTAAAGCATTCCATATAATCATTTTTCCATATCATTTCATGCTCAACTATGCAATTATAAGTACCATCCATACCATACAACATATTACCAAACGTACATAAATAAATCGACATTAACTTTCACAAAATCAAGCATTAACCAAAGTTCAACCAACTACCATTTTAATTCAACCGAACAACACCTATTTACATGCCACATAATCGAGCTAAAAAATTATCAAAAGACTACCGAGTCAATAACAGGATAGTGTGAGCTTCTATACGATTCGTTTGACACATTTCGCAAGTTGGCAATCTACAGGGAAAGGGAAAACAACGGGATAAGCATATTGAAAGCTTAGTAAGTTTAAAGGCATTAAACAACAATTTACCTCGATTTACAATTTAATACGATAAACTACTAGCTTATCAAGTTTTCCTAACATGGCAACTAAATATCAACAAGGTGAGTTCAACATTTATCATATCATATAGTAATTGAAACATATTAAATTCAAATTCACTTAATCAATCAGCATTTAATCAATTCGCTAGTATATTCATATCATTCTATCTATTTATCAACAATACATCCAATTTCAATTTAATGTCAATCACTATTTTGTTTCATTATTCAAATTCCTAATTGAATTCATTGATTCGCCACATTTCCATATCGGTCCTCTAGGCTTGTATAATAAGTTCACATGATCTTTCACATGCTATTGATATTCGTATATCATAGTTTGTATTTATATCATCAAATCATAATATCAACTCAATTCAAATATCATTTATATAATTTACATTTTGTACCCCTATTAACTTGATTCGAACTTGAACGAGTACATGGATCTAACCAACACACCAATTTGGCACCCAATGCCTCATCTAACCAGCGCTTATTGGTATAACCGAAATAAGAGTTGTGCTAACTATTTTAATGCATGCCACCTATATCTTTGCCTAAATAGTTTGTAGGGTAACCAATTGTCCAATTCATAATATAGCTCAAATTATAACTCATCATCTTGGATTCATCACCCAAATCATCATTTAATATATAGCATAACATAAGTGAGCACAATTCAAAGCCAATTTCGCAATTTCATCGAGTTATGCTATTTTCAACTCTATTCAAATTAGTCATCTATCTCGATAATCAATCAAATTCACACCAATATAATTTGTCTGGTCATAATAAACTATTAATTCATCAAAATATCAAATTACAATTAATCATATTCAATTTATCACTTCTTTACGATTTAGTCCATATATCTCCTTTTGTACCAAATTGCAAAAAATTCAAATTACTATTAATCATACATAAATTCACAATTCAAGTATATAACAATTTAAATTCAATCATAACATATGAACTTACTGTTGGAAAATTTTCAATTTGAAAATAGTTTTCTTGTACAGCGGAAAATTTAAATTTTAAAAACCGACCCAATTTGTGATATTTATAGAATAAACCCTAACCGAATTCATACTTGTGTTTTTGACTTGCCGAAAATTCATCGTTCTCAACTTTCAAATAGTGTGGGCTCGAACCAATTGAATCGAAACACAAAACTAGAAAAAAATTTCTCTATTTTATTTTGGGTGAACAAAAATTTTATTTTCTTAATAGAAACCGATAAAATTTTTATTCTAGAAAAATATATTTAATAGTTGACAATAAATTCTCTCTATTTTTCAATAGAGTAATAATTTCTAAAAGTTATGTCAATTGCTCTACCGTTGCCATCTATTTATAGGGGGAGAGAGGGGCTAATGGGGTGTGTTTCTCGTCATATGTATTATGATGGGGATTCGGGCCTCTCTCACATCAAGTCCAATTACGAGTACTTCCTGTGTCTTTTTGATCTAGTACTCTGTAATGTGATCCAACCCGATTAAAATTTTCTATTTCCTAAAATAAACTTTTAATATTCTATATTAAACAATTTTCTCATCCCTATTTTATTTCTAGTAAAATTTTAACAATTTTACCCTGGTAAAATTTCTAGAAAATATGTTCAATATTTCATAACTTAACATGTTCACTATGAATGAATGATTTATTTTTCATTTCTAGACTTCAAAACAAGTTAAAAACATAAATTAATTATTCTGATCATTTTTAAGTAATCCATATACAATTACAAATGGATCAATTACATTTCAATTTTTGGAAACCTACATATGTTTCCAAATGATTTCATTTTTCCATTTTGCGAAAAAACATAATTATTCTTGAATTTTTTCATTTCTCTTTTCCTATTCATTTTATTCATTTCTATTCAAACTCGCAATTCATTTTTGGTTTCAACGAACTAATGGAGGGATCAATTGGACATATGTAATTAGGGCTCAAATGATTTATAATTAAGTTTTGGCTTTTCTCCTATTAATTATAAACTAATTTAGTCATGAAGTTATTCCACTATACTATCGTGACTAAGCTCTCCCAACGACATACTATTACGAAAGCAACTTCTCAATGCTCGTCCAATGACCTTGTCATAAGTGTGCTACCCTTATAGGATATCTTTGATCTCTTTGGGATAAAATTCGTTCTCTTAATATGATCCTATTTTATCTCATGGTAATCATTACATCTTCTTTCATGAAAAATCAATTACTATTAAATAATAATAAAGTCATTCATCATAAAGAGGAACAACACGTGGCCACATTTACTTTTCATCAACCATGTAATGCCAATGAGAGGATATCATTTACCCATGTCTCAGGTTATGAATTTCACTGTCATGAATGAAGTTATGTACTGTAGGAGTCATACACCCGATGCACCAGCTTCCGGTTTCTTATCTATTCAACTCAGGCTTTTACTTACATTAACGTGTACGAGTCACGCATACATAGTCCGCTATCTACTCAAGATTTATGTATGCCACACTATGAACGTCACAAGTGAATACATCTATAAACGAATTCAGGATTTATTTTGCTTGGGTCCAGTCAGTCATATATATGTCTCTATCTTCTAGGAGTCATCCCCTCCAATACCCAAGACAAGGCATCTCCCTAATTAAACTTGATAGACGACATATTAGTCTTTCAATAGGTTTGCTCATTTCTGATTAGATTAAGGACATGTTTAGGTTTGCCTACTAATATAAGTTGTTTTCATGTATTACGATTTGAAGTCCATGGAACCAACTAAAAATAAGACAAAGGCAAGTGCTCCCATTGATAAATAGTATAGCTACAGTAAAAAAAGATATTGTTCTTACGAGGACTAAAAGTACTAGTAATTACCATCTTTCTATTATTTAACTGACAAATTAAAGTGATTGAATTAAACAAAAATTAACTAAATTAATTAACTAAGTACTCGGCAAAGAACAAATCAGAAAAATAATCGAATAATAACCAATAAGTGAAATAATACCTAGGAAAGAATCCACCTAAACTGCATCTATCATTATCAATCTGAATTAAACAATTTATTCACCTAATATCTTGATCTGTAGAAATCCCTAAATTATGCTAATATCTCTCTTCAAAACTAAAAACAATCGATTCTAGGTTGATTAATTGAAACTTCTTTCTAATTAAAACCCTTATTATCGCATTAACTCGATCTATGAATTCCCCTATTAGATTTGACTCTAATCTAGTAGATTGATGTCGTCCTATTTCTAGGATTGCATGCAACTCCAATCCATTATGCTAGATCTACTCTTAAACAGGATTTATTCCTCATCTAAATTAAGCACATCAAACATGAATTAATAATATTGAAATATTAAATCGAGAATTAAGCACACATAACTGAGAACAAGATTCAAGTATTTATTGCATAAAATAGAAATCAAAAGACATAATTCATCATAGGGTTTATCTCCCTTAGGTATTTAGAAAATGATTTCGTAATCGTGAAATAAAAACATCTCAAAGACAATATAACCACAAGAAATAGAGAAACTCATAATAAACTTCAAAGATATCAAAAGCAGATCTTCAATCTTGGTGGAAATCTGCTTCAGAGTCAGCTTCAATGGTTTTTTTCGAGTTTTTTTCTTCAATATTCTCTGAAATCGACGGCTCTCTTTCCTCTTCTAATATTCGGTATTTATAGGTCTTAAAATTCCTTAAAGACCTAAAAATTGCATTTTTTTGCTTGTCCAAAATACAACTCGCGAAATCGACATAGTCTGGCACATTACCGTGTGGCAAACCGTGTGCTCACACAGTAGTGTGTCCAGCCCGTGTAGGAAGGCCTAGCCCATGTGGCTCCTGAAATCTACTTCAGTTGTCCGATCTTTGCTCTACTTTCGCTCATTTTGCTCCCAAATGCACTCCTAAGTATAGAAACATGAACTTAAAGCATTAGGAGCATAAAATTTACCATTTTGCATTGATTAATCACCCAAAAACTCATTAAGAACGGGATTCAAATATGTTGCTTTGACACTTATCACGATTCAACCATGTAATACCACTTAGTATTAGTTAAACATTAGACAACCAGTGAGCAATATTTGCTTCCATTTTGCTTTGTGTGCAAAAACCATATGAAGACAATTATACAAAGTATATTAATGTAATCAGTGAATTTGTTTTATTATTCAATTTGTTCGAAAAATTACAACTGTGCTTAAACGAAAATACTACACTTAGGGTACTAGATCCAACACTTACCTGTCAAAACAGCAAATAAGTTGAATTGTAAGGACTAATTGATAATTTTTTCTTTTCCCTGATTATTCTCAGTTTCATCCAATTCCTGATCTAAACAATAATTCAATTCAATTTGTTAATTCTAAACATTTTATATCATCCTATTATAAGCATATATCAGTTCAATTTCATTATTCGAATGCTCCTAAAATTTTACATTTTATTCAATTTTATCCCTAAAATCAAAATTGCAATATCGTTCAAATTTGAGCTTCTTTTTTAAAATAGACACTATCCATAATTACAAAAATTTCATACCAATTTCAAAATATTTACACTTTAGTCCCTATGACCAAAACTAACAATTTTCACTTTACAAATTAGTCATTTTTCATATCTAGGCATAAAATCTAACCATTTAACACCAATTTCATCAAGAAATCATCAATGGAAACTTTTAGAAACTTTAGCAGTTTTACAAATTGGTTCACAGGGTAGTTAAATCAAGCTTTCATAACCTCAAAAACATAAAAATTATAAGAAATGGACTAAATCAAACTAACCATTTAGTAGCCAAAACTTCAAAGCTTTAAAACCCTATCTTTCTCTTCTTATTTTGGTGTGGAGAAGAAGATGAAAAAATATTTTTGTTTTTCTTTATAATTTTTGTCTTATATACTTAATAAATATTTAATTAATCTTATTTTATTTTTAATTAAACTTAATTAGATTAATGTTAAGCATGATTAACAAATCCTATGGCTTACAACTAGCCTCCACCACCGTTTTCTATAGTAAAGAAGGTCCATTGCTCAATTGGTCCTTCGGTTATTTAAAAATCCATAGCGATACAATTTAGTCCTTGTACTCTAATTAAATATCAATTTGCAAAAATTAAGGGACCAAACTTTAATTAAACTTTATACTGACCTTGTAAATATTAAATAATACTTGTAAATACTAAATAATATTTACGGACTCAAACATCGAAAAATGGGGGTTCCAAAATCATACTTTTTGACATCACTAACTTTCGAGTCGTTATAAATTAATTAATAAAGAGTAAATGTAACACCTTTATCTGACCCTATCATCGGGTTTGAGCTACAAAATGTCACATTTGTTGTTGGAGCCACTACAACTGATTTCAATACAATTTAACCATTCCAACATGCTTACTAGTATAAAACACATTTTCAATATGTTGTAAAATCATTTTCGAGTCTTATATGAGCTTAACAAAGCTCTTTTGTAACCCAAGGTCGGTGAAGGACTTAATTATAAAGTTTTCAAAATTTTTAAGTTAACATTGTGACATCATGGCTTTCACACCGTAACCTCGTCAATCAGTGAGTATCATTGTGACTTAAAAAATCTCAATGTTGCGACGCCACTCACTTTCGACTTAAGTCGCAACGTTTGGGACTTGTCATTGCGACGTTACCTCTGTTTTGGCAAAAATTACTTTGGCACACATTTCATGCTTCCTACAAAAAAATATTAACACATATTCATATGACGATTTCAACAATGCATCATGTCATGCCAAGACCAAAATATTAACACACTTTTGAAATTAAGTGCTCCAATGCACAAAACACATGATCATAAACTAGGAATATTAAAGTCATTTACCAACCTTTAAATACCAAGTTGCTTCATTTTGAAAGTTTTAATATATATGCCTTATGCAAGCTTAAAATCATGGATCCAAATGACACCAAAAATGATCAAAACTAAGCACAAACTAGGTCATATATCAAACTTAACATACAAACTTAACCTTAGCCACAAGTACAACGTTGGCATTCACAACTAAAGATAACCACTTACATAATAAAGACCCTATATACATGTCACAATATTAGGACTCAAAATAAACAAAACAAACCGATCCGACTTAGTGAGTTCTACAATCTAGGGATCTACATGCAAGGAAAGCAACCTTAGGTAAGCATTCAATGCCTAGTAAGTTTAAATGGAAATTAAAATACTTACATTGCTCATAAGTGGGCATGTTATCTACCAAAAGTTAGACATACATGTTGAGTATGACTCATTTTAGTCAAATTTGAGAGATAATCTCCCAATTAAACTTTGTTTATTTGTTTTAGTCAAACTTTGATTAGTCTAGATTATTTTATTATTATTTAACCTACGAATTTATCCTATAAATAGGCTCTTTTATAAGATTATAAAAACACCCATTAAAAGATTAGAACTTGTCGAAACCATTTTTAAATCGAGTTTTGGAAAATGGGAATCGACTTTAAGAAAAACAAAAACGGGAGTCGCCACCAATCTTTTTAGGTGTGATTGGATCACCTTATAAAATGTTTTGTTTTAAAACATTAATTTTGGTCTACGAAAGTCGAGAAAACAGATTCGGGAGTCGGTTACGTATGAGGAAGGGTTAGCACCCTCGTAACGCCCAAAAATTGGTACCTAATTGATTATCAAGTGTCTTTAATGTCGGAAATTTGAAAGTTTTAAGATGCAAACCTCTTTTAATTAGAATGTCTAAATTTTGAAAATTAAGGCTCACTTATTTCAAACGAATCAAAACATCACATCCAGTAAGTTACGACGCAACATTTTAAAACCCTCGAAACTAAGCTCGTCTTTCAAAAATTTCTATCTCGAAACAACAAAACGCCATATCCAGTAAGTTAGGACACTATGTTTTGAAATCTCGAAATAATTGTTTAAGTTTTGAAAACTCAAAATCACTTAGAAGGGTGCTTGACTATTCGAATTCAACGAGAAAAGTCGCAACCCAGTAAGTTAGGGCACTACCTTTCTCGAAGTTTCCAAACATCAAGCATTGCCTTTTATTTTTTTAAAAAAAACTTGGAATATTATTTTAAATGACGTTTTAGGATGACATATTAATGCATCATGAAGCATAGATGTACAAAATATTCTAACATTTCCATGCAAACATAAATAATATCATTAAGACAAAACTAAATAACATGAACATACGTTTAATGAAAAAAATCATACTAGGTTAAATATAAGATAATAAACAAATAAAAACATGAGTAAACTAAAAGAAAAACATAATACATGCAAAAATTATACAACAATATATATCATAAAATAGCACATAAAAGAAATAATTAAACATAGCATATAAAAAAATGAAACTATGCACAAATAAGATAAACGACATACACTAAAAAAATGAATAAATAGAACATTTACAAATTATAAAAATATAATGCAATAGTTCAAAATACATGAAATGATAATATAATATATATACATGCATAGAAAATATATATTTGAAAATAAACTATATAAAAAGGTTAAATATTATAATAATATATATACTGCATAGAAAATATATATTTGAAAATAAACTATATAAAAAGGTTAAATATTATAATATATAAAATACATAATCAAATGTATAAAAGATAGGAATAAATATACATATTTGAAAAATGAAGAAATTAAAAATAAAAAAGGTTGAAAAACTAAGATAAACGAAGAATAAAATAAGAACAAACCACAGAGAGTAAGAACGCAAGAAGGAGAGAAATTTGAGTGAATGCTCTCAAGAATTCTTATTGCTTCCCAAAACTCCAGTGATTTACAATGAAGGGAGAGGCCTCTATTTATAGTTGAGCCTCCCCAAATCCAACGGTACAGATCAATTACATCAACGGTTAAGATTAAAGGATATCTACAAATTAAATCTCTAAGATTACAAAATCATATCTTCTAAAATTGCATATCATATCTAAGATTGCAATCATATCTAAGATAGTATCATATCTAAGATTGCATATCACAACTAAGATTGCATATCATTGAAGATTATATTTCCATATGAGTCAAGCTTGTAGATGGACCTTAAATCTTTTCAAGTAATGGGCCATTCCAATCGGGCCAAATTATATTTGTAATTATGGACTGAACTTGGACTTTTTTTGGGGGGTTTATTATTTTTGTTTTTGGACTTATTTCTGGGCCCGGGCTAAATTGAGTGTCTACAGAACTCATAACACTTTTTGGAGAATTTTGTGTTTACGTTTTGAGGGTTCTTTATTTTTAAGTTTTGGGGTTTAGTTTTTACCTCCATCTTTTTTACTCTTTATTCTTTTGCCATTATAGTAAAATTATCTTTACCGTGGTTTTTTATCCTCTTTGGAGGGGTTTTTCCATGTTAAATTTGTGTGTTCAATTTCTTAATTTCTTCCGTTATTTTTTACTTATTCGTTGCTTAATTGGGCCAATCCCCAACAAGTGGTATCAAGAGCTAGTTCAATTTTTGTAGATTAGCCAGTTTAGAGATGAAAACAACAAGGTTTGACATTGAGAAGTTTAATAGTGTCACAAATTTCAATCTGTGGCAATTCCAAATGATGGTAATTCTAGTTCAGATTGACCTGAAAAAGGTCATTATCGGGAAAAGGCCTGAGAATATAGATCAGATAGAGTGAGAAGAGCTTGACGAAAAGGCACTGTCTGCAATCCAGCTGTGCATCGTGAATAGGGTATTACAAGAGGTATTGATGGAGAAAACCTTATCCTCCTAGTGGAAAAGGTTAGAAACTCTTTATGCGACTAAGTCTTTGGCTAACCATTTAATGTTGAAACAACGTCTATTTACATTTTGCATGAACGAGTATGAGTTTTTTAGAGATCACATTAGTCAATTTATTACTCTTTTGAATGATTTAAAAAATGTTGATGATAAGATTGACGATGAAGATCAGGCTATACTATTACTGTACTCTTTACCCTCTTCATACAAGTCTTTCAGTGAGACCTCATTTATGGCAGAGACAAACTCTTGTTCGAGGTTGCGAAGGGTAATTTGTTGAGTAAAGACAAACTCGACAATGAGTTTGGTTCAGATAGCAAGGTAGATAGGCAAGCTTTCGTTTTGGTAGTATCAAAGAAATGAGACAAAAGGTGTCGCTATTATAAGAAGTTAGGTTACATCAAAGCATATTTGTTATAAACTGCGAAATAAAAGGGCTGCTGAGAAAAACGTGGAAGATGTAGCTGGTGCTAATTTGGCCGATGAAAGCGGTAATGATTTGTTGTTATTGTCAATGAGAAAAAGCTTTGAGCTTATGTCCAAATGGATGGTAGATTCAGGATGTTCTTTCCACATGTGCCTCAATAGAGAATGGTTCTCCACATACAATTCAGTTGAAGGTGGAGTTGTGAGCATGAGAAACGATTCATCCAGTAAGGTAATCAATATTGGTATTGTTAAAATTAGGATGCATGATGGGACATGATAGCGTGGTTTCGTGATAGGTTTTAAATATTTATAATTACTCGTTCTTGAACTAACTATTATCGCGATGTAGGCAAATGTACCTATCGAACAGTAGTATAGTTTTAGCAAGACCGAATTGTAGAACCCAAAGGAACTAAAAGTACTAGTAATAACTGTCTTTTTATTATCTAGCCTAAGAATAATGGGGTTTTGTTTTAATTAACTACTTATCTAAACTAAGAACACACAAAGAATAGAATTAGGGAATTGCTATTGGGAAAATCGATTGAATGAAGATAATACCTAAGGAAAAATCCACCTAGACTTTACTTGTTATTCTGGCTCCGAATCGGACGATTTATTCATTCAACTTGTTTGTAGAGATCCCTAAGTTATGTTATTATCCCTATTCAAGACTAATAATATCTAATCCCTAGATTGAATAACCGAGACTTTTCTCTAATTAACACTCTAGGGTTGCATTAACTCGATCTATGTACCCCCTTATTAGGTTTCACCCTAATCCGACAAAATCTTGTCACCCTATGTCTAGACGCGCAATCAACTCCGCTTAATTATGACAAATGTACTCTTAGACAAGGTCAATTCCTCCTCTGAATAAGAGCATGTCTTGAATCAGTATCCTGGGATATCAAAACAAGAATTAAGAACACATAATTAAGAACAAGTTAAATATTTATCATATGATTCAGAAAATAATAACAAGATTCGTCTTAGGTTTTATTCCCCTTAGGTATTTAGGGTTTTAGTTCATAACTAAATAAGAAAACATCTTAGAAAAATAAAGAATACAAAACATAAAGAAAACCCAAAACTCCTGAAGGGGAATTGAGGAGAGATCTTCAGTCTTGATGATGAATTCGGCTTCTGAGATGAATCAATCGGCTTCCTTGGAGTGATTCCTTACTCCCCCTTCTCCGCCTCCTTTTTCCTCCTCCTCTAGGGTGTATTAATAGGCTTTGGAATGCTTAAAAACCCTCAAAATTGGCCTTTAACGATTTGGACTCAACTTGGGCTCGGTAGAGACACGCCCGTGTTCGATTACTTCAGGCCATGTTCGAGCCTGCGAAATTGACACGGCTGTGTGGTCTGTCCGTGTGAGGAGGTCCAGGTAGTGTTGATTTCATACTTTGGCCCATTTTCTCTGTTTTTGGCTCGTTTCTCATTCCTTTCTCTCTCCTATGCTCTCCTAAGTATAAAACATGAAATTAAAGCATTAGGAGCATCGAATTCACCAATTCTAATGGAAAATCATCCATAAAATGTGTTAAACATGGGGTAAAAATATGTATAAATTACGGTTTATCAGGACAATTAGGACACTCTCAGATGACAAGTATATACCTGATTTAAAAAAGAATCTTAGCTCCTTGAGTATTTTATACTCGAAAGGTTACAGAATCAACATAAAGTCAAGCGACATTATGCTGTCCCGTGGGGCTCTACAGTGATCGATGAAATCGGACGTCCCTCGTCCGTTACAGAGTCGAAGTCAACTCATTTGGAGAAGAGGCAACTTCATCAGAGAAGGGAAAAAGTTATGACCATTTCGTTAAATAGAGGTTTTCTTTGGATGCAAGTTTTAAAAAAAGTTAGGGCATTGTGTTCGTGAAAATCAGACCCGAGTTAGTTTTGATTTGGTAATGTACAAGTCAAAAGTTAGAAGTGTTCCAGCTTCTAAGCACAGATTCGACTTAGTTAATTCCCTGTATAGTTTAAGATAGGCCCATGGTGGGCTTTGGCGAAGATGGCATTGTGGAAATACTAGTTAAGACGGAGATTTGTTGAGTATGACTCATATTTTAGTCAAATTTGATAGATAATCTCCCAATTAAACTCTGTTTATTTGTTTCAGACAAACTCTGGTTAGTCTGGATTATTTTATTATTATTTGACCTACGAATTTAGCTTATAAATAGACTCTTTTACTGTAGCACCCCAAACCCAGTCCAGACGTTATGGCCGGATCCAACATGCCATATCGAAGCGTTCAAAACATTTTATATTGTTGATCCAGAAAAACCTACTTAGTGTTTTAAAAGATAATTTCATTATAGGTTAAAGTGAATGGAAGCTGTGTACCAGGTAGGAAACCAGAAAAAAGGAGGTGAGTCTATCGGACTACTTAAGTAGCAAGCTCCCTTCGGATCCAATCCTAGACATACACACCGCCATTGCCACACCTTAATGTCATGTATATTTCTAGGAAACTGATTTGATTAAGTCATTTTTAGGAAAAGTGATTAATTTTGGAAAATACTTTCATTGCGGAAGCTTTGCTTGTTGTCGTGTTATTTTGAAATCAATTTTTGTTTTTTTTTTGAAAACGCACCCTAAAGCTATCCAATTTCAACAGTTAAAATAAGTAATACCTATCTTAGTAATACATATTAAAAACCATCAAAAATAATTAAGCGGCCTTATTACATTTAAAAACCCAAACTAGTTCACTAGAAGAAAACCAAACTTTCAGAACGGGTGGCCACTCAGAATTCCCTCACAGCTCTAAGCCCACTATGGTTGGGGATTACCTGCGTGGATGGAAATAAAATGGGTGAGTTTGGGGAAACTCAGTGTGTAAGGAAAACCCATTCAAAGCCCAAGTCAGCTCCAGCCCATTGGGCCTAAGCCCATTCAGGTAACAGTGGTACTGGGCCAGAGCCCTTTTCAGATTACAATAAACTGGGCCTTAGCCCATTATTCAGATAACAATATGGCCCATAGGCCCATTTCAAAATACATGCAACATCAATAACATATGCAAGCCCATTTGGGGAGACTACTCAACCCACCAACCACTACACTCCACCCATACCAGCCATACACTCCATGTGGGGATAGCTCAACCCACCTAGCCCAACACTCCACAGTTGCAGCATTGCTGCTCAGTTAACAGTAAATTGAGGCAAAGCCTCCAGTACGTGGACAAGCCACTTTCAATACTTCCTCCGTCAATATCCCAATCCCATGCATCAGATAATAACAACATGGCATGCAGTAAATAACATCAGTCAAACATGCATTTAGGTCAATTTAACCTTAGGGGTATTTCGGTAATTTATCTACTAGGGGTAAAACTGTAAATTTTCCCCTTTTAAAGGTATTTCAGTAATTTATCTATTTTAGGGTCTTTCATGCATATTCCTACCTTTCACGTACTAACAGAATCACGTACCGAGGGTTCTTACCGAATTGGGCCCGTTGGCCCATCATTCAAATTTTGGCCCATTAAGCCCAAAATATCGAGGGCACAGAAATCATGCACTTTGCAGTCCAAACATTGCAGCTTACCAAAAACATTAATTGATTTACCTCACGAGCATTCGTACACTCGCAAATCTACAAAATACCGATTTTTGGCATTTCGGCTTTTCGACTTTTGCCGATCTAGACTAAGAAAGAGGGTGTTAGTTACACACCTGTTTGCGACGATATGCTGATGAGATCCACACACGAACTGCCTACAATTGGATTACTAACACATTAATCTAACTATTCAAATACGAACTACGTATTAACCCCTTACAATATTCGGCCAACCACACCTACAGATCATAGTAAGCTTATAAGAAATCAATAAGCAACTCATTAACAAATTTTTGTCAATGTTTACCACATAATCATAATTTCACTGCAAGCTGTCTTCCTGAGCAACAGTCACTAAATCATTTATAACTGGAGCTACGAAACTCCAAATCAAGTGCCGTTAATTTTCCCTAAAAATATACTCATATATATTCTATCCATAAAATTTTCAGAATTTTTGGTTTGGCCAATCAATACCAGATTTTTCTTAAAGTTTCCCATGTTTCACTGTTTGACTAATCTGACCACTCTTCATTACGAATCAAATTTCTCATTGTACAGAATTCAAAATATGTTCTCGTTTATTTCATTTGAAACTAGACTCATTAAGCTTTAATTACATAATTTATTCAGCTTCTAACTCATCTCTCACAATTTATGGTGATTTTCCAAAGTCACATTACTGCTGCTGTCCCAAACAGATTTATTACCAAATCACTCTTTCACACATAACTTGCATGCATGTAATTTAAACATGTATATCACCAATCAATCATCACATATCTATGATTTTACTTAAGTATAATCTCCATTTCATCATTTTAAAGCACAACATGTTAGCCGATTTTTCCCTTTAACATCTAAGGCACATGCATGCTCATTTGTTTGGCTCAACTTCACCTATCTTCCATTTTTCATCAAAAGAACATGAAACAACAACCATTTTCCTTCATTTTAATTCATGACTAAATGCTCACAACACAACTAAAAACCAAAATATGCTTCAAGAGTTAAGGTAGAATCAAGAAGAACTCATGAACCTCAAAATAAAAGCAAACTACCATGAACTTACCTTCAATTTTCTTCCCCAAGTGACCGAACATTAAAGAGCTTTCTCCTCTCCTTTCTCTTCTCTAACTTTAGGCTATGATGAACAAAGATGGACAAAACTTTGTTCTTTTCACCCCTTTTTTTTAATAAAATTTCATATTTCATCCATTTAATTCTTTAATACAAAAGACATGAAATTCCCATCATGGAACATTTACCTAACCCATTATCATGGAACATATACCTAACTCATTATCATGAAACATTTATCTAACCCATTATCATGGAACATTTACCTAACCCATTATCAATTTGCATTAATTTGTACCATAAATTATGGATATCAAGTGCACATTTTGTCTACAACAACATGATGGCTGGCCACTTCATGTAAAATGGGAGGTTTGTCATACAAATCCTCCTATTTTGCACTCCTATTTATTTGGCCACTTCAATTTAGCCTATAGCATTTTCAAACATTTTCACATAGGTCCTATTTCATAATTTCACCCCCTTTTTCTTATGGAACAAAAAAAATTAACTAAAATTGTCGGGTTCTATCTTAAGCTTGGGCCTTCTAGAGGCCCACTAACATAATTAAACCTATGCCAACATTCACAGAATTTCTGAAAATTGGGGCATTACATTTACAACCTTAAGAAAACACTCATTAAAAGATTAGAACTCATAACACATCTGGAGAATTTTGTGTTTACATTTTGAGGGTTCTTTGTTTTGGGGTTTCAAGATTGTAACACCCTTAACCCGTATCCATCATCAAAACAGGGTTACGAAGCATTACCTATAATACCACTAACCCGTATCTGTCACCAGAATAGGGTTTCAGAGTATTACCAAAGTTTATAGATTAATTTCAAATAAATCATGCAAAAGTACTATTCATATTCAGAAATAATCATATTGTCCCTTAATTGGACTACTGAAGCCCAATATGAACAGTAAAATCAAATCGGGACTAATTCGGAAGTTCTAAGAACTTTTCGTGAAATTAAAAAATTTTTCTTATGAACAGTGCCCACACGCCCGTGTGGTTTAGGGACATGCCCATGTAATCATATCGTGTGGCTACACAGGCCCATGTTCCTAACCCGTGTATTCAATTTTGAGTATTCTCATTTTTAAGGTGCAGAGGACACACAGCCAAAACACATGCCTATATGCTGGGCCGTGTGTCACACACGGTCAAGACACGCCCATGTGTCTACTTGTGTGGACGAAAATAGGCAATTTTGAGGCCACTTTTCTCACCCTTATTACATCCAACCTGTACAAAACACTTTCATATACCCATACACACTAATCCAACAACCAATTCAAGTCAATTATCAAGTTTTATACCTATCATTACACTACTCTCTTGCATAAACTTATCATTTAATTCCACTAATTGACTAATAATAGATTCTATTAAACACATGCATATAGATGTATATATATATAATAGTCATTCATAACCCTATTACAAGTTTACTTTCATTTCATTTCATCCTATACATGCCATATAAACCTTAAGATGTAAAACAAGAGATACAAGAATAATTCAGGATAGTATGACTTGATGTGTTGATCCGATCCTCTGAACTCTTGTCAATCTACACAGAACATTAAACGCATAAGAGTAAGCTTAAGAAAGCTTAGTAAGCTCAAAGGATTAAAACATAAATCATACTGAATTATAATAACAATCCAAGTAATAAGTTTTTCACTAATGTTTCCTGTTATACACAATTTCAAATGGTGAATTCACTTGATTGAGCTAAACACCAATATCTAATTAAATCCTAACATTTAAATTCACATAACACTTATCAATATTTGTCAAATTAGGGAACGTCTTATGGAATTGAGTGCATTGTTAGCTTGATGCCTGATTCACTTTTGTCTTGCACACATTTTACCATGGCCTAACCATGATTGCACACTTTGTCACATTTTCCATAGCTTAACTATGGTCTTACGCTTGCACAAACATATAACTGTCGTGATTCAATCATGGTCTTACGTTCACTTTTACTGTGCCATAACCCAGTTATGCTCTTTCACACTATGCCATAGTTTTGCTCTGGTCTTTCACTTCACACTTTTCCATGGTTTAACCATGGTCTTAACCGTCAATTCATCACTGATCACTGAATAAACATGCTCAATCCTGTGTTCCCCTTAATTGAACTTTCAATTCAATTTTCACATCATGTATTTATCATAATTCAATAATAAAAATATTAATTGTAAATATTGTATCAATTCTAAATTAACAATTGAACATAAAAATTCATCCATATGAACTTACCTCGCCAATTTGTAGAAGTTGTAGGAAATCATAAACTAATTGGAAATTTTCTCTTTTCCACGTTTGTCTTCGAATTCTCGATCTATAATGCAAAATTTTCCATTCATTAGCATCTAATTCAGTCCTAATTCACTTCACAATTTATGCCTTTCAATTTTCAAAATTACACTTTTACCACAAATTTTATAATTTTTACAATTTAGTCCATGCTCAATTAACCCATCAATTGAGCTTATTTTTCTCAACCAAGACTTTATTCCATTATTATAAACTACTACATAACCTTTGGTATTCAAAATTTTAGTACAAAACCCTAATTCTTAACTTTTTCACAATTAAGTCCTAAAAATCAATTTTCACTAAAATCATTTAATAAATTCATCATTTAATGAATTAAAAGCTTCAAATCCATGATAACTCCTCTTAAAGATATAGCACTTATCCATGGAAACTTTCAATTTCACCCATAGAATCAAAAACTAATGAAATCAATAGTTGGACCTAATTGTAAAAGCCACAAAAACATAAAAATTTCAAAGAAAAAGCAAGAATTGAACTCACATGGTGCAAAAATATGAAAAACTAGCTTGTTTCAGACCTCTTATGGCGTTTTGGCTGATGAATTATGAAGAGATATCTAGATTTTTCAATTTAGTCACTTGTTTTATATTTAATTTTAACCAAATTACCATTTTGTCCTTAGTTCACATTGTTTTCTTGTCCATTTCTATACCCATACCGTCCAGCCCAAATTATTTGAGTCTAATTGCCTTTTAAATCCTTCCTGATTAGAAAATTAAGCTATTTAATCACTTTTGCAAGTTTTGCACCTTTTACAATTTAGTCCTTTTTAATTAATTAACTATCAAAACGTTAAAATTTTATGACGAAACTTTAATAACGTTAAAATTTTATGACGAAACTTTAATACTAACTTAATAACACTCCCTTAATATTTCTAAAAATATTTATGGCTCGATTTATGAATTCGAGGTCTTAATACCTCGTTTTCGACACAATTTATCTAATAAATCCTTCTAATTCTCCAACTTCACTAATTCAAAAATTCTTCTAATATCATATTTGTCTCACATATATTATTTTATTAAATATTTGAAATCATTTATCGAATTTAGTGATCTCGAATCACTGCTTCCGACACTACTGAAAATTAGGCTGTTACATTACCGGAGTTTACAGATCAAACAAACAGAAATTTCAAATGATTCATATCATATACTATTCATGTCAAAAACCAATTGAAATCATACATACTATCCATTATACAAGCCCTCGAGGCCTAAAATAAGCGTTAGAAGCAAGTCGAGACTAAATCAGAAACTTAGAGAATTTTTCGGAATACATTAAAAATTTTCAATCCTACAAGGGTCACACGGCCGTATGGCTAGGCCGTGTGACTCACACAGCCAAGAGGCACGCCCGTGTCTTAGGCCGTATGGGGATTTGAAATAAGGACACACGGTCAGGTCCTAGTCCGTGTCCATACCCGTGTAACTCACTGACTTGGTCACACAGCCAAGCCACACACCCGTGTGGTAGGCCGTGTACCCTTCGAAGTAACCTCACACGCCCGTGTCTCTGCTCGTGTGGATGAAAATAGGTCATTTTACAAGCCATTTTTCTCACCCAATTTGGCATCAACCTACACCCAAAAACGCACACATACACAAGCTATAATCAAGCATCCAAAATAAGCAAAATCAAGCCTTAAACATGTAGTATTTTCACATATAACTAATATGCCCTTAGGCACCTCAAATGAAAAAATGTAAACATGTATATTCATGTATACAATTTAACCAAATAAGCCAACAATTTGCCAAGCCACTTTGCATCATTTCATGCCACATCACTTACTTACCAAAACATACCATGTAATCTATTTACCTTGACACAACTATTTGGTACCAAAATGCATTCCATAAACTATCATATTTAGACATATATGCCTTACAAACAAGGTACCAATTCATCACATCACAAAACACAAGTACAAAATGTACACTTATTTATCATTTTACCTTTTTATCATGTAACCATATTAAACATATCATCAACCATGTTAAGGCCACATATATACATAACAAATCACAAGCCAACTCAAATGGCTATAAACATAACAAATCATATAGGCTATCATTAGCCAAAACAACCTATACATGCCATTATAACCAAAATGTAACCAACTAAAAGTACCAAAAGAGTTGATGGATAGTGTGATATAGCTCCGATAAGCTTCCAACCCAAACGAGCTTCCAAATCACTATAAAACACGAAAAATAACACAGAGTAAGCATTTAAGCTTAGTAAGTTCGTATAACATAGAATTTAACTTACTATTAATCACAATTTAGGTAAGTACACATAGCATATCCAAACTCAATTTGGCCAAAAGCCTAAACACATATTCACCAACATGTTAGCCATATAAAGCACATATAATATCCAATACACATGGATGAACTCAACCATTATTCAAATTTCATATACATGTATACATTTCATATATCAATATATCATATAACATCATTTCCATGTATTTCATCTAAATACCTGTATTAGTTCGTATCAAACTCATATAATCTCGTAATAGAACTGTGCCCGTTAAACCATTTAGAATATCATTGGATACTCGGGTAGCACACACAACGTGTACTGAATTGTAATCCATGAATTCTTGTACATGTATGCTCATACGAGCTCTGAATTTGTATGCTCTTACGAGTTGTAAAAGGTAAGCTCATACAACCTGAATATCGGTAAACTCATGCGAGCTAAATATCGGTAAACTTTCTCAAGCTGAGAATTGGTAACCCTAATAACATGCCATTTTTATCCTACGGATTCCTAAGGTTCAAACAAGACTCGGTAATTTTCGTACTTCGTCGGATATGCAATCGGTATTCATATATGACAGTAATGCAAATCACATACATATAATTCAATTAAAGCATATAATTTTACAATTCAATGGTAAAACCTACTAGTTTAACAGTTTAACAAATTAGTCCCCGGGCTAGCTAGATTAAGCTATAACGATCCCGGAAACATAGAAATCATTAAAAACGAGGAAAAAATCATACCTAAATGGACAATGGAAGCTTGGCCGAAAGTTAAGCACAACAATGGATTCTTTCTCTCTTTGATATTCTGTTGAAGAACAAAAGAAAAATGAAAGCTTTTTAATTTTGTTTTAACTTATTATATCATTATTAACCAAATTACAAAATTCACCTTTATAAACATTATTTATTTCACTAAATGTCAAGCCATTATATTCCACTATCACTATAATGGTCTAATTACCATATAAGGATCTTCACTTTAAAGTTATATAGCTAATTAATACCATTAGCTACTAGAACTCAACTTTTGCACTTTATGCAATTTAGTCTTTTTTTTATCAAATTGAGCAAGCAAACGGTAAAATTTCTTAACAAAATTTTTATACAGTAACACTATCATGTTGTATACCATAAAATAATAATAAAACAAAATTTTCAATCTCGAATTTGTGGTCCCAAAACTATTGTTCTGATTTTACTAAAAACGGGCTGTTACAGAGGTTTAGCTTTTATCTCCATCTTTTGTACTCTTCCTTCTTTTGCCATTATAGTAAAATTATCTTTGCCTGTGATTTTTTATCCTCTTTGGAGGGGTTTTTCCATGTTAAATTTGTGTGTTCAATTTATTAATTTCTTCTGCTGCTTTTTATTTGTTTGTTGCTTAATCAAGTTGATCCCCAACAATACATTTAGCTAGCACATGACACTCTAGGTTACAACAAAGTGTACATAATAATCATAAGTCTTCATTGGCATTAACATGATAAACCAAACTCAAAGATCACCAATTTGCACCATTTCACATAGGTCCATCACCATTTCATTTACTTTCATTTAAGTCATTAATCTATGCCAATACCATTTAGTTACATACCTTTTTAACATATTAAATTCGATCATTTCCATTTTCTTTTTCATTTCAAAGTTCAATTTTAACGTTTTTTCCAATGAAATTCCAGTAAAATAGAATCGAACACGCGGGTGAAGTACACCACACCAAGGCACCAAAGTGTAAAACCCATAGGCATTAATGTTTAAACATATTCAAATACATCTCTCCACCATACCAAGGTCTCCATAGAGACAACGAATGCTCGATAATCCATAAAAAATACTAGATCTTAAAATAACCTGTCATAATCTTCATATCATCAACTATCCTATACACAAGAGCGCATATGATGTCAAAGATGTAACAGCCCGGTTTTAGCTAAATCAGAATAGTGGTTTTGAGACCAAAAATCTGAAGTTATAAAATTATTTTAATATTATTTTTGGTGTTTAAAGCATGTGAATATATATGTGTGAAAGTTTCATGAGCTAATTTTATCATTTAAATGATTAATTTGAGAAAAAAGACATAATCGCGTAAAATGCAAAAGTTGCATTCTATATGTTAAATGTGCTTAATTACCATGGCTTATTAAATGGGAGGTCCTTATGATGAAACTAGACCATAGATAGTGTTAATTCACATTAATGGACATCCATTAATTGATTTTATATGTTTATAACCAAGGGTAATATAGTAAATTGGTAATTAAGTTAATATTAATTAAAAGAAACAAAATGGTAGCCATTTACTCATCTTTTTCAACCGAATTTGAGAAAGAAAAAAATCCATTTTAGGGCTTTGATATTAAGCTAGCTTGTTCCTTGATTAAGGTATGTTCTTTGCTCGATTTTTTATGATTTCTATGTTTTTGTGATCGTTACTTCGTGTTCTAGCTAGCCCGTGCCCTAATTTTTGAGTTTGTTGATGATTTTATAAAGTTCCATTGATGAATGTTTGGCCTCTTGAATGTTTGATGATAGAAAATGAGTATTTGTTGATAGGTTATCATGTTTTGTAAAGTGATTTTTAGTGAAATTGTATAAAAGGGATTAATTTGTGAAAAGATGAAAATGTGTGGTTAAATGTGTGAACTATTGATAAATATGGGCTGATATGAGGATTAGGAAAATTCGGCTAGCATGTATTTGAAAGAAATTGTGAAATTTTGTATATTTTTGAAATAGGGATTAAATTGTAAGAAATGTGAAAGTTTAGGGCCAAAGTGTAAAGTGGCTTAAATATGTGTTTGTGGATGAAATTTATTGAGTTGGTGATTAAATAGGTTAATTTTGAATACATATAGATCAAAAAAGAAAGAAAGAATTCAGATTTAGATCAGGAAAAATTGAAAGTTATCAAGTAATCGATCCAATTCGTCAATATCGAGTACGAGGTAAGTTCGTATGTGGTAATTTCATTATTTATGCATGTTAAATGCTTGATATATCATAAATTGTGTTTACGTGATTACAGATAGTTTTGAATAGGGAAAACGACTCTATGAACGAAATTGATGATAGAAACGAGAGGTGTAAAAGCTCTGTTAAACCTTAGGAATAGTTAAGATGCTAATACCATTTCACTAGGCTATGGTGTTGGCTTCAGGCCATGATACCGGCACTTCGGGTTGCAAGTAATACCTTAATTTGGCTACTGGCCATGGTATAGGTATTCAGAGAGGAGTTACCTTGATTTGGTTACGAGCCATGATATAACTACTCCGGAATAAGTTACCTTGATTTGGCTACGGCTATGGTATATGTACTTATCGATTGAGATCTTGAGTATCCGATTTCATTTTCCAATAGTTCAACGGGTAATGAATGATGTATTTGAGAAAGAGGTTAGTACGAGGTGGTATAGGTACGTACGGAATCGAACTTATTCGAATATTATCTTGAGAAAGTTCAATGAGATTATAATGGATCATGTTTTGAGACATGTGAATGGTTTGTAGTTAATGTGTTTTTGATTTGGTAATGTGAAAATGGTTGAATGACATTTATTTGATAAATTGATTTAATCACTTACAAGCTTACAAAGCTATAAAGCTTACTGTGTGTTAGTTGTCTATGTTTTTTAGATTATCGAAGCTAGCTTGGACTCGAGGATCGTCGGGAAGCGTCATCACACTATCGATCATTTTGCTAGCACTTTTGAAGCTTTGCGTATATGGTATATGGCATGTATAGGCTAGTGTCATCTTGGTATGTTTTGAGTTATAGTATTAGCCATGAGATTTGGCTTGTAAATGTTGGTATGTATGGCCATTTAAGTTGGCTTAAATTATGTGTTTGGCAAGTGATATATATGTGATGTATATAATGCCTTATGTATTGGTTTGCTTAGTATGTTTATGTGTTGGCTATTTTGGATAGTTTTAAGTTGGTGTATTAATGCTTAAGGAATGGTATATTATGGTATGATTTATAGATGATAATTTGATGAGTAAATGTAATTAGAAGATATGTAAGTTTTGATGATTTTGGCATATTGAATTGGTATGTTTTTGAATATAGAATTGAGTAGTTGAAATAGTTGTGGATAGATGGCATGATATAGGTATAAATTGGAATGTTTTGGCTGCCTATAAGTGTATGGAAATGGTACCAAATTGGTTGCTATGTGTGCATTAGAGAAGGGTGGCAAATTGGCTTTTCAAATGGCCTATTTTTGTCCATACGGGCAGAGACACAGGTGTGTGTATTAGCCATGTACGACACACGGCCATGCTACACGGCTGTGTGTCCCTTGGGGTACCCTTTCAAATTAAGTCAGTATACCCTACAGTTTTGACACAGCCTAGACACACGGGCATGTCTACTGGCCGTGTACGGCACACGAGTTGGTACATAGGCGTGTGGTCGGCCGTGTGACTCAAGTCAGTAACCTCCCCAGTTTTTCCACGGCTATGGCACACGGGTGTGTTCTCGGCCATGTGGTACAAGTCAGTATGTATAACCTGTTTTTACACGGTCTGTGACACGGACGTGTCTGGTGGCCGTGTGCCTGTTCACACGGGCATGTGACCCTTAAATGTTGGAAAATTTTCTAAGTTTCCTAAAGTTTACTAATGTTATCAGTTTAGTCCTGAACCACTTCTAAGCATGTTTTAAGGTCTCGTAGGATCTTATAAGGGACACTGTGATTGATATGAATCAAATTTTTTTAATTGCATAAATGTATGTGAATGAGGTGTGTTATCTGGTAATGCCTCGTAACCCTATTTCGATGTCGGATATGGGTTAGAGGTGTTACAAAAGATATAATACTTGCAATGTAAAGAATACATCAAAATCTTCATTCATCACTGAATTAAATTATAATGTGTCTATTTATACTACTTAGCTAGCTTCCTATGTACATTATAAGGTTATCTATGCATATTAATACACTTGATGAAAAGTGAAAACCCCGATTGAATGAAAGGAATATCCGATGGATCCGTAAAAAGGAATTGACGGTAAAAGGATCTAGCCCGGATGGGTAATCCGATTAGGGTCTGAATTTAGCCTGGACTGGTAATTCAGATCCGAGCTCATGAGAGTAATTGTCGTTACAGGGGATTTAGCCTGGATTGGTAATCCCGACATTTACTCTATAAGTTTATACTACGGGGGATTTAGCCTGGACTGGTAATCCCGCCGTAAGATGCGAGGTTTACGGGAGTGTGTACTTGAAATTATCACTTGTACGATTTGACAGTACATGAGATATCCATCGAAATTTCTGAGAAAATTCAACAGGAATAATATGAGAAATGAATAAAAAGGGTTTTTGCCATGACAAACTTATTTATGTTATAAGATACTATTATGATGGATATGATTTTCACATTTGGACGAGTGGTGGTGCTAAGAGATAGAACAGGTAAGTACTCGAAATCCACGAACATGTGTTGGACATGGAAAGTGAAATGGACTTGTGGCGTGAATGCAAATAAATGAGTGATACACATGAGAATAATTTTTATGGCAATCTTGTGATGATTATCATTTTGTTGCTCTAAAACTGTTTGGACAATAGCAATAGTCCGACTTTGAAAATCCACTAAAAATTGTGGAAGTTGAGTTAAAGGTTGAATAAGATATTAAATTAAAGCTTATTGAGCCTAGTTTCATATAAAGAAAACTTTTTAAGAAAAGGAATTTCATATTATGAGATATTTGAATTTTTGTGAGACAGAGATAGAATGAGTTTGAAATCCCCTATTCAGACTTGGAAAAATCACTAGAAATTTTATAAAAATAATTATGGGTTATTTCATATGAATGAGTCCTTAATGAGTCTATTTTCAATAGGAATAGACAGGAATATTATCTGAATCCTGTACTAAGAGATAAATAAATATTAGTGAAGAAAGGTTGAAGTTGTCAAATAGCGAAATAGGGGAGAATTTAAAGAATAATTTGTACTTATTGGCTAGACCAAAAATTATGAAAAATTTTATGGTAAGAAGATATATGAGTCTAGTTTCAGGAAAAATTAGCATATCATAATTTGGAGTTCCGTAGCTCCAGATACAAATAATTTAGTGACTGTGACTCGAGAAAATAGCTTAACTGGACTTTGAATAAATAGAGAGAAATTGAAAAATAGCATGTTAATACATTGCTTATTATTTTCATACAAGCTTACTAAGCATGAAGCTTACTCCCTCCTTTCCATTTCCTCAGTGTTCACAGGTCGGCTCAGGGTTGGAGATCGTCAGAGGTAGCACACACTATCGAGCCAATACCTTTGGAGTATTGATACATAAGTTAGAAATATCAAGTGAGTGGCATGTATAGGGACCTAGTTTTATAACATGTGTTATTATAATTTGGCCAAATGTATTGGCCTATATTGAGCTATTGAGTATGACTTGTAAATCTAGTTTTTCATGTTGTGTCTAATAATTGTGATGTGAATATGCTTGTTTGTCATGCATGGTTGGTAATATATCATTTGTGTTGAATGGATGTTTTATGACCAATTGAGGTGGTCATAACCATGAATTAAATGTGTAATGTGGAAATAAAATGATAATGCCTTGAACATGGGCGTTTGATGGATAATTTGGTAACCATGGTACAATGGTATAAAGTGAGAAATAATAATAATGTTAAATTGAATATGGAATTGGTATAGAATGTCTTAGTCAAGCATATTGTTTTATGCATGTGAAATGTGGACACTATATAAAGATATGACTTGGCTAGAAGGTGTATGCTTTATGATAAATTGGAATTAAATAGACATGAAGATAACTACGGTATAAAGGTATAAGTGGTAAGGTATTTGATAAAGCCAAATGAATAAGATATGGTGTGTCTAGACTTGGTTTAATGTGAGAATGTGTAACACGTGTATGTTGATAAGTAAATGAAATGTCTACATCATAATTGAGGATGGTGGATGCTTTTGGATCCATGTTTTTGTGTGTGCGTGTAAAGGGTGATAAAAAGGCTTGGAAAATAGCCTATGTGCTGGCCACACGGGCAGAAACACGGCTATATGTCTCAGACGTGTGGAAGACACGGTCTAGCACACGGGCGTGTGACTTGGCCAAGTGACCCTTATTTGTTTGCTGACGTCATAAACATAGAGTTACACGGGCTGAGGACACCGGCGTGTCCAAATCCACACGGGCGTGTGAGACCACACGGCCTACCCATACGAGAGTGTGACTCTCCAAAACATGAAAAATTTTCTAAGTGATGTAAAACTTTCAAAGGTTCTCGGTTTAGTCTCGAACCCCTTCTAAAGTATGATTTGAGTTTCATAGACCCAAATAAGGGACAATGTACATGTAGTTGAATATTTTGAAATATGAATGAAATTTTATGACTAGGTTTGCATGATTGATTGCATTAAAGTCCGGTAATGCCTCGTATCCTATCCTGACGTCAGACACGGGTAGGGGGTGTTACAGTAGACACTTTATAAGGTCCTCATAGGTCAATGTGAAAAGTACATTGTTAAAACAAACTCGGATTCAAACAAGATGACTCAAAGACATATAAACCTCCATGTTTCCTACCAATCCCCATCACCTTTCCAGTGGAGAGATCCTAAAAAAGATAGAAATCAAGATAGAAAATGATGGCACAATGTAACTCATTGGTTAATTTTGAAACAAGAAACAAATTATGAGGAAAATTTGGCACATATAAAACATTATGTAAAGTGTGATTAGAATCAAGAGAAAAAGAGCCAATATGTGTTATTGGGAGAGTTTTACCATCGGGAAGATGAACACACCGTGAAGTGGAAGCACAAGAAATAGGGTTATTCAATTTTGAATATAAGATAACATATGATCTGTCGCACAAGTGTCCAAAATCCAAGTGAGGGAACCTGAAACAAGTAAACATCGAGAAACTATACCTGCAAGATCAGTAGCAGGCTTAGTCGTTGGTCCTTTATTCAATATACCTAAAATTTGATTATATTACTCAGTGGTGAAAACAGGAGCTGGCATGAGAGAATTCAACGATCTTGAATCAGGAGGGGAGCTATCGGGGGTATCAGAATTAACCATCATTGCTACTTGTACATTTTTACGCCTTGTAAATTTGAAATAAGGAGGAAAGCCAATGAGGCGATAACACTGTTCACGCTTGTGACCTTTAAGCTTACAGTAATCACATGTCCCATTGAAATAACCACAATAAGCAATAGAAGCACAAGAAGAATTTGAAAACATATCAGTAGAATCAGAAATGGGCGAGACGCTAGACAAATAGCTCTGCTATGATTCTTCTTGAACAATCATAGAAAACGTCTGATTAATAGATGGAAGCGATTGCATAAGGAGAATCTGATTGCGAATTCTAGAATATGTCTCATTGAGTCCCATCAAGAATTGAAACAAGTGATATTGAAGAACATGTTTTAAATTTTGTTGTGAATTTACACAATTGCAAGAAGAAATTAGAACTAACGCAGCATACTCGTCCCACAAAAGCTTGAGTGGCGTTAAGTATGCAGAATCAGAAGAATCTCCTTGAGTAAGCATAGCGATATCACAATAGAGGAAAAAAATCTGTGAACTATTAATCTTACTAAAACGTTCTTTCAATCTTGCCAAACAAGTGTTGCACTCGAGGCAAAGTCTAATCCTGCCGAAAGCTCAGTGTTGACAATATTGAGAATCCAATAATGAACAATTGTGTTATAGTGATCCCATTGGGAATAAAGAGAAACATCAAAATCATCTCTACCACAATCTCCATCGACAAACCCTAATTGGTTCTTCGCCAACAACACGATTTGCATTGAATGACTCTAAAGGCTATAATTCTTAAGACCAAGTAGCTGGTGAGAAACAAGTAGACTTCCTGGCGTATCAGATGGATACAATTAAAGAGGATGTGTGAAATTGAAGACTGTAGAATCCATGGCTGAGAGACAATAACGCCACTATTGAGAATACAGAAAGAAAGAAAATGAAACAAATTAGAGGAAAGCCCAAAAGCAAAACAGAACAGCCCAATAACAAGGTCCAATAAAAAGCAACCAGGCCCTATATGAATGACCAACCTGCAAGGAAAAAATAAGCGAGATTGAAGAAATCAACCATGGAGACTAAGAGAAAAATCGAAACCTGGGACTAATAGCATGTCAAAGATACAATACTTGCAATGTAAAGAATACATCAAAATCTTCATTCATCATTGAATTAAATTACAATGTGTCTATTTATACTACTTTGCTAGCTACCTAACTATGCAACTAATCCATTACTAATTCTTAATTACTCAACAACTAACTAAACTAATTTCTACATATGACTCTATTGGCATGCCAATTGTATTAAAATATTTATTGTATTAAATTAATTTATTAATAAAATTTATTCAACTCATGAGTATAAAACTTATATGATACTTATCTGTAAAAATAAAATTATATAACTAAATAAATATTCTGGTTAAAATAGTTATTATTAAATAAAAAATACACACAATGTATGATGACATAGTAAGAGATAGAGGTGTGCATGGTCGGGCCGGGTTGGGTTCGGACCGGGCCCAACTAAAAATTTAAGCCCGTTTGCTAGGCCCAGCCCAAAAAAATGGGCCTAAAATTTTGCCCAAGCCCGGCCAGAATAAAAATGTTAAAACCCGAGCCCGACCCGACCCGCCCATATTAATTTTTATATTATTTTTATATAATTTTAAAATATATATAAACCATCAAAAATACTAGAAATATCAAAATAAATATTTCTCAACAAATTGAAAATAAATTTTAAAAAATATGTATACTTAAATAACACTAAAATAAATGCAATTTAACAAGCAAATGCTTCTAAAATAATAACAAAATTAGCAAATGTCTTTAAAATAATAAAAAAATTAACAATAAAATAAGTTTTATATAATACCCAAACAATAACAACAAAATAATAGCAACCTAATAGTAAAATAGTAGCAAAATAGGGAGAAAATAATAAGAAAATAATATTAAAAAATCAATTTTTTTTCATTTAGTGAATTCAAGCCGGGCCCGAGCCAAAAATGTCTTACCCAAGGCCCGGCCCGTTTTTTAAACAGGTTTTATTTTTTTCTCTAAACTCATTTTTTGAGCTTATATTTTTGCCTAAACCCTCTTACATTTCAAGTGGACCTTCAAGCCGGGTTAGGTGGCCCGGCCATGCACACCTCTAGTAAGAGATTAGCAATGTGGGAAAAGGGCTAACAATATATTTGATCCACTTGAAAAGAAGAAAATGTTTCATCCCAAAAATTTCGAAAAAAGTGGAGGAATTAATTAAAAGAAAATGGAGTTGAAGTAGTAAAAAGTATTGATTATTAGTGAAAATTTGCCCGCCCAAAATATATCTAAAACGGTGCTCCACCACCTCCGCATTAAATGAAGGTTACGCTTTTCGGTAGTATTGTTCGTTACTTGCCTAAGCCCCTCTCTCTCTCCCCTTTACCCTTTCCCTTTTATTGATTTCTTCCTATCATTTCTTTCCCCCTCTTCCCTCTCTACACGCCTAAGATACCTGAAGATGGAATCTTTTTAATTAGTTTTCTTTTTTACCGTCAGCAAGTGTTTGGAGAAATGCCAGAATCATGGCCACCTTCACCTCCTCCACCTATACTTCTGTCTCGCCTCATTCGTTTTTAACGCACTTCCGTGCTCGGGTTTTCCCATCCTGTTTCTGCGGGATTAACCCAGGGAACAAAGGGAATTCGGTGTCTCTGAAGCTGAATCTTGTTCGCGGGTTGGTGTTTGGGGAAGATAAGAAAAGGGTTTCTTGGTGGTCTTGTTGTTGCAAGAAAGGGTGGGACAACGACGGGGATTTAGCATTGGAGGCAGATATATTGGAGTTCATGAAAAATAGTGACAAACCTGAGGCTTTTCCAAGCAAGAAAGAGCTGGCTGATGCTGGGAGGATGGATCTGGTTGAGGGGATTAAGAGACAAGGAGGGTGGCTTGCTATGGGCTGGGACTTGGATGATGATGATGAAGAACATGGATTTCAAGAAAAAGGGTTCCCAGAAGCTGGTGTTAAGGATTGGGACCTTTTGGAGAAGGAGAAGAAATGGGATAACCAGACTTTTCAAGAAAGGGCTCAAAGTAAAGTTGAAATTAGTGGGACTTCTTATTTGGCTGTTAATTCTTCTAGCTCAACCTCCTCGTCTGGTAGATCACTGTGAGATCTTTAATTCTTGGGATTTTATTTGCTTAGTCTATTTTTATTTTCTTGTGTGGAAAAGTTAGTTATTGCACTTGTTATTCGAATGCCTTGTTGAAATTTATTCTTTGTAGTTTACCATTCCCGTGTTTAGAACGAATTGTTACAAATGTTTAATCTTTCATTGCTGTGTAAAAGGTAATTTGCTTGGACTTGTTATTGCTTGTGAGATATTATTTGAAATTGACTGCGTTATGATGTTAAAAGAATCAATCTTGTGCTTATATTTTTGTGATGTTTGGGATATATAAACACAATTGCTAAGATAAATGTGTTGCCTTGAATGAGCTTATACTTTTTCCTGCAAACCAATTATCTCCTTTTAAAATTAGAGGAATGGGGAGAATGCTGGAGTCTTGGGAGTTCTGTGTCCTTGGTAGGTTTTTGACAAAAGTTTTGGTTTGTTCAGAGAAGTAGCAGCTAAGGATGATTGTGGCGTTGAGGGTATTCTGAGTCGCTTAGAGAGAGAAAGGAATATGAATTTTGGGATTGGTTTCAGAGACAAAGGTGACAATACTTGTCCCCAAACTAACTGTACTGAAGAAGAGTCTCTTGTCCAAGCCTCAACAGATGTGGTACGTTGCGTTTATTAGTTTTGAAATCTTTCTAACATCCCTGTATAATTTTTTGAAATCTTTCTTACATCCCTGCATAATTTTTCAGCTTATTTTGGTTTCATATTTTACTTTATATGAATAAAGGATTTTTTTTAAAACTTTTTTAGGATAATTATGTCCCCCCAACTGTTATCTTTGTCCCACCCATTCTAACCTTGATTCTTTTTGTTTTCATTTTATCGTCAGCCTCTTGGTGTGGAATTTATCATAATTGTAACTTTTTTGTATTTGTTATGTTGTAAAAGACAGTTGGTCGTCCTCATAGAAGAAAACTTATGTCATTCAGTGGCAGTTCTGGCCAAGTCAATGATACCACGGCCAAGTTTATTCAGGACCAGCCTCTATCTGGCATTGATGGTTTAAGAAATCCAACATGGAGAGAGTGGAGCCTTCAAAGAGCAGGAATCGCTGGCAAGGAATTTGAAGGTAGTCCATCCATTTTTTTCTGTTGTTTCATGTCTTAAATTTTGATATGATATGCATCTATTTGCACTAGTTCAACTGCTGAAATTATCGAATGGAATGAAATGGTAAACAGATATTTCAGGATATGGGACACTTGAAATAAGAAATAAATCCAATGAACTAGACAGAAGAAAAGAGTCACGTGCTTCTGGAAAAGATATTAATCACAATGAAATACGAGATTGTCTTGAGCACTTGAAGTTGGAGCTTTCATCTGTACTGCAGTCATTGAGGTCTAATGTTGATGGGGTTCTATCACGGGAGGTGAGCAAATGATCTCTGTCTCTGTCTCTTTAAAAGGAAGCCGAATCTGAAGTACTTTTATGGCCTTCCCTCTGCTTCAGAATTAGTAATTGAAAGACAGGATTAGCTCTCTTTGCAATTCAGATTTTTTTTTTAAACTCAAGATGGTTTCTTTACAAGTAAAACATGACCTGCTTTCATATTTATTACTTTAAAAATACAAAGAGAAAGAATTGGAAAACAAAACCGAAAAACCAGAGGACAGAAGGAGAGTGTTGGAGTTAGAGGCTGGTGGAGGCAGGTAGTTCTATTCCAGGTTTATGTTCTGAAGGAAGAAAGAGTGACCAAGTGATATTTATGACTGTGCAAGGAATGGCACTTTTATGTTCTTAATCCCTTTCTGGGGGATCAGTACAGTAATCATGACTTTTAGTTATGAGATTTTTTTTGTCATCTTCCCGTTTAAATCTGTTTGTTTATGGCATAATTTAACCTAGAGGAGTGCTTAGGAAAAGATAGAATTGAAGCTTTATTTTTTCAACATGTGCTGTCCCCACTCCCCATACATTCATTTTGAGTTATCGATTGACTTTTAACCCTGATATCATAATGCCTAGGGTGATGAAAGTTCCATTGACAATTTCCATAAGCTTTCTGATGCTTCGGAGTTCCAGGAAAATGAGATATCAAATGCCCAGGACAAATTGCGATCACTACGGGCAAGGTTGGCAGTTTTAGAAGGGAAGATGACACTGGCAATAATGTATGCAGTAGCCTACTCTTATTAGTTTAAGAAGATACCTACTTTACTTTACTTCAAAAGAATCACATTTCTACTTTCCTTTCACCCTTTGACAGAGATGCACAAAAGACTGTGGAAGAGAAACAGAAAAGGATTGATGATGCTCGTAGAGCTTTACAACTTCTTCGGACTGCTTGCATAGTATGGCCTAATTCGGGATCAGAGGTGCTGTTAGCAGGATCGTTTGATGGGTGGGCTACCAAGGTTTGCTCCCACCTCAGTCCAACTGTAGAGAATTCATAATGACACTTTTCGTGATCAATGCATTCATTAATTGAAGTGCAAGTCTCGAGTCTTGTTGATAGAGCAGTTACATAAACAACCTGTTTTTGCTTTTGTGCATGTCTTTTGATATTATAGGCTTGTTCTATCCATAATTATGCTGATAGACTTTGGTTGTTACATGTCTAGACTTAGAATTCCTTTAACTTTGGAATGCTTCAAATACATGCATCATGTCATGGTTCCGAAAGGGAGCCGTAAATCCCACATTAGTTATGTACTACAGTTCAAATGTGATATTAAGTGTTCGATGGGCATAACTGCGAGGCTCCCTGTATAAATACAACTGTGAATGCCTATGGATTGGAGCGAACATCCTAGAGTTTGATTGGGCATATCTTTCATTTGTGATGAAGAAAACTGTGGGACCCTATGGCTGAGGCAGACAATATTTTACATCATGGTGAAGACTGTAACTTATTATACTCGCAATGGCCCTTGCCTTTTTTTTTTTTTTTTGTTGAATACAAATGACCCTTTCTTTTGGTAAAGCAAAATGGGCCCCATTTTCTGTACTTTGTGTGCACCCTATATGCTCTCATACATGAGGAGCTTCGTTACTTCTTTATGATAATCCTTTTGTTATTCTGCATTTAAGCCTGCTCATGTGACAATTAGTGATTTAACTAGCTTGTAACTCACTGTTTGGTAGCTTATGAATTGCAATAATATCTTGCAGAGAAAGATGGAGAAGTCAAGTACGGGTGTTTTTTCTTTACAGTTGAAGTTGTATCCAGGAAAATACGAGGTGTGTATTTTCGTTAACTTTGTTACAACTCAGAATCGTTAATGTTTACTTGTATGATGAATAATAGCTCAGCACCATTACCTTGTGTAGATTAAATTCATTGTTGATGGTGAATGGAAGCTTGATCCCTTGCGCCCCATTGTTAACAACAACGGATTTGAGAATAATCTACTTATCATCGCATAAGGAGGCCAGACTTCTATAGGCATGCAGATTCATCACAAAAATGGTAGGACATAGGAGTAAATGCGGCTGATTTTTGGTTGGTTTTGGTTTTCATTTTTCCTTCTTGTAAACAAGTAGAATAGACCTGGTAGGAGTTGATACTTCCTAATGATTCTTTAAAAGGGGCATCATATCATATAACACCCATGTAACACAACCGTATCGGATGACTCTCCCATATGGTTTTTTCCCTTGGATGTTCCGTTTTCTACCTTGTTGATAATGTAAACATCTATGCGAATAACGAGATGATGTTTTTTTCTGTAGTTCTTGTGGGTTGTGATACTTTGGAAGTTATCCTTAATTCAATCTATGGTGGAGAGCCTCACATAGTTGATTTTATATAATAAATGGAAGTGATCGTTATTAAAAATAAAAAAATATGCCTTTTTTTTAAATAAAAAAGACCACTGTATAATATTAAAAGGATGAAAAAAAATTATATTTATATAATATTTGAAATATCAACATGTTGCAAATTTATACTTCCTTTTCATTCTTCATTATTTTGATATCTCGAAAAATGATGCAATCATGTAAATAAATGTGTTATTTTGTTTTCTAAAATAAATAATCTATATGTTAGTGCTCACTAATATTTTTAGTTACATCTAAAGTAATACAGTCATATCCAAACTAATTTTCAATATATTGTTTTAATTAATATTGTTAATAAAATAATTATAATTATTTTTTTAGTTTAGACATTATATTAGAAATATGTGAAAGTAGAAAATTAAATGTGCAATATGTTTTTTTATTAATATTAATAATAAATAATTATAACTTTTTAAAGCATAAATAATAATACAATGAGTGAAAATGATTAAATTAAAATATAAAAAAAGCTAATACAATAATTTAACCAAAATTTATTAATAAAATATAAATAATTAATTTATTTTATATGAATCATTATTAATAATATAATTATAATTATTGTTATTTTATATTAATAATCTCTTAATCATATTTTTTTGAAAAGGGATGTGAAAATAAAAAAATTGCATGCACGAATATATTACTTTTGTTATTATCATATGATAATTAATAATATATAATATATATATATATAATTATTTTAAGAGGTTTTATTGTTTTTAATTTATCCAATTATATTCTATGAATTAATATTACATTTGTTATTATCATAAAATAATTAGTAATATATTAATAAATTATCATTCTAATTAGTTTAATAATTTATCTAATTTCGTGCTTTTATATATGTACAAGATACAAATGGAGAAACTGTGGGTTTTAAATTTTGAGGTTTGGGGTGTAAAAATATCATGTTGGCTGTTCATCAAATTACTTTATCTGCATCCAAGAACAGCTTTAGGAGTTGATGTGCATTCAAGGAAACATTCAGGCTGATGTGTGAAGCTTTCCACACCCTTGTTTCAACAAAACATTGCAGAGCAGGTATAGCTATTTTGAGAATTTTGTTTATTTCTTAATCATCTTTAATAAAGATATAATTTATTTTGATTATTTCAGTTTTGGACAAACTAACTTTTTAGATCCAACATCATCAATATAATATTGCTTTGTTGGTTGAATCCTATGAGAAGAAAGAGGTTAAAATATAAATGAATTATTTGTGAGAATGTACATTGACGAGTTTTCAAAAGTTTAAAGGTGCTTGAAGCATATTTTGGACCTGCTGTTAGGTGTCGACACGTATTGATAGATGCCAAGTTAGTAGCCACTGAAGTTTGAAATGGCTTTGGTTAATTCCGTTATGTGAAATTTATTGACAAGAAAATAGAAGAAAAGGAAAGATAGTGATTTAGGTGGAATCCTATAAAAATAATAATTTATGCATCATATAATTGGTGGGAAAGTATGTAAGATCCCAAAATATATAGTGTTAGAATTAATAAAATCGCTAAAAAAATGAGCTTTAATCTTGATGGTTGACAGCTTAGTAAATTTATTAGAGAATTATAGTTTTACTCTTTTCATTTCCTTCTATTCTTTTTCAGCAATTAAGGAATGGTAGAATTAACCCAATTGGTTAAGCATCAATTTTCCCCTTACACTTAGGTTTGAATCACACAAACTCATTCCCTCATTTCTTTTTTTTTTGTCATTTTTTGAAAAAAAAGAGAGAGTATTTTACCATTCAACCCTTAATCTCTAAAACCCTAACTATTTAATTACATGTGGATTTCTACTTCTTTTTCAACCGTAATTAGAACTTCTCATCTCTTCTTTTTAAATACATCATTTTCTTTTATTCCCCTTTTTCTCTTTATAAAAAAATTACAATCATTGCTGGAAATTGATCTTTCAAAAACCAAAATTAAAATCAATTCTCGATTAAAGTCGTTCCTTCATTGACCGTTAAATTCATCATCGATAACCTTTGAAATCCCATCAAAGATCAGTAAGTATTCTTGCTTCCAATTAAGTAAAACCCAAAAATTCTAGAATAACATCATTCTTGTTAATCTTCCAAAACGATTACAAATCTTTTACGAGTTTTCCCAAAAATCTTAATAATTTTGGTAAATCTTAAATATTGATATTAATTCTTGCGTGTTTCTTCATTGAAGAACTCTCTAGGTACCCCAAATTAGACTTAGGCACAATGAATTACGTTCAAGACCCCAAAAGTCAACTGTTTGTTCTTTTACGAGAAAATTGAGGTAAAATTGAGCTTAGATTAGACTGCACGACCAGCCACATGGGCATGTAAGCCGCCCATGTGGACCACAAAACCTCCTTATACGACTGTCCCCCTAGAAACCTAGGAATTTCACTTATCACACGGTCGTTTCCCTTATGTAGGTTGAATTTTCGAATGCCACACGACCTCAATTTGTTACACGATCTAGCCACATGGTCGTGTACCCCTTCCACATGGTCCAGTCACATAGCCGTGTGTCCCTTGCTTCTCAAAATATACAATTTTGCCTAAAATATTATAATTTGTGTAGATTAGTCCCTAAATGGTTCTTGAATTATTTTTAGTGATTATTTAATTCAATTGAGCCCCTGATTTTAGGATTAATGCTAGAATCCATGACTGATTGATTAAATTATTACTATATAAGCATGTTACATGATTTTTACATGAGTTCTATGACTGGAATATCGATAAATTTTTAATATTATCCATATAACTAATTTACTGATTGCATGAATCACATGCTTACTGTATTTGATAAACCGCATATATGACAACCATGTCCACTGCTATTGTTGATATAAGTGCATGTTAAACATGTTTACTATTTTTGTATTATATTGATGCTCACATGTCATACTACATTGCATGGAGCGGGACGCTTTGAAAGGAGGAAGTACTGGCAGTTTCAATTGAAAATACTGACCCACAAATTACTGGCAACTTTCATCTGCAAAACTGTTGTGTATCACAACTACTGACAGTATATTAACCTGCAAACACTCGTGGTTTATCCACAACTTATACTGGCAGCTATTATTTGTAAGCCTGTTGTGTATTCACAACTACTAGCAACGTATTAACATGTAACATTAGTGGTTTATCCACAAACTGGAGTGTCCGGGATATAAAAATTCTAGGGAATTCTTACTGTAGAGTGTAGCTGTGGGGTAGGACCTATTTATACTGTTAAACTGAAATTGCTAAAAATATTGCATCATTATACATTAACATGCTTGAATGAATTGTCAATTTTTGATATTGCTATGTGAATACTAATGCATAGAGAACTGTTATTATTTATGCTTGGATTACTGTTTGGCATTGATTTACTTGTGATGGAACTCACATTGAGTGTCATAGCTCACTCCTCCTTTAATTTTCATCCTTACAGATAACCCGCTAGGTTAGAACGCGGCACCCAGAAGGTCTTGGCTTTGCTTTTACTAAAATATTTTAGAGTTATTATTTTAATTATTATTAAATCGTATTATCTTATTTTTAATTGTGACATGAGATTTAGGATTATGTGTTTTATTTTTCATGACACTTAATCTTACTTTAAGATAATAAGAGATGATTATTTATAAGCTATGCATGAAACCCTGATTTTTATTTAAAAACACCTACTTATCACTATTCTACTGCTATATCCTAATTAAGGTTTTTGAAAATTAATTGATATGTAATTAAGTTTCCTACTAAATTAAACAAAGGTTTTAAAAAGGACTGTTTTCAAAATTGCAATAGCTTACTAGGTCATTTCGGTGGCTAATGTAGTCTTTCGAATTCAGGTTTAACGTCTAAGCTAAGTTGGGGAGGTTACAAAGTAAGCTAAAGGTACATTAATTTTTTATATTTATTATTTCTCTTATTTATAAAGTTTTTTAATATTTACAAAGGAAAATATATTTTGATCTCTTCAAAAGATTCAACAATAATCACAACAAACTTTAATCATGATTCTTATATAAAAACACAAATAGGTATTTTGGATCATTTTATAATCCTCTTCAACTACTCAAATTTACCATATGTTCAAATTATTTCAATTCATATAAATGAACAATTTCTCGAGAATTTCAATATGCTTCTAACATCTTAAATCCTCCGAGGATTTTAACATAAACTTTACTATATAGTGATTCATAAAAGGTTGTAACAATAACCATTAGACGCAAGTTAAATATTTTATGAATTGTCAATTTAATAATATATCTAAAGGTTATTGCATCCACCACAAAAGAATATTATATCTTTTCATAATCAATGCCAGGACTTAGTGAAAAACTTCATATTTTTATTCCACTTTTGCAAAACTATTTCAATTGCACCTTCACTGGCTTTTATACCTTTAGATATTTGGACTACTGGTCCAAAAACTCCACAAATTTAATTGTACTTGAGTTGCGTGTTTCTATTTTGATCAATTTATTCTATATCTATATTTCTCAATAGATTTATTCAGGATCCTCCTTTCATTTCATTATAATAATACTGCATGCAAAATCATTGTCGACAACTTTTATTATTCAGTTCCACATTTTCTCGAATTGACATAACTTATCGAGATCTCTTATTTTCATTATTTTAAAATTTAGTTTCAAGTACCTATATCTCTTCTGAAGTTTTACTTATTAGTTATGTCTTGGGTCTCTTCTGGAGCATCCGCCTCCACTATATGACCATCTAGAATAATTTTCATATTTGGAACCGATCAATTTATTATTTATTCCAATTAATTGTCCTACTGGGACTTTGAATCAAATTAAAATATTAGATGGTATATAACACTTGGTTGTTCTCATTAAGTTTGTAATACATCTAACAGTTAACTTGCAATGAGTTATCCTTATTGAACTTATAGTTCAATTACTCTCCCCCTAACTCTTTACAAGTTATTGTTTCTCTCCCCCTAATGTTGAGAAAACTGACAACTCATGTCACAATTAAATCTCAAATTAATTGCTCAAAAATATTATAAGGAGACTCATATAAATATACATTCCCAATCTCTTATTATGACCTGTGCGTTGTGGTGGAGCAGTTGAAACATATACCGCACATCCAAAAATTATAAGATGGGAAATATTTGGCTCTTGACCACAAATCAATTGTAATGGGGAGTATTTATAATTTATTGGCTTGATGCGTACAACATGTAAATCAATACAAGCATGAATCTCATGCTGAAATAGAAAGTTTTGTTCTCATAAGTAATGGTTTAGCTATTAGTTGGAGGCATTTGATAAACAATTCAGCTAAATCATTTTGTCTATGAACATGAGCTACAGGATGTTCAACTTTTATCCCAATTGACATGCAATAATCATTAAGAACTTGGGATGTAAACTCACCAACATTAGTAAGATGAATTGTTTTAATTGCATAATCTGAAATTAATCATTTAAACTAGCAATCTCGTAAACGACAGGTTGCGAGTTGATAATGCATGTGATTATTTTGTAGATCCATCTACAAAAAATCATATAATATCAAAACCATCCACATGGTAGATGAATGTGCCACATTCATTTCAGAAATGCAAAACTTTAAATCTCAACTTTAGCTAGTGAGTTTCTAATAATCAATTTTCATTGAGAACAAATTACAAATGAGAATTCTTTAAATTAAAGAATCTTCTGGTTCTTTAATTGAATGTCCTTATGAATTCTCAAATTTTCGTATCATTTATGATCTAGGATAGTCTAACTGGTCACACCAAGTAATAAACGCATTTGTATTAGTAAACATCTGGTTTACTTTAACATGTGTTTCAGTTGTACTAAATTGTAACAAATTGATAATTTTATTATCATTCCTTTTAATTTGTATCCACATATAAGTACTATTATATCATTTACTACTGGAAATGTCTAAATCAATGTGAAGTCTATAATGCCACAAAGTCAATAAATATAATTTCCAAACAATTATATGCAATATTCATTTTAGGGAATATGCCAAAATCTTCAAATGCCCAAAAATCTATTAACAGCAAACTTTGAGAGTGGATTTTATTTTCCATGTGTATAACAGGTACATAACCACCGAATGTAGAAAGAAAAACTCCATGGAAATACTTTCAAGGTTCGGCTATTGAAAGGTTCTTACATGTAAGTCCGTTTTGAATTCTTTTGTGGGTCTCAAGTCAATATGTAAAATGTTTGGCATGCGACCTGCGACACAATTGTGTGGTCTTATTACGAATACCACATAGGCAACACGGGCTAGGACATGGCTGTGTGTCCAGACTTCGAATGTTGACACGGTCTGGACTATGTTGTGTGCCAATGACCTTTGCTTTGGCCTTTGCTCTGTTGTGTGCCAATGACCGCTTCTCTACTTCTCTTCAACTCTTGTCTCATCTCAAGTTTCAACCTTAGTTGCTGTCAATCATCATCTGCAATCACTGCCAACCATTATTTCTTGCTTTGAAGATTTTTTTGAGAGACAAAAATATGATTTTCTTCACCTTTAGTTTTTTTCTCCTTCCTCTCTATGTTTCAAACTGATTCTTTTTTATTGGGAATAAACTAATATTATTTCTTTATTTGCTTTCAAGACTAATGCTTTGGAAAATTGCTTGCCTTTCTAACAGGATGACTTTGGTTTTGTAGCCATCAGTCTTATTTCTCATTAATGACAATATAATTTGTTATTATTTTTTTAAAATATCCGGAGAGTAGTAGGGTTTTTTATCGAAATAATATAAAATAATTAAATAAATACTGAAATGGGATAAATACAGTAATATTTACAAATCTAGGTAGAAGCTATAATAAAAAAATTGGTGCCGCCCCAATCAGCGGCCCCTCTCCCCAGTCACCGGTCACATCAGGTTTTAAAAAAACTATTTTTTTATTGATCAGGCAACACCAGATTGAAACGTGATGACCTAAAATATTTAAGGGCTTGATATGTAAATTTACCTTTTTGTTTGAAAAGCTTTAAGGGTGTCGCCTGGCAGCTTGGCGCAACAAACTTCAAAAGGGTAAATTGCTTAATAACCCCTTTTTATTTATTTTCTTTTATTTCCCTTCAACACTAAAAATAGGGAGGCGTATTACCAATTAGTCCAACAAGTTTTTTTTACTAAAAAGTATTTTTGTAAAAAAGTCGATTTCAACTGGAAATAAATTTCATTTATTTTTCAATTTTTATTTTCAAATTATTTTATTCCAGTTCGAATAATTTTTCGAAAAATATTTTTACAAAAAAATTATTTGAACAAAAAATTTTATTTTTTGAAAAATAAATAAAATTTATTTCCAGTTGGAATAAGCTTTTTTACAAAAATACTTTTTAGTAAAAAAACATTTTGGATTAATTGGTAAGATACTTTTCTATTTTTTGTGTTGAAGGGAAATAAAAAGAAATAATAAACAAGAACGGTTTATGAAACAATTTACCCTATTGCCGCCAAGCTGTCAAGGCACCCTTAAAGCTTTTCAATCAAAATGGAAAATTTACATATCAAGTCCCTAAATATGTTAGGTCATCGCATTTCATTCCAATACCGCCTATTGACCAAGTGTCACCCATAAAAAAAATATTTTTTTTAAAACTTGATGTAACAGATGGCTGGGGAGAGGGGTGCCATCGATTAGTCAAGCGACATCGGTTTTTTACTGCAGCTCTTGCCTAGATTTGTAAATATTACTGTCTTTATCCCATTTCAATATTTATTTAATTATTTTATATTATTTGAGTAAAAAACCCGAGAGATACAATTAACAATTAACCATAGTAAATTGTGCCATGAAACTAAAAAAGATTAAAAAGTATGTCGAAACTACTTTTTTTTAAAAGGGGAAGAGGAGGTCTTTTGAAAACAGGAGTCGCCACCAACCTTTTCAAGTGTGATTGGATCACCTTATAAAACATTTTGGTCTACGAAATTGTGAGAAGACGGGCTCGGGAGTCGGTTACGTACGAGGAAAGGTTAGCACCCTCGCAACGCCCAAAATTGGTACCAAATTGAATAGTTTTGTCTCAATGTCAAAAGCTTGAAAGAATTTAGAAATAAGATCTCTTTTTTAAAACTGTAATAATTTGAGTTGAAAATCGAAATTCTTTTGTTCCAAAAAAGTGCGAACATCACATCTAGCATAATTGGACACGATATTCTTAAACTTTCGTAACTAAAAAAAATCATATCGTGATTTACAAAATCTATTTAAAAGTATACTTTAGACATTTAGACAAACGGGAAATCGCAACCCAGCATGTTAGGGCACTATTTCCCGAATTCCTAAATACAAAAGACATTGCCTCGTTTTTAAGATTCCTTTGGATTAAATGAAATATAAAATTTTAAAAAAATGATGATGCATTTAACCTATTACAAAAGATCAATATTAAATTAATTGAACTACATACTTTAACATTTCATACAAATATAATATAGAAAATGACAAATACAACATAAATCACACAATATACATTAACATTTCATGCATAATACAAAATAGCAAAATAATGAATATAACAATATCAATTTCACATATCTATATAATAATATTTAATGCGAATATATTCTTAAAATAACAACATAAATAATTAATTCCCATACGAATATATATAACAATAATAAAATAAAGTAACAAATAATCTATGAGATAAAATTAACATGTTAAAACAATACCAAAGAAATACCAAAAGAATAAAAAACAAACTTAAAAAAAAACAATTTGAAAAAATAAATGAGGTAAAAAATATTTAAAGCAATATATAAGTAATAAAAGAGAAGAATTTTTTTAAAAAATAATAAAAATATATTATATGATATAATAGCTTAGTATATATTTATATATATAATACTGTGTGAAACTTTATAATAAATTCTAGAACTTTACATAATATGCTAAATATTTAAAAATAATATATATTACCTAATAATAGTTTGCAAATTTTTAAAATTATACATAATAATAATAAATATTGAAGTAATATAATATATAATAAAAATAATATAATATATATAGTAAAATGATATAATATATTATAAAATATATAAATAAAATGTATAATAATGTAAATAATATGATAAATAATAAAGATAATATATATTATTTTTATATGCAATTAATGTTTATAAAAAATAAATAATACGTATAGTATTTAAAATAAATTAAATATATATAAAAAGGGATTAAAATTGAATTTAATTTAAAAAATCTAGGGTTAATCATAAATTAATAAACAATTCGGGCCTAATTGAAATGCGCACCAAAATTTGAGGACTCACTGGGCAATTAGCCCTAATCCCAAAAACAACGCCGTTCTCAGAATAGGTCTTATTATGGCTATTGGGACCAAATTACAAATAAATACAAATGATTAGGGCCAAATTAAAATAAAAATAAAATGAATTTTAAAAACATAAAAATTCGGGAGGATCAATTGGGCAATTAGCCTTTTAAACAAAAATGCGCAGATCCTACCCGGATCTCGAGTCAACGGGCGGATCCTAGCTTTGAAACGGCGCCGTTTTGAAGCTTATTGAACTAAGCAAAACGACACCGTTTTTGTAATGCTATATATGTCAAAATTTAGCCCACAATTCATTTTACAATCAGTTTTTTAAAAAAAAAATTGAAATCCTCTGAAAGAGGAGAAGAGAGGAGCCCTCCAGCTCAGGCCTCCGGCCACTGGGCTGCACGCGCACACGCGCCGCCGTACACGGCCGTTGGAAGGCTAAAAGCCTTCGTTTTTCTTGGCGAATCGCAGGTAATCCCTTCTTCCTTTTAAACATCAACAATTTTTTTTGCAAAAACGATTCGTATACACGTTGAACAATAAAGAACAAAGTATAAAATTAAATCACCTTTTTTTAAAAAAACTGCTTGTATCTCTTTGAATATATCTGTGTATCTATTTTTTCTTTTTATCTAAAAAAAAAGGGTCCCTTTTACAGATTAGTGAAGAGGCTTTTATAGCCTTTTGTGAATCGTTACATTTAGAAAGAAATCTTTGATTTCTTTTCCATGTTTATTTCTCTTTTCTGCTGTGGTTCTCTTCTTTTTGCAGGTACCAGCGAGGAATCCGGCGATGACGATTCACTGGCGCGAGTTCAGGCCTGGTGTCGAGGTGCTTGCGGCGCCTAGGGCTTCAGAAACCCTAGGCCTTCTGTCTTTTGTTAACAAATTGGGCCACTTGGGCCTTGTGTATTTTGGGCGGCATTTGGTCTATAGTATGGGCTTGGGTGTAATTGGGCACCGGGTAATTTAGGTATTTGGGCTATGTAAATGGGCTAGCAGTTTTGGGCTTTGTAAAAGGACTGTAAAACGTTATTATTTTTAATAAATTTTTGTTTTTATTTATTTATTCATTTTACGGGCCCGGGTGAATTTGAGCTATTACAAAGTATTTTTTAAATATGTTTTACTTATTTTTCCAAACTTTTTAAAATTATTTATTTTAATATTTAAACCAATAATATTGGTAGTTGAATTGGTTGGATTGATTGAATTGAAAACAGATGATTTAATCGATTCGATTTTAAAAACATTAATAAAAATTCATGGAAGTATGATCTTCTCATTTTAAGACAAGTAAAAGTAATCCTCAAAGTAAACTTAAGGGATACAAAAGTAATCTAGCCAAATTAATTAATTATGTAATGCAACTAACAATATGAATTAAGCTACATCTAGTTTTACTCCTATTATAGATTTATATGTCGAAGAAAGTTTTCAAAAACTAGTGAAGTTTACTCCTTTTTTTTATTGAAGTTATCAATTAATAAGCATAAGCGATGTATATTATTATTCGTATCTTCCAAAATTAAAGTTTTGAAAAAGAGGAGAATTCTAAATTTTGTAATATTCTTGGATCAGAAGATTTGCATTACAAATTTACATAGGTTGCTTTTACTTTCAGTAGTTATGTTTAGATATTAGTTGATATTGGACACTTATAAGTGCCACCCATGTTTGATGACGTTTGTTTAGTTTGTTTACTTTCGCACAATGATGAATGCATTTTTAGGTTTGATAATGTTTATAATTGGAACATTTACTAATAATAATTATATTGTTGAAGTATTTAAATGATGTGACAATGGTGAATGTATTTTCACAAAGAATGAGAATTATAAATAGTAACAATAATTTAAATGGTGTTTGAAGTGATCGATGACAGGGTTAATATATAAGGAGATATTTAAATTTGATAATTTGTAGTTATTAGGTATATACAATTTTTTGGACTTAAATAGCATCTAAACTTGAAACCTATAACTAAAGTTGATATTTTTTATTGGTATATCATTAACACCATTAAATTTTGGGTTGATAGTCAATAAAATGCTCACACGTGCCATAAAAATAATAAATAAAATATTTTATATTTTTCAAAATAAATCATTTAAAATAAATTTAATTTTAAATTAAAAATTTTAAAATAAATTTTCTTCAAGATTTTTAAATTTAATTTTTATTACTTAAGTAATAAATCATTTTAACATAAATTTAATTTTTATTCTAGATTTTAAAAAATAATAATGTTTATAAATAATTTTAAAATAGATTTTATTACGTAAGTAATAAATTTAAAATAAATTTCAGGTTTTAAAATGATTATAAATAATTTAAGTAATACAATTATAATTTACTTTAAAACATGGAATTTATTATAAAATATTTTTATATTGTCATTTTACGAAATTATAAAAATATATAAAATTACTAGAGAAAAACACGTTCAAAATGAACTTGAACAACTAGTTCTCGAGATTCATTTGTATATAGACAATCATTTTTCTAAATTTATTGTGAACTTGAAATAAAAAAATTTCCTAAAATTAAAGAAAATTTTAAAAATTTAAATAGAAAATTTTATAAATTAGATGAGTTTATTTTTTTAAATATATATTCTTAGTATTGAAATTATAAAGAATATAAAAATTATAAAAAAATTCAAAATGAGCCTAGACAAATTGTTATCCAAGTGCAAATGAGTCTGGACAAACATTTTTCCGAGTCCATTATCATGCAAAATAAAAAAATTCTTTACTTTTAAAAGATTTTTTTAATTTTTGAAATGATATTTTTTATTTTTATGACACATGTCAACATTTGATTGGCAATCAACTCAAAACCTAACGATGTTAGTCAGGTAGGGGTGAGCGTTCGATCAAATTGAGTGAAAGAAATTTAGTTAATTGAGTTGACGAGTCTTATTTTATCATCCTAACTCGATTTAATTTTTTTTTGAATCGAGTCAAGTGAAATTAAATTCAAGTCGAGTCGAATCGAATCGAATTGAGTGAAATTGTTCTAGTTAAATTAAAAAAATTAAACATATCAAATTAAAATCTTATTATAGTATAACTAATTCCATGTTAAAGCATATAAATTTGAAATAATATATATTTGAAAACTTTTTTGAAGCAAAATAAAAAAAAAGATACTTTAGTATGATAAATTTGAATGATTAATTAACTTATTTAGGTTCCAAAATTATTATTTTAGAAAATTTTAAAAATTTTAACTTTCTTTATATATTCTTTACAATTTTTTAAAATTTTAAAAATATATAAATTTTGGAATTTATATAAATATTTTGAATTTTAAAAATTATTTTAAAATTTTGAAAATTATTTTGAACTTTTTTATAATTTTTGTTGAGAAAAAGAGACCAATTTGCTCATTTTCAAAATTTACAAGGACCAAAGGGGCATTTATATCAATTTGTTATTCATAATGTAAAATTCAACTCGAATTGAACTCGAAGCTCGAACTACTTATTCGAGTTGACTCGAAAAAATTGAATAACTCGAAATTCGATTTTTTTCGATTTTTGCTCACCCTTATAGTCAAGTACCAATAAAAAGTACCAACTTGGCTCAAGGTTTTCAAGTTTAAGTTCTAGTCAGGTCCAAAATAAGTTTAGGTATCAAGCACATACAAGTTGCCAAATTCAAGTATCTATGTATATATTAACCAATGATGAAAGGAGTAACTTTTGGCAACGCGTGAAAAGTTTTAAAAGGTTATTTAATATTGCAACATCTTCTGTGCAACTATATTATGATCAATATTTATTGAAACAATCATGCATGAATTCAAAACAACAAAGTGATGCATGAGTTTGGGAGGTCCTTAATGGTCATGAATTGCATTGCATGATTAATTTTAAAATGTCACCAATCATATTTAGAAACTTGTTGAGAGTTTTGAAAACACGATACAATTTGCAACGTTGAAAAAAATATTTCTTTCATGAAATGTTGGGTATCTTTTTGCATATGTTAGTTCCTGGTACAAAGTTTATGAATGTTTAGAGAGATTTCAAAGGTCTAAATTGACAATAAGTCAATACTTTGCAATTATGCTTGAGAAAATTTTAAAGTTGGCTATTGATATAATTGCATCAAATAATTGTACTTTTAGTTTAATACTTCAACAAACACGAAATGATTCTAGATATATGTTGCATTGTAAGAGCATAATATTATATTTTAATATATTTCACATATAAGTGTGTTCTAAATATGATTATTTATTTGGGATTGAATAGGTTTGATTAATGGTACACATATTATGATGATTCTTCCACCAAATGAATTTGTTACTTATATCAGAAGAAAATGTGTCTCAACACAAAATGTTATGGTTGTGTGTGATTTTAACATGTGCTTTAAATTTGTAGTGGCTAGATGGAAGGATTTATGCATAACACTAGAATACTTTTTAATGAAATTTCATATTCAAGACTAAATTTCCACACCCACCAAACGGTAAATTGTTTCATTCTTTCATTTAAATAAAGTAGAAGTTTTTTAATTGATTAGTTATTATCTTATGACATATTGGAAAATATTATCTTGTTGGTTCAAGATATCCTCAAATGAAAGGTATTCTTGGACCATATAAAGGAGAATTATATCATTTACCTGACTTTCGCAGAGATAAACTTATATTTGATAAAGGAAAACTATTTGATCATTGCACATTCATCATTATGTAGTGTGATTGAGCGATCTTTTGGTGTACTTAAAAAATGGACAATTTTAAGGGATATGCCAAGTTATAGTTTTGAAAAACATATGTTGATTGTTGTTGCTATAATGACAATACACAATTTTATCCAAAAATATGAAGGTCTAGATGATGTTGCCTTTATGAAATATGAAAAATGATAGGGCATATAATAATATTATTAAAAGTAGACGTGCATGGTTGTGGAATGAAAGCTACAAGAGATTAGATAACTTGTAGTTTAATGAGCTCACTTTAACTCACAAACATTATAATTATAATGTAATGTTATACGTAATACTTAAATTGCTATTATGTTACTAATATCTAACATCTAATGTATGATTTAAGGATTTTAAATTAAATTTTACAAATAAATTATATTAATAATATTGCTATTATTGTTATACAGAATTGTTATTATATTACTAATACCTAAGATATGATTTAAAGACTTTAAATTTTTAACACCCCAAACCTGGCTTAGTTGTTATCGCCGAATTTGGCGATGTCACATGATAGAGTGTTTGAAAACTAAGTTTCTATGGTAAGTCCATTTCCGTTTAATTATTTTTCTTATCTCTTATTAATTCCAGAATCCTTACTCATTTAATCGATTGTTTTAAACATAATTCGTTGCGGAAGCTTTTAAATCTGTTTTGAGTAAATCGTGTGTTTAGAGAATACTTTGCCTTTTCAAAAACCAAGTTTTCCTACGTCTAGCAGTTATAAATCCATAAAAATAAATAAAAACAAAATTTAAGCAAAAGTCCCAAAAAGTCCCCAAATTACATCCAAATAAGCCACTGTAAATAAAACCATAAGTTATAAATTGTAAAAGTTCAAAAGTTGTGGTCACCGTCGAGTCCTCTGTCGCTCGATTTGTCTAGGTTTGGGGATTACATGTGCACATTAAACAGAGAGGGGTGAGTTTACGTAAACTCAGTGTGTAATCCCACATAAAACAAACAACAATAAACACAGTGCAAAATAAAAAATAGTCTTGGGCCTAAGCCCCTTTCAGTATCAGTATCAATATGCACAAGAGCCTTAGCCCATCACGGTATCAGTAACAAATATACAATATTCAGTAACTAAGTCCTACCCAACCAGCCTCTACACACCATCTTTGTCCAACCCTACATTCCATGTGGTGATTAAATCAACCCACCCATCCCTACATTCTAAGTAGTACTGAATGCGGCACAAAACAGTAGTTTGTAGCTGAACTGCTAGTATATTAGGCTTAAGAGCTTTTCAGTACACTTCCTCCAAATAAAATCAACCCAACCCCATGCAATGCAACATACAATACATGACATGCTATCTCATGGTATCAGTACATATAATCAGTAAATGTATAAATGCATACTATCATCATACTCAATATATATCCATCAATCAGTCAGTTCACACAATTAGGGGTCTAAGTAATGCTTACCGACCCTACAGTAGGTTCACAGTCGACTTGGGTGACCCGTGCAACCTTAGCAATCAATTCAATGAAAATGGGCTCACATGCCCGTATAGCCCACACGGCCCAAATTTGCCTTGGTCGTGTGGATCACACGGCCTGGCCCAAAATCCCATACGACCCAAATCAGTCCAACCTGTGTGTCGCACACAGCCTACCTGGCCATCACACGGCTGTGTCATGTGCGCACGACCTTGTCCCGTCGAACACATGCCCATGTTAGGGCACACGGCTTACCAGATTGGAGACCACACGCTCGTATGACGTCGACAGTAGGGTTTTTAGCTTTCACCAAAACCTCATTTTCTGCGTTTTCGGGCATACACCTAGTATGATTTCGATGGTTTTGCAACTATAAGCACTCCAGAACCTAAAGACATCCAAAAAGCCTCTAAATTAATTGCTTAAAATGATAACTAAATCGATCCCAAATGAATTATTCAGTAGACTAAACAACTAAACCTTACATTGAACCGAACAACGGTACTTCCACACCACTAATTCCCCAACAAATGATTTTGAGCCTCTGAATTTTCCCCTAATCGAAATAAGCACAAAAATCTCTGTTACAACACTAACTACAAAACCTTAAGATAGTGGCAGAAAAGTTACTTACTGAACGACCGTAAACAACGTCAAACAAAAAAAAAAGGATGATTGCAAAACCAAAAAAGAAAGGAAGAAAACAAAGAAAACATGGCAGAGAAGACTCAGAAATTGTTTTTTCAAACGTCAGAATTGAGAAAGGAAATCCAATTTTTTTGAAAAAATATAAAAATAAAAATAAATTAAAATCTGATAACTTCCCCTACATCCCTTAATTATCTCAATTAACCACCCACTAGCATCAACTGCTCAGAATTTCAGTTTAACTTGAACTCCACTACACGAAACACGCCTCAAGCAAAAAAAAATCCCTTGCCCGAGCAGGGACTCGAACACAGAACCACCAGCCCACTAACACTCCACTTAACCACCAGACCAACAGGCCCATTCTGATATGAAATTACAAATAATTAAATATAAGCCCACTGCTCAAGTACCAGGCTTAACTGTAACACCCCACATCCGTACCCTACGCCGGAACGAAATACGAGGCATTACTAAACTTAAACACATGCATTTCCAACATTTTTAAATCATCAAGGCTTGATCAAATTTAAAACTTTCTTGAACTTTGTCTACACTCCTTAATATGGGCCTACGAGGCACCAACTGGAAACCATTTGGGAGCAACCCGGGTCCTCTAAGTAACTTTAGAAAATAACTCATGAAACAGGGCACACGCCTGTGTGAAAGGGCAACACGCCCGCATGGTCATTATAACATGGCCGTGCTGTGTGACTCACACGGCCTAAGCATCTAGGGACACGCCCGTCTCCCATACCCATGTGAATTAAATTATATATTCAAACCTACAGGGGTTTTCACACGGCCTGACACACGCCCGTGTCCCTTACACGGCCATGACATGCCCGTGTCCTAGCTCGTGTCTAAAAACCTTGGAATTCTGTTTCTGATATCAGCAACCCTTAAGGGTCACACAACCAAGGCACATGCCCGTGTGCTAGGCCATGCCTTTCATATGGCTGAGACACACAGCCGTGTCTCTTCTCGTGTATTTACTACCATGCATATTGACTTGTAAAATTTATGTGTAGAACACACACGGCCATGTAACACGCCCATAGGGTTGACCGTGTGTCACACACGGCCTAGACACACACTCGTGTGCCTACCCGTGTGGATAATATAAGGCTATTTACCAAGCCCAATGCCACCTTAAAACAAAATTTTATACCGACCAACATATTAAAGTCTAACTTAATATGATTTCTCAACCAACTACCATAACTAAGGCCCTTATACATTTCATATATTCAACCATGCCAACAATTTCACATTCATGAAAGAGTATCTTGCATTCATATATAGACTTTCAAAATTTGCCATTTTCATGGCCTTATATAAAATGAGTCAAATACTAAAACAAGCCAACACATTTGGCCCCAAAACAATGTGACACCAAAATAAAATCAAAAGTTCTTATACATGCCATAATCAAAATGATAAAACCAGCTATACCAAGTGCTTAAGGATAGTGTGGTTGGCTTCCCTGACGTAGACGACGATCTACAAACTATTTTGACGACACTATAAGTTAATTGAAAGGAAAGAGGGTAAGCATGTGAGCTTTGTAAGTACATATATGCAAATAAGTATAATAAAAAAAACACATTCATCAAACAATGGCTTATAATACTTAAATGATATATCATTTTAAGCTCACTATCTTACATTTCACTTCCTTTATGCATACTTACTACATCTCATCACACACTAAGGTCTTGTTCATGGGTTTAGTATACATACCTGTAATCATCCGTAAAATATCTCAATTTTATTCTCTCTAATAACAATTGAAATTTTTCCCAACTCGTTCTTCAAACTACCCGTTGAACACTCGAAATACTAATGGATACACAGAAAGTTTACACTTAAATGTCATATGAGTAGTCAGAGCTACTTCGTACTTTGTAATGCTCGCATTTTGAGTTACTCATAAGCCTTTTTGCCATGTCAGTACCCGGACCCCATAACTCTATCATGTAATACCCGCTCATTGAGCTACTCACAGGTCTACACTCAAGATCAGTACCCGGACCCACATTACATATAAAATTTATCTCATGAATTCAGACCCTATATTTTCTTATGACATACCTTTTGTATTCTATACTATTTTTGAGGTTCAACGAGATTTCATATTTAACCTGATGTCGTCGTACTTATTCATCATGTAGATTACTCTTATATCACAATGTTTATACTTTTATGGTAACAAGTAAGATTATAATACATGATAACGATAAAACGTTAAAAATAAGCTACAATGACACATTATTCACATATGTACTTACCTCGGCACAAAATTATGGGAACGAGCCTAATCCTCGTAAACTTTGTTCTTCTCTCGATCAAGACCCAAATCACGTTTCTCTTGATCTAAAATGTCAAAATTTAGCTTATTTTATACACAAATCATTCAATTCAACTTGAGACTCGTACTTTGGTAAAATGAATGTTTTGCCCTTAAACTTTGCAAAAATTACAATTTTACCTCTAGGCCCGAAAATCAATTTTTATCAAATTTCCTTATTAGCCAAGCCTAACCGAATTCATTTTATAACTATAGAATCTCAAAATTCTCATTATTTCACACATTTATCGCCTATTTTATAGCTTATGCAAAATGGTCCTTAGTTAGAGTTTTCATGAAAACTACTTCACGAAAGTTGTCTATTTCACAACCATGATTCATTTTCTTCCATAAAATTTTAGAAAACAACATGAATACTCTCATGGAAAAACCCTATACTTTTAACCCTCTTGCAATATAGTCCCTTCATTAGCTAGCTCATGCTACAAGGGTCCTAAAAAAGCAAAAATATCAATAAAAACCATTTAAATAACTTACTTGCAAGGATGAGAAGTTGCTGAAATTTTGAGCTTCTACAACCCCTAGAATGGCTAAAAATTTGGGTGGAGAGGTGAGGAAGATGATAGCCCTTTTTCTTTTGTTTTATTTTAATCAATTAAGTCACCAAATGTCACTTAACTTTGACATTTTGACCAATCTTGTCCACTATGGCCGGCCACCTCTATTTAAAAGAGTCTAATTGCCATTTAAAGGCCTTAAATTTTGGTTCTCTATCTATTTAACACATTTGGGTAGTAAAACAAAACCTTTTCCCTTCATGCGATTTAGTCCTTTTTTGCAATTAAGCATGAAATCGCTAAAATTATCTCACCAAAATCTTCATGCATTAATATAATCATACCATAACACATAAAATAATAATAAAATAAATTTTTCAGATTCAAAATAGTAGTTTTTGAAACCACTGTTCTGATTATCCCCAAAATCGGGCTGTTACATTAACTCAAAAAAAAATACTTAAATTTGCCAAATGCAAGGCTTGAACTTGGGACTTCTCACACACACACAGAACATTTAACCACTAAAGTAGATACAGATTTGTGTTACATTTTAACAAAACAAAAATAAAATTTAGGGCATTACAACTCTACCCCCTAAAAGAAAATTTCGGCCTCAAAATTTACCTAATCAGAACAAATGAGGATACTGCTGATGCATCACATATTTAGGCTCCCACGTGGCTTCTTCAGTGCTATGATTCTGCCATAACACCTTCACTAAAGGGATAGACTTATTTCAAAGAACCTTTATATCACAATCCAGAATCTGAACTGGCTCCTCCTCGAAGGTCAAATCTGGCCTAACTTTAATCTCCTCAACAGTGACAATGTGAGTAGGATTAGAGCAATAGCACCTCAGTATAAAGACGTGAAACACGTGATGGATACGATCTAACTCCGGAGGTAACTCCAACTGATAAGCAACCGGTCCCACTCACTTCAGAATACGGTAAGGTCCAATAAACCTAGGGCTTAGCTTGCCCTTACGACCAAACCTCAGGATCTTCTTTCATGACGAGACCTTAAGAAAAATGAAGTCTCTCACAAAATACTCAATCTCGCGTCTTTTCAGATTTGCATAAGACTTATATCTATCAGATGTCACTTTTAGACGATCCCGAATCAGGCTAACCTTATCCTCTGTCTCAGAAACCAATTCAGGACCAGAATACGCTGCTCGCGTAACTAAGTCTAACTTATGAGAGTGCAACACTTACGACTACATAGGGCCTCGTAAGATGTCATCTGGATGCTGGACTGTTAACTATTGTTATAGGCAAACTCCGCTAACAGTAGGTAATCCTCCTAACTGCCTCCGAAATCAATAGCATAGCTCCTCAACATATCCTCCAGTATCTTAATCACCCTCTCTGATTGATCATCAGTCTGAGGATGGAATGTAGTACAGAAGTCCGACCTTGAACCCAAAGCCTCATATAGCTTCTTCCAAAACCAAGACGTGTACTGAGGATCCCTATCGGAGATAATCGAAACCGGTACCCCATGCAGTCTCACTATCTCAAAAACATAAAGTTTTGCCAGTTTCTGTAAAGAATAATTTATCCTAGCTGGAATAAAGTATACAGAATTGGTCAATTGATCCACGATAACCCATACTAAATCCTTCTTAGTGGGTGTTAAAGGCAGCCCACTAACGAAATCTATCGTTTGCAGCTGCGCCGCCAATATATTAGGCTTAAGAGCCTTTCAATACACTTCCTCCAAATAAAATCAACCTAGCCCCATGCAATGCAACATACAATACATGGCATGCTAACTCATGATATCCGTACATATAATCAGTCAGTAAATGTATACATGCATACTATCATCATACTCAATATATATCTATCAATCAGTCAGTTCACACAATTAGGGGTCTAAGTAATGCTTATCGACCCTACAGTAGGTTCACAGTCGACTTGGGCGACCCATGCAACCTTAGCAATCAAATCAATGAAAATGGGCTCACACGCCCATGTGGCCTACTCGTGTGTCCCACATTGCCCAAATTTGCCTTGGTCACGTGGATTACACGGCCTGGCCTAAAATCTCACATGCCTGTGTGGTCCACACGACCCAAATTTGTCCAGCCCGTGTGTCGCACACGGCCTGCCTGGCCATCACACGGTCGTGTCATGCACGCACATCCTGGCCCAATCGAACACACGCCCATGTTAGGGCACACAATCTACCAGACGTTCAACCACACGTCCATGTAGCGTCGACAATGGGGTTTTTAGCTTTTACCAAAACCTCATTTTTTGTGTTTTCGGGTACACACCTAGTACGATTTTGATGCTACTGCAACTACGAGCACTCCATAACCTAAAGACATCCAAAAAGCCTCCGAATTAATTGCTTAAAACGATTACTAAACCGATCCAAAATGAGTTATTCAGTAGACTGAACAACCACACCTTACCTTTAATCGAACAACGGTTCTTCCACACCACTAATTCCCCAACGAATGATTTCGAGCCTCTAAATTTTCCCCTAATCGAAATAAGCACAAAAATCTCCATTACAACACTAACTACAAAACCTTAATATAGCGGCAGAAAAGTTACTAACCGAACGAGCGTAAACAACGTCGAACAAAAAAAATACAATTGCGAAACCGAAAAAGAGAGGAAGAAAACAGAGAAAAACTTGGCAGAGAAAAAAAAATTCAAATGTCAAAACTGAAAAAGGAAACCCATTTTTTTTTGAAAAATGATAAAAATAAAAACAAACTAAAATCTGATAACCACCTCACATCTCTTAATTATCTCAATTAACCACCCACTAGTAGGGGCGAACATTCGATCGAATCGAATCGAATCGAAAATTTTTGAGTTAATCGAGTTTTCGAATCTTATTTTATTATCCTAACTTTATTTGAAATTTTCTCAGATCGAGTCGAGTGAGATGGAATTCGAATCGAACCGAATATATTTATTCGAGTTAAATTTTAAAAAAATGACTTTAGCGTTATTTATTTTTATGTAATTTTTTAAGAATAATAATTTTCTTTAAAGTTTTTAAACATGATCATACAACAAAAAATTAAAGTAAATAAATGAATAAATAAAAGCAACACGATTTGGAGGTAAGGATTTTGATTTGAATGTTTGAATGAACTAGAAGAAGAAGGAAGAAGGGTTTATTTTAGGGTTTTTTTTTAGAAAAATAGATTTTAGGGTTTGATTTTCGTGGAAATGGAGACTAGAGTCTGGAGAGAATAAGAAAAATAATTTGAGGTTTGGACTTTGGACGATAGAATTGGCTGGGGCCAGGGGTTTGATTTGGGGGAGATATTGGGTTTTGGGAAAATATTTCTCTGGGCAAACAAGCTTGGGGTTGGGGAAATGGGATAAAACAAAATCTGGGCTTGGGGGAAATTGAATTAAGTAATTAAGTAAAAGCCTAAAATTTTAAAAAATTAAAAATATAGTTTATATTCAGTTTATTCTAATTAATTGAGTTATTCATATTCGAGAATTCAACTCGACTCGAACTCGAAATTCGAAAAAAATTTGAGTTGATTTGATTAACTCGATTCGAATAATTCGAAATTCAAATTTTTTTCGATTTTTTCAAATCGAATCGAATCGAATTTTACTCATCCCTACCCACTAGCATCCACTACTCAAAATTTCAATTTAAATTGAACTCTACCACACGCCACACGCCTCAAGCAAAAATAATTCCCTTGCCTACGTAGGAACTCAAACACAAGACTTCCAACCAACTAATACTCCACTTAATCACCAGACCAACAGAGTCATTCTAATATGAAATTACAAATAATTAGATATAAGTCCACTGCTCAAGTATCTGGCTTAACTCAAAAAAAAAAAATCAAAATTTACCAAATGCAAAACTTAAGCTTAGAAACTTACACACACAGAACATTTAACCACTAAAACAAATATAAATTTATGTCACATTTTAACAAAATAAAAATAAAATTTTGAGTCGTTACAAAATTAAATTTTATAAATAAATTATATTAATCATATTTAAAATTTATATTTCATAAATTATATGTTAAATTACTTTTCAGAAGTACAGCTCAATCGTAACAGTAAAACAAAATAATTTTAGTATTATAGTTTACCTTTTTGCGTCCATCAATATAAGTTGTATAGCTATGGGTTGATATAAGATTTTTAAATTTTAAACTAATTTTTGGTTGGATAAAATACTTGTTGAATGGTTCGTGAACAAGAAGTTGCTGATCTTCACACTTTCAAGTTGATGAACAAAGCTGATTTTCTCAAAATTCAAAACAGAACAGCCATGTTTCTGACTGAAAAGCCCACAGTCATAATGGCCCCAAGCTGTGGATGAACTGACAAAGGAGACATGGTTGGCACGTGCTCAGCATTCCCCCACGACAATGACCCGCACGTGTGACTTCGGCCAGGGAAAAGAAGGTAAACACAACATCCCAACCCGACAAACCCAAAACAAGAAAAAATGTTACACCAAACGATACATTACATCAAACCTTGTAGAATGTACCTATGTATAAAGATAGCATCATTTAGGGATCTCGAAAACAAAATTCTGAAATCGACAGTGTTTGAGCCGAGTTGATCGAATCCGCTAGAATTACATTTTCTTTTTTGAAATCCAGATTCTGGACAAATCGGATCGGGCTAGCTTTAAATAATATTGATCTGGTTTAGACTGAAATTCTCCCGAAATATTTATGAAATTGCTTTTTATATTTTTCAAATATTAATTAAATTTAAAAAACCTTTAAAATTTTATTACTACCAATAGAAGCTAGTGTTCGATTGAATCGAATAAAAAAATTTAAATTAATCGAGTTCACGAATTATATTTTATCATCATAACTCAATTTGAAACTTTCTAGAATAATCGAATATATTTGTTCAAGTTAAATTTTAAAAAAATAATTTTCGGTCTTTGTAATTACTCTCTTCCACCGTAATTAAATTTGTTATTAATTTTTATCACATCATAATTTATTTATTAATCTTTTATATACAGGCTAGCTTCTTTACTTGCTTAGTTGATTCAATTATGTCTTGATTTTTGTCACTGTGTATTTTGAAATTAAAAAATATATTAAATGTAAAACTATGATTTTTTAATAAATATTATTTTAAAGATAAAATGTGAAATTCATACAAACATAAAATTTTACACGAATATTTTATGATATTATTAATAATTCAATTTTAATATAAATATTTAATATGATTAAACAATTCAATAATATAATTAGTATAAAATGTCAAAATTAATTTAATAATATAAATAGTAGATATAAATAAAATTATTACTATTTAAGTTTACGGATTTTTTTTGGATGATTTTGATTTTTTATTTGGAGATAAAAGGTGAGAAGTAAAAGTTTATGGGAAAATAAAAAGTTATAGGAAGTAAAATTTTGAGGGAAAGTAAATAAGGGGAGTAACATTTTGGAGAGAAAATACTTAAAAAAAATTGGGGGAGGGGGGATGGGTTTGGGGTAGATGGGGGCCTAGGGGGTGGGATGAGAGAGAAGTAAAAGTTTTAGGAGAAAAATGGGAGGGTGTAAAAATTTTGGGTGAAAATAAAAAGCTTTGAGGATTTTTGGGAGTAAAATTTTAGGGGAAAGTAAATAGGGGAGTAAAATTTTGGAGGAAAAATATTAAAAGAAAATTTTGGAGGAAAAATATTAAAAGAAAATTTTGGTGGGAAACGAATTAGGAATAGATGGGGGGTGGTAGGGAAGGGGAATAAAAGTTTTTTTTGGGGGGGGAAGTGAGAAGGAATAAAAGTTTTGGGGAAAAAAGTAAAAAAGTTTGGGAGTTTGAAATAAAAATATAAAATATTATAGATTGATATTCGGTTTATTCGAATTATTCAAGTTATTAGAATTCGAAAACTCAATTCGATTTGAAATCGAAATTCGATAAAAAATTCGAGTTGACTCGAATAACTCGATTCGTTTAACTTGAAATTCAAATTTTTTTAATTTTTTTAAGTCGAATTGAGTTTTGCTCACCCTTAACTACCAATAGCATTTTACCACATTTACTCCCATTTTACCATATTTTTAATATTAATGAAATTGCTGTCTCAAGTATGATTTTTTTAAGTTTTTTTGAACTTAATTAATTACAATTTCAATTAAAAATAATTTAAACTTGAATCACGTCAAATTAAGATTGAATATACAATTAATTTTCTGATTCGAGACGGGATTTAAATTTTTTTAAACCTCAAGATCTAATCGGAGTCGAAATATGGCGGTAGAATATTGGGTCGGGGTCAAGATGGGGAAAAATCCGCCCGCCCCACCCTGTTGCATCATTAGGGATGGAAACGAAATAGGTACATTAGCATATTTGCAGGTTTCTAGGATGCTTATATATATATATATTTGAATTTGGGTATTTTCTTAATATCCATAGTGAACTTATACAAAATGTAGACATTAACCATTAAATATTTATTATCTGAACTTTACATGATAATGTAATGAATTTTGGATATTTCAAAAAGATTATACAAATAAAACTTAAATATAAAAAAAATGACATATATGGGAGTTGAAAATCTATACCCCCGTGAAGTGGAAGGGGGAGTTGGCAACATCATTGAGTCAGTCCCTCCTGGATGTGTGTCGCTTCCATCATCCCTCAAGTGAGTACTAGATAGTGACAGTTAAGAAGACATTTGGAGACAAACGATACCTCACATCTGAGCTTTCTTTTAATCGCACCAGGCATTGCCTTCCACGTTGCTTCATTCTTCTCCATTTGATGTATGGTGTGTAAGCTGGAACTGCTTGCTTTGAAGCTGGAACAATGGAAATGGGAATGGGAATGGGGGCATGGATGGGCTGCGTTTTGTTGATTTGCTTTCAGCAGGGACCGCACACGTGGATGATTTGAACAAGCCATGAATACGACTGTTGACTGTGGTCGTCGGCACCAAAATATCTTTGTGTGGACCAACCATTACTTTGCATTACTCCACACTTGCCATTTTCCTACTTATTCTTCTTTATCATCGCAACTTGTGGTCTTCGCTTATTACTTCTTCATTAAATTTAACATCCAGTTGGATCCAAATCTTTATTTTCTTAGGAGTGTTAAATATAAAAATTAAATATTTATGAAAGTGTCTTTAATCTAGTTTGTAGTGAAAAATAGGTGAATATTAATTTATTTAGAATTCAGTACATAATATGTAAATCAAATATTATTTGAAAAGAAAAAAACATAATTTAAAACATAATATTGGTTTGAAAAATTCTTATACATTTTACCCTCATTTGATTATTACAAAAGATTATTTGAACGTTTTTATAAAGTTTTTTTATATAACTATTTAAAAGATTTTATAAGTAAAAAGCTAAAAGATTAAGTTTTAATTAAAAAAACTCTTTGATTAAGGGTATAAAGTTTTTCCTTTCATCATAGTTGTAACCTCCCTAACCCGGCTTAAACGTTATGGCTAGATTGAGAAGGCTGTATTAGCCCCTGAAATGGCTAAACTAACTTACGTTACTTCTGAAGATTTTAAATAAACTCATTTTAGAAAAAAAAAACCATATTTGCACTTTGTGTTAGTTTAAAAGAGTTCATTTATTAGATAATCTATACTTAAGACTCATTTTATTATTAATAGTATTGTTTAAGAAAAAAATCATTTGCTTATCACTCTTCTTTATAAAAACTCGATGTTAAACTAATATAGCGGAAAAGCCATTTTTTAAGTTATTTTGGAAACTTAGTTGCCTTATCGATTTTTTTTTCAAAAATGGTTCATTTGCAATGCAACAGAAATTAGGAAATAATGTCAAATTTTACTTAAACTCGATATCATGCATTTTTCGGTTATTATGATTGAGTAATCCATGCATGCAAAAATTTCCAAAAGAAAAGTTACCAAGCCTCAGACTAGAAATAATTAAAATTACAAACCAAAACCAATAAAGACTTTATAATACTTATTAAGAATAGTCCGAGGTCTAAGGTGATTCTTCGAATGCCAAGTCCGGTCCTAATTTCGAGGTTTACCTGAAAAGTTAAACACTATTGGGGGTGAGCTTATGAAAACTCAATGTGAGTGGAACAGTTATTTAAACAGACATAAATATCGAATACAGTGAAACATTTTAGCTTTAACAGAATAACACAGAACCATCATTGGAATTTAATATCATTACATAGCCATTATCAAATTATGTCAAATGGTGTGTGAGCATGGGTTATCATCCATTCGAGTAACAATAATTAATTTTGATACCATCCAATACAACACAACACAATACGTAGCATAAATCAATAACATTCGAATATGTCATGAGCATAATGCAATTCAAAAAGGTTCCTACCCATATCATCTATTACACATGACGAGTTCCTTAGAACCTGTCTACCAAACTCCAACAAATGTGAGTATAGCTCGATGTGGTAAAACTACCGAACAACCAATAATGCAGAAAATCTGTCGAATATCAAATAGTGTGATACAATCGCTAATAACATATAATATGCGATAAAATCGCCAATCCCCTCAGTACTATAGGTGCAGTGCACTGACTACATATAAATGCAGACCTAAGATGCCGTCGATACTCCACGGAACTCCTCCATCCACAAGATATCCCATCCCAATGCAAATGCAATATGTCACACAAACTCATACATAATCATATCTTAATACTTTTCACATTTATTTCACATGTTCAACATGCCCTTAATAATCACATACTTTCAGTAAATGGAAACAGTGTTTCAACTTTCAAATTACCATTAAGATGACATAATCATATATTAATACTTTTCACATTTATTTCACATGTTCAACATGCCCTTAATAATCACATACTTTCAGTAAATGGAAACAGTGTTTCAACTTTCAAATTACCATTAAGATGATATCATTCAACATTACACAATTTCACATACTTTTACGATTTTCCAATGTGCATGTTTAGCAACCTTTCCAATATAACATAGCAAACTATCCATGCAATTATATCATGCATAAACTCATATATCAGCAAATCATGTTATATATACAATCAATCTCATGCCAAATAACACAATCATGCATCACATTACCATTCACACAGTCACACTATCAAACTAGCAACTTTGCTAACAATCAATCTTTTAGGGCATGAAACATACCTGGTTCGGCCACTTACAAAATTAATTATTCTTTGCTATTAAGCCAATCTAATTAGCAAGATAAATCATCAAATATATCAAAATTAATTATTCTTTGCTATTAAGGTTTTTATTTTAGGACCCACACCTTATTTTTCGCTTTCTCGCAGCACACTAGTGAATCTTCCAATTTTTCTTAATAAACCTTAAAACGAACCTAAGTTCAAAATCAATATAAATTCCATAAATTCATATCTTAGCTAGATCTTAAACACCCACTTATGGGTTCCAACCAATCATCAAAATTACTACTATTTTACAAATCCAAACTCGTTAGATTTCTTACACTATTTTGTTGTGAATCGTGCGCGCGAACGTCTTTTAGCTTAACGGTTGATTTGGGGTGTTCCAGTTAGCACCTAATACAATTACATATTGGAAAATCAGTAGCTAATATTAATTAAAATCCCTCATTTAATCAATCCATAACCTTTTCCCAACAACTTTGTTTAAAAAAAAACTAGTTTACAATTAATCGCACTTACACTTCCCGAATTGTGAGATCCAAATGGCTAATTGATCAAGAACGTCTTTACCTAATTACCATGTGATTAAAGGCTGAATAGGAGGGTTCAAGAACTCAAATTAATGTTGGGAAAATATGGGCAAAAACCAAGAAAAAAAACAACCCCTTTCTTGTACATAGGCACACGCACCACCGCCTGCGGTAGCCAAATTCAGGACTAATTTAAAAATGATTTTAAGATCAATTAAAAATCTAGAAAAATACATTTAAAATTTTTAAAATTCTCCTAAAATTCAGATCTGGAAATTTAGGTTTTTAGTTGACAAGATCAATCAAGAAATTGAAGAAAGAAAAGCCTTTACCCAAGCTAGTTGAGAGAAACGACAATGACACTTTCTTGGCAATGTTCATGTAACGACCCGATAGTCAGGGGTGTCGAAAAGTAAAGTTCGAAACTTCGTAACCGTAAAATGAATCCATAAGTATTTTATTAAATGTTTACGAGGTTAATTTAGTAGTGAATTAGATTTTAATTAAGTGATTTCGTGAAATTAGGAGTTGTTTAGGTACAAGGACTAAATCGTGTAAGGGCTAAAAGTTAAATTATAGATTAAAACAAATAAAAAGGGACTAATGTAACAATTATACCATTAATTAAATTGGTTGGGTGGTGACCGACCACGGTTTAATGATATATATATGCATGTGTATATTATATATACATATATTATATTTATAAGTTAAATAATAATAATAGTTAATGGTGAAAAACAACCATACCCATTTCTTTTATTTTACATGCAAACAAATTAAAAAGAAAAGAAAGAAAAAGGAGAAGAAGTTGGACGGCACTAGAGGTGTGCATGGGCCGGGCTACCCGGCCCGGCCCGAAGACCCGTCCGAAATGTGGGAGGGTTTGGGCAAAAATATAGGCCCGAAAAATGGGCTTCGACAAAAAAATAAGGCCCGTTTAAAAAATGGGCCGGGCCTCGGGTAAGGTATTTTTAGCCCGGGCCCGACTCGACCTGGCCCGAATCACTAAAGGACAAAAAAAATTTGCATATATATTTTTTTATTTTTGAATGTTATTTTCTTGTTGTTTTCTCCCTATTTTGTTACCATTTTATTATTATGTTGCTATTATTTTGTTGTTATTGTTTAGATATTGTATAAAATTTATTTTATTGTTAATTTTCTTATTATTTTAAAGGCATTTGTTAATTTTTTATTATTTTAGAAGCATTTGCTTGTTAAGTTGCATTTATCTTAGTGTTATTTAAGTCTACATATTTTTTAAATTTATTTTTAATTTGTTGGGAAATATTTATTTTGATATTTTTGTATTTTTGATGTATTATATATATTTAAAAATAATATAAAAATTAATACGGGCGGGCCGGGCTGGGCCTGGGTTTTAGTATTTTTATCCTGGTCGGGCTGGGACAAAATTTTAGGCCCATTTTTTGGGCCCGGCCCGGCCCGAGCCCAATAAATGGGCATGATTTTTTAGTTGAGCCCGGCAAGAACCCGGACCGGCCCGGCCCATGAACACCTCTAGACGGCACCTTAAGGTTTTTAACTTTTTCAATTTCAATTAGTTAGTCAATTTAGTCTATTTTCTTGTAATTTTTATATTTTTGGAATCCCGATACTTAGGGCTAGTAGACCCATGTTGCAATTTTTAGTATTGTTTAAGATTTTAAATACTACTATTGTTGAATAGTTTAAATATTAGGGGTTAAATAGATAGATTTTTAAGTTAGAAGTGGAAAATGACTAAATTGTGGGATTAATTGTTAATTTTGAGTAATAGAGACTAAATTCTAAAAAAAATTCAAAATTAAGGGGTAGAATTAAAAATAGGGTGCTAAATTTGGCTTAGAGTGAAATTAGTATAAAAATTTGAGGTTAAATATGAATATTAAAATTAGTCTCGGTTTAAGGACTAAATTGAGGATTAAGCAAAATATGGTATAAACTTTGAAATTTAATGAAAATTAAGTTATGTATTATTAATTAATTATAATTATTTTATTCCGTAACAAAAATCGTTCCAGAATCCTTGAGTAAGAAGGAGAAAGAAAATGTCTACGTCGAGTAGCTAGGAAAATATGATTTGTGTTTCTATAATCCGAATTAAGTTATAAACTATCGCATATTGCATTGTTTATATTTATGGTAAGCATTTGAGGTGGGTACTCTTATGCTTTGGGATTAAATTGAAATGGACTAATTTTGTATATTACGAAATGTGTTGCATATGTGAATATTGAATTGAATATATGTGATAATGTATATATATGAGATTGAGACATTTGATGTATTGAAAAGTGAAATGAGACCCTATTAACTGCTTCGGGTTAAGTCGGATATAGATAGCATGCCATAAGATAGGAAGAGTTCAAGGATTTCTTCGACTTCGAGTCGATGAAGCATTGGTGCCAATTTGCTTCGGTTTAACCGATGAGACACTAGGTGTCAACTTATATAGCGCTGGGCGCAGTTGTTACTTCGGATTTATTCGATAAGGCATTGGGTGCTAAACTAGTGTGTTGGTTGGATCTGTGTATCCGTCCGAGTTTGAGTCGTGTTAATAGGAAAAATTAAATAATGATTTTATGTGTTTGATATTGAGATGGCAAAATTGAGAAATGATTATGGGATGAGAAATGAAATATGAAATGATGAAATGAGATGTAAATTTTGAAATGAGTTCAAGTATTGATAAAAAAGATGAACCATGCCGTTGCATGAATTGAATTATCAAATGCTATACATGCATATATATATATGTGATGCCACTGATATGTACTTGAACATTTGGAAGCAAGTAGATGTAAATGAAGAATGATTAAATTCGCATTATCGATTGATATATATATATGTTTATAACATTACTTGTTACATTGCTTGCATTTTAACTACTCATATTAAGTTTAAATTGTTCGGATTATATAAATACCACTGAGTTATACTTAGTGTGCAATTTGTTTTCTGTGCGCAAGTTAGGTACTTTTAGCTTATCGTCGACACAACATCCAACAATGAATCCCAAGTTCAAGTGTGGTGATGTTAAAATTTGTAATGGTATGTGCCTAGGAAGTCTAAATTTGCAATGGCATGTACCTAGGAAGTCTTTGTTTGAGGTTGCTTATAATGTAATAATATTTTGGTTTTCTAGTGATATGATGATTATGTGTATATATGGTAGTCGTTGAGGCTATGTTAGCATACTAGCTTAGTTTAATGTTTTGGTAGGTGTTAGTTTAAAGTTTAGTAGCTTAAGTAGCTAAATGGTAGTCCAATTATGGTAAAATTTGGTATAAATGGAAGCTTTGAATGATTGATGTTTGCTAGAATGATTGATGTTTGCTAGTATGTTTGATGGTATAGAATGAGGTACCAATGAGGGTACATTGGTTAGACACTTAGAATGGTTATTTTGGCTTGTTTTGAGCATGTTTAATGGTGTTTTGAATAGATTAAATGGTTGGTAATTGAGTTACTCAATGTCCAAGTAAGTATAATTTGGTAAACTTGAGTTTCAAGGTACATTTAGGTGCACACGGCCTATTACACGGCCGTGTGTCACACATGGGCAACGCACACGAACGTGTGCCCTGAGCGTGTTGAAAAATAGTATAGGTGTAGTTTCCACACAGGCTGATACACAACATGCGACACGGCCATGTGTCTCAAGTCAGTGAGTTACATAAGTAAGGACACAGGCTGGGGCACGGCCATGTGTCCCAACTTTGAAAGTTGCACGGTACGGAACGTTCCATAAGGTCATGTCCCCTATTTCTAGGTATTTTTAAAATTTCCTTAAAACTTTCAAAATTATTCCAAATTAGTCCCTTTTTGTTCATAGGCTATTTTTAGGGATAAATCGAATGGAATTAAGGCCTATAAGAGTTTTTTACTCTAATTTTGAATGAAATAGCAAACCTAAACTAGGTAAAGAAGGTCATTTTACTAATATCATCGAAGGTAGTAGTAGTTAGAGTATGGTTCAATACTCAGATGCTAATAATTGGGATAGTCTTGTTTTGTATCCAACTTTTAGCTTTCAAGAAGGGATAAATAATGATAAGAGTGTAGACAGTGGCAGACTGATAAACCGTAAATTATACATATTTTTACCCCATTTTAATGCATTTTATGGATGATTTCTCATTAGAATTGGTGAATTCGATGCTTCTAATGCATTAATTTCATGTTTTATACTTAGGAGAGCATAGGAGAGCGAAAGGAACGAGAAACGGGCCAAAAACAGAGAAAATGGGCTAAAGTACGAAATCAACATGGCCTGGACCTCCTCACACGGGTATAGCACACGCCCGTGCCATTCTAACAGGCTCAAACACGGCCTGAAGTAATTGTACACGGGCGTGTCCCTGCCGAGCCCAAGTTAAGTCCAATTCGGAAAAGACCACTTTTAAGGGCTTCTAGGCATTCCAAAGCCTATAAATACACCCTAGAGGAGGAAGAAAATGAGACGGAGAATAGGGGGTAAGGAATTACTCCAAGGAAGCCGGTTGATCCATCTCAGAAACCGGATTCATCATCAAGGCTGAAGATCTCTCCTCAATTTCCCTTTAGGAGTTTTGGGTTTTCTTTATGTTTTGTATTCGTTATTCTTTTGAAATGTTTTTTTATTTAGTTATGAACTAAAACCCCTAAATACCTAAGGGGAATAAAACCTAAGACGAATCTTGTTATTCAATCTAGGGATTAGACGTTATTAGTCTTGAATAGGGATAATAACATAACTTAGGGATTTCTACGAAACAAGTTGAATGAATAAATTGTCCTATTCGAAGCCAGAATAACAAGTAAAGTCTAGGTGGAGTTTTCCTTAGGTATTTTCTTAAGTCAATCGATTTTTCCCAAAAGCAATTCCCCAATCCTTTTCTCTGTGCGTTCTTAGTTTAGATAATTAGTTAATTAAAACAAAACCCCATTATTCTTAGGCTAGATAATAAAAAGACAGTCATTACTAGTACTTTTAGTTCCTTTGGGTTCGACAATCCGATCTTGCTAAAACTATACTACTGTTTGATAGGTACACTTGCCTAAATAGCGATAATAGTTAGTTTCAAGAACGATTAATTATAAATTTTTAAAACCTATCACGAAACCTCGTGATCAAGTTTTTGGCGCCATTGCCGGGGAACTAAAATATTAGGAACACTCAATTTTTATTACTTTAGCCATTTATTTTTCTTTCAATTTAATTTAATTTAATTTAATTATTATTATTACTAATTAATTTACTTTTTCTTTCTCTTGACAGGTTTTTATAGTTTATGACTAGAAGAAACCCATCGGGACCATTACTTTTTGACGAAGAAATAGATCGCACAGTTCGTTGAAACCAAAAAAAAAAATAAGGCGAAGCTTAAGATACACAGAGAATGAGCAAGAAGACGATACTCAACCCCCAACCGAAGAGATGGCTGAAAACCAAGGCAATCAGCTACTTCCCGCAATTGCGGCTAATCAAAATCCTGCTCCACATACTGTGTATGACTATGCTAAACCTTCTTTAACAGGAACTGAGTCAAATATAGTTAGACCTGCTATTGCTGTAAATAATTTCGAACTGAAACCTAACACAATTCAGATGATACAGCAGTTTGTTCAGTTTGATGGTTAGCAGGATGAGGATCCCAACACTCACTTGGCGAATTTTCTAGAGTTTTGCGACACTTTCAAAATTAATGGCATTTTTGATGATGTCATTCGCCTTCTGTTATTCCCTTTTTCACTAAAAAACAAAGCTAAACAATGGTTAAACTCGTTACCACGACAGTCCATCACTACTTGGGAACAAATGACCAAAAAAATTCTACTAAAATATTTTCCGCCGGTTAAAATGGCTAAGTTACGTAATGATATCTCTTCTTTTGTGCAGATGGACTTAGAAACACTTTACGATGCATGAGAGAGATACAAGGATCTATTACAAAGGTGCACTCACCATGGGTTACCTCTATGGTTGCATGTTCAAACGTTTTACAATGGTGTGAATCCCTCGACAAGACAGATGATTGACGCAGCTGCTAGAGGAACCATCAACAACAAAACACCTGAAGAGGCTTATGAATTCATTAAAAAAATGTCACTGAATAACTATCAGTGGCAAGTCATAAGGACTAAGCCAACAAAAATAGCAGACGTTTATAATGTCGACTTAGTTACTATGTTGTCAAATCAGGTAGAACTTCTCAATAAAAAGATTGATGGTTTACTTGGTTCTACACAGGTACATCCAGTAACGAGGTGTGACTCAAGTGGAGGAGGTGTGCATACAGAATATCAATCCTTCAATCCTACAACTGAAGAGAAACAAGTCAACTATATAGGTAACAATAACTTTAGATCTCAAAATAACCCTTGCAGTAATACTTATAATGCAGGTTGGAGGAACTATCCAAATTTCTCCTAGGGTGGTCAAGGGAATCAAAAGCCACAAAATCCTCAAGGTTTTCAACAGCCACCTTATCAATAAGAGAAGAAATCGAACCTTGAAGATATGCTCTCTAAATTCATCTCGGTATCAGAAACTCGTTTCCAAAATACTGAGATAGCACTTAAGAATCAATAAGCATCGATCCAAGGGCTCAAAACTCAGATAGGCCAGCTATCCAAACTAATCTCTGAATGACCATAAAGTAGCTTACCAAGTAATACTGAACCTAATCCAAAGGAACACCTCAACGCAATTAGTACTCAAGATAAGGAAGGATTCATTGCGCCTGAGCTAGAATTGATGCAAGAAACTGTGGTAAGCAGAGGTAAAAGTGAGGTAAGTCATAACAAAACGATGAATGAAGAATATAAACCTCATGTCCCATACCCTAACGCGACAAGGAAAGATCGCTCAGAAGAAAAATTCGGTAAATTCCTCAAACTTTTGAAAAAATTACATATTAACTTACCGTTTATTGAAGCTCTATCACAGATGCCAAATGCAATGAAATTTTTAAAAGAGTTTTTAGTAAATAAGCAGAAGTTGGACGAATCGGCGCATGTGGAGCTAAACGCAGTCTGCTCAGCTATTCTACAGAATAAGCTACCCCACAAATTGAAAGATTCAAGGAGTTTTACAATTCCTTGCTTAATTGGTAGTTTAGATATAAGTCATGCATTAGCTAATTTAGGGGCTAGTATTAACCTCATGCCTTACAAAATGTTTAAGCAACTAGGTCTTGAGAAACCTAAACAAACTAGGATGAGCATTCAATTGGCAGATAAAACTATAAGATTTCCTAAGGGTATTATTGAAGATGTACTAGTGAAAGTAGATAAGTTCATATTTCCCGTTAATTTCGTTGTTCTAGACATAGAGGAGGATAATAACACCCTTTTGATTTTAGGAAGGCCCTTTTTAGCAGCTGCTAAAACAATTATTGATGTTGGCACAGGTGAGCTTACACTTCATGTGGAAGACGAAATGATCACCCTTCAAGCTCGTAATTCTGGCATCACATCAAACATTGAAGGTAATGGTCCACACCAATTTACTAAAACTGACAATATGACTTTGCAGAAATTGAGCTTCAAAGAAGTTCACACGACATGTTCCAAAAATGATAGAGGACACATTCATGAAGAATGAAGGCTATAGATAGAGGAGCTAGACGAATGGCTAGCACATAAATCGAGAACACACGATAAACTAAAATTATGCCAGAATGAGTTCGATACCTCCCCAAATTTACTTAAGGTTGGTGATAAGGTCTTATTAGATACCGTAGATCCCCACATTGTCACTACCACACCGAATGAGGAAATCCCTCTTGCGGTACTCAGTACGGTGGAGGTGAGTCATCCCAAGTTCGGCACGGTGAATGTGAGTCATCCTAAGTTTGGCACTTTTAAGGTAAACAACACCCGATTAAAACCTTATTTTGATGAGATTGATAGCAGGAATGAGGAGTATAAACTCCTCAAACCACAATGACCATTCACTGAAGAGGTAAGTCGAGCTTAGACTATAAATAAGAGCTTCTCGGGAGGCAACCCGAGCACTAACATTATTAATTTCTTTAAATTTTGGTATTTAACTCCTAACCTACTAATAGAGATCTTGAATACAAGTGTTTCCACAAAGACACGACCAAGCACACGGACGTGCTTAAGGCCGTATGAAAACAGGGAAAAAGATTTTCCCAACACGGGCTACGATTAAACACCACGACCGTGCAACATGGCCGTGGTCGAGCCTGCCAAAATAACACGGACGTGCGACACGCCCGTGTGGAAGACCCGTGGTTGAAACTGAGAAACTAGCACGAGCGTGCGACACGCCCGTGTCTAACACCTGTGGTTGAACCTGTTAAAATAACACAGGCGTGGGGATTGAACACACGGGCGTGGGAGAAACGAACGAAGCTAGACACGGTCGTGCGACACGGCCGTGTGAACCCACACGCTTGAGGAACACGGGCGTGTACTAAATGTCAGATGCGCCCAAAATTGAAATTTGCGAATCATACGGGTTGAAATGGGGAACACGAGCGTGTGCCATGGCCGTGTGCCCCAAAATCTATAAATACCCTGCACTATTCACTTTTTTCTCCATTCAAAAACCTTAACCCTAGCCGCTGTAACTCCACACGGCTCCCTACCACGCCCGTGCGCCGCTTCCAACTTCACTTTTAAAGCTCAATCTCTCTCCCTTAGCGTTTGTTTACTCCTTTCACTTCTGTTTTACTCATTATTAATGCTTATTATTACAATAATCTCCATTACTTTTGAACTAGTTTTCATTTTTGTTCGTTACTTTATCATTTAGTTTGCATTTTTAGGTTCTTTATTATACATTTCGAATTAAACCAAGTTGTTAGACACACCTCATATACATGACATTACTATGTTTATTTTCATGCTATTATCATGCCAATGTCTATCATTTAAATTGCATTCCTAGGTTAGTTACCATACAATTCATGTTAAATTGAGACTAGGAAAACCTTATACCATTACATTTCTATTATCATTCTCATTATTATTGTGGTTGAGTTTGCTTCATATTAGTAGTCTTAGCTAAAATAGTTTACTTCCCTTTCGAATATGTTTACCTATTATTATTATTCTTTATATTACAGGCCTTCAATGTCATCTTTAAGAGGAAAGAAAACTACCGTACCAGCCTCGAAGAAGAGGAGGGGAGCATCATCTTCCGCAGTTCCAACCGCGAAAATTCGTCACCCTCTCCTACAGTTTCCACGAAGGCTCCAAGAAGAGCTCTTCCAAATACTTTGGGCCCTACCTTTAGCAGTGGGCCGCTGCATCGACTGGGATGCCATAGAACAAGTCTAGATGCTTATACGATTCGGGCTCTCTTAACTATCGATTCGTGAGAGCTGTTCTTCAGGATTATCGAGCTGACATACCTCGAGCTTACGATGGAACTCTGCTCAACGTTCCATCTCCAGACCGTAATGACAAGGTACGATGATCTCGGTATGGTCTAGTTTCGCTTAGGGGGATTAATCACCAGCTAAGTGTCCCAGAGTTTGGTGCTGCACTAGGCCTATATACGGAAGAGTTCAGGGAGGAGAACAAACTACATGCTCTCAGTCGCCACAACATTTCTCTCCTTCGAAGTGCTAGCATACTTTGGCCCCTAGCACGGCCTCGTACAATCCTAGCCGCTTCAAGGCATCAGTTCTCCCACCATCCTTAAGGTACTTACATGTTATTTTAGCTCACACGATTATAGGGAGGCGAGAGAGCACTAGCGTCGTCAACACCCACGACTTCTACTTCTTATGGTGCATGTCGCAAGGGCAGGTCATTGACCTTGCCTATTTCATCGCCCTTACGATTCAGCACCAGACGGAGTGGCATCAGAAGGGGGTCATCTCCATTGGCCCCTACGTGACTAGGCTGGTACGACACTTCGGGCTCCTCAACACCGCGGCCCAAGAATCATCCCTCACCCTCATCGGTTAGATGTCTCCACAAGGCATCTCAAGCATGCTTAGCATAAGGATGATTGAGAGGCGCCGAGGAACCTACCCTCCCCTGTATCGTCTCACACAATCTACCGAAGAGGAGGCCTACAAGGACATTCCTGATGATGTCCCCCCACAGCACGAGGACCCACCGACTCAGCCACCACCACCTTCCAGTCCAGTTCATGCGGTGACTTCATATGCTGACATCTTTGAGCGCCTCAATCGATTTCAATAGCAGTGTTTTCAATTATTTGACAACATTGATGCTACTCTACAGTAGATTTGTCAGCACCTTCACATCTCATCGCCAGTCCCACCTCGCAAACCATCCAGCGATGAAGATGTTCAGAAATATTTATTATTTTATGTTTTTAATTTTTATTGAAACTACTTTTTATTTTTGTTAGATTTTAAACTTTTATTTTTAATTATTAATTTCGGTTATTTCTTTATGAGTAATTATTCTTCCTAATATCCCCTAAAAAATTCCTGATTTTTTCACAATTATATAGATCTCTTAAAGCTCATCATCACATAGGAAATAAAACTCCACCGGGAAAGGTTCTCCACGACTGCCATGTCCTGCTCGACCACGACCATAGCTACCACTAGATATAATATTCTTTTTGCGCAGGACTTATGGCCTAATGAACATTTACGACTGCCGAAGTATCCTCATCCGCTCTCGAACCGATCACACTCCAAAACTCTAGTTTGAGGAATTCATTATACAGGAAGTTTCACTTCTCTCCCTAGCTTATTTTATATTCTAATAACTATCTTTGTACATTGAGGGCAATGTACATCTTAAGTGTGGGGGGAGCATTCATTCATTATCAGAAAAATCCCTGAATAATCATCTTGTTCTCTTGAAAAACTCTCATATCATATTTAGGATAAATTTTAATTGATTTATGATTTTGATTGATATATCTTGAATTAAAACATAGGCATTTATGGATTGATTGTTTAAACTTTAAGACATTAAAGAATCAAGCATGATAAGTTGATTTTTAAGAATTTAAAATTATAGGTTGTTTCCCCAAGTCTAGGTATTACTTTGAATTGAAATTCACGAGCCTAAACATCAAAAAACCATAATTTTTGTGAGATTTTTGAGCCTTTTGAGCATCTATTAATTCTTTCATGCTCACTTTTATTATTGCTTTGAGTGCGTCAGTATTGAACTGTTATTCTAAAACTTGCTTGATTATGCATGTCGAGACCACACCATTTGATTTGATATGTCAAAATGATTAAGGCACTTAGGATTAACCCACTCATGCCATTAAAAGCCTACCTCCACGATTAACCCCTAGTAAACCCCCTTGAGCCTAACAAGCCATTTTTTGTATTACCCTTAATATTAACCTTTAACCCATTATTGTTGAAATCCCTTAAATTAATCCATATTTTTTGTCGAGATTTGAGTTGAATGGATTGCCTAGCTATGTTTTGTTCTTGATAGTTAGTCTATATTATTTTAACTTGTTTTTTTTTAAAAAAAATAAAAATTTGTATACATATCTGTAATTTCATATTCTGAGAAGAAGCTCTATTGTACGCATGTAAAGATTAACTCTTTTTCTAGTTAGGTAATTTTTCAATTCAATCTCGATTCTAACCATTTCTTTCAGCTTGTGACTACACCCCCTAACCAAGCCTCGTTACAACCCTTTAAAGATCTTTTTATTGATTTATCATCTTAAATTATAGTGGTGGAAATTTGATTTTCATGCAAGCCTATGGTAATGAATTTTCATTATGGGCTATTGAGTGCTTCATTTATTGTCCTTAAACACCTCGAGTGATTTGAATGAATCTTTAGTGAGGACGTGAAACTCTGTGATATTCTGAATCAAAGGTAATTACTTAGATGCGGAGAAACACCTATGTTTGCATGATTAAATACTCAACTTGGAATGTTTGAAACTTTTATGTTCTTCTTAATTGAATTCTCAATGTATGACTACCTATGGATTATTCTGAGATATTATAGATAGGAATTGTAAGTTGAGAAGAATTTATTTTGATTATGAGTTGAGAATTTTGCTTGAGGACAAGCAAATGCTTAAGTGTGGGGGTATTTGATAAACCGTAAATTATACATATTTTTACCCCATATTTAATGCATTTTATGGATGATTTCTCATTAGAATTGGTGAATTCGATGCTCCTAATGCTTTAATATGATGTTTTATACTTAGGAGAGCATAGGAGAGCGAAAGGAACGAGAAATAGGCCAAAAACAGATAAAATGGGCCAAAGTACGAAATCAACACGGCTTGGACCTCCTCACACGGGCAAACCACACGGCCGTGTCAATCTGGCAGAATTGAAGCACGATTTACACGGGTATAACACACGCCCGTGCCATTCTAACAGACTCGAACACGGCCTGAAGTAATCGCACACGGACGTGTCACACGGGCATGTCCCTGCCAAGCCCAAGTTAAGTCTAATTCAAAAAAGGTCACTTTTAAGGGCTTCTAGGCATTCCAAAGCCTATAAATACACCCTAGAGGAGGAAGAAAATGAGATAGAGAATAGGGGGTAAGGAATTACTCCAAGGAAGCTGATTGATCCATCTCAGAAGCCGGATTCATCATCAAGGTTGAAGATCTCTCCTCAATTTCCCTTCAGGAGTTTTGGGTTTTCTTTATGTTTTGTAATCGTTATTCTTCTGAGATGTTTTCTTATTTAGTTATGAACTAAAACCCCTAAATACCTAAGGGGAATGAAACCTAAGACGAATCTTGTTGTTATTTTCTAAATTGTATGATAAATATTTAACCTATTCTTAATTCTTATTTTGATATCCCATGATACTGATTTAAGACATGCTCTTATTCAGAGGAGGAATAGACCCTGTCTAAGAGTACTTTTGTCATAATTAAGCGGAGTTGATTGCGCGCCTAGAAATAAGGTGACAAGATTTTGCCGGATTAGGGTGAAACCTAATAAGGGGATCCATAGATCGAGTTAATGCAACCCTAGAGTGTTAATTAGAGAAAAGTCTCGGTTATTCAATCTAGGGATTAGACGTTATTAGTCTTGAATAGGGATAATAACATAACTTAAGTATCTATACGGAACAAGTTGAATGAATAAATCGTCCGATTCGGAGCCAGAATAACAAGTAAAGTCTAGGTGGATTTTTCCTTAGGTATTGTCTTAAGTCAATCGATTTTTCCCAAAAGCAATTCCCCAATCCTTTTCTCTGTGCGTTCTTAGTTTAGATAATTAGTTAATTAAAACAAAACCCCATTATTCTTAGGCTAGATAATAAAAAGACAGTCATTACTAGTACTTTTAGTTCCTTTGGGTTCGACAATCTGGTCTTGCTAAAACTATACTACTGTTCGATAGGTACACTTGCCTAAATCGTGATAATAGTTAGTTTCAAGAACGATTAATTATAAATTTTTAAAACCTATCACGAAACCTCGCGATCACAGACCAAGTTTAGCATTACATAACATGACTCGTTATTCAATTGTATAAGACATTATTATGGAAATATTAAATTAGCATTTATTGCTCCCTGTATGATGTGATGTAAATAGCCAGCTTGTAGTTTTTATTTTTGATGTAATTGAATGTGATGATTGGTTGTAATTCCTGTGACCCTAATCCAATGACGGAAAGGGGTTAGGAGTGTTACAATTTGGGATCGATCTTAGGGTTTAAGATTTCATATTTGAGGCTAATTTTAATGAGGAAAAATACCAACAAGATGGGGGAGAAGATGTTAACAAATTTTGAGACAAAAAGAAAAAGAAAGAGATGGTAAAACTAGGTGTAGGCGATAGCAACAATGGAGGAAGAAAGAAAAAAAATTGAAGATCAATAAGGAGCGGAGAGGGGAGGAATGACTAGGGTGAGTAAAAATAGAATAAATGCTTATTATTTTGTGTAAAATTAACATTTATACATATGGTTACAAGGGTATGGGTGCCACACACATCAAAAACAAAAGATTTTGTAAAAAAATAATTATTTTGCATGGGTAAGGATTCAAACTTGAGACATCAATTTAATTTTCACACTTTTGCATTTACCAATTAACCACTAGGCTATTTCCTTATTTTTGAAATAATTTTGTAATATTTATTTTAAAAACAAGGCATTTCACATACTAGGGTTTGAGGCAAAATTAGCAAAATAATAAAAATGGTGAGAGAGAAAGGATTTAAACTTGGGTTTCAAGGAACGTTTCACTAACACTTAACTAACGAATTAATACCTCATTTATTCCTAAAAACGTGTAGATAATCTCAAAAATTAGGGTATGACCATTCTCTCTCAATTCCTAAACTCAATTCTACTAATCTCGATTTTTGGGATTTCACAATAATGAAATTTAGCATTACTTGGTGCCTGTTGTCCCTTTCATTTTGGCATATATGACACTTCTAGAATCTTTTATTAGCTCTTCTCTTTCAATCAATCTAAGTAGTTGTAATTATTTATATTCTTAAAAAAATTATTTATAAGAATAGCATATTCAATTATCTAATTATTAAATTAAGGAATTCAAAATAAATTTTAAAATTTTGGTAAATGTGACCTTAAGCAATATTATTAGGCAACACCTGAATTCAACAATATTGACTTCAAAGGAGTAGAACAACAACGCAACCAAACAATGAAAAAAATATTTGACTAATTAAAACCCTTTTAAGGGAAAATATGGATGGATGGATGATGCAAAGCATTGACTATACTTATATTGGTTGAGTTTTTTTAGTGCAGCAAGCAACTTAATGAAAGCTTGAAGTCAACTATTTTAGGCAGATTCAGCTAAAATAATTAATTATTTCAACCCCTTTGTCAAACATGTTGCTAATAGGCTAATGCTCCTTCAATCCAGCTTATTAAATAATTCTCTACACAAACCCTAAATATCATTCATTAATGGCTTCTTTGCCTTTTTTTTACAGACTTACGCGATATCTTGTTGATTACATATTCAACTGACATTTTTAAATTGATTTTTTTAGGTTATATAATTTATGTTGAGGATTTATGATTATTCTTTTTAATAATATCGTTTTTAAAATTTAAATCTATATTCTCTCATAAAAATACAACGTACCTTAATATTACATTAATTACTTTTTAATTTTAAACCGATTCTTTTCATAAATATCAACTGATTTATTATATTAATTGATTCAATTAATTTAATAAAAATTTCTAAATCCTTTAATTTTTGAAATGAAAAACAAGAGATTTTTTCTCCTCAATATTAATCTTATGTAAAATTATAGGGGACCCAAATATGTGGTGCCTAAATCTTAAATGAGTTATCATTCTTGATTTGTAAGTAAGTGTAATGTTGATATTTCATAAAAGTCGTCATCATACCCTTTATACTCCCCACTTTTTCTTTCTTTACTTGATTAAACTTATCATTATCAAATTGAGCTTCCTCATTTGTACCAAAATAATTTGAGTTTGTTTGCAATGTCTTTTAAATTAAGAGTCGACATATGAATTCACAAATCGCCCCATCATCTATCTTACCAAAAAAAGTTATTATGTTTTTCTAAGGTATATTTAAAATTTTAATTTATTAATTTGGTTTTTATTTTTTTAAAAGTTAAATTTAACTTTCAAACCTTTTTTAAAAAGTCGAATTTAAGCATCAATATTTAAAAAAAAAATTAAATTATTGTTTTTCTTAAACAAAAGTTTTGACCAAAACATTAAAATTTTAAATATAGCAGTTAGCATGGCAATGCACACGTACTCCATGCTATTTTTCTTGAACTTTTATGAACTTTTTATATTTTTTTAATATTTTTTATAAATTATAAATTATTTATTGATGTGACATATAATACAAATAGTATCATGTCAACATGAAGTATAGGTGAACTGTCATGCTAATATCATTAAAGAATTAATATTTTAGTCAGAATCTTCGTTTAAAAAAGCAATTTGATTATTTTTTGAAAGGTTAATAATTAAATTAAATTTAAAAAAAGAATAAAAGTTTAGTTGATAAAAGATGTAAACGTTAAAGATTAAGTTTGACATTTTTTTTTGTTTGTACAATATTTACTTCTATTCATATCAAATAAACATAATGTTCTTATCACTAGATTAAGAGGTTGTTAATTATTATTTAATTTATTTATATTTGTATTAAATAAATTAGGACATATTTATATAGTGATACGGTGTTCATATTTTAAAAAACAATTTTGATAATTATTATTTTTAAAAATACGGATAGGCAAAAAGACAAAATCCCATAAAATTTTGAGGTATGAAGGGTGGGGCCGGGCCATTGCCTATAAAATTTCCATTTGTTACTGAAATCTATTTGTACGGAGCTTGGGTTGATTCGAATATTTATGATTTTATAATGAAAACATTGATTAAAATTCAACCCAAATAGATAAGAGTTGTTGAATTAAAGAAAGAAATTGGTGATTGATCCAATGTAAGGCTTATGTAGATGCAAATGGCAATGGTGGCATTGGATGTTACACCATGCTTTCAGAACACCATTAACTTGTTCCCTGCAAACACCAGCCAACAATATCACAGCTTCTGATGATCCCCATCACCTCTCTGCACGTGAATGCCTCGGGAAATTGGAATTACGCAATCAAATCATTTGCAGATCTTTTTCCCCCAAGAAAGACTTACTTTTTAGTTTTCAGGAAGGATTTTTGTCATAAACAGCAATACTAATCAATTTCATATGATATTAATTGATATGTTACAATTTAAATTTACCAAATTTATAGATTTAATTTATGTATTTTAATTAAATTTGATTATTAGTTTTGTTACTATAGGTTTAGTTTATATTATTTAATCAAATAATTTTAAATTTTTATATTTTTTGAATTTTAAAATTTTAATTTTGATGTAATATTTTTAATTCATAAAAATAATATATGGAGCATAAAATATTTTAAATGATAATTCAATGATAGCTTTTAGACACTATGTCTATGTAAGACCTATGAATGAAAATAAACTTGTATTTATTTATTTATTTATATTAAATTTTGTCACACTAATTCATCATTAATAAAGTGAGAGTTTAGTCAAATTGGGATACAAAGTTGTTGTCAATGGTTGTAAAAGCTTTAAAAATCTTAAAATTAAAATTTTTATAACATCTATTTTTATAATATTTATTATTCTTTAAACTTTTTATTTTAAGAACAAATAATATTATAATTTAGAGATATATGATTCAATTAACTTAAATAATAAACATTATTGTGAGTTTATTTTTATCATTTCAAATCATGTTGGAAAAAATAACATTTGATCAGATTTAAACCCAAAACACAATAATTTTTTTTTGTGTATTTACCATTTCAACTAAAATTTTATTTGTTACATAAAATGTTTACTTACATGATTGACCTGCCATAATATTGTAATATTTAAAATAATTGAGTTTCTTAAGAAGTTGAAGGAAATAACTACATAACTTTTTTATTGATGAAAAGTTAGTTACAAAAGTAAATTGATTAAGAGTGAATAAGTTTCAAGATAGGAAAAAATTTTAATTTTTTCTACAAAACATGAATACTCTTATTTTAATTTAAGATTTTCTTTGACTTTTTTTTTAATTGATGAGATTTACGTATCAAGTGATGTTAAATTAAGGCTTTACTTGGTAAAATGAAAAGAAAATTGAAAAGTTAAAAATTTTAAGGAATAGAAAAATAGAAAGATGAAAAGTATAATTTTTCTTTGTGTGCTTGGTAGGAAAAAGGGAAAAATTGAAAGAAAATTACTCATCCATTGTTTGGTAGAGTTGAAAAAAGTAAGAAAGAAAATAAAATATTTAAAAAATGTATAATTTTGAATTAACATACACATCTCTCTCATTTTCTCTCATCTCATCTTTTCAATTTAAAAATATTGATTTTTATGCATTAAAATTAAGACAGAAAATGGTAATTCCTCTTATTTCTTTCCTCCCACTTTTCTTCCCTATTAAGAGCACTTAAAATTCTTTTTACTTTTTCCTTCCCTCCTATCATTCTACCACTTTTCTATTCAATTAAATACAAAATTTGATGTGAGTAAAGAAAAGACATCAACTTAATTCCAAAAGAAAAAAAAAGTACACCAATCCAATTAAACTTATTATGAGAAAGTCAAGTTAAAACTACAAAATAAGTAGGGTATTCAAGTTTTAAATTTCCAGTAACAACTTATCACAAATAAACATTCAACTAAAAATACTATTGTTATATAATCTATATTAATATTTAAAGTTTTTATTATGTTAATGTCACCTCAATCTAATTTCAATTTAGTTTTTAAATTACTAAAAATTTAGCGAAGTAACAAATATAATTTTAAGAGTATTTTTATTTTTATATGTACAATTTAGAAAAAAATTATTATTTGATATACTGACAATAAAAATTTTAACTCCATAAGCCGACTTGAGAAACTGCTTCTTAAGACTAATTGTGGAGTTAAAAAACTCCACCGCTAATCTCTAGAATAATAACTCTTTAGAAACATATCTGCACGTGATCAAATTTAAACTAAATACCTCAAAATCTTCTTTTCCTCAAATTTTACCACTTTAATCAGAGCAACATTTGACTTTCATAATATCAGTTTTTCTTATAGAATAGTTACATTATTTTTTTATCAATATCTTGTTTAAAAAAAATCCACTTAATCGGATCGAACTAACTAGTCGAATTAAGAATTAGTCTAGAGAAGAACATGAAACTTATTAAATTGTGAATTGATATAAATTAATTGAAACAGCTAAAAAATTGATTCAATCGAATTTTTTATTTTTTAAAATTTTTAATGATTTTTTTAGTAGAATAATACTCATTTCGACAACTGATCCATTATTTGCTTGTGGAGTGTAGAATTAACTCTGGGAAATTCTCGACAGTCAGAATATATAGTTTAAAAGGTGAAGAGGTCAACGTCGCCAGCAAATCAAAGACTACAACTCAGTGCCAATGGAATAACCAAAGGAAGCTGAAATCATCCATACCTGAATATTGACTTTTAATGCCCATTCGTTCCTATTTTTCAAACTTTTTCATCATCATTGGGATTCAAACGCTATCATTAAGTTAATGCATGTTCATGGAATCTTAGGTTTTACAAGAAGAAAATGGAACACTTCACCATTAATTGCTTCTTTCCTGCGGGTGTGAATTTCAAAGTTCAAACTGCCCAAGCCTTTGGCTCCCACAGTGTTTTTCGGGAAGCACACATAATGAGGCAACCTTGTTGTGCATGACAGTTGCTGTTCTTTTCACATGTCCTAAACCCTCATCACAAGGAAATTTGACCAAAAACATACAATTGCAAGGAGTAGGTAAAAAACAAGCATGTGATTTTACGGCACCATGATGTTTATATCTGATCTTTATAAGATATTGCTTTGCTTACAACTGGAGTACTAAGAAGAGGGGAGGAATAGCAGGAGCAGGTATCCTAGATATAATATAAGGTGTGGGGAAACGATTAACTTAGTAAAGTGATGACCAAAACGACTGATCTTCCACCGGTAATGAAAAATTACAAGAAGTGGCAGGTGCATCATAGTAACAATCGAATTTTGGGAAGAACAATGGTGGATGCAGAAGGCTTTTGCTGAGATCATCTTCTTCGTCTGATTGATCCGGTTCGAAAACGTTAGAGGAATCCGCAGGCTCTATGAATGAGGAATGATACCCATGGCCATCGGGATAGTGTGGGCTGTCCGAGTCAAAAACATCACTTTTAGCCGAACATGCTTCTTCCTGTTTACAGGCCAGCAATGGCACATGGGATGCATCTGGATTGGGTTTTTGAGGTTCATCATTGGACGAATGTATGGCTTCGACAGATCCCAGATTTTCCATCCCTGTCTCTTTAATAAGCAGCTTCTCTTTGAGTGTAAGCACCTGTTGCATTGTCAAAAAATGAACCATCATCTGTTTAGAATTTACCGGCAATGTTATAGTTGAACCCTGTTAGGTGAAATTGAAGTTAATTTACCTGATTTTTTAAATCATCTTTCTCCTTAAGGAGATTGTCGAAGTCAGCCTTGAGCTTATCGAAGGTAGCTCTGAGTGAATCATATTCTTTTTCCAGTTGTTTGTTCTTAGATCGAGCACGCCGATTTTGAAACCAAATAGCAACTTGCCGGGGCTGGAGCCCAAGTTCTTTTGCTAGCCGCAATTTCCTGTCTGATTCCAGTTTGTTTTCAACCTCAAAGCTCCTCTCAAGAAACTCAACTTGAGTCGTCGATAGCCGCCTTTTCTTTACACCTGCTGGCTGACACGATCCATCCAAATCATCATCTCCTCCATTAACATACTCATACTCCATGACTGGCTTCTCACCTGATTGATTAAATCACAGGCAAAACAACATAATAATCAGCTGGTTTTACTATATAAAATACCAATCATCCAATCTTTTTACAAATTTCATTATCGAGTGTTCCAAAACTACAGCAGGACCCTGTTCTGGACAGTGTAAAGAAGACGACAGCATCATAAACATTGAAGCAAATACACAAGGAAAAAAACCGAAAGCTAAAAGCAAAGACAAGGAAACCCCTACAGCAACCTGCTAAAAACCATTATCGAACAAGAAAAATTGGAAGTAAAGAAGAGGAGAGGTAATAGGGCAGAGAGGAAATTAAAAATACCCTGGAGAGCAGAGGAAGATGAGGAGGGTGTCCATAAAGGCTCCATAACCCTAGAGGTAGAGGAAGAAGAAAATGGCTCAGTTGGAAGCAAAAGACGTAAGTTTGAACCACCACAATAATTGCCAACTCCTATACTCTTATCCTAGCTTTACTTTTGAGGGATCCCAATAAGCTTAAAAGATGATATCTTTGGGAGGAGAAACCTCAGTCATGAGTTTCAGTTTGATCTATGACTTATCATGCAAAAAATTTGTGATGGGAAATAATGTAATGTGGAAAGTCTGAAAGCAACAAAAGCTTATATCCATAACTCACAAGGAAACCCGCAAAAAAGGAGAACAATCACTAGATTTTTGCTTTGAAATTTGAGTGAGTTTGAATCAAGAAGCTTGAGAGGTTTGGCTTAAGTAGTGTTAGATTGTTGAGCAGGGAGGATCTACTAAAACTTAAAAACTGGAAGAGGGGGCAGGGGGGGAGTCTGGGGTGGAATGGCCTGCATTGGGTTTATAATTTATATCAAAGCTTTGGTTAAGGTACAGACAGAGATGAGGGAGGGGGCCTTACCTTTGCCTGCCTTACTTTTTCTTCTTGGGGATAGTGTGGCTGGGCAGCCTCAAAATAGAAATTTCATATTTTCTGACTCTATATCCTCTGTAAATAGTAAACAATGTTTACTTATAAACACCATATGAATGTTTTAATTTTTTCACTTAAACTCTTCATCATTTATGATATTTTAATATATTTAATATGAGATCCTTTTACATTGAATTTTTTCACATATACAAATGATATTTGATCAACCCATTTTATATTTCATAGACACAAAATTTAAAAAACTTTTACTTTCACAATTGAAATAGAAAGATTGTGATTTGAACCAAGTGGATTCGCTTATATAATGCATTTAGAAAATTTCACCATCAAAGTTAAAAAAATGTAATTACTGCTTCCTTCAATTCCAATAAGCTATTAGAATTTGCAGAAGTTTAGATATTTAAATGGAATTGAATAGTGAATATCACAAAATTTACAAATATTTGAGATATCATCGTCACTACCTAATACTGGAAAGGCCTGGAACTTTTAAATGATGTGAATGGTGAATACGAGAGTCTTCTCTGAGATAATTTTTTCCCCATTATTATTGATATGTGGTAGTTAATTATATTTAATATTCAGTTGGCTTACATCTTAATTCTGCAAGTAGTTTTTCTAACAAATTGCACAACTAAACCATATTTAAGTCAATGGTCAACAAATTGAAATAGTTTCAAGTAAGTCTTATTTTGAGCTTAAATTAATAATTTATTATCCAAAAAAAAAAAGTGATTACTTAATTGCTTACCAATATCATTTATCCTTATAACAAAGGGGATAGCTATAAAATTCTCTTATAAAATGTGTTTATATTGTGAGGTTGACTTAATTCTTCAATAAAATTCTTGTAGTAATTGGTGTTGATCAACAAGTACCAAAAAACAAATTTGACTTTGCCGCCGCGTTGAGCATGATTTTCTACTGTTGTTACTGCTATCCATAGGATAGTTGGGCTGATTTCTGAATCCATTGTTGTTTCATTCATGACTTTGTTACGTTCAACAATTTTGGCTAAAAGAAATTAGAGAAGACGAGAGAAGAGATTGAAGAAGATGAGAGAATTCTGAAATTTCTTCCGTATTTTCATAACCACCTTCTGCATACAACTCACGTTTAAAAAGAAAATAAATAACAAAAAGGCCAGCGTGGCAAATTCTGTTTTAAAAATCTAAACGCATCGTTTAACTAGTTCCCCCAATACGCCCTATTTCATTAAAGCTAATTGTTTAAAATCTCTACTCACTTTCCAGCCCGTAACAATACTCCCTCCCAAAAAAAATCCTTGTCCTCAAGGATGAAGATGAGGAAATTTAGATTGCAGCATGGCTAACGATTCCCACGTGGCGTCTTCTGGAAACGAATTTATCCATTCAACTAACACCTCTGTAACAGCCTGGTTTCCCTTCTTAACAACTCTTTTGTCCACAATTCGGGCTGGCTCTTTCTGCAGTGCACCATAATCATCCACCAGTGGAAGTTGAGTTTGATTAGGTGCAGAACCAATATGTTTCTTCAGCTGCGAAACATGAAAGGTTAGGTGAATACGAGACCCTTGAGGAAGCTGGAGAGTGTATGCCACCGTTCCCACTCTCTTGACCACCGAAAAAGGTCCATAATATTTAGGGGATAACTTCTGATTGAGAATCTTTCTAACTGTTTACTGTCGATATAGTTGTAGTCGCAAATAGACCAAATCTCCAACTTCAAAGGCTCTCTCGGACCTATGCTTATCAGTAAAGTGCTTCATACGGTTTTTAGCCATCGTCAGACAAAAGTGCAATAACTTCTTCGCAGCTTCTCGAGCTTGTAAACTACGATCCACTATAGCCACTATTGATGCTGCTGCAAGGTATGGCATATGTACAGGTGGAGACTGACCATACAATACCTCATAAGGAGTAAGCTGAATTGAGGAATGGAATGACGTATTGTACCACCACTCTGCAAGGGGCAGCCACTAAAACCAATGCGCAGGTGTTTCACTCGACATGCAACGTAGATAATTTTCAAGACATCTATTCAAAACCTCCGTCTGGCCGTCCGTCTGAAGGTGATAGGCTGTAGTTAAAAGAAGTTTAGTACCAGCTCGCCGAAATAACTCCTGCCAAAAACTACTAACGAAGATCTTGTCTCTATCCAAAATGAGTGCATCAAGCATGCCATGAAGCCTATAGATATGATTCAAGTACTCACGAGCCATATCTTTGGCAGTGTACGGATGAGATAGAGCTAAAAAATGGCCATACTTGGTTAGATGATCCACCACCACAAGAATGGAATTCTTCTTATCTGAGGTGGGTAAGCCCTCAATAAAATCTAAACTGACCATAGACCAAGCTCTATTCGGTACTGGTAATGGTTGTAGAAGGCCAGGAGAAGCTACTGTCTCACTCTTACATCGCTGGCAAACCACACATTCTCGGATCCATTTCCTAACATCGGTCGACAAGCCCTTCCAATAAAGTAAACTGGAAATGCATTTTCTGGTAACATGCACACCGGAGTGTCCCCCAACTGCACTATCATGGAAATGAAGAAACAACTCATGCCTCAATAGTGAATCTTTTCCCACGACAATCTTCCCCTTTCTGAGCAAAAATTGACCATCCCATGTATATTTCTGATCAGAACACTGAAGCTGTTGAATATTTTGTATAACTTGCGTAGCTTGTCATCAACCGTATATGACTGCCGTACCCTTGCTAAGAGCCCAGAAATCACGGTGCTAGTCGACAGTTGATAGTACTGACATTGGTCCAGCTGTGGCTGTCGAGATAGAGCATCAGCCACCCTATTGTTGATCCCTTTTTGATAGGAAACTTCAAAGTCATAGCCCAACATTTTAGCTACCCAACGTTGCTGAAATGGAGTAACTGCTACATGATCGGACAAAAACCGCAAGCTTTGATGATCCGTTTGAATTTTGAAATGCCGCCCGACCAAATATGTATGCCATTTCAGAACAGCTAGTAAGACCGCTAACATCTCCTTCTCATAAATGGAAAAAGCTTGATGGCGTACGCCAAGAGCCTTACTAAAGAAAGCCACTAGCCTCCCTTGCTGCTGCAACACCGCCCCAACTCCAAAACCATTGGCGTTCGTGTCTACTGTGAACTCCAGCTGAAAGTTAGGAAGTGCTAAGACAGGTGCTGAACTCAAAGCTCTCTTCAACGCTTGGAAAGCCTCAGTAACTTGTTCTGACCATCCCCAACCATTTTTTTTAATAGTGCTGTTAACGGTCTGGCCATGACTCCATAATGCCTGATAAATCTCCTGTAGTAACCTGAGAGGCCAAGAAAACTATGTAACTCTTTAACTGAACAAAGAATCGGCCAACTTGATATGCAGTCAATCTTAGTACTATCTATAGAAACAGTCCCCGCGTATAGTACATGTCCCAAATATTGAACTTGAGTAGAGCCAAAACAACATTTAGACTTTTTAGCATATAGCTGTTGTTCCCTTAAAATGAGAAGGACAGACCGCAAATGCTGCAAATGTTCCGACCACGATGTTGAATAAACAAGTATGTCGTCAAAGAAAACTAACACAAATTTTCGCAACAATGGCTTGAAAATCGAGTTTATGAGAGCCTGAAAACTCGAAGGAGCATTAGTGAGGCCAAAGGGCATCACAAGAAATTCATAATGCCCCTCATGTGTCCTGAATACGGTTTTGTGAACATCGGGTTCCCACATGCGGATTTGATGATATCCGGACCGTAAGTCAAGCTTAGAAAACACTCTTGCTTCCCCTGGCTCATCCAGCAGCTCTTCGATGATAAGAATAGGGAACTTATCTTTGACCGTATTCTGGTTTAACTGCCGATAATCCACGCATAACCGCCAACTCTCATCTTTCTTCTTAACCATGACTATAGGAGAGGCAAAGGAACTAGTGCTGTCTCGAATTATTCCAGCTTGAAGTATGTCATAGATAAGTTTTTCTTTTTCGTTCTTTTGGACGGCAGGATACCTATAGGGTCGTATCTTGACCACTGCCCTTTCATCCAGCAATAGAATCCTGTGGTCTTGTACTCTATGCGGTGGTAGACCCTTCAGAACTTGAAAAATGTCGTCAAACTCTACTAACAGCTCTTAGAGTCGATCACTATGAGCCTCGACTCCTTGGTTGAAATTGTCACTTGATCAGGTGAACTCAGCACTGTCGTATAAGGCCCCAATGATCGACCCATAGTTACAAAATACTTTGGATGTAGCTCCCTACCACCCTCTGCCAACGAACCAGGAGTAATACCTTGGATAACACATGATTCCCCCTTAATCATGAACTGCATGGTCAAAGAACCAAAGTTCCATATAATATCCCCTAGGGCCAATAACCATTGTACCCCCAACACAATATCACATCCCTTCAATGGTAATACCAGAAGGTCTGTCTCAAACTTGTGATTTTGCACCTCCTACCGTACACCCTTGCACATGCCTCTAGTGAACAAACAACTGCTATTTGCCACCGAAACCTTCAATTGTTCTTGGGGTATCACCGGTAAAGATAATCTATTGACTAATCTGGCGTCAATGAAATTGTGGGTGCTCCCTAAGTCAACTAAGATAATAGCCCAACAAGTCCCTACCCGAGCAGCCACCCTCATGGTATTATGTCCCTATAGACCCGTAAGGGCATGTAACGAAATCATTGGAGATTTAGGGGCCTCATCCTCAGCACCATTCTCTTCTAGTTTCTCGGAACACTCTTGAAAATCCTCTACCTCGCCGTCAGAAAGAGGTTCCAACAAACATTGATACAATTGGGATTTCATACATTTGTGTCCTATCTGATATTTAGCCCCACACCAAAAACAGATACCCTTTTGTTTCCTCTCGGCCACAATGCTGGTATCTGCTTTTAGACCCCGTTTTGTTGGTTGAGGCGTTACTAACAGATTGCGAAACCGAGACAGCCCGCGTAGGAGAAGAAGAACAACTCGAAGTGACAGAAGAGTGAGGAACGAATCTAGGTGAGCTAACCCCAGAAATAGCAGCCCTCTTAGCTGAATGAGAAATGAGTACTTCAATTTTCCTGGCTAACTGAAATGCTTCCATCAAAGTAGAAGGTTCAAACAAATCCAAATAGTGACCTATCTCGACCTTCAAGTTACTGAGGAAAATACTAAGAGCATATGACTCAGGAAGATGCAATTGATTCAGTAGACTTACAAATATATCCTGATACTGCTCAACCGTACCTTGCTGCTTCAGGTTTACTAGCTCCTTCATTGGATTGCTAAACTGCCCAAAACCAAAACAATCTTGGAGGCTCTTCAAATAAGCTGGCCAGAACAACAGTTGTAAACTACCATTTCGCTGTGAATAAAATTAGTGCCATTCCAAAGCGTGCCCCTCAAGGTTCAGCATCATTACCCGAACTTTGCTAGAATCTGGTATTCTCTCAGCCTCAAAATATTGCTCCAGTTTAGTCCACCACCCTCGAAAATCGGTGCCATCAAACTTCAGACACTCAAGTCTACTAACTTTCACCGGAGTTCCCGATCCATATGAATGATTTCGGAAATGCACACTACCCGCATCTGCTGCGAGTGACTCCATTTGAACAGGTGGTAACTCAGAGTCCTTAGGCAAAAACCCTGGAGAAGCTCCCAAGACCCCTTTCCTTCTATCCAAGGCCTCGTTGGGTGAAGGTTCCTTCGGGGGAGGGCCAAACTACTGGCCTAGTAAGGCCTGCAAGTCTCCCTGAAACTTCTTTTTGAATTCCTGTAGCCGAGTCTCCAATTTGGTCTCCAAACGTGCGATTTCATCCTAGATCTTCGAAATTTCCTGCTGCATTCCTCCGACCTCTTTCTGCAAATGAGTGGACACACCGTTGCCAGTCATTGTGGCATCGTATTAGCTCTGATACCTTTGTTACGTTCAAAAATTTTGGGTAAAAGAAATTAGAGAAGACGAGAGAAGAGATTGAAGAAGAGAGAATTCTGAAATTTCTTTCTATATTTTTATAACCACCTTCTGCATACAACTCACGTTTAAAAAGAAAAGAAATAACAAAAAGGCCAGTGTGGCAAATTCTATTTTAAAAATCTAAACGCATCGTTTAACTAGTTCCCCCAATACACCCCGTTTCATTAAAGCTAATTGTTTAAAATCTCTACTCACTTTCCAGCCCGTAACAGATTTCTTTTTCTTTCGAACTTTTCTTCTTCTTTGAGGTTATGGCACTTTTTTTTCTGAGTGAAATTAAAAGGGAAAAGAAAAGAATGGAGAGGGAAAAGGAACTTTTTGAAGAAGCCCATTCTTATTTCCTTGAAAATTTTTTATTGTTCAATATTAACATTTTATAACGTAAAATTTCCGCTATAAATATAATCTAAATTTTTTTGGTCCACTTACATTTAATCATGTGGAAAAATCAATCTATTCAATAAGGAGTTAATGGCTGTTAAAGGCATTAACGAATGTAGCACCTTTCATCCACCCTGACAAGCAGTATAAATGGGAGATACCATCGGAATATTAACAAACAAGAATTCTTGGAACTAACTAAGAGTTAATAGTTTAAAACATTTTTTAATAAAATCTTTAAATCAAGTTTTGGACCAATTGAAAGCTTTTAAAAACAGTTTTAAATCATTTAAGATTGATTCAAAGTTTATTGGAACTTAAAAAGGGCCTTAAAAGGTAAAAATGTTCAAAATAATATGGTGGCATGAGCCCTACACTGTGGTATCGATACAAGTGGGGAGAAATACTACTACTTCTCCCTATTGCTGTAGACTTTTATATTCTATCTCACTTGTTGTGACTCCACAGAGGTCAAGTATCGAAACCTTTAGTCTTGACAAAAAATTGACTTAAAACTCAGTTTTTTTTTATATCTAGAAGCTTAGTACTAAAACTTGGACTTAGGGGACTCATAAATTAAGTTTTAAACACCTTATACAAGTATACAACTATCGAATCACCCCTAAACATAGTGAACATAACTCATGCTTAAAGAACATCCATAGACATCTATAACACCTTCGTAAACATGCTCAAATTAAATCAACCATTCTACAAACTTGTTCAACCATTCCTTAAAAGATATGACGCTATGAATGCATTCCTTAAAACATGTTGGACAAGGAACCCCCGACGTTGCGACATTAGCTTGAAACTTTGGAAACTTCACATTTTAGTCCCTGTTCAAACTTAGACAACTAAAAGTACTATCATAAGCTCATATATAACCAAATTTGTGTTCAAATCTTGTTTTAAATGTATAATGATCTTATTAACTTGAATGAAATAATGAAATGAACCAAAATTAATTGTCATTGCTTAGGCAATAAATGTAACATTCCAATACTTTGACCTGACAACCAAGTCGGGTATAAGGGTGTTATAGTAGCCAAACTTCAAAATATGTCAAGTGGGTATCGCGATCTCATAGACAGTAGCTAAACTTTCCAACTTGAGGATCAAATTATAAAGTTTTTAAAATTAAACAGAGTTGATATCGCGACATCAAGGGTATGGTATTGCGACAACAAAAACAGATCACTAAGTCCTTGTTTTTGGTCGAATGCAATTTTTTGGTACCTATTCCAAAGCTTCAAAACATACTTATCAACATGTTCAACAATTACCAATTTCAATTGAATCAAAACATACTCAAAACATACCAAATCCCTTCCATCATTCAAATTCAACTACTTAACAAGTATTAAATACATATAAATCAATTAAAACTAAACATTTCAATATCATTAGGACCTTCCATTCAAATCATTCAATTGCCTATTTTTACCTATGCAAAGTCTATCAAACATATCGTTTTACTTCATTTTCATAACCTTGTGAACCTTATGCACAAGTATGGCATAAAAGCCTCAAACATATCTACCAACTACCCAATTTACGCCACATTTTTTTACATGTATCAAGTTGCTAATGTTCAAATACATTTCCATTTCATTCATTAACCAATCAAGTTACCATTTCTGACTCAATCCATACCATTCCATATACTTATTGAATTTTACATGTTTAGTATATAAGCACATATATGTCCAACACCATAGGCCATACCAAAACACCAAGTCAACATAGTTAAAACAACTTGTCACAAGAAAGCAAGTTCACAAGTTAACATTTACACCAAGTCACCTAAATACATGCCACAACTCTTGACTCAAAATAATCAAACATCTACCAATTTAGTGATAGGATAGTGTAAGCTTTGATTCAATTTGGCTTGACACGTTCTGCAAGGTATCGATCTACAAGGACAAGGGAAAATAACAGGTTAAGCATACTCCTATAGCTGGTATCGCAATACCACTGGGAAAAGCCTCAATCCTTTTCAATTCAGCATTGTCGAGGGTAACATGACTTTTAGGCTTCGATCTTGTGATACCTCCCTTTAGGAGATATTTTTGCTCACGTTGGGGCCTCTAGTGACTCATTACAACACTCAACCAACCATTAGGTCCTTAATGGTTCATTTGGCCATTTCGGGTCTCAAAAGTAATAAAAAGTGCACTAATTCACTTATTAAAGTTAATAATAGAAATTAAGTAAAAACATAAAAAAAACACCTAAATTGTTCGAAAACAAGCTCATTAAGTGTGATGGGGAGCCTAATTTGACATATCAAATTACAATAGATCAATATGCTATCTCTTTCATCTGATTACAAATTTATACTGTAAGAAGGGGGCAAGGATGAAATCAACAGAGTAGTTTCATCGCCTCACATAGAGCATTATAGGCAACACTCTGATGCTTCAATTTCGTGAGCTACAGAGGAAAAAGATTCAAGCGTGGGATTAAAGGCACAAACATAATATGGAAATACCTCCAGCTTTAAAGAAGAAAACCGCGTCAAAGAAGGTCGATAAAGGCAAATAGTGGCAGCGTAAGTTGTGCCATGACGTGTGCTACAACACTCGACTACTTGAGGCAATGAAACTATTTATGGATTGATTTGCGACAAGCTAAGAGATAAATGGCATACAGTGGATTGAATGGTCGAGTGATTCAACTGTGAGTAATGAAGAGGAGGAAGAAGCAAGAGAGGAAAAGGAAGAAGAAGTTGAGGAAGAAGACGAAGAGATGGATGACAACAACCAGGAACTGTACCAAGATGATTTGGAGGCGACATTTTCTCTCGAACGGCCCTCAATCATGAGTTTCATCATTCAAGACCTAAATCTACCGGCACACCAATATTACAAGAGGTTAGTGGCGAAGGGAAAAGTTGGACTGGAGTCACACTCCGATGACGATTAGTTACATGTCTTTGCATTTTTTTATTTTTATTTTATTTTAGTTTATGTGGCATGTAACTATAAACTATTGAACTATTTTTCTTTTCTTTTCGGATTTGGACTTGATTTTTATTTTTATTTGCTTTTATTATGTGTATTTTTTGTCTTTGTTTATTTGTTTTTGTGTAGCCATTCATCTAGAAGTTACATAACAATTTTGACCTTCAACGAGAAAGGAACGACCCGAGCTAGTCTGATGGTCGTTTTGGAAAGTTCGATACCTTCTAAACTTTTATTTTGGGCACATATTGGGGATGATGTGTAACTTAAGTATGGGGGGGTGCACATCATTTTTAATTATTTTTTTTTGTTTAATTGCATGTTTTTGTTTTTAGGGAAAATTTTCAAAAATTTTCAAAAATATTTTTATTTTTCTTCTTTGATTTTCTTGTGATTGCATGGTGCTTGGACAATAATTGGGAAATAGGCCACTAGTTATAAATATTGAATAAGTATTTTTGGATTGCTAAGCATGCAAATTTTGATTGATATTAGATTATTCGATATTATTAGAAGTAGGTTGATTAGTTCAATAAGTTAATTTGCTTAATAGGATAAATGGATTGTGTAAATACTTATAGATAAATAAAGCTTGAATTGTTAATTGTTCATCTGAATAATAGTAAGCATGATAGAGAGTGTAACTTGTAAAATGTTTTGAGAAAGACTTTAGGCATTGTTTGATGAACCTAAAGAAAAAAAAGGATTATCTTTATGCTCTTGACCATTAGTTCCAATACTTTGAGCCTCAAGTAACCCTTTTCTTGATAAGCTTTATCTTGGAAGCCTTGAGCCTAAGTACACCCTCTCTATCTCGTACTAAAATGCATTATAAAATGGACGGCGAGCCATGCATGTTAGAGGTAGGTAGGAACATTATGGTGGCTTCAAATTGTACGTGAGAGAAAAAGAAGATATTATATGATGTGGTATGTATAGAACCCTGGTAAAAAAATCGTGTAAATAAAAGCAATGTGAGAGTAATAGTGTTATGAATGAAAGAGTGCAACAATTAGAAAAATCACCTCAAATCGAAATCGAGCTGCAAAAGAAACCTTTCATTTCATAATGTGTAATACTTGTTGTTTACTGTACATACCAATATCATGTAGTATCTTCTAAGTTTTTGAAGAAATAAGGAAGGTGAGAGAAAGAGAAATAAGTAGGTGAAATTTACGAATAAGTTGGGGGCAAATGGGGAACAATTTCATGTGCTTCACTGTTTCTAGTGCTTGAAACTATTTACAACGACCTTTTGTTTGAATTTCGAATCATCTTAAGCCTTTGAACGTTACAAGCCTAGAAGACTTTTGGGGCCTGAACATTCCACTAACACATTTTTCTTGAATTGCCAACATTGTTCTAGATAAACATTTTCAATGTGTTTTATATATCTATAATTTATCTATATAGGCTATTTAATGGATAACACAATTGTACATATACTATTTTGCATTACCTCTAGATTTGTTAGCTTTTTACTTTGTTGAACTAATTTTTGTTTACTTAAAGAATACGCGTGTTACCTAAATATCATTATTAGGTTGCATGTGAGATAGTTCAGGTATGAATTTGATATTTTACGACCATATTGCCTTTTTTTTCCAATCTAGCCTAAAGGTTGTCTTTTTGCATGTTTTGTATATTTGCTTGAGGACAAACAAAGACTTAAGTGTGGGGGAGCTTAATCTGCCGTAATTTGTTTTGTATTTCAAACTAGGCTCCCTATTACACTTAACGAGCTTGTTTTAGAGCAATTTAGGTGTTTTTGTTATGTTTTTACTTATTTTTCATTATTAGCTTTAATAAGTAATTTAGTGCATTTTTTTATTACTTTTGAGACCCGAATAGCCAAATGTGCCATCGAGGACCTAATGGTTGGATGAGTGTTATATAGAGTCATCGGAGGCCTGAATGTGAGTAAAAATATTTCCTAAAAAAGGGATATCGCAATATCAAAGCTTAGAAGTTGTGATACCTCCGGCAGTGCTATATTGAAGGGCAGTGCTTTCCAATGGTATTGCGATGCCAGCTATGGGTATCGTGATACATAGCTTCCAAGGACTCCCCCATTTTAAGATTAGCAGGGATATCGCGATATCAAGCCTTGAGTATCGTGATATCACTATTGAAGGGAGACAAAAAAAAGACCAGAAGGATAGTCCTTGTGCAACATGTCCCCTAATAAAAAATACACGTTTTGGGGAAAATTGGTCAACAAAATTGGGTTTGATATCTACTAAAAAGGCCAAAATATTGGTTGGAGAGAGAGCCACTTGGACATTTGACTTAGCTTAGTTTTCTTATTTTTCTCTTCATCTTTTAGGGTTTAGTTTTCTTTTCTCTTCTCTATAGCTTAGGCTTAATTTTCCTGCACATTTTTTGGCCTTTCTTGGTTCCATAGTTGGTAGTTAAGTTAGTTATTACTGTAGCTAGGTTTTATTTCCTTAGTTATCCTTCAAACTTTCTTGTATTTATATTACTCTCTTGTATTTACATTTTAATCCTAGTTTAATGTTAATAAGTTTTATTTGATTTTCTTTGGTAAAAATTACTCCTTTAATGTTCTTGTTTACTTTTTTTGCTGCCATTGTTGTATCCAAGTTTTTGCAAGAAAGCTTAAGTTTTTATTAATTTGCTTAGTTATGTCAGTTTAGACACGAAGGCTTTGAAGTTATTCGACACATTCATGCTATACTGCTTGATGGCAAATATGCAGTCTTCCTTGGTCGTGAATTTTTAGCCCACAAACAACTCCTCACGTTTGGGATCCACGACCAATAGATGAGCAAGTAGTACATCGGGGTATTCAGGGAACTCAGATGCATACGCTAGATAGGGATCTACGATCGATATATGGTCCCCAAGATCATTGCATATAATAATGCCCCGACTCAGGTTCCCAATTGTAGATGCGTAAACATTTCCATCGTCATTCGTGCCTTCATCGTCGATATCATTCGAGATCTTGTCTAAATTGGGATCACTATAATCTTCAACCTCGTGATCAAAAGGACCATGATTATTATATCCATCTTTAACATCTGCATCAGTCTCAATCAACTCTGGATGTATTTGTAAACAGGGACTTGGGTTAAGGTTCTCAGACGTAGGTGGAGTATTAAGATCGATGTTGAACCCGCGTATAGAAGATCGCCTATCCATAGACGCTTTTGAAACATCTGTACACAGATCTTGAACTCCATGTTCTTTACTTAATAAAGTGAAATCTTTAGTTGGCTCCACATTAGCTAACTCAGTAAACGACTGAATCGGTTCAGTGTGGCCACTCCGGTTCTGGAAATAAAGTGCGACCATTGTCTCCACGTTTTCATTGTTTATGAGTTTTATCTTGGTGAATTTGATGGGATTTGACGAAACTTGAAATTTGTAGAATAGTTTCGAGATCCTCCTCCTACAACGTTTAACAATTTTTGTACTGATCTTTTCTTTCATATCATCAATTGACACTTTTTTATTAAATCTCATTTCTATTTGTTGGCAAGATTCAAATATACAACAAACTGCTGTTGTTAAAAGTACTCCATCAAAATATATGCATACGAAGAATTGATTATCAATCTTCAATACTAAATCTATAAAAATAATTAAATTTCTCAATAATTATTTGAAAAAAAAAAGATTCTACTATTAAAAATATAATAACAAAAATTAATAACTGTACAAACCTTACAAATCTTTCTAAATTTTCTTTTTTGTTTTCTCATCTTCTACAAAAAAAAATTCCTTTTTTATCGGTTAGCTGCTACACCTATTCAACCAAATACAAAAAATAATATAAAAATCCAAGAAAGTCGCTACAAACCTTTTACAAAACACAAAAATTGCTACAACACTTCAATGAAACACACAAATTGCTACAAACGTTCAACTTGAATATATAGGGTTCCGGTGCTGCCTGATTGTAACACCCCCAAACCCAGCCTAAACGTTATGGCCGAATCAGGGAGCGTTATGAAGAAGGATTTTGAAACTGATGTTACTTCGGTTAAAACCTTGTATAGTTACTTGTTAAAAAGAGTCTAGGTTTTACAAAACATTTACACTTACATATTCATTACCAAAGCCATCGTTAATTTGTTCATATATCAAAACTTAGTTTGCAGCAAAAGTCATAAAGCCGTTATATTTTGAAAGCCCAGTTCGTATTTTTTAGAAAAATAGTTGTTTACGTAGATTATTTTTGTCACACATCGCAAGGTAAAAATCAAAACAAATCCAAAACCAAAGTTAAAAACAAAACAGTCCAGAGAGTCCCAAAATTTACAAACTATCAAGAAAATTGGGATTTAAAGTAAAATCGTTAATTAAATGACAGATTTCTCGATTGGTGGTCACCGTTGAGCCTCCATCACACTGACCCACCTATGATTGAGGATTACCTGAACAGAACAGACAAACAAATGTGAGGTTTTACAAACTCAGTGTGTAACCCAACAGAGATAGACATACATATATACTCAGAATATTTCATATGCAGAACAAATACAAATACAGACTTAAGTCCTTAACAAAAACATATATTAGAATGAGATAATCAGAACAAATATACAGAATCCTACCTCTATCCTTTACACACCATCTCCGACCATTCCATCACACCATGTAGGGTATAAAACACTCACTCATCCCTACACACCATATAGTGTCTATAAGACACATAATAGAATAGTATGAAGCCAAGCTGCCAGAAAATAGGCGAAAGGTCGCTGTACAGAACACTTCCTCCACATATACAAATCTAACCCCATACACAGATACAGAATATAGATATCAGATTAACAGAATTAACATGTCTCGCATGCTCATATACAGTTATCATACATGCTTATACAAATCAACCAGACATACATATCAGTTCTAACTCAAATCAGACTATCAGAATAATATATCTCATACAATAGGGTTTGATTAGCCCTTACTGACCCTATAGAAGGCCCATAGTCGATCGGAACGACCTATGCGACCTTAGGGAAAATTCAAAATTTTGGGCCCATATTCTCGTGTAATCCCACATGCCCGTGTGGCCTACATGGCTTGGCCCAAGACCCACACGCCTGTGTGGCATGCTCGTGTAGTCCACATGCCCAATTCAGCCTAGCCCGTGTGACCCATATGGCCACACACTCAACTGTCACACGGCCGTGTGTCACACATGGCCAGCCACACGACCCGGTACATGCTTGTGTGGCATCGACAGATCCCTTTTTCAGCTTTCACTGAACCCTGATTTCTCATGTTTTCATTACACACCTGGTTGGATTTTGATGTGGAAGCAATCCTGAGACTTTCCAAACTTAAAAACAAAATACCCAACACCGATTTAGTAGTTTGATTAATGAATTCGTCAACAAAAATCCAACAATGAAACCAACGTACCGCCGATGACAAACCACTACTTATACCGTTCAGGTCGTCAGAGTGAAACCTTCTCCTTCATAGCCTTCTCCTACACGATATTCGTAAAAAGGTCAAATTCCTTAACTACGCATCGCTATGTCATTTCAACAAAACTTCCACAAATGCTTTACAAAAACAGAATATTAAACACAAAACAACAAATCATACCACTTACCAAACCAACAATGGATACCGGAAACTGAGACACAACGAATTGCGCAAAAAATTTGTGACAGAATCTGAAAAGAAGGAGAAATGAGAAAATTTTGACAGTGAACAGAAGAAGAGGAAGAAAACATCAAAAAAAATCAATTTTGGGAATAGAGAGAAAACTTTTTAAAAAATAAAATAAAATATAATTTAACGAAATTATCCCAACTACCCACTAATACCTAAATCCCCCAGAATCCTACCCACTAAACACCTCTACCACCTCAGAATTCTACCTCCACCGAACCTCTATCTCACAACTGCAACAAAAATATCATTCATGCTCACACAAGAAATCAAACACAGGACCTTAGGGTAAGCTAACACCTTACCACTCGAATCAGCAAACTCATTCTAATATAAGTTTACCAAAAATATAATATAAGCCCACCCAACAGGGGATAATGCTAGGATAAAAAATAATAGAATTTGCCAAAAGTGCAACTTGAACCCAAAGCCTTATACACACACCTAGAACACTTAATCACTGAAGTAGATACACATTTATGTCAAAATTCATAGAAAAAAGTGAAGAAATTTAGGGCGTTACACTGACAGTGTCCCTCCTCCTACTAGTGCCGCCTAACAAAGGCCCTCCTCCTACTGGCGTCGCCTGATAGAGACCCTCCAACCTTGGTGCCGCCAGTGTGTTGCCCTCCAACACCCTTTTTAACATGTATTTTGCCTGGATTTTACCCGGTATAGGCGTATGATATTGTTGCCAGCGTATAAGGCCCCTCTACCATTTAAAAATAATTTTTAAAAAAACATACTATGGCCTAATGATGGCATTATGGTTGGGTAGAAAAAAATAGGTGAAGCCGCCACCTTGTTAGGCACCATCACTTGACACTATTCACTTCATACAATTTGGTAAATAATGCAATGGTAATATCATTTTGGTATTTAATTATTATTTTTTTTGTATTATCAGGGTAAAAAAGCCTATAAAATTAAAATAAAATAATAATATATGCTATAAGTATTAGTAAATAATTTTTTTTATAAATTTATAAATTTAATTTTATTCATTTCATGTTAATTTTTAGGGTAAATTTGGGTTCAAGTTATTTTAGGCTTGGGCCATTTCTAGTTTGAACTGTTTCAAGTTTGAGTTATTTTGTATTTGATTATTCTAGATTGAGGTCATTTTAAAATTTGGATTAGACAAATTTGAGTTGTTAACTTTTTGTGATCAAATCAAATTGAATAAGCTTAAATTTTAAGTTGATGGAGCTAATTTTTGTATTTAGGTAAGAATCGACCTACAAACAAGTAGTGTTCATTATAGCATTAATGACTATATCCAAGTACAAGTTTTGAGCTAATTTTTAGTGGATACTTTGGGAAACAAAAAATTATAATTTAATAAAAATTATGATAATTATCAATTTAAAATATTTATAATTTAATTTACAATTATTAATTAAGAAATTTTGATGTAGACAAAGTTTTTCTAATTTTAAAATAGAAATATTACTTGAGTAGAACTTTAAACATAAATTATAAAAAAATATTGTGATAATTATAATTATAATTCAATTTAAAATTATTATTAAAAATAATTATAATTTAATTTTGAAATTATTATAAAAATGACTTAAAAATGAATAATTTTATTTAGGTAAAATCAAGTTATTAATTGAATAGGACTCTAAGTATCTTAATTATCACAAAATTGGTAATACGAACAAAAATTTAACTTTAACTTTATAAATATCATTTAGTAGTTAGGTATATTTCATCAAGTAACGTATGAAAAAATTTGAAGTATAATAAAGTGAAATCATTATTTACTGATTAGAAACATAAACATTAATCGAAATAAGATAAAATAAATTCTATTTTTCTCACATGTTATTTTCCCTGGAAAATTACATGTTCCTGCTCCAAAAGCAATGGTTGGATTCAAGCAATGGTCCAAGGAAGCGACTTTGTTTGAACCAGAAAAAATAAGATAGTATCTGGATTTTTTCCTAAACAAGGGTGATTTAGGACCACAATATTTTTCTTTCAAATATCTTTTTATATCTATGCATCAACTCAACTATAAAAATCAATTTAAAAATATACTCACACACGACAACAAATACACCATAGTTTTCAAACTCCCAACATTATTATTTTAACTAAAGTCTTAGTTATTTTTAAATCATTTTTTTTATAAATGTCTTTTACATAATTTTTTCATCCATGCTAAAATCTAGTTATTGTAATTTTAAAAAAGTCCAGTTATTATTAAGTCTTTGATCAAGGCGGTGTCATGAGTTTAATGGATATAAGCTCAATTTGGGAAAAATTTAAAATCCACTTTTATTTTTTATTTTTAAAAATAACAACTATTAATTTATAATCAGGATCTATTATGTCAAATTATCAAGAACAAAAATCAGATAAGGAAGCGTGTCTGAATCCATCGATATCTTGAAATATTCAAGTCTTGTGGTTTTGATCTTCCAAATTAGCACACAAGTATTTTAGAGAAAGAAACTATCTTTTTCCTAAAGATGGAATGTCAGAAAAGTTATTTATGTGTAATTCTGGGAACATAACCATAATATATAACTTTTGCATATTAACAGTAATTTCTAATTAGCCCAATCATCAAATAGTGTTGAGGCACAACGAGTTAAGAGTTGCTGAGTGGCACTTTGAAGAGTTATTTTGGAGAGCATATCTTCGAGTTATTTTATTTTGATTGTCATTGATGTAATAGTTATTTTCAAGGAGTTACTTTGTATTAACTTAAATTCTATGTTAGCAAGTCGAAACCAATATATGCTTGGAGGCTTGTATAAGTTTTGGATGAGAGCTTATTGAGTGCATTCTAATCTGTTCATTGTGGAACTATTTTGTGAGAGAGTGCAAATTGATGTTGTAAAAATTGTTGAGTGTTTACTGCCCAAGTTCTCATAGGGAGGATTTAGTGGTAAGTGTTCTACTATTTAGGTACAAATGTATGTTCTCTATACTTGAGGAGTGATAAGTGTGAATCACTTGTTGTATTGTGGATTAAAGATAGTGGAATTACTCACTAAGTTAGGCTCTGCAGACATAGAGAAGCTGAACTACGTAAACAAATCTTTGTGCTCTTTGAGTTTTTGTTTGCTTAGTTTTCACAGTTCCAAGCCATAGTGGCTACTATAGTCTAGCACTTCCATTGCAATTTTCATTTTAAGTAAATAGGCAACCTAAGGTAGCAACAATTAGAAATTAGTTATTAGAGTATCTAAACATATTTGACTCATACTTTGTTTAATAACTGAAGCCTAATAAGTCTTAACAAAATTAGATCACTTTTAAAAATATAAAACAAATGCGAGAGAAAATATTTTAAACTAAAACAGATACGAGAAAAAAGTCACACATGGTGAGACTTGAACTTAAAACACCAACATCAGATTTGGTTTGTTGGAATAAAATAGAGTTGCAATGAAATTACTATTTGTCTAGAATGAAATGTAGTAGTAATTCAATTGAATGTGTATAACAATGATTTGATTGGATAGAATAGAATGAAAACTGTAATAGAATTCACGTCTTTGGTTCAAAAGAATTGGTATTGTAATATCATAAGAAAAGATTCAAACGAAAAAAATATCCTTTAACAAATTTTTACATACAAATGTAAAATCTAATTTTTTTTAAAAAAAATCCACTAAATACAAACGGTTTGTAACGCCCCAAAATTATTATTTTGGCTTTTGGGAAACTGTGACACAACTATGTATCTGCTTCAGTGGTTAAGTGTTATGGGTGTGTGCAAGGGGTCCTAAGTTCAAGCTTTGAAAAATTTTGATATTTTTCTGATTTAAGTGTAACACCCCACACCTGAGCCCTACGTCGGGACGAAATACGAGGCGTTACCACACTTAATCACATGTATACAATCACTTCGATGTCATTAAAACTCGGTTAAATTAAAAACTTTTTTGAACTTTGTCTAAACTCCTTAATATGGGTCTACGAGGCCCCAAACATCCATTGGAAACCATTCGGGACCAACCTAGGTCCTTTAACTAACTTTAGAAAAATAACTCTTGAAACAGGGCACACATCTGTGTAGAAAGGAAACACGCCCGTGTGGTCATTAGAACATGGCCGTGCTGATGGCCCGTGTGACACACACGGCCTAAACATCTAGGGACACGCTCGTATCTCATGCCCATGTGAATTAAATTCTAAATTCGAACCTACAGAGGTTTTCACACGGCCTGACACACGCCCGTGTCTATAGCCTATGTTCCTCACACGGTTATGACTCGCCCGTGTCCTAGCCCGTGTCTAAAAACCTTGACATTCTATTTCTAACGTCACCATCCAATAAGGGGCACACGGCCAAGGCACATACCTGTGGCCAGAGGCCGTGTCCTCCACACGACTGAGACACACGGTCGTGTCTCTACCCGTGTGTTTACTACCATGCATACTGACTTGCAAATTTTACGTGCAGGGGACACACGACCAAGCAGCACGCCCATGGGGCTGACTGTGTGTCACACACGGCCTAGACACACGCCCATGTCTCTATCCGTATGGACAATATAAGGCTGTCTACCAAGCCTTTTGCCACCCTGAAACACCATCTAATGGCAACCAACATATCAAAGTCTAACTTAATATGAATTCTCAACCAAACAACCATAGCTAAGGCCTATATACATTTCTTATATTCAACCATGCCAACCATTTCACATTCATGAAAGACTATCTTGCATTCATATATAAAATTTCAATATTAGCCATTTTCGATGGCTTTATACAAAATGAACCAAATGCTAAAGTAAGCCAACACATTTGGCCAATTAACAATGACACAAAACTCAAAAGTCGGGTTCCTATACATGTCATGATCAAAATAAGAGATCTAACTATACCAAGTTCTGGATGATAGTGTAACTGGCTTCTCCGACGTAGGCAATGATCCTCGAGCTACTTTGGCGACACGATAAGAAAATGGAAAGCATAAAGTTTAGTAAGTTGCATGAAAATAATCATCAACTAATCATACAACGATATGCACATAACTTTTCACAGCTTATTTATGAATACCATAAATAACATACGTAAAACTTACTCATCACCATCCAATACAACTCATCTTGCATACATTGAGCCCATATCTCATACATTTCAATTAGGTACCTGTACCACTCATCACTTGATCATAACTTTTCTCATTTCGATATAAATCATAAACCTTTTGTTGAACCATTTGGAATACTACCGGATACTCAATAGCCCTAACATGGGTTAAGTTGTCGATGCCATGTCCCAGACATGGTCTTACACTGGCTTTCATATAGCGAGGCCGATGCCATGTCCCATACAGGTCTTACACTGGCTCTCATCTATCGGTGACGATGCCATGTCCCAGACAGGTCTTACACTGACACACAACAAGCTGATGCCATGTCCCAGACAGGTCTTACACTAGCTTGTATATCGCGAGGTTGATGCATATTCTAGACATGTCTTACACTAGCTCTTGTCTCAATGCCGATGCATGTCCCAGACATGTCTTACACTCGCTTAAATATCTCGAGGCCGATGCATGTCCCAAACATGTCTTATACTAGCTCTCATGCTGTGGTTGATGCATATCCCAGATATGTCTTACACTAGCACACATATCACCCATTATCACGGTACAAATATCCAAGTCTATTCCAAATGTTCAACAAAAGTCTTTACTACTTAAATTTCTCAATGTGTATTCTCATATTCAAAATCAAGACAATTTATGTCATATCAACTCAATTACACATCATAAAGATATAGTTGCATTATTAACATATAGCTTACCTCAGATTACAAAATGTAGACGACCAGTTCGGCTTAGTCCACTTGTTTTGCTTTTCCCCAATCTAGGCTCGAATTTTGTAATTCTTGATCTATAATGATAAAAATTCAAAAATTTAATCATTTTGTTGATCTAGGTACTCAACAATTTATAATTAGGCAAAATGCCTATTTTGCCCCTAGACTTTCATAAAATGACCATTTTACCCCTAAACTCGAAAATTGATTTTCATCACATTTTCTCATTAATCAAGCCTAGCCGAATACTTTTTATACTAGGAGCAGCCCAAAATTCTCATTATTTTACACTTTTATCAACTATTTTACAACTTATACAAAATGGTCATTAGTTAGGGTTTCCATGAAAACTACTTCACAAAAGTTGTTTATTTCAGAACCATGATTCATTTTCTTCCATAAAATTTCAGAAAAGAACATGAACACTCTCATGGTAAAACCTTAGACTTTCAACCATTTTGCAAAATAGTCCCCTTATTTGAAAGCTCATGCTACAAGGGTTCTAAAACTACAAAAATCATCAAGAAAAACCATCAAGATCACTTACTTGTGAGGGTTACAAGTTACTAAAATTTCAAGCTCCAAAAACCCCATTTTTGCTAAAAATTTCAGTGGAAGAGAAGGGAGAAATGAAAAAGATGATGGCTAGACACTAAGGTACTATTTTATCATACATTAAGTCACCTACCCATTTGACCATTTGAATTTCTTGTCCCCTATGGCCGGCCATCAGCTTCTAAGGGGTCTATTTTCCATTTAAAGACCCCCAATTTTGGTTCTCTAGCTATTTGATACCCTTAGCCATCAAAATAAGACTTTTGCACTTTATGCGATTTAGTCTTTTTTTCACAATTAAGCATGAAATCGCTAATTAATTCACCAAAAATTTCATATTCTCATATAATCATGCCACAACACATAAAATAATATTAAAAATAATTTTTCTGACCTCGGCTTAGTGGTCTCGAAACTATTATTTTGACTGGGCCCAAAATCAGGCCGTTACAATTCTCCCCCCTTTAAGGATTTTCGTCCCAAAAATCTTACCGATGAATAGATTCGGGTATTGGTCTCATGGTCTCCTTGTCCCATGTGGCTTCTCAAGTCCATGTCTATGCCATAATAATTTAACAAGTGTAATACTCTTATTTCTTAATTGTTTTACTTCTCGAGCCAAAATCTTAACCGATTATTCGCCATAAGTCATGTTCGAGCTAATCTCAACCTCTGTCGGCGAGATCAGATGCGAGGGGTCCGAACGGTAGTGATGTAACATAGACACATAGAATACATTGTGTATCTTTTCTAACTCTAATGGCAACACTAATCAGTATGCTAATGGTCCAATTCTTTCAATCACCTCATAAGGTCCAATAAACTGTAGACTTAATTTTCCTTTCCTTCCGAATCAGAGAACCTTCTTCCACGGGGATACTTTCAGAAACACTTTATCTCTGACTTGAAACTCGATCTCTTTTCATTTCAAAACTTCGTAGGATTTCTGTCTATTCGAAGCGGCCTTCAAACAGTCGCGAATCACCTTTAACTTTCTCTTCGGTCTCTTTAACTAAGTCAACCCCGTGTATCTAATTTTCTCTCAGCTTAGTCCGATACAAGGGTGTTCGACACTTACGCCCATACAAAGCCTCATAAGGTGCCATTTTCAGACTTGACTGATAACTGTTGCTGTAGGCAAATTTGACCAGCGGTAGATACCTTTCCCAACTGCCTTGAAACTCAAGAACACAACACCGTAACATGTCTTCTAATATCTGAATCACCCTTTCTAATTGGCCGTCGATTTGGGGGTGAAAAGCCGTACTAAAATTCAGTTTCGTCCCCAATGCCTCTTGTAACTTCCTCCAAAACTGCGAGAAAAACCTTGGATCTCTATCCAAAATAATTGACAAAGGTACTCCATGAAGTCTCACGATCTCGGAAACATACTATTCAGCCAATTTCTCAAGGGAAGAATCAGTACGCACCGGTATAAAATGTGCTGTTTTTGTAAGCCTATCAACAACGACCCAAACGGAATTCTTTTTCCTTGGCGTCAACGGTAACCCTGATACAAAATCCATGGTTACATGGTCCCATTTCCACTGGGGAACTATCACAGGTTGAAGTAAACCCGAAGGTACTTGGTGTTCAACTTTAACTTGTTGACAAATTAGACACTTAGAAAAGAACTCTGAAATGTCTCTTTTCATTCCTGACCACCAGTACATTTTCTTCAAGTCATTGTACATTTTCATACTACCTGGATGGATAGAAAAACAACCACTATGTGCCTCTCGTAAAATATTCTAAATGAGCTCATTATCCTCGGGTAGGCAAATTCTGTTTCGGTACATCATAAAACCGTCAGTACCAATACTAAACTCTGATTCATTTCCCATATCACAAAGAGCCATTTTAGCTTGCAAGTCCCTATCAACTTTCTGAGCCTCACAAATCTCTTGAAGGAACGTAGGTCTAGCTCTCATCTCGGCTAGAATCGATCCATCATCAATCACGGTCAACTAAGTATTCATAGCCCTCAAGGTAAACAATCATTTCCTACTCAATGCATCGGCCACTACATTACCCTTTCCGGGGTGGTTGTCAATCACCAACTCGTAATCCTTTATCAGCTCTAGCCACCTTCATTACCATAAATTCAACTCTTTCCGAGTCATCAAATACTTAAGGCTTTTATGGTCGGTGAACACTCGACATCTCTCACCATACAAATGGTGTCTCCAAATTTTTAATACGAACACGATGGCTGCTAGCTCCAAATTGTGGGTCAGGTAATTCTTCTCGTGTGGCTTTAGTTGTCTCGAGGCATAGGCTATTACCTTACCTTCTTGTATAAGCACGCACCCTAACCCATTTAAGGATGCATCACTATACACCACAAACTGTTTTCCCGGTTTCAATTGCACTAAAACTAGGGTTTCTGTCAACAAAGCTTTTAGTTTCTCAAAACTCTGTTGGCACTTCTCTATCTATTCAAACTTTACATCCTTTTATAACAACCTTGTCATCGGAGTAGCTATCATCGAGAATCCTTTAACAAATCGTCTGTAATACCCAGTTAAGCCCAGAAAGCTTCTGATCTCCACACATTCTTTGACGGTTTCCACTCAACAATAGCCGAGATCATGCTTGGGTTAACTCTAATTCCATCTCTCGACACGATGTGTCCTAGAAATCCTACTTCTTTAAGCCAAAATTTACTCTTACTGAACTTGGCATATAACTACTTATCTCTCAAGGCTTGTAATCAGTACGTCGTCGATAAAAACCACTACGAACTTATCTAAATACGGCTGAAAAATACGGTTCATCAAATCCAAAAACACCGTAGGGGCATTTGTTAAACCAAAGGGCATAACAAGAAACTCATAGTGCCCATACCTCGTCCTAAATGCGATTTTCGGTACATCTTGTTCTTTAGTCTTTAGTTGATAGTAACCAGACCTTAAGTCGATATTAGAAAACACGGTGGCTCCAATCAACTGATCGAAAAAATCATAAATCCGTGGCAAGGGATACTTGTTCTTCATAGTCACCTTGTTGAGTTGTCTGTAGTCTATACATAACCTCATCGACCCGCCTTTCTTCTTCACAAAAAGTGCTGGAGCACCTCATGGGGAAAAACTCGGTCTCGCAAAATCCTTGTCAGTTAACTCTTATAATTAAAATTTCAACTCCTTTAACTCCGTAGGAGTCATCCTATATGGAGCAATCGAGATGGGTGCCATACCGGGGACTAACTCAATTCCAAACTCAACTTTCCTAACTAGAGGCAATCTGGATAATTCCTCTGGAATCACGTCTGTAAACTCACATACCACTGGTACCGATTCAATCTTTGACTCAGGCATTTGAGTATTCAGCACAAAAGCGAGGTAAGCCTAATATCCGTTTTTTAAATATCTCACTGCCGACATGGATGATATCACTACAGGCAAGTTATCCGTTCTACCCGATTCAACCCGAAGAACATCCTCGCTTTCACATTTCAACTCAATAACTTTTCTCCCACAGTTCGCTACAACACTATGAGAAGTCAACTAATCCATCCCAAGGATTACATCAAATTCATTAAATGGAAATAACATTAAGTTAGCTGGAAAACAATGACTTCTAATTGTCAAAGGGCAATTTCTACACACTTGGTCAACTAGCTCATGTCTGCCTAAAGGGTTGGACACCTTTACCACAAATTCAGTGGACTCTATTAGCATGTTCATACGAGGTATCAATTCTATACAAATATGAGAGTGGTTAGACCCCTAACAACAGATATATTATGGATAGAAAAAGTACCCATGATCACATCGGGAGACTCTGCCTCTTCACGGGCACATATAGCATAAGTCCTTGCAGGCGCTCTGCCTTCAGACCTCACTGCAGCATCTCTTGGTGCACCTCTGTCGCTAGCCCCACTTCCAAGGCTCTTATGTGTTCTACCTCTTGAAGGAGCACTACTCGCCCTCACGTCTTGCTTTTTCTCTTTCTCATCCAACTCGGGACAGTTACGAATAAAATGGTCCAATGACCCCATGGTATATGATATTCATGACGGGTTTTAAAAATTTATAATTAATCGTTCTTGAAACTAACTATTATCACGATGAAGGTAAGTGTACCTATCGAACAATAGTATAACTTTAGCAAGACCAGATTGCCGAACCCAAAGGAACCAAGAGTACTAGTAATTACTTTCTTTTTATTATCTAGCCTAAAAATTAAGGGATTTGTTTATTTAAACTACTTAACTAAACTAAGGGTGCACATAGAGAAAATTAGGAAAAAGCTTTTGGAAAAACTCGATTGATTGAGACAATACTCAAGGAAAAATCCACTTAGACTTCACATGTTATTTGACTCTAAATCAGACGATTTATTCATTTGACTTGATCGTAGAAATTCGTAAGTTATATTATTATCTCTCTCGAGACTAATAACATCTAACCCTAGGTTGATTAATTTAAGTCTCTTTCTAATTAATGCCCTAGTGTTGCATTAACTCTATCTATGGATCCCCTTATTAGGTTTCACCCTAATCCGGCAAAATCTTATCACCCTATCTCTAGGCGTGCAATCAACTCGGCTTAATTACGACAAATTTACTCTTAGACAGGGTCTTTTCCTCCTCTGAATAAAAGCTTTAACTTGAATTAATATCCTGGAATATTAAAACAAGAATTAAGAACACATAATTAAGAACAAGTCAAATATTTATCATACAATTCAGATAATAATAACAAGATCTGTCTTAGGTTTCATTCTGCTTAGGTATTTTAAGGGGTTTAGTTCATACTTATGAAAGAAAACATCTCAAAAGAATAAAGATAACAAAACATAAAGAAAACAAAACATAAAGAAAACCCAAAACCCCTGAATGGAAATTGAAGGAAGATCTTCAGTCTTGACGATGAATCTGGCTTTTGAGATGGATCAATCGGCTTCCCTTGAGTAATTCCTTGGCTCCTACTCCATGTGTCTCTTCTAAGTGCCTCCTCAGGTGTTTAAATAGGCTTTAGAATGCCTAAGATCCTTCAAAAGTGGCCTTTTTCGAATAGGACTATACTTGGGCTCGGTAGGGACCGCTCGTGTGCGATTACTCCAGCCTATAGTTAAGGCTGTTGAATAGGCACGGACGTGTAGTCTACCCATGTAAGTCATGCTTCTATCCTTCCAAATGGACACGGCCGTGTGACACGCCCTTGTGAGGAAGTCTAGGCCGTGTTGATTTCCCACATGGGTCCATTTTCTCCGTTTTCGGCCTATTTCTCGCTCTTTTTACTCTCCTATGCTCACCTAAGTATAAAACATGAAATTAAAGAATTAGGAGCATTGAATTCACCAAATCTGAGGAGAAATCATCCATAAATGTGCTAAGCATAGGATAAAAATATGTATAAATTACGGTTTATCAAATACCCCCACACTTAAGCGTTTGCTTGTCCTCAAGCAAAATCCTCAACTCATATTCAAAATAAATTCTTCTCAATTTATAATCCCTATCAATAATATCTCAAAATAATCCATAAGTAATCATATATTGAAAATTCAACTAAAAGTCCATCAAAGTTTCAAACATTCCAAGTTGAGCATTTTATGATGCAAACATAGGTGTCCTCCTTATCTAATCAATCTCCTTTGATCAAAATATCACAAAGTTTAACATCCTCACTAAAGATTCACTCAAATCACTCGAGCTGTTTAAGGACATCAAATAAAGCACTCATTAGTCAATACGAAAAGTTATTACCATAGGCTTACATGAAAATCAAATCTCTACCACTATATATTGAGATGATACATCAATAAAAAAGGTCTTTAGAGGGTTGTAATGTGGCTTTGGTTAGGGGGTGTGGTCACAAGCTAAAAGAAAAGGTTAGAATCGAGATTGAATTGAAGAAATCACCTAACTAGAAAAATAACTAATTATCAGTTGAATACAAGTGAGCTTCTTCTCAGGATGTGGAATTAACACTCAAGCTCAAAAACGACGAATTACTACTAATATGTATGTAAGGATTTTTTTTCACATAAGAACAAGTCAAATAACATAGAACTTAATTATTGTAACGAAGAATAAAACATAGCTAAGCAATTAATTCAAATCAAATCTCGACAAAAATAAGAATCAAATTAGGGGATTTCAACAATAATGGATTATGGGTTAATATTGAGGGTAAATCAATTAATGGCTTGTTAGGCTAAAAGGGGATCACTAAGGGTTAATTATGAAGGTAGGCTTTTTTGGAGTGAGTGGGTTAAACCTAAGTGCCTTTATCATCTTGACATATCAAATCAAATGGTGTGGTCTTGACATGTATAATCAAGCAAATTCTAGAATAACAAATCAATACTGACGCACTCATAATAAAAGTGAGCATGAAAGAAATAACATATGCTCTAAAGGCTCAAGATCTCACAAAAATTATGACTTTTTGATGTTTAAACTTATGAATTTCAACTAAAGATAATATCTAAACTTGGGGAAACAGCCTAAAAAATTTTTAATTCTAAAAAAAAAAAAAACTTATCATGCTTGATTCCCTAATGTCTTAAAGTTTAAATGATCAATGCATAAATGCCTATGTTTTAATTCAAGAGATATCAATAAAAATCATAACTTAATCAAAATTCAGGGATTTCTGATAATGATATAAAAGACCCCCCACAGTTAAGATGTACATTGCCCTCAATGTACAAAGATAGATATATTGAAAAATATAGATATATAATCATAAGATAGGGAGAGAGGTGAAACTTCCTGAATGATGAATGAGCTCCTTGAATTGGAGTTATGGAGAATAATAGGCCAAGGTAATGATGAGAGTGGAGGAGGATACTCCGGTGGTGGTAGAGGTTCATTAGTCGATAGGCACTGTGCAAAAAGAATATTATATCTGGTAGTAGCTATAGTCGTGGTCGAGCAGGACATGGCAGTCGTGGGGAACCTTTACCAGTGGAGTTTTTAGTTCCTATTTGATGACGAGTTTTTGAGCTCTTTATGACTCTGATAAAATCAAGAACTCTTTAGGAAATATAAGGAAGCATAATTACTCATAATGAAATAGCCGAAACTAAAAATTATTCAATAAAAATTATAAAAACTAAAATTAAACTAATATTAAAGGAAAATGAAATAAAAAGTACTTAAAGAAGATAAATAAAGATAAAAGTGAAAATAAAAATAATAAATAAGAGGTTTTTAAACATCGTCATCGCCGGATGGTTCGCGAGGTGGTGGTGGCGATGAGATGTGAAGGTGCTGACAAATCTTATGAAGAGTAGCATCACTGTGATCAAAACGCTGAAAACACTACTTCTCAAATCGAGTAAGGCGCTCAGAGATGTGAGAGTATGAAGCCGCCACATGAACTGGATGATGTATAGGTGGTGGCTGAGAGGGTGGGTTTTCATGACGTGGAGGGATATCATCAGTAGTGTCCTCTGGGTTCTCCTCATCGGTGGACTAGACGAGGCGGTACTAAGGAAGGTAGGTGCCATGTCGTTTCTTGATCATCCTCATATATAGCATGCTCGAGATACCCTGTGGGGACATCTGGTCGATGAGAGTGAGGGAGGATGATTGTGCCACTGTATTGAGGAGCCCAAAGTGCCGAGCCAATCGAGTCACATAGGGCCCGATAGAGATGACCCCTCTCCTATGTAGCTCCGTCTGATGGCGGATGGCGAGGGCAATGAAGTAGGCAAGGTTGAAGATGTGCCAGTTCACGATGCTCCACAAGAAATAGGCGTCGTGAGTGTTAACGACGCCAGTGCTCTCTCACCGACCTATTAGAGTGTGGGCTAAGATGACGTGTAGGTATCGTAGGGACGGGGTGAGGGCCGACGCCTTAGAGCGGCTAGGATCATAAGTGGCCGAGGCAGGGACGAGGTCCTTCCAGCACTTTGAGGGAGAGTGGTGGATGTGGCGATGGAGGGTGTCGAGTTCATTGTCGTCTATGAACTTCTCCGTGTATAGCCCAAGTGCAATTTCAAACTCTGGTACGCTCAACTGGCCCATTAGACCACCAAGGCAGAACTGGACCGTTCCAGGATCGTTGAAGTTTGTCATGACGACTTGAAGACGGAAGGTCGAGCAGAGTTCCATTGTGAGCTCAAGGTATGTCGGCTCGATCATCTCAAAGAAGAGCCCCTACGGTTTAGTGGTCAAGAGAGCTCGGACCGTGTTAGCCATCTGAATTTGTTCAAGTGCGGCCCAGTCAATGCAGTAGCCCACACCTAGGGGTCGGGCTCGTAATATCTGAAATAGCTCCCCTGAGGTCCCCAAGGGAACTGGAGGAAAAGGTGACGGATCTCGGCGGTAGGACCCGAGGAGGACGTTTCTCCTTTCCTTTTCTTCAAAGCGGGGATGGCGGTCTTCTTGCCACGTGAAGTTGACATAGTATACCTACAATGGAAAGTTGAAATAAAAATAAAATTCCTCCCCAACAATAGCATGGAAAAATACGCATGGTAAAACTAATAGAGATATTTCCTAGAGGTCAAGTACGAAAGAACAACTATGCTAAAAAACAAACCCAATCAGATAAATTAAAAAGGACTACGAGAGTAATGTTAACGGAAATATCTAGTGAATGAATGCATGTGGGTAAGCATGAAATCTATGAAAACAAGGAAAATGGATGAATGCAGCAAAATGTACTAACTAACATGGCAAATTTCTATCATGATAACTACGATTAATTGCTCAAAATATCATGAAATAAGTAAAAAAATGAAGAAAATAGAGGGAAAAAATGAACAAACGCAAGATGGAGAAGCTTTGGATCGTCGAAAGTCGTGTTGTAGTCGGCGCACGGGCGTGGCAGGTAGGGCGGATGGAGTTGCAGCGGCTAGGGTTAGGGATTTTGGGGAAGAGGATGATGAATAGTGAGAGGTTTATATAGATTTTGAGGCTCACGGCCGTGGGGCACGCCTGTGTGCCCTAATTTTTTTCCCGTGTGTTTCATAATTTTTTAAATTTGGGCGCGTTTGAGACTCGCACACGCCTCTGCTCTTTAAGCGTGTTGGTGCACACGGCCGTGTCGCATGACTGTGTCCTACTTCGTTCGCTTCTCTCACGCCCATGTTCCAATATGCACGTCCGTGTTGTACATAAGGTTTAAGTCTTGACGATGAATCTGGCTTCTAAGATAGATCAATCGGCTTCCCTTGAGTAATTCCTTGCCTACTACTCCGTGTGTCTCTTCTAAGTGCCTCCTCAGGTGTTTAAATAGGCTTTAGAATGCCTAAGAGCCCTCAAAAGTGGCCTTTTCCGAATAGGACTATACTTGGGCTCGGCAGGGACACGCCCGTGTGGAATTACTCCAACCCGTGGTCAAGGCTGTTGAATAGGCACGGGCGTGTAGTCTACCCATGTAAGTTATGCTTCAATCCTGCCAAATGGACACGACTGTGTGAGGAAGTCCAGGCCGTGTTGATTTCCCACGTGGGTCTATTTTCTCCGTTTTTGACTTGTTTCTCACTCTTTTTACTCTCCTATGCTCACCTAAGTATAAAACATGAAATTAAAGAATTAGGAGCATCGAATTCACCAAATCTAAGGAGAAATCATCCATAAATGTGCTAAGCATGGGATAAAAATATGTATAAATTATAGTTTATCAACCCACATTTAAAATAGTCTCTTTTATTTCCTCGACATTCACCGAAATGACGTCTGCTGCACTATGGACATTCTGGTCTATTCGGGCGAGCACTACCTACACTCGCGACAGAAGTAGTTTGAGCTTTCGACACCGTGTGTTGCTTGTTCTTCTTTCTACCCGAAAATTACATTGAAGCATTCGATCAGGTTATGAACTCTCTTGGCCTTTTAGATGAAGACTGATGTGATTTCCCTATTTGTCTTTTTCTCGAGTCTCAGGACTCGATGTCAGCTTTTCTCTTCTCTTTGGCCTTTTACATGCTCTCTCTACGAGCACCACAAATTCCCTCAATTCTAAGATACCAACTAATATTCGGATGTCTCCGTTCAATCCCTCCTCAAACTCTTGTACATGATGGCTTTGGTAGATACGAGCTCTCTATCATATTTGCTGAGCCTTCGGATGATTGACACTACGCATTTCATACACTCTTCGGATGGTGCATGATAGCTCATCAAATACCCTGACGGTGTTTTCTAGCCAAAACTCTACTCTTTCTGGGTCATAATCAATATTTGCCCAAATTTCTCGGCCCCTTGTTTACGGATTCTGTCCACTGGAGGTTTTTCTCTCCTAGCCATCTTTGTTCCTTGAGGAGCTATATGAACGGGTTGAGGAATTGGGGGAGGTGGGGGAGGTGCAGTATTCGAATTCACAAAATAAACTCAAAATACCTCGCGTCCACCATGTGGAGGTAAGCTTCTCTAGCTCCTCCGCCCTGACTCATTGTCACAGGCCCATTATCTACTGACGCGGTCCCTTCAGCGGGAGCCAACATATTACTATCCACATCATCTGTTGTAGCTATGTCAGGATCCATTTACTATATAAATAAAATCAGAATTTATCTCATCAGGAGTCGTCACACTATCAATATACAATTATGGCATGTATAGCTAGACTCATACTCACGCTAGGCTAGTCCAGAACTGACTAAACCATAGCTCTAATACCACTAAATGTAACACCTCACACTCGAGCCCTACGTCGGGATGGGATACGAGGCATTACCACAATTAATCATATGCATACAATCATTTCGATATTATTAGAACTCGGTGAAATTAAAAAAAATTTTGAACTTTTTCTAAACTCCTTAATATGGGTCTACGAGGCCCCAAACATCCATTGGAAACCATTCGAGACCAACCCGGGTCCTTTAACTAACTTTAGAAAAATAACTCTTGAAATAAGGCACACGCTCGTTTGGAAGGGCAACACGCCCGTGTGGTCATTAGAACATGGTCGTGTTGATGGCCCATGTGACATAAACGACCTAAGCATCTAGGGACACTCCCGTGTCTCATGCCTGTGTGAATTAAATTCTAAATTCGAACCTACAAGTGTTTTTACACGGCCTGACACACGCCCGTGTCTATGGCCCGTGTCCCTCACACGATCATGACACGCCCGTGTCCTAGACCGTGTCTAAAAAACTTGACATTTTGTTTCGGACATCAACATCCAATAAGGGGCACATGGCCAAGGCACACGCCCGTGGCCAGAGGCCGGGTCCTCCACACAGCTGAGACACACGGTCGTGTCTCTGCCCGTGTGTTTACTACCATGCATACTGACTTGCAAATTTTACGTGCAGGGGACATAATACCAAGTAACACGCCCATGGGGCTGACTGTGTATGGCACATGGCCTAGGCACACGCTTGTGTGTCTACCCGTGTGGACAATATAAGGTTGTCTACTAAGCCTTTTGCCACCGTGAAACACCATCTAATACCAACCAATATATCAAAGTCTAACTTAATATGAATTCTCAACCAAACAACCATAGCTAAGGCCTATATACATTTCTTATATTCAACCATGCCAACAATTTCACATTCATGGAAGACTATCTTGCATTCATATATAAACTTTCAATATTAGTCGTTTTCCATGGCCTTATACAAAATGAACCAAATGCTAAAGTAAGCCAACACATTTGGCCAATTAACAATGACACAAAACTCAAAAGTCGGGTTCCTATACATGCCATAATCAAAATAAAATATCTAATTATACCAAGCTTCTGATGATAGTGCAACTAGCTTCTCCGACCTAGGCAATAATCCTCAAGCTACTTTGGTGACACTATAAGAAAATGGAAAGGAAATAGGGTAAGCATAAAGCTTAGTAAGCTGCATGAAAATAATCATCAACTAATCCTACAACGATATGCACATAACTTTTCACAACTTATTCATGAATAACATAAATAACATACGTACAACTTACTCATCACCATCCAATACAACTCATATTGAATACATTGAGCCCATATCTCATACATTTCAATTAGGTACTTGTACCACTCATCACCTGATCATAACTTTTCTCATTTTGATATAAACCATAAACCTTTTGTTAAACCATTTGGAATACTACTGGATACTCAATAGCCCTAACATGGGTTAAGATGCCAACGTGATGTCTCAAACATAGTCTTACACTGGCTTTCATACAGCGAGGTCGATGCCATGTCACAGACAGGTCTTACACTGGCTCTCATTTATCGGTGTCGATGGCATGTCCCAGAGAGGTCTTACACTGACACACAACAAGCTGACGCCATGTCCCAGACAGGTCTTACACTGGCTTGTATATCGCGAGGCCGATGCATGTCCTAGACATGTCTTAAACTAGCTCTTGTCTCAATGCCGATGCATGTCCCAGACATGCCTTACACTAGCTCTCATGTTATGGCTAATGCATGTCCCAGACATGTCTTACACTAGCACACATATCATCTATTATCATGGTGCAAATATCCAAGTCTATTCCAAATGTTCAACGAAAGTCTTTACTACGTAAATTTCTCAATGTGTATTCTCATATTTAAAATCAAGACAATTTATGCCATATCAACTCAATTACACATCATAAAGATATAGTTGCATTATTAACATAAAACTTACCTTGGATTACAAAATGTAGACGACTAGTTTGGCTTAGTCCACTTATTTTTCATTTCCTCGGTCTAGGCCCGGATTTTGTAATTCTTGATCTATAATAATAAAAATTCACAAATTTAATCATTTTATTGATCTAGGTACTCGACAATTCATAATTGGGAAAAATGACCATTTTGCCCCTGGACTTTTACAAAATGACCATTTTACCACTATACCGGAAAATTAATTTTTATCACATTTTCTCATTAATCAAGCTTAGCCAAATATTTTTTATACTAGGAGCAGCCCACAATTCTCATTATTTCACACAGTTATCAACTATTTTACAACTTATGCAAAATGATCCTTAGTTATGGTTTCCATGAAAACTACTTCACAAAAGTTGTTTATTTCACAACCATGATTCATTTTTTTCCATAAAATTTCAAAAAAAAAACATGAACACTTCATGGTAAAACCCTAAACTTTCAACCACTTTGCAAAATAGTTCCCTTATCTGAAAGCTTATGCTACAAAGGTTCTAAAAGTACAAAAATCATCAGAAAAAACCATTAAGATCACTTACTTGTGAGGGTTACAAGTTGCTGAAATTTTAAGCTCCCAAAATTCCATTTTTGCTGAAAATTTCGGTCAAAGAGGAGGAAGAAATGAAAAAGATTATGGCTAGACACTAGGGTACTATTTTATTATACATTAAGTTACCTACCCAATTGACCATTTGAATTTCTTGTCCCCTATGGCAAGTCAGCAGCTTCTAAAGGGTCTATTTTCCCTTTAAGAACCCTCAATTTTGGTTCTCTAGTTATTTGACACCATTAGCTATCAAAATAGGACTTTTGCACTTTATTCGATTTTGTCCCTCTTCACAATTAAGCATGAAATCGCTAAAATTAATTCACCAAAAATTTCATATTCTCATATAATCATGCCACAACACATAAAATAATATTAATAATTTATCCAAGCTCAGATTAGTGGTCCCGAAACCACTGTTCTGACTAGGCCCAAAATCGGGCTGTTACATTAAGCCTTGTGTTTGGGAAGTGGGCCTATATTTAATTATTGATAGAATCATATTAGAATGGGCTTGCTGGTCTGGTGGTTAAGTTAAATGTTAGTTTATTGAAGGTCTTATGTTCGAATCCCAGCGCGAGTGTAGGTACTAATTTTTGCTCAGAGTTGTGATTTTCAGTCACATCTTGATTTCCTTTTCTTTTTTGAATTTTTTCTCTCTACTTTTGGACGGTTATTCTTTTCTCCTTCTTCTACTGAAATTCTACCTTTCCTTTTCCTTTTCCTTTTCCTTTTCTTTTTGATTTCTTTTATTTTGATTTTTGTTTCAACTGTCTCCTTTCTGCGCACCCTCTAATTAGTTTTTCGGTAAGTGGAGATAAATGTTCTTTTTGTAATCTTGTTTCCAATTATCATTTGGAGACTCATTGTCTGTTTTGGCAACAGTGAATCAAGAAGATAGGGGCTCTCCTTATTTAGAATTGTAACTGAATCGTTTGGGTTGTTGGGTAAGTGTTAAATGTTTGATTTGAAATATTATCAGTTTCATAATTTCAGTTTAATCGAGATTGATGCCTGATCTTGAGAGGTTTGTGGTATCGATTTTATGTGCTGGTCTATTTGAGAGTGTTTTTGCATCAAAATGATACTAGGTGTGTACCCAAAATACAAAAAATGAGGTCTCGACAAAAGCCAAAAAGGCTACTATCGACACGACACGGGCGTGTGATCACTCGTGTGGTAGGACACGGCTGTGTGATCGACGAAGGTAGGGTCGTGCGTAGCACACAGCCCTGTGGTGGCTCGAGTGTGGCTATGGGCCCACACGTTCATGATACACGGGCTTGTCGCTTACTAAGCAATGTCGTGTAATCCACATTGGCAAGGACAATCTAGATGTGTTGGCCCACACAGGCATATGGGCCCATATATCTAAATTTTTCCCTGAGGTTGCACGGGTAGTCCCAAACGACTGTGGACCTACTATAGGCTCGGTAAGGGCTGACTAAACCCTAAATTGTATAATCTGATTGACTGATATGCTATTCTGAGCATGTTTGATGATTGACTAGTATGACTATCTGTTATCTGTTATTGAAAGCATGATTATCTGTAAATTCTATATGTATGTTATGATATCTGATTTTGGGGGTTGGGATGATATATTTTTAGAGGAAGTGTCTGAAAAGCAGATTACGCCTAATATATGGTAGCATGGTTGCAATATATCTGTTATTTATGATATATGCCACATCGATACATTTTGGCGTATAGGGCTGAGTGGGTGTTTTAAACTCCATATGGTGTGTAGAGGATAGTCGAAAATGGTGTATAGAGGATGAGTGTAACGCCCTAAAATTTTTATTTTGGCTAGTGTGAAAATATGACATAACTGTGTATCTACTTCAGTGGTTAAGTGTTTTGGGTGTGTGTGAGAGGTCTCAAGCTCAAGCCATGACTTAGGTAAATTTTGGTATTTTTATGTATAAAACCCAATCTTTGGTCAATAGGCTTTTATTTAATTATTGATTAGCTTATATCAGAATGGGCATGTTGGTTTGGTGGTTAAGATGTGTGTTGGTGTATTGGAGGTCTGGAGTTTGAATCCCTACTTGGGCATTATTTTTGCGCGATCGTCAGGTAAGAGTTTGAGTTTTAATGAGACTTTGAGTAGTAGGTGGTTAGAATGTTGATCAGTGGGGAGTTAGCAGAATCTAGCAAAACCGTTGTTTCCAACTAAAGAAAAAACTTTGACGTCAGTTTTATTGTGCCTCATCTCTGCCAAAAATCCTTTTTCCCTCATTCTCTTTTTCAAAAATTTGCTCCCTTCCCTTGCCGAAATCTCCTTGAATTTTTCCTCTCATTTAGTTTCCTCTTTTATTACATAGTCTTTTTTGTATAAGGTTGGATTGTGTGCGCTTGGTAAGTTTTCGTTTTAGTAAAATCTAACGTTACTCTGGCTATGTGTTTAATAGGGATTTTACTTGTGGTTTAAGAGTTAATCGAGATGCTGGAGATCACCCATTGACGTCTTAAGAGGGTGGAATCCTTATTTTCGATCGAAGGTAAGAGTTTGAAGGTTTTTGGGTTGAACATCTTGTTATAATATCGATTGAGTTTTGTTAGTATTTCTAAAATTGGGCTTTGGAATGACGATTTATAGGTTTTGGAGTGCTCGAGAATCATTTTAGCCTCAATTGAAAACAGGTGTATACTTGAAACGTAAAAAACAAAATTCGATAAAAAGTCGAAAAAACTTTCTGTCGACGCCACACCAGTGTGTAGTCACTCGTGTGGTAGGCCATGTGATGGAACACGAGTGTGTGATCGAAGAGCCAGGCCTTACGGGCATGACAAGGTCGTGCGATGGCCAGGTAAGTCGTGTGCGACACACGGGCTAGACCGATTTGGGCCGTGTGGACCACACGGGCGTGTGGGCCCATACGGGTAAACCATAAGGGCGTGTGGGATTCTGGGCCAGGCCGTATGATCTACACGACGATGGCCAATTTAGGCCGTGTGGGCCACATGGGTGTGTGAGCCCATGTTTCTGAAAAGTTGTCTAAGGTTGCACGGGTTGCCCAAGTCGACTGTGGGCCTACTGGAGGGTCGGTAAGCCATACTTAGACCCTGCTAGAGTGATCTATTTGTCTAATTTTTGAATCTAGCATGAATTATGATATCTAATTGTATGTACTGTAATTGTATAATAGCATGACATCTTTTGTATGTTGCATTGCATCGGAGTGAGTTATTGACGAGATTTGAAGGAAGTGTCTAAAAGGCTATTAAGCCTGATTTGTATGTGACATCACCAGATTTGGCCATAATGTCTAGGTTGGGTTAGGGGTGTTATATTTAGTGGTATTAGAGCTAGGTTGCAAAAATCGGCTGTGGATTTTGGGTTTTAAAAAGTTTGGTTTCAAAGAACTGATTTAAAAATAATTTTAAATGATTTGATTGAATATGTGGTATACCGAGTCTTCGGCACCGATCCTGTAAGTATTCTCAAACTTTGATAAGTTTTATTTGAAAATACTATTAGTATACTGTGGAAATACTATAGTTAGTGTGCTTTGAGACTGTAGGGAAAACTATAGTAATACTCCGATTGGCGAGAACAAACTCTAAACTTCTAATACTGTTTTGCATAAAATATCTGCTAATAAATATCATAATTGTAACAGATTCATAAAACTATTAAGACAGATAAACTTCAAATCTATAATGAGTGAACAAGGTATCCGAGGATAGGGTATGAAAGGCCGAGATAGAGGTCGTACTGGGGCTCAAGCTGAGTCATTGGTATTCGACAACATGCCTAATTTAGACACGAGTGAGACGCTGGTGTCACCTGTAACTAAGACTGGGTATAAAGATCGTATGGCTAGGGACGACACATTGTCCCAAGCTATGCTGAGGATATTGGTGAGAGTCGTTGGGCCCAATGTTGGATCTGTGGGCCGAGTGTCAGTTACGGAATGAGTCCAGTTCAATGGGGCTAAGCGATTCAGGGGTGTCACTAGAGTCGCCCCTAACGTGACCGAGTACTGGATGGAGGCCATAGAAAGAATCATGGACGATTTGGGTTTTACCCCTGAACAGAAATTGAAAGGGGTTGTTTTCTTGCTTCGCAATGAAGCATACCAATTGTGGCTAATTGTTAATGAGAGCACTCAGCCCGAACGACTGAAATGGGATTTTTATAAGTCTGTTTTCCAAGGTAAATGTGTGGGGGCAAGCTACATTGAAGCTAGGATACATGAGTTTCTGAATCTCACACAAGGGGATCGTTTAGTGGCCGAGTATAAGGCCGAGTTTCTGAGATTGAGCCGCTATGCCCAAGGCATAGTGGTGACTGAATATGAGCGTTGTGTCCACTTCGAGGATGGACTTAGGAATAGTTTGAGAGTTCTGATAGGTCTGCGAAGGGAACGAGACTTTTCAGCATTGGTAGAGAAGGCGGAGATCGCCGAGGAGGTAAAGCGCACTGAGCGCCGAAACTGGGATAAGAAGAGAGGCAAGAGTAAGAGGGATTCGAAGCCCTCGAGTTCTACGAGGAGGCTTAAGAAAAAAGCCAGATCTAATAGGTTAGTTAGAGTTGGCCCCCTGTTGCATCTACTGGGATCTTACTTTGTGGCCATTATGGTAGACGCCATCCAGACGAATGTTGAAGGACAGTTAGGGCATGTTTGAGATGTGTGTCTACTGGGTACTACACTTGAGAGTGTCCACTGAGAGTCGATCAAGTGCAAGTTCTGGGTTTTGGTACTGCACAGCCGTTGAGGGTAGTTCAACAGCCACCTAGGGGCCGTGGTCAGGCTAGGGGTGGTAACAGTATAGGCCATGGACAGAGAGCACCGGGCATAGGTGATGGACATACTGAGGAGAGACATCCTGCTCTTATTTATGCTGCTCGTCGCCAAGAGGACTGAGATGGTTATCTTGCACTGATAGATATAGGCTCTACACACTCGTACGTAGCAAGTACTATGTCTGAAACTTTAGGGACTCGATTGAGGACACTTCTAGTGAGGTAACTGTTATGAGTCCTTTGGGGAAATCTATCCGAGTTAGCAAATTATATAGGGACGTCTTGATAAAGGTCCAAAGGACAATATTCCTGGCTAATCTGATGGAGCTTCTTTTTGGAGAGTTTGATTTAGTTTTTGGGATGGATTGGTTGATCAAGGACCGAGTAAGTCTGGACTGTGAGACTAAGAGGGTTGTTTTGAGAACTAAAGGGGACGACGAGGTAGTTGTTATTGGAGAACGTCGGAATTTTCTGACTAATGTGATTTTTATGTTTGGTGGCAAAAAAGTTGGTGTGGAATGGGTGTGAGGCATATCTAGCCTATATAAGTGTTTTGGACTCTAGGGATTCTCTGGTAAAGGACATCAGAACTGTAAGAGATTTTTCGGATGTTTTTCCTGAGGAGCTACCGGGTTTGCCTCTAAACTGAGAGGTAAAATTTGGGATCAAACTTATTCCAGGTACAGCTCCGGTGTCTATCGCCCCTTACCGAATGGCATCGAAAGAGCTTACGGAGCTTAAGGCTCAGACTCAAGAGTTATTGGATCGTGGGTTTATTCGTCCTAGTGCGTCTCCGTGGGAAGCACCTGTGTTGTTTGTGAAAAAGAAAAATGGGACAATAATAATGTGTATCGACTACCGTCACCTGAATAAGCTAACGATTAAGAATAAATACCCACTTCCGAGAATTGATGATCTGTTCGACTAGTTCAGAGGGGCTTCTGTGTTCTCCAAGATTGATCTACGTTCGGGTTATCATCAGTTGAGGGTTAAGGAAGTTAATGTGTATAAGACGGCATTTAGAACTCGTATGGACATTACGAGTTCCTAGTTATGCCTTTTGGATTGACTAATGCGCCAGCAATATTTATGGACTTGATGAATCGAGTGTTCCAGCTCTATCTAGATCAGTTTGTGGTGGTGCTCATCGATGATATCTTGGTGTATTCTAAGTTTGAAGACGAGCACGATGAGCATCTGAGAGTGGTACTAAAGATCCATCGTAAGAAACAACTGTATGTGAAGTTTAGTAAGTGTGAGTTCTGGCTTCGGGAAGTAACCATTTTGGGGCATGTAGTTTCTACTGAGGGGATTCAAGTTGATCCTTGTAAGATTAAGGCAGTGTTGGATTGGAAACAACTGAAGAATGTGTCTGAGATCCGCAGCTTTCTGGGGTTGGCGTGTTACTATCGGCGCTTTGTAGAAGGATTCTCCTTGATCGCAACTCCGTTGACTAAGCTTTTGCATAAGGGAGTTCCTTTTATGTGGACTGATGATAGGAAGAGAGCTTTGAGAAGCTCAAGATTGTTCTGACTCAGGCTCTTGTTCTGGCACATCTTGAGCCTGATAAAGACTTCGTGGTGTACAGTGATGCTTCACATGTCGGTTTGGGTTGTATGTTGATGTAGGTTGGTCAGGTGGTTGCATATACATCTTGTCAGCTCAAAACTCATGAAACAAACTATCCGACGCATGATTTGGAACTGGCTGCCATAGTCTCTGCTTTGAAAATTTAGAGGCACTATCTGTACGGTGAGAAGTGTATCATCTACACTGATCATAAGAGCCTCAAGTATCTCCTCACCCAAAAGGAGCTGTATCTTAGGCAGTATAGATAGATCGAGTTGCTTAAGGATTACGACTGCACCATTGAGTACCATCTTAGCAGGGCCAATGTGGTGGCCGATCTTTGAGCCGTAAGGCTATGACTGATTTGAGGGCAATGTTTGCTCGCCTTAGTTTATTTGATGATGGTAGTCTATTAGCCAAGCTTTAGGTTAAGCCGACATGGATTGAGCAGATTAAGGGTAAACAATTAGAGGATAAATCCTTGGGTCTTTAGTTTAGACAGATTGAGAGTGGTAGCACCACGAATTTTGGGTTGAACTCTGAGAGGGTATTGTGTTTCCGAGTCCAAATATGTATGTCGAATGATTCTGAGCTGAAGCAGTCTATACTGAAAGAGGCGCATAATAGTCCATACGTTATGCATCCTGGAGGGAACAAGATGTACTGATATTTCCATGAGTTGTACTGGTGGCCAGGACAGAAACGGGAAGTTACCGATTTTATGGCTAGATATCTAACATTCCAGTAGGTTAAGGCTAAGCACCAGTCACCTTCGGGTTTGTTATAGTCGATTAAGATTCCCCTTTGAAAGTGGGAATGTGTGATGATAGACTTCATTAGCGGGTTACCCTTAACACCCACTAAGAAGGATTCAATTTGAGTCATCGTAGGTCGATTGACCAAGTCAGTGCACTTTATACCAGTTCGTACTGACTATTAGCTTCAGAAGCTGACAAAGCTTTATATCTCTAAGATAGTGAGACTATATAGGGTACCAGTTTCGATTGTCTCTGATAGGGATCCTCGCTTCATGTCTTGATTCTGGAAAAAGCTAAATGAGGCTCTGGGTTCAAGGTTGGATTTCAGTACTGCTTTTCATCTTCAGGCAGATGGCCAATTTGAGAGGGTAATTCAAATATTGGAAGACATGTTGAAGAGTTGTGTGCTTGATTTTCGAGGCAGTTAGGAGGAGTATTTGCCATTGGCAGAGTTTGCCTATAATAATAACTTCTAGTCTAGCATCTAAATGGCACCTTACGAGGCATTGTATGGTTCTCAGTGTCACACTCCCTTATGTTGGACTGAGTTGGGCGAGCTACGTGTTCTGGGTCTTGAATTGGTTTCCAAGATAGAGGATAAAGTTAGATTGATTCGGGATCGTTTGAAAGTGGCTTTTGACAGATAGAAGTCTTATAGAAATCTGAAGAAAAAGGATATCGAGTTTTCTATAGGGGACTTTGTATTTCTCAATGTCTCGCCATGGAAGAAGGTTTTGAGTTTTTGTTGTAAGGGCAAGTTGAGCCCTAGATTTATTGGGCCGTACCAGATTCTGAAATGAGTGAGACCGGTCGCTTATTAGTTGAAGTTACCTCCAGAGCTAGAGCACATTCATGATGTGTCTCACATTTTGATATTGAGGCTACCGCTCTGATCCCACGCACATCATTCCTGTTGAAGAGATTGAGGTTCGGCTAGAATTGACCTTCGAAGAAGAGCTGGTTCAGATTTTGAATCATGATGTAAAGGTTCTTCAGAGGAGGTCTATTCCATTAGTGAAGGTGCTGTGGCAGAATCATAGCACTGAGGAGGCTATGTGGGAGCCTAAGGATGCAATGCGTCAGTGGTATCCTCATCTATTTTGATCAAGTAAATATCGAGGCTGAAATTTTCTTTTAGGGGGTAGAGTTGTAACTCTCCAAAATTTCTATTTTGGCTAGTGTTAAAATATGACACAACTGTGTATCTACTTCAGTGGTTAAGTTTTCTAGGTGTGTGTGGAAGGTTCCAAGTTCAAGCCATGACTTAGGCAAATTTTGGTATTTTTATGTATAAAGCCCAATCTTTGGTCAATAGGATTTTATTTAATTATTGATTAGCTTATATTAGAATGGGCCTACTAGTCTAGTGGTTAAGATGTGTGTTGGTGTGTTGGAGATCTAAAGTTCGAATCCCTACCTGGAAATTATTTTTGCGCGATCGTTGGGTAAGAGTTTGTGTTTTAATGAGACTCTGAGTAGTAGGTGGTTAAGATGTGGATCAAGGGGAGTTAGCAGAATCTGGCAAAACTGTTGTTTCCATCTAGAGAAAAAAATTTGACGTCAATTTCATTGTGTCTCCCCTCTGCCAAAAATCCTTTTTCCCTCATTTTCTTTTTCGAAAATCTGCTCCCTTCCCTTGCCGAAATCTCCTTGAATTTTGCCTCCTCTTCGGTTTCCTCTTTTATTTTGTATTCTTTTCTGTACAAGGTTGGACTCTTCGCGCTTGACAAGTTTTTGTTTTAGTAAACTCTAACGTTACTCTGGCTAAGTGTTTAAGAGGGGTTTTACTTGTGGTTTAAGAGTTAATCGAGAGGCTAGAGATCGTCCATTGACGTCTTAAGAGGGTGGAATTCTTGTTCTCGATCAAAGATAAGAGTTTGAAGGTTTTGAGTTGAACATCTCGTTATAATATCGATTGAGTTTTGTTAGTATTGCTGAACTTAGGCTTTTGAATGAAGATTTATAGGTTTTGGAGTGCTTGGGAACCGTTTGAGCCTCAATTGAAACTAGGTGTGTACCCAAAATGTAGAAAACGGGATTCGGCGAAAAGCCGAAAAACTTTCCATCGACGCCATATGAACGTGTTGTCGCCCGTGTGGTAGGTCGTGTGATGGAACACGAGCATTTGATCGATGAGCCAGGCTATACGCTCATGAGACAGTCGTACGATGGCCAGGTAAGTTGTGTGTGACACACGGGCTAGATCAATTTGGGCCGTGTGGGTTACACGAGCGTGTGGGCTCACACGGGAGTGTGAGATTTTAGGCCAGCCTAATTTGGGTCGTGTGGGCCACACAGGTATGTGGGCTTATACGAGTAGGCCAGATGGGCGTGTGAGCCCATGTTTCTGAAAAGTTGTCTAAGGTTGTACGGGTCACCCAAGTCGGCTGTGGACCTACTGGAGGGTCGGTAAGCCCTATTTAGACCTTGTTCGAGTGATCTGTCTGTCTGATTTCTGTATCGAGCATGAATTATGATATCTGATTGTATGTATTGTAATTGTATAATAGCATGACATCTTTTGTATGTGGCATTGCATCGGGTGGGTTATTGATTAGATTTGGAGGAAGTGTCTGGAAGGCTAGTAAGCCTGATATCTGGTAGCTCTACTGCAAACTTTTGATTATGTGCCGCATTTTGGTACAGCATGGTGTGTAGGGATGAATGGGTTGATTTAATCCCCATATAGTGTGTAGGGCTGGACGGAGATGGTGTGTAGAGGTTGGTGGGTAGGATTTTTAATTTATGGTGTCTGCATTCTGTATCTGATATGGGCCAAGGTTCTAATATAATTTTGAAATTGATTCTGTAATGGGCTCGGGGCCCGGACTGTAAATGACTATATTTTGATGTGTTTCTGTATGCATGTTTTCTGAGGGGATGACACACTGAGTTTGTGAAAACTCACCCTTTCTGTTTAATCTGTACAGGTAATCCCCAGACTTGAAGGATCAGCGTAGTGGAGGACTTGACAGTAGCCACACATAAATTTTAGACTGTTTTCCGCAAATTTTCAGATTTTAATACTTATTTTGGGTTTTTATGTAACTTATGGACTTTGGACTGTCAGGCTTTAAGTTTTCGATTTCTCAATTGTTTTACAATTTATTAATGTTAAGCATGATAAAACTCGGTTTTCACTAAGATCAAATGGTACTTTTAAAAAAAAAGTGTTTTCCAAAGCTTCCATTAAAAAGAGACGACTTTAGACATAACGAATAACATGTGTTTTACTTCGAACTAAGATAAATACTAATTTAACTGGAACGGGTTTAACTCGACAAAGTCATTTTCGACCTCCATTCCATGTGACATTAACAAATTCGACCATAACGTCCAGGTCGGGTTTGGGGTATTACAATAAGGGTAGGATATCTGATTTTTGATTTCTGATTCTGATGTGTATATCTATATCTGTATCTAAGATGGGCTTAGGCCCAAATATGTATTTGTATCTGAAATGGGCTTGGGCCCGAATATGCATTTGTATCTCTGATGGGGTCAAGCTTGAATTTGTATCTGGTTGATTCTAACTCTCTGTCGTGCGCATGTTTAATTCTGTGGGGTTACACACTGAGTTTACGTAAACTCACTCCTTTCTATTTATTCTATTAAGGTAATCCACGTAGTTAGGCCAATCGGTGCAGCTGAAGACTTGACGGTGGCCACTCGCCATAACTGTCTTAATTTATTTGGTTTATAGTTTTATTTAAGCTTGGCATTGAGATTTGAGAGTTGTATTTTTCTAGGACTCTCTGGACTGTTTAAAACTATTTGGTTGAGTTTTTGGTTTTGGATTTAACTTACTTTTCACTATAACGGTTTTTATCTAAAAACATGTTTTCTAAAAATATCAAACGATTTTTCCTAAACTTAACGATTTTATGAGCTTCTGCTAAAAACACGTTTTATCTCTAAAATGAAAGAGAGCTTTGAAATTAATAAGAGCGAGAAAGTCTAATGAACTGGAAAGATTTTAACTTAACGACAACGGTTTTCCAACCCATTTCATGTGACACCTCCGGACTGGGCATAACGTCTAGACCGGGTTTGAGATGTTACACGGTTCGCTCTTTTCGTCTTTTTTTTATCTATGCCCTTTTTTTACCATATTTTGGTACTTCAATTTAGGAACATAGAAAAAACCCTAACCTCTTAATTCCAAAACATTAATCATATTATTGTATCTAAACTGTAAAGTATTAATAAAGACACAAAAAAGTATAAATCACTAATACGTAAACAAAATTTTGAACACAAAATTCACTACAATACTAAGATACAAACTTATTTAGAAATTTGATTATAAATAATAACACAATGCTGAAGATATGCAGTGTGACTAAAGGTTGATCTCCATATCTTTTAATTTATAAGATAAATATGAAAAAAAAAGTTGCAACCTAATATGACAAGACAATATGCCATGAACTTTAATTTATAGTTTCTACATACAAAAATTAAAGACATGCTTATACATTATTTTCTCATCCCATTAGATGCTTTTATCCCATAACTTCCATTTGTAGTCTTTATGATACAAAACATTACAAAACTTATGGCATGTTTATATGTCATTATTTCATCTTGTAGTTTACATATACTAAAAGTTATATGAACCCCAACCACAATATTTAATTGGTAGAAATAAATATTCTCAATCGTAATCTTTTCATTGCAACATCTCACCCATCCTCTGTTAGGCCTTCAATTTCATCTAAGGCTACACCCAATTGTTGGACCTTTTTATGAATGAGAATTTTGGAGCCACTGCTACTACTTATTTCAAGGATAATTTGCCTAATATTCTTCTTTTACAATGTTATTCTAGTGATATTTGAATTAGAAAAATTAGGTTCGTTTGTATCAAAATTTTCTATTAAAATAGGAAGTAGCTAATTGCTTAGAAAAACAAAGTGCCTTAATAGAAGTAATGATTGTAATGGCCACTTTAGATGCAACTACGATGAACACAGCAGAAAACAGAACACATAGGATTATTTATGCTATTTGGTTTCTCTATGTTTATAGAGCTTAGCTTAGTGAGAAAAATCCACTACCTTTAATGTTTATCATACCCTAGTATAGAAACCTAACTTTTGTATTTAACGACCTAGATCTCTTACCTTTAAGTTCTCCCTGTAACAACCCGTTTTTAGTGAAATCGGAACAGTAGTTTTGGGACCACAAATCCGAGTCTGTAAGAAAAATTATTTTAAAATTATTTTATGGTCTCCGTATAATAGGAATATCATTTAAAAATTTTGTTAAGAAAATTGTACCAATTACATGATTAATTGATTAAAAGGACCAAATTGCATAAAATGCAAAAGTTGAATTCTAGTAGCTAAAAGGATTAAATAACTATGGAATTCAAAATTGGAGGTCCTTATATGGAAAATAGACTATTAAGAAGAGTTAGTCGATAAGTTTGATGATTCATCCATGGAAAATTATAAAAAGAAAAGGATAAAATTGGAAAGATGAAAAATAATAAAATAAATAAAATATCATCATTTTATCATCATCTTTCCCAAATAAAATATGGAAACCCTAGCCATGGAGAATTGAAGAAAGAGAAAACTTATTTGGCCTAATTAGGTGATTATTCAAGTCTCGTTTTTAGTAATTTTTATATTTTTGATATCGTAATAGCTTAATTTAGCTATCTCGGGTATTAATTTGCAAAGTTATTAAAGTACTAGGGTTTTTTCATGGATGAATATGCATGAATTATGAAATTTATGGTAGAAAATGAAAGGTTGTTGATAGATAAACAACTTTTGTAAAGTGAATTTTCATGAAATTGTTATTTAGGGACTAAATTGTAAAGATGTAAAATTCATGGAAAAATTTTGAACTTTATGAATTACATGGACTGCAGATGTTATATGTAAAAATCATTTAGGCTTCGAATAAGGATTAAATTGCATGAATTTTACTTTCCAAGCCTAGGGACGAAATCATCATTAATTAAAAGTATAGGGGCAAAATGGTAATTTTGTCTAAGATGTGATTTGAATTGAATTGAATAGGAATTGTATTAAATGAAGCTAAATTTACTCGTATAGATCTGGATAGATCAAATACAGAGCTAGATCGAGGTAAAGAAAAAGTGACAGATTAGTACCGTACGAGTTCACAAACATTGTCGAGGTAAGTTCGTGTAACTAAATAGTACATTTATATGTTTTAAATTTAATGTTATGTATTTGAAATGTATAAGTGCCATGTTTATGAAAGTAATCACATATTCGATGATGGTCGATAAGTATTAAGTTCCGTTTGAATAAATGAAATTCGATGGATACAGGATTCTCGAATTGGTTGTGGTCTTGCATGTGCTCCGAACAAACCACAGCTCGAAAGAGCGCCCCGATATTGGCCCTCTCAAGCTTCCCATTATATGGTTCTTGCGAGCTTCCTGTTAGTATCTCTTCGAAGCATCCCGATCGGTTGTGATCTTGCATGTGTTGTGGACACATCGCACCTTTTATGAGCGCCTCGTTATATGGCTCTTCGTGAGCTTCCCTATTAAAGGCTCTTTGTGAGCTTCTGGATTAAAGGCTCTTTGTGAGCTTTCCTATATGGCTCGCTTGAAGTTCCCGATATATGGTTATCCGAAGATTCCCGTTAATGGCTCTTCGGAGTTACCTGTTATTGGCTCGTATGAGCTTTCTGATTATGGCTCTTATGAGCTTCCCGTTATACAGCCCAGATAAGCTTCTTGTTACATGGCTCACATGAGCATTCTGTTATATGGCTTGAGAGAGGGCTTCCTATTTATGTGCTCATACGAGCATTCCTAAATATGAGTTGACAAAGTATAGACTTGTACACTTTCTGTGTACTACCCAGGTATCCATCGATATTTTAAATGATTCAACGGGTAAAACCCTGATACGAGAAAGTAAATGAATTCAAAGTGAATTGTTACTTGTACATACATGAAATACATGGAAATTTGGTATTGATAAGTTCATACACGATTCTTGAAATTTATGTGAAGTAAATGACTAACATGTTTGATGAAGTTGTGTGTTTTAGGCTATTAGCCAAATTGCTTGGATGCATCTTATTTGTTTATTTTAATGAAAATGAATGGTAAGTTAATTTCCCGTTATACGAACTTACTAAGCATTAAATGCTTACCTTGTTTATTTCCTCTGTTTTATAATTTTCAAAAACTCCTAAAGGTTGGACGCGGGTTGGAGCAACATCATACTATCCTTCAGCTCATTTTGGTATAAATAGCAAAATTTCTTTTGGATATGATGGCATGTATAAGTTAAATTGGCCAAATGATGGCATATAAATATTTAGTTGTAACTAGCCATTGTTATGGCTTGTGTTTGGTATATTTTGATATATATATATAAATATACAGCCTAAACATGTTTGATGTGTGTGTTTGAAATGGTTAAATGGTGGAAAGTTTATAGATCTATTGATGATTAGGTTTAAGATAGCATAATTAGTAAAATATGCCTATATGCACATATATGTATTTGATAAGTTTGAACACTAGAACATATGTGATAATATGTCATGCATAAGACTTAGTTTTGGCCTGGTTTTAATGTCTTGAATTGGTTGGTGAATGTATTAAAGTATTAATGTTAGGTGGAAGACAAATTGGGTAAGAAATATGGCCTTGGAAAGGACCTATTTTCGTCTACATGGACGTGTGTCTCAGCCGTGTGTGACATACAGCCTAGCACATGGGTGTGTGTCTTGGCCATGTGTCCCCTGCATCTTTAAAATTCAAAATAGAATGCTTAGGATTTTTCACACGGCCTGACACACGGGCGTGTGGTTTGGCCGTGTGAGCCTTGCACTTACACACGGCCTAGCATACGAGTGTGTGACTTGGCCGTGTGACCCAAGTTAGAGAGTTACATGGGTACAGACACAGGTTGGGACATGGTCGTGTGCCCCATTTCGAATACCCACACGACCTAAGACACGGGAGCGTCTATTGGCCATGTGAGCCATACGACCTGATCACACGGGCATGTGTACCCTACACCTAGGAAGAATTTTGAAATTTCGCAAAAAATTCTCTAAGTAACCAGTTTAGTCCCGACTTGTTTCTAATGTGCATTATGGGCTTCGAGGGCTCATATAAGGGACTTTATGAACAATATCTAACATGAATGTTAAATAATATGGAATGTCTGTATTTGATCTATTTATTCTAGTAATTCTTCGTAACCCTAATTCGGTGACTGATACGGGTTAGGGGTGTTACACTCGCGCTGAGAACTTAAGCAGTAAACAAAACTTGTTCTCTCTCTCAAATGAATTCCCAAAATGCTTAGTATAAACTTATGCAAGTCTCTCAAATATATAATATTTTTTGGGACTTGTTAACATACTAGAGGTCAATTACAATTAGTTCATTATTAAATAACAATTAAAAGAGCAATACACAATATAATAATAAAGAACAATGTAAAGTGGACTGTTAGAGATATGTCTTCAATGCTATGTCGATCTAATCTTCACATTCCAATGGATTCGATTGCTAGATACAATCAAATTCAATCCAATCTAATGTTCAAGATAAGTTGCTTAAAATGGATTGAACTTCATAGTCAAGCTTGAATACTTCCACACTATCATCATCATTTTTTATTTCAAAAATTTCCAACTTAAAACAAAACGAGATTATACCAATTTTTCTAAGTTGACAGATCACTTCCTGGATGATGGACCTATTGCTTGAACTTTTGAGAATCTACTATACCTACACACAGAGAAAACAAACCATACGTTGAGAAAAAACACTTAACAGTATTTTCATGATTAAAGTAAATATAAACAAATTAAACATATGCATACATCCATATAAAATTCAATTCATAACCTAATCTCATACCATTTCATGCCACAACACTTTCATTATCAAATCACCATGTATTTGACCAAATTTATAACCAATTCATATGTACATTCATGCCAAAACTTTCAATGCTACTTAATTTGCACAAATCCATTTCATTTTTCCATTCAATACATAAGTACTTAACATACCTTTCATAATCATATACAATTATAAGTTTTCTTACATGTATTTAAGCTAAATTTTCATCCAATCATTTCATTCATTTACGAGCCTAATAGCTCATTCATGTTCAATCGTCCCTTAGGGCTTATTTTCAATTCTTTTCACGTACTGTCGTATTACACGATTCAATATAATTTTGTTTCATGAATCATGTAGCCAATTTATGTAATTTAAACCCTATTAACCAGAAATAGACTTATAATGGATACGTAAATCTGTCACCCCCGGTTGCTCGGTAATGATGACGCTATACATGTACATACTACCACTCCGAGTTGCCCGACAACGATGATTTTCACTTTTTGATTATTTTGTCACCTTGGGTTGCTTGACAATGATGACTTTACATGTGCATGTACCACGTTGGGTTGCCCATCAATAATGGTTTTCACTCGATATCCTGTCCTTATAGCATGCCAACTATATCCGACTATATCCAAATAACTAATAGGGTAACCAAATTTCTGATTCATTATATATATATCAATTCACATTTCTTCCATTCTCAATTTATCATCAAATTGTTATTTCATCATATAATATAGCATGCTTCAACTCAATTTCATACCAAATAACACATAAATTAAATTGTACTATTTCTCATTCTATTCAATTTAGTCCCTATCTTCATATTCAATCTTAACCATACCAATTCAGTTCAAATAATCATTGATAACTCACATCAACACCATATAATGAAAAATTTCATGAACAAGTAGTAAATAAATTGTTCCCAAATCATAAAAATTCAAACCGAATTTTCGAGCTACTCATCGACTACTTTCAATTTTCTTTTCCCTTTCGAAGGTTCCGTGTCAATGTTAGCTAAATAAAATCATAAAACATATAATACCATCAAATTCCATTCGAATCACAATCAAATACATTTTCAAGCTTATTTTATAATTTATTCAATTCAGTCCCTAAAACTAGGACAAACATAACTTTCAATCTAGAGCTTTGGATTGAAATCTGATTTCACATATATTCATTAGGGGCCTCCTACTTTCTATTCCTACCAAAATATCATATCAATTTTTCATTTTATTCAATTTGGTCCCTAATGTACGAAATCAATAATTAAGTTTTAAAATTTAGTCATTTTTCTTAAATTAAGCTTAATTTTTATCAATTCACACTTAATTATTTAAGAAATCAACAATGAAAGCTTTCTAAAACTTTAACAGTTTTACAAATTAGTACATGGGCTAGCTAAATCAAGCTCTCATGATTCAATTTCCATAAAAAATCAAAGAAAAAATGGTTAGGGACTTACTTGAATTAAAGACTGAATAGCTCAAAACCTAAAAATGGCATCCTCCCTTTTGGTTTTCTTTCTTTGTTCGGTTGGAGAAGATGAAAATTTCATCTCTCTTTCCACTTATTTCATATATATAGTATGATTATGAGTTAATTAATCTTTATTAGCTTTTAATTAACAATTTTCTTATGTTTTAAACCATAATTAATTATTTAATCATCATCTATATCACATTCCACTACCAACTATTCAAAAGTGGTCTACTAGCCATTTTGGTCTTTATGATAATTGCTATTTAAGTCCCCCAAGTCTTTTCCTAATTAAAAATGTATAGTAGTTAAACTTTTACAATTTAGTTCTTGTACCTTAATTAATTATAATTTCAGACAAATTACGTATCTAGATTTCAATTTATCTATACAATAGCTCCGTAAATATCTTTATTTAACATTTACAAACTTGGTTTATGGAAATGAGGTCCCGAGATCACAATTTTTGATGCCACTGAAATCTAGGTCGTTACAAACCATCTATTTGTGCTCATCTCGGTCAAAGCTACTAGCCCTTCTAAGTAATCATAAATAATTCCTCAATCTATCTTCAATGTTATAATCCTTGATTCAAGGTTTTTAGCCTTCATGTTTGCATGAGGTAAATTTTTTCCATTGTTCTTTGTAGTTCATTAGGTAATCATTTTTGAATCATGTATCTACATTAAAAGTCTTGATGCTATGCAAGTCTATCATACATGAAACTAGTGCAACATCTTCCAAAATCGATTTCCAAATCTATTTCCTTTTAGTTCCTTTTGAATTTTGGGAAGAATTCGTTGTTGATTGTGTATAACTAACATACCTTTAAAAAAGATTGCAAGTTTCACTCAATAGAAAAAAATAATCATAAAAAATTGATAAAGTAATGTGATGCCATATTGCAACAATCAAAAGATTGCAAATTAGTCCATTGTTACATACGTCTAATTCATAGTCCGCACACCTAGGCCTATCTATATGTTTCATGTGAGGCATTATGAGAAAGTGTCAATTTTTTATAATTTGGAAAAATAAGTTAGAATATTATTAGTCTGCACTAACTTTACTGTAAAATATTTTGAATAGTTAGATTTAGATATTAGTTTTCTCTATTTATGTAATCTTTGGAATTCAACTTGAAAGAGATTCACACGCCATGCAAACTTAATGCCATTACTTTGTAAGAACAACTGCTAGTTAGATTTTGAACTTAATGTTATAATTATTTAGTTTAATACTCATCCTAATTAAGCATGTAATATATAAAAATAAATATAATTGAATGCTCCATCTATATATTCTAAGTATCATATCAAACTTTATGAAAACTGTAATCTAGCATCATCAAAGTGTTGAAGTAAAACCAATAAGTAGTTCGAAGAAGTGAAAGTGAACTCCTTTCTTGGGCATTAGGACCAAGTTTGAATCCTGGAGTACTTGATATTATTGGGAGGGCTTTACTTGAATACCTCCCCTGGCTTGAACATAACTATGCTCAAATCATAAAACGAATAAGGACATATACGATAATACCAAAAAAAAAGGGATTAATGTAAAGTTTTCCTACAACGTTGTAGGTAATTATAATTGCATAATTATAAGTGTTGAGGTAATTTATGATGAGTGCCAAGGAGCAGTGTCCACTGATGTTAAGCACTGCTCAAATTCATAATTTGCCTTATTTGTTGGCATATTTAACCAAAATATCTTTATTATTTGCTTGCTTCTCTTTGAGAATTTTATGCTGACAATATTGTGTTTATTATTGGAGAAGAGATTGAGTCAAGCAAGGTTATTTTCAAGGATTCTTATGTGGTCTACTAATCTTATTTACTAAGACATGAGTTGATTTTATGATCCTTTGTATCCTTATATAAAGGGTAATTGATTTGATAAGATTTGGGCAGATCATGATGGATTTGAAGTTTGCTTAGTGAGACTAGATTCGTGCTCAAAATATAAAAGAATTATTCACCTTTGATAGAAGTTTTATTGTTGAGGCAGTTGTAAGACTAGTGCCATGACCAGTGCCTATTGCTGTTCGGCACTACTCAATCTCATAACTTACTTTATATAGAGTTGGTAAATTTTATTAACAAATATTTAGGGATGTGATATTTATTGATTATGTGGATGTGTGTAAGCCCATCTATGATATCCAAACCTATTATAAGAATATATCTTGAAGACTAGTTTGGATTGGATTAAGCAAATCCACTTCCCTATTTTGAAGAGATTGGATTAGATTGGATATTTTGGTAACATTTCCAGAAGATTTGAAGACTTATCCTGAACTTATTAAAGATACTTTATATGTTGATTAGCTTGCTATTTTTATGGGAAGATTGATGGTAATTGATCTTATATATTGAAAGGTTTGTTAGGTAAAAGGTGTCAAGAGTTTTACACTTATTCTGTTATCCAGAACTTGTTTTTTAAGGTGCATTTAGTACGTAATCAAGTAAGTCACTTGGTTTACAAACTAAGTTTTCAGGGGCGGAAACATAGAAGAGAGTGATCTAAATCTTAGGTGCAAAAGTGAGGTTGTTAATATGGTAAGTGTTAGTACTTGTAATCACTTGTTATACGAGGTGTTAAGATAGTGGATTATCTCTTGGGGCAAGCCCCTGCAGAAATAAAAAAACTTAACTGCGTAAATATATCGAATGTTCTTTTTTTTTTCCTGTTTTGTTATTCACCAATGACTAAAGCATTTGGCATTTTGGTATTGCTCAGCTTACTTACAATTTTTGTTTCAAATCTTTCAATTAGAAATTCATTTAAAATTGCCCAAAGCTCTGAAGGTTCAATGATGAATTTAGGAAATAAAAAAAAACTTATTTTATTAAGTTTTCAATGATGAATTTTGCACCTTATAGTTTTCTCCCATGGTCAAGCTTAATACATTCAAAGAGGGAAACCATTAATAAATAAAAAATAAAAAATTGTAGTCTCTATAAGCATTAAACTATCAAAAGTTTAGATCATATTACTTAGAACATTGTTCTTAAAGAAATGAAACCTAAGATTGTTTAAAAAGTGCATCAGCTTGCGGTGAAAAGAATAATGATTTTTTTTTAATATTACCAAAAGAAGAATTTAGAAAAATTACCAATAAAAACTAGACTAAATCAAAAGATTGTCGAATATGGGTCTTACTAGCTCTTGAGATTGTTGGAAATCAAAAGGAAAGATGATGGAGAGCAATTGACAAACGGTGGAATGTAACAATTCACACCCATTTATAATTTTTACGAGCAAGGTAAAATGCCATGGGAAATGAAGAAAAGAAAAGCAAATTCAAATAGAGTAAGTACATGTAAATTTTTGAGCAAAGAAAAATCAATGCTTGCAAGAGAATTAAAAAGAATATGTAAATCAAAGCATACACCCATTTCAAGCAATTAAACTTAAAAGAGAAAGGGAGAGAGGAAGCTAGACATACAACCAGATGAAGTGTAAGATCGACATAGAGAAAAAAATTTGCAGCTTTGCGAGTGAAATTAAACTTTTCAAGAAAAAATATTTGTTGGTTGTAGACAAAAATTGAAATGGAATGATATGCGTGGGTTAGGGAAGATCGTAAAAAAATAGGGGCAATAGTGGACTATATTTTTTCTTTATTCTTTATGCATTTAATTAAAATTTTAAATAAGAAACCAAATAATAGACATTCAACACTTATATAGAATAGAGGGATAAATAGAATGACTCATAATAGTTTATGTTCTGAACCAAGCTCTTGTTTTTTGGTTGGCCCCGAGTTAGGTATAGTTATATTGTTTATTACAATGAGAGACCAAATGATGAATATTCGATGCTCAAATGGAATAGAGGACTAAATGGGGTGACTCATAATAATTTATGTTATGAACTAAACTCATATTTTTTTATTGGCACAAATTAAGTATGAATACATGGTTTATTACAATGAAAAGTCAACTGATGGACATGTGAATTTAGATAGAATTGAGGGCTAAATGGAGCGATTCATAATAATTTATGTTATGAACCAAACACGTGTTTTGGTTGGCCTGAACTAAGTTTAAATACATGGTTCATTACATTGAACTAAATATGGTGCAAGGTTCCCAAGACCTCAAGCTCTCTATTTAATTGAAGGCTTATTTGTATTTTTTTATATAATATGTTTTTCATCCACATTTTAAATATGTTATAATATAATGTAAGTATAAAAAAAAAACTCATTGAAGTCACTGCTCCGTAAAAATATTTTAAAATTAAAATGAATAATATAGTAGACAATAATTTCTATTATTCTATGTTTGAATTTAATTGTTATGCATCAAGTAATATCAACTCAGATAGTAAAAGCAATTATAATATTAGAAATAAAAAAAATAAAATTTTGTTTAAAATTATATTTCGATCGCTAAAATTTTAAATGTTACGTAATAGTTATTAATTTAATTAAATTTTTACATTGCTAATTTTTTAAGAGGACGACATGCTAATTCAAAGGGTTAATAACAAATTTGACCTCTAAATTATAGCTAAAAATTTTAATATTATTTAAAATTAAATATAAATATTAAATATTAAAAAATATTAAAAATTCTAAATATATTATAAAAATTATAATCAAGTATGTTCTATTTATTTATTTAGCAATAAACTTGTAAGTTTCATTTTTTAGTGAAGTCCAAGTAATACAAACTAGTAGGATACAGATAGGCCTAATAGGATAGAAAATAAATTAATTTTGTTTGGTTAACTGAAGATGGAAAATTAAGAAGGAGAAATGTTTAATTAAAAGAAAAACAGCTACACATCATCTTATGTTGCTTCTTCTACTTGAAAAGTCGAAAGAGCAGAAGGAGCTTGGGCTAAGCCTAGTCTTGCTAAAGGCCCAAAAATGAAACTATTGATAGCCTTATAATTAAGCATCTCATTTTTGGCACATTTCCATTCAAGAAAACGATCATTTTGCAAATCCATTTCAAATGGATTAATTTGTCAATAATCAGTAATATTATGGTAGGAAATTTCTAAGGCTCGAGCTTTCCATGAACCGGTAATTGGTCGAGAGTTTTTTTAATTAATAGTTTTATAAAAATATTTTTTTTATAAGTGTGACAAGTATAAATATATATGTTTGAATAATCACAAGTATCAAACTATTACAATATATACTGTTAGAGGAATGATAAAGTACAATCAAACCATTATAACATGATTGGACTAAGAACTGGTACAGTCCAGACTAATGTCAACAAACTGAACTAGTTGAACTAAACTCACACATGGGTGTCGCACATGGTGTGACTTTGAAATCCACGCATAAAATTGCGAACGATGAGTCTCGAACCTAAATACTTAAGATTTAGGGCCTTCGCCTTTTCCAACTAAAACAAGGACTTATTAGCTTATAAAAATAATTTAAAATATAAATATTATAATTATTTATATAATTTGATTATATAACTACAATGGATTGCCCTAGTGGCATGTCTTAATAGGACTCTCAATAAAGAACTATGAAGGATGTTCTTTGTGGTGTACCATGATGAGGTGGCGCATTCTAATAGATTTTTCTTGGTGGCTAATTTTGTATGACTTTTAAATGAAATCAGAAGAATCAGTAAGGACAATATATATATAGACTATATGGTAAAGTACTATTCAAGACTAAGACTTGGTCGGTAATAATGAAATGAAGAGATATAGAGAAGTAATGAGTTAGTATTGAAAATATATTCTAATTAAGGGCACAAATTTCTATGTTTAAAAGCGACATCTGTGATCTGCGTACGTACTTCTTCTTGAATCGTGATGGTGATGGCTTAGTAATTAAAGGATGTAAATGGTGTTTACTCCTGTTAGGAAAGGCATGTTTGCTCCTATTGGGGTGGTTACTCGCCAAATCGTTGGCAATAAGATGTTCAATCAGCTTAGAGGAAAGGAAATAGCTTTGCACTCCCAAGTACATTATTTATTTTACATGTATTAAGAAAAGGCTTAAATTTAAGTTTGTAAAATTTAACCTTTTTCAGATCAATAACACTATTTTAAAAATTAAAATTTGTCATTTAGTAAATACTGTGGCATAAATTTATTGAATTTTTAGAATTTAAACTAAAATGACAAATTTTGTAAACATTGTGAGTTAAATTTGTTGTTTTTTATATATATTTAAGATCAAATTGATAGAATGTGTAAATATTAGAGGGTTAAATTTATTATTAGACCAATAAAAAAAACCCAGTCAACACTTCTGTCAAATTTCAAATGGCTTTTATTGCTTGGTGACCAAAAAATTTAATTTTGAATAGTTTAATGACTAAATCGAAAAGAATTTAAAATTTAGTGACCAAAATAGAACGTGAGAAATATTTTAGTGACCATTTTTGTATTTTATCCTTATTTTTTTTAACATCATGGGCCAATTTGGGTAACAAAGGATAGTTTGAGGGTGCATTTGTTTTATGGAAAATGAATGTTGGTTTCATGAAAAACAACTCGGTCAACTGAAAATAAGTCCATTTTCTTGTAAATTAACTTACCATTTTGAAAAGCGTAAGTTATTTTTCGAAAATGAACTCTTTTATGAATAATTTTATCTTTATATAAAAATTAACTTGAATCAAATCTAATATTATTATATTAATAATCAATTTTTATTTTTATTTTAAAATATTTAAAAATATTAAAATAATAAAATATTAGTATCAAATATTGTAATGTGTAATATTCTTAAACATGCATATTTAATTATTTATATTTAATAATATAATTTATTATTTTAATAAATTATTTAATATTACAATTTTATTTTAATAAAAAATTAACAATAATAATTTTAAATTTTAAATAATATTATAAATATATTATTGAAAAATATTTATATTAATATTTTAATAATAAAGATATATTACAATTTATAAATATTTAATAATAAATGTTTTCTGATATAAGATATGAAAAAAATTTGAGCGAAAAATATGAATATTTTAAAAATATATATTACAATTTTATATTTATCTCTTACAACTCAAATGTGTCACTATCCACTTTCATATGCGTAATATATGTAATTTAAATTAGGTTTTAATTAAACATTGTTTATTATTAAGTTTATATATGATATTAATTATTACTATAATATTTTGTAAAAAATAAATTATGTTGTGTTTGTTTTATTAAGAACAACTTGTGAAAAATGATTTCAGGAAAATTTTTCAAATAACGAATTTTTTTTTACACAGGATCATCAAACTTTAGAAAATATCAAAGTTAGATGAAAAAAGATTGGATACTAAAGTGAAAAAATTATATAGTTTAGGGGCCAAAGTGAGTATGCCTTTTTTCCAACATAAAACATTCATTAAAGAATGGGAATAAGTGCAATAGTGGCCCAGAAAGCCCATACATACAATAATAAAAATCAGGCCCCAAAAAACCGAAGGTCCCAGCGTCAAACATTACCAGTAAAACCCAGCTCCTAAAAGGCTCCTCAACCTCTGTAATCGGAGGCGGAGGTTTAGGGAACGCCAAGGGATGTCGAGGAAGAAAGAAGCACGGTGGTCCCACCCGTCGTCGTCATGAATGCCTCTGCTAAAGAGTATGCCCTGGCCCAGGTCAAGAAAAGACACCATCGACCACTGGGAAGCCAAAGGACAGGGGAGACATCATATTCTAATAATAGAAGAAATGATTGAACCGATCATATCACTATTCTTAATTCAATTGGTTTGATTAATTTAACAGTTAAACTAACAAAAATTAAATAAATAATCATAATGTTTTCTATTTTAAAAAGTTAAACTAGTTAACATATTCGACTATTAATTCTTGTCATAATTTTCTATTTTTATTGGTTGAGTAGTTTTTGATTCAATCAATTAAACTTTTTTTGTTCGACCGGAATAATATACTGACTAATTTTTTATCAAATCGATCCGATCAATCAATCTAGTTATATTCTAAGAACACTGGTCATATCATTAAATTTTGACGGAATTCAAGTTTAGAAATAAAAATAAATCCAATTATAAATTCAAGTAATAAAATGAAAAAAAATGTATAAGTATGAAAATAAATTTAATTACCAAATTGAGTAAAAAAATATTATGTTTAAACAAATTAGTTTTGGTCAATTTATGTATGATGTTTGAGTAGTTAATGTTATTGAAACAGTTGTGATAGATATAGTGAATTCCCACGTTGTTGGAGACTTGCTTTATTTTTTTCTTCTTTTGGTATGATTCGAGTAGTTGAGATATAAATGTAAGTAATAACTTTTTATAAAAGTTTTGTTCTGGAAGCCAAAAACTTGAAATATATGATTGAAATTATCTCAAATTATAATTTTAACTAACAAGTTGCATAGAAGAAAGAAAGAACAACACTTACGAAATCCTAAAGAAATCAATTATCTTATATTATAGGACATTTACAGTATGGGCAAAAATAATTTCTTTACTTAAAAAAGATTTTTATTGAAATTATAAAAGATGAGGATTTGAGAAACTTTAAATTTTATTTTATTTTTTTTAGATTTTATATAAAATATAAATATAATTATTAATTATTAATTATTTTTTAATTAATTTTTTATCAATTGGCCCATAACATCAATTCCGTTAAAGATTTAATATTAATATAAACTTAAGAGTACAATCTCATAATTAGGGTTTGCATTCAATATACTATACTATACAAGTTCATACACAGTAAGTATCATCAATTAATAATTAAACAGATATTAGAACCATAACACTGAATAAAATAACTATTTAATAACTGATATTTTGTAACTGTATAAATTTATTCATTGTCATGAATATAAATTGAAGTTACATGTAAAGTGTTGTTTAATAAATTGAAGTATTTAACTTAAATTATTATTATTTTTTATATATTAGTTAAAATTATTTTTGGAATATAATTAAATTACTTGATAAATATAGATTTTAAATTATAAAAAAATTATATTTTATTATTAATTTTTAAACATTTCACCTTATTCTAAACAAAAATTAAAATTTAAACGTATTTACTTATTATTTTTCACACTTTTTTATAGAAAATTTCTATCAAATTGTTTTTATTTTGGATTACCAAACATGTATAAAAAATTAAATCATTGAAAATATTAATTTTCAATTGATTTAATTTTTTCAATGGTCTATCAAACAAGGCCTAAGATAAAAGAAAAGAGTCAAAATCCAATTTAATGCCATGAAATAGCAAAAAGTAAAATAAAATTTAAGCCATAATGACAAATTTAGTCCCTAAAGATTACTCATTCTATCATTTTAGTCTTAACTCATTTTTTACTCACTTTGACTCTCAACGTTTAAAATTTAGTCAAATTGTTATTTTGGACAAAAAAGCTTATTCTTCAACAATTAATGTTGTAATCTACGTGACAATTTACATGTACTTCATTAGTAATGCATACAACCACACCAATGGTATTAAAATATTAATGCTCCAACCATTTTTTGATAATTTTTTTGACAAAAATATGACGGTTGAGTGCTAAAGTGATAAAAAAAATTAAGATACAAACATTAGGAGACTCTAATCATGAATAAGCCAACAATTAACTCAATATATATTTCGTCAAGACTATCCGTTTGTATTGAATGAATTCCTTTGATTGTACTTGAGCACTTGTCGTGACCATATTTTCAGGTTAACTTTGATTGAAGACCGTGGATAATGAATGATAAATTTATTCATTCTTAACAATTTCCTCAATGGTCGATATATGCTAAATTTATTCTTTCTTAACAGTTATAACCTTGACAATTTCCTCCGTGATATATATATATATATATATGTGTGCTTTTTTATTTAACTAACGTTGGTTCAAATATCCCATTCTCTTTTTTTATGAAGCACTATTCTAAGCAATAAGCATACTCAACCAAATAACCAAACTTGCCGATGGGGATTTATAACTTTGTCATCAACAAAATATATAATTGTATAAAAGGACAACTATACTGTTGCTCTTAATTATCAAATATTTTCTATTTATTTTATTTTCTTCCATTTTTTAATTACAAAAAACCAAAAGTTTAATTACCTTTATATTATATTAAAGTACTATAAAAATAAATTATATTTTATTTTCAAGTAAAATTAAATATTTTAAATTTATATTTAATTTAATTTTATATTATAAATTCATTAAATTATTTTTATTCAAAATCAATTACCATTATTTGAAAGGAAAAATAATCCATCTCAAAGTTTGAATAGAGATGTGCACAGAACAATTTAAACAAGGTAAGGCAATAAACAAAGTAAGGAGAGAAATAAACACACGAGATTTGTTAACACAATTTAGATCAACAATCCTACATTTGTTAAGTCTCGTTTAATGAATGATTCTTATTCAATAATCATCTGAATCACTTATTAACTTAAACCTAATCTACCCTCACACAAAGAAGTAATTGTAACCCAACAATGAACCAAATTGTTAGAAATCACTCACCCCAAATAACCTCACTTATAATTAATAATATCTCTACAATAAAATGTTAGAGATTTTGAGTGGAGACGATAGATTCAGAGATAGTATGGAATTAAAACAATTGACTTTGAGGCATGAGTGACGTTTTCCAAATAGAACAATTTGCCCTCCCCCCCCCCACAAAGTTGCTAAAGGGTTAAGACCAAGGTCCTCTTAGGATACAACTCAGCATTTTAATTTCCTTTGATTAGCAAAATCAAGGAATTCCCTAACTCTTACTTTAATTTTTGAAATTGGATTTGATTATAATAATGAATATTTTGAACACCATAGTCCCTTTCTTTATATGCACGCAATAGACACTATTGAAGAGTCACAACCTTTCGTATTAGACATACTTCTTAGAAGAAACATGTCCTGTGGAAATATAATGTCTCCATTGGATGAATCATCACTTTCTAATCCGAATAAGTGATCATGAATCACACTAAGTGATTCATTAATACTATCTAATGAATTTGTAATCTACAATTTTCAACAATCCCCCACTAGATTGCTAATTCTAGAAAATAAGTACACAATGATCATGCATAGAGAAGGACGTCCACAGATTGAACCTTTCTTTAGTGTAAACTCTCAAAGTATCAACAAAGTAAATGGTAGCTATTCACTTGAACCATTATTCTTAAAGTCAATACTCAAAAAATTATACACATAACTGTAGAGTATTAGAGTAAGAGTTTATTTGCTTTAACACCATTATGGTAATGTGCTCATCTTGTTTCATGAACATGTACGAAAGAAAACCATAAAGAAAAATCTCGTTGAAGTGGCACCACTTCATGTCCATATAGGTGGATTTCATGAAAATTAATGTTCATCCATTAAGAGTAAAACTCATCCTCCTAAAACATAAACACTAAATCCTGATTCTTAGTGCATGTTGTCATTCAATAACTTGTAATTTACCCTTTGAATCTTGAAACCAAATTTTGTCTAAAACAAGGTAGGGTTTTCATTGTCAATGATGCGATTAAAATGGTTTTAATCCCATCTTAGTAGTGGTACTCTTAACCAAATCCCTTAACAAACCTTTTGTCAATGGATCCGCTAAATTGTCAATTAACTTAACATAGGTAGCAATTATCACACCATCCCTAATCAATTGTCTCACATACTCATGTCTTAAACTTCTATGTCTAGACTTTCCATTGTACACCTTTTTTTACGCTCGAGACATGGTGGATTCACTATCATAATATACAAAAATGGCGAACCTACGTTGTGGCCACAACTTTATATCTAGCAAGAGATCTCTTAGCCATTTTACTTCCTTGCCGATAGCCACCAAGGCTATAAATTCAACCTCCATAGTTGAATGTGAGATGCAAGTTTGTTTCTTAGAGGCCCAACTAATAACTTCACCTCCGATCATAAAAATCCATCACAATGTGGACTTATTGTCACTTAGACTTGTAATCCAACTTGCATCCGAGTAACCTCCTAGTATCACAAGATAAACACTATAGAATAATCCCAATTTTTTTTCTTAAGATACCCAAAAATCCTACAAATTCCTTTCCAATGATATCGGATCTAGCGCAATGCATTGCATACATTAGACTTTCAATTACGTTGCTGTACTCAAGTTGCACTATAGCCCTGCCATTATTCTCACTTAAATTGAAGTTCGAATTGAATGGAGTGTTCAAATCCTTGATATTCAAGTGTTTGAACTTCTTCAATACTTTTTCGATGTAGTGAGATTGGCTTAGTACAAAGACCTTTTATGCTTTTTCACTTTCATACCTAAAATTGTATCTACCTCGTTGAGATCTTTTATCTTAAAATTTGAGGCTAGATACTCTTTAGTATCATGAATACCTTCCAATTTCATCCCAGAAATCAATAAATCGTCTACGTAGAGACAAATAATTTACATCGTACCTATCAGTGAATTTAGTGTAAATACATTTATCCACACCATTATGTAAAAAACCATATGACAAGATAATTGAGTCAAATTTATCATGCCACTGTTTAGGCGCTTATTTTAAACCGTATAATGATTTGATCAACTTACACAACTTATGTTCACTCCCAGGAAGCACAAAGCCTTCTGATTACTCTATGTAGACTTCCTCTTTGAGATCACCAATCAAAAAAGTCGTCTTAATATCCATTTGATATACATGTAACTTATGGATAGATGCAAGTGCCATAAGAATTCAAATGGAGGTTATCTTAGCCACCGGTGCATAGGTGTAAAAATAATCTAGGCCTTTCTTTTGTCACCAATCTTGCCTTAACGGTTGGAGAACCTCCGGTTGGATTGTTCTTCCTTTTAAACACCCATTTACACCCAATAGGCTTCGATCCTTGAGGAAAATCAACTAGAATCCAAGTATTATTGGACAATATTGAATCCATTTCATCATTGATCACTTTTTTTCCTAAATGTCGCATCGCTAGAAGCCATGGCTTCAACATAGGATTGTGGATCATCATCTATATTAAATATTATAGGGATCTTCCTAGTTATGGATTCTTTATTTCCCTCAACAAGGAAAGCTAGAGATTGCGAGAAAATGAAATTAGGACCAAAGTATTTTACTTTTCTCACTCTTTAACTTTTTCTTAGCTTCCTATCCTTATTGTCACAAAAACGTCTCTTAGTTTGATCACTTGAGATCATTGGATAATTTTCATTTTTCAAATTCGTTGAATCATCATAAACCTTATTTTCAATTAATACAACATCTTTTGTTTCAATTATTGTATTTAACACTAAGTCAAGAACATGATAAACCTTAGAGCGTTGGGCATATCCAACGAATGCACTCTTGACGGCTCTTGGTCATAACTTTGCTCTCCGTTGGTTAGGAACTCTATAGTAAGCCAAAGACCTTTACATTTTGAAATAATATAAGTTTTGCATCCGACCCTTCCATAACTCATACAGAGATATTTTGAATTTTCTCGATAGTATTTTGTTAATAATAAAACACGCGGTCAATAATGCTTCACCTGTAACGTCCCGGATTTTGGGGTTAGAAGTTTTGAGATTTGTGATTAGGTTCTGCGCGTAGCTCGACCAATTATGTGTGTTTTCACGTTTTAATTTCAGAATGGGCCTGCTAGTCTGGTGGTTGGTTGTGTTTTAGTTTGTCTCTGGGTCCTTGGTTCGAGTCCTCTTGTATGCATTCTAGGGAAACAATTTTGCTTTAGTATGGTTTTTAAGTAAAGTAAATTTTGTTTATTATTTTATTTTTAGTTTATTTTTTATTTTAGTTGGGGGAAAGAGAAAAAAAGGGAGGGGACCCCAAATTATTTTACACGTTCCCACATTTCTCTATTTTTTCTTCAATTTTTTTTATTATTTTCATTTTCTCCATTTTCCCAATTTTGTTCTGTTATTTATTTTCTGGTGCATTGATCTTTCATTTGGAGCCTCCCAGTATTTTCATTAGAGGAATTATTCGCTAAGTCATCAAGTGTGAATCAAATTGGCAAGTTTGAGACGTCGATCGTTTTGGGTATTTTGATCACGAATTAAGGTGTGGGTTCTGAACTTTCCTTTTTGTTATTGAAATATTGAATTGATTTTGGGTAATTCAAAAGAATGAGTGTGTTCTGAACGGTATAAGTCGGTATCGAATTGCTTTGAAATTTGGCAACCCTTTTTGTGTGATTTGGTAGTTGAGCGATTGAGGTTTGTATTGGCTTTAAATAACATGAATTCAGTTTATTGTGGTGTTTTCTAAAATACTTTGATTAGGGGTTATTTTAGTGATAGGAAAACGAGACTTTCAGTCAATTTCAGTGTGGTTTCGTGACCACACGAGTGGCTACACAGGCGTGTGCCCCCACACGGACGGTTCACCCGGTGGTGTGCAATTGGAATTTAGGGTTTTTAGGATAATTTGGGTGCCACACGGTCGTGTGGCTGATTTGGGGAAAATAGTCAATTTTCACACGGCCGTGTTTCCTCGGCACACGGGCGTGTGTGTTTGGGAATTAGGGATTTAGTGATTTGGTGCCACATGACCTGACCACACGGTCGTATGGCTAAATTGAGGATTGAGGGATCTCACACGGGCGTGTGAGACCCTCATACGGCTATGTCTGCCTTGTACTCCATTTTAGCACAAACAGACAGAGAGTTACACGGCCGGATCACACGACCATGTCCCTAGGTCATATGGGCGTGTGCCTTCTTCCACACAGGCATGTGCCCCTCTACATAGGCGTGTTGACCCCTCACACGGCCTAGGCATTTCCACACGGCCAGGGCACACGACCAATATCAAAATAGAATTAAAAGAAAATGGATGTGATAAGACAGAAAAAAAGAAGGTTTAATTTTGATTGCTTACTATTCCTAGTTAAAAAGATTTATTACTGACGAGCCACAACAATTGCGCCTATCAAAGCAATTAAAAGAATTATTGAAATGAATTCAAATGGAAGAAAAAAATTGGTTGCTAAATGATTTCCAATTTGTTGACTATTACTTATCAAATCTTGTTCTATAATTTGATTTGATCTTGTAGTCCAAATAATCCCGTACCATGATGTATCTAATATAGTAGTAATTAGCGAAACAAGAATACTTGTACAAACCAACGAAGTAAGGTCATTCCCAATGGTCCACAGATTAAAATCTTTATAATATTTTGAACTATTCATGAACATCACAGCAAGTAGGATTAAACATTTATGGCTCCCACATAAATAAGAAGCTAGGCAACAGCTACAAAATGAGAATTTGAGAGAATATAAAATAAGGATATACAAAGAAGAACCAATCCTAATGAAAAGGTAAAATAAATTGGATTGGTAAGTAATACCACTACCAGGCCTCCTAATATAAGACCCGATCCCAGAAAAACTAAAAGAAAATCACTTATTGGTTCAGGCAAATTCATTCTGTGTAAAATAAAGATAAATAAATCAAAATGCTTTTCATTATCTTATTGACTAGACCAGGATTTTTTTTTTATGATACGTTCCTAAATGAATAAAATTCTAATTTATTAGGTGTGAATTGCTCTAAGCAAAATTATTAGACAATTTCGTTTTTGACTTTTTTTTTGTTTGTTCAAAAGAAAAGAGTCAATAAATACTATAATAAAAGATTATGATCAAATCAGTCTTAGAACAAACTAAACCTTAATTTTTTTCCCTTTTGTTCTTAAAGTTAATTTTTTAGAAAAGTGATCATTCTGCATTATACTAAACTTTACCTAAAAGACTTGTTATAGGATTAATTATATTTTTTTAATCAAATCACAAAAGGATTTAAATGCTTTCCCTAAAATATTGTTATTTTCCTTTTGTGAAATTTCAATATGACAGTTGAGTCAACCCTAGTAACTCCTATTCTTCCTCAACCATTGATGTAGTTAATGCTATTCCCACGGCATAACTTAACATGGAAGTCAATTTGGAAGGAAAAACAAGGGTTTTTTACTGAAATAATTTTAAAAAAATTATTTACCAAAATAAGTTGTCAGCCCGATTATTTACCAAAATGGGTTGTTTTTCTCATTCGTGCCTATCTGATAAGCGCGATTCAATTTTTTATATTAATTTTTTTTGCTTTTTTAAATAAAATATTATTTTTTTTATTTTTGGATCAGTATGACCCGCGTATAGATACGAATACAGGTTGCGCCTATGTCAGAGGCGCGACTAGTTGAGCCTTCCTTTGAGGCACAAATGGTTGTGCCTATCTCAAAGGCGCAAATGGTGGGGCCCACACACCTATTGCTTACTTTTTCCCCTATATATACTCCCGAAAATCAAATGAGCACATACACAAAATCTAGCAGAGCAACAGACACAAAATTTAGTTGAACGGAAATAAGAAGATAGGGAGAAGAAAAAAAAAAGAAAAATAAGGAGGAGGATAAGGTATTTTAGTTTATTTCTTTTTAAATAAACTGTAAAGTTTTGTTATTAATTTTATTATTTGAAAGCTATTTTGTTAGGTTATTAATTTTGTTAGCTTCTGAATGAAAATTTTTGCATTAAAAATTTTATGTAATTTTTTTGCTATTCGAAACTGTTTTGAAAATTTTGAAAATTTTTTAACAGATCTAGTATTGAATATGGAGAATAAATTTTTCGTATGTGTTTTTTTCGATGGAGAAATTTTGACAACAACCGTGGGATGTATATTTGAATGTCGCAAACAAGTAGCAATGAGATTTAATAGAAATATCTCGTTTGATGATATGAAAGAAAAAATTAGTGAAAATTTATAGATGTTTTGGGAGAAGGATCTCGAAACTTTTCTACAAGTTTCCAGTTTCGACGGATCCTATAAAATTCACCGAAATGAAACTCGTAGACGATGAAGACGTGGAGACAATGGTCGCTCTTTATTGTGGGACTTGAAGCAACCAAAATGCACCGATTCAGTTATTTGCTGAGTTAGCTAGTATGGAGGCAACTGAAGATTCCACTTCATTAGGTGAAGAAGATGGAGCAAAAGGGATGAACATAAAAATATACGAATTAAAAAAAATAAAAATAGAAATAGAAACATACCTGATTAGTTTCTTTCAAACAAACAACCTATAAAAATAACAACAAATTTAATCAATATTTTAATAAATCAATACAAATTGTCAAATAAATGAAAAATCAAATAAAATTGCATTATATAAAAATTACATGAAAAAAATACAAAACACTAGAAACATTGATATTTGTGGGTATTAAATAATTTATATACCTTAATCTTGATATCCAAGTTGATATAAAAAAATTAAATGAGTTACCAATACTTAACAGTAACTTAAAAATTTTAAATGAGCTTAAACATCATTTGTCCAAATTCATTTTCAAAATGAAATGATTTTTAATTTTTTATAAACTTATATGTTAAACTCACCAAATACTAAACTAAACACAACAATTTATAACTTAATCCTAAATTACTAATAATTTAATTTTAAAATAATTACAAACACAAAAAATTTTAACATAATCCTAAATTACTAACAAATTAATTTTAAAATAATTATAAAAAACAAAAAAAATTACATTCATACAAAATATTAATCCAAAACTATAAACACTAAACATAAATATTTTATAATTAATAATTAATAACAAAAAAAAACCACAATATCTTAATTAAACTCTTTAAATTATAAACAAAATTATTTACTAAAAAAGACATTACCTTTTTTTAATACATTACCTTTTTTTTTTCTTCTTCTTCTCTTCTTCTTTTTTTCTTCTCCTTTCTCTCTTTTCTTTCTCTCTTCCGGTGTGTGGATGGGGTGTGTGCGAGCAGAAGGGGCAGCGGGGTAAGCGGTCTGCTGCTGCAGGAGGGGGACTGTGTGGGCAGCCCATTCGCGCCTACCTGTCAGGCTCGATTAATCTCGTCTATCCAACAGACGCGACCTGTTTTTACCCGTATTTTGACTCGTTAGACCGTATTTTTACCTGTATATATATTTAAATATATTTAATAAAAATAAAAAATAATATTTTATTTTAAAAAAATTAATATAAAAAATTGAATCGCGCCTGTCAGATAGGCGTGAATGAGAAAAACAACCCATTTTGGTAAATAATCGAGCTGACAACTTATTTTGGTAAATATTTTTTTTAAAAATTATTTCAGTAAAAAACCTGAAAAACGACAATGAAAGTTAAGATTATTTATTATGCATAAGATTAGTTATTTGATATATTATGTTGGTATAATGATTTATTTGGTCTTTTAATTTTATAGAAGAAAATGTCATTTTAATTTTTTATTTTTTTAGCTCTTAAATTTATGTTGTTTGTCAAATTACCCCGAAACTGGATAAAAAGTTAATAATCGTTAACTTTGCTGACATTCTAGATGTTACATAAAATTTTTTAAAATTTTAAAAATTCAAAAAAAATATAAAAATTATTTTTAAAATTAAAATTTATTATTGTTACAAAATTATAAAAATTACATATTTTTTTAATTTTCAAAAAATTAACTAAGTAGTTATTGATGTGGTGACAAATCTAAAAAGTTAACAAACGCTAACCTTTTTATCTATTTTAAGTGATTTGACAAACAATACAAGTTAAAATGTTAAAAGAGGTAAAAAAATAAAATGAAAAAATAAAATGATTTTTTTGTAAAGTTGAAGGGTCAAAAAAGTTATTATGCCTATTATATTTTATATTTTTGTAGTGAAAGGATAAAATTTAAAATTGCAACTAAATAATCAATTCAGATTGGCTCGATTGATATCAGTATTGTTGCCAATACAAGAGAACATAGCTTTGAGTGCACTAAAATATATTTATCCTCTTATTTAAAAATTAAGGAGAAATTATGACTAATTTTAAGTATTATATAAAAATTACAACTAAATAATTATATTAATTAAGTAAAATTAACTAACTCGCATTAATTTATAAGGTGGGCAGGGCCCCCGCGTTTGCCAACATTGTGAGCAATACCATAAGCTCTTCTTTAAAAAAAAATATTGGTTGCATATATTTATTTAATATAAAAGATACATTTAATATAATAGAATATTAATGGATGCCCTAAATCAAAGGCTAAGATTCAGCAACGGATGGTCCAGTTGGACATTAATGAAGGCAGTTGGGAAAGATCAAGGTTAGCTAAGGACAAAAATTTTAATTGATACATATTTACTTTTAATTTTTTTTACATTTACTTTAATTAAATCAATAAAATTTATGAATTATTAGAATAGAGATAACATCACCTTTGTTTATTTAAATTATAACTTCTTATTTGTTCCATGTTATAATATTACTTTTGATTCCTTTTTAATATTCTTATGAGAATACAAATTTTTATTTAATTTTTAAAATCATAATATTACCTTTCACGTAAATGCCATGTAGTTGATCTATCTCGTCTACCATCTATCATATATCTGCGAGCAATATGATGGTGACGTTTTTGTTAGCTAACTCTCAACTACTCAAATTCAACCAATTTTATTTTGCATAAGTTGGAGGAGTAAATGGTAATTATTAAAATAGTTATTTTTATTCGCCTTATGTTATATTTTAGTTATTTATGTTGAAATCTTTAACGACAATTAACGACTCAGTGACTAAAATGTTACAACACGATAACGAAAGTGACTAAAACGTAATATTTCAAAAATAAGTGACTAAAATGTAATTTGAGGTAAACAAAAGTGACTATTTTAAAATTTACCCTTTATTAAATTTATTTTCACATAAATTTTATCATATCTAAGTTTTATATGAATTTATTTTAAGTTTAGTTCTGTATATATTTTAATTTCGAGTTGATTGTGATTTATAATATTTAATTCTGGTTATAATTATATAGATTTATCTAATATACATATATTTAATCTCTTTAATGAGTTGGTATCACTTTTTTTTATTGTACTTTTCAAGTTTATGTTTATGGTAAATTTTCGGAGTTTATAACTATTCCTCCCAATAATGTCATCTCCAAAGTTCAAACTAAGTGCTCCCATTTGGAGTGTAATGTGTTTTGCCACTGCACCCAAAATTTGTTGGTAGTTGGTGTCACCTTTTAACCTAGCCACCAACTCAGTTATGAAATTACAAAAATATCTCTTCTTTTTCAGTTATAGTTAATATTATTATGATGACACTGTTGTCTTTTTAAATTTGTATATCATCTTTAAATAAAACAATTAAAAATTAAAAATCTAATGATCGAACATGTGTTCAATATTATCAAGCTACAAGTTCAATACCAGTATACATATATTAATTATTAAATAAATTTTAAACATATTGATAATATTATTAATTGAGTTGGCATCACAAGTTAACTCAGCATCAACTTAAAATTAATGACAATATCATGATTGTAACCCCCTATCTCGGCCTAGAAGATATGGTCAAATTACGAAGATTACATTGGCCACCGAAATGATCTAGTAGAACTATTGAAGTTTATTAAATAGTCGTTTTAAAAAATTTGCTTATTTTTGAAGAAAAATTTAGCTTGTTATCTTCTTTTCACTAAGAGATCAAATTTTTCTAAAAAAAATGTTGAATTTTAAAGTTAACTTAGCAAAAGTTGATTTCCAATTTATTTGCTTTTCAAAAATCTCATTTACATGATATCGTAGCGGAAAGTGATATTCAAAATAGTTTCAATGAAGAAAAACCATAAATTTATACATAATTAAAGTCAAAATCCATATTTCAATATCCTAGTATCAAAATAAATGGCATGCATGCCAAATAAACCAAAAACTTAAGTCTCATGCCATAGTTCGAATAAAACTATGTAATTATATATAACATAAATTATAATATTAAGTTTAAAATACTTTTAATGAAATTATTAATTCAAGTCGAGACCTTTCAAATGCTGAATATGCATCCTAACCTTCTAGGTTATATGTAAATATGGAAACTAAAGGGGAGTGAGCTTAAGGAGCTCAGTATGAGCCAAATCACAAGTAAATCGATGTAAAACAGTAGATCTAACGTGTGGTTTGTGCAAGTGTACACAATCGTTTCAAGTAATAAGTAAGTAAAAGAGTTATTGTCTCCACAGAGACTATGTATGTTAATCAATTAATTGTAAAATTAAGAATTTACAATTTGGTAGAAAAACACAATATTTTTTTAGGTGATTGATTGTTAAATCAAATTAAATGAACTAAATGCAAAGTGATCCCTAATGCGAATTAATTTAAATGCAATATATGCAAGAAAATGAATGAGATGGGTTTAGTAGTAAATTCACAAACTTCAATAATCAATAAGATGGATAGGCTAGAATTATTACATCTATCTACTTAGTTTATTTTTATCATGCTTAGTAATGTTCTAGAAATGTAATGACCCAAAATTCATGGGCATCGGAAAAGTACATTATCGGGCCTCCGTCTTAATAAACAGAATTCGTAAATAATTAATAGAAATATTTATGAGTCTAGTAGTGTGTTTAATTAGACTTTAGTTAGGTGAATTTAACTTAATTAGGAGAAATTAGGAAAAAAGGATTAAATTGAATAAAGGGTCAAAGTTTAATTATAGATTAAAGAAAAACATAAGGGGATAAATAAGAAATTAGACTTGTAACGCCCCGAATTTTGGGCCTAGAAGTTTTAGGTTCTAAGCGTAGGGTCAATGGTGAGGTTGCACATTTGTGAGTGGATGTGCAATCTAGTGTTAGAATGGGCTTGCTGGTCAGGTGGTTATGTGGAGTGTTAGTGAACCTTTGGGTTTTGGGTTCGAGTCGTTGTGTGTGCATTTTGGGAGTCTTTATATTTTTTTTAGTTTAAGTGAATAATTATTTTGGTTATTGTTTATATTTATATTTATTTTTACTTTTCACGTTCTTTTATTTTTTTTTCTTTCTCTGGCTCTGCTGTTTTTCCTTTTTCTTCTTTTTGCCTTTTTACTTTTGATAATAACACTCAAATTTTAGTTTAGCTTGTTGGCTCCGGGAATCTCGCTCCTCTATCGTTCCCTTGGTCGTCGAAACAGGTGTGGGATTCTGACCTCAATTACTTTTATTTCCGTTAGCTTTGAATTGTTGATTCGACTTTTAGGAAATATTGTTGATTCGATGATTGTGAGTTACAGACGTTGTTTGAAGGGGGAAAACCCCTATTTTAAAAGTACTATTGTTGTGGTTAAGGTTGGGGGCAGTACTGGTGGTTGAATTGGAGGTTTCGAGGCTGTTCCGACGAGGTTTCGTGGCCTCTTCGATGGCCACATGAGCGTGTGTCGTGGCACACGGCCGTGTGGATTTGGGAAATTAGGGTTCCAGGACAATTTTGGAGCCATACGGCCTGTCCACATGGTCGTGTGGCCGATTTAGGAAAAATGTTGATTTTTACACAGTCGTGTCCCTTGGGGAACACGGGCGTGTGAGTTTGGGAATTTGAGATTTGAGATTTGGGGTCGCACGGCCTGACCACATGGCTGTATGACTGATTTGGGGATTAGGGTTTCCACACGGGCTTGTGCTTCAGAGCACACGGTCATGTCTGAAAGCCACACGGGCATGTGGGACCCTCACACGGTCATGTATGCTGTGTACATTGTTTTAGCGAAATTGGACAGTGTGTTACGCGACTTGGTCACACGGCCGTGCCTTTGCACCACAAGGGCGTGTGCCTCTGTCACACGGCCGTCTTCTACCCTTCACACGGGTGTTTGGATCCCCACACGGCCTGGATGCTCCACACAGCCGGAGTACACAGGCGTGTGGCCCTAACTCGCCAAATTTTTATTATAGGGCGATTTAAGTACAATCGCGGTTCTATTTGTTTCAACCCTCGACTAAGCTTACTGACGGTTGACATGACTCTGCCTTAACTGCATTTTAAGTGTTATTCGTGCTTGGTTGTATGAAATGTTAGGTACCAAATTTGAGTGCTTAACTGTGTACGTTTCTGTAATTGAATGACTGATTGTAAGTGATTGTTTCTGGATAATTGTCTGAAATTGAATTCTGAATTGGTGCATCCGCATTCATACATCCGCATACATAAATCTGCATATATACATTTGCATATAAAGTATTTTGGGTTGGGATGTTGAAGAGAATGGAGATTTGCGATTTGGCAGTTTATCTGCATACTGCAGCCCCTAATAACTAGAGGGTCATGGGCGATCCTAATACCCAAAGGGTCGTGGACAATTTGACTGATCTGGCAGGGTTACTGCAACCCGTCGGTATAGCGGTTCACCTCATTGCACTGTACCACATGTACGTTAGCTATGATACATACAATTATCTGATCTGACAGTTCATACTGCATGTCTGTAGTATGATCTACCGTATTGCACCGTACAGCTTATACGCTAGCATTGCTGCGTAATATATGTGACTGGCAATTTATCTGCACATTGTTAGCCCCAATTCCCAAAGGGTTGAGAGTGGTCCCAATTCTTTAAGGGTCGAGGACAATGCTGATGATCATTGTTGCCGGGCAACCCGGGATGGCATCCTATGGAGTATAAGGTTGGCTGGGCTTTTCGAGGTCTTACTCGGAGTGCAGGGATGGGTGGGTTGATTAAATCCCCACAAGAAGTGTAGGGTTGGACGGAGATGGTGTGTGGGCTGGATGGGTAAGTTATTTTATAACTCATTTGCACTCATATGCATCTTATTGACATTATGAATGAATGTGAAATTGTGGCTGCAATATCTAATTGACTATTTAACTGAAATATTTGAGTGTCTGCTGGGACTAAAATGTCTTATTGTAATATTCGACTGAAAGGCATTCGTGCCTAGGAAGACCTTGTAGGTTTGTTTGAGACTGTCTGACTAGATCGTTGATGTGATGGACTAAGGCTCAAACTAATACTGATTCTGGAAAGGGCTTAGGCCCAGTCTATAACATTTGGGAATTTCTGCTACTGTGTCTGACAGAGCCATATGACTGTAATGGTCTGTATTTTGTTTTAAACGGTCTGTAAGTATGTTCTATTTCGAAACTGTTTCCAAACCTTTCTGTCTCTGTTCTGTCTCGATTTTTGTAAGTTTTATTGGTTTAATCTCACACTGAGCTCGAGTAGCTCACCTCCTTTTCTGTTTCCCTTTCAGGTACGTTTCAGACTTTGGATACTGGACTCAGTACGCGGTGGTCTCGGACAGTTTTGGCGATTTGGAGTATCAGTTTATGTTTTCTAGTTTTTACATTTGATTTTGAACTGTATGGTTTTTAAATCTGTGGTACAAAATTCAATTTAAGATTTTCTCATTTATATTCTGGTTATAAACATTGCCCATAATTGAAGTTTTACTGTTCGAGTTTTATAGATTATATGTTTAGATTCGACACAATAACTTGTTTTGTAAAATTTCCTCACGATCATTTCGGTGATCAATGTAGCATTCTGAATTCGGTCTAGTCTTCTAGGCCGGGTTGGAGGTGTTACAAGACTAATTGCTTAGAATGAGGCGGTTAATGAGTATAAAAATCTTGAGATTTAGTTATCAATTTATTATTATAATTATTATTATGGTTTTTATTTAAATATTATTATTATTAAATAAAATAAATTAAGACAAGTGTATGGTGATAAGATGATACAAGTGTAATAATGTATATATATACACTTGTATTATAATTATTTATTTACTTCAAATTTAAGTTAAAAGATATTTATTAATTAAATAATTATATTATAAGATTTTTGTATGATAAATAAATAAAAGAAAGACAAATGGATGGTTATGATAATATACAAATGTAAAAATATTTATATGTACAATTGTGATATATGTATTTGTTATTAAATAGATATTTATTATAATTATTATTATAGTTTTATATTAAATTATTATTATTATTATTACTATTATTATTAAAATAATTTAAAATGAAGACAATTGTATAATGATTAATGGTACATGTGTCAAACATATATAAATACACTTGTAATAAAATAAAATATTGTCTTATAATTTAAGTAAAAGATATTTATGAATTAAATATTATTATATTATATTATTATTATAATGTATTATTATTAATATTATTAACTAACATATATATATATATATGAAATAAAGTAAAATAAGAAAAGAAACAAAAGGAGAAAAGAAACAGAAGCTTTCGAAATAGGGAGAAAGGATAAAAGAAAAGAAAAGGGAAAATAGGGATTTTAAAGCTTGGAACTTAAATAGATAAGTCAATTAAGTCATTTTCTTTTAATTTTAATGTTTTAGAAGCTTTAGAACAAGGTTTTGATGAAATTAAGTTGATACTTTGAAAGTTCATAGGTTTATAAGTATAGTTCACGTTGAACAAAAAGATGAATTAGGGATTTAATTGAATGAATTTCAAGTTAGATTTGGTAAGGGATTGAATTGTAAAAGAAGATATAAGTTTTGTATTTAGAGGACTAAATTTAAAGAAATTTTAAGTTAGAATTTTATTATGCACATTAGACAATTAAGTGAAATATGAAAAGAAATTGAATAGAAATGAAATATGAATTGAATTATAAAAGTAAATGAGTTAATTAGGATTAAATTAGAATTAGGGTATAAACTGAATAGAAATTCAATCATTTATTATAAACTAGTGCTGTAATTAATAAGTGTAAATTATTATTATTATTTTCGTAGTTAGCAAAGAATCTGAGACAGCCAAAAATTTTAGTGGTGTCGGAATAGTGATTCGAGATCACTAAATCTGACGACTGGGATTAGAAAATTAAAATAAAATAATATTTAGAAGTGAGAGAGATGCTAGAAATATTTTAAATAGGTGAAATTAAAATTTAAAGAGAAATTATTGAATAAATTAAGTTGAAAACGAGGTATCAAGACCTCGATCTCGTAAAACCTAGCCAAAAATATTTTTATAAATATTTATGGAGTGTTAGTAATATGATGTTAAAATTTTGTTAGAAAATTTTATCGTTTGGGTGGTTAATTAAATAAAAAGGACTAAATTGTAAAGGTGTAAAACTTGTGAAAGTGATTAAATAGTTTAAGTGTCTAATGAGGAAGGACCTAAACAGAAAATTTTCCCAAGGGAGATGTCGAAACCAATTTTTTTATTTGATTTAAAAAAAAAACAGAAGATCGACTTTGAAAACGAAATATGGAGTCGCCACAAATCCTTTTTGTTTAGGTGTGATTGGATCACATAATAAAGCATTTTATTCCATTTAAATCAATTTTGGCCTACGTAAATATGAGAAAACGGGTTCAAGAGTCGGTTACGCATGAGGAAGGATTAGCACCTTCACTACGCCCAAAATTGGTACCAAATCGATTAAATATTGTCCTTATGTCTAAGATTTAAAAATGTTTTTGAAATGTGATTCCTTTGAAAACATTTAAATGGCTCAAGTTGGTCGTCAAAATTCTCTTGTTTCAGAGGAATATAGCATCACATCCAGCACGATAGGACACGATCCTTTATACCCTCGAAAACACGATAAATTTCGACTTCCAAAAGTTCATATGTTGTAAATTACAAAAGGATGCCCAATTATTTAGTCCAATGAAAAATCGAAACCCAGCACGGTAGGGCACGATTCCTCGAATTTCCAAACATTGAATATTGCCTCGCTTTAAAAAACACTAGTGAAATTCCATAGGAATATTCGATTATTTTGAACAAACGGGAAATCGAAACCTAGCACGATAGGACACTATTCCCCGAATTTCCCAACATCAGATATTGCCTTGTTTTAGTGTTTGGAAAAACACGAGTAAAATTCTAAAGGAATATTTGATTATTTTGAACAAACGGGAAATTGAAACCCAACACGATAGGGTACTATTTCCCGAATTTCCAAACATCGAATATTGCCTTTGTTTTAATGAATCTTCAAATAAACAATCGTAGAACTAGCTCAAAACGTATTAGTTTTACTTGAAATAAGATGGAATAATTAATTAAATTTTTTTAAAATGAAGTTAAAAATCATAATGCAACATTCGTTGACTAAAAGGAAAATAGAACATGGGGTAATATACACTCACAAAATACAATGTCAATTGGCAAACTAATAATCAAGTATGACTAATCTAAGGCAAATATGATCGAACTTCTCAACATGGATGGAGAACAGTTGATATAACAATAAAATGAATAAATAATATGCAACGATAATATACATGGCATAATATAAAACAATCGATGCAATATGTATAAAACAAAATAGCAATTAGAAGTTAAAGTGATATAAGACAATCTTAAGATAATGATGAATTGATGAACACATAATACACATAATATTTGAATTGATGAATTTAAAATATTTGCAAAAACAACCTAGAGATATATACTTAATTATTAAAATACATGTCATGAAATGAATATTTTAATCGAATAACATACAAAACATTAAAGAATATTGGTTTAAAATTGACAATTTATATATAATATAAAAAATTTAAATTATATACAAAATATGAAAAGATTATAAAAATACATAGTGAAATATAATCTTAATAATAGATTTATAAATCATATACACATAAATAACTTGGAAAATAATTATTTGCAAAATCATGGAAATACATACAAGATTAAATTAATTTCATTATAAATTGTAAGGACATACTTATATATATAAAGAAAACGATATGTATAAAATACACGGGTTTAGTAATGTATAGATTAAATATACATATACCAATGTTTATGTATATGTATGATATAATATGATATTAATAATATACATAAAATAAAGTTAATTTTATTATAAAGTTATGTATGTATAATAGTGTATAAAACATTTACATAAAATAGTATACCAAATGTGAAAATTCAATTACCCAAATTACAATAAATAAGTAAGCAAATGACACAAATGATGCAATTTATACAAATAAATAAACACGAATTAAAAAAAACATGAAATGAATCTAAAAAGAAACCAAACTGAAATCAAATTAAAATAAAGAGGATAGTTTATAAATAAAATAAACTGCTGAAAATAGGTACCCGTGCATAACACGCGCGAATTCACAGGGACTAAAGGTGTAAATATCCTTGATCCTAAAACGCTGCATTAAGGCATGGACTAAAATGAAAATATGCGCACATTTCAAGGCTGGATTAAAAAAGAAATAAAGAAAATGACAGACGATTGAACCGCTGTGCAAATAGGAAGGACTAAACACACAATTAACCCTCAAGGACCCAGTGCGGGGGTTTCAACCTAGTGCGGGTCGGGTCATCGGGTATGGGGTTGCCAAACGGTGTCGTTTCAAAGCCAATGAGCTTGGCTTGAAACGTCTTCACTTTATACACCTTCAAAGGCTAGAACAGAACCCTGAATGAAACACCTTCCCATTTTATTCTTTTCCAAAAACAAAAGTAAAAAAAAAAAACTAAAGCCTATCATTCCCATTCAGCCGACCTAAGGATCCACGCAGTCCAACCGCCACCACTGCTATCGGTGGAGAACTACACGCGTGCCCCTCGTTTGGAACCTTGGCTTAAAGACTACCGATTTCAGCCTCAGAAATCCCATCCTAAGCTTCGATTTCGGCGAAGTGGATAAGGATTTCGATGGCCTATTCGCAAAGGTAAACCCTTCTTTTCTTATTCTTTTTATTTCTTAACAAAAACAATAACGAATGGCTCGAGGGGAAAATGAAACGGTTCATAGAAAGCTAAAGCACTTCGAAGAACAAAGAAATCATCTCTGCTATTTGATTGCTTTTTTTCTCTATTCTCTATGCGTGTATTATGTGTGAAAAAAAGGGAACCCTTACAATCGAAAATCAAAAGGGCTTTATAGTCGAATAATCAAAAGAGAAAAAAAATATACAAGAATTTTTCTATTGGCTGCTGCTCTTGCTGCTGTTTTTGTTTTCTTTCGTAGGTACGGAGTGTGTGGCGTGTGTACGGGGGCCGTGTGCTGGCGTACGGAGGCGTGGGCGTGGCTGTGGGTCCAGGAGGCTGTACGGAGGCGTGGAGGCTGTTGGGGTTGTTGCGGCGCAAGTAGAAGCTACTAGGGTTCCTGGCTATGCTTCTGTTTTGGGCCATGGGGTATTGGGTTAGGTTATTTTGGGTTGGTCTTAGTAATTGGGCTGAGGTTTAGGTTTAATGGTTAAGGTTGGGTTTTATTATTTGTAAAAGGGACTTGGACATTTAGTCTTTGTTACTATTTGGATTTTTTGTTTACTTATTATTTTGGTTTTGATTTTCTGTTTTTGTTTTCATACGGGCCCCGGCAGACTTGGGCCGGTACAGGAGATATTTTGGACAGCAATAGCTGAGAAAAAGTCAGGAAATTAGTGAAATAATGGAAAAATTGGAATATTGCCAAGACTAACTAAATAAAGTTAGGACTAAATTGGAATTATCTAGGTTTTTCTTCATTTTTCTTCTTTCTCATCAGCTAAAAATGCCATAGGAGGCCTGAAATAAGCTGGTTTTTCATATTTTTGCATCATGTGAGTTTAATTCTTGCTTTTTCTTTGTAATTTTTGTGTTTTTAAGATTTTTACAACTAGGTCCTACTATTAAATTCATTTATTTTTAATTCTATGAGTGAAATTGAAAGTTTACATGAATAAGTTCTGTAATTTTATGATGATTTAGCATGGATTAGAAGTTTTAATCTTATTATATGATGATTTTATTAAGCAATTTTAGTGGAAATTGATTTTTAGGACTTAAATTAAGGTCTAATGCTGAAATTATGATTTACAAAGGTTATGAAGTAGTTTAAAGTAATAGAATAAAGTGTTAATTGAGAAATTTTAGTTCAATTGGAGGGTTAATTGAGCAGGGACTAAATTGTAAAATTTGTAAAATTTAGGGTAAAAGTATAATTTCAAAAATTAAAGTGCATAAGCTGTAAATTAGAGTAGAATTTGAATAAATACTAATGAATAAATAGAAAAATTTTATATTGTAGATCAAGAAATTGAGGATAAACGAGGAAAAGAGAAAATTTTGGAATAGTTCCAGAAATCTCTACAACTACTGCAAATTGTTCCGGCTAAGTTCATACGGTTAAATTATTAAATTTCAATATTATTTTATGAATGGTGATTAATATTTAAGTATGTTAATTGTTGAAAAAAGGTAAAGTATGTACAAAAGTTACGAAATTGAACTGAGTATTTCAGAGGAACGAAACGCAGGAAATGAGTACGATCGTTCAGTGAAAAAGATGAATTGACGGTAAATTATCCAAGTAAATTGAGATTCAGCATTTGTTGCTAATTCTTGTGTTTGCTTTCCGTTTAGCTCTTACGAGCTTCCGTTAACTCATATGAGTTTCAGTTCACCTTTTAGGGTTTCAGTTCAACTCTGATGAGCTTCAGTTAGCCTTCAGGCTTCCGTTTAGCACTTTTGTGCGTTAGTTAGCCTTCGGGCTTCCGTTTAACACTTTTGTGCTTCAGTTAGCCTTCGGGCTTCCGTTTAGCACTTATGTGGTTCAGCTAGACTTCGGGCTTCAGATGACGATGTACTCAAATCCGTAAGCTGGTCCTTGAATGGACAAGTTGGTAAGTCATAAATGTAACGTGTGGAAAAAGAAATGTAAGTAATGTTATCATTATTATTATTGAGCTCAATTAAGTAATTTTTTTTAAAATGAGATTATGACTTACAGGATGAAAGTAACTTACTTAAAATGTCCATATGATTTGAATTTTGGAAAACTAATATTTGGTAAGATTTATAGCTAAAGCCGACGAACTTACTAAGCTATAGTCAGCTTACTTGTAATATTTATTGCTCTTTGTAGATTAACGGGAGGGTCAGAGGATCAGATCATTACGCTCAAGTCACACTATCTCGATTTTTCGGTAGATTTTGTTATAAATACTTTAAATGGTTTATTTGACATGTATTGGAGCTTATATGACTATGTTTTGTATTAACTCATGTATATATTAGTTAAGTTAATAAAAGTTGATATATGATATGAATGAAAATTAATTAAGATGTTTAAATACTACTTGAAAGTATGAATGGATATAATGTTAGATAAAATAAGGACTAGTGATATTGTTATGAAACAAATGTGATTTGGATGAAGATTGTATTTATTGAGTTGTTGTTTGTATTGAATTTGCTGCAAATTTGAAATTGCAGGGAAGGTTAGATGATTCTAAAAGGGTTATATTGAGTTTTTTTAAAAATAATAATAAAAAAATAAACAGAAAAAATAAAAAAAGTAATTATATTACAAAAAAAATTTCAGAGTATAAGTCCCTATTCATTTATAATACATGATTTAGGCCTCGAGGGTTCATAAAAGAGACTTAATGATTTAATTTTAATATGTTTGTTGTTTATTCATGAATTGTTTGAAAATTAACCAATATGTTCGGTAATGCCTCGTAACCCTATTCCAGCGATGGTTTGGGGTTAAGGGGTGTTACACAAAAGCCCTTGTTTAAGAGTAGATCATTCATAATTAAGCAGAGTTGCATGCACTTCTAGAGATAGGACGACATAAATCTACCAGATTAGAGTCAAATCTAATAAGAGAATCCATAGATCGAGTTAATGCGACAATAGGGGTTTTAATTAGAAAGAGATTTTAATTAATCAACCTAGAGTCAGTTGTTTTTAGTCTTGAGAGGGATATTAACATAAATCAGGGATTTCTACGGATTAAGTCAAGTGAATAAATCGTCTAACTCAAAAGTAATAAGCGAAGTCTAGGTGGATTCTTCCTTGGGTATTGTCTTCTCCATCAGTTTTCCAAAAAGTATTTTCCAATTTTCATCTCTGTCGTAGTCGTAGTTAATTAGATAATTAGTTTTAGATAAAACATTTTCTTAAATTTTAGGCTAGATAATAAGAAGATAGTAATTACTAGTACTTTTAGTTCTTGTGGATACGATATTTTCGGTTTTACCATAACTAAACTACTGTTCGATAGGTGCGCTTGCCTTAAGTCAAAATTTTAGTTAGTTTCATGACCATCAAGTTTTTGGCGCCGTTGCCAGGGACTAAGATATTAGGAACACTAAATTTTTATTAGTTTAGCCATTTTTTTATTTTTATTGCAATTTAATTTTGTTTTTATTTACTAAATTTTCTTCTCTTTATTTCTAGCAGTTTTTTATAGTTTATGACTAGAAGAAACCTGTCAGGATGTCTACTTTTTGATAATGAGATCGAGAGCATAGCTCGCAGAAACCGAAGATAAATAAGGTGAAGCCTTCAATACATAGAGGAAGGGCAAGAGGACGAGATTCATACCACAACCGAGGAGATGGCTGGAAATCAGAATAATCCGCTACCTCCTGTGCTTGCTGCAAATCCAGTAGATCAGAATCCTGCTCCTCATACTATGTATGATTATGCTAAACCTACTTTAACAGGAACTAAATCGAGTATGGTTAGACCTGTTGTTGCTGCAAATAATTTTGAACTGAAACCTAACACGATTCAAGTGATACAACAGTTTGTTCAGTTTGATGGTTTGCAGGATGAGGATCCAAACACTCATTTAGCGAATTTTATAGAATTCTGTGACATCTTTAATATCAATGGCATTTTTTACGATGCCATTCACCTTCGGTTGTTTCCTTTTTCATTAAAGAATAAGGCTAAACAGTGGTTGAACTCGTTACCACGAGGGTCAATCATTACTTGGAAACAAATGACCGAAAAATTCTTACTTAAATATTTTCCGCTGACTCTATGGCTGCAGGTTTAGACCTTTTACAACGGTGTGAACCCCTCAACGAGGTAACTTATCGACGCAGCCGCCGGTGGAACATTAAACAACAAAACACCTAAAGAGGCTTACAAATTTATTGAAGAGATGTCACTGAATAACTATCAGTGGCAAGTCATAAGAATGAAACCGACGAAAGCTGCAGGTGTTTTCAACCTCGACGCAGTCGCAATGCTATCTAACCATGTAGAACTTTTTAAATAAAAAGATTGATGGTTTGTATGGTTCTATTCAGGTACATCCAGTGATGATGTGTGATTCAAATGGAGGAGGAGTACATAACACAGATTATCAATCCTTCAACCCACCACCGAGGAGGAACAAGTCCACTATATGGGTAATAATAATTCTAGACCTCAAAATAACCCGTATAGTAATACTTATAATGCTGGTTAGAGGAACCATCCCAATTTCTCTTGGGGTGGTCAAGGAAATTAAAGACCACAACATCCTTCAGGTTTTCAACAACCATCTTACCAATAAGAAAAGAAGCTGAACCTTGAGGAGATGCTAACTTAATTCATCACGGTTTTCGGAACACGTTTCCAAAACACTGAGACAGCTCTTAAAAATCAGCAAGCATCAATCCAAGGGCTCGAGAATCAAATAGGCCAGTTGGAAAAGATGATTTCCGAACAACCACAAGGTAGCTTGCTGAGTAATACTGAAACTAACCCAAGGGAGCAGCTTAATGCGATTACTATTCAAGATAAAGAGGGTTAGTTGAACCTGAACCAGAACCGAGACAATGATTTATGGTAAGTAGAGGTAAGGATGAGGTGGACCATAGTGAGCAAACACCGGTAGGTAGAGAATATAAACCTCGCATGCCATACCCCAATACGACAAGGAAAGACCAAACGGACGAACAATTTGGTAAATTCCTTAAATTATTAAAGAAATTACATATTAACTTACCGTTTATTGAAGCTCTTTCACAGATGCCAAACGCAGTTAAATTTTTAAAGGAGCTTTTAGCAAATAAATAGAAGTTAGATGATGCATCGCATGTGGAATTGAACGCAGTTTGTTCAGCCGTTTTACAGAGTACGCTACCCAACAAACTGAAGGATCCAGGGAGTTTTACGATTCCTTGCTTAATTGGTAGTTTAAACGTTAACAATGCTTTGGCTGATTTAGGGGTAAGTATTAATGTCATGCCTTATAAAATGTTTAAACAACTCGGTCTTGGGAAACCCAAACAAACTAGGATGAGCATTCAATTAGCAGATAAAATAATTAGATTTCCTAGAGGTATTATTGAAGACGTACTGATCAAAATTGATAAATTTATATTCTCAGTTGAATTTGTTATCTTAGACATAGATGATGATAGTGACGTACCTTTAATTTTAGGGAGGCCCTTTTTAGTAATTGCTAGAACTATCATTGACGTCAGCACAGGTGAATTGGTACTTCGTGTAGGTGATGACACGATTAAGCTTCAAGCTCGTGATTCTGCAAAAATATCTAGTAATCGAGATGATTGTTTAAGTTCTATTAACTTAAATAATGTTGCAACTCAAACTTCTTTGCAGGACTCCCCTAGGAAGAACGTGATGGAGCCTCATTCTAATCCATACCACAAAAACAGAATAAATCATGAGGAACAAAGATTACAAATCGATGAACTAGATGAATGGCGAACACATGTCAAAAAGAAACCAAAAGCACAAGATGATCTAAGCAACACCATGATGGGCGTAAGAATGAAACAAAGAAATTTAAGGTTTGGGATAAAGTATTGTTAGATGAAAAGGACCCCCAAATTACTACTTTAGAGCTTAATACAAACAGAGTGACTCCTTTCACTGTACTGAATGTTTTCCCATACGGTACAGTCAAGGTAAATCATTCTCAATTTGGCACTTTTAAAGTAAATATTACTCGAATTAGACTTTATGTGGATAACAGAATTGATAGTAAGAAGGAGGAGTCCCGACTCCGTGATCCACCGGGACCATACAAATGAGAGGTAAGTCGAGCTTAGACTCTAAATAAGCACTTCTCGAGAGGCAACCCGAGCACTAACCCCACTAAATAACTTATTTTGTTTTTCCTTTTTGTTTTATAATTTGAATGCAGGTATTTTCAGTACACATGGCTTAGCACACAGGCGTGCTTTCGGCCGTGGGATCCCCACGGGCAGGTGAGACGGGCGTGGCCATGGCTGTGCTAAAACAGGACAAACATTTTTCCCAAGATAGGATGACACACGGGCCGCGATAAATATCCACAGCCGTGTGACACGGGTGTGTCCCAGACTGTGGTAAAACTGCACCTTAAATTTTTTTTAAAAAAAGATCAGCAGAGACATGGCATATGCTAAATCACCAAGGCCGTGCGATGCGGTCGTGGGAGACACACGGCCTGTACCACGGGCGTGCTTGAGGCTGTGTGAGAACTTGCCTAAAATTTAAAATGATAAACGAAGTCAGAATAGAACACGAGTGTAGGCCACGGCCGTGCTCAAGAGCCGTGCACAATTATGACTAATTGACACGGGCGTGTTGGGATTGACACGAGTGTGGGAGAAATGAAGGTAGCACTACATGGCTGTGCGATGTGGCCGTGTGGGTCACACGGCATAGACACACGGGCGTGTCCGTTAGCCGTGTGCGATACTAACTTGAAACATCAAACCATAGGCATAAGCCATGAACACGGGCGTAGTGAACCTAACACGGGCACGAGAGAAGCGAACAATCGTGCACATGGTCGTGCGACGTGGCCGTGTGTACCATACGGCCTGGGGACACAGGTGTGTCGAAGAAACCGTGTGTGAACTTGACTATGATTTCACGAAAAACACGGGCTAGGAACACACACCCGTGTGGCCCAAAACGAGGCTTACACGACCGTGGCACCCATTTAACCTTAATCCTTAACCCTAATTTTCCCCATTCCTTATTCAAACCCCCATTTTACTATTTATCTTCTTCCTCTCTTCCCCTTCTTCCCCCACCTTCAGACCACCAAAGCACCGCTGGCAGTCACCTCTCCCTCTCGTTTCCCCTTCTCCCTCAATCCTATCATCTACTATCACACACCACTCTGACGGCCGCGCCTACCCCCGCTCACCACCTTCGGTTACATCTCTTCCACTCATCCTTCCTTCATTTTTTATTTATTTATTTTTATAATAGTTATTATTAATACTACTTATTTCTTATGTTTATTTTTTTGATTACTTTACTTGCTTCACATCTAACTATCTGTTAAATCTAAAACTACTGGTTATTGACTTGGTTTGCTGAAATTCTTCTTTTAATGATACTCTGCATAACTATTCTATTTCTATTTTTTCTGAGTATTCAAGTAGTTTAAGTTCACTCTTCCTCTATTCTTTCGTGGCCTTAATATCTTGTTTATTTCCTTTATATGTAGTCCCAGTCATGATTATCATCGGCTCCATTTTACATCCTTATTTTTACTTGAGTTTCGTTACTATTTTTGTTATTGTTGGGTAGTGGCATATTGATTTGTCCAAGTGATTAAACCAAATCAAGTTAATGGACTGGCCTGTTTTTTTGATTCGTCAAATTTGATTTATTTATGCCCTTTATTGCAGATACATAATGACAAACCCAAAAGGCAAGAAAGCCGCGGTTCCTGCCTCGAAAAAATAGAAAGGAGCGACATCTTCCTCGGGTCCCACGACCGAGATATGACTCCCATTCCTTCAATTCCCACCAGGGCCCCAAGAAGAACTATTTCAGATTCTACGTGCCCGACCCCTTGGTGTGGGGCGTTCCATCAATTGTGCCGCACTAGAGAAGGTCCACCTAGCTGATTTGGTATGGGCCCTCCTCGCCACAGCTTTGTAAGACTGATTCTTTGATATCATCGAGCCAACATATTTGGAATTCAGTTTGGAACTCGGCTCAACTTTTTAGTTACAGACAATGATTACGGAATACGACGACCCAGGAACAGTTCAATTCCGCCTTGGCGGTCTAGTAAGACAGTTGACTATCCCTAAATTTGAAGCTTCTTTGGGACTTTATACCGACGAGTTTATGGAGACTGACCATTTCCCCCACCTTCACCGCCACATACATCATACACCTTCATCATGTTGGGTAGACTCTACCCTGCTACAGGCATTTATGATCCTAGCCATTTAAAGGCATCAGCTTTAGCTCCAGCACTGCGATATCTCCACGCCCTTTTAGCACACACATTAACGGGGAGGCGAGAGAGCACTGGCGTCGTCAACACTCAAGACGCATACTTCTTGTGGAGCATGAGCCATTGGCATATTTTTTATCTCGTTTACTTTGTTGCCCTTGCCTTTCTCCACCAGACAGAATGACACCGAAAGGGAGTCATCAGCATCGACCCATATGTGACTCGTTTAGAGCGATATTTTGGGCTCCTGAATACAGTGGCACAGTCATCATCGCTTACTCTCATTGGCTAGATGGCCCCACAGGGCATCCAAAGTATGCTCTATATGTGAATGATTGAGCATCGCCGTAGGTTCGACCCTCCTCAGTACTGACTTACATGAGTTACCGATGAGGAGGACGCTGAAGATATTCCTGATGATATCCCTGCATTTTAGGAGGACCCACCTTCACAGCCACCACCAATTCATCGACCAGTTCATGCAGCTACTTCATTATCTGAGGTTTCTGACCACCATAATCGTTTTGAGCAATATTGCACTTAGCGATTCGACAGCATTGAGGCGACGCTACAACAAATCTGCCAACATTTTCACATATCGCTTCCAGCACCACCACCTCACGATCTAGCTGTCGACGAGGACTATTAAGTCCATCTAATTTTTAAATTACTTTTATTTTTATTTTCTTTTTATTTTGGCATTTCTTTTTCACTTTCATTATCATTTGCTTACAAGACTTTTATTACTATAATTTGAATTTTCTTCTATCTAGTTATTTTATTATTATTAACCATAACAACCCTATACATATAAATCCCTCAAATATTATTGATGGCATCGCAGTTTCAAAAGGTTCAGTCGATGGGTACTACTAAGGCATAAACAAACAATCATCCACGACTGCCATGTCCTGCTCGACCATGAATATAGCCATCACGTGAGTGCTTAATTATTGAACCCTAAACACTTTGAGTGATTTGAGTGAATCATTAGTGAGGATGTCAACCTTGTCAATTTGGAATTAAAGGTGATTACTTAGATAAAGGGGGATACCTATGATTTTATGATTGAAATGTTCAATTTGGATTGTTTGAAACTTTAATGTTCTTATAGTGAAGCTCTTAGCGTATGATTACTTGTGGGTTATTTTGAACATTATTGATGAGAATTATAAGTTGAGAAAGATTTATTTTAATTGTAAGTTAAGGATTTTGCTTAAGGACAAGTAAATACTTAAGTGTGGTGATATTTGATAAACCGTAATATATACATATTTTTACCCCATGCTTGACATATTTATGGATGATTTTTCCTTGATTTTATTGAATTCAATGCTCCTAATCCTTTAAATTCATATTTTATACTCAAAAGAGCTTAGGATGGCGAAAAGAGCAAGAAACAACCCAAAAATGGACAAATTGGGCCCTAAATCAGTGTTGCACACGGCCTAGGCACTTCCACACGGGTGGTCCACACGCCCGTGTGTGACATACGGGTAGACCACACGCCCGCATGTCATGGCTGTGTCGACATTAATCCAAGTCAGAATTGCACACGGCCTGAGGACCTTCACACGGGCGTGGCACACGACCGTGTCCCTGTCAAGCCCAAGTCTAGTTCTACTCGGAAAAGGCTAATTTTGGGCTATTTTGGGCATTCGAAAGCCTATATAAACACCTTAGAAGAAGATTAAGGGGGGCACGGAGAGTAGAAGGCAGAAAAGACTTAAGGGAAACCATCAGAAGCAGCTCGGGAAGAGGATCTACATCAAGACTGAAGATTTCCATCTAATTTCCTAGAAGTTCTTTTGCTTTCTTTATGTTTTGTTATTTTCCAAACTTTGAGATGTTTTTCATTATTATGAACTAAACTCCCTAAATACCTAAAGGAGATAAAACCTAAAACAGATATTACTATTATTTGAGTTATATGATAAATACTTGTTCTTATTCTTAATTGTGATTTTAACTCTTGCTTTAATATTCCAGGATATTAATTCAGGATTTCAATGTGTTTATTCAGTGGAGCAAAAGTCCCTGTTTAAGAGTAGATCATTCATAATTAAGCAGAATTGCATGCAATCCTAGAGATAGGACGACATAAATCTGCCGGATTAAAGTCCAATCTAATAAGGGAATCCATAGATCGAGTTAATGTGACAATAGGGGTTTTAATTAGAAAGAGATTTCAATTAATCAACCTAGAGTCAGTTGTTTTTAGTCTCGAGAAGGATATTAACATAAATCAGGGATTTCTACGGATTAAGTTAAGTGAATAAATAGTCTAACTCAAAAGTAATAAGTAAAGTCTAGGTGGATTCTTCCTTGGGTATTGTTTTCTCCATCGGTTTTCCAAAAAGTATTTTCCAATTTTCATCTCTGTCGTAGTCGTAGTTAATTTAGTTTTAGATAAAACATCCTCTTAAACTTTAGGCTAGATAATAAGAAGATAGTAATTACTAGTATTTTTAGTCCTCGTGGATACAATATTTTCGGTCTTACCATAACTATACTACTGTTCGATAGGTGCGCTTGCCTTAAGTAGAATTTTTAGTTAGTTTCATGACCATCAATATTCTATCAAAACTTCATCCTTTCAAAACTTCCCATCCCATTCAATAAGATTTAGCATGCTTATAACAAAACAAAATAGATACATATATCATGCTTATAACAGATAAAAAATGGCATTAATAAATATATTCTAAACTAATCGATACAGCTGCCAAAACATGTGTTTTTAAAGGATCCAATTTAATAGTATCACAAAGCATGTTGTACGAATAATTCACTAATATAGATAGATTAAACATGCTTAATCACAATCCATGCAATCATATAAATATACTATCAATTCGATCAATTAGGTCATGAATTTTAACATTATTCATATTATCAGTGACTCAATTGAATAAAATAAAACACTGAAAACAAATCGAGAATCATTCAAGGTATAATCTACACAAAACATAAAATACTGGGTAAATTTGTAAAATTTGAGACCGTGTGGAGGGAGGTACATGGTCGTATGGCTAGGTCGTGTAATAGGTTGAGGCCATGTGGAAAATGTAAAATCGAGGTATAGGAAACACGATCGTGTGGAGGGTCTCAAGCTATGTGAGAATCAAACTCATATGGTTTCAAAGGAACATGGCCATGTGAAGGGGTCGTGTTACTTACCGCGTGGCCCTATTCTGAAGCATTGTTTGCCCTAATTCTTTTGTAAGGAAACACAAACCTGGTACCAAGAAACCGAACGACATCCCTCTTATTCAAACTTGGTCTGGGATACTTAACTCGGATCCTTCAAATAATATTTACATAAGAATTAAAGATTGTTTTCAAGATTTGTCAAGATTGTTGAAAGATTCAACAAGAATTGAAAAAGATCATGTAATCAATTTACAAAATTAATGTGGTGAGATGTTTTATAAAATTTCGAGATTTAAATGTCGGGTTTGAGATGAACTTATCAATCTTTGGCAAGATTAAAGACAAAATTGATAGTGTTACGTTAAACCGATAGGAAGAGCAGGTTGATTAGAGATTGATTTCAAATTCAAGATGCAAAAATTAATTTCAGCAATGTAAGAAAAATATTTGCAAATGAAAAGATAAGAAAGAAAATAGAGAAGAAATAGGGGAAAGAGGTTAAAAATTCAATTTAATTTAGAAAAAGAGATTACAATTCTAATGCAATTAGGTAAAGAGATTAAATAGCTAGGGTTTTCAATAGTTGAGGAGGTTGGATAACAATTTTCCAATTTTGTCAAAAATAAAAGGGAAAGGGGGAGAATATGCATGATTCAAACTTAAGATCACATGGGAAAAGGAAGAATGCTTATTAAGTTTTTACTTTAAATATTATTTATTTGGGTATGGTTTTTATCATGGTTTGCTGAAATTAAAAGAGAAAAGAAATGGAAGAAGTGTGGATAGAACCTAGGACCTCTAGGATGTGGGAGTGATACCTAGCCATCAAACCTAATCATTTTCTTAGTTATTTATTTCATCTAACCCTATTTATTTTGGGGTGATACAAAAAGTTTCCCAGAACCCATCCATCCCTACACACCGCGTTATGGATAAACCACTCGTAATTTGTACATAAAATACTGATAAAAATTACGGATAAACTGCCAGTATTTTTAGATAAAAAGCTTACAGACAAGCTGTCAATAAATTGTGGATGAACCAACAATGTTTTTAGATTATTAAACTGTCAGTGCTTCCTCTTTTCAATCATCTTACCCCATGCAATGCAATATGACATGCTAGTAACAGTACAATACAAGAATAGTAGACATTTTTAACATGTATTCAGTTCAATAGTAGCAATAGACATGCTTATCATGTATCCAGTTCAAAGTCATAGTAAACATGCTTCACATGCTTTCAATTTCAACAATCACAGTGTTAATAGTATTAGTTTACTAGAAATACTGTGGCAATAGACTTGTAACATTCTTATATCATGCATTATAACAGCAGCAATTCAATCATCAGCTCATAAATTCTAGCATATTCATAAAATCAAGGGCTCAATGGAGTGAATAAAACCTCTAAAAACAATTTGGCGACTATACAGGGAGTAAATTGAATAAATCATAAAATTCTGGGAAAAATTGTAAAGCAGGGGTCACACGGCCTTGTGAGAGACTTAAGGCCGTACGGAAGGGTTACACGAGCATGTGGCCAGACTGATGTCCTGTGAAAATCGATAATTTACCCTACGATCGCTCGCGCACAATAAAATGGTCGATTTTGGAGAACTTTTTTTTTTGAAGAGCAATTTTAACTACAAGCGCATAAGTTAGTTGTAATATTTCTAGTTCTGATGAAACACATAGTATTCCAAGGGGTTGAACCCAAAGGAGATGACGATTAAGTAATAAATAGTGTGCACTTTAGAGTCTAAGCGGCTACTAGTATGATTTTATAGTAAGACAAATTATAATAAGAAAATGTTGTAAGAAAATTAAATACGCTACTCTAGGGACCAACTTATAAAGAGTACAAACTATGAAATTAACCAATAAATAACTAACAGTGGTCAGTTGACTTTGATGTGGTTCATTGAGCTTCAAATTAAGGACTTAAATCGCTTAAATTACTAAAGTGGCTGAATTTTATCTCTTGATCTCAATTTTAGCAAATTAGACAAATTAGTCTGATTTATATCTCGATTTCACCTGGTAATCCGAGACTAATGAATTGGTCCACAACAAGATTACCTCTCAGTATCACTTGTCTAGATGTTCCCTTAGGGGCTTCAATCCTATGTTTTTAGGTTCATTCAAATTAATACAATTTATTAAGATTTGGTCAGTCATCCAAAAATCAGCTCACCACATCTCCATCACCCAACCCTCTAAAGGTTTAGCTACTCATGCTGGAACGACAACTACCAACTATGAAAATGAAAAATTAAAGAAGTCATTAAAGTAAAGCTTAAGAAAATATAAAAGTTGAGATTTTTATGCAAGAAAGCTTAAAGAACATGAAACAAAAAGCATTCAACAAGAAAATTTAAAGCAATAAATATAAAAGGAACAAAATTTAATAGATTTAAAATAAAAGAAACTAAAATACATTAAATTAAATCTGAAAATGTTTTACAACCAAGGTATAGGGACTAAAAGTGCAAATAAACCTAAGCTACAGTGATAACTAACTTAACTAACACTAAAAACAACTAAAACAATAAGAAAAGTTACTTGGAAATTTAAAATCTATAGCTAAGGAAATGAAAATAAGAAACCCCAGAAAAAGAAGAAGAAAAATTAAAAGAAAACCTAGAGAAACTAAGGCTAAAACTAAGCTAATATGTCTCATTTTCTCTTCAGCCAAAATTGGTTGTTTTAGGCTGATGGTTGATGAATTTTTGTTGTCAAAATTTCCTCTACATAGGCCTTGTGTGATTGGTGCATTGGGTGGACTTTGTCCAATTTTGCCCCCTCACGATATTAGTATCACGATACCAAGAAGAGGATATTGTGATACCTCAGTCAACTTTGAACTTGGGGGTCTTCTTGGAGGGTGGATATTATGATACCCAAAGTGGATGGCACAAAACCACTGAAGAGTGGTCTACAATCTTCCATTTTGTTGGAGGTATCGTGATTCCAAGGTTTGGATATCAGGATACCCTCTCCTTTGGTGCCATTTTCTATAATAGCCCATTTTCAATAAAATCGAACAGTAGTTTCGGGAACACAAATCCAATGAGTAAATATTTATTTTATTATTATTATAATGTCTATAGTATGTTAGTAAGGTTTTATAAACATTTCGTTAAGAAATTTTGACGTTTGCATGCTTAATTAAGTAAAAAGGACTAATTCGTAAAAGGTGCAAAAGTAGAGTTCTATTAGTTAAAGGTATCTATTAGCTATGAAATTAATTTTCAAAGGGATTTATATGGTAATTATACCATTATTATTATTAGTGGACATTCATGGACATAAAATTAAGTGAATTTAAGGTTAATGAACAAGGTTAATTATGTAATTTAATAAATAAGTTAAAGTAAAATAATAAAAACAACAGATGTCATCTTGTTTGTCCATCCTTTCCACCAAAAATAAGAGAGAAACTCCATATAAGGAGCTTGAGCATTCGGCTAGGGATATCTATTGCATGTAAGTGTAATTCCATCCCGTTTTTATTGATTTTTATGTTTTCGAGATCGTTGTAACTGAATCTAGCTAGCCCAGGGACTAATTTGCAAAATTGTTAAAGGTTTAAGTTTTTTCATGAGTATGTTTGCATGATTCTTGAAATTTAATGAAAGATTATGAGTCCTTGTTGTTAAATAAACAAGTTTCATTAAGTAGTTTTTTATGAAATTATTATTTAGGGACTTATTTGTAAAATTAGTAAAATACCAAGATAAATTTGTGAAATTTTGATTTGTGTGAGGTTGTATAAGTCCATAGGTATTTCATTTAGCATGAAATGTAGATGAAATTGCATAAATGTCAATTTACGAGCTTAAAGACTAAATTGTAAAGAAGTTAAAATATTAGGGACAAAAGTGTAAAATTGTAAAAGTATGAATTTTGGAATAAATTGAATAGTAAGATTATTAAGTGAATTGAATTTTCTTATTTAGATGAAGAGAAACCTCATTCAGATCTAGATCGAGGAAAAGCTAAAGCCTTGGATTAGTAATCTCGTTCTGGCGTCTTCATAATCGAGGGAAGTTTGTATGTTTGAATAAATGTTTTAATGTTATTTTGATATATATGATATTGTGCTATTTATCATGGCATGAAATGATGGAAATCCAACGATGTTTTGACAATTATCGTGTCCTGTTTGAACCTTAGGAATATATAGGATACAAATAACATGTCATTAGGGCTACCATGTTTCGAGTGCTGGTCCTGAATGTCCTACTGATGACTGAGTTCTAGCATTTATTGTGTATACTCGTCAAATTGTGTGAGCGGCGTTGTGTAGCTTACATTCTGACTGTTAGCGTGTGTGAGCAGACCCATTTTATGGCTTAAGTGAGCAATGATGTAAAGGAAAAGGAAAAGGAATGGTTTCGACCATATGTCTAGCACACTTTATGTGAGCTTTCCTGCGTATCTGATATTATTCTAAGTGGTTCAACGGGCATGAAAAGGGAAGGAACAATAAATGTTCCAATGGATATGTTATAAACCTATGGAAAAGTTTGAAATGATCTATAAATCTATATCTAAGTTTATGGAAAGTATGAATCCAATGGTATGATATTCATGTGAATTTAACTTACCATGTGATAATCCAATTGAATTATGTGTTAAAGCACTAGCAATTGTTGTTGATGATGCTTAGGCATGTGCCAAGCTAGTGGTTGGATTGTATCATGTTTAATTTTAAAGTTATGTTCATGTTATACGAACTTACTAAGCATGTAACACCCCAAACACGGCCTAGACGTTACGGCTGAATCTGGGAGTGTTACGAAGAAGGGTTTTGAAACTGGCGATACTTCGATAAAACCATATTTAGTTATTTGATGAAATGTCCAAGTATTATAAAACATATTCATTTATACATATACATTACTGAAATCGTTATATGATGTTCTTTAAAGTTAACCATTTATTTCATAGCGAAAGTTTGAAATTCTTTTGAAACCAAAACCAAGCTCGTGTTTCCAAAAACCATTTGTTAAAACAATTTGTTTGCATAAAGTGTTTTTGTTAACATTGCGGAAAAAAAAAGCAAAACAAAATCCAAAAGTTAAAACCATACATTCCAGAGAGTCTCAAAAACTACGAACTCTCAAGAAAAACCAGATTTTAAAATAAAACCATTATTACTAAATAAAAATAGTTTTCTGTCGAGTAGCCACCACTGAGCCTTCATCGCACCGACCCACCTAAGTCTGTGGATTACCTGAACAGAACAGACAAACAGATGTGAGTTTTCATAAACTCAGTGTGTAACCCAACAGAAATAGTCATGTAATATACACAGAATTTTGTATACAATCAGATACAGATTCGAACCTAAGTCCATAACAGTAACAAATATCAGAATCAGATAACAAATCAGATTATAAAATCCTACCCCCATACTCTACACACCATCTCCGTCCATCTCATCACACCATGTGGGGTTAAAAACACCCACCCATCTCTACACACCATGAAGTGTTGATGCAACACAAAACAGAATAATATGGAGTCAAGCTGCTAAAATACAAGTGAATGGTCATCGTATAGATCACTTCCTCCACAAATACAAATCTCACCCCAAATACAAATACATAATACAGATGCAGAAATAACAGATTAAACATGCTTAACATGCTCGTATACAGATAAATACATACTTAACAAAATAGTCAGGCATACATATCAGTTTCCTGGCTTTTTTTTATAAAAATAACCTTAAAAAATTAATTAATTACTTAATAACCAATTTTTTTGATAAAATAAGAAAATAACCCAAAATTTACAGTAAAAGTTGGTAAAGCCAAAGTGTTTGGTGCCACCAACATGCCACGTCAGCAATCTATATTAAAAAATTAATTTTTGGTGGAGCCATGTAGAATGGCACCACTTGTATAAATACAAGTGAAATACTGTGATTTTTTAAAGTATGAGGGAGGACTTTAGCAATTTTACCTTTTTTTGTGGAGGCAAATAAATTGGCGCCACCAGATTTCAACAAATTACCTCCTAACACCCTATTTCCCTATTCAAACAGTTTAAGGCCAACTTTTTGTTTTTTTTCCCTTTCACTGTCATATTTTTTGAATTGTCTTATTACTTTTCTTCTTTCTTTTTAAGTTTATATTTATTTACTTTTTAAAATTTTTTTTATTTTTCCTTATTTATTTTATCTATTTGTTTATTATTGATTTTAAAAAACTTGAAATGTATATTTGAAATATTTTATAATATTTTTTAAAAAATTTTAAATATATATTTTTGAAATTATTTTTTTAAAATTTTAAATATATATTTTTAATATTATAAAACATTTAAATATTTTAAAGATATGACCTTTCAAATTTATTATTAGTTTTATAATATTTTAAATGTATCTTTTAAATATTTTAATTTGTTTTATAATATTTTAAATATTTTTAATTTTTTAAAAATATATTATTTTTAAAGATATGATATTTTAAATTTATTATTTGTTTTATAATATTTTAAATGCATATTTTTAAAATTTTTAAAATTTTAAATATAATTTTTATAAATGATTAATTTTTAAATTAATTTTAAAGATATTAAAACATTTTTTTAAATTAAATTTAAAATTTTAAAAATTAATATTTTATTTGTGGAGCCATTTAGAATGGCTCCATCACTTTACAGTGTACTTTTTTATATTTTTTAATATAAAATTTAATATTTAATATTTTATTTTGGTGAAGTCATTCTCTAGCATATATAGAATGGTGAAATTGTTGTGTTCAGTAGGAGAGTTCAAAAAATCTATTGAAGATGAATAATGAGGTGTTTTTGGTGTATGTTCTTTTTAATGGTGAAAGTATAGAAGGTGATGTTGGTTGTGTATTTCAAAGTCGACAAAGAATAGGTTTGCGATTCAAAAAAAATGTAAAGCTAGCAGAAATGAAAAGGATGATCAGTGCAAAAATAGCTATCCATTTTAGAAAGGCGATGTCCAAATTATTTTACAAGTTTCCAATCTCTACAGATCCGTTCAAATTTTGTGAGATTCAGTTGTTAGATGATGATAACTTGGGCACTATGATGGAAATATGGTAGTCGACTAAAAGTAAGAACCCCCAACCAATTGAGTTATTTGCTAAGTTAGCAGACTTAGAGCCTGTTAAGAATGTTAGTCCAATAAGTCAACATCACGAATTTGACTTTGATCTTAATGTTGGATGGACAGACCAATTAGAATGCGAAGGGACATCGCAGATACCCAAAAATCTTAATTATGGTAGGAGTTCGTATGACAACCCTACCTGCAGTCCCCGTTTACAAATACATCCGGAAATGATAATAAGCACAAAGACAAATGTCAGAGAAATGACCAATAATGGTGAAGATTCTGATCAAGGCGTTGAAGATTTTAGTGATCCCAATGTTGATGAAGTTTCAGACAATATCGATGATAAATGCCTGGAGGAGGTTGAAGATGTTCGTGGCCCTTCATTCAGTAACCCGAGTTGTGGCATTATTTTATGAAATGAACTTAGAGGCGACATGTTGAACATATATCTAGATGCAACGCATGCATCTGAGTTCCCTGACTACGCCGATATAGCACCTGCTCATAGGATTGGCGTCAAATTCATAGTTCGAAGAGTTGTTCATTAGGCAACAGTTCGAGAACAAGGTGAATTGTGTGTTTTCCATCAAACAATACAGCATGAAGTTTTCGATTTCAGTACCACTAGTGAAAGATAGTCCAATCATTCTTGTGTCGACATTGATTGCAAACATGTAAGCTCAATTTCAGTACAGAGTGTTGTATAAGAAAGCGTGGTGGGCGAAACAAATGGTCATGCAACAATTGTACGGCGATTGGGATGAGTCATACAATGAACTTCAGGGTTGGATTTTAGAAATGGTGGAGCACATCCCAGGAACTTTCGTGGACTTACAAACTTTTCCTTATACAAGCCCTAATGGACAATTGGAACTGGGGAGAAGAGTTTTCCGTTGACTGTTTTAGACTTTTGATTCATGTGTTAGGGTTTTTTCCCATTGCAAACTGTTAGTGCAAGTAGATGGAAAATGACTTTATGGAAAATACACGAAGATATTTCTGATTGCAGTTGCACAAAACGGTAACGGAAATGTACTACCAATCGCTTTTGCCATCGTGGAGTCAAAGAACTCCGAATCGTGGGCATATTTCATTCGAAACTTACGAAGACATGTTGTCAGGCAAGACAACATTTGTATTATCTCTAACAGATCGAAGGGTCTTGTTGCTGTGATTCGACAATCCGAGGTTCCGTGGAGGTCCGTCTATTGTATTCGTCACATCATTGTCAACTTCTACAATGAGTACAAGAACAAAGACTGGCACAAACGAATTGTAAACATGGGTAAAAATATCGTATTTAAATTCTTATTTGTAAATATTTCGAGTCCATATCCTAATTGGGATGGTAACGCATTTTATCAGAATTAGGAGACGAGCTGGAAGCACACCGATTCAGACATAAGTTGGCGAGGTTAGAGACTGATATGGCGGGGTCCAAACCTTCTCCCAGACAGTGGTTTGATAGCTTAGAGCCGTGGTAATGGGCTTAATGTTTTGATGAGGGGTACCGGTATGGTTATATGACAACTAACCTAGTTGAGGCCGTTAACTCCATATTGAGGCTTATCCATCACTTGCCAATTTTAGCAGTTTTTTCAGCCACATTTTACAGGCTAGCAACCTTAATGCCAAAAATGGGGTTGAAACGAGCAAAACAGTTAGAGATAGGACACATACACGTCTAAAAAATCAGTGATGCCATGAAAGAGAACGTTCAAAGGGCTAGGTCGATGAATGTAGAACTATATTCCCAAGATTTGGAAACTTTTCGAGTGACAGAGTATATCGATCGTCGGTCAAGGATCCCGCCACGATCCTACGGAGTTGATATATGAAATAGATGGTATTCCAAACACTACGATACTCGTGTGCGCATGTGGTTGTAGCATGTACTACCTACAGTTTGAATGTCGAACAATATATCAATGATGTGTATGCACTTGAACGTACGCTGCGTATTTGGGGTAACGAGTTCCCCGTATTAAGGAATGTATCGACATGGGAAGTGTAACCACCTGCATTTGAAATGTTGCCAGATCAGTCACTACGTAAAAGAGTCAAAGGTCGACTGACAACAATAAGGATTCAGAACGACGTAGATATAAGAGAACAAGTCGATCCAAAACATTGTGCCATATATAAAACAATTGGCCACAATCGGGGTAAATGTCCCCATGGATATGTCTACACTGGTCACTCTTCACGGTTTGAAAGAAATTAAATGTTGTTCATAATGTTTACATTTTATGATCTTTTAGAAATAAATTTTGTATTATTTAGTGTTAAGCTTTTATTTAAAATTAACAGTTGCAACTTTTAATACTTTAAAAGATATTATAATTATACAAAAAAGACTAATATATAAGTTGTGGAACCCTAAACCAATACAACAAATATTACATAACACTTGAAATTTACATAACTCAAAATTGGAAAGAATGAGGAGTGGAATCATAACTCGAGGTATAGCGATTTAAGGGCCTTCGTTGACAGAGTGGACGTTGGGGTGTACTATACACATTAGGAGGACCGGAAGTTGGATCGAACGTGGCCTGAGGTGGGGTGGAGTACATGTTATTACCAAATATATCAAATGATACCGATGGTTACTCTAGGTGAAATGAACTCGAACCACCTATGTCTGGTTGATATGAACTCGAAGCGCCCATGTCTGGGTGATATGAACTTGAACCGTCCATGTCCGAGTGATATGAACTGCTCTGCGACTCATCACAAAAAGCATCAACCTATTGGTCCGATGTGTTCAAAGGTTGGTCTTTCAAGTCGGGCTCTGCCATATGTTGATCCTCTGTCTCACCCATAGGTTGATTTCCATGTCTGTAGCCGTGACCAGGTACTATCGTAAGTTGTCCACCATATAAATAAACATGCCATCGAGTCATGTACCACTGCATGTATTCAGTCGAAGGACTAAAATCAAACATGCAGGAGCGCATCTCAGGCCGCATGTTGTACCGGGCATTCCATAGTGCTACATAACATTGATGTTCAACGCTCCAATTTATTGTATGTTTCCCTCTCATAGCCTTACCGTGGACATCAACAAATTGTTGTGGCTCGACCAGCACAAATTGTTTACACCCAAATTGTCGCATAACTCGATCACTGTTGTACCACTCAACGGTTAGGAAGTTGAGCATCGACGTGTTAATACACCACTTATGGGCTTCAGCATGAACCCACTAAGGAATAAGGGTTGCAATGTTCAGTGCAGAATACGACATCCACAAGAACTACACAATATAACATAATAAGTCAAGTCATATCACATACTGCAAGTGGATATGTTAAATCAATGCTACTTAAACCATATTAATATATATTACTTTCTCTCGGTGTACGCCTCTATCATTTGGCGGTAAATGATTAATGTTTGGCTTGCACCAAATCTTGGAGACGTGGCTCATCTGAAACCAAAACAAACACGTTAGCAGTTAAACTTTGGAAAATATTATTCACACTTATGAGTAATTAAATGTTAAGTATAATTTTGTTTTTTCCTATTTATAAGTGGCCACGAATATGGTTGGTGCCTAACAGCCACTAGAAGTAGCATCCTGTATGAAGCCTAAGATTGCAGCAGACCCAGACAGCCAGCCATGTTACTAACCCCATGTTTTGTTGTTTAGCAAAGCTCATAGTACAATATGACCAACACTACCGATCCCTAGCTATAACTACCGGCACGAGAAAAATCCTCTAATAGAGGCAAGTACTTTAAATGGACCCTATTAGACGTGTTGTTCGGCATAAGTACCCCCGATCAAATGCATAATATAGGCTCGAACAGTACCACCTCGTGCTTAGTGGCAGTGCTCGATAACTCCTTAAAATTTGCTCTTAACCATGCCAATGTCAAGCATGTGAAATTCTGTTCCCCATCACTAAGGGACCGTCCAAGCAATCTGTGGCATAGTACTGAAGGTTCCAACACTTTGCTTCAACCTGTGACCACAACACCGCCAACTCATAACCCAAGTTGCATAGCGACGTCTTCTAATGTGATAGTGCATTTCCCGCACGACATAATGAAGGTGTGGGTCTCTGTACACCACCGTTCAACTAAGGCGGATATTAAGTTCGCCCTAAGGTCAAACTTTTGGATCAATGCGACATCCCCAAATCCCGCCAACTATAAGTATGACATTATCTGCTCATCCGGATCGTACTTGGGAAAGTGAAACCGCGACCTCAAAGCCCGATACCCATCCTGTATGGCAATTTTTTTATAAAAATAAGATAAATCAATTATCTATATAATTTAAACATAAAATTATATATTGAAGAGTAAAATTGAAAGGTTGAGAAAACAAAAACATCACACTTATACTATACCAACGTAGCCATTCTAAGTATTTTTTATTTAAGTTAAATTAAATAAGTAATAAAATACTAATAATAGAATGCATATTTGTCATAAAATATTAATAATAACATGTCAAAATCAAATGTGATTATTATGTCCTAATCATAGTTAAGCATTAAAAGTAAAGGGAACTATATAACTACAAAAAGTACATAAAAATAATAATAATGTCCTAAAAAACTATAGGTGATATGGGTAAATATAAAAATAAAAAAAGTCTTATTTTTATTGAATTGATATCTATAATAATACATAGAGTTTTAAATATAATATAAACTAGGCATATTCAAACTCGAAAATTTATCTTACATACCAGAACTTTTATAAAAAAAAATTCACTCGTTAAAGACAAATATAACTTTTTTGTACCCCACAAATGGAACCAAACACAGTAAACAGTAAAATTAAGTAGAAATGTCATCATATTAAAAAATTAATATATAAATTTATGAATGTGTACTAGAATTAAAAAATTATAACTAACACGTAGAGATTAATTTCATGCAAGAAAATAGTTAAAAAGGAATAATAACAACCAAATAGAGATCAGTTTCATGCAATCAAAATATGTTGAGCAAAGTAGCGCTTAGCAAGAAAAAAAAAGAAAGTAAAATAATTTTTTTATTTAATTTATAATTAATTTTACTGTTTCGTTGATACTCGATGAAGTGTGATCCATATTTACTCCAGAAAATATTTTGATATCTGCATAATATAAAAAAAACACAAATACAATATAATTAATTATTATATTATAATAACTATAAAATATAAAAATAAAAATTATAAATAACTTACCTTTTTTTTCTCTTTTCTTCTTTCCTTTTGAAGAGGGGACCAAATCCCACATTATATAACATTCATCTTTTTTTTTTTAATTAATATTTAAGTTAATGACTGGTCACATTGCTGATATCACTGACACGATGTGACCAGTTATAATATATGTTTTTAATCTTTAATTTAAATTTTTACTTTTTAATATATATTTTTTAAATAAAGTCATATTTTTTAACAAATATTTTTTATTTTTTCTAACTAATTCAAATTCCACTTTTTAAAATAACATATTATTTTTTAAAATTTTAAATAGAATTTTTAAAAAAAGGTTTAAATATCTTTAAAAATAATTTAAAAATCATAATTTAAAAATTATATGTAAAATTAAAAAAATATTTAAAATATACATTTAAAATATTATAAAACTAATAATAAATTTGAAAGGTCATATTTTTAAAATTTTTAAATATTTTATATAATTAAAAAATATATTTAAAATTTTAAAAATAATATTTAAAATTTAAAAAAATAATTTCAAATATATATTTAAAAAATTTTAAAAAATATTATAAAACATTTCAAATATACATTTCAAGTTTTTTAAATTAATAATAAACAAATAAATAAAATAAATAAGGACAAATAAAAACTTAAAAAAAGTAAATAAATATAAACTTAAAAAGAAAGAAAAGCGTAATAGGACAATTCAAAGAATCTAACGTGAAGGGGGAAAAAGAAGTTAAAAAATTAGCCTTAAACTGTTTGAAAAGGGAAATAGGGTCTCAGGAGCTAGTTTTTTGAAATCTGGTGGCGCCAATTCATTTGGCTCCACCAGAAAAAGGTAAAAATTACTAAAGTCCTCCTTATACTTTCAAAAATTACAGTATTTCCCTAGTATTTATACAAGTGGCGCAATTCTACATGGCTCCACCAAAAAATTAATTTTTTAATGTAGATTGTTGACGTGGCATATTGGTGGCGCCAAACACTTTGGCTCCACCAACTTTTGCTGTAAATTTTGGGTTATTTTCGTGTTTTATTAAAAAATAGGTTATTTAAGTAATTAATTAATTTTTTAAGGTTATTTTTATAAAAAAGCCCAGTTTCCTACTAAGGTCAGACTATCAGATCACATGGAATAGAGTTTGGTTAGCCATTACCGACCCTATGGTAGGCTCATAGTCGATCAGAACGACCCGTTCGACCCTAGGGAAATTTTTAGAATTTTGGGCCCACATGCTTGTGTGGCTTGCCTGTGTAGGTCCACACGTCCGTGTGACCCACACGCCTAGATTAGCCTTGCCCGTGTGGTCCACACAGCCTGGCCCAAAACCTAGATGCCCGTGTGGCACGTCCGTGTGGGTTCACACGCCCAACCTGGCCAAGCCGTATGGCCCACATGGCCACACATTCACAATCGAATGGCCGTGTCTCGCGCAAAGCCACGCCTACAACATTCACACGGTCGTGTCTCGTACACGGCCAACCATACTGCCGGACACACACCCATGTGGCGTCGATAGTGCCCTTTTTCGGCGTTCGTCGAACCTCAATTTTTTGTGTTTAGGGTACACACCTGGTACTATTTTGATTCGAAAACACTCCTGAGACCATTAGAACCTAGAATTGATTATTAAAAAGCCGAATTAATCGCCTAATCGTTGCTAAACCGAATCAATATCTAACAAAACAATACCTTGTTCAACCAAAACCCTTACCTTCATACGAAAAATAGTGGTTTCATTCAACTATGACGCTGATGGACAGCCCCAAACCCCCTTGATCTTCACATAAACGACATTAATGAAACCCCATCAACCAAAAATTCACCAACTAAAAATGTAAACCACACTTACCAAATCAAATTAGGTACCAAAAATCGAAACACCGCGAATTGCGTAAAAAATTGATTACCAAATCGAGAAAAAGAAAAGAAGGGAAAATATTTGACAATATTCAAAAAGAAGAAGAAAACAGAACATCAAAACAGAAACAATTTTGGGGAGAGAGAGAAAAAATAAAAATAAAAATAATAAATTAAACTCAAAATTAAAAAAATCACACTATATCCATCCCTAACCAACTGATAACTACCCATTTAAATAGACTTCAATTCCATCCAAACTTTGTAAGTCAACCGAAGCAAAAATTAACACTCACGCTCGCGTAGGTATTCGAACACAGGACCTCTAACACACTAACTCCTTACCACTCGAACTAGCAGGCTCATTCTAAAATGAGTTTACAAACAATATTACAAAAGCCTAACCAGCAGAGATAAGGCTAGGATAAAAAATAATAGTATGGCCAAAAGTTAGACTTGAATCCTAGACCTCCCACACACATCTAGAACACTTAACCGCTGAAACAAATACTCATTTTGTCAGGATTTACAGAAACAGAATTAAATTATTTACGGCATTACAAAGCATTATATGCTTACATAGTTTTCTTTCCTATGTTTTATAGATTATCAAAAACTCGATCGTTTTGGAAGCTTGTCGGAGACCTATCACACTATCTGGTGATTATATTGGTAGTTTTTGATATTTTGATCAAGGTTATAATGGCATGTATAGGTGGACTTATGTTTAATGGCTAGTTGATGTTTATGGCATATAATCTTGCTTTGAATTTTGGTACTTTTGGTACTTTTGATACTTTGTGGTTGTGTGATAATATGGTCAAGTTGATGCATGTTTTTATGATCAAAGTAGTAAGTGATGGTATGTTTGAAATGTGGTCAATTGTGGTATGTTTTGGTATGGATATAAGTTAGATGTGTATGGTTGATGTATGGCTAAATATGCATATGTTTAGATATGTTTGATGGTTTTGTGATTAAGGTGCCTTATTGGCATATTGGTTATATGGATTAATGGTATAGTGAATTGGTCATTTTATGCATGTTTTGAGCATACTGTAATGTCTTGGTCATATGTGCAAATTGTGTTTCGATACATGCTTGAATTGGGTGAAGGAAATAGCTTAATTTTAGCCAATTTCTTATCCACACGACCTAAGACACGGGCATGTGTCTCAACTGTGTGTGACACACAGCCATGCGACACAGCTATGTGTCCCTTGTAGGTTTTAAAGGTTGCAAGTTAGACAGTTACACAGCCTAGCACATGGCCTTGCACATAGGCGTGTGAGGCCATTTTGAGTGTTACATGGACTGGAACACAGGCGTGTAGCTTGGTCGTGTGGCCCAAGTCAGAGAGTTACACGGGCGCGAACACGGGCTAGGACATAGCCGTGTGTTCTTATTTCAATTGTTATATGTCCTGAGACACGGGCGTGTGTCTCGGCCCTGTGACCCATGCAGTTTAAAATTTCTAACTTTTCCCTCAATGTTCCAAATGTTTCCGATTTAGTTTTGAATCATTTCTAAAGTGTTTCTAAGGCCTCAAGGGCTCAATTAAGGGACAATATGCATGCATATGAATGGATTATACTATGTTTATATCAATGTTTGGAAATGTATGTTTTTATGTTACGGTTTTATGGTAATACTCTGTAACATTATTCCGGTGACAGATACGGATTAAGGGTGTTACATTTTCGCTCGTTTCAACCTTCAACATGTTCTTACATCACACAACCATACGTTAGGGCCTCCAATGACACTATTGGCCAAATTGGGTCTCAAAATGAGTAAAAACAAGGTATTTACACTTATTAACTTAAAATCTAAAAATTATAAAAAGACAGTAGTTTGCTTGAGAATAAACTCTTTAAGTATATTGGGAAAGCCTAATTTGCCATATCAAACTATGGCAGATCACCCTACAGTAGAGACACGACTATGTGACAAGCAGTGTGGTTCACAAAGTCCCTAAAATCTATAGGTGCACAAGGTCAAATGGTGACCGTGTGGTCCACACACCCGTGTGAGAGATCGTGTGACCCTAAACTTATACACGATCATCATCGATTCACTTGGAAAAGACACACCTGTCACTACGAACTAAATTGACGCTCCTCACAATTAATTTTGATCTGATTCACCTAAATTCAATCTTTTAACGACACAATTAACGATTGGTATCAATATTTTGGCAAGATTATCAACGATTTGGCAAGATCTAAAGAAATTGATTAATTGAATCAAAAGATTAACATGGGATAATGATATTACGGTAATTTGAGATCTAATCATTGAAACAAATGCAATTACTAATCTTTGGCAAAGGTAGGGATGCTATTGACAACAATTACAAAATCTTTAGAAAGAACGATTGAATGGAGGATGATTTGACTTGAGAAAGAAAAATAATTATCAAAAATTAGGATGGAAGTATGGTGTAAAGAAAAAAAAAGAATAAATATAAAGATAGAGAGCAAATTCTATTAGGATTTGAAAAAGGGCAAATGAAAATCTAATTAGGAAAAGAATAGAAAAAGATGCTGGAATTCTAATTCGATTGAAATTTTGAGGAATGGCAAGATATGAATTTTAATTAGGAAAGAATTGGTTAAATTCCTAGAGTTTGTAAACCCTAGGGGCGACACGTGCAATTTACCCAAATTAGGAACAATGGGTGGCAACTAGGGTTAGAATTAAGGGTTTGCCAAAAAATTAAAAATAATGAAATAGGAGGAACTCGAAACCTTGGACCTTAAAAGAAATGTATTAATGTTTAACCATTGAGCCTATAGCTCATTTCTTACCTATTTTAGACACTTAATCGTATATATGTTTTGGGATATTTTTGTCAAAAATTTACAAAATTAAAAGCGGAAGGATGGGTTCAAACATGAAACCTTAAGATAAATGCTCTAACTCTTTACCATTAAACGTCAAGCTTATTTCTTGCTTTATCTTATTTCTTAACCGTATATATTTATTTTGGGGTGTGACTTTACCCTAGTTTGCCAAAAATAATAAAATTGGAAGAAGAGAGCTCGAACTTAGGATTTCTAGGAATAGCTACATTACTTAATTGCTAGGCTAAAAATTCAACTTTCTTTAAACTCTTACCACATTTATTCTTAAAATAAACTGTGACATTTGTTAGAGTTTGGAGTAAAATTGCACAAAAATAAAACCAATGCGAGTAAAGAGATTTAAACGTAGGTTTCAAGGACAAATTCACTACAACTTAACCATTAGGCCAATAACCATCTTATTTAACAAAACACACAATGATGACCTTATAAATCAGGGCGTGACCAGTCTCGATTTCACAAACCTTAATTTTACTAACCCCATTCTTAGGATGTGATAATGATAAACAATTGTAATGCATCTAATCTTCTTAATTTGATGTATTTACATGTTTAAATTTCGTTGTATTTATAATTTAATCTAATTTTTATTTTAATATTGCACATACTGTATATCTTATTATTAATTAGTTTCAAATCATACTTTTCATTGTTTATTGTTGTTACTTTTAAAGACCTTATGTTCTAATACATTGTTTCTACACACATATGCATGTGATAGAATTTCTAGTATTATTTATAGTTGTGGTTGTACTTGAACTTGGCACACCATATGAGTGAAAATTATATATTTTTAAAAGTTATATAAAAATTAAATAATTTTTATTAAAATGGTAAAATTAAAAAGTTTAAAAATTATAATGGTATGAGTTTTTATATTGAATTTATATAAAAAAATTAAAAAGATAAAAAAAAACCAAATAATAATATAATTTATTTTGTTAAAAATACTGTTTTTAATCATTATTTAATTGAATTGATACTTATTTAACTCGTGATATTAACTAAGTCAAAAATTTAACATGTAATATAAAACATCTATAAAGAGAAAATATTTATCAATTAAAAATTATAAATGTATACATACTAATAATCAGCATTCTCCTTTAACCCTATGCACAAAATCAGAAGCCAGAAAAAATGATCATTGAACATGATATTTGACATCCATGAAGGACTCTTTGCACTTCTACAAAGATTCCTATTTTTCTATAAACCAATTCTTGGTTTTCTTTAATCATTATTACAATGTTTAATAAAAAGAAAGAATAGGGAGAGAATGACAGAATTTAAATTCGTGTCTCCCTCCTTCATTAATCTTGGCAAACCAGACTTATTGACCAGTCAATCAAGCTGAAATTGTAGCGATACAGTTGCTATAAGCTGACACTAATAAAGAATAAGAATAATTTCATATTTGATCCTTAAACTTTATCAATTTTTTAATATGGTACTTCTACTTTTAAAATGTTTATTTTAATACTTTTACTTTTATGCCATTTATTAATGCGATGCCTCTGATATTAATTTTTTGTGTTTTAGCTCTGATATTAATTTTTAACCTATCAGAACATGTCTATCACTTAAATGATTACATCTGTCACTTTTTTAAAATTTTATATTTCAAAATATCCTAAGGGCCTAATATTAAATAACCCATATTCTTTTTTAAATAAAATATATATATTATTTCTTAGCAAAAATAACAAAACACCTAACCTCATCTAAATTCTGTCACTTCATCAAATTCACTATATTTCTTAACCAAAAAATGATGAAAAGACAAAGATCCAAAATTTGAATGACTAAAAGAAAAAAGAAAAATATGAATTTCATCTTTTTCATTTCAAATAAAAAAAACCCCAAAAATTGATGTAGAGCCAAAAAGAAAAAAAAAATATTGTTCACTTGGTCATCAAATCCAACCATTCAGTTCACTAGGAAATCTCGTATCAGTTTCAACTTCCTTCACTTTTTCATTTCATTAGGAAATCTTTCTTCTTCTTCTTCTTCCTTTTTTTTTTCAATTTAACAGACAATCTATGGATAGCATAATATGGAAAACATATATATAACAAAAATAATACAATATTATTATTTACTATCATAAAAAGTTAGTCTAAATTAAAAGTGATATAATATGATTAATATTTATTGACTTCAATTATTGAATAAAATATAGGTCAAATATGTATATATACTCTAGTAACTAATTTTTAATTACTGATGGATTGATTAGAAATTAAAATTAATGTGCAAAAGTTATATTTTAGGGTTATATTGCCCAAATTTTAACTTTTTTTACCTCTTATCTTTAGAAAAGAAAATTTTGCTTTCTCTAAATTATTTGTGTTAATTTGAAACATTAAAACCACAAACTTTATATATTTTAAGATATCAATAGATTTAAATATACTTTCGCAGAGACTTGTTCATGGCTCAGGCTACCTACCCTAGCCTAAAGGCCGCATGAAATTTAGGAGGGTTTGGAAAAAAATATTAGGCTCGAAAAATATGTTTGGGCAAAAAAATAGGCCCGTTTAAAATATAGGTCGGGCTTAGGGCTTGAACATTTAGTGCCCGAATTTGGCCCAACCCATTTTTAAGTTTCTAATACTTTATATTATGTTATTTTTGTATATTATGTAATCAAGAACACATTAAAAATTAAACCTATACTAAATATATAATAATACTGTAATATAAACATTAAAATAATATTAAGATGACTATATAAAAACTTTCAAAAAATATAAAATATAAAATATTAAAATAAAATAAATATTTTTTTTAAAAAAGTTCAAAAAATAATATGGACAGATCTAAAATGGGCTCGTGTTAGTTTTTTGCAAATATTGATGGGTTTGGGCAAAATTTTACACTTATATTTTAAGCTTGTTCGGACCGGGCTTAAACAAACATAAAATATATTAGTATCATACTTAGACTCGATCCATAAACACCTCTACTTCCGCATCTAATTTTTATTTTTAATAATTTAATATGATAAATACTAATTTATTAAATTTTATACTCTACCATAATTAGCTTTCATCTATATTTTTAAGTGGGAAATAAATTCCACTAGTGTTGTCAACAGCTTGGTTTGGCGTTGAACTTTCATTTCTATTGATTTAGGATGAAATCTTAGCAATCCTATCAATAAAAAAAGTTATAAAAAGAAATAAAATTTAAAATTTAGATTTTAGAGTTTGATATTCAAAATAAATTTTCAGAAAGGTCTTAAGAGCACGTTTGGTTCGCTGTATTGGATTAGAGGTGTATTGGATTGGATTAGAGGTGTAATGGAATAGAGGTGTAATAGCAAATCAACTGTTTGGTTGAATGTAATGGAATAGAGGCGTAATAGTAAAACTGTGTTTGGTTGAATGTAATAGAGGTGTAATAGCATAATGGAGAAAACTAAAATGACCAGAATACCCTTAGCATAAATTTGTTTTGGTAAATGATTATTGTTATTGTTATTTAAATTTTAATAAGATTATTTATTATCAAAAATAAATAATTTAATCATATTTAAACATAATTATTATTTAATATATTTTAATTAAAATATATAATTTAATAAAATTCTTAATAATTAGCAGAAATTTGTTTTGGTAAATTATTTTATTTAAATTTTAATAAGATTAATATCAATAATAAATAATTTAATCATATTTAAACATAATTATTATTAAATATATTTTAATTAAAATATATAATTTAATAAAATTCTTAATAATTAATATTCTTATATGAATTTACTCAAACCATAATATATGATACTGTAAAATATAAAATAACATAATTATTATTAAATATAATATAATTAAAATATATAATTTAATAAAATTCTTAATAATTAATATTCTTATATGAATTTACTCAAATCATAATATATGATTATAACTAATATGATTTAATTAAATATATGATTTAATAAAATTTAAAATTATTATAACTAATATGATTATAGTTTATGAATTTGTATAATTTAAAATAATAATTATTACATATAATTTAATAATAATATATAATTTCATAAAATTCTTGATAATAAAAATTTGCAAAAGTTGATGACAAAGGGGAAAGAGCAGGAGCTTAAGACGATAACATTACAACGTGCATGCATAAGCACACATAGCGTACATACCAACTTCAAATTAATACTATAACACGTTACAACTTGAATCTCATAAATCTGAATAGCTGTCTGCAACATCACACTGTCTTTTGGTTTCGATCACCTGGGCAAACTCACCCTTCCAGAAGTTCACTAATAAAAAATCAGCACGTTGTTCAGAAGAAAGTAAATTCTATTGTAAGCCAATCAATCTGACGTAGCAAGGGCTGATTGCAACACATCTTCCAGGTATTTTTCAGCAGTAGCATACTGCCTTTTCTTGTCCTCAATTGCTAAGGCAGCTAAAGCTTTATCCTGCACGAACAAAAATAAAATAACGGTAATACTGCGCACTTCTTTAGAGCACATTCCCTCATTGCAAGGACAAGGATATGGAAACTAGGGCCCCAAGTCCAAAACATTCTAGACAAAGATGACGACCAAAATTGAACTTTGAACATAGACCATCTGAATTAACAATGTTACCTATATTATGACTTGTCAATAAGGATGCAAGTTTTACATAACAAGCAGTGCCAAGCAGGGTACCGCCAAAATGTTAAGACACGTGGAAAAAGTGCGTCTACTTATGTGTTTGATGAGATTAAATGCACATCAAATATAAATTCTGTTCATTTATTTATATCAAAACCATAAACAATCTTGAGAGAGAAATACACAAAAATACTATGTGAAGCTTCACTACAAAGATCCATAGAAACCTCATATATTTACAATTACTATTTTACTCTTGTAGCTTTACATGAAGACATGATGGGCGATGAACAGACAAGAGGATCCATTACCAAAGAGTCTGATATAGGAAATAAAGACCAAGTATAATGGAGAAGAAATTTTGATATGTATATAGAAAACATTAACACCAAAGCACAACAGTGCTCCAATGCCAACCATGATAACATATTACCGGAGGTAGGTCCTGGTAGCTCCTCAAAGTATCTAAGATGGGTTTGGTCTTCTTCTCTAAGTCCTTCCTGTGTTCGGCCATTTCAACCAACACCCCATGATTAATTTCAGGTGTGTAGCCCACACGATTCAGTAATGCCTGTCAAACAAGATTAAGCATAAATGAAACGCAGAAAGAATTCATGCAAGCAACATATAGGTGATAATTAGATAGCCAAAATCTTGATAAATTAACAATGAGTGAGAAAACAAGAATAGCTACATCCTTGTAGCTTTATATGCAGTACTTTATTATTTAAATTCCAATATATGCAAAAGTGCAATATTCACCAAGGAAAAGGATTCTTCTACTAAAATGATCTAATGATAAATTGTCCAAGACTATGAACTAGTACCTCAGCTAATGATTTTTCAGCTTTAAAACAGAATCCGTACAATAATTCTATTCCAACTCTGCCTATATATGAAGTTCTAAGTCTCCTGTTCAATCCATTTTATTTATAATTTCGAATAGTAATAAAAAGTCATTTTATACATTGAATGTCCTGTCTATATGGTTGATAAACTTTAACCCTACCACTCAAATCAAACCATGCATATCCAGTTAAATTTCATCCACTTACGGCAAAGGCAGCTTCTCTTTCCACCCATTTTTGTCCCTTTTAACTGATAAATAGCATGTTCATCTCAGAAGAACCAACAGCTTAAATTTCTGTAACTAGTTTTGCATCTTAATGCATCCCTGAAAATAAAAATACAAAGGATACCCTATAGTTGTTATACTGTTGCATGTACTGTCGCTCCTTTGACGCCATAACACCCAAGTTCGTCTTCCAATTTTCCATTTGAGCATCACATGGAGCCACATCATCTTCTAGTTGTGCTAATGTCCTATATGAAAATATCAATTTCTTCTCAATAACCATCAAATAGACTCAAACGAAGGGCTAAATTTAGGGTGGTAAACGTACAAATTCTTTACCTTTTCAAATAGGTTAACCTAGCTATTGCTTTTCGAGTATACTCAAGAAGAGTTTTGGACTCTTTGTGCACTTTAGCCCTCTTCTCATCTACCCCAGTCTTTCTCAAAGAAATATCACCCATTGCTACAAGAAAACTAGATCCATTTTGTTTTTCTTCCTCGTTAGGTTCCAAATATAATACATGGAAATCAACATGAATTACGGAAGTTTTCAAAATTGTAAATTGAAAGCAACCCACCTACTAAGTTCGGTGTCTCGAATATTCAACAAATTAGCAACGTTTGCCAGAACTTGCGCCGATGCAACCACATTTGACGGCAAACTCTCCTGCGCTAATCCTACGTTCTCCAATATCTCTCTAATTCGTGCAGCTATAAGAGATTTCAATTTTAGGAAGAACAAGATGAAATTGTTTGAATTTGAGAATTTCAATTCAATTTAGAAAGAAAAAAAAACAAATTAGGACCTTGAGAACGGTATTCGGCGACTTTCTGGCGAAAATCGTTGGCAACAATGTTGGCAGCTTGAGTCTTTGCCTGCGAGACGATAGCCAGATTGTACAAATGAGCAATGCTTCGCGGAGTGTATTCGAAATCAGGGACTTCTTTCCCGGCGGCATCGAACTGAGCCAGAATAATAAACAAAAACGGTGGGAGATGGAAGGAGAAATTTTGAGGACAGAATAGGAGAGGGTCGGGTAGGGAGGGAGGGTAAAACAGAGAGCAGGGGACGAAAGGCGGACGTAATAGGTATTACAGGGATTTGGGAAGGGATTACAAAAGCAGCAAAAAAGGGGATTAGGTCGGGATTGGTTTACGCCCGTAATGCCTATTACAGCGAACCAAACGCCGGATTAGAGGCGTCATGTAATACGCACGTATTCAGCCTGTATTGTATTAGGTAATACACTGAACCAAACATATCCTAAGATTTATTTGGATGGACTGTACCTTTGTTGAAATTAAAAATCAAAAGGTCAAAAATAGGAAAAAAAATATTGTCAGTAACAACATTAGATTAAAGTTTATAAATAAAATAAATAGCTAAAACTAGTTAACAACTTATATTAATGCTAAATAAATATTAGAAGTAAAAAAGAGACCCGTTGAGCATTAACTACCTTTAATATATAGATTTTTTTTGTGTTCACATAAAAGCTATGATTTCTAAAAGAAGGTAAAAAATCTGCAAAAAGCTTACGTTTGTCCCTACTCCACTCCATTGCATCCCATAATACATGCGCCACTTCTAATTGCTTCTTTCTTCATTTCGTGTTCCGTTGGAAAAAACCAAACCTTTTGATTTGGGTCTGCACAAAACACTGCACTGTCTCGGTCTCTGCATTTTTTTTTAAAAAAAATTTTATAGATACCACATGGTTTGCATATATTTTTATAAAAATATCGTAAATTCCCTTTATTTAAAGGGCGATTGCATTTCAATTTTTATACTAAAAATATAGTTAAATTAATTATTTTCAAACGTGTAAATTAAATCATTGGTTAAATTTCATATAACGTTAATTTAAATGATTATTTATTAATATCATCTCTCAATTATAGTTAAAATATTATTTTAGTTTTTTTTAAAAAAACTTCTTGGTAATAATTTTAAAAATTTAAAATAAATTAAAATATTAAATTTATTAAAAATATATTAAATTTATTATTTTAACATAAATTTTAATATTTTTAATATAATTTTAATAATTATTTTAACATAATTTAAAAATGAAAATCGGAGAAGGAGATATATGATTCATATGTGGCTCAATTGAAAGCGTTTGAGCAAGCAAAGGTTTCACTTGAACTTTCCAAGCACCAAAAACAATTCTCTCCTGGAAAACTTGCAGAAATGGGAAAACCCATCAAATGTTTCCTCTCAAACTTCCATGGGGGATGACCATTTAAAAAGACTTGAATTGGAATTTCAATTTACCAAAGAAAAATTGGTTCGTGCGCAAGAAGATGAGCGGTCTTCTTCATTAAGGGCTAACAATCTAGCTGAGGAAGTCAACTTTTTGAAAAGTGAACTTAAATCCATTGCCAATGCAGAAGAAAACAAAAAGAAAGCCATGGATGATTTAGCCTTGACATTGAAAGAAGTGATAACAGAAGCAAACGAAGCAAAGAACAAGCAGCCTGCAACACAATTTGAGCTGGAGAAAACAAAAGGGTTGGTAGGAAATTTGAAGATGAAGCTGAAACTGGTGGAAGAAGAGTGCAACGAAGAAAAGAAAGAAGCTATATAGTTAAAAAAAAATCAATATGATATTTTAGCAATAATTTAAAAATCAAATTAATAATTAATTATTTAAATTAATATTTCACATTATTATTTAACAGATAAAATTTAATTAAAGACATTTTAAAATGAAAAAAAATCAAAATACAATAGGACTTCCTGATACTTTTACAGCTGTTTTGTCATCTTTTCTTATTTTGGCAAAGCAGGTTCCAATAAAAAAAGAAACCCCCCCCGTGAAAACAAAACCTACACTTTGACATCTTTTCTTATTTTGGCAGAGCAGGTTCAAAACAAACAAAAAATAATAATAATTTAAAAAAATTAAAATCTTAAATCCAAAAAAATTGAATTTTAAAAAAAGTTTCAAGGTTGAATTTTTTTTATATATAAAGAAAATCTACGTCCAAAAGCTTGAAACAAACATTTCTAAAATATATGAAATTTTCAACATATCGTAATATGGAGACTAATTTGAGTCGTATACTTGCAAATTGCAATATATATATATAGAGGTATCTTATATTTATTTGATATTTGAATATGTTTTTCACTTAATTGTTACTTAGATTTGTGTTAAAAATATATTACCCAAATCTTTGTTAATTGTGATAAGATATGGGATTTACGCAGTACGATATAAGTTGTATAAGTGAAATCCGTATAGAAGTATATTTCTTTTATTTGGTATTGATTAAAATAAAATGTTTTAATCTTACTGCATTATTTTTATTTGACTTTGATTAAAATATGATTTTACAAACCTATAAATTGACGTAGTCATCTATCCTCTTCTATTATTCAAATTCAACATAGTAAATTTTCTTCTCCTCTTCTGCCTCGTGATTTTTTCCTAAAAAAGTTTCCACGAAAAATCTGTATGTTCTATTTTTCTCTCTTTTCTTGCCATTATCAACCTTCTAATTTTACAATTTGAAAACTATAAACTAACTTGATACTTTTTTTAGCTACCTAACTAGGGCTATTAAATTATGTTGACGCAATGTTGTCATGACATTGACGATCAATAACATGGTGACACGTGATAATTTTAAATTTTTACTTTTAATATTTTGCCACATTTCAAAATCTGAAGCTACCACATGTTACTATGTATTAATCGTTAGTGTTATATCAATGTATTTTAACTATTTTAGACAAATACCTAAAATATGTAACAAATTAACGTATGATTTTCAAATTTAGATACCAGTTAAATAAGAAAAATTAAATGCCAAATTAAAATATCTAACCCAAAAAATTTATTTTTTTCTCAATCAAAATATTTATTTAGATGAAAAGGAGGCCAACATGCTGATGCAGTACATCAATAATAATAGTAACAGTAATAATAATAATAACCCAAACCAGGTCATAAACATGAAGTTACTGCCAACGTGGTTTTGCTGGGCCATCCCTCAACAATTAACCTTCTACATACATAGACAAATTAACTCCATATTTGAAATATGGATCCTGCACAACAGAAAAATTGAAATCCTGATCAGTGATAATAATATCGCTGAGGATAATATATGTCTCTTGGATTAAGAGTTTGAAGCTAAAAGGCAGTGCGGCAATAGCATTTTCTGTTTGCCAATTCAGAGTAGCTTCTGCAGCACTTATTTTTGAAGGTGCACTGGAAATATCTGTCTGGATTTTTGAAGGGATTTTTGGTGCATGAGTGTAATTTTTTTTCTGAATATTCTTCAAGAGGAGGGAATTCCTTGTCATATGACGCTGTAGGCTGCATCATACAAACAGTAGGGATTGGGTTTTGAGAAGCAAGGAAATCTGGGTTTTTCTTAACCCATTTGTTTATCTTTTTGTAACAGGGCTGAGGGAAAAGTTTCTGCCTTGACGGTTTTGAAGATTTTTCTAGGGGTAGAGTGAATGATTTTGAAAGAGGAGGAGAAGGAGGTTTACAAGGTTCTGATGGAACTTGTGTATTTGATGAAGATTTGTGAGATGAGTAATCAACAAGGTAAATAAATTGTTTCTGTTCTCTGAGGTAACTCAGGAATCTTTCCTGTATTTTGAAGAGTCTTGATTTGGTCTTTCAGCTTTTGGATTTCTTTTTCTCTTTGAGCAATATGAGAAAAGAAATCTTGTCCTAGTGCTGCCGGCTCTCTTGCTACTGCATCTAATCTTTTTTGCAAAAGCTGGATAAGATCTCTGACCATCTTAGTATTGTCTTCTACCTTTGCTTCAACAGCTGAGATCTTTGTGTCAATCCTTTTTAAAGCATGATTTTAGGCAATAGTTAAAGGATTTTGATGTTCGTCCTGGATCATTAGAGACTTTGAAACTTGTTTTGGAGGAAGCGATTTTGAAATTAAAACACACTCATGATATGTGTGATGTAGTAAATGTATTTACTAAAAATTTGTTTATTAAATTAAGTTTTGGTTAAAGTAATCAGGTTAAATGTTAAAAATCTACTCTATTTTAAGTTCAAATTTCACAATGTTTGAAATTTTATTTAAAAATATAAAACAATGAAAGCACTCTCACAACAATATAACTTATTTTGTATATAAAATTGTATTTTAATAAATTTCCAATCATGTTAGGCCTAGTTGACTTGTAACACCAACTCAACCAGGAGATTAAATATAGCATAGATATTTGAAGACTTAACATGCTTCCAAAGATGAATCTACTGGTTAGTACACCAAAACACCACCAACATTGAAATTGGGTTCTACTAATAAGTTTTTCTTATTACCCCTTCCATCATAACATTAATTTTTAATGTAATTTTGATAGCTACCAGTTTAGAATATTCTGTGTTAAAATCCCCCAATGTACTAGAGAAAATATAATCACATGTAACACCCTCTATCTAACTTGATCGTCGGGTCTGGGTACTGAATGTTACATTAAACCAAATAACTTAACAAAATTTCGATTTCTAAATTGATTACGTAATTAACGACTTAGATTTTATAAGTCTAATTGTTAATATGACTTGTACATTGCTGGTGATAAACTCTTAAGAGCTTTGTTTCCAACAAATGTTTATAATTCCTGGATGAAAGTTCAAAAACATATACAGTCAACTTATACCCTGAGGCAATGCCTCTACGGAAGCCCCTCTGTATACATGGACAGCTACTGTGTACCACTTAACTTGGTTGAGTTTGGCTTGGTCCCTCTTGATTTGTCTGGGTGACTAGCTAACTTAACTTGGCTTATTACCATTCAAGCAGAAATCCTTATAAGTTTGAAAGAACTTAATGAGACTGTACATATATGCATATGGAATCCCTTAAAAGTTTTCTAAGAAATTGAGTTTTCTGGTTCAAAAGTAAACTCCCTAGGTTTCATAGGAGATTCTGTGAACCTAGTTGTTAAGACCCATGACTTGGGCATTCTGAGCCATTCATTAACGAACCTAGATTCTTGATGTGGCTAAAATCATGATTTCTCATTGAGGTCTCACCCCTCTTATTTCTAAACCACATCGCTAATTATCGTATTCAATTATCATGACTGGCGACACTCCGCGTTACTTATAATATTTCTATAACGCGGGTCCTTACCAGAATACATTCTCTTTTCCTTTGGGGAAAGAGGCCTACAATGTGGCCTCATAGTATCCACCCTTTCTGAATGTTCATTAGGATGCTTCATCACATACGAATTTTACCTTGGATAGAGCAACAAGATCAATACTATTTTCCCACGGTTTTAAAGAACCCTTACTTTCCACTATCCTTTGTCAGACTTTACTGCTATTCAGCCTTAAACAATTCTTTCCATCCATAAGAATCTTATCAGCCTACCCAACCTTTTTAGCTGGCTCTATGTCAATTCACAAATTTTGATTGTATTTTGTTACCACCTGTTCCATGTCAACTTAAAACTTATGGGATCCGAAGCTTCCCCGGCGAAACTGCTTTATCGAGCATTATGTAGGCCTCCTTACCTAAGGAGTCTCTTTCTTTTTTCACCCTAACTAGGTTGAAACGTACTATTGGTGCCACTCATTATTGCCATTGGTGAATTCCCTCCCGAAACGTAGACTTTCCAAATGTGATTCTCTATTTTTTTTACATCTTGACGACTACCCCGTGTTTACTATCCTGGCGAACTCCCTCGTGTTTACTATCCCAACAGACTACCCTATTACAATAGCCGAACTATGCTCTTACACGTTAGACCTCTTTTGGAGTGTCGCCCCGTAACACTTTACTGTCGTCACAGTGTCACCCCGCCTGCCAGTCGTTGTCGTGGTGTTGCTCTATAGAACCTAATAATCATTGTCACAGTGTCGTCCTAAAGGACCTATTTCACATTTCACATTGATGCTCAAACACCAAAGTGTCCCCCTGTAAGACCTGGAGCTTTGCACATCACAGTTTGCTCCCAGTAATCCCAAATGGCAAAATTTTAATGAAATTCCAATTTTCCATATTCCTCCATCCATTCCTCCATTTCGCCATTCCTAACCTTGATGCTCGAACACTGCAGTGTCCCCTTTGTAAGGCCCAAAGCTTCACATATCACAGTTTGCACTTAGTAACATCATATGACAGTATTTAATAGAAATTCCTATTCCCAAGTCCTAGCTTCATCTATCCCTTTAATAATTTCCCTCGCCCCACATTTTACATACACCACGACAGTTAACTAAACATTTGTTAGCTACCATCTAACAATCAACACACAACTTGCAAGCTTACACAACATCTATCAATCAGAAGGCAAGGTGTAGAAACTCACCTGAATTCTATTATCCTTAGCAGTTTAGCTTGTCCAAATGCTAGAGCCTTCTTTGTCTTGGAAGCTAAGCATGACAACCATTTATAAGCTAAACTAAATGTGTTAAACCTTTTTAAAACCTAGAATCTAGAATTATGTAGAAACTTTTAACTGTTACTACTTCACCCTTTTTTTTTCTCCACAAGTACAGAGATGTAATGAAGTTTACTAGTTTCAAAATTTCTCTACTATCAGACTTCAATTCTTTCATCTTCTATGACATATAAAGCTCCATTTAGTTACATCCTTTTCTTCTTCAGTACATCTGAAGATGATGATTTTATGGAAAAAATAAGATCTGTAAATAGAATTGAGACAATTCTATCTTCTTACACAGACATAATATAAATATACTCCTAAGGCATGTTCTTCACCGACTATCTCAACCTTCTATCCTTAATTATTTTGTCTCCCACTATGAAACCAACCAATTCCATCTTAACCGAACAATAATTGAAATCCAACCAAATCAAAATTAGGCCACTAAAATTTCTAAATTCCTCGGTGAAGTCTGACAATTTGCTAATTCTTTCAAATTAGTCCTAAATTTTTTTAGATTTTGGGTAAATAGAGATACCCGAGTGTTACATCACACATAACACGTCAAGCCATAATAAGATAATTGTTAGGCCCAAAAATACCAAGAATGAGTGAATTGTAATTTTGAAAAATTCGTACAAACTATGTAAAAAAAAGATCAAGAGAGAATAGCTTAGATACTTCAATTTATAATGGTACGACCCTAATTTCCTACCTCTACTACCTTGGAATACCTCAACCAAGTATTTCCCAATTTACTATATTTAAATTGATACCTTTTAAGGAAAATGTATAACATTTACAATCCTTATTATTTTTACAAGGCTAAGATTAAAAATTTCCCTCTAATTTTTATGACTTAACTAAAACACTTTAGATTTTACAAGGCTCAACTAGGACCTTTTAAATTCCCCTAAGGTTTTCTACCAAAAAACCTTAAGTACACTCTTTAGAAAAACAAAGAGAAAGAGTAAACAATTAATTAACCTCTAATGGGTGTGATTGCAAGTATTAGCTTTAAATTAAAGAAATGGCAGTGATGAAATACATGAAAATAAGCTCTTAAAAGAATATGAATTAGAGAAATTCAAAAAATAAAGATTTAAAGCTAATTCTCTTGTGTTTGATGCTTGAATATCTTTATCTTATGTCTTGAAGTGTCTTTGACTTGTATTTATACCAAGGAATGAGTTTGTGGACATTTATGACTACTATGGATTATTTCTAGCCAATATAAGCATATTAAGTTTGAGCTTAAAAATTATCCTTGCAATGTATGTCTCGAGACTTGACAAGATGTTCTAAGACTTGGCTGAAAAATAGTCGTTGGCAAGCCATGTCTCAAGGCATGTAGTCCTTGAAGCAAAAATTTTGTTTTGAACTTACATGTCTCGATACTTAACTACCAAAGTGCCTTAAAACATTTTAAACACCTCAAAGCACTTTGATATTGACTCAAAAATATTTGGATAAATTAGAACACATTTAAAACATATTTTAAGTATATTGTAAGTATTGCAGAATGTTTTAAAGTTTTCAACCATATTTTCACCAAATGACTTAGGTAATAAATAATTAAAAATTATCTTAGATGTTATATCAAAAAATTGAGACATCAAATCTAACAATAACATACTGTTTTAGAGAATCCATGTAACACCCTTCATCCGCACTCGACGCCGGGATAGGGTTCGAGGCATTACCAGGACTTTACATTTTAAAACGTACCAAATTGAGTCACCAAGTTTTACTCAAATTTTAAGCTTTTCATCCATGAACAACTCGTTCCTTATATAGGCCTTCGAGGCCTATAACATACCTAGAGGCAGTGCGGGACAAATTCGGGTACGTTCTTTAAACCTTGGGCTCCTTAGGAAATTTTTCCTTATCATAAATTGTCACACGCCCATGTAGGTAGGCCGTGTGGACTCACACGCCCGTATGACTTGGGGCACGCCCATGCCCTTCAGCCGTGGGCAAAACTGACTTATCAACACGGCCATGGCGCACACCCGTGCTACCTGCCCGTGGACGACACTGTCTTTTTAACACGGCCATGGTGCACGCTCGTGTGGCCTACCCGTGTACAAATTTGAGCTAAAATTTTAAGTGCAGGGGACACACGGCCATAGCACATGCCCATAGGAGGGAACCGTGTGTCACACACGGCCTAGACACATGCCCGTATGTCTAACCATATGGACTCTAATAGGCTATTTTCCAAGCCTTTAGTCACCTCTTTCTACTAATTGTGCTTAGTGGTTACCAAATTCAAAGTAAAACACAATTATACACTTGTAAATAATCTTGATTAAACTAGATGTATGGAAACCTCATATCATTGGTTTCATACATGATAGGTTATTTCCCACTTAATGTTTATGGGTTCCCATGTTACTTTAATTCATCCGAAATTGGCTCGTTCATATGACTCATTGCCAATTGGTAACGACCCATCACTTGTAAATAAAACCATGCATAAATTTGTAGGTCATAGCCTACTTAAATTAAGCCACTTTTCGTGGCCATATACAAAGAGATAAACATATTCTTACATGCCTTCATTTGGCAAATAAAATAACACATATAACAAAATACTCAAAAATATTATACATGCCATTGAACAAAACAAGCAAAGTCTTTATACCAAAGCTTGTCTAGTTGATAGTGTGTTGACTCTCTAATCGTCTTCCAATCCTTTCGAATCCTCGAGCTCTGTGAGACAGGGAAAAAGAGAGGGGTAAACATTTACATGCTTAGTAAGCTCGAATAACCGGAAAGTAAACTTACTGAGTAGTTAGCATACATCCATATTTAAATCATGAAATCATCGATTATGAGACGATTCCCTATCACATGCACTCAATCAATGAGTTAGTTACGTAACAAAGCATCATGTAATTTATGTAGATGAGCTCATCATTCATCATCTTATTGACATACATCATATTAATCCCGTTGAGTTTCTAGGAAATCTCGATCGAATACCCATTATCCGTCAATTCTTACGAATGATCATTTCACATATATGCACTTCTGCGAACCTCACATCTCATGGTAGGATTACCAGTCTAAGCTAAATCCCGCATATCATGAACTCATAAGGTGATGTTGGGATTACCAGTCCAAGCTAAATCCCTTGTAACGACAAACACCCTTAATGAGCTCAGATCTGAATTACCAGTCCAGGCTAAATTCAGACCCTAATCGGATTACCCGTCCGGGTTAAATCCATAATGCACACATATTCTTCGGGAGGCTTGATCATTTAAGGAACACCCGTCCGGGTTAGATACTTTTCATACTTGAGATCACGGATTACCCGTCCAGGCTAAATCCTTACTGCAACACATGCAGGATCTCTTTACACATATCAATGAGGGTTTATCCAGCGAATTCCCTTTGTCAACCTCATCCAAGACATTTTTCACATGTTACCATCAAATATACATTTCTATGATATTTCATGCTAATAATAAATAAAATCATCATGCATTCATAAATCATTCAATTATGCATATTAGGGGTTTACTTTAAGTTATCTGAACTTACCTTGTATTCTTTTCGGGGTTGTGTTTTGGTTATTTTGAAACCTTGCCTTTACCTCAATCGACCTCTGAAATTTGTTCCTCGAGGTTTATAACAACAAAATTTAACTCGTTAATACACTACATTATACATTTCAAGTTTAATATCTACCCCCGGTCCAAATGACCATTTTGCCCCTAACCTTTCACATTTTTTTTACGATTTAGTTCCTAGGCTTGTATAATGAAACACATGCACTTTCTATCTTACCCAAGCCTAGCCGAACACTTTTCCTTCTTATGGTAGCCCATATTTTCCATTATTTTTTCATTTCTACCACACATTTACATCTTTTGCAAAATAGTCCCTATACAGGTTTTTCATGAAAATCAACTAGGAAAAGATGTTTAATACACATTCATCTTTCATATTCCTCCATAATCCATCAAAATACAAGCAACTTATGCATGGTTAAATTTATAAACATGAACCCTAGCATGAAATATGGGTAGAAATGGAGAGAGCAAGCTACCGGGATTTTAAAAATACAAAGAGCATGAAAAACGGGGCTTGGGAGCACTTACTATTGAGCTTGGAAAGATTGAAAACCCTAGCTATGGAAACCTTTGAAGTTTCGGCTGGACAAGGAAGAGAATGGGCTGATTTTGGTTCATTTTTCCCATTTTATTTCATTAAAATACTAAATGACCAAAATACCCTTAAGCCCTTTCTTTAAAATTCCATCCATGCAAGCTCGTTTTTGTCCAAAAACTTAGAATTTGGGAAAATTTCTCTCAAAGACCTTCTAATTCATAACCTAAAGCAACTTCATACAAATTGCTTCTAGAATTCAAGTTTTGTAATTTATTCAATTTAGTTCCTAATTTCCAATTAAACACCTTACTCAAAGAATTTCTTCATGAAACTTTAACACATGAATATACTCATATTATAAGCTTCATAATAATCATAAATTAAATATTTTGATGTCGAATTTGTGGTCTCAAAACCACCATTTTGACTGGGCCCTATTTCAGGATGTTACAATCCATATAAAGCTTTCTAAACCAACATTTGAAGCCGTTTATGACAAGTGCCAAGAAGTAGTGGCCGCTGGTGTCTAGCACTATTCAAACTCATAGACCTGTATAAATGTGTTGGATGTATAGCGAAAGTTAAAAAATTTTATTTAAAACCGACCGACTATGATATTTATAGCAATAAACCTATTATGTGAATTATACTAGTGTTTCTAGATTAGGTAGATTCTATCTTTCCCAATTTTTTACCACTCAATCTTTTCCAATTATCTCAACATTGGTTTGCTAGAGTGTGGGCTTTATTCATAAATCGATGAAATCTAAGTGAACTTTCAAAGGTTAAAAACCAAAGACAAACTCTATCGAAATATAGAGTTTATTTTGGGAAAATAACTTACCTAAATTTTGATAGAATATTGACGAAAGTGAAGTGTGTATTTGACATGTGTTTGGAGTATGCCCAAAGGCCAATTATATGATGGTTGTAATAACATGCTTTTTCCTAGTTTATTTGTAAAGACATTGTCATTATTGTTTTTAGTACTTATTTCCGTGTTTAAATAAATTGTATAATGATAATGTCTAAAGCATGATATGATCATTCTTAAATGTCTTTAGTCATGTATTATTATGAGCTTGGACAACAATAATAAATTGAGACTAATATGTGCTTAATCATTAAGAAGTGCCTTAACACATAAGTATATGTTAGAAAATAATATATTAGACTAGTCCGCCATGAGAATTGTTAGTTTTGATGTCTCAAGCTTTTGATATAACAATATTTATGATAAATTTTTCTATTTATATTTCCTAAGTCATTTGGTCAAAATAATTATTGAAATTTTTGTTAAACATTTTCAAATCATTTTAAAGACTTGTAAAAGTACTCAAAAACATGTTTTAAATGTGTGTATTTTTGAGTCAATCAAAAATATTTTTAAGTGTTTAAAAATCATTATATACAAGTCAGGTAAGTCTTATCGATACTTGGAGGAAGTTCTATCAATAGAAGTGAGTCAGAGAGTACCCGAAGCATTCCTCCAAACTTCTACCAACACTCAGAGGGACTTTTATCATTATAAGTCCACCTTTATCGATATAAGTTTAATTCTACCCATACATCTTGTGAGTTGTACCAATACAAGTTTGTCTGCAATTGTAACACCCTTACCCAGTCCAGTTGCTGAACCCAAGTCTCAGGATACTACAATAGTTATCGAAACAGTTATACACAATTCATATCATTTAGTTAAACTTGAAAGCATTAATTAGCAACATTTACAAGCTTATTAATAATTACAAACATCGTTTGGAGTAAAATGAATAAATAAACATATCATATTTGTTTTAAACATGGATAAAGAAAAATATGTAAAATTTCAAAACTTTAAGTTGATTATCAATATTAAGGAAATAAGTATTGATATTTTTGACATGTGTACCGATACAAAAATTATTATAGATACCATCTTGGTATTCTGCCAATTTTAGGTATTTATACCATTTTATGAGGTATCAATATTTTCAAAGATTTATCGATACTTTTTATAAGTATCGATACCAAATTTGCGTTTTGCCAATTTTGAAAACTGTTCACTTGGTAAAGTATCAATATCTTGGTCCCTGTTATCGATACTTTTATGCAAATAGTTAAAAATCATAAGTTTGGAATCACTTTTTCCATGTTAAACCGAAACCAAATCACTTGTGCATCAAGGCACTTAATAACATGCAAATAACCTAACCTTTAAGCATACAATTCATTACAATTCATCAACCAATATGCCAAGCATTGGCACCTCAATAACACAACATGTTTCATTCAAACATAACTACCATGTACACTTAATCATCACACTCTCAATTTTGCATACCATATCATACCAAATCTCTCAAAACCTAATTCCTACGATATAACTTAATGACACTAATTTGTACAAGATTCATATCTATCTATTACTTAAATCATACATAACATTCATTGCACATACATTTAATTAGGGTATGTTCAAAATCAAATGCACTCAAGCAAATGTATGATTCATCCTTAACCAAAACATCATCACTACTTGCATATTCATCCAAAGAGACCATTTCAAAGGTTTCATTCACACATATATACAATGGACCTTACACCAATTTACATTCCACTTATAACCGACCAAAATGACCAAAAGTCAACCGAATTAGCATGTGGATAGTCTGAGCTTTAACTTGATCCAACCGACTACTCGATTTTTGGAAATTTACAAAAAATGAGACAAATAAAGGTAAGCTTAATCATATCTTAGTAAGTTCATACAAAATTAACTCAACTTACCCAATACATATATATAACTCAAAACTGAAACACAAGCATAAACATGATAACCTTTGGCATCTTACACAAATTATACCATCATCAAATTGTTAGTTAATTTCCATAAAATAAACATAGCACATAATCAATCATATATATACATATAGAAACATGAATAACATACGTGTTGTCACATCCCAAAAATGGGGTTAGAAGAATCGAGTTTGTAAAAATCTAGAGTAGTCACACCATGATTTATAAAGTTATCTTTATGCGTCTATAAATAAATTCTGGGTTTGAAATGGATATAGAAATTAAGGTCATAAATAATTAATTAAAGTATTAAAATAATATAATCAAGTTTTATTTTATTAATTAATTTAAAATGAAACTTGATTACGAGGCTTATCTTAAAAATAGTGTGTTTTAATTGAGTTAGGACCTAATTGGAAAAAGGGAGAAACAGGGGGTGACGAAAAGGAAAATTGCCCAATTTTTGGGATCCACTAGGAATTTCCATTGCCTTCTTCTTCCCTCTCCTAACCTAAACCCTCATCCTAAGTTTCGAGAGTAAGTGCTTCAAGAATTTAATTATTTTAAGATATTTTAATTCTAAATTATGTCAATTAAATAACTTATTTACTACTTTAATAATGTTATGTATAGTATTATCAAATGAAAGTAGCATTAACGATACAAATTTTTAGTTTAAGTTATGAAACTATGATAATTAACAATAATAGTGGGAAAATGACTAAATTGTAAAGTTAATAAAGTATCTCATGACATTGTATAAAGTGGAAAGAGGGCTTAAATGAAAAGTGTTAAAGTTATGGTGTTATATATGTAAACTGATAAAGAATATGTAAGTTGAGTCATTTACTCCCATTTTATTATTTTCAATGAACTAGGGAAAAGTCACACTTTGAAATAAATATATGCAGTTATGAAACAAAATTAAACAAGAAATAGGCTTTAGGCCTAATGGTTAACAGTTAACTTCCCTCCTTTGTGATCCCAAGTTCAGACTCCTTGAGAACCTCAGTTTAAGCCCCTTACTCCCATTTTATTTTAATTTCAAAATTTTGGAAAAATATTGAGAAAATTATAGGTGCAGCCCCTAAGGTTTATAAATACTAGGAATTGACTCAATTCTTTCCTAATTAGAATTCATATCTTGCCCTTCCTCAAAATTTCGATAGAATTAGAATTCCATCATCTTTTTCTCTTCTTTTCTTAATTAGATTTTCATATTACCCCCTTTCAAATACTAATAGAATTTGCTCTCCATCTTTCTATTTATTCTTTTTTTTATTTTCTTTCCCTTTTCTTTACACCATAGTCTCATCCTAATTGTTGATAATTATTTTGTTTTGCCGAACCAAATAATCCTCTATTCAATCGTTATTTTTATCAATTTTGTAATTACTGTCAATAGCATCCATTTTCTTGCCCAGAATTGGTAAGTGCATCTCGTTCTCGAAGTTTAGATCCTGAATTTTTATAGTATTTCTATCCGATAATAATCTTTCAATTCAATTACTCAATCTTTTACAATTCTTGCCAAAATTTTTGATAACCTTGACAAATCTTGAAATCAATCATTAATTTATCTGTAAATATCATTTGAAGGACTTGATTTAGGTGAATCCAATCAGATTGGATCATGAGGAACGTCGATCATCAATGCAGTGAAAGGTGTGTGTTCTTTTACAAGTGAATCGGGGTAAACCATGTCTAGGATTAGGGCTACACGGTCTCCCACATGGGAGTGTGGACCACACAGGTGAACCACATAACTACCATACGACCACATGCCACTGTCTCATTAGGGTATATCGTTTTCCAAATGGCCACAACCTGTTACTCGACCTGGCCACACAACCGTGTAACCCTTCCAGACAACCTCTAGTATCACACAGTTTAGCCACAAGACTGTGTGACCTCTGTTTTACAGTTTTACCCAAAAATTTGTGAATTGTTCAGTCCCAGAAAAGTCCCTGAACTATTTTTAATTCTTTATTTCATTCAATTGAGTCCTTGATAATATGAATAATGCTGGAATCCATGATCTGATTGACTGAATTAGTATTGTATATGTATGAGATGAAAATATTACATGTTTACTGTCACTATAATTTTGATGAACTGATAATGTTTTCCATACCACTGTGTTATTGATTGCATGGCATCTTCTTTCTTTCACTCTTTCTCCCCACCAAAAAGAAAGAAAAAAGATAAGGGTTTATGCTTCAATTGGTAACTTTAAAATTTGGTAAGTGAATCTCAGCCCATTTTTAGTAATTTTTATGTTTTTGAACTCGTAGTAACTTGATCTAGCTAAATCGAGAACCAATTTGTGAAACTGTTAAAAGTTATAAAAGTTTCCATTAATGAATGAAGTTATTTCTTAGAATTTGAGATGAAATATGAAACCTTGTTGATAGGTTTAATTATTTTGGAAAGTGATTTTTAATGATTTTTAATGTTTAGGGACTAAATTGATTAAATAATAAATTAGTTGTATCTGAGGTGAAATTATTACAAATAGGGGTTGATATGAAGTTATAGAATATTTTGATATCATGGGTGTTTAGGAAAATGGGTAAATTGCATGATTAGGGCCTAAGGACCGAATTGAATAAAATGAAAAGTTAAGGGGAAAATAGGTAATTTTCCAAAAAGGACTTAGTTGCATGATGGGATCAAATTGTGTTGTTATTCTAATTCATAGAATGAAATTATTATTTTTAGATAAAAAATATGATGATAATCGTGGAAAAGGGAAAACTGCATAATAGACTCTGTACTGTGGAATCTCCTGCAAATCAATCTAGTAAGTCTGGTAAGTTCATTTGTTTATTTATAATCCAAAAATGCTTACATTCTTGTTAATATACTCTTATGAATGTTGTATCACATACTAAAAGTACACTCTATCAAGCCAAATCTTATCGTTATATTGAATGAAGCTCAATCGAGCAACTCATACCGTTATACTGAATGGAGCTCAATTGAGCAAACCTTACTGTTATACTGAATGATGTTCAATCGATAAAATTCTACTGAGTGAAGCTCAAACGACTAGAAATCTACGGATATACTAATGAAAAGCTCAATCGAGCAATACCACTGAGTATACTGAACTACTAAATTGGTTGTTAATTACTGTTATAAACTATGTATAATGGGAATCTCTATGCCTAATGTTGAGTAAATCTATGTTTAATTGGAAAGGTTTATTAAATTCTAAATGAACTTACTAAGCTTTATTAAAGCTTACCTATAATTTGTTAATTTTGTAGATCATATTTTGAAGGTTAAGAAAATTCGGTCTACGCTAGAAATCACACTATCCAGGAATCTTGGTAGACTTAGTTTCTCGGTTTTGGTATATGGCATGTACTAGGACCCTCTGTATTGTTATGTCAAATGCCTAGCTTTTGAGTAATATGCTGTGATATGTTGTGCACTTGAATAACTTGTGATCTCCTATTTGTTACTTAATTTGTTTAAAAGGTCATGGTATAAAATGATATGCTATGAGTTAACTTAAGCTTGTAATGAAATAGATGTTTGTTCATAGAGATAAAATATGTTTATGGTTACAAATTTGGGAATGAATTCTGGTGAAACACATTGATGCGTCAAGGTTGATAAATGTTTGATGCATAAAATGAATTTATGATCATGTTTGAGTGTGTTTGAAGTTGAATTTCACCTTCCAAATTGGTATTTGAAAGTGTGTAGGTACCTATGTAATAAGGTAGTGAAATTGAGTAAGAAATGTATCATTTTAGGTTCACACGGCCTAAAACACGATCGTGTGACTTAGTCGTGTGAGGCGCATGGCCTTGCGACACAGTCATGTGTTATCGGAGAGTCTTTTGTATGCAAGTCAGTGAGTTACACGACCGGGCACACGGGCGTGTGACACGGCCGTGTGACCCTACTCAGAGAGTTACATCGGTAAGGACACGGACGTGTGTCCCTTGTTTGAAAGTTACACGGCCTGGGAGGTTCCATATGGTTGTATGTCCCCTGTCTTAAAATTTTGTTTCTTTTTCCTAAATTTCCTATTTATTTTCAAATTAGTCCTGAATTGCTCCTAAGCTAGCTTTAGGGCATCGAGGGCTCAATATAGGGATGAAATGTATGAGAATGAATGGTATATGAAATTTGTTTTTGAATTTATTAAATGTTATGATGTTTAAAGGTTTTTAATTGATCGGTAATACTCCGTAACCCTAATTTGGCGGTAGTTATGGGTTAGTGGTGTTATAATTGTGAAGCGTACTTGCATTATGAGTTCTTTTACAATGTTCATCGAGTAATATAAAACATGCGGAGTGTCAAAATTGACAAATTAAGGAATGAAGAGTAATATAAGACTTGACTATTAAAATAAGAGTCCACACTAGTTAAAGGTATAGGAATGAATCAAATATGAAAAGTGTTAACATATCATGTTGTGTACTCGATATACTACATGTGACAAAGTATATGCACTTACCTCATTAACAAATTGTGTTAGTTGGTAGGTAAACTATGTTCGGATATTAAATTAACCCTCGTGCTTACTATGTGAGATAGATTAATTATTAAATATGTATGAGGTTACTAAGTATTTTTAATAATTACAACTAAGTTACTTTTATTTTGTAGATTTTGAACCTTTAGATCGTGTCAATTGGATCATCAAGAAGTTCACGCTATCCGCCAAAGTTGTGGTAGAATCATAGTTTGGTTTAGTTCGGTTTAGTTCAATCAAAGTGGTATGTATATAGACGGCTGGTTATTTTGTAAACAAATATGTTAAATTTTAAAGTGGTTATTTTGGAATTTCTTGATGTATGTAAATAAAATGAACTCTGGTTCTGTCATGTTCTGCATTATATGTTTTGAGGAACTATCGTAGAATGGGTATCTGCGGAACAATTTATCAATTAGGTGTTCATAAAAAATTTCAAAATTAAGTGTGTGTTCACTTTACTTTCTGCAATAATGGTATATGCGGGTTAGTCCATTGTTTAACCATTTATAGTTAAACACACAGTTGGACAACCAGCAAGATTAGTTCGCTACATCTTAGTTCACGAAATAGTGCGCCATGTATGTATGGAATAGGTGTATGTTATGTGAGCCTCGTGTGGTAACATTCTATAGCTTAGGTCCAACGACCGGACTGAGTAAGGGGTGTTACAATCCAACTAATTTTTGCATGAAAAGCAAAATGAACAAAACCAATATTAGCTTACTAATTACCTGCTATCTAACTAATATTGATTTGCATCATAAGGTAGATTATGATGTAGGTAATATAATTGGTTTAAAGTCTAAGGAATCAAATTTGAGCAACTGATTTAAAGGACTGTTATGTTCTCTATTTAGTCTAATTGAGAGATACCTTGACTTGGGCATCGAAGTGGATGACTTTCAAAAAGATAAAGACATGTGTGATTATCTAGATTGACAATACATTAGACAAGACCCAAGTTGAATTAATTATAGATCCGTTTATAATTTTATTCACTTATGATGTTCATAGTGTAGTTTATTTTTGTCTTGAGTAAGTGACTAACTATGCGTATGTAATTAATATATTTTGGTATATTGAAAGTCTGTGCACAATTAGTATCATTGCTAAAAGTTGATATGTTGGGTATATGACTTATGTATGACATAACTTCACTTAAAATAGTGGAATTCTTAGATCGATTAAAGAGTAAAAAATATTCTCTCACTAGCATTGCATAGATTATGGAAAAGGAATGTGACTATAGGTCATTCATCAGGGACGAGTGATTGTTATTACTATTTGTTAGTAATAAGTTTTTTCCATCGTGAAAGATGTAATGGTGACAATGAGATAAAACAGGCTGATATTGAGTGCATGGATTTAACCTAAAGAGATTAAGGATAACCGTGAGGATAGCACACTAATGACAAAGTCATTGGACAAAGCATAAATTTAAGTTGCTTTTGTAATGGTATATAATTGGGAGTTTAATCAGGGTAATTTTAATAGATTGACTTCATGACTAAATAATGTTGTAATTAAGATACAAAGAGTCAGAACTTAATTACAAATTATTAAAACCATAATTATATATGTCCAATTGATATCTTAGCTAACTGAACACAAACCTATATGGATTCTAATTAAAATAGATACAATAAATGAATGAAAATGATGAAAGAAAAATAGTTCGGAGTGGGTCATTGTAGTTTTACCAAACATGATAATTAAATTTATCTACTCATAGATACTAATACAGTAAAGTCGTCATGACCTTGACAGAATTAAAATTAGATTGAGAAAATAATTTAATTGAATAAATAATATTTTGAGAAAAAAAATTGGGTTCCGAGTTAGATAATTTATGAGTTTGTTTTAATTAAAATTAAAACTAAATTGTACATATGATTGTACCCAATATATGAAAGGGTTCAATGATCCTAGTGGAAATAAGGGTGGGTGGTACACTAAGCATCTTAGTGCGCTAGTGTAACCCACTAGATGGAGTTCTAGTAGAAGTCTGGATTTTCTATTAAAATGTTGTTTCTTCTTATTCAAGTAGAACTCTTGTGATTCTTTTTCTTATATATAGGGGCTATAGGTGATCGAAAACACATACTTGACATATGTGGATACTTTGTCAAAATCTAGGGAAGTCTATTTAGTTACAAAATAAATTCTAAATTCACAAGTACTTGATTTAGTGTTTTACGATTTTTGGTTTACCATAGAGAAAGTGAACTTTCTCCACTGGAAAGTTATAATTTTCATTTTGTGTTCAATTCATAATAAGAGCTCACCCTTTTAGCGACCGAGAGTTTGAGGATAATGGAAAAGATCATTTGGTTGAAAGCTAGGAATATACAAGTCTTGCTAGTCTAGAAACATAGGTACTAAATTTCATAAAATTTATTGCTATAAGCACAACAAAGGTTTAGGTTTTATGAAAAAAATTTGGAATTATATTTTGCAATAAAACTGTTTTCATACAAAAAAAATATATTGTGCCATGTTATTATTAGGTGGTTTAAAAGTTAATTTAGATTTTCTTCATTTATTAATATTATTCATACGCTTTTAAAAAAGGTTAAAATATGTTGTTAGCTCCTGTACTTAGACAAAATTTGAAATTTAGTTCATATATTTAAAAAGTAAAAAATTAAGCTCTATAGCTTTTTTTATTCAAAAATATCAGTCCAACCATTAACACTGTTTGTTATTTTTTTCAAAATTTACAAACCGAGAGGGTATCTTGTTGAGTATAACTTGTGTCAAGCGATGAGACCGCAAGAGTATTCGTAAGCCTAGGAAGAGACCAAAAGGGTGTCTTAAGTGGTAATCCTTAATGAAGATGAGACCGAAAGAGTATTCTTAGCTAAGGATAGTAAATACCTCAGTTGAAGGTGATTAGCAACTTAATTGGTAATTAGGGATTAATCGATCATAGGTAGAGAGCTCGCATCGTTGACACTAGGAATAAGAAATTCCATTAGTTTAATTTAGGTTAATTAATTTAATTAGTTTAATAAATACTTTAATTTGGATTCACACTACCAATTCATGAGTAAATTAGATTAGTAATTATTTTTGGTAATTAAATTAAAAATAAAATTCTTAATTTGCGATCTCTTGGGCACGATCCTCGAAATAGTTCCCAGAGTTCCTTTGTAACATAAAACTATATTACAATTTGAACTGTTTGCTTGTAGATACTGCACTTCATTCTATATATTTTATTTGCATGATTTTTGTAACACCCCAAAACCCAACCTAGAAGTTTAGGCTGAATTTCGGAAGTTATATTGATCGCCGAAGCGATCCTAGAATAATTTACAAAAAGAATTGCTTAAAACTTAATCCAAATATGATTTACTTAAATTGAGCTAAATCATTTAACAATTTGTACACTGAATTTGAAATAAATCAGATTTAGAAATTTAAAAGACTGGTGTTATAAAAATTATTTACAAGAGAGAATATAATACTTATCGTTTGAATGCAAAGCACAAACTAGTATTTTATGTTTAAAACTTACATTGTATTGAAGTTTAAACCAATGATTCCAGAAAAATCAAAACCACCTACGAAAATGTTGTAACAAATTTGAAACTGAAAACCGTAATCAAAACTACAAATCAAATTATCAACTTTGTGAGTCCAAATCAAATTATACCACAGTCCTTAAAAATGTTACTAACAGTCCAATTGAAAATAATTTAACAACTTATTGAAAACTTTAATAAGTCCAAACTAAAATGAGAAAACTCGAGAAGAAGTGTTGAGATCATCGATACACTGAGAGTTCAACACTAAATCACGAGAATTACCTGAAAGAAAAGGACTAAGAGGGGATAAGATACGCGAGCTTAGTGTGAGTCCAAAACCAAAAGTAATAAGCCAAATACGGGTAACACATCAATTATTCCTGAAAAGTATATGAACATGAATCACATAGGAAAAGCTCAAACAGGTAATCCAATATACAAAATGTATCCAAAGCATACCAAAACAAATATTAGATAAACACACTTATTGTATTAATCAATTTGCCAACATACCAATACTCACATAATCAAACATATATCCAGATGCATAACGAATGCAACAAGTCAAAGATCCCACTCCACCAACCAAACGCCACTCCGATCACCCTACACACCACATAGGACCATGATAGGCCCATCCACCCTACACACCACAAATATGGAACTAAGCCACTCGAAGAATAATATGCAGCTCAGCTGTCATATATGTAAATAGTATGGTAACCCGTTGTATAGAAACAATACAGTTAAACTGCCGAATCAGTCTTCCTTCTCTTCACAACCAATAATCCAAAGTTTTATCCAAATCAATTTTGCGCACAATTCGCTAACAGACTCACAAAAACAGTGATTCATACTCAGTCGGACAGATTCAAAGTTAATAATGCTTGTACACATTTAATAAGTACAAACAAGAAAGTAACTTAAGCTCATTCGTTATATCACACTAATACATTTCCCGATTATCTAAACTTAACTTACATAAATAAATACACATACTTGAATCAAAGTTGTAACGGAGTCCCAAAACAATTACCGAGGCTTAACCGAGGGTAAGATTACACAGAAACATTAAATGAGTCAATTTATGATACAGAACAAAAATATGCAAAACAGGGCCACATGGCCATGTGGGAGGGTTTAGGCCGTATGAAGGGTTTACATGGTCGTGCCATAGAGACACACGCCCGAGTGAAAGGGGCACACACTGTGTGAAAAGAAGCACATGCTCGTGTGATCAAGTTACATGGTCGTATGAGTAACCCGTGTAACTCACTGTGCATTTGTTCAAAAAATAGTAAAATTAAAAAGTAAGGTTGACACGGTCGTACGGCAAACTCATATGCCCGTGTGGCTAAGAAACACGACCGTGTGTCCAAGGCACACACCTATGTGAAAAATCAACAAAATCCCCAAACAGTAGCCACATAGTCATATGGCTAGGACTTGTGGTGCTAGAAAACATCGAAATCCCTAATTTCCCAATGTCACACGGCCGTGTGAACCACCCGTGTAGCCACTCGTGTAGTCATGAAACCACACCAAAACAACCTGAAAAACGAGTATTTTGACAACAAAACGGCTCCTAACCAACTAATAGTTCAGAAACACACCTGATTGACATTTTTAAAAAGCACCAACGATCGACCAAAATATCTCAAATCAACCAATCTAAAACACCCGATTTACAAAAGTACTAACCTTTAAGAGAATCAATCAAACCAAGAACCAAATATCAAGAAACTAACATTCATACTTACCCAAATCAGCACTAAACAACACAATGAACACTTATGGCCAACAACCAACAATGACAATGATAAAAACCTAAAATTAATTTGAAGAATAAAAATACAATGGCCAAAAATCAACCAAAAAGTGAAAAAGGAGGAAACAAAAAGAAAAAAGGGAAAAACAATGTGTGAGGGAGAAAATGGAAAGAAAAACTAATGTGACAAGAAAATTGCACGTGGAAATTTTTAAGGGAACACTTCCTATTTTCAAATTAAAAGTAAATAAATAGTTAACCTTTAAAACAAAACTAGACTTGAGCCAAAACTAAAATAACACACTTGAGGACTCAAATCTGAAACCCAAGGATAGACAAACACTCATACAACCAGTGAACTAGCAACTCAATATGTTCCCAAATTGCAATGACAAAAATAAAAATCTACACAAAACTACTGACTTATTTGCAGACCAAAATCCTTCTAACCCTTAATTTCGGGATGTTACAATTTTTACACTAAATGTTTGATTATGTACACATTTTTATCAATTTGATCCTAAATATGAAAAATTCAACAAATTTAGTCTTCAATATTTACAAAATTTTTCATTTTAGTTCAAATTCTAAAAAAATCAATAAATTTGACCTTCAATATTTACAAAATTTTTCAATTTAATTCTAATCCTAAAAATATCCAAAAAAGAAAACTATTTTGATTAAAAAAATTTAATTTTTAGCCATTTATCCAACCCTTGGATATTTTGGATGAGCTAAAATAAAAATAGAAGTAGCAGGAATAGATTCCCTTATATATTTCCTTCTTTGAGTTAAGATAATTTCATCAATTTTAATTTTTTTTAAACTTCAAAATTTGAATGCATTTGATTTTTTTTATCTCACTATTTATTTTCTTTTTTCCATAAAATTCTCATAAGATTCAAGTCATTTATGCTAATTTTTCTTATATGATTTATTTAATTTTATGATTATTCTTTAAATCTCCCTCTCTCTCATTATAATTTCTAAGTATTATCTCTTAACTGACATCTTTGAGGTCAAGGTGGTGCCGCTATCATAGACTTATCATCAGTAGTGTTGCACTGCCACAGATTCATTCCTCAATTAGTTGGGGCCTTCAAATTAGGGAAAACAAGAAAAAAAATGCTTCATTAGGCTTCTGTTAGTTAGCTTTGAAGGTTCTAAGTGGGTGCTAAAGAAATCAAAGAGGTGGCTAAAGGGTTAAAAATGATATTTTCTAAAAAACAAAAGCTCCTCTTTTTAAAATCTTTAGATTTAAAAATAAATTGAAAATATTTGTAAATGCTGAAGGTTAAATTTATTGAAATCTTTTTAGACTTCAAACTAAAATGATAAATTTTGTAAATATTGAAGCCTAAATTTGGTGATTTTTTATATTTAGGAACAAATTGATCGAATGTGTAAAAGTTAGAGGGCTAAATTTGTTAATAGACTAATAAATAAAAAACCCACTTAAGCTTTCCACTACTCATCTAACAACAATTAGTAGGAGAATAACTAAAATATTTAATTTTGAAAAGTTTAATGATTAAATCGAAGAAATGAATATTAGTTGAGTGACTAAAATATAACCTAAGATATAGTTGAATGACTATTTTTATAGTTAACCCTTAAAATTTTCAAAGTTCATACGAAAATTGTAGTTATTGTATAATGATTAAATTAGGTATTAAGCTTTATAAGATTTAATTTTTCTTACAACATTTTATGTTAGATATACTTACATTATTAAACTAAAAAAATTAGATATGTTGGGCTAGTTAGTAAAGACGGAAAACTTAGGTTCTGAGTAATCCAAGTTTGAGACCTATCATAAGTAATTATATGCGTAGGTCTCTGAGTCTCATCATATATGAGAGTTTTAGTTCAGTTAATGCCGATTTATTGTGTAACACCCTATACTCGACCTAGACAATATGACTGAATCTTGAAGAATTACATAATTTCATTTTAAACCCTAATTTTGAATTTAAAAAAAGTTAGTTTTGACAATATTAACTTTGGTAAATCGCTATACATTTTTTATGAAAATTCTCTTTAAAACTATTTACGTTTTTACGGAAAAACACTTAAGTGATTACTTTATTTTTTGGCTAAAATTCCTAAGTTATTAAAATTTGAAAACTGTGACTTGGTTTGTAAAAACAAATAAATTTGTGGTTTAAAAATAGTAATTACTAAATCCGACAAAAGCAAATCAAAAATGAAAAATAAAGTCCAAAAAGTCTGAAAAATCCAAAATAGTTTTTTAAAAAAAAAAACATAAACTGTCTTATATATTAACCAGGAGGACAATTTAAGCTCTCGCATGCTGCTCGGTCTTAAGTTTATTGATCACCTGAGAAGTTAAAAATAAAAGATGAGCTAACAAGCTCAGTGTGTAACTCAGCCTATGCAAACAGAAAAGATAGCATCCTCATGGAAAAATCATGGTTCCAACGGTTACTAATGCATGGTGTATCTTGCGATACAATATGACAGATAGATCAGTTACAGATACAAATACAGATGCAATTTTAGATACAAGTTCAGTTACAAATGCAAATACAGATACAAATCCTACCCCTATTAACTACACACCATCTCCGTCCATCCCTAGACGCCAATTAGGGTAAAAAAAAACCTATCCAACCCCAAACACCAATAAGCAAGCATATGTCATTATAAAGAAATGTGCAGTCGAAGCTGCCAACAATAATGCGGTAATCCACTAGAATTAGATAAACGTGGTTGAGCCACCAGAATCAGATAAGTGTGGTTGAACCACTAGATAAGGTAAATCATTAAACTCCCAACACTTCCTCCATCACATCATTATCCCACCCCAATGCACATGCAATCACTAATCAGAAATCCGAATGCACACAAAACGTACATGCTTACACATCAAATCATGCTAACATGCTTTCAGGAGTTGCACATACAAAAGCAGAATAATAGATTTCATATTTAAAAGCCATACAAATCACATTACAAACCTTACGCAGAGGCTAACCTCGAAACGTACATCAAACATGACCTTAAATTTTACGAAAAATGGGCCCACATATTCGTGTGGCCCACACAGCCCACTTGACCCAGCTCGTATGGCATCAACGGTGGGTTTTTTTTTTAGTTTGTACCGTTCAGTTATTTTCAGGATTATCGTTACACACCTGGTTGCTTTTTTATGCCAACGTAACAAAAACAATACCAACACCTAAAAACGACATTCAGAATGAACTATTTAGCAAATGTCATACTAAATTCGACCAATAAATCAGTGGTAACACTAAACATTCAAATTGATTTTTTTAACAATAAGATTCGGCCTTAACAAGGCACCGATCACTTTCCCCAATGGAAGAGGAATTTCCTAATGCTTTCAATTTTTCGGAAGATTAGCCACTTCCAATTACCTAAATCATATAATTTCAGCCATTCAAACTATTATCACCCAAAATAAGAATTCATATCCAAGCATATGAAAAATAACTCCTTTACAGAATACGAGTCTTAAATCAAAATCCTTACCACCCATGACCAGCAATTAAGACTAAAACAGACGTTGGCACAAAGTAACTCAACAACAGAAGAGACGAAAAGTGAAGAAATGACAAGAGGACAAAACAATATACAACAGTAACACAGTGCCAAGAGGCGTCTTCAAAGAGAATGAAAAAGAGATTGGTTATGGAAAAGATGTGGAATAGAACAAAAAGAAAAGAAAACCAACAGAGGAAAGAGTGGCAGAAACTTACTGAAAGCGCAAAATAAGCAAAACATGAGGTGAAGAAGTGGACAGAGAGGGACAGTAGAAAGTGGAGAGATTTTAGGAATATTTCCAGAATTCGATTTCAACACCACTTCTATCTCCTTGGCGCCATAGGCAGAGGAAATTGCAAAAATATTTTTGCTTTGCACACACAAGGATTCAAACACAATACCTCTAGGTAAGATAAAACCTTATCACTGAACCAACAAATTCCTTCATATCAACAATTGAGCAAAAATAATATATAAGTTAGATGTTAAAGGAAAGGGGTTGAAAAAAATAACAAAAATTCAAAGGAAATGATTTGAACAGATGACTTTAGCACTTAAATAGAACACATAACTAGTGAACCAAATTAATTTACTTGACATGATTTAACAATTAAAAAAAAAGAATTTAGGAGATTACATGTTAGGAATTAATTTGTAATAATTTATTAATTATGATTACTCATATTTATTTTTGTAATTGTGTTACACTTAAAAAAAATATTAAAATGTAAATAACTAAACATAATCTACACATCATATGAGTCACAAGCTATTTAAACAAATAATAATGAGAAGGGAGAGGACTTAAAAAGTTGATACCCACGGCTTACTTTGACTTGTTTTTCACAGTGGGGACATAAATATCCCCCAAATTTGGTGAGATGAATTAGTTGAAGTCAAAATAACATATATTTAGGTTGCATGATGCTGTTTTTTTTCCTTCTAAAACTAATCATTTATTTAAACTTGCCTGACATCACATGTGTTTATAAATTTCCAAATGGATGATTGCGATATAAGTGGCACTTGGAACATAAAAGACAAAACTATAAAATCTTAGTAAAAACTAAAAACCCTTTTTACTTTTTCCTTTTTCATAAACTGGTTAATTCTATTTTACAACTTCATTAAAATAAATTATATATCTTATTAGATTATACATTGAAATTCAAATAAACCTTCAAAAAATTAAGGTTGAATTTTAAAAATGAGAAGTGTATAAGTTGTTAGAAATAAAGAACTTTTTCATATAAAAATCTTAAAAGATATAATTATCAATATTGAGTAAAAAAGAAAATTAAAGACTAACTAAATAATGTAGACCTAAAACAATGAAGGGTGAGAGATGGACTGTGAAGAAGGAAGAAACTGAGGGATGAGATGGTTGGTTATAATTAATGAAAAAAACACCAAGTAAGCACAAAATTAAAGGAGACGGATAGAGCAAAAGAGAGGTTATTGGTGAAAGCAAGCATTTAGTTAGAACACGGATATAAAGGGAGTTAGGAAAATTTAATTGAGGGAGTTAAGTGGGCGTTGAGTGATGCCACTGCTTCATTTATTCCTCTCATCTGCACACTGACCCTCTCCCTCTTTGCTTCTTCCTTTTTGCCTTTAAATCCTCCCTCTCCTCTGCTCCATTTATGTACCCACACCTCTTTTTCTTATCTTCTTAATTATTTCTCTATCTCTTGCAATATGCCTCCAGCCTCGCCCGATTTCTCCAGCTCTGTCAAGCTTAAGTATGTTAAGCTTGGCTACCAATACGTTGTGGATCATTTTCTTACTCTCTTGTTGGTTCCTGTCATGGTTGGGATCCTTATTGAAGTTGTTCGTTTAGGCCCTGAAGAGATTGTTAACCTATGGAATTCCCTCCATTTTGATCTTATTCAGATATTGTGCTCTTCTTTCTTCATCATTTTTATTGCCACTGTTTACTTCATGTCCAAGCCACGATGCATCTACCTTGTGGATTATGCATGCTACAAGCCTCCTGTGACTTGCAGGGTTCCTTTTGCTACTTTCATGGAGCACTCCAGGTTGATTTTGAGCAACAATCCTAAGAGCGTGGAGTTCCAGATGAGGATTCTGGAACGGTCTGGGCTGGGTGAAGAGACTTGTTTGCCTCCTGCTATTCATTACATCCCTCCAAAGCCAACCATGGAGGCCGCTAGAGGCGAGGCTGAGGTTGTTATTTTCTCAGCTATGGATTCTTTGTTCAAGAAAACGGGGCTGAAACCTAAAGACATAGATATTCTTATTGTCAACTGCAGTCTCTTCTCCCCCACGCCATCTTTGTCTGCTATGGTGATCAACAAATACAAGCTGAGGAGTAACATTAAGAGCTTTAATCTTTCGGGAATGGGGTGCAGTGCGGGGCTTATCTCCATTGATTTAGCTCGGGATCTTCTCCAAGTACACCCGAATTCTAATGCAGTTGTTGTCAGCACAGAGATCATCACTCCCAACTACTACCAGGGTAAAGAAAGAGCTATGCTCCTTCCCAACTGTCTCTTCCGCATGGGTGGTGCAGCAATCCTGTTGTCGAACCGCCGCTCAGAGAGGCGGAGAGCCAAGTACCGACTTGTCCACGTTGTTCGAACCCACAAAGGGGCTGATGACAAGGCCTACCGATGCGTGTTTGAAGAAGAAGACAAAGAAGGCAAAGTTGGGATATCATTATCTAAAGATCTCATGGCTATAGCTGGAGAGGCTTTAAAATCCAACATTACCACAATAGGGCCTTTGGTGCTTCCAGGGTCAGAACAACTTCTATTTCTTCTCACTCTGATCGGGCGTAAAATCTTCAACCCCAAGTGGAAGCCTTATATCCCAGACTTCAAGCTGGCGTTTGAGCACTTCTGCATCCATGCTGGAGGGCGAGCAGTGATAGATGAACTGCAAAAGAACCTGCAGCTGTCAGCAGAACACGTAGAGGCATCTAGGATGACATTGCACAGATTCGGAAACACCTCCTCCTCATCCTTGTGGTACGAGATGAGCTACCTTGAGGCAAAAGGGAGGATGAAAAAGGGAGATAGGATTTGGCAGATTGCTTTTGGGAGTGGATTCAAGTGTAACAGTGCGGTGTGGAAGTGCAATCGAACCATCAAAACACCAACAGATGGGCCTTGGGAGGATTGCATCCATAGGTATCCCGTTCATATCCCTGAAGTTGTCAAGCTCTAGACAGCTTCTTCATTCATGGCTTTCCTTCTTTGCCTTTAGTACTTTGCTAAAATCATCATCATCTACTTCTTATCCTACTTCATCTCTGCCTTTACATTTCTCCTCTGTATTTTTCTTAGCTCCTACTCATTTGTCTCTCCTCTTCCTTTTTCCATTTTCTCTTTTCAAGTCATGAATTCACATAGATACCAAATATGATCACATTTATGTGTTAATTAAATGTATCCCTTGCAAGGGAATGAAAAAACAGTGTGGAAACAGGTTGGATTAGCTCCTTGAAATAAACCTGGAATATTTAACAGAAAATGCTATACATGTGCTTGATTGTACAAAGAAAAAAAAAAGGAAGTTATAGCTAAATTTGTCAATCATAATAATAGTCTTTTATCCCTAATCTTTTTAATCCTTTTGCTGCTGTCCCTGTAGGGTCTCCTTATTAATGCCGGTTACCGTCTTTGTAGCGTTCAGCCGGTCCACTGATCGGCTGTTTGATTTACTAGTCATTAATAGGTCTTCCAGTAGGCGTGATCAACTCAAATTGAGTTCAAGTAGTATAAAATTTCCAAGTTTGATGGAGTTTCGATTTTTAAAACTCAAGTTTTATTAATTCAAACCAAGTTTTATGTTTCTCACTCAAGAAATAAAGGAGTAAATGCCAGCCAAAAGCACCTACATACTCTGACAAACATTGGACGTTGTTCACTATTAATAAAAAGTAGCTTCAACACTTGGACCAAGTTGTCATTGTTGATAAGATTTTACTTCAATAACACATCTACCCCAAATAAACTAATCTCAGACCATAAACAGATAAGGATATATGATTATAAAAAAGAATTAATTTGGTTCTCATACCTACTAAATTTCAAATTCAAACTTAAATTTGTATTTTTATCATTAATTATATATATCAAAAACATAAACAATAAGTGTTGAGTGCAATGGTACAGCATATTGTTGAAAGAGACAATTACAAAAAAAAAAAAACTTGAAACCAAATTCGAGTTCGATGAACAATTTATTTTCTGTTGTTTATATTCGTTTATTATAATTTGTGTATAATTAGTTTATTGTTCAATTATGCTATACTCAATAATAGTATTTTTATTTTTATGTCTTTATGTTATAATCATTATTTTATATCTAAAAAGAAATTAAAAAATGATTTTTTTTGTTATTTGTTTATTGTTGACCAACAAATTTTTAATTGATTGATAACATATTCATATATTAATGTTTGTGAATAAATTCATTTAATTTAAGCAAATAATATGAATTCAAAAAATATTGATCCCAATCGAATATTTGTATACATTTGACTCATTACAGCTATAAGAGAGAATCTAATTGTTACTAAACTTCATCAATAGAAGGGAATCATTGGCGTCAAAACAAAAGCATGAAACATAAGGAAAGAAGAAAAGGAAACTAACGTGAGCATAAAACGCAGATAAAATTCACTCATTACAGGCTTCAAAGTTTCTAACGAAGATTTGTAAGAGTTAATGATGAAATTATCTAAGTTTTCAATCTTTGTGATGTAATAACTTACTACAAATGTCGGGTGAAGATGTCTATTTGATATGCACTCCCTTTGGCTACGTTTATCGTGAAGGGTTAAATTCAAGTCAATTACTGTTTTTGTTGCCATAAAAGTTAATAAATGTAATGAGACAGAAAATTTACATTCTTAATTATTGTCTTAGGCATTTAACTAGTAATTAGATTTTGGTAATTTACATATTGATATCATATTTAAAGGTAATAATTATAACTAACGAGTCTCATTAAATTGAGCGTAATTGAAACACTTCAATTATGCTCTTCATTTCTTATAGGAGAAAGAGTGTCAGAGGCTCGATTAGACAACAAACGATACATTGATCGTTGGAGTAACAACTATTGATCTATCTTTCACGCATTTGACATAAAACAACATTCCATGCATTCATGATTGATTACAAGCAAAATAAGTTTTGATATGGGTCAAAAACATCATTTGGATGCACGCTTATGAAAAAACAACTTAGGTTTCGATATCAAGGTCATGGGTATTAGTACTTGGTCCAATACACTAGGGGTTGTACCAATACCTCACCTGGAGTACAAATGCTCAAGGTCGTATATCGATACTTGTTTCACTTATTTCAAAATTTTGGCTTTTGTTTGCGAAGGTATCGAAATCAAGGTTTTGAGTACTCATACTGAGGCCAAATTTTATCGATACTAGGACTTGAGATACCTATATTCAAGTTTAGAAATGCAAAAATTAGGGCAATTTAACACAACTTTACATGCACCAAAATGTACCAAAACATATAAAACATGAAGTCAAAGCATTATTAGCATATTTGACATTTCAATACGCATTATCCATTTTAGCCTTATATAGGGAGGTTTTGGATTGAGAGTGAGAGCATACAAGCTGTCCGATCTTTGTGGTTGTAATTATCGGTGAACTTGGGTAGATTGGGTTGGTTAGCAAATCTGTAATGTGAAAAGTTTGTATAATGGACTTGTTATCTAGGTAAGGCCTTACAGAGGTAGATTGTTGAAACGAATTGCATCAACAAATTTTCGGTCTCTATCTTCATTTATCTTGTTTTTATTCTTTTTCCGCAACTATCAAAACTCACATTGCAACATCAATAATGTCTACTAACTAAAATCGTCTATAACCAAACTTAATCAACCTTTCAGAATTAAAGGATAGGATTCTAATTATCAAATCAAAGTTTCTCAACAAAAAAACTTAGAATTGTTGACATTCTCCTTCAATGTAAGTATTTGATGGAGTCAAATATACCAAACATGCAGTCAAAGCATTACCAGCATATTTGACATGCATCTCAATTCGTATTATCAATTTTAGCTTTATATATGGAGGTTTTGGATTGAGAGTGAGAGTATACAAGCTGTACGATCTTTGTGATTGTAATTATCCTTGGTGAGCTTTAGTAGATTGGGTTGGCTAGTAAATCTGTAATGCGAAAATTTTGTATAATGAACTCGTTATTTAGATAAAGCCCCACAGAGTTAGATTGTTGAATTGAATTGCATCAACAAATTCTCGGTCTCCATCTTCTTTTATCTTATTATTTTTATTCTTTTGTCGCAACTATCAAAACCCACATTGCAACGTCAATAACGTCTATTAACTAAAATTGTTTATAACCATGCTTAATCAACCTTTCAAAATTGAAGTACTAATTACCAAATCAAAGTTTCTCAAAAAAAAAAAACTTAGAATTGTTGACATTCTCCTTCAATCTAAGTATTTGATGGAAAGTTATGCCTCCATCGCTAGAACTCATCATCAAATCGAGCCTCCATCATCTCATCACACCATACAACTCCCTAGATTAAGAACCTAGTAACCCAACAACACATTAGTACATATCCTTTCTTCATTCATTCAAAATCCTAAAAATTCAACAACCAAAAAAATAGAAAAGATAACATAAAAAAAAACAAACAAACAAACAAAGAATAAAGATCCTAAATACCCACAAGCCATTGTGGTCAGTTTTATTCAGTTACTTTCCTTTCACGAGACTTTGGGACTTTATGCGAAGATCTGAACAGTGGGACCAAGGAAAACATCAAGAAGAAGCCATTGTTAAATTTAGGTGATGATCCGACGATGGGTTTAGGAGATTGGAGTAGAAGTGCTTCAAAACCACCACTTTGATTTCATGTATTTAATTCCAATTTTAGAAAGTCTGGAAGGATAAAGGAGAAAGGGAGCTACCATTTGTTAATAGTTTGTAGTGTTAATAATCCTACGTTGTTAAGAAATAGTTAGTATATTGTAAATAATTTTTTTTTATAATTTGAGTAATTGAGTTTAGTGTCTATCTCATTAAGGGCTAGTTTAACAATATTTTTGAAAAGTGCTGTGGAAAAGTAATTTTAAGAATTGCTTTTGAAAAATTTGGTTTAAAATTTGAGTGTTTAGTATTATTGTCAAAAAGTACTTTTGAGAAAGAAAATGTTCATTTTAGACATGTTATTATCGAGTAACAAATATGCATTTAAATAATATTTAAATTAGTTAATATTATTATATTTTAGTAAGAATATAAAAAAATTATTATAACTTTTTGTTAATATTTTAATATATGAAATATAAATTTTAAATATTTTTAAACAATAAATATTAATTATTTATAAAATTTAATTAGAATATATAAACTATATTTTAAATATTTAAATATAACCATTAAATATTTGTAATTAGTATTTTAAAAAATATTTTTTATTTTTAATTAATGATTTTAATAGATTTGTAATTAAGCACCAAGAAAAAAAAGTACTATGTTATTGGAGGGGTGAAAAAGTAATTAAGCACTAAAAGTGCTTTTGGGAGAGGAAAAATTAAAAATTTTAGCTTTTCATTTTCAAAAGTGCTTTTGAAAAACACTTCTGAAAAGTCAAAAATTTCAGCCAAAAATAGCTTGTTTCGCACAGCTTTTCTTCTAAAAGTACTTTTGGAAGTAGAAATGATTTTTTTAAGCATTGCAATAGGTGGGTTTACTTTTTGGGTTATATATAAAGTCAAAATATGAGACTTGGGCTTGAGTTTGATGGTGCAATAATATTTTAAATTATTAATTTTATTTTTTAAAAATAATTATAATAATTATTTTAACAAAAGTTGCATATGAATTAATATATTAAAATAACACAACTTTGCATAAAAGTTTTATAAATGTACAAACATGATTTTTGATGGAAAGGTGTTATGTTATGAAAAGACACACTTTATACCATAAGATCTTTATCAAGGGACAATGCTTTAATATGTCATAAGATTTCTAAACTTCAAATCCAATTTAAGAAGGTTAGATTTTTTCTTTTGTTAAATTTCTTGGTATAACATTTTAAAAAAAGAATTTATTCAGTAATCATGTAATAAAAAATGTCATTACAATGGACTTAAATTTAATAAATTATTTTAATAATATTAATAATTTTTAAAAGTTACATCAATATTTTAATCAAAACAAAGTATTTAAACTAATTAATGATATTGTAAAAAATTGAGGTACTAAATTATATAAAAATGTTGAAATATAAAGATTGAATATTAAATTTGAGAATAAGACGAAGATTAAAATTGAAATTTGATGCATAAGAAATAAAATTGAAAATTTATGATTTTCTTATAAAAAAACAAAAAAAGAGAAGGTATCCGGGTGTGAACATGATATTCCTTTTATATAATTATTAATATAGATTAGTATTTTTTAAAAGTTATTTTATCTGAAATTTTTATTCTCATGCAATTGATTAGAACATAACAAAATGGGTCATGTTTAGTATTGTGAATGTCATGAGACAAAAGTGGATTAAGATACTTATGGTTATCGTGAGGTTGACTCCCTTTCTTTTACTTTTTTTTTATTCTTTAGTTTATAAATGTGTAGTTAAAAAAAAAGTATTTAGAGAGTTCTTTTAGGAGATAATTAACTTCGGTTCAATTCGTGAGATTATATATGTATTTTAATTTTATGTAATTTTATATATTACATGTTAATTTAATTTAATTTGTATTAATTATGATATAATATCATTGTATTTTAACATATTATATATATACATAATTATTTTTATTTAATATAAAATAAATTGATATTTTTAAAATTTTAAATTTATATAGTTGAATCAAGATCAAAGTTTCATATATATATATATATTTGAGCTACAATTAAAGTTTCATGTGTATAATTATAGCAAACTAAAGTTTATGCATCAAATTGCACATTAAATTAAAATTCATGTATAGTTTTGATATTTTTCCTTTGGCTTAATTCACAATTTAGCCCCTCAAGTATCCTTTTCCTACTTTGGTACCTAAATTTTTTTGTCCCAATTTGATACCTAAAGTATCAATTTCCTCTATTTTTGGACCATTTTGTAACGAACATTGCAAAAAATTGTCAAGCAACTTTAGCCAATGAAAAAGTGTCATGTGTCATTTAGGTTTATTTAAAATAAAAATTTTAATTTTAATTAAAAAATAATATTAAATATTAAAAACACTTTTGACTTTCATTGACTATTGACCAATGTTGACCAAGCATTGATCGTCCATGTGGCGCTATCGAACACGTCACGTGTCCCTTTTATTTATTTTTTAGTATTATATATTATTTGACTAAAAATGTAAAAATATATAATATAATAATTTTTTAAAATAAGTTTAATTTTTTAAATTCTAAAATATATAATTATAAATCTCAAAAAATCAAAATCATATATAAAAATTGAAAATGTTATAAAAATTTTAAAAATATTTAAATTTCAAGTAATTTGAAAAGAAAAAGTTAAAATTTAAATACTTTTTAGAATTTTAGAATTATATATTTTAGAATTTAATAAATTTTTTTATTTTTAAAATTTTTTTAATTTTTTTAGAATTTTTATAATATTATTATTAATTTCAAAAAAATCTTTTCTATTATTTTATTTTTTTGTAAATTTTTATTTTTATAATTTATATGTTTTTTTTCTAGATTATATATATTATATATTTATTTCCATTTTTTATATATTTTTAATGTGTATATACATTTAATAAAATAAAATATTTGTTTTTTTTACATAAAGATGTTACGTGGTACTTTGTGATTGGATATGAGATTTTTATTTAATGTCTGTCAAAAAATAGATTAAAAAATATAACGGAGGCATACTTTAGGTACCAAATTGAAAATTTGAGTGTACTTTAGGTACCAAATTGATGCAAAAAAAATTAGGTACTGATGGGCGTCAAAACCACAAAAAATAATTCCTACAAAAATAACTTTAAATAGTAGTAAAGGGTGGTAATAGGGTCGAGTCCACAAGGATTGGATGTTTTAGTCAACTTTTGCGCTTATCTTGTGAACAAAACGCTTGTCGTGTTGAAGGTCGTGGCAAAGGTCATGCCGACAACTCCAAATGGACCTGTTGGAAAATAAACAAATAGATCAGGGGAGTTTTGAAATGTTTAGAAACTAAATAATTGAAACAACATAAATAAATAATTAAATAAACTAGAAATTGAATTGGAAATTAAATTCGGATTTTGTAATCAAAGATAAATAGCCTTAGCCCTAGACTCGGTAGATTTTGGTTTAAGAATCGATCCTTGAAAATTGATTTTATCCTCCAAACGATAAGCTGGTTATAGCAGTTAAGAACGTCCTAACCACCAATTATTCCTCCCGTAGCTGGTCCCGGTGCAACCTGCAAACCAACCCTTACCGATTATCTAATCGAGATACACGTGTTCTCGATTCAAGATTCTGGTAGCCTTGCGCTCTAAAGAACCCAACTCGAATCAACGGCCTCAACCGCGTGGGTCGTTTAAACCCGATCACTTCTTCCTTGATTTGTTCTTGGAGATCCGAATACAGTACGGCCAACTCGTTTCTCCAACTGTCAGCAAACACAACTCCAACGCAACATGCACTTTAACTTGAAATCGAGTTTAACTTTAAGGGATGATTTGTCTATCTCGATACTTAGGAAAAAATGAATACCGATTGGAATGATTTTAAGTACGAATTTGTATCTCACGGTTCCCAACCGGAAAGAACACCAGCCTAAAGCTAAGATGGGATTTAGTGTAGCATGGATTTAATCATGCTTGTAAGTTGTGGAAGGTGATTGGATTTGTATGAAAGGTGGTAGAAGTTGGAAAGAAAAAGTACTTGGAAAGCAATTAGACCAAATTTGAAAGAACAAACAAGAATTGAAAACCAAGCAGTAGAATGCTTAGGCCAAAATTGAAAGAAAAAAGAAATTAATTCTCTTCAATTCCAAATTGAAATCAGAATGTAGAATTAGATGTCTCTTTCCTAAAAATATTAAGGCCCTATTTATATACATAGAATTTACTAATTTTAGCCTTAACTAATTTAACATAAAATCAAATAAAAAATAAAATAAAATAAGATTTTTTTTTCTATTTTTGACTTTTACAAAGTCAAAAATTCTTATGAGTCATTGGCTTTTCTCCATATTTTTTATTCGGCCTCATTTCATTATTATGTTTTAATTTGGTTCTTTTCTGCTTTTATTTGTCTTTTAGTGTCTCAATTGCATCCCTGACAAGATTAAAACATAAAAGCACTAATTTAGCAGGGATCAATTAAGAAATAAACTGAATTAAACACAAAATATTATGCAAATTAACATGTTATCAGGAGCCGACAAAAAAAAAATAGGTATATTTTAAAAGTCAAATTGTGAATTAAACTTTTTTTAAATTTTGTACTTTGGTTTTCATTTGGGTATCTCAAAATTAATTGGCACAACCAAAACTTAATTTGCATAAGAATTATTTTTTAATGCTTAACTCATAAATTGGTACCTAAATGTTATCGTCTTTTCTTTTTTTTCTTTTTTTCCTTTTTGTTATGGTATCTAAACTTCTTTTAGTCACAAATGGTACCTAAACTATTTTGTTTTTTCAAATTGATACCTCCATTAATCCAATCCTTAGTCAAATCGTTAAGTCTTTAAAAAAAAAAAGGCTTAACTCACAAATTAGTACCTAAGTTATATCTTTTTTCTCAAGTTGATACATATATAAACTTTTTTTGTCACAAGTGATACAAAAATTATTCTTCTGTTATCAATTTTACACCAAAATATTATATCTATTATAAAAAATTCCAAGCTAATAATAATCTACCACATCATATAAACTTTAAATAATAATTTGTTGATTCTTTTATTTTCTTACTTAAAAATATGATAAAAACTTAGTTTTTTTCTAAAATTTTATAATTTGAGTTTTCTTTTAGTTTGGAATTTCAACATGAAATTCATAGCCTCCCCTTGGTTTTAAGTATAAACTAACATCTAAAATTTGAATACTATTCTTCTTCAAGTATATTATGCATATATAAACTAATGTAATAACCATAGTTTGGAGGTTATTCTATGAAGTGTAACATAGAGTTCGAGCAAACTTAGACAATTGAGTGGTAATACTAAAAGTATTAGGAAAGTTTTTATATTTGAAGTTAAATTGTATTTTATTCCCTCTACTTTAAAAATGATCATATTAGTCTATACACGTTAGATCAAAGAGTAAATTGATCATTTTGTTAAAAATTTCATCCATTTCTACTATTCAAAACTGGTCCCTATACGTTAGAATAAGATATACATAGCACGATACTTGTAATTGTCAAGTTATTTCGTCAGCCATACTAATTTTTAACTGTAAAAATTGATGAAATCTTTAATAAAAAGGACTAATTTTCTTTTTAATTAAATGTATAAAAATTAATTTACTCATTTATTGAAAAAAATACAAACTTAATTTTTAATACAACAACATCCATTATACTTTTCCCACAATCGAGCGTATAACTAATTTAGCAGTTATGGTTGGATATATCAATCGCTCAACAACTAACTACACTTGTGGCTCTATAATTTTACACCTTCTTACTTAACCTTATCCACCAAAACCTTCTTGATTTTCCAGGTGGCTACTTCAGTTCTAATCAACTCAATTGAAGACAAACATAGTAACAGCCCATCGACAAGCATGACGAAGGCCCAACACCTTTGTATTTATGGACCTAACAATAAGGCCATGTCGGCTAACCCCTCCAAGCACAATTGGATTTTGGAGTCACGTGAAGACTCATCAGCACGACAACATAACATATTCTAATTCTCCAAAATCTTAGAGCATGTCTTAAAAGCACTCTAGGTAAGGTAGTTAGTACCTATCGGTGGATGTATCATTTTTTCTACTTTATCTTTCTCTTATTTTGGTATCATCAAGTATCTCAAATCCCAGTGAAACAGATGATTGAAATATAATGGAACACTTGGTACCTGATGAAATTTACTGCTTTTCGATTTTTTATAAAGACAATTTTTTTACTAGTATAAGTGGTACTGGAATGACTTCCTTTCCCACAAAAGGCACGTGTATGACAAAGTCCCCACCAAAAAGTATAAATAAATAGCTCATATTGACTATATTTGTCTTCACGACACTCTTTATTGATACTTTGCCAAACATCCAGCCTAACTTTAAAACATTTAATTAGACCAACACCATTATACTAGACTTGATCATGAATCGGGTTAACCGTTCAGGCCTAAAGATCCGACCGAAAAGTGGGAGGATTTGGGCAAAAATATAGACCCAAAAAATGGGTTTGAACAAAAAATAATGTCCATTTTCTAAATGGGTTGGCCCTCGAGTAAGCTTTTTAGCCTGGGATCGAACTGAATTTGCCTAAAAAAAATTTCATTGCTATTTGTTGCCATTTTGATTTTTTTCGTCATTTTGCTATTATATTGCTACTATTTTATTGTTATTGTTTGGATATTGTATAACTCTTGTTTTATTATTAATTTTGCTACTATTTTATAGATATTTTATTGTTGAGCTGTATCTATCTTAGTATTATTTAAGTATAAAGACTTCTTTAATGTATTTTTAATTTGTTGAGAAACATTTATTTTAATATTTTTAGTGTATTTGATGTATTATATTTTTTAAATTTACTTTATATAGAAAAATAATATAAACAAATTAATGTGGGCAGGTCGAGTAGGGATCGGGTTTAGCATTTTTTGTTTGGATCAAATTTGGGCAAAATTTTAGGCCTATTTTTCGAGTTTGAGGGCCTGAGCCTAAAATTTTGCATTGGCTCGACCTAAACTTGACCCAACCTGACTTATGATTAGGTCTTCACTATACCAACACCCATCTCTCATCTATACATCAACAAAACAGGAACATTAAATGTACATATAACTAAAACTTGAATAACAACTACACATACTAGAGGGGTTTGGATGAGTTTTATTTTATTTTGTATCCTAGGCTGTTGTGTACAGGCTATGATATCAATGCGTGATTCACTAATGATAATTTGATATTGGCCCTCTTTAAGGTTCCTAGGTTTAATGGTAATTTGACTCTATTTTTCAATAAAATTGGTAAATAGTAGGCCTTTTAGTGATGGACACTTGTTTCAACTTCCTTAATATGGGAAAGATGCTCAAGGAAATGAACAAGACATACATAGTTCTCGTCCCGAAAAGGAAGAACCTAAAAGAAGTGAATAACTATAGACCCATAAGCCTATGCAATGTAGCCTACAAGTTTATAGCCCAAATCCTAGTGAGACGACTTAAACCCATTTTGGATTTCCTCATCTTACCTTTCAAAAATGCATTTATCGAAGGAAGACAAATTAAGTTTCACTTGTATCTTTTGAGCTAAACCTGTTTCACTTGTATCTTCAAGTACGCAACAAATGCTGGATGTCGAAATCATCAGAAATCAACTTGTAACCATGTGTAGGATACATTTACAAGTTTTATTGGGGTAATTCCATCATGTAAGTTCCTGTTTAACCCTTTTTTGATTTAACCCAAATCTCACCATTTAGTACTAAGTTACAATTAATTCAAAATTTAACAAAACATACAAAGGTCCATAATATAACATTCACAAGGATTACAATATAATTACACCATATGAACTTACCTGGAAAAAATAACAGCCAATAAGATGTCAGAGACTAATTTTCCCTTTCTCGCAAATATCCTCCAATTGGTTTAAATCCTGATCTAAATCACAATTTAATTCAATTATCAATTCCAAACATCATTTAAAAACATACTATAACTATATAACAATTCAATTTCATTTATTATAAATTCCCTCAAGTTTTTCATTTTATTCAATTTAGTCCCTAAAACCGAATTTGTCAGAACTTTCAAATTTGAGCTTCAATTTCAATAAAGATCTCAATTTCATCCTTATATAGCCCTTTAATATCTAAAATTACATAAATTTAATCTCAGTTTTGAAATATTTACACTTTAGTTCCTATGTTCAAAACGACCAACTTTCACTTTACAAATTAGTTCTTTTTCATATCTAAGCTCAAAATCTATCAATTTAGTACCAAAAGCTTCAAGATTCAACAATGGAAACTTTTATGAACTTTAATATTTTTGCAAAATAATCTCTAGGGTAACTATATCAAGCTCTCAGGATCTCAAAAACATAAAAATTACAAGAAAATGATTAAATTAAGCTTACCAATTGAAGAACAAAGCTTCGATGAAGCCTTGGTCTTTCTTCAATGGTGGAACCGAATTGAGAAGAAAAATAAAATGAAGATGACAAGTCCTTTTTCTTTTGTTTTTTGTTTTATTTTCTTATAATTAATTAAATTATAAAATTTAACATTATTTACTTAACAAAATGTGTTTCAATCGTCCACCATTAATTTAAAATGGCTTAATTACCATTTTAGACCCCTAATAACAATTAACTAAGCTTTTTAGTCACTAAAAATCTATAGCGATTCACTTTTATCACTTTTAGGATTTAGTAACTATCGATTCAATAAAATTACAATACTAAAATTCAATATAATATTAAAATAGACTAGTAAATATTAAATAACAGTATTTACTGACTTGGTCATCAAAAAACAAGATTCTGAAACTACCGTTTTAGACGTCACTGAAAAATGGGTTGTTACATTAAATATACATGCCCAAACCTTAGACTCAAAATGATTGCATAACTACTAATTTGGTGATAGTGTGAGCTTTGAGACGATCCGACTTGACAAGTTCCGCAAGGTGACGATCTACAAGGGAAAAAAAAACTACTAAAGTAAGCATATAGGATGCTTAGTAAGTTCATAGGTCTTAAACAAGACTTACATTATTCTTACCAACATTTTCAAGTTATTTTATCTTGGCATAATATTTGGCTAGACATGGCAATCCAAACTCCAACATTATTAGCATTGGCTTATAATAAAAACCATATGATACCACAAGTACTTAACACCCCAATTCATGCCACTTTAGATAACTAATCTCCAAAACACATTCAATCAAGGAATAATACAATCACATACATGCCAAAAACATTACTTCAATCAAATTTTTCATGCTCAATTCATTCAATGACCTTTCATTTGGATAATAAATTCATTTCATCCCATTTATATTTCTCAATTTCATATACGTTGTTTCACCCGATAAACCCTGGTAAACAGAGTCTAATACACAAATAACTACACAATACCAATTTTTCATTCGAGCCAAATATATATATATATCAGGTTACCCGTCTGAGCTAAACTTTTATAATGACACATCAGGTTACTCGTCCGAGCTAAACTTGTGTCGCATAAATATCGAAGATCCGTAACAAATGTTGGATCTCAATAACATCTGTAAGAAATCTTGTACAAACATGCACAACACCCTATTGGCATGCCAATCATATTCTAACCCTTTACTAAGTTCACACGGGCATCTTTTACACATTTAATTTAATATTTTAGATTCAGTTTAATCCTAGCCTTACACATCAATCCACAATTAATAAATCTAATTTCAAACATATATAAATTAAATCAAATACATAACATCCTAAAATAATAAATACCATATGAACTTACCTGTTCAAAACACCAAACGAGTTGATTCTTCAAGGACTAGTAAACAATTTTAGCTTTTCCTTGTTTAATTCTGCTTTGATCTGATTCTTGATCTAAACAATTATTTTATACAATCCATCAATACCAAACACTTTCATTATATGCCATGACATGAATGAACCTATATGACCTTATTTTTTGTTACCCTTAAAATTTTACATTTTACTCAATTTAGTCATTGAATTTAAAATAGCCATAACTTTTAATTTTAAACCTTGATTTAAAATCTAATTTTACAAACATTCATTAGGGACCTTATACTTTCTATTCCTACCAAAATTTTATAATATTTTTTCATTTTATTCAGTTTAGTCCTTATGTACGAAACTAACACTTAAATGTTACAATCTAGTCTTTTTCATAATCTAAGCTTAAAATCTATCAATTTTAAATTAAATTCTTCAAGAAATCAGTAATGACAATGTAGTGGACCAAATTAATCCGACCCAAACAAAAACCAAAAATAAATAAATAAATAAAAAGTCCATTAATACTAAGTCCATTTACAAAAACAAATTGGCCCAAATAAAAAAAGAGCCCAAAACCTTAAAAATTAATAGAAACCCTAGCTCCCTCTTGCGCCGCAGCCTTGCCAAGTCGGCAGGCGTGCCATCCCTCTACCACCACCACCACCTGCAAAATAGCAGAAAAATAAAAAGCAAAAACTAGAAACAAAGAAAAGAAAACAAAAGGAAAAATAATATACCTTGTAATATATCTGGCTATAAAAGTCGAAATAATCTTGTAATACATTCATGAAGAAAAATCGAATACTAAAAAGCCCACAAGTTTAGCAAAAGGTAGTTCATCTGCTCGTTTTTCTTTTAAATTTCAAAAAATAAAAAGGGGAAAAGGTACTTTTTTTTACCTATTTCACGCCGCCTTTGTCGTGAGGGCCCCTTCTCCGACTTGAGAGGGATCCGAATCTCTTGGGATTCGTCGAAAACTTGTAACACCCCTCACCCGTATTCATTATCAGGATAAGGTTCGAGGTATTATCGGAACTTTACATTTAAAATATACTGAATCAACTTACCAGGTTTAGCTCAGATTTGAAACTTTCAGGCATTCACATATTGTCCCTTAAATGGGTCTTCAAGGCCCTAAATATGCATAGAGATAGTTCAGGATAGGACCGGGAACATTTAATAACTTTAGAAAATTTCCTTACTTAGAAGTGTCACACGCCTGTGTATAATGGGCCGTGTGGTCACCCATGCCCGTGTGGCCTAGGGCACGTCCATGCCTCTAACCCGTGGGCAACACTGACTTTTCAGCACGGCCAAGACACACGCCCGTGGTGTAACAGCCCGATTTTTCACCCTAGTTGGAACGGTGGTTTCGGGATCACGAATCCGAGTCAGAAAAATGTTTAAAAATTATTTTCTATGTTTGCTATGTGTGAAATTATGAATGTTAAATTTTCATAATTTAATTGTTCGGTTTGAATGCTTGATTATTAAAAAGGGTCAAATTGCATCAAGTGATTATAAGTATGCTATTTAATTAAGTATTAAAATTAGCATGTCTTTTAAAGAAAGGGGTTTAAAATGCAATTATGCCATGAATAAGTTTAGTGGACGGTGATGGATCATTTTATATAATATTTTATATATTATAATGTATATTAGTTAATTATAATATGAATGAATTTATAATAGAAAAACAAAAGAAAGAAATATTCCTTTTGCATGTTCTTCCTATATTGCCGAAATTAAAGAGTAAGAAAAAGAGAAAAGCTTTCTCACTTTCGGTCAAGGAAAGCCAAAATCCAAGGTTAGTTTTAGTTTAGATTTTGATAAAAAGTATATTTTTGAGCTTGTAGTCAAGATATGTACATAGCCCATGTGTTAATTTTGAAATTAATTCATATTATGGTATTCGGCTATGGAGAAATTTCTTGAGTTAGGTGGTGTTAATGTTAGAAAATGAAAGTTATATGCTAGATTTTTTTTTATAGTTGTAATAAGATTTCTATGTGATTTTGTGTATAAGGGACGAATTTGTAAAAATTTTGAATAGACAGGCACTAGATTTTAAATTAAATAAAATGTAAGGGTTTGAATAGGTTTAGTGAATATTTGGCTCTTGTGAATTGGGATGAGATTGAGCGTATTTTATGATATATGCACTTTGGATTTTTTGTACAATTGTAAAATGTGAAGGGCAAATTAGAAATTTGCTTAATTGTGTAGTTGAGATTAAATTGAGTGAAATTCAATTTAATGAGTTCAATTTGGAATTAATTAGATCAAGAACAAAAAGGACTGGGATCGGATCAGGGAAAAACAAAATTAATCGAATAGTCGTGAAACGTAGTTCGCCGATATACGAGGTAAGTTTTTAAGCAATTAAGTCGAATTGGATTTATTTATAAATGATATACATGAATTTAATGGAAGTATATATATATTATTGATAGAACCGAATGTGACATTGATTAAGGAGACGAATAGGTTAATATGTATTTATGTGGTTGATGTTTAAGCTTTGTATGTATATATATAAATGAGTAGCAAGTTTGAGAGATGCACTAAACGTGCAAATTTGATACCGAGCACTAAGTGTGTGAAATCGGTCATTGAGCACTAAGTGTGCAAGTTGGTTTTAAGCACTAAGTGTGCAAATTGGATTTCCGAGCACTAAGTGTGCGAAATCGGTTATTGAGCACTAAGTGTGCGAGAAAATTTTTAAGCTCAAAGATTGAGTTCGGTAAGTCTCGAAACTATGTGTTTATATTTGAAAGTAAATATATGTGTTTAATTGTGATTAAATGAAATGCTAAATGTAAATTGTCTATTTGGAATTTTGTATAAGATGTATATTTTGAATAGCTTTGTGTTTGAAATTGTGGATATCAAATGAGAATGGAATTTCATATTAGATTCGGCCGGGAGTTTGGGAACAAGAAATGTTTTATGGTTGTAAGTTGGTATTGATGAATCCTTGTCTGTAATATTTGAAATTATTATTAAGAGTTTGATCGGTAGACTTATTAAAATTGCTTATAACTTACTAATCTGTTAAAGCTTACATGGTGTGTTTTTGTTTGCTCTTTGTGTTTTAGATTCTTGGTGATAGTTACGTGCTCGGGGATCGTTAGTGAATATCGTCACACTATCATTAATCCTTTGGTACTTTTGAAAATCGAACTTAAAGTTTATGGCATGTATAAGCTAAGATACCTTTTGAATTCATTATGGTTGAGATGTATATAAATGCCATGCGAAAATGGCTAACTTGATACATAAGTCTATATTATCTTGATTGTGTTTTTGTGCTTGTAATGTTTGAATATGAAAAAGGTGAAGTTGATTGTGGTTTGAACGTTTGGTTGATATTTTGGTGTATAGTAGATGATTCGGCTATGCTATGTATTAGGTGTAAAACATGCATGTTGTAATCAGTTGATATTAGATAATGTGATTTTATTATAATATACATAGGTGATTTTTCACACGACCGTTTGGTATGAATTTTGATTGGCTTAAAGATCTAGCTTTATGGGAAATATTATGTATGCCTTTTTAATATTTTAAGTTATATATATTTTAATAGTGGTGCATTCGGCTAGGTTGCTTAGTTAATTAGATTTGGTTAAATGGTCGAATATATGTATATCTAGTTATATGTTAAACAAGTTAACTAAGTTGTAATTGTGGAAGTAGATTGGATGTATTCGGTTCTTGGGTAATGAAATTTAGAAATGTTTTGTCATTTGGAGGTTTTATGTAGTTTGCCATGCATATATGATATTTGCAGTGAGTGCATTGTATGATATGTCTTGATTTTAAATAATTACCATTTGAATATTACTTATGCTGTTAAAACAATGATGATATATGTGTTATTAGTAAATTGATTTTATTACTCATGTCATAGTTGAGTGGTTAAAAAGACTCGTTATTATGCATGTGAATTGTTTGAAAATTACGAGTAGGTCTCGTAGTGCTTCGTAACCCACTCCGGCGACGGATACGGGTTAGGGGTGTTACACGTGGGCTCACCCCGTGTCCAAAACTTAAGCATTCTGTTAAATTAACACGGCCAAGACACACGCCCGTGTGCTAATTTGACTTAAATTTTTAGGTGCAGGGGACACACAATCATACCACACGCCCATGGGGATGGACCGTGTGTCACACACGGCCTAGACACACGCTCGTGTGTCTAACCATGTGGACCTTAATAGGCTATTTTCCAAGCCTTTAGTCACCCCTTTCTACTTCTTCTTCTTAGTAGATACCAAATTCAAAGTAAAACATGATTATACACTTGTAAATAATCTTGATGAAGTTAGTTGAATGGAAACCTCATATCATTGGTTTCATACAAAAAGGTTATTTCCCATCTAGTATTTATGGGTTCTTATGTTATTGTAGTACATTCAAAATTTGGCTCGTTTTTGAACTCATTGCCAATTGTAGCAATCCATCATATAAGAACATAAATATGCATATAAAGGCAGGTCATAGCCTACTCTCAAATATGCCAATTTCCATGGCCTTATACACAAAGATGAATACATCTTTACATGCCTTCATTTGGCAATTCAAATGATAGATATGACAAAATACTCAAAGCCCTATACATGCCATTAAAAAAATAGAAGTGTCTTTATACCAAAGCTTGACTAGTTGATAGTGTGTTGCTTCTCCAACCGTCTTCCAATCCTTATGAGTCCTCGAGCTCTGTAAAACAGGGAAAAGAAAGCAGGTAAGCATTTTCATGCTTTGTAAGCTCGAATAACCGGAAAGTAAACTTACCGAGTAATTAGCATACATCCACACTTAAATCATGAAATCATCAATTATGAAGTGATTTCCTATCACATGCACTCAATCAATGAGTTAGTCACATAACAAAGCATCATGTAAGTTATGTAGATGAGCTCATCATTCATCATCTTATTGACATACATCATATTAATCCCGTTGAGTTTCTAGGAAATCTCGATAGAATACCCATTATCCGTCAATTCTTACGAATGATCATTTCACATATATGTACTCCCACGAACCTTACATCTCATGGCAGGATTACCAGTCCAGGCTAAATCCCCTATATCATAAACTTATAAGGTGATGTCGGGATTACCAATCCATGCTAAATCCCTTATAGCGACAAACACCCTTAATGAACTCGGATCTGAATTATCAGTCCAGGCTAAATTCAGACTCTAATAGGATTACTCGTCCGGGCTAAATCCTCAATGCACATATATTCTTTGGGAGGCTCGATCATTCAAGGAACACCCGTCCGGGCTAGATCCTTTACATACTCGAGATCACAAATTACCCATCCGGGCTAAATCCTTACTGCAACACATTCAGGATCTCTTTACACATATCAATGAGGGTTTATCCATCGAATTCCCTTTGTCAACCTCATCCGAGACATTTTTCACATGTTACCATCAAATATGCATTTCCATGATATTTCATGCTAATAATAAATGAAATCATCATGCATTCATAAATCATACAATTATGCCTATTAGGGGTTTACTTTAAGTTATCCGAACTTACCTGGTATTCGTTTCAGAGATATGTTTCGGTTATTTCGAAACCTTGCGTTTACCACGATCGACCTCTGAAATTTGTTCCTTGGGGTCTATAACAGAAAAATTAACTCATTAATACCCCACATTATACATTTCAAGTTTAACAACTACCCGGTCCAAATGACCGTTTTGCCCCTAACCCTTCATATTTTTACGATTTAGTCCTTAGGCTCGTATAATGAAACACATGCACTTTTTATCTTACCCAAGCCTAGCTGAACACTTTTCCCTTCTTATGGTAGCCCACATTATCCATTATTTTCTCATTTCTACCACACATTTACATCTTTTGCAAAATAGTCCCTATAAGGGTTTCTCATGAAAATCAACTAGGAAAAGATGTTTAACACACATTAATCTTTCATATTCCTCCATAATCTACCAAAATACAAGCAACTCATGCATGGGTAAATTTTTAAATATGAACCCTAGCATGAAACATGGGTAGAAATGGAGAGAGCAAGCTACCGGGATTTCAAAAATACAAAGAACATTAAAAACGGGGCTTGGGAGCATTTACTATTGAGCTTGGATAGCTTGAAACCCTAGCTATGGTGAAAAGAGAATTTCGACAGCTATGGGAAAGAAAATGGCTGATTTTGGCTTGATTTTTCCCATTTTATTTCTTTAAAACGCCAAATGACCAAATTGCCTTCATGCCTTTTCTTTAAAATTTTAATCATGCAAGCCCATTTTTGTCCAAAAATTTAGAATTTGGGTAAATTTCTCTCCAAGACCTTCTAATTCATAATCTAAAACAATTTCATACAAATTGCTTCTAAAAATCAAGTTTTGCAATTTATTCAATTTAGTCTCTAATTTTCAATTGGACATCTTATACTTAGAATTTGTTAATGAAACTTTAACACATGCATATACTCATATTCTAGGCCTCATAATAATCATAAAATAAATATTTTGATGTCAGATTTGTGGTTCCTAAATCACTATTCCGACTAAGCCCTATTTCGGGATGTTACAAAACTCGTCAAAAAAGGGAGAAACCGAAAGGTTTCTTTGCCTTTGGTCAGATTTTGGTCAAGTTTTTGGGGATTCTAACCCTAGATTAGCGTTTTACGCGTTTAAAAGATCAAAAGAGCCCTTTTTGAGGAATTTTCGACCACCATTGCCAATGAATAGTGGCTGTGGCGGACTGGCGATGCCCCATGGCCGAACAGGGGAAAGGGGTTGAAAGAGAAAGAGTATTTTTTTTTAAAAAAAAAGGGTTACAAATGATTTTTTTAAAGATTTTTTTTACTTATATAAGCCCCAAAAACGGCTTCGTTTTGGGCTTGGCTTCAAATGCCCAAAACGACGTCGTTTCAAAGCTGACCCAACCCCCCCAGGATTCGCGTGTTCTCGCATAGAAGGGCTAATTGTCATTTTGGTCCTTCCCTTTTTTTTGCTCCTTTTAGTTCCGTCCTATTCCTTTTTATTTGTTTTAATTTTTACCCATAATTTTAATTTCTTTGCAAATCAGTCCCTTGACCCACTGTTGACCTACCAAGAAAATGGCACGTATGTTGGGTTGGGAAAAATAACACCCTAAGTCCCTGTACTTTTTATTTTGTTTTAATTTAATCCTTTGTTTACTTTTTTTTAATTTATGCTTAGAATTTCTTTTAGCTTTCAATTTAGTCCTTTGCCTACTTATTTTTTTATTTGTTATTTTATTATTTTATTATTTTCGGTACTTTTATTTTATGATTATTTATATTTTTGCCCCTCTCTAAACTATGCAATGTTATTTACATCCTTGAGTAGTTTTTTTTTCTTGTCATTAGATATGATATTATTACTATTATTATTATCATGTTATAGCCAATTACTATTTTAACCTCATTACCTTTACTACAATAATTTATTCTTTTATTATTATTTCATTATAATATTTTTTTCGTTTGTACCTATGTAGCTATTTTTTTGCCATTATTTTATTGTATAGTATGCTTACATACACTCGTTCATTTGGTACCAAACTCAAACAAATTAATCGCACATCACATTAAATGTTATATTCACTTTTACCCGACACATAGGAAATAATTAGAACTGAGACGACGTTCTTTAATTAGGGGATTTAAAAAATCGTGCCCTAACTTATGAGGTACAGTTTTTTCAACCGAAATAATCGAACATGCTTTTAAAATTCAATACACATAGGACTTAGGTAATAATTAAATGGCGATTATTCTTGTTTTCGAGGATACGAGACCTCGTGCCCTAACTTATGGGGCATGATCTTTTCTTCTTGATTAACTCGAAATAAGAAGGCTTTTTCCATAAAATTTAATTTAGTTAATGATATTTTACTCAGATAACATCATGCAAAAAAAAAAAGGATACTTTAAGTTTTCTTTGAATTATCCATTCTCGACTCTAAGACATCAAGTAATCAACTAGGAACCAATATTGGGCGTTATGAGGGTGCTAATCCTTCCTCATGCGCAATTGACTCCCAAACCCATTTCCTGGATTTTATAGACTGAAAATCATCATTTTAGTAAATCTAACTTTTTATTAAAATGATCAATTTATGAGGTGATCCAATCACACCTAATAAAAAGGATTGGTAGCGACTTTATCTTCATTTTTTCTAAAAATATTCGACAGACAACTTTTTAAAACTTTAACAGTTTTACAAATTAATACATGAGCTAACTAAATCAAGCTCCCATAACTTCAATTCTATAAAAATTACTAGAAAATGAACTAATTTTGCTTTCCTATTTATGGTCAAATGTACCAAGGAAAAAGGTTGAAACTTTGATAGTTTTTGGCTATGAAGGACGACACAAATGAAAGAGATGATAAACATCCCACTAACTTTTCTATTTATAGTCTAATTAGCCTTTTAATTAGTTTAATTTAATTAAGCTCAACCTTAATAATTCTTTATTAATTAAGCTAAAGAAAATTAACATCACCATCCACTATCTTAGGTTGAAAAATGGTTTATTTATCATTTTAGACTTTTTTCTAATTGCAATTTAAGTCTCTAAGTCTTTGGCGAATTAAAACCTTTAGCAATTAAACTTTCACAATTTAGTCACTGCACCTAAATTAACTATTTAATTGACAAAATTGATGGACCAAACATCAATATACTTTTATATCAACTCTGTAACTATTTATATTTAATATTTACGAACTCGGTGTACGAAAACAGGGTTTCAAAATTGCATTTTTCAATATCATTAAAAATTGGGTTGTTACAGAGGTTGAATGAAAGATACTGAACTCTATGGGACATCGATGGCCAAATTCTCATTTGTTGTACCTATGTTGTACTCATTGGTACTATTAGGAATCAACATTTTGTGGTTAACTCCTTCATTGAGGTTGAATGAAAGATACTAAACTTCATTGGATATCAATGGTTGAGCACGGGTATTCTAGAGATATCGAAATCTAAATCACAAAATGAAGATTGTCTCCCTTGCAATGTTGTTGGCACCTCCATGTATGGTTTGGACGAAGTAGGAATTTTAGCAACTGCATTCCCTCACTCGACATCATCCAACTCTACATATAACTCCACAACATGATTTCTAGTGCAGAAATGAATTGTTATCATTTTTTGGACATCTTCATTATCAAGAAGCTCAAGTTGATTAATCATAACAAGATTTAATGATGTCAGAAATCTCATAGTAATAAACCATGAAATCTTATATTGTCCTTCCAAACGTGTTGCAATATTTGTTTTTGGCTAATCTTCATTTTCAACTCCTCAAGATTAATACTATATCTAAATATCATACTAATAAACCATGAAATCTCATATTGTCCTTCCACAACGTTATGTAATTTTTTTTTGGCTAATCTTCATTTTCAACTCCTCAAGATTAATACAAGATTAATACTATATCTAAATCTCATACAATGTCAACTTCGATCTCACGAATTTGTCCATTGTAATAAACCATTACTACAAAATGATATATTATTGTATAAACCTATAGTATATTATATTGGAATAAACTTTTAGTTAAACTAACTTCCAAAAAAAAATACATATAGAAAATATAACATCTTAAAATAATTAAAATAAAAAATAAATTTTACATAACCTTAACCACAATTTTCGGTTGCAAAAAGTTCTTCAAACTCTAATTGCCAGACTAACAATCATTTTTTTAAAGTCGAGGTAAAAGTGTTTTGGTTAACAACATTTACGCTCAATTTATAGATTCATTTTAACTTTTTTTAATGTTTGAATCTCAGAGAATCCGATTCTTGGAGAATATGGAATTCGATTCGATGAAAAGGGTTTGTGATTGCTGAAATCGATCCCCTGCAAACCGATTTATTGGCCCATCACTCTCATCCACGGAACCATCGATGTGAATTGATGGCTAACCAGGTAGGAAATCGGTTTCTGCCAAACCAATTTCCCTTTCCATATATTCCCCCTAGTCTCTCGTGGATGGGATGGAAATATAGTTGGAAATCGGGTCACTAAAGTCGACTCTTTGTCACTGTTGACTAATATTGACTGAGATACTAGCTTAAACATTTGATTGACACTGACACTGACATGGACACTAACACCAATACATATTAATTTATTTTTTTGATTTTTACGAGAAACATTTTTGAGGGCCGACGAATGTCTAGAAAAATGAGGAAATCGATTTCTGTTTCCTCCTCCAAAATTTGTTCTAGCATTTTGCTTTTTTTTTAAAAATTATTTTGATAAAAAAACCTATTACAGCACAGTTTCAAAAAGCCACTATCAGCATCTTTTTTATATATATTAATATGGGGCATCGAAAGAGACTGTGTGTGATGTCAGTAGATAAAGCAATTGAAGGGGAATATTTAAATAAACAGATGAAGCTGGGAGAATATATTAAAATAAAAGGTGCGTGCTTTAGGTTTAGCTTCAGCTGAATGGTTGTTAGCAAACAGTTAAGTTGTTATAGTATCTAAATAACACATGTGATTAGTGTGTGATTAGCTGAGTTGTTAGACAGTTACAAAATTGGTATAAAGTTGGTATATTGTTAATAGCAGTTAAGGATTATCTTGTATACATAAGCTTATATTTAAGCTGATAAAAAGTAAGCAATAATAGATGGTTACTGTTGAAACCCTTTTTTTATTTTGAAAATAATGGGGATCGATTTTTGAAAACATAAATGTGGAGTCGCCACCAATCTCTTGATTTAGGTGTGATTGGGCCACCTACTAAAACATTTTATTCCATTAAAAATAAATTTGGTTCACGTAAAAATCAAAATATAGGTTCGGGAGTCGGTTACGCATGAGGAAAGGTTAGCACCCTCATTACGCCCAAAAATTGGTACCAAATTGACTTGATGCTATCCTTATACCAAAAGGTTTTTTAAAGAAAAGATTTTTCAAAGTATGATTCTTTTTAAAATATTTGAATAGCTAAAATTAGCGGTCAAAATTCTCTCGTTTCAAAGATATGCAGTTTCATACCCAGTACGATTGGATACGATCCTTTATACCTTTAAAAATATGATTGATATTTGACTTTTAAAAACTCGTACACTAAAATTATAAAAGGTTATCCAAATATTTAGTTCACTGAAAAAATCATACCCAGCAAAATTGAGCACGATTTTCTGAATTCCCAAATATTGGATATTGCCTTATTTCAGAATTTTTGAACAATAAAGAAAATTGGAAATTCGCTCAAAACACGTTTATTTATTTAAAAAAAAGATGGGATACTTAATGCATTGTATCAAAACGTTTGCATGGGAAAGGATTTATGAACATGAAATAATAGGATACAACAAGTCACAATTAACAAATCCAACAATTATGTATAACTATTCTAAGTAAAATGTGACCAAATTCTTAATCATGGATGATGAACAATCAATACAAAAATAATATACAACAATAATTAACATAGCACACTATAAAACGACCCACCAAATACGTACAAAATAAAATGGAATTAGAAATCAATATATAGTATAAGACATTTTCAAAATAATGATGAATTAATTAACACATAACATAAGTTGACAAGTTGGTATGAAAGCTAGGGATATATAATTATTTGAAATAAATATTGTAGAATAAAACATTTGAATCAAATAATATGCAAAATATTTCAAACACAAATTTTAAAAATTGACAATATGCATGGTTGCTTAAATAACATATAAAATATAAAAGAAAATAAAACACATGATAGGATATAATGTACATAACAAATTCATAAAACATGTATATATATATAAATTTGAAAATAATTATTTAAAAAAAATAGCATGAAAAAAAAATTAAGTAAATATATAAATTATACATGTAACAAATTTTAGAAAATATAATCATATACACAAAAAGATAAAAAAAAATTATATTTACAAAATACATAAATTTAGTGATGTATATTTATAAAACTATATTTATAAAGGGAATTTTAAAACAAATAATATATAACATAATTTTATATGTAACAAATTGGTTTGGATTGATGGCACATATAAATAATACATATATAAGGATAATAAAATATGAGAGTGTATACAATAAATAAATGGTATGGCTTAAAATATAGTTCTTAAAAGAAACACATTATACGTATGAATAATTTTAAAGAAAATATATATATAAAAGAAATATTAATATGAAATCAATAACATAGACTATAGTAAAATAATTTAATATGGGTTATATACATGTGAAGAAATTTTAGAAATAATTGGATATTAAAATAACATAGAATAAAAATATGAATTATAAAATTAACTTAATTTTATCATAAACTATACATTGAAAAAAACTAAAAAAACAATTTGATACAAATTTACTAAAAAGTTATATGTATAAAAATAACATGGCTTATATAATGTATGTAGGTTAAATATAAATATTAAATATATGCTTAATGATAACTTAAATGACACATAAAATAAATAAATTTTAAGAAATATAAACATTAAAATATGTAAATAAATTCAAAAGAAATTACCAAAATAACATAAAATTAATAGCGTACATAAACCAAAATGAACTTTATTGCGAATAATATACAAATTATCAAAATGATAGAATAACAGAACCGAAATCAGATTAAATATCCAAACATATAATCAGCATGTAATAGAGAGCAATATGCAGCGACTAAAAAAATAAAAAGCTTAATTAAAACAAAATTAAAACGAAAGGGTCAATTTACAAATAAAATAATCACAAATAGGATTAACGTATAATGCGCGCGAACGTATAGGGACTAGAATTGAGAATAGTCCAGGCCCCAAGATGTAGTGCTGCAGCGCAGACCCGATTGCAAAAAGGCGCAAGTTTTAGGAGAAAATTAAAAAAAAACAGGTGAGATGCAAACAGGGACTAATTGGAACACGGCACAAAAGGGGAAGGACCTGCTGAATAAATAACCCATTTTAAGCGCAAAAGCGCTGATCCGAGTCTTTGGATGGGTTGACACGCGGGTTACTCCTTCCTAAAGCGGTGCCGTTTCATTGTTTGCCCAAAATTAAAAGGAAATTGAATGGCAATTAGCCATTCCTTCCAAACGCAAGCCAAACACCCAATTGTTTAGGGTTTCGACTCAGCAGCCTTCAATTTCTAAGGCCATTTCATCACTCGTTCACCATTAAAATTGGTGAGGGGTATGGAAGTAGCCTTTATTTCCATCAGAATCAACACTCAAAGACCATTCTCACTTGCATATCCACATTTCTAGCCCCGATTTCGACGGAGAAGACAAGGGATCTAACTGATGCATTCGTGAAGGTAACTTTCTCGTTCTTTTTTTTAAAAAAAAAACTACAAAGAAACAAGATATATGTACAAAAGGAAAAAAAAATGAAGACGGAATATAAAAAATTTTAAATCACCTTCTGATTCTTTGATTCTTGGAATTAGATTTGCGTAGTGCGCGTAAAAAATCAAGGAGTACAAGTGCAGCTTTTTATAGCCTGAATTTACAAAGAAAAATAAAATTATATTTTCTCGCTATCATTTTGCTGTATTCTTTAGCCCACTTTTCTTCTCGTATATTCCTTTGCAGGTTCTACGGATGCAAAGCTGTACAGGGAAAAGGCCGTGGAGGAAGTGCGTGGGAACCACTCATAGGAGCCCCGTTCTGCTGCTACTCTCGTGTATTCCAGAAACTTCTGGCCTGGGCTCTATCGGTTTACCTCGAATGGCCAAGAAGAAGGGCTACTGCTGCGGCATTGATCAATTAGTCTTAGATTGGGCCTTTTCCGGGTTATTTTTGGTCTCAACTTTGGGGCCCAAAATTTTGCAAATGGATTTGGATTTAATTTAGGCCCAAAGTTTTGTACAGAGATTAGATTTGTGTTTTAATATTTGGGCTAACTATAAATAAACTTTGGACCTATAATCTGTGGACTTTTATTGGTTTTTATTTTAATTTATTTATTTTCTGTAAATAAAATCGGCCCGGGCAAAATGGGTTAACTACAGTTACCTTCTGAGTATTCTTTCTTATCTGAGGCCGAACGGACGGTGGTTCTTCTTGACGGACTCTCCTCTGAGTATGAGGCTATTGTTTCTTCGGCGTCACTCTCTCCGATCTCGTTACCCTTCCAACGACTTGTTGATGCTTTGCTTGAGTGTGAAGCTCATCAACGTCGGACCGATCACGATGTGTTGGTGGCTGCGAATACTGTGGAAGGGCTTCCGCTTCAGTTGGTTGATCAGTCGACGGATGGTTCGTTTCGAGGAGGACGGTCCTCTGTTCATGGTCGTGGTCGTTCCTTTCATCCGTGCATCCAATGTCAAATTTGTAGTCGCTATGGCCACCTTGCCCGGCGTTGTTACTATAGATACTATCGTGACGAGCAATCCTCACTCGAACCACTAGTGGCGCGACGAGGCTGTTTTGCTCTTGGAATAATTGGGGAAGACTAGGTGCGTGGTGACCGACTTGAAGCCAATGTGTTTAGTCAAAATTGGGGCGTTCATGGTCAAAATTGGAGGCCTTATAGTTGGCCAAATTTTGAGATGGAGAATTGTGACCCACGTGGGCCTCATACAGCTAATCTATTTGTGCCTAATGGAAATGGACAGCATGATAATGCTGAACCAAATTTTAATTCTAGGCTTTATGGGCGTGCAACTGAAGTTGGACGAAATGCTATGGGCCCACATTTTGGTGATGATTCATTGGGCTGCCTGTATGGTAATGTGGCTTCTAGGCCACGTAGGCTTAGTGAGTCCATTCGGTGTCGTCCAACTGATAGTCGATTTGTGCTTGGGCCCTCTACTAACTGTGTTGGTGTTGACAGATCTTGGCAGACTGTTCCTGAGGCTCCGTGGCGGACAAAACCCCGTGCTCATGTTTTTAGTGTTGACTCGTCTCCTTATGATTCGTCTCAGTTTGTTAGGTTTCCCCCCAGGCTTCCTGAGTTGCATGCCTCTGATTATTTTGATGCTACAGCATATGACTCAAATTTTAATTCTGTTGATTCTTTTGTTCCGTTAGGAAGCAGGTCTTGATGCCCAGACTCGGGGGCTACTCATCACGTGTGCCAAAATGCTTCAGATTTACAGGGCTCTGCTCCGTATACAGGTAATTCTTCTTTTTTAATGGGGAATGGAGTCTCTACTAAAATTTCATTTGTTTGGAGTACAACTATTCCTACGAAGGCAAAATTATTACATCTATCGAATGTGCTATGTGTGCCGAGTATTCGAAAAAATTTATTATCTGTGTCTAATTTTGCTACAGATAACAATGTGTTTTTTGAATTTCACCCCTCGTATTGTGTGATTAAGGACATCCAGACACAGGAAATCTTAATGCAGGGCCAAGTTCGTGATGGGCTCTATCAATTCTCAGCGGGTATGAGTGCTTTGTCTCCATCCGTTCATAGTACTGTTGTTTTAGGTTTCTCTCCAGTTGATGATGTTTTTATTTTGTGGCATAAAAGGCTAGGTCATCCTGTTTCTAATATTGTAAAAGCTGTTTTAGAAAAATGTCAGATTACTGTCAATAAAAATTATCTTGATAATGTTTGTGTTGCATGTCAGAAAGGGAAATCTCATAAATTGCATTTTTCTCGTTCTAATACTGAGTATGTTAGACTTGTTTGAATTGGTTGTTTCTGATTTGTGAGGCCCGGCTGCTGTTCCATGTGAAGGGAATTTGTATTATGTTTCTTTCATTGACATGACTAGTCGGTTTACCTAGGTATATCTAATAAATCGCAAATCTCAAGCTGTAGAGTGTTTTGCTCAGTTTCAGAAGATGATTCTCACTCAATTCGAGAAGTGTATTAAGAAGTTTCAAAAGTGATTGGGGAGGTGAGTTTCGTGCCTTTTCTTCAGTTCTAGCTCGTCAAGGGATCCTTCATCTTGTTTCCTGTCCTCACACGTCTGAGCAAAATGGTGTTGCTGAGCGTAAACACAGACACATTGTGGAGACTGGTCTTACTCTTCTGGCTCAGGCTTATTTACCAATGGAGTACTAGGGCTATGCGTTCTGCTGTGCAGTCCATCTTATTAATCACTTACCTACTCCTGTTTTGAAAGGACGGTCTCCGTATCAAAGTTTGTTTGACCGCAAACTGACTTATAATCATCTCAAAGTGTTTGGTTGCTGTTGTTTTCCATACTTACGACCGTTTGTTAAACACAAGCTTAAGCTTAGGTCACAACCATCTACATTTCTAGGGTATAGCGCGCATCATAAAGGTTACTTTTGCTTAACGCCAGATGGAAAAGTAATTGTCTCTAGGCATGTTGTTTTTGATGAAAATCGGTTTTTGTTTCCACTCTCTTCCTCTACCAGTGGTCAGACATCTCTGGGTACTACTACATATGTTCTTATTGTTCGGCCTTTCACCACTAAGGAACCTCGTTTGCCTCCTGCGCCTACAACTGGGATTTCTTTAGCAAGTCATAATGAGGGAATCGATTCGCATGATTCTTCTACTACGAGAAGCGCTTCTCACCATAGTTCCGTGAATTCGTTAGACGACTCAGGGACTGTTGTCCGAGAGGAGGCCCGAGAGGAGGCTCTCTCTACTGAAGTTATTCCTGCTGAGCATGTCCCTGTTCCTATTCTCTCCTTCCAATACTCATGTTATGGTTACTCGGTTTAAAGCTGGTATATTTAAACCCAAAGCTTGTGTGTAGACAACATTGAGGTTAAACCAAGTTCTGTTGAGGAGGCTCTTGCTCATCTAGACTGGCGGTTAGCTGTTAAAGCTGAATTTAATGCATTAATAGCTAATTCTACATGGGAGCTCTGTTCTCTCCCTCCTGGTCGGAAAGCGATCGGTTGCAAGTGGTTCTTTAAGATAAAGAAGAACTCTGATGGAACGATTAACCACCGAAAGGCACGGATGGTGGCCAAGGGTTGTTCATAGGTACCTGGCTGTGATTTTAAAGAGATGTTCAGTCCGGTAGTCAAACCTCCTACTATTCGTGTCATCCTATCTGTTGCTGTGACCAAGGGTTGGCCCCTCCGGCAAGTTGACGTCAATAATGCCTTTTTAAATGGCGATCTGACTGATGACGTGTTTATACAGCAACCTCCTGGCTTTGAGCAACATGGTTCAAATGGTGAAAAGCTAGTATGTCATCTGACTAAAGCTTTATATGGCTTACGGCAAGCTCCTCGTGCCTGGTTTGACAAATTAAAACAGTTTCTTGTTTCTACTGGTTTTATGTTGTCGAAATCAGACGCTTCATTGTTTGTTCAATCTTCGTCTCACTACACTCTGTACGTTCTTGTATATGTGGATGATATTGTGATTACTGGCAGTTCGTCTGATGAAATAGATTATTTTGTTCAGCAGCTACACAACAAATTTGCTCTAAAAGATATGGGTGATCTTCATTATTTTTTGGGAATTGAAGTCAGTTGATCTTCCTCCGGCGGTCTTCATTTATGTCAGCGTAAATACATTCGGGAGCTCCTTGAACGGAGTTCTCTGTCTAATGCCAAAAGTGTTCATACACCGATGGTAAGCTCTTCCTTGTTGTCCAAGGATGAGGGTGAATATCTTGCTGATCCAACTGAATATCGTAGTATTGTCGGTGCTCTTCAGTATATTATTTTAACTCGGCCTGATATTGCTTATGTTGTTAATCGGGTATGTCAATTTATGCATGCTCCCACTAATCTACATATGGTAGCGTTGAAACGTATTCTTCGGTATTTACGTGGTCCTCTTTCTCATGGTTTGTTCTTTCAACTCTCTGAGTGGCTGTCTTTGGTTGGTTATGCCGATGCAAATTAGGGACTTGATTTTGATGACCGTCGGTCTACTACAGGATATTGTGTGTACTTTGGTCACACGCCTATATCTTGGTGTTCCATGAAACAACAAGTTGTTTCTCGGTCTACGGCAGAGGCTGAATATCGTAGTTTAGCGATTGCCACTAGTGATGTTGCTTGGCTGGTCTCTTTATTAACAGAGTTACAACTGCTTCGATAGTGTGGTGTGATAATTCCAGTGCAGTAGCAGTTGCAGCTAATGCGGTTCTGCACTCTAAGTTTAAACATGTAGAACTTGATCTGTTTTTTGTTAGAGAAAAGGTGGCTAGTGGAAAGTTGATTGTTGGCGAAGTACCTGCCTGTGATCAAGTGGTAGATATTCTCACTAAACCATTGTCTGTGTCGCTGTTTACCAGGTTTCGTCATCTGCTTCGGGTCGTTCCACTTGAGGAAGCTGGGTGAATATTATAGTATCTAAATAACACATGTGATTAGTGTGTGATTAGCTGAGTTGTTAGGTACAGTTACAAAGTTGGTATATTGTTAATAGCAGTTAAGGATTATCTTGTATATATAAGCTTGTATTTGAGCTGATAAAAAGTAAGCAATAATAGATGGTTACCTTCTGAGTATTCTTTCTTCTCTGTGTCTATAGTTTTATCTTTAAACACTTGATTCCTAGAATTCTATCATAAGTAGTTATAAATTGTTAGTTTGTTATGAATCGTTAAACAATTGTGCTATAAATAGATGAGCTCAGTGTAGAGAGAAAGCAGTGATTGGAATTCAAGATTTTCTCAAAGATTTCATCTCTTTGTTTTACAAATTCAAGTGTTTCAGTAGAGTTTCTTCATGGTTTAGCAACTTTCACGTTTCTTTTCGCTTTGCTTCATGACTCGGTTAAAATCCCCTCACAGCACAAGGCTCACGTAATATGGACGGTCGTTAATTACAAATAATAAAGGAAAATTTTATGTGGCATGAAATATCCACGTAACATATGAGGAAGAACAATCCTATGCATGAATCTAAGTCGGTGCAGCTGGAGCTTATTTAATTTGTTTATATAATTTTTATTTTCATCGTGTTCCCACACCGCAGTACCTACGAAAAGAGAGAATGGAAAACAGCAAAACGTGTTGCCAGCTTCAACCCAAATTACAGACCTTTTTTCCCTAGAAAATTGGATGTAATAATAATAATAATAATAAAAGTATGTATTTGTAAAGAAAATATTTCACAAAACAAAGAGAGAGAGATCCCTTCGACGGTGGAATATGTTTTGAATTTGTGTTTTCTCTTAGATTATGTCAGCTGTGAAAGCTGTATATAACATTTAATTATTTATACATCTAGTTAATGTCTACTACTCAGGTTTCAGGCAACGGGTTTTGTGGAATCTATATACCGACCTTTCTTTTGTTGACAAATGTCACACCCACCGTCACACTCACTTTTTTTTTTTTACGAAGTCAGCTCTCTAATATATTTAAATTTGATATTTAATCTCTTTTTTAGTTTCTATATTTTTAATTATTCAAAATACTTAATATCCTTAATTTTTCAATTAAAACATTAAGTGGTTATATATAACTTGAATATCTTCAAAGTAGTAGAGATTGATATTTGAATTCCAATTTTTTTTAGGTTTCAATTGGATTTTTAACATTATAAGACAATGGTCAAATTTCAATTTTGGCCCCTAAATTATGTTGAAACTTGAGATTTAATCTATATGCATTAATTCTTGACATAATTTGGTTGTCTATATCTGTAATGTCATTAATTAGTCTAAATAGTTAATATTGTTGACTGTTTCAATCAAAATGTTAATATTATTTTTTCTTAAGAACACTATTAAACCAAAATATATTTATATTATTACGACGAGTTCGAATGTGTGTTTCTAAGGAAAAATTCTAATAAATATTTTCAAAATTATTTTTTATTGTTACATGACTATCAAGTGAATATTTTTTCAATTTTAAAACGTCGTGTGAAATAATTTAATAGAAGAATTTTAACGATGATAACAACTTGACTTGAATTTTTAAATCCGAAAAGTAAAAGATTATATTCATGAAAATAAAAAAAATTAAATTCCAAAATAACGTTCAAAGTGTATATGAACTTAGAATATACTTTTAATTATAATTTAACATAAATAAATAACAAATCTAACGCTAAATGTTGGTAAAAAAACCTTAGTAGAAGTGCAGCTTGAAATTGGTGGTTGAATCAGAGGGGCGGTGCACCACCATTGAAGTCTTTATTCTCACCAACCTGAAGTCATTTACGTGATAGTTACGTTTCCGTGTTCAAAGAAAGGCAGGTGTATTCTTAAGTGAATATCTATGGTCTTCCCTACCCCCTCTCTCTCTCTTCCGACTATCGCTTACTAGATTCAATTCAAAGCATGCTGAGACACCTACCACTTAACTCTATATTTGTGTAATAACTTTTTTGTATTTTATCTCTTCATAATTCTATTTAAAGTTTTTCATATGACAACAAAACAAAACTGAGGGAAGAGATGATGTCATTTCTTTTTTTTAATTCAAGCCATAAGTTGATTGATTGAAGTAAATTAATTTATGTTTGAAACCAAAATTCGATCTATAGGTTTAAGTTTATGATAGTACAGTGTGTACATGTATAAGTGTGTAAATTTAAATTTGTTTTGTATACCTTTTAAAACATTCATTTATTCATGTCCCATTAATTTAATATTTTTTCATATTATGTTTCAGTTATTATTTTTTAATTATCATGTTGGTAGTTATATCATGTATAATATTACTCTCCACCTACCACACCCCATTCACGTAACACTTCCTTTCCTTGAAGTATTGGGGCATCATGTCGTGTCTTTTAAGACCAAGTCCCACGTCTGTGTTGTGTCCCTTTAGTTCGTAATGTAATGCCAATATCACTGGTTTTGGTCTTGTTTATATTTTATGTTGTGTTACACAAGGATTCTGCTTTTACCTCTATTAATCAATTGAGAAATCACCTTGGAAGTGAAAATTTCACACATTTGAAGAAAAAGGCAAAAACTATTTCATACACTTGAAGAAAAAAGTTAAGTAAGCATGCAAAAATGTAAATCCAGTAAGAATTGGATGAGGTTGAACCAAGGGTTTATTATTATTTCTTTTACCCAAACTAACATTATTACAAATTTTGTGGTTATTACGCATAAAATTCAAATCCTAAATCTAATATTTTCCCACGTAAAATCTGCATTAAAAAAAATACTAGCCTAAAATTTACATAAAATTTTGTTTTAGGATAAAATATGCTATAAGTTTATTTACTTTTTGCAAACTTAGAATTTAGTCCCTATACTTTTATTTTTAAGAATCTAATTCTTCTATTTTTTAACTTTCAAAATTTAGATTCAACTGTTAACACTGTTAAAATTATTTTATTAATTTCAAGTTCATTAAAGTTCCATGTTTTTAGTTATATGGCTATCATATGAGTTTTTTTTATTTCAAAATATCACATCAATAAATTCAAAAAGAAACTTTAACCGTGTTAAAAATTAAAATTGAATTTTGAAATATGAAAAAATAAAGAAATTAAATTTTTAAAAATAAATATAAAAAACTAAAATTTAAATTTATAATTAAAAACCACATGAAATTATAACAAATTTTAATCTTTATTTATTTATTTATTGAAAGCCTTTATTTTATTGCCGAACTAAGGGTTTTGAAACTTGGTAAAATGGGTCAGTTGACTAGAAGTAAAATATTTTTGTTTTAAACTTGATTTTGACATTTCATAAGTATACAATCATTCTTTGGAAATGCGTCCTTTTATCCGTATTATTGGGTGGGGTTTTTTTTATTAATACTAATTCGGCAGGTTTGATTGGTATAAATTAAGGGATTTTTTCATAGGTTAAGAGATTGATAAGTGGTATTAATTGATTTTAGAAAAATAAAATTATATAAATGAGGCACATGATTACATATATCCGACTTTTAATCAGGAGTGTCAAAAGGGAATAGAGAAAGGACCCTAGTCCCTTAAAATTTAAATTTTACTTTATTTACTTTTGAAAATGTATAAAATTATAAATTAATAATAATTTAAAAATTATAGGATTTTCATTTAATTTTTAAATAATTGTAAAAGTATAGTGAAATTATATTTTAATTCTTATCAAAATTTATAACTTAATTCTAACCCTAAAAAAATTGTCTGACTTTGCCTCTACTTTTAACCTGTCTTGTAGAATTAAAAAACTTCACCGACTAAATATCAAATAATATTTTTTATGAAATAATTTAGGGGTTTAATAAAATGTTTTCTTATCGAATTATTATATATTATTTTTTACTTTAAGTTTTATTATACAAATATAAAATTATTTAATATAATTTATTTTTATATTCATAAATATAAAGTTATTATTGATGTAATTATCATGATCACCTCTAGTTTGGACAATATAGAGTAATTGGGTTAACGTTTAATTACTAGGGTAGTAATTGCTCTACTTTCTCTTGTAATTACAAAAAATTGTAATTCCCTAGACGTATTTGGCTGACAGGGTGCAATTACATTGTGAATTCTTATGTCATGTTTGGTAGTACAAATTGTAATTATATAGTTACATAATTTATAATTTTAAAAATATTAATTACTTTAAAACATTACTAGTATGATCACTACATGAAAATAGGGCTTTAGCGGCATTTTAGTAAAAAACACCACTAAAAACAGAGCATTAGCGGTGCTTTTGGTAAAACGCCGCTAAAGACTCGAGCATTAGCGGCGCTTTTGGTAAAACGCCGCTAAAGACCCGAGCATTAGCGGCGCTTTCAATAAAACACCGCCAAAAGTCATATAACCCTTAAACCCTAAAAAATCATAAACACTAATCTATAACCCCTAAAATAATAATTATTAAAATTTATGGTTATACAATATATTAAATATTTTCTTATATAATCGTAAAAGAGATAGTATTGAATTTAAAATATTAAATTAATTATCATTATAGTTTAAGGTTTATGAGTTAACTATGGTTTAAGATATATAGTTTTAGGGTTTAAGTTTAAGAGTTAACTAGTATTTGAAGGTTTATGATGAATTATGGGTTTAGGGATTAATATGATTTAAGGTTTAGAGGTTAGGGTTGGAGTTTAAGGTGTAAGGTTTTGGGGTTAAGGAATATTTAGTGTTTATGGGATAGGGGTTAAGAGGTTTAGAGTTTAGATAAGCAATAAAATTCCTTTTTAATTATCTTTGTCCCTTGTAATATATATATATAGGGTTTATGATTTGGAGTTTAGGGTTTGGGGTGTGGGGTTTAGGGTTTAGGCTTTATAATTTAGAGCGCCTTAGAGTACTTTAGTGTTTATGGGATAGGGGTTAAAGGTTTAGGGTTATGATTAAGTAGTGTTTTTTAATTTATATATTAAACGATTTCTTATATAATTGTAAAAGAGATAATATTAATTTGAATATTATATTAAATTATAATTACAGTTTAAATTATTTAAGAGATAATAGTTTATATAAATAAAATGGTTTAAGATTTAATCTAAAAATATTTTGATATATTAAAAATAATTCAATTCAAATTAATTCCTCTACAGTTAATTTATTTAAGTGAAATTTAAACTTAAAATTGTCATAGAATATAACAAATAAAAATGAAATATAAAAACTAAGAGATTACTGGCGTTTATTTAAAAAACGCCGCAAAAAACATAGCAGTTAACAAAAACGGCGTCATTTTAATTGGATATTTAGGAGAGTAGCGGCATTTTTTAAAAAAGCCACAAAACATAGCAGTTTAATGAAAACGGCGTCGTTTTAATTGGATTTTTAGGGGAGTACCGGCGTTTTAAAAAAAACGCCGCAAAAACAAAATACTTTAAAGTAAACGTCGTGTTTTCATATGTATGGGTTTGAATCAATAGTTGTATTAATTTAAAAAAAAAGGCAAATTATGCTATTATCCCATGTACTATATGTAAAATGTGTATTTAGTCCTTATATTTTAATTTGAATAGTTTTAGTCCCTGTATTTTTCAAATCGATCAATTTTATCGTTTGTACATTTCAAAATTTAAAATTTTAGTCATGATGACTCAAATGATAGCAATTATATATGTTTGGTTAAATTATGCTATTAGTCTTGGTATTGTGCGTAAAGTTGTAGGTTGAGTTCATGTTATCCAATTAGATTATTATTGGTCCCTATATATACTTTTCAAATTTTAAAATATTAATTTTGACACAAATGACAACCGTTAAATCCGTAACTGGCTTTTTGTGAGTAATATGTTTGTTACATTAGATTTTAGAAATAGCAAAACTTAATGAATTTAATAGCTACCATTTAATTAATACTACAATTTTAAAATTTGAAAATTAAAATGACTAAAAATAACAAAATGAAAGTAAAAGGACTAAATCCACAACTTACATATAATTCAACAACTAATAGAAAAATATATATAATTAAAAATATTTAACTTGTTTATATTTAAAAAATTAATAAATATCAAATGAAAATAACATGTATATATTTATAAAAAAAATTAAAACAATATCATTAGGTTTAAATAAATTTACTTTAAGTATTTATAAAGATTTAAGGGATTTAAGTAAAATTAAATTGGAGATTTAAGGGATTAGTGGTGTTTTTAAAAAAAATACCGCAAAAAATTAAAATAGTAAACGGCATCGTTTTAAATGGATATTACATAATTTTTTACCTTGAACGGCGTCGTTTTCCTTGAAGTGTTTGCTTCTTTCTCATGCCCGACACCCATTCCCCCCAAAATAGTTTTCCCCAATTCTGTAATTTCTTCTAAACCCTAAATTTCCCCTAAAAGAATCAGCAGGCACGGTTAAGATTCATTGTCGAGCTAACATGCATCTGACTTGAATCGCTTTTCTGTTTTGGAGGTTACTCGTTTGCTTCATCGGAGTGTAAAATTTCAGGTAAGTTGTGCTTTTATTTGAGAACAATTTATTTCTTCTTTGTTTAACCTATGGGTTTTGGATGATGTTGGATGAAGTGTCGGTCAACCAAGTTGTAGGATATTCATTTTGGGTTGGCAATTGTGTTTGAATGCACTCAATGACAACCACGAAAGCAAAATCCTCAGCCACTTATTTTTTCGAACAAAAAGATCTCGTATCATGTTCACACAATTTTGAATCGTTGTTTGTTGTATCTTGATTCGAGCTATGATAGGAATCTATTTGGGTTAAAGGTTAGTTCATATCCACTGAAGGATCGAAGAACTGAGCATGGACAATCCGACTGACAAAACAATTGAAGAGTTGCTCATTTCTAAGATACAATTAACTCTAAAAAAAGAAAATTAACTCATAATTACTGTCGACCAGATATTATTTCCATGGAAAAAAAACACCATTAGTATAACTGTATGCGCTAGAGCAGTGATATATGTTCTTCAACTATCCACCAAAATTAATGTAAGTGAGCTACCTTGCTATAATTCTGTATATGCTGTTATACAATAATTTGAGCTCTTTTTGCACTGTTCTTAAGCTTCATGCTCTGGTCTTTGTGTCAATTATGCGTTTATTAAATCAAAGTATTCTAAATAATATATATATAGGATTTTCGTTTTCCTAGTATGGTATATGGAAATTGCTTTATCTTATCAAATATATATATAGAATAGCAGTAGATACATATAAGGTCAAGTTTCATTCATTAAGTGGGAACCAGGTTCTGGGGGTTTTCAGTTTCATGTAGTTACATGTGTCTGGTAATAAGTAAAAAAAGCTGAAAAAACTTAAGCACTAACTTCAATGGAAACTGCCAAAGATTGAAAGGGTATTAGCTGATATATTATTTAGCATGTAATAATATATCATATTTTAGAGCAGTGTTAAAGGATAGGGGAGATGAACCCTTTCATAAATGACAATCAAATCAAAATTATAGGAAAGGGAAATGGGGCATGTAATAGAAAAAAGTAAGTAAGGTGGATAAATCAAATAGGTTCCCTTTTTTTTTTCTTCTTCTCATATCATCTCAATTTGTAACCTTTTCATAGAACAGGTCACAATTGAAAATGCTACAATCTAAATCACCATCTTGTTGTCCAAAAGTGAAACCCTCCAAAAATATTCTCACGAATGGTGCTTTAAGTCACATCTCGGGGGATAAAATCATATACTTTCTTTCTTTTTGAGATAAAAAATTAAATCATATTTTGAGACGACAAAATTGTCCCTAGAAGCTTTAAAAACCGTCCCTAAAAGCTATCTCTAAACTCTAATGCATATCACTTGCCTTGTCTATTTGTTGGGGTAGACCAGGAACTCAACCTGGTTTTGCCTGCAGCTTCTTCTTGGTCCCTTTAGCGCGTTGTGTTCTAATGACTCGTATCAGGTCCTCATAAAGCTTGTTTGAATCAGGGACATTAAATTTGTACATGGGTCAAGTCTCGATTCAAATTCATTTTTAAAATTTTTTGCCTAAGTTTAAATCCGATTGAGCCATGACCAACTTAGGAGGGTCAAACCTATCAAGCCTAACTTCTTGGATGGGTCTAAGGGTTATCATGGCCTAGCTTGTATAAGCAAACATTGGCAAATTCTTATTTAAGTTGCAAAACCATAATCAATTCAAGATTTAACTGATATGAGGTATTATTATTTTTTTGATTTTGCAGGTAAAAGACATATTATTACAGGGTAAAGGGTCTTGTAGGGTTGTAAACAGGGAACTGGTGAAGTTGATGGGACCCTCTGTGTTGAATAAAAGTTAAGGTAATTTTTTTCTTTTTTTTTATTGACAAACTTCACAATGTAAAACAAATACATTGATTGCATTTGTCTGTAACAGTTCAAATACTGATTACTAAAAGCTCTAGATATATATAAAAAGTTAAGTTAAATGGCTTTCCCAAGGTCTGAATCGAGTAGTAAAAAGATATAGTGATTTCATCATGAATGGATTCAGATTTCATACCAAATATCACGAGAGATTGAGGAGAACTCAAAATTGTGGAGTAGTTATTAACTCTTTAACTACAAGTTACGCTAGTGCTAGGGACAGTAATCTTGTCGAGGGAAATGTGGAGTATTACGGACTTCTAACCGACATTATTGAGTTGGATTACTATGGAAAATGGAAAGTTGTCTTATTTCGATGTGATTGGGCTGATGCTAATACTGCTCGCGGAATTAAAAATGATCAGTTTGGTTTTACAATGGTGAATTTCTCTCGATTAATTCACACTGGAGAACATTTGATAGACGAGCCGTATGTATTTTCTTCTCAAGTTAAACAAGTTTTTTACTCGAAAGATCCAATTGATGAGGGTTGGTACGTTGTACTCCGAAACACCCCTAGAGACTTATTTGACATGGGGAATGGAAGTAGAGATGACATCGTTGAAAGATCAGAAACTTTACCTTTTCTAGAACAAAACTTAAATGAAAATATCCCTAGTACTAGTACACAATTTCAATGGGTTCGTCAAGATGTGGACGAAGATATTTACGATTTATGATGTAGTAAGATTTTATGATTTTTTATTTATATGTAATGTTATAATTTTAACATTGGTCATGTTATATAATTTAACTATTTTATATTTACTATTGTTGTTATTTCTTACTAAAATTTTAACTATTTTATGTGTTGCAGGAAAAATGCCTAGAAGAAGATTAAGAGATCTTAGTATTGCACAGAATACTACAAATTCGGAAGAAGTAAGTACTGAACAGTAAACAGTTGTTGGATCTTCAAGCGTGCCAGAGACACTTGACGAGTCTGTGGAATTTCAAAGTAATGTTAAGTTTATTTTACAAATTGTATTAAATTTTATTACTGATTTATTTTTAAATTTCAATATAGTAATAATATATTATTTTTCAGCTGAAAATGGTCGGACGCGCAGAGGTCGAGGACGTACACTCCTAACAGATTTATATAACTTAAATTCTGTCGAGCGTGTCAAAGTAACTAGAAACAGCCATGGTCAGCCTGTTGGACAAGAAGCTCGACTTCTAGCAGGCTATTTGGGCATTATAGCACGAAATGCCAATATGTTGCCCATCAACTATGAATCATGGCATAACATGCCAGATAGCAATAAAAATCAAGCTCTCTCTAATATTAAGGTAACAAAACGTTAATGTAATTTATAATACTTTGGTTTAAGTTTCATTTATATTTACTTCCTAAACTTGTGTTTTTTAGGAGAGGTTTGCTTTAGAGGTCTCTGATGCATATATCAAGAAGGCATTGGGTAAAAAATGGAGAGACCATAAAAGCATTTAAAAAAAAGAATATTTTAAAAAACCCATAAGCCTCGAACAAAAATTGCAAAATGTCCCACCGGGAATGCTGAGGTACCAATGGGAAGATGCGGTTCGATTTTGGAATTCGAAGAAAGGAGAGGTATTATGTACTTGCAAACTCTTATAAATTTTTCGGTTTATAGTATTTACTATATACGTAATAATAATTTTATTATGTAGGACCGTGAGCGAGTTTGAACAAGCAGCAGGCAAAAACAAAAATTTACGCACACGGCAGGGTCGAGAAGTTTTGCTTGTGTAGCTCAAGCCGCGGTACTATGGATTTATTAATTCTATCAAGTATTAATGACTTTTTACAATTAAATAATATTTACTACTATATTGTAGGAAGCCTCGTTTGGTCAAAAAGTTGGACGCCTTCAGCTTTTTGACATTACGCACAAGAAAAAAGATGGAACTCCGATGACATCTGAGGCTGCAGAAATTATGGTATATTTACTTAATAAAATTTGATTCATTATAAATATTTATAATATTTAATTATAATGTTTTAATTTGTCGTTTTTATTAGTTTAATTTAAATAATATTATGTTGTATTCCTTTTTATTGTATATTTCGTTTCTAACTCTTTAACTGATTTATTAGGAGAAACTAAAAGATAAGAAGGCAGAGTATGAAGCGACTGCTTCGACTGATAGTTCTGTTAATTTTGAGGATATAGATAACAGAATTATTAATGAAGTTTTGGGTCCAGAAAGGTATGGTCGGGTTAGATTTCAAGGATCTAGTGTTAACCCGACCCAATATTTTGGATCCACCTCGCACCAATACATGCCTTCCGGGAGTCAAAGTCAAGCTGAAGTTCAGAGGCTAAAAGATCAGATAGTTCAGATACAAGCTAGCACAGATGAGCAAATTTCTCAACTTAGAGCGGAGGCAGCAGCGCGGGAGGCGGAGGCAACAGCGAGGGAGGCGGAGCAGAACAAAAAATACAATGAACTCCAGCTACAGCTTCAGTCTATGATGACTATGTTCCAGCAATTTCAAAATCCGCCATCTTAGACATTTGTTTTCTTGTAACTTTCAACATTATTGTAAGAATATTTTGAATATTCATTTACAATTTATATAATATATTTTTTGTATAACTTTGTATTATTTAAATTTTTTGGTTGAATTTCTTGCAGGAGGGTTGGATATAGGTGCAAAAATACATATTGCAAAACTGGGCAAATTAGCGGCGTTTTTTTCTAAAAGCGCAGCTAAAAGTCCTGGTCTTTAGCGGCGTTTTTTTAAAAGCGCCGCTAAAAGTCCTGGTCTTTAGAAGCGCTTTTTTCAGAAAAACGCCGCTAATTTTATAGGCGTTACATATAGCGACGTTTTTTGCGGCACTTGGGAAAGCGCCGCTAAAGGCAAAAAAAAACGCCGCTAAAAGTCTGTTTTCCTGTAGTGGATAAAAATAATTTATAAACAAATAACAAAAGTTAAAATCAAATAATCATATGTATTATGTTCGTTTAAAAAAAGTAGTTGATAATATGATTACTTGTAACACCCCAAACCCGGCCCAGATGTTACGGCCGAATTCAGCGTGTCACATTGAAGTGTTTTTCGAAAACCATGTTTTCATTGGAAACCCTTCTTGATGTAAAACTCATTGGAGCGTTATTGTAAAACTCATGTTTTAATTAAAAATCTTTGAAAAGAATATTTTCGTTATAGATTAAAGTGAATGGAAGCTGTGCACCAGGTAGGAAGCTAGAAAAGAGGAGGCGAGTCTATTGGACTGCTTAAGTACCAAGCTCTTCATGGATCCAATCCTAGACATGCACACATCCATTGCCACACTTAAAGCATATTACTTGTCCACGAACAACAAAATTAAGTTTAAGTCCATTTAAAATATTTATTTCCTTTGAAAACATTTACGTTGCGAAAGCTTTGCTCGATAATCATGATATTTTGAAAATAAGTAACTTTTATAAAATGCACCCTAGAGCTAACCAATTTAATAACCCAAAATATTAAAAATAATAAAAAGAGCGGCCTTATTACAACTTAAACCAGAATAAAAATAATCAAAATAATAAATGCGAAACTTATTTTAAAGAAAATAGAAACTTAATCTTCGTGGCCACTCTGAATCCCACCCAGCTCCAAGTCCACCAACTAGGGCTCACCTGCAAGGATGGAAGAGAAAGGGGGTGAGTTTGGAAAACTCAGTGTGTAAAGTATCCCAACCAGAGCCCAAATCGGTTCAAGCTTTACTGGGCCTAAGCCCTATTCAGAAATCAGTGTTAACTGGGCCTTAGCCCATATCAATATTAATCTGGGCCATAGCCCCTTACAGTATCAGAGTATTTTGGGCCTAGCCCATATTAGTATCAATCTGGGCCGTAGCCCTATTACAAGTCGAGATATATTAGGCCTTGGCCATATTAACACAGTTGGGCCCATTTCAATACAGTTGGCCCATAACAAAATAACCTCATATGATTAATACATGATAACCCCATCCAACCCTGCACTTGCCTCCGTCCATCCCTACACTTCCTGTGGGGAATAAATCACCCACGCCATCCCTACACTTACAGTGTTAGCATCGGTTGCGGCACTAACTATAATCCGCAACAAAGCTGCTTATATCAGAATATGTGGCACAGCCACCAGAATGGGTTCTTCCTCTATAACATAACCCAGATCCCATACAATAGATATACATGTCATGGCATACAATAAACAGAATCAGAATATCATGCATTTCAGTCAAAATTAACCCTAGGGGTATAACGGTCATTTTGCACCTAAGGGTAAAATGGTAATTTTCATACTTAGGGGTATTTTAGTAAAATTCACTATTTTAGGGTTTACATACATCCTACAACTGTTAACGTATCAACAGAAACACTTACCGAGCGTCTTTACTGAATTGGGCCCGTTGGCCCATTAACCCGTTTTCGGCCCATTAATCCCAAATATACCGAAGTGCACAAAATTGTGCACTCTGCAATCATACCGCTTTAGATTACCAAAATTAACAAACAACCATCTCACGAGCGCTCGCACGCTCGCAAGTTCACAAAATGCTAACTTTCCGGCATTTCGGCTTTTCGGCTTTTGCCGATCTAGTCTATGAGTGGGTGTCGTTTACACACCTGTTTTTCGACGAAACTTTGACGATTTCCACACACGAGTTGCCTACAATCAGTTACTAACACGTTAAACTATGAATCCATAACAACTTAACACATCAAACCCTTACCATATTAGGCCCTTAACACCTTAGGCACTAAAGTTCTTACCTTTGCCGGAAAAGTCGACTAGATCTAATTCTGGTCGTTCCAAATATCCAAGCCCTCGATTAGTAGCCTTTAATCCACACTAGAGCAAAACAAATCAAATAACACCACTAAACCCTTTTAGTTTAGTCGACAGCCACCCTATGTATATAGGGGTTTTCAGCTTTTTTTAAACCATAAGATGCAAATGGAAAGAAGGTTCGAATACTTACCAAGAGATCTACTCGTTGAAGAACGTTCCAAATACCTTCCTACCCTAGATCCGTTGTGAATCCAACTTAAACGTGCGTAGAAAATAGATCTAAATATTAATTCTCGAATCACTAAAATATGAGGCTTTTCGGCTTTTGGATCTATCCTAGAATATGGCTATTGCGATCTAAAAGAAAAAAATAGGTGACGATAAGTTCACCATCGAAGAGACAATCAGTAGAGGAAGAGATGTAAGATTAGAGGTTCGGTCTTTTGAAAGATTAAAAGGAAAGGAGATATGGTTTCAACCAAAGGATTAATCGGCAACCAATATTTGAGAAGAAAAAGTTGTTTTAAAAAGAATTTGGCTTCGAGGAAAGAAAATAGAAAAAGGAGAGAATTGTTCAGCTTTTGGGAAAAATAGAAAAGAATATGAGCAAAAGAAATAAGATAATATTAAAATAAAGTCCTTTTCCAATTTTAATTCCTTCCTTAGCTCCCTAATTTCTGGCCAAATTCAAAGTTTCAATTTCATTCAAACTCCTAACCGGTGATCTGCAGCCTTATCCACCGCTTCATCATGCTGCTAAGAAGAGTAAAAATTTCATAAACATAAAAATTACTACTACTAATAATAATAATAATAATTTCATAAACATAAAAATTTCAAATACCAATAATGCAGCAAGTAATAATTTTCATAAAAATTTTCAAACATACATACAGTAATATTTTTCTAATAATAATTTTATCTCATAATACTAATTAAAATTTCATAAAAATTTAAAATATCCGTAATAATAAATATAGTAAAAATTTTCTAGTAGTAATTCAAATTTTTTTCTTAAATGGTAATATTTAAAACTTCTTAATTATTCAGGTTTCCTTCTATCCGAATCCCAGACTCAAAGCCCAACTCTTCTAGGCCCCAAAAATCGGAGCGTTACAACTCTACTCCCCTTAAAGAAATTTCTTCCTCAAAATTTCTAACTATCAACTAACCGTATTACTCAAGTCAAATGCTTCCGCTGTGCACTCTAATTAAAAATAACTGTTAGTACGACCCAGAACATCTAATTACTAAAGTAAAGGAACATTTATCAAGCACGCATACAATTCCTAACACACACTCAAATAGAATAAACTTGGCAATCCCGAGCTCGATGCTCCTTAGACCCACATCTAAGACATGGTCATGTCTTCCTATGGCATTCACCCGGATGACGCCCGTTGCAGTCTTTGCAGGTTGGAAAGTTTGGTCGTACCTTAACATGTTTCACAGAACGAGGCTTGGTTTTTTGAGAACTAGAATCCTTCCTCTTCCTACACTCCAAGCACCCTGCTTGAAGCATTTCCCTAATTTCCTTAATTTTGGTATCCAATACTTCCTCTACCACTTTCCTTACTAACTTGGCCAGTGCCTCAGTCCTAAGCTCTGAGTTACCGCTACCCGAAGTTGGCAGACTTTGCTTACCCTCAGAATCTATATCAATACTCTACATTACCAGTACACATATCAAACAACTACAAAGATCTCAAAAAAGATTTACTATTTATTCATATGTTTTATGCAAAGATATTATTTTAAAGTTTCTATTTTCACAGAATTATAGCCTAGCTATAGTCTCAGTATTCTAGGGTTTTTAGTATTGCCCTAGCTATAATGTCATGATATGGTCTCAGTTCTATCTACAGTAATATCTTAATACAGTGTAGTATGACTAACAGGAATACTTACAGACTTGGTGCCGGGGATTCAGTGTGCCACTTCTTTCTCCAAACCATTTAAAACCACAAACCATGTATTTAGTCACAGAAAATAGAATTTCTTAAAATTTTAAAAAAATACCTTTGTTTTGAAATTCTTGATTTTAGACCCGTTTTAAAAAAACCAGAAAAAACTTGAACCATTTTATCATGTATACCTTGTAAAACATCTTTGAAAAGAACTTTTCAAAACCATTTCCAAAAATACCCCTCTTAGGCCTAAGTTTTCGAAAGGATTTTCAGACCCGATCCACAGTCGAGTTGTTGCAACTGGGCTCTGATACCACTAAATGTAACACCCCAAACCCGGCCCAGACGTTACGGCCGAATTCGGCGTGTCACATTGTAGTGTTTTTCGAAAACTATGTTTTCATTGGAAACCCTTCTTGATGTAAAACTCATTGGAGCGTTATTGTAAAACTCATGTTTTAATTAAAAATCTTTGAAAAGAGTATTTTCGTTATAGATTAAAGTGAATGGAAGCTGTGCACCAGGTAGGAAGCCAGAAAAGAGGAGGTGAGTCTATTGGACTGCTTAAGTACCAAGCTTTTCATGGATCCAATCCTAGACATGCACACATCCATTGCCACACTTAAAGCATATTACTTGTCCACGAACAACAAATTAAGTTTAAGTCCATTTAAAATATTTATTTCCTTTGAAAACATTTACGTTGCGAAAGCTTTGCTCGGTGATCGTGATATTTTGAAAATAAGTAACTTTTATAAAACGCACCCTAAAGCTAACCAATTTAATAACCCAAAATATTAAAAATAATAAAAAGAGCGACCTTATTACAACTTAAACCAGAATAAAAATAATCAAAATAATAAATGCGAAACTTATTTTAAAGAAAACAGAAACTTAATCTTCGTGGCCACTCTGAATCCCGTCCAGCTCCAAGTCCATCAACTAGGGCTCATCTGCAAGGATGGAAGAGAAATGGGGTGATTTTGGAAAACTCAGTATGTAAAGTATCCCAACCAGAGCCCAAATCAGTTCAAGCTTTACTGGGCCTAAGCTCTATTCAGAAATCAGTGTTACCTGGGCCTTAGCCCATATCAATATTAATCTGGGCCATAGCCCCTTACAGTATCAGAGTATTTTGGGCCTAGCCCATATTAGTATCAATCTGGGCCGTAGCCCTATTACAAGTCGAGATATATTGGGCCTTGGCCATATTAACACAGTTGGGCCCATTTCAATACAGTTGGCCCATAACAAAACAGCCTTATATGATTAATGCATGATAACCCCATCCAACCTTGCACTTGCCTCCGTCCATCCCTACACTTCCTGTGGGGAATAAATCACCCACGCCATCCCTACACTTACAGTGTTAGCACCGGTTGCGACACTAGCTATAATCCACAGCAAAGCTGCTTATATCAGAATATGTGGCACAGCCACCAGAATGGGTCTTCCTCCATAACATAACCCAGATCCCATGCAACAGATATACATGTCATGGCATACAACAAACAGAATCAGAATATCATGCATTTCAGTCAAAATTAACCCTAGAGGTATAACGGTCATTTTGCACCTAGGAGTAAAATGGTAATTTTCATACTTAGGGGTATTTTAGTAAAATTCACTATTTTAGGGTTTACATATATTCTACAACCATTAATGCATCAACAGAAACACTTACCGAGCGTCTTTACTGAATTGGGCCCGTTGGCCCATTAACCCGTTTTCGGCCCATTAATCCCAAATATACCGAAGTGCACGAAATTGAACACTCTGCAATCATACTGCTTTAGATTACCAAAATTAACAAACAACCATCTCACGAGCGCTCGCACGCTCGCAAGTTCACAAAATGCTAACTTTCCGGCATTTCAGCTTTTGCCGATCTAGTCTATGAGTGGGTGTCGTTTACACACCTATTTTTCGACGAAACTTTGACGAGTTCCACACACGAGTTGCCACCAATATACGGTCACAGTTGATTTTAAACCTTACCTGCTGAAGCTCCAATTCGCTTAAAAATAAAAGAGAAATTCTGCCTTCCACGCCACTCGAACCTTCAACCTCCAGAGCACTCAGCCACACTGCTTGCCGCTGCGACACAACCTCGCTTTTGTTATAATATGACCGCATTTACTTATAAGCCTTATTCGCTTCAGTCACGGGCTACTTAAAAGAAATAAAACACGTTTCGCTGTCCCCTGCATTCGAATTCGTGACCACTGGATCTCCTTAGCGCGCTACTGCCACTACGCCAAGGCGCTCTTTGTGTTGAATTATACTTGCAACTCCTCTTAACCCTTATTCTAGCCGCGATCTGCATATTAAACCCAAATTGCGCACGCCGCACCTTGAGCCCAGGCACCTCCCTAGTGTCTTCCTAGCGTCCTTAGCCACTGAGCCAGATACCTGCTTGTGCTAAAACTTAGCCCTAATTTATTAATGAAGCCTAGTGCCCAGATTCCCTTAAAAGGCAAGATTCAAGAATTTTGCTAAAACTATGGGCTGAGCCCCGGACCTTTCCCCACATTATACCCCTTCGTTACATATTTAATTACTAATAATAATAATAATAATTTCATAAACATAAAAATTTTAAATACCAATAATACAACAAATAATAATAATTTTCATAAAAATTTTCAAATATACATACAATAATATTTTTCTAATAATAATTTTACCTCATAGTACTAATTAAAATTTCATAAAAATTTAAAATATCCGTAATAATAAATTTAGTAAAAATTTTCTAGTAGTAATTCAAAAATTTTTTCTTAAACGGTAATATTTAAAACTTATTAATTATTCAGGTTTCCTTCTATCCGAATCCCAGACTCAAAGCCCAACTCTTCTAGGCCCCAAAAATCGGAGCGTTACATTACTAATAAAAGTAATAAGAAAAATAATCATCATATGTAATTTTATCTATTTTTTCTAGTGCATATATGTTGGGTTTCTCCCTCTTTAATATTTAATATATGCTCTTTATAATCATTTTTTGGTCCTCGACCAAGTTCATCATCATATAATTTGAATCTACATCATTAAGATTATCGAGATCTCCTTATTCTATGTACGCTTTGAAACTCCAACTGTTGAAGTTATGAATGCAACATGCTTGTAAATCTAACATCATCTACGTCTAGAAAGTCGCATGCTTTGGTAGAAGCTTGTACAGTTTAGGAAGGGGTTTTGATTGATCGATCAAAAAGAAGAATCTACTTCAACTGATATGCCCTTAGGCACGGCCATACATAACATAGAAATCACACTTGGAAGGGGTGGACAATTAGCTAGAGCAGCGGGTTTTGTTGTGAAACTGATCGCAAAGGAGGCGAAATCGGCCACATTAAAGTTACATTTTGGGGAGGTCCATTTGATATCCAAAAACAGCTCAGCAACAGTTGGACAGGTGGGGAATCTTGTTATTAAATTGAATTGATTATGACTATATTTGTGATCTTCTTTTGTCATCATCCCCATAAGTGGTTGAAAGCAAAATATATGACTGTGAAAGATCTACTTATGAGTAATAGAATATGATAATTCTATCTAAAGCTCGTTATGGTTGGATGCACTTGAAGTTGCAAATATTTTTTTTAAACAGTGAGTATAACTCTACAGTATTTAAAACAAGTTCTTAATTAAAATTACGTGGAAAAATATTATTGATGAGAACTTGCAAGAGAGAAAACTTATGCATGAAAAGTCATTGGTTATACCTGTTGTACACCTGGAAAATAAGATTCACTCTTAAAGTTTGCTATTAATAAATTTTGATTGGATTCAAAGTCTACTACTGAAGTTTAATTTGCTTACTTCTTAATGAAATCGTCAAGACTCAACGTAGAAAAAAAAAGGGTACATCTTTAAATATTAAATCAACTTGATGTATGATTTAAATATTTTAGATGATCTTCTTTTTAAGTTTTGATTACATTGGTTACATATTGTTTTAAGCATCTCATTTGTTCATGAAAATGAATATTAACTGATTTATTTATGTCGCTATAGTAGATTTTATAATTAAATAATATATTTGATTAAAAATATGTATTATGCAAATTTTTGTTAATAAACCAAAGAATTTTATGGTTATTCAGATTTGATTTAGTTTAAAGAATTGTTAAAGATAGTAGCTCATACGTTTTATTCTATGCGTTAATTATTTAGAAAAATGACATGAGCAATTGAAAATAAAAGTTCTATGAGAATGAATGGTTGGATTTTAAATTAAATTTCATGCATGTTTATGATGATGGTTATGAAAGAAAAAAAATTGTTGTTTTCATTATGTCATATTTTTATGTTTGAGATGTGACTTTTATTGATATATTTAATATAGGCTTGTTTCTATATATGACCTAGACAGTTATTTTTTATAGTTAACTGATTATGTAGAACTCTTGTTAAAAGGATTTTAAAAGTATTTTGAATCGAACTTGGGACCTTTTGCACCCGAAACGAGAATTATACCACTAGACCAAATGCCCTGCATTTGAAGATTTTGGCATATTCCCTGAAGTGAATATTGCATATAATTATTTGGAAAATATATTTATTGACTTAGTGGCATTATAGACTTCACATTGATTTAGACATTTCCAATAGTAAATGTCACAATAGTAATTATATGTGGATATAAAGTAAAATGAATGACAGTAAAATTATCAATTTGTCACAATTTATATTGACATTATTAGTACAATTGAAATGCATGTTAAAATAAACCAAAAGTTTACTGATACAAATGTATTTACTACTTGGCGTGACCAGTTAGTGTTGGAAAAAATGAATTTGGAAAACGCAACCGAAAATAAATTTAGGGATAAACTAGAGTTCTAATTTTTTTTCAAAATAAGATCTTGGTTGTGATATCTAAAGTAATAAACACTTAATCAAAATTGTACATTTTCGATTTGTTTAGGATGAGCGCTTCGACCGAGTAGTCTTCTCCACTATCCTCAAACTCATTTCCACCGAGTGTGGGCTCGATTCGAATAAGAATTTTTTTCGCAAAAATTACTAGTGGGGTAATTTTGTAATTTCTCTAAATTTTTGGGTCAAGTTGTAAATTAGAAAAATATCTCTAGAAATTTTCTGGAATAATCTCTTCAGATAATTTTCTCTCTACAACTTTCTCTTAAATTCAATTCTGTGTAAATAATGACCAAGGCTCTCTTTGTATAGGGAGAGTTTAGATAGTTCAACTATAATTAAACTTATTCATTTTAATATTAAATTGATATAACATTTATCAAGATAAATATTAGATTAAATTTAATATTTAATCTTATTAAAATAATAGAAATTTAATATTAAGGAAACCATTTTAATAGTAAATTAATAAAATACTATTATGATTAAGTATTAAATTAAACTTAATATTAAACTATTAAATAATATTATTTTTGGAATAGATAATCTGAAATCAAGTTCTCTGGTAGAGTCTAGTAGGAGTGTAACTCTTTCACTGCTCAACCACCGATGACTAACCGCCATTGGCCACCGAGATGCCATCATCGCAGCCACCAACACCGCTGTGTCCGGTGAAGCAGGTACGACACCATTACGACACCTCGAGCCAGTTCGGCTGCTACTAGTTCAGCCCGAGTCAATGACGAGCTGACTGGTCCGGTTTAGCCACCGGTTGGACCATTGGTTCGTTTTCACATACTGGGCTTGATTTGACTAGTTTTTGGGTCTTGGTCTCAGTTTTAGGCTCCCGGGCCGAATTTACAATCTTAGGTCCAATTTTCAAGTTCAATTACCCATTGGGCTAGTTGTTTGACTTAAAAATTAATTTCCAAAAACTCATATTAATTTTAATTGATTTGATTAATTTAATTTTACTTGATTAAAATTAATTTTTTGAAAAATCACTTAGATTTTCCAAATTAATTTTTCAATTAAATTCTTTAATAAAAATCTCTAGTTGAACAATTCTTATGACCATCTAATAATATTCCACATCAAATAAATCAACTCAATTAAATTATTCCTAAAGTTGTAGAATTTTCTTCTCATTCAAATACAGTTTGATCGAGCTTTTGTTGAGCTAGCGGAGGTACTAATCAAACATATTCAATTAGACTCTAGTGATTGCAATTATGTCCAGAAGTATCATTCCTATAATTCGCAGTTACTTAATCATAGAGTTAGTCCACAAGAAGCACCATGATTGAAAACTTCTTATTGTATACTCTTTATGAAAGTAATTCATCCAACTACTTTGTCTAATGACCTCGTCATATGCGTGTTACTCTCATATGATATCCTTGACTCATTTGAGTTAAACTTGTTCACTCAATATAATATTATTTTATTTCATTGTCAACATTGTTTCTTCTTAATAATTAATACGGTCACTATCAACAAATGACTGTGATCAATTGCTTGTTCGAGAATGACCAACCCTGTGGCCACGTTCCATATTTATTAATCCATGCAATGCCAATGATAGGATATCATTAACTCTTTAATTGAGCTATGAATTCCACCGTTGCTACTAAAGTTATGCCATATACAAGTTATGTACCCAACATATCGGCTATGGGCTTGATCATCTTCAAAGCATAATGATAAACCATAATATATACATATTTTTATCTCATTCTTGGCATATTTATGGATGATTTATCATTATTTTATTGAATTCGATGCTCCTAATCCTTTAATTTCATGTTTTATACTCATGAGAGCATAGGAAAGTGAAAAGAGCAAGAAGCAAGCCAAAAACGAACAAAATAGGCTGATTTTAGTGTTCCACACGGGCAGGCCACACGCCAAAGTGTCATGGCCGTGTTGACATTAAACCACGTCAGAATTGCACACGACCTGAGCACCTTCACACGAGCGTGGCACATGGTCATGTCCCTGTCGAGCCCAAGTCTAATTCTATTCGGAAAAAGGCTAATTTTGGGCTATTTTGGGCATTCTAAAGTCTATATAAACACCCTAGAAGAGGGTCAAAAGGGGACACAGAGAGTAGAAGGAAGAGAATACTCGAAGACAGCCATCAGAATCAGCTCGGAAGCAGGATCTATTTCAAGACTGAAGATCTCCATTCAATTTCCTTAGAAGTTCTTTGGGTTTCTTTATGTTTTGTTGTTTTCCCAATTTTGAGATATTTTCCCCCATCGTTATGAACTAAACTCCCTAAATACCTAAGGGAGATGAAACCTAAGACAGATCTTATTACTATTTGAATTATATGATAAATACTTGTTCTTATTCTTAATTATGTGTTTTAATCCTTGCTTTCATATTTCAGGATATTAATTCAGGTTTTGATGTGCTTATTCAGTGGAGAAAAAGTCCCCATTTAAGAGTAGATTTTCCATAATTAAGCGGAGTTGCACGCAATCCTAGAGATAGGACAACATAAATTTGCCGGATTAGAGTCAAATATAATAAGGGAATCCATAGATCGAGTTAATGCGACAATAGGGGTTTTAATTAGAAAGAGATTTCAATTAATCAACCTAGAGTCAGTTGTTTTTAGTCTCGAGAGAGATATTAACATAAACTAGGGATTTCTACGAATTAAGTCAAGTGATAAATCGTCTAGTTTAGAAGTAGTAAGTGAAGTCTAGATGGATTCTTCCTTGGGTATTGTCTTCTCCATCGGTTTTCCAAAAGTATTTTCCAACTTTTATTTCTGTCATGTTCTTAGTTAATTAAATAGTTAATTCTAGTTTAAAAACACCCATTTAATTCTTAGGCTAGATAATAAAAAGATAGTAATTACTAGTACTTTTAGTCATTGTGGATACGATATTTCCGGTCTCACCATAACTATACTACTGTTCAATAGGTGCGCTTCTTTAGTCGAATTTTTAGTCAGTTTAGCGACCATCACATAAGCCTCCACTTATATCAAAGCACATGAGTTGCATATGCATGATTAGTAACTAACTCAGGATTTAGGTAAATCACACCATGAATGTCTCAAGTGAATTAATTCACAAATAGATTCCGAATTAATTCATCTTGGGTTTAGTCCAATGTATCATTCTACCAATGAATATATCTATGTCTCTACTCGTGGAGTTAACTGCTCCAATAGCTAATACTAGTCATCTCCCCAATTGGAATTGTAGACGACATAATAATCCTTTTCAATATTTGAATCAAATCCTCACTTTCATTCTTTTACGGGATTATAGACTCATTTAGATTATCTATTAAAGTAAGTTGTCTTTCTTACAATGTAAACGCTCTTTAAAATGCTATTTATCTTCTGTTTAAACTTTAGACAATCAATGAGCTAATATTTGCTTGTCACAATTTCACTATATATGCAAAATATAAAAGACATAAAATACAAAAGACATAATAATGAAATGTGAAATTAATTTTATTTATTCATCGTTCAAATAAATAGAAAATAGTTACATGTTTACTACAGTATGAGCACATTTCCCAATAGTTAGATCATTCTAGATCATATATGATGTGAAAAATAATTAAGAATAGGAGATTCTTTAATTTAAAAAATTCTAATTTGTTGTTTGTTTTCAATGAAAATTGATTGTTAGAAACTCACTAGCTAAAGTTAAGACTTAAGGTCTTGTGTTGCTGAAATAAATATGGGTCTATTCATCCACCGTGTGGATGGTTTTGATATTATATGATTTTGGTAGATGCATCTATAAAATAATCACATATGTGTTATCAATTTATAACTTGTTGTTTATAAGATTGCTTGTTTAAATAATTAATTTTAGATTATGCAATTAAGACAATTCATATTACTAAAGCTGATGAGTTTTTATCTCTGTATTTTTTTGATTGAGTTTGAAAAACTTTCGTAAAAGTTTGTTATTTATGCACATAATGGTTTAGAGAAATTATTGATTAAACACCTATGATTAATGTCTACACCATTACTTATGAGAACCAAACTTCCCATTTCAATATGAGATTATGTTGATTTATGTGTTGTACGCATCAAGCCAATAAGTTATAAATACTCCCCATTACAATTGTTTTTTTTTGGTAAAGAGCTAAATATTTCCTTCTTTGAACTTTTGTATATGTGTATATATTTCAATTGATCTACCACAATGCACAAAGATAAGTGAATCCTCAAAGAAAGTTGGGAATATATATTAATTACAAGTCTCATTGTATTATTATATGTTTTTAATGTTTTGGAGATTCAATTATGACATGATTTGCGATTAGTTTTATGATTCAATAGTGTTTTTTGACATTAGGGAGAGAGAAATAAAAACTTGTAATGAGTTAGGGTGAGAGTGATTTGAACTAGAAGTTCAACAAAAATAACTCAATACAAGTTCCAAATATGAAAATTATCATAAAAGAAAATGATTCTTCTAAATTGTTATATAGTGGAGGTGGGTGTTCCAGAAGAGACCCAAGACATAACTAAAGTCCAAAAAAGATTCAAGTACCTGAAACTGAAGATTAAAATAGTGAAAATAAAGAAATCTCGATAAGTTATGTCAATTTGAGAAACTATTGAACTGATAATAAAAGTGGTCGATAATGGTTTTGCATGTGATATTATTGTTGAAATAATGAAATAAAGTGAGGATCTTGAATAAATCTATTGAGAAATATAAATATGGAATAAATTGGTCAAAATAGAAAGCTGCAACTCAAGTACAATTAAATTTGTGGAGTTTTTGGTCTAGTAGTCCAAATATCTAAAGGTATAAAGCTAGTAAAGGTGCAAATGAAGTAGTTTTGCAAAACGAAATAAAATATAAAGTTTTTGCTAAGTCCTGACATTGATTATGAAAAGATATACTATTTTTTTTGTGGTGGATGCAATAACGTTTAGATATATTATTAAACTAACGATTCATAAAATATTTAACTTGCATCTAATGGTTGTTGTTATAACCTTTCATGAATCACTATATAGTAAAGTTTATATTAAAATCCTTGAAGGATTTAGAATGCCAGAAGCATATTGAAATTATTAGGAAATTGTTCACTTATATGAATTGAAATAATTAAACATATGTGGTAAATTTGACTTAATTAATAGTAGTTGAAAGGGGATTATAAAATGATCCAAAATAACTATTTTTATTTTTATAGAAGAATCATGATTAAAGTTTGCTATGATATTGTTGAAACTCCTAAGGAGATCAAAATATATTTCTCCAAATTTTCCCTCACTCATAACTTTCAAAAGAATATAGATATAAATGGTTAGCAAATACTTTCAAATGGCCATTTGAAAAGCTAGTAATAAAGATTGAATACATTGAATATGAGATATTATGTGATATTTTCATGAGGGGGTGTAACACCCTTAACCCGTATTCATCGCCGGAATGGGGTTACGAGGCATTATTGATTCTAACACAATTCAGAACAGATACACTTAAATAATTCATGTCAGATCTGTACAAATTAATAACCCAAATTCATAAGCAAAGTCCACATTATCGAAAGTTATAAATAAAACCTATATCATTTCCTTACTTATTCGGCTAACATAGATCATTTGTACATATTCGTAAATTCACAAATAACTAACAAATTTATGTAACTTTACACATATGCATAACAATCATAATATAAGCGCATATATACATATATATGTGTGTGTGTGTGTGTGTGTGTAAAACATATAAGAGTACAATTAACCTATCATCATATACCATATGACCGAAATACATAGCAAATCTCAAAAACATCATATGGTTAAGATACATCTTCAATATAATCTCAAACCAAGACCAAATATATATACATATATAGTCACCGGCTTTATATTCAACCATAGTTCTCATAAATATGATTATAATACCGAACTAATAATCAAATATTTTCAATATCTCATATCAACTTTATTCAAATATACTTATTAACTCATTTTAAATCTTTATTAACACATATAAAACATAATTAATCATCTTAATCAAAGTCAGCATAACATCTATAATTCATTCGATATATATATATATATATATATATGAAGTCACCTAGACACATTCGAATAAGCTTTGTAACAAGTCACATTTATGGATTACTAAACAACCAACACATATCAATTAAAAACTCCTGCACAAACTCATAATAAAATTAATTGAAATCATGTTACATAATTTAATAATCAATCACATATGTAAATTTAGTACATTATACCATGGCCAAACATGCTAATAAAGCATATATACATAATGCACAATTTACCCTAAAAATAAAGATCACACTTAGCATTGAATACATACCAAAACAATCGACCAAAATAAACATGAAACACATGTAATACTTACCACCTAGCAACCGAACCAATCAAGGTAGTATACAATAATCCATCACTTTAATTCTATCACATTTAATATTCCCATCATGGACTAACTAATATACCAAATACATATTCTGCTATTTATCTTCATAGCCGAATCTTGTCACCTAAAACCATATACACATCCAAAGCTTCCATCATCAAATTACCAATAATCAAACTCATTAAACATTTTAAATAAGAACACATAAGACCAAATTTAAACATAATAAGCAAGCCATTTTCAAAGCATATAGTAACTATCACAAATATTATACATTCATAGCACGTAATTATATAACCAAGATGAATATAAACCAAAAGCAACATGACGAAATTTAAACATAAAAGTTAAGCCATTTTTGCATGGCTTGATTACATATTACCAAAGTCCAACATTTCAAAACATAATCCAGCCTATACATGCCATAGGTTCAAGAATTCAGCTCATAAAATACTGAAGACAATCGATAGTGTGATAAGCTTCTCTGATGATTCCTGAGCTCGTAACTTGAATCCAAAATCTATAAAATAGAGGTAAACATGAACACACACCGAGTAAGCTTTCATAGCTTAGTAAGTTATAAGCAAATAAACAACTAAATGACATAATCAAATCATTTAAACTAAACCAAATTATACTATCGTAGTTACTTTAAAACTTAAGCTTACTATTTCATGCATTTATATGTACTTTCGCATATAGATTATTTATAGCCGAATGAACATTTACATAAATTCATAAATCAAAGGAAATAACCACATGCATATTTATTTTATATGACCGAATACACATACGTATATATAGACAAAATATCTTTTTCATACATAAGGGTTACCTTGGCCGAATGCCCATATAGTTAAATTGACAAATTATCATTCAATTTTCAAAGCCAAATAGTCATTATAAAACCTCGTCCACTTACACTATGGTACATAAGCTCATGTATCAAAATATAACTTCATATACTTATACTAGTTATGTGGCCGAATATACTTAATCATGTGTACACATAGTTAAGAATCATCTCAATAATACCCAAATTATTTATTCACAAGGCCGAATACACATACCATATTCACATATATTCTTCATTTACACCACACATGATTTGTAGCAAATATCAAGTTACTTACTTAGCTTATCTCAAATAGATAACAAACTAATTCATACCTGGTCATTCAGCTCATTTTACGTATTCGTTCACAACTTATCGTTGCCTGATGAACCATTCAGAATTGGATAGGACACTCGGATTATCACACATATATCGTACAATGCCAACGTCTTAGACGTGGTCTTATATGTAATCACATATCGATGCCACTGTCCCAGACAGGGTCTTACTCGCACATCACATATAGGAATCCTATGTCATGACATATGTATCCTAGCTATTCCTAAGGTTCATACGGGGCTTTCGGACGTTGTAACTCGATCGAAACGAATTCGGAAATATAGTAGCCAAGCTTACTCACATTCGGCTATTGTATATATAAAATCACATATTCCATTCCAGCATATATAATTTGTATTTAATTAAAATTAAGTACATTCATTTTTCTTATAAACTTACATCAGACGACGTAAAACGGAATGGGATGGCTAGTCGACAACTTTCATTTTCCCCCGATCCAAATTCAATTTCTTTGGTTCTTGATATTGAATCAAGCTTGGAAAGTGGCTGAACTTAGGTTTCTTTTATTTCTTTTCTTTTCTTTTTGTTTCCGTTATAAAAAAGAATGAAGAACATGACTTAATTATGTTATGTTTTATCATATATTAACATAATATGCATTTTACCTTTTTAACCTTTACTAATTAATATGAAAACTATATAACATAAGTCCAATGCCATCCATTCTTACATTCAAAGGCATATTTGCAGCATAAGTACCCCATGCTATAAAGACATCTTCAATTCAGCACTTTTAAAATTTATCCATCAAATTTTCATTTTATGCGATTAAGTCCTTTTATTTAATCGGGCACTCAAACAACAAAATTAAATCACGAAAATTTCACAGATATAAATTCACACATAATAAAAATATAAAATAATTTTAAAATATTTTTCTGACTTGGCTTCGTAGTCCTGAAACCACCGTTTCGACTAGGGTCTAAATTGGGCTGTTATAGGGGGAGTAAATACGTGCTGTACTCTTTTTCCTTAACCGAGGTTTTGTCCCATTGGATTTTTCTGTTAAGATTTTTAGTGAAACAACATAATATGCGTATTATAAATATGTGTACTGCTAGAATTAAGTGACTCGAATCCTTATTTAAATAAAATACAGTGGCAAAATAAAATAAAAGAAGAATCCATATAGAGTTACACTTTTTTATTTTATTTTAGAATAAGATTTTTTAAACCTTATTAAATTCCATCTATTTGGTATTGATTAGAATAAGGTGTTTCAGTCTTACTAGAATATGGCTTTACAAGCCTATAAATAGACATAGTCTATTCTTTTTGTAACGATTCGAATTTGACATAGTGAATTTTCTTCTCCTCTACCCGTGGGTTTTTCCCGAAAAAGTTTTCACGTAAAAATTTGTGTGTTTTTTTATTATTTTATTTTATTTTATTTTCATAAATTGGTATCAAAGCTTCCGGGTTGTTCATCTCGATCACGATAATGGCCTCTTTGAAGTATAAAATTTCGCTGTTGGATCGCAACACCAGATTTGCATTGTGGCATATTAAGATGTAATCAGTTCTTGCGCAGATGGATCTAGAGGATGCCCTGCTAGAGACAGATGAGATGCCTTCGACATTAATAGATGAAGAGAATAAGCGTAAGGATCGAAAGGCGTTAACACAATTACATCTGCATTTTTCCAACGAAATTTTGTAGGATGTGATGAAAGAGAAGACCGCCGCTGTATTATGGAAGAGGTTAGAACAAATATGTATGTCAAAAACTCTAACAAGCAAGTTGCATATGAAACAGCGTCTTTATGCTCATCGTTTGGAGAAAGATGCGTTTGTACACGAACACTTAACAGTGTTTAAAGAAATTCTCTCAAACTTGGAGGCCATGGAGGTTCAGTATGATAAGGAAGATCTAGGGTTGATTCTACTTTAGAGACACAATTTTATATATCCGCGAGTCTCTCACAGTTGATGAGGTTTATGATTCTTTGACCTCGTATAATAAGATGAAACATCTAGTGGTTAAACTCGACTCTCAGGGAGAGAGTTTCATTTTTCGTGAGAGACAAGATCGGAATGCTGATGATGATCGTGGAAGGACACAAGAACAAAATCCTCGAGGTAAATCTAAAGGTAGATCAAAGTCTTCAAACAGAGGTAAAACTTGTAACTTCTGTAAGAAGAAAAAGCACATTAAATCTGAGTGCTATAAGCTAGGAAACAAGATTAAAAGGAAGGCTGTGAATCAAAAGGGAAAACAACCAGAAAATTCCGGTGAAGTTGATGTTGTAGAAGACTATAGCGATTGTGAACTTCTAGTTACTTCGGTCAACAATTCTAAAGTGAGCGAGAAGTAGATACTTGATTCAAGCTGTACTTTCCATATGAGTCACAATTGGGATTGGTTTACAACTTACGAAACAGTGTCTGAAGGTGTTATTTTGATAGGAAATAATGCTTCGTGTAAAATCGCAGATGTTGGAACAATTAAAGTTAAGATGTTTGATGGAGTTGTCAGAACACTTAGTGACGTACGACATGTTCCAAAATTGAAAAGAAATTTAATTTCATTGAGTACTCTTGATTCAAAAGGGTACAGATACACATTTGAAAGTGGGGTTTTAAAGATTTCCAAAGGTTTCCTTGTTGTGATGAAAGGGCAGAGAAAGACTGCCAAGTTATATGTTTTGTAGGGTTCTACTGTTACTGGTGATGCAGCTGTCGCTTCCTCTTCCTTGTCAGATGATGATATTACTAAACTTTGGCATATGCGGCTAGGGCATATGAGTGAGAATGACATGACAGAATTGAGTAAAAGAGGACTTCTTGATGGGCAAGGAATTTCCAAACTGAATTTCTATAAGCACTATGTTTTTGGGAAGTAAAAGAGAGTTCGATTCACCAGAGGAATCCATAACACGAAGGGAACATTGGAGTATATTCATTCTGATCTGTGGGGGCCATCCAGAGTACCTTCGAGAGTTGGAGCTAATTATATGCTAACCTTTATTGATGATTTTTCCAGAAAAGTTTGGGCATTTTTCTTGAAGCAGAAAAGCAATGCGTTTTCCGCATTTGAGTCTTAGAAAATTATGATTGAAAAATAGACGGGAAAACAAATAAAATACCTCCGCACAAACAATGGCTTAGAGATTTGTTCTGATGAGTTTAATAGATTATGCAAGTCAGAAGGGATCGTGAGACACTTGATAATTCGCCATACTCTGCAGCAAAATGGCATTGCAGAAAGAATGAACAGAATGATCATGGAGAATGTTTGATGTATGTTGTCAAATGCTAACTTACCAAAGTCATTTTGGGTCGAAGCAGCCTCTACTGCATGTTTTTTGATCAACCGATCCCTATCCGTTGCCATTGAGAAAAAGACTCTGCAAGAGGCATGGTTTGGTAATCCTACAAATTATTCTGATTTAAAGATTTTTGGGTGTCCTGCGTATGCTCATGTTGATAATGGAAAATTTGAACCGAGATCCATTAAATGTGTTTTTCTTGGTTATAAAGCTGGTGTAAAAGGGTATAAGTAATAGTGTCCTGAAAATAGAAAAGTTGTGATTAGCAGAGATGTTGTTTTTGATGAAACTGCTATGCTACCTAACTTATCTCTTAAAGACTCTTTCAATAAAGAAAATCAAAAGTAGGTGGAGCATCAGATTAATACAGAGTCGACTCCTCAAGCCAGTACAAAAAATGAAAATAGAGTTGCTTCTTCACCACAATACTCTATCATTAAAAATAGAACTAGAAGAGAAATTAAACCTCTAAAGAAGTATGCTGAGGTTGATCTAGTTGCTTATGCTTTAATGTGGCTGAAGATATAGATGCGAATCAAGAGCCATCTAATTATTCTGAGGCGATTAGCTGTGAAGACTCAGAAAAGTGGATGTTTGCTATGCAAGAGGAGATGGAATCACTCCACAAAAACAAAACATGAGATCTTGTGAAACTTCCTAAAGGTAAAAAGGCTGTTCGTTGTAAATAGGTATTTAAAAAGAAAGAAGGGACTCTAAGAGTTGAAGAACTCAGATATAAAGCAAGGCTTGTTGCAAAGGGTTACAGTCAAATTCCAAGAGTGGACTTCACAGATGTGTTCTCCCCAGTTGTTAAGCATAGTTCGGTTCGAGTTTTGCTTGGTATTGTGGCCATGCATGATTTGGAGCTTGAGCAGTTAGATGTAAAAACTGCATTTTTGCGTGGAGAACTTGAGGAGGATATTTACATGCAACAACTAGAGGGTTTTACAGTCTTAGAAAAAGAGGACTATGTTTGCTTGTTGAAAAAGTCCCTTTACAGTTTGAAACAGTCACCAAGACAGTGGTACAAGAGGTTTGATTCCTTTATGACTTCTTATGATTTCAAAAGAAGTAGTTTTGACAGTTGTGTTTACTTTAAGAAAAACAGTGATGGTTCTTTTGTGTATCTACTTCTTTATGTTGATGACATGTTGATAGCAATAAAAGATAAATGAGAGATAAGAAAGGTTAAAGCCCAACTAAGTGAAGAATTTGAGATGAAAGATTTAGGACCAACAAAGAAGATACTTGGTATGGAGATTCTCAGAGATAGAAAAACAAATAAATTGTACCTAAGTCAGAAGGGGTACATTGAGAAAGTTCTTTGCAGGTTTAATATGCAGAGTGCTAAGCCTGTTAGTACTTCTTTAGCAACCTATTTTAGACTTTCATCGGCTTTGTCTCCACAATCAGATGATGAGATTGAGTACATGTCACATGTTCCATACTCTAATGTAGTGGGATCTCTCATGTATGCTATGGTTTGTTCACGTCCAGATTTATCATATACAGTCAGTGCAATTAGCAGATACATGGTGAATCTCGGTAAAGAACACTGGAAAGCAATTCAGTGGATTTTAATATACTTACGAGGTACTATTGATGTTTGCTTACAGTTTGGAAGAACTAGAGATAGAGTCATTGGGTATGTTGATGCTGATTTTGCTGGAGACCTTGATAGAAGAAGATCTTTCACAGGTTATGTCTTTACAATCAGAGGTTGTGCAATCAGTTGGAAAGCCACTTTGCAAACTACAATCACTTTGTCTACCACTGAAGTTAGTACATGGCGATTACTGAGGCTTCTAAAGAAGCTATTTGGTTGAAAGGACTCTTTAGTGAACTCAATGAAAACCTTCAAATCAGCACAGTATTTTGTAACAGTTAGAGTGCCATCTTTCTTACAAAAGATCAAATGTTTCATGAGAGAACAAAACACATTGATGTTCGGTATCATTTTGTTCGTGATATTATTGCTTGTGGTGATATTGTTGTAAGCAAAATTAGTACTCATGAAAATCCTGCAGATATGATGATTAAGTCACTTCCTATAACCAAGTTTGAGCATTGCTAAAACTTGGTTGGTGTTCATTGTTGAAGTTAAACCCTTAAGGGGTTTTATGGAAAAAATGGAGAACTTGTTTGTTGAAAGGTCGCGATGAAGAACTTGTTCATTGAGAATTCGTGTCAAGGTGGAGATTGTTAGAATTAAGTGACTCGAATCCTTATTTAAATAAAATACAGTGGTAAAATAAAATAGAAGAAGAATCCATATAGAATTACACTTCTTTTATTTTATTTTAGAATAAGGTTTTTTAAACCTTATTAAATTCCATCTATTTGATATTGATTAGAATAAGGTGTTTCAGTCTTACTAGAATATGGCTTTGCAAGCCTATAAATAGACATAGTCTATTCCTCTTGTAACGATTCTAATTTGACATAGTAAATTTTCTTCTCCTCTGCCAATGGTTTTTTCCCAAAAGGGTTTCCACGTAAAAATTTTTGTGTTATTTTATTTTATTTTCACATGTACTATTTTTCTTTCATTAGGAATTTTTTTTCCCACATGATTTTTAGATAAGTTTTGATGTACTTTAAATTCTAATAGTTATTAGAAGTAGATCTCTATTTCATTTATACTTCTTATGCCTATAAATAGAGACTTTGGAGAAGTTTTGTATATATTTCGATTGGTCAATAAAATATGCTGTCTCTTTTGCTCTCCTATTCTCTTTGTTCTTTATTCTCTGTCTTTTATTTTATAACAATTTTAATATATGTATATTTATTGTTTGATATAAATATAAATAATAGTTATTTCTTTTAATGTAAATATATTTTTATATTGTGATTTATGCATTCTTTGGGAAAGTGAATACTAATTTTTTTTTAATAATTGATATTTGGTTCCATACATGATATTCTACAAAAGATTAGGAAATGTAAAGTGCCTATACAATAAAACTAATGAGTAAAACCCATTGTTTTTTTATTAAAATGGATTGATTTTTTTTTCCCTTCCAAAGTGAGAGAGCAAAGCCTCTTGCTTAATGTATCTAGATTGAATGTTGGGCTAGAGAGTATTGAACTGGCAAAAATCAAAATTAAAATTGATTGGGTTGTTGAAGGAGAGGGAACAAAACCTGTTGTTTGATGTACCTAGATGGAGTGTTGGCCAATATGGTATGGAAATGGTTAATACTAAAAAACTCAAAATAAACATTTTCAAAACATCAAATTAAAAAGAGGGAAGCAAAGCAAGTATGTAGATGGAATTGTTGACCAAGAGAGAAAGCATCTGGTAAAAAATAAAAATGTTGAATAAATTGTAATAAGAAAGGTTGGGTGGTGGTAGGTAGGTATATTACAAACTAGAATAGGTAAAAAGTCCATGATCATGATGATCAACGAAGCTATAAATGACCAACACCAAATGAAAAACCCTATTGGCTTATTGTTTCTTAAAACACCAATATATTGGTCAGAGCAGAAATAACAACCCAAAATCTTTTTATTACCAGCGCCAACAAAGCTTTGCTCTTTCTCCATCTACCTTATAACACACAACCTTGTATCATACACAGACGAAAAGAAAAAATATGGGTTTTGAGAAGGGAGCTTCACTGTTGGAAGATTTGATAGAAAAAGCTGGAGGCTGTGCTGTGATGGATGGGGGTTTTGCTACTCAGCTTGAGAGTCATGGTGCTTTCATTAATGACCCACTTTGGAGCGCTCTTTGCTTGATCAAAGACCCTCACCTTATCAAGCAGGTACCTTTCGGTCTTCTTTCTCATTCAACTTTGTTGGAAAATGTGTACATTGCTGTTTTGCAAATGGATCCATGTCAAAAACAGGGTATAAAGTTTGAGACTTGGTTTTAGATTTTGAATCAACGTGGAGTGTTAATATGTGCAGGTTCATCTGGAGTATTTGGAGGCTGGTGCAGATATCTTGGTTACTTCATCTTACCAGGTTTGTTTATTAGTGTTTTTCAGATTCAGCCGAATGACTTGATTTGTTAGGCTAATTGTGATCTTCTGCCTTTCATATATTCACAATATGGATCTGGTGAAAATGATAGGAGCTAAATGCTTCCTTTTTCTATGCAATAGGTCCACCACTTTCTTGTGAAAATTCATGGAAAATATTCTGATTTTTCCCTAAGTTTGGCTTATTAACGAACCAGAAAGAAAATAATGTAGTTATCATCTGTATATGTTCATCTGCAATGATTGATTCCTTGAAAACAAGCAACATATCTTTGTAGAAACTTGCCTGCCTTCATATTAGGAAGAGTAATTTATTTGAGATTATATGGTAACTCATAAACCCAATTTTAATTATAATTATTCACACATTCTAGATTTGAAGGTTGAAGAAAACAATTGTTATCTTCTTGAAATTGATTATGACTTGCTACCAAAAAACAACTGGAGTTTATCAGTTGACCTTGAATATCCTGTTTTTCTCCTAATTTTCTATCTCATAGTTTCCTCCAATTTATATTACAGGCTACCATTCCTGGATTCCTTTCCCGGGGACTATCCCTTGAAGAAGGGGAGTCATTACTAAAGAAGAGTGTCAAATTGGCAGTGGAAGCCCGTGATAAGTTTTGGGATGGTGTCGGATGTGTTCCTGGGAATAGCTACAACCGAGCTTTGGTAGCAGCCTCAATTGGAAGTTATGGAGCATATCTGGCTGATGGATCGGAATACAGGTTCGGGGAATTTGTATAACTTGTAAAGATTTTCAAAATCTTTTAGATATCACGCATCTTTCATTTGCTTAACATGATTGCATTGTCTGCATGTGCTCTGTCTTTTCCTTCAGTGGGTGCTATGGACCAGGAGTAAACCTGGATAAGCTGAAAGATTTTCACCGGCGCAGATTACAAGTTATTGTTGAAGCAGGTCCAGATTTGCTAGCCTTTGAGACCATTCCCAATAAACTTGAAGCTCAGGTTTGTTCTTCCTAATGTTTCATTTCTCATGTATACTTTACATGGAGGAAGTTACATTCTTCATTAGCCTTTCAAGTTTCTAGTGATCACTGATCCATTCCTAATCAAAACAGAGCAGCGACGAGTGGTGCATGTATAATGCATACTGGCTGCAAAGGTTAATTAGCAATCCGTGATCCATGACTGAACGTTGCACGCATTTTGTTTGAAATTTTCATTCAGAGTGTAGAAATCTAATTTTACCTCCCTCTTATCAAGCTGCGGTAGAGTGTAAAATGCCTTTGTGTTCTAATGCGCTTAACAATGTTCTATATCTATTTTCCTTGGCTGGATTTTTCCTTCACAGTGTGACAGCTTCTTTCTGTCTCCAATTGCAGGCCTGTGTTGAGTTGCTTGAGGAAGAAAACATTCAAATTCCATCATGGATCTGCTTCGGTTCTGTAGATGGTGAGAATGCTCCATCTGGAGAGAGTTTTAAGGAGTGCTTTGAGATATTAAACAAGAGCAAGAAAGTGAATGCAGTTGGAATTAATTGTGCATCTCCCCATTTTATTGAAATCCTTGTCTGCAAATTTAAGGAGGTAAATTCCTTCAAGCAACAGTCAGATAAATCTTAGGGAAAGTAATAAACTAATGATTCTAATTTTAACTGCACGCTGTTCCAGTTGACAACCAAGGCAATCGTCGTTTATCCAAATAGCGGGGCCACATGGGATGGTAGAGCAAAGAAATGGCTGGTAAGTCCATTAGTTTACACATGCTTTAGCAGTCACTCTCTGCAATTATTAGTTAAAGCAAAAACATGTTGCATCCATGCAGCCATCAATGTGCTTTGGTGATGAAGAATTTGAGTTATTTGCACCAAGATGGCGCAACCAAGGAGCTAAAGTTATTGGGGGTTGCTGTCGGACAACTCCATCCACAGTTCGAGCCATATCAAAGGCTCTGAAAGAAACAACTTAGCAAGTTAACAAGGGTCGTTGATTTCATAGCTTTGGGACTAGGTGCCAGTTTATACATTCAGCCGCTGCTGGTTTATAATTTAAATGTCGTTGCCTGCAATATCATTTGTTTTCTTTTGCTCTATAATAGATGCAGAAGGCATCCTTGTCTTTTTTCCTGGCTAACGTCTTTTGAGTTTTGACTTCAGCCAAAAATTAAAAAAAAACTTACAGATAACAGTACTTGTAGAGATTTGTAGAAAACCGAAAATAAGCATAGCCTAAATGCACCTGACTTTGCCAATGCGTTGGCCAACACATTTGATTGTCTAAATACAAAAGAAAAGTTCACATCTCCAATTTCAGAAGCTAAGTTATCAATTTGAAGGTAGACTAGTACTGCTATCCAAGGCCTGGCAAGCATATCAGAGCATCATAGCACGTCATCTTTGAATCAGACTCGATTGTAAGTCCTACCTTAGCAAAGCCTTCCAGTTCTATTTTTTGGCCATTGATTTAGCTAAGCTTGAGTCCACCACCACCAACGGGCCATAGAAAATAGCTAATATATTATCTCCAAGTTCCTCAGCGCTCTACCACGTCGAAAGGATTGTTGCAAGATTTGTTGTAACAACGAAAAAAAGTAAGTAAAGAATATAAATATAAAAACCAAAGACTATTTACGCACTTGGATGTAAATCTGTTTATGAAATTTTACTCAGAGCTAAAATTTTACTTTCTCCCTCACAAAGAAGAGGTCCAATTCAACGTGCTTAAATTTCGAATGCATGACTGGGTTTCCTGCCACTGCCACAGCTGTTGAACTGTCACACAACACAAGTGCTTTGCCACGAAGAGAAACGCCTAACTCGGTTAACAACGACTGGATCAATACCATCTCAGCAGTAACATGGGCGAGGCTACTGTATTTAGCCTCGGCAATCGACCGAGATACGACCTGCTGCTTCCTGAAGCTCCAGGAGATTGGACTCCCTCCAAGAAAGACGTAGTAACCGGTTGTGGACCTACGATCATCAATGTCAGACCCTCAGCTGGCGTTGAAAAACCCTTCAAGTAAGAGCTTCGAGCGTTTTGTAAACTATAATCCATGATCCAAGGTCCCATGCAAATAACGCAGGACTCTCTTGACAGCTTTGAAGTGTACGTCCAAAGGATTGTGCATAAATTGGCAAACTTTGTTGACCGCAAAAGCTATATCAGGTCTTGTAATTACCACATACTGTGACTCCCCGACAATTCTCCTGTATAAGTGAGCATCTTTAACAGGTTGTCCTTCATTGGCTGACAATTAACATGTCGTTGTCATAGGTGTAGGTGTAGCTTTAGACCCCTCCATAGAAGCCCTACGCAACAAATCCAGTATGTACTTTCTTTGGTTAAGATGGAGACCAGTGGTGGTGTAGTGGACTTCAATACCTAGAAAGTAGCTAAGTCAGCCGAAGTCTTTCAATGAAAATTGATCATCAAGCTTCTGTACAAACTGATCTATAGCTTGATTACTGTTCCCAGTAACTATAATGTCATCGACATAGATTAAAAACATACATGAGCTGTGAGCTCGATTGGTAAACAAAGAGGGAAGTGTCAGCTTTAGAGGCAACAAAACCAGTAGCTACTAGGAACTCCTTAAGCTTATGAAACCAAGCCTGAGGGGCTTGTTTGAGGCAATATAGTGATTTCCTCAATCTACACACCAACTGCTGACCATTGTCCCCTAGTTGCTCAAACCCTGGTGGTTGTACCATGTATATTTCTTCTTGTAAATCACCATTTAGGAAGGCATTGTTGATGTCGACCTGTCGAAGTGACCACCCCATCGAGACAGCAAGAGCTAGCACCACCCGAATAGTTGTTGGCTTGACAACAGGGCTAAAAGTGTCTCGGAACTCAATACCAGCTTTCTGGAGATATCCCTTGACCATTAACCTTCCTTTGTACCGAGCGACAGACCAATCAGCGTGTCTTTTTACTTTAAAAATCCACTTACAACCCACTGCTCTTCGTTCGGCAAGTAGAGGCACAAGGTCCCAAGTGTGGTTTGCAAGCACAGCAGTGTATTCAGCTCGAGCAGCTGCTGTCCAGGCAGGGCTTTGAAGCGCTTCAACAATGGAAGCAGGCTCTTGATCAGTGAGGGCAGAAGTAAACAATTTGGGCTTGAAGATCCCACTTTTGGACCTAGTTTGCATTGGATGTGTATTAGCACTAGGCTGAACCTGTCTAGAAGGAGACGAGGAGCAGTTTGTAGATGTAGGCGAAGAGGAGAGTCGAGAAGCAAATTGTTGAACTGGAAAATCCACAAGAGACGGTGATTGACCAAAACCGACCTCATGTGCCGAGAGACCATGCTCTAGAGAAGAGAGATCTATAGGAGCTGAAGAAGAACCTTTGATCACCACAGGAAGGGGAGACCAATGATGAACTACCCGAGCTGACTTCATAGAGGAGAACGCAGTTTGGAATGGAAAATGAGCCTCATCAAATGTAACATGCCTGGATACAAACACTCGACCACTATTGTCATGACACTTATGCCCTTTTTGGTTGAGCCCAATGGTAAGAAAAACATATAGACTGGACCGAAATTGTAGTTTGTTGGGATGATAAGGCCTCAAACAAGGGTAACAGGCACACCCAAAGACTTTAAAGTGTGAGTAGGATGGTTTGACTTTGTACGGCAATTTATAGGGACTTTGCTGCTTTAGAATATGTGTTGGTAATCTATTAATCAAGTGAAAACCATGTGCAAAAGCATATGACCAGAATTCCAAAGGTAGACCTTCTTGAGCTAGAAGTGTTAGCCCCATGTCAACAATCTGCCGATGCTTCCTTTCAACAGCCCCATTTTTCTCTGAAGTGTGAGGGCAGGTGACCCTATCTGAATACCAAGACATGCAAGCTCCCTAAATAATGAACGATATTCTCTTCCCCAGTCAGATTGAAGCATTTTAATGGAACCACCAAACTGAACACGGACCATTTGATTGAACTGTAGAAAACACTGCAACACTTCTACCTTTGACTGTAGAAAGTAAACCCGGGTGTATCTACTCTACATAACTACAAATGAAACATAGTAGATAAAGCCATTTGATTTGACATGAAAAGGACCCTAAACATCAGATTCTACTAATTCAAAAGGTGTTGAGTACAATGTGTTAGAAGCATTAAAGGGCAGCTTATGTGCTTTGCCTAACTGACAAGCTGAACAAACATTCGATATATTTTTTCTAACAAAAGGAAAATTACAATCTCACATAACAACCCCAAGCATATTGGAACAGGGGTGCCCAAGTCGTTTGTGCCACAGATCAGGCGAAGAGAAAAATTGAGCTGCACCCAAGACCGTAGAGGTGGATTGTGAAGCCGCAGCAGGTGAGTGAGGAGATGAGCTAGACACGTTGAACCTGTAAAGACCATCATGCATGTGGCCCACTAGGAGTGTTTTCTTTGTCTTTATATCTTTCATATAACACAAGAATGGGTGAAATTCAAAATAAACCTCATTATCTCTGGAAAACTGACCAACAGATAGTAAGTTTTTACAAACATTAGGAACATTGAGAACATTTTGAAGGCGCAACAGCCTAGAACCAGCCAACATACTGGTAGAACCTACATTAGCAATATAGATAGGATTACCATTTCCAATTGACACATGGCTTGTACCTGCATAGGGAGCAACAGTCGTAAGGGATGTTATATCTGGCGTGATATGATTTGTGGCACCAGAATTAGGATACCAGCCTTGGTCAGAATCTGTAGAGAATGAAGGTCGAGAGGAAGGCTGCCAACATGAGTTGCATTTATGAGAACAATAGCGTGTAGAAGAACCATCCTAATCTTGAAATTGATGACAGTTAACTGACACTTGTTGGTTAGAGCTGAACCCTGAAAAGGTCTCATCAAAGCGATGATAACAGGTCTGAACCAAGTGACCAATTTTACCACAAAGTTGGCACTGAGGCCTAGAACGAGACCATCCACGACATTTACACGGCCCCTGCTATGAGACCATCCATGACCATGACCCCAATGGCCAGGCTTATACACCTGCTGGTAGTTATGTGAAGTCCCAGTGTGTGTTGAATTTTCATCAGTGGCTTGTTTGTGATGAGAAGCCAAATTTACTTGTAACGGTATTTCTGTCAGAAGAGCTAGTTGCCTTGTTTCGCAGTCAAGTAACATTTCAGTTAAGAGGTCAAGAGACATTGGAGTTGCCGAGGCAAGAACACGAATAGATTCATATTCCATCGAGAGACCAGCTAAAATTATACTGACCTGTTCTTGCTCAGATATTGGACTGCCAGCAGCAATCAAGCTATCACATAACGTTTTCACCTTGGCCAAGTACTCTTTTACTGTAAGATTTTCCTTCTTGACAGAATACAGGACATGACGCAGCTGGAAATTTTAACAGTAGACTTTACACCAAATCGTCGTTCAATGACTGTCCAGACTTAAAAACTAGTCTTGGCCATCGTGAGATGTACCAAGATTTCATAGTTACCGTAGAAAGCAACCAAGAAGTGAGGAATTTGTCTTGCTTCTTATAGAGAAGAAACGACGGATTAATAACAGGCTGCCCATCAGGTCCAGGAAGAAGGAACAGAAATGGTGCCAAGAACATACCCTTCAAGCTCATACCCCTCAAGAATGAGTAAAATTTGATGCTTCCACAACAAGTAGTTTTGGTCACTAAGCTTGACCATATCATGTTTCGAGAAATATTGAACGTTTGTCAAAGGAGTAGAATTCTGACCATGCGAAGTAGTGCTGGACGAGTGACGTGGTGTATCACTTGAATATAGGGCTTCAATATCCATGGGCGAAGCAAGAAGACACATAAAAAATTTCGGTTATGCCAAGCACTCACTGGCTCTTGATACCATGTCAAGATCATACCAGTAAATGAATGAAACTCATAATACTTTCTTACTTCATTAATGTGAGAGTACATGTATTTAATAGATGGAAGAGAGAGGTTAGCACTAACTAACTTGACAGTTGACAACAATCTTAGCTAACTGACTAATTACTAACTTCTTATCCTTAACAGGTAGGGTGCCATGTCAAGCCTATGCATGCTTTTTTGGGAACTATGGAACATTCACAATAATGAAGTCCTTAATGGGTGCCTCACCCTGCCACATATAGCACTTAATTTCGCTCGTTCCTTGCATGAGGAGTTTAGACTTCATAATCTTCTCAACTTACCTATCTTGTCAAGACAACCAAGAGAGGAGCGTTGGTGCGTGCCAAGCATGGGGACGGTGAAGATAAATGTGCATGCGGCTTGAGATGCTAGAATGCAAGAGACTAGTCTTAGCTGTGTAGTGCACAACGAGGATGGCTTGGTCTTAGTGGGCCTTGCGCGACATGTTTCTGCATGGTGAGAAGCATCATGGGGTGGATATTGTTTTTGAATCTGATATTGCCTTTGTCATTTCAAAATTTTTATATGATACTTTAGACTTAACTCATTTGTGCCAAATTGTTTTTGGGTTCGTATTTTCCGTTCGAACTTTAATTCTCTAGATTTTTGATTTGTAAGTAAGGCAACTAATAAAGTTGCCGATATGATTAGCTACATGGGCTTATTATCTATGCATGAGACCCGTTTTGGTGCAGATATGATGAATGAAACTTCCCTTTGTGGTGTTTACTTTAAAAAAATATATACTTTTAACCTTTTTATTCTAGAATATCTAGAACTACCATAATCGCTCTCCAATCCTTAATAGAAGGATAAACGTGGTTCAACTTACTGGAAGCCACGTCCTTCTATATTAACAACAATGCCAATATCAATTGAGCTACGACTCAATCCACCATTTTAACCTCTCTTTTTTTGACATTCTTAGCATTTTTAATCTTTAGTTATTTTAAGTTTATTCATTTATATGTTTTTGGATTAAATATGTTTAACTCATTATTTTATTAATTTTAAAATTTTCTTTTTAAAAAATCAAGTTATATATTTATTTAATATAAAAAATATTTTTTAAAAATTACATATTTAATTAATAAAAAATTAAATAAATTTATAAAATAAAATATATTATAGTTTTAAATATGATATATATATGAAATTTAACTACATCTTTAAATTGGTATCTTTAAAGGTCATTTTTATTTTCATCTCATCACTACTATTGAGTTTGCATCCAAACACATATATCACCTCTGATTTCAATTAGAGTTGAAAAAACAAGCTCGAGCCAAAAAGCCCATGTAACACTCCACTCCCAACTTGACCATCGGATTCGAGAGGTGAGATGTCATTTTCTTTGCCAAAGTAACAATAATTCCATTACAACATCCAAAAGAAGAATCATAGGAACGACTTAAGTTAAATAATGCATTCAATGAAATAGATGAGTTTTAAAACTTATAAAAGTATTATTAATTCAAACATGGGTTCTAAGTAAGCTTACAAAAGCTCTCATGAATCACCGATAACAAAAGAGGGACCAAAATGTAAAAAAAAAAACTAAAACAGGGGTTTTATTGTGACATTGAAGGATGTATGTTGTGACACTAAGCATAGTTAACCCTTGGTGTTGTGACTTTACCAAGCTATATCACGACTTTGAAAGCAGTAACATGATGCTTAGGCTTCAGCAGGGAAATGTCGCAACTATTGAGACAACAACTTGATGGTTGCGACTTCAACAGGGGAATGTAGCGAGTTGCAACTTTGGAGACAATTTTCTCAATATTACATCATTTCTTACAAACGTGCCAAACACCAATTCCATTTGATCTAATGTGACCCAAAAACTCATCTAATCACATTATGGGGCATTATGCACAAAGTCCAATTACCATTCTTGTCATATCTAAACATCTATAAACATATGATCATAAATATATACACATTCATTCTAGGTTCATGCATCATCCTCTTCTACTTGCCATGCGAGCAATATCTCAATCACAAGCATAACATAACCAAAATAAGCAAGCAAAACAGTATATCACTAGTTTAATACATATACATACCACCAAATATATATAGTCACCTTCAAAATGCAACATTTCCTACTATAATTATGAAAACAACAGGATGAACCTAAGGATCAATTCAAGACACTAGGTACATGCCACTTATTACAAGTATATAGAAAACTATACAAACTTTTTTGAGTTAAAAATTGAGTCATGGATGCTATCGAACACCTTGAAACTTCGAGATCTAACATACCTATGCACGGAAATAAATAAAATCGTACACTGAGTAATAGGGCTTAGTGGTGCTAATATGATTTAAGGCATTAATCTAATATAAGCAAGATACCAAATACATTTAATATGAAATTCAAATACTATCTAAATCATAATTTCATTTCTTGTCTCATAAACTTAACATCATGTTTTATGCTATTTAACATGTCATATACCAATATTTAATCCCTATACAATTACATTTCAATCATATATATTATAGCATATCATAAGGACCATTTCACTTTCTCATTACATTCTTAAATATACTGATCATTTTATAACCATATTGGCCCTAGGGCTCATATTAACTGGATTATATGGTCTTTCACATGCCATCTTTTATTACTTCAATATTAATATACAATTACACAATTCAATATCCAATGTCAATAAGCAAATTACATGTTTCATAATCCCCATAAACCAGACACGGACTCAAGACAGATACACGAATCATCCAACCATCACACCAATATATCTGTCACTCAATGCTTCATCGGTATGTCCTAAGTATAACACACATTTCGTGCCTCATAGATATAAACCAAAGTAAAATATATAAATGTGTTTAGCACCTCATTAGTATGTCTAAAGTAAAATATGCGCTTCATGCATCATCGATATAAACCAAAGTAAGATCTCGTACACTAAGCCTATGGCATGTAAATTATACCCAACTCTATCTGAGACCATTAATAGCGTATTCAATGTTTCAAACATATATATATATATATGGTTAAGATACCATAGTCTAATACATAACAAATTCACATCATGATCAAACCAATTTCATACCATTTCATATAATCATATGCACTATTATCACATTTTTCTTAAGTTACGAACTATTTCATACTTACCTATTTATGAGACAAGTAGATTCATTACCTTACACAAGCTAATTGCAACAACCATATATATAATTTGAATTCAAATCATGAAAGCTCGAATCGGTATAGGCTACTCGTCTATGAAATATGTCTTTCCTTTATCTCAAGACGATTCAACATGGACTTTAGTTACGCACGATGAATTCAATAGCAAAAAAATAATACCCTTTTTCACAAAACAAATGAAAACACAAAAATTTAACATAATTTTATTTTATTCATTTTAGTCCCTATATTTGAAATATTTGTATCTTTTGGTATTTAGTATCGAATTAAAATCCAATTTCACATTCCTTCATTAGGGACCTCAAACTTTCGATCTACAACATAATTTTCTAACATATTTCACTTTATTCAATTTAGTCCCTAATGTCATAAAATTAATTATAAGGCTTAGTTGAATTCCTAATCAAATACATCACTTTTCACTACCTTTTAACTTAATTCTAACATGATTTTAACTCATCATCCATATATTCATTATCTTCAAGCTCAAAACCATGAAAAATCATTAATGATAACTTGGATTTATCTTCACAAATTGAAAATCTAAAGCATGGGTGTGTTGAATTATGTTTAGATGATGAAGATTTCATAAAAAAAATCATTAAAGAAACTTATTTACTTGATTCAATTGAATGACCAACTGCTAAGATAACAAAGAAGGTTTTTCTTATTTTCTTTCAAGCTTGGACGACACTAAATGAATAACATGGCTTGGTTTTTTCTCATCCACTTATGGTTATATATATAGTTTAATGAATTAATTAACTTAATAAACTTAAATTAGCCTTTAATATAAACCACTACTAATGTATTTTATAATAATGTCATTAATAGTTAATGAACTTAATCATTCCAACCTTTCAACATAGATTTGATCAAATTATTTTATAGTCCCTCACTTAATTTCTAACTAAATCCTTTTTTATTTTCTGAATTAAAACTTCAATAATGGTTATACTTTTGCAATTTAGTCTTTATATTATAATTAATTTTTTTTTCAATTTAATAACTCAATAGACCACTAGTATAATTTCATACTAAATACGTAAATATTTCTATTCATAATTTCACCAACTCGGTTACAAAATTAGGTTTCGAAACGGTATTTTTCGACACCAACTAGAATCGGATTGTTACAACCCATCTGTACTGATCCAAGCCTATAACAATCCGAGTATGAGAAAGCCCAAGCCTATAATGGTTCGAACCTGAGAAACCCAAGATCAAGAAAATTCAAGAAAAACAAAACTGAATCCCATAAGGATCTAAGTTCAAAATCGATTAGCTTGACCTCGAGATAAATCCGACCTATAGTCTGAAAAAGTCTGAATTTATAACTAAACCCCTAGAACATGCGTTAATAATTGTTACGATATGTATAAATCTTAGACTATAATTTAGGATTATAATACCTATATAATAGGCTAAAAATTAGGAGAAATAAAAATGAAAATGGAAATTTGCAATCTTATATAGGATTACTTAAAATATAATGAAAATTTGGACTTTTTTGAAGCTCATCAATGAAAATAAATCATTCGGTTATAGTGAACATGTTAAGTTGTGACATATTGAACGAAATTTCTCGAAATTTTAGCGGGGGTAAAATCCTTAAAATTATACATGAGTAAATTGAGATGAGAAAATTATTTAATATGTAAATATTAAAATTTACTTTGGGAAATAGAAAAACTAAATCGGGTTGGATCACATTACAGAGTATTGGATCAAAAAGGCCAAAGAAGTACTCGTAATTGAATCCGATGTGAGAGAGGCCCAAAACCCCTCATATAACATGAAGGAAGGGGTGTTCAGAAAGTTAACCGATCGGTTAACCGAACCGAACTAGTTTTAACCGAATTAACCATACTTTTTAATCCATTAACTGTTAATCGAATTAAAATTTTTTGAAAAAAATTAATCGAACCAAAATATTTCTATTAATTCGGTCGGTTAACCGAATTAATCAAAATTTATATGTTTTATTTTTTTAAAACAAGTATAAAACATATAAAAAATAAATTTGTAATATTCTTTTGACCAAATTAATCGAATTAACCGAATTAACTGAACTAGTAATAGCCTAATACATATAATATATAATATTATTTATTAAGTTTGATTAATTTGGTTAATTACTCGATTTTGAACCGAATTAACTGTTAACCGAAATTCCAAAAGCCCTTAACCGACCTTAGACTGAACTAGATCAATTAACTGACCGATTAACCGAATTAAATCGGTTCAGCTGGTTAATTCGATTTTAACTAAAGTTTGAACACCTCTACATGAAGGGGGTGACAACCCTAGTAGAAATACAAGGGTGAGCCATTCACCCCTCTCCTACTCTAAGTAGGATGATTTTCTATTTAGAATAAACTTCTACAACTCTACAAGGGTTCTACCTTCTCTTCCTATAAATAGATGACACCAATAGAGCTATTAACACAACTTTTGTGAGATTGTTATTATGCCAAAAATAGAGAGAATTTATTCTCAACTTATAAACATATTTTTCAGAATAACAATTTTACCGGTTTCTATTAAAGAAGAGAGAATTTCTATGTCACCTAAAAGGAAAACTTTTTTTTAGTTCTGTGTTTTGATTCAATTAGTTTGAGCCCACACTTGAAGCAGTTCATGGTATGAAAATAGCGGAGAAGATCATTTGGTAGAAACCTAGAAAACATCAAGGATCCACTTATCCAAAAATACATGTATGAATTTGGTTAAGATTTATTGCTATAAATATCACAAACTAGGTCGGTTTTTTAAATTTTAAATTTTCGCTATGCAAGAAAATCATTTTTCAAGCTGGATTATTTTCCAACAGATAGTTCGGCTATGAAAACACAGAGAGTCTATCAGGATGTGAAACATGAGGTAAGATGTGTAAGACCATAGATTGCTTATGGCAGTATGTAGAGTTCATTGAGATAATAAACGTGGGGTAGTCCACTAAGACAATAATCATAGAAAATCATGCAAACGAGGAAAAAAAGTTTAGAAGAAAAATACAAGTGTTAGCAAGTGAAAGCTAGCCAACTGGTTTCAGGAATCTGCCGAAAAAGTAATAAAAATGGGAAAATTCTACCAAAACGGTAAACATAGAAGCTGGTAGGGCATATTGTGGTAACCCAGCAGGGATCAAATATGGGAATAACGTGACGGTAATGCCTTTTATATAGGCAAACGAAAGAAGATTTATTCGTGGATTGCAGATAAGGATCCGCTATTAAGAACTGCCAGAAAGTGCTCCAAGGAACTCTATATGTTAGATGAGGTCTTGTAAAAGTAACGAGAGATTCACTCCCAGTATAAAGCTTCATTAAAATAGTAGTTTATATAAGGAGGTACAATGTAACACCCCCAAAAAGGGCCTAGGTATTTTAAAGGTATTTTAGGAATTTTAGCCTCAAAAGTGTCAAAATTTTGTGACATGATATACCGATAATTTGTTCAATTATAGTTTTTAAAAAATTAAATCAATTTTTAAAAATTAGTTCTAAATACCTTTAATTTTGTAAAATAGACTGATTTGTGAAAGAGTCAAAACTTAGAGGTTTTAAGAGGCAATTAGACCAAACTTAAAAAATCAACCTATGTTCCCCTCCATCATTATAAAACCCATGATCGTTCCTCCCACCCTTTGTGTTTTGTCATCCCTTGTTCCTTCACACCCCAATCACTCAATTTTGATTCCCAACATTCATTCTATTGATTTCTTTCATTCCTGTAACATTAAACCTTCATAGAATTTCAGGAAAACACCCAAAAACACCATAGTTTTCTCCATTGTCAAGCTTTCAAGTTTTTTAAGTTTTCGATCAAACGCTCAGTTTTTCGTCAACTAAGGTAATGATTCATATTCCTATTAGTTTTAAATGTTATTTAGCCTTTAAAACTAAGTTTTTAGCCATTAAATCGCATGTTTTAAATAAAAGTAAAAAATTGGGTTGTTAATGGTGGATTTTAGGATTTTGCATAAAAAACGTGGTTTCAAAGTGTTTTTCAATTAGTTTTAACATGATTAGAAGGTTTATAACTTACTTTGAAGTTTCATTAAAGATTTCTTGAGTTTTAATGAATTTTCATAAAATAGCCATAAAACATGTCGAAAAAGTTGATACCTTGAATTGAGTAGTTTAAAGGTTGAGAATTAGTCGTAGGTGAATTATAAGATGAACAAAATTGATCTTAGGTGAAAATATTAAGTATACATCGAGATATTTAAATTTAAAGTTTGTTATGTTATAAGTTTCAGTTACATGAGAACATAGTTCAGGCTTATGTTAAGTATAGGTCGATGTAACATCTTGAATTAGGGCCTAGTCGGAATGGTGGTTTCGGGATCACAAATTTGACATCAAAATATTTACTTTATGATTATTACAAGGCCTAGAATATGAGTATATGCATGTGTTAAAGTTTCATGAAGAAATTCTTTGAGTATGGTGTTCAATTGGAAATTAGGGACTAAATTGCAAAACTTGAATTCTAGAATCAATTTGTATGAAATTGCTTTGGGTTATGAATTAGAAGGTCTTGGAGAGAAAATTTCCCAAATTCTAAGTTTTTGGACAAAAATGGGCTTGCATGGATGGAATTTTAAGGAAAGGGCTTAAGGGTATTTTGGTCATTTGGTATTTTAATGAAATAAAATGGGAAAAATGAACCACAATCAGCCCATTCTCTTCCTTGTCCAGTCGAAACTTCAAGGGTTTCCATAGATAGGGTTTTCAAGCTTTCCAAGCTCAATAGTAAGTGCTTCCAAGGCCCGTTTTTCATGCTCTTTGTATTTTTGAAATTCCAGTAGCTTGCTCTCTCCATTTCTACCCATATTTCATGCTAGGGTTCATGTTTAAAAATTTACCCATGCATGAGTTGTTTGTATTTCGATGGATTATGGAGGTATATGAAAGATGAATGTGTATTAAACATCTTTTCCTAGTTGATTTTCATGAAAAACCCTTAGAGGGACTATTTTGCAAAAGATGTAAATGTATGGTAGAAATGAGAAAATAATGGAAAATGTGAGCTGCCATAGAAGGAAAAGTGTTCGGATAGGCTTGGGTAAGATAGAAAGTGCATGTGTTTCATTATACGAGCCTAGGGACTAAATCGTAAAAATATGAAAGGTTAGGGGCAAAACGGTCATTTGGACCGGGGTAGATATTAAACTTGAAATGTATAATGCAATGTATTAATGAGTTAAATTATGTTGTTATAGACCCCGAGGAACAAATTTCAGAGGTCGATCGAGGTAAACGCAAGGTTTTGGAATAACTGAAACACTCTGAAAAGAATTCCAAGTAAGTTCGGATAACTTAAAGTAAACCCCTAATATGCATAATTGAATAGTTTATGAATGCATGATGATTGCATTTATTATTAGCATGAAATATCATAGAAATGCATATTCGATGGATAAACCCTCATTGATATGTGTAAAGAGATCCTACATGTGTTGCAGTAAGGATTTAGCCCGGACGGGTAATCCGTGATCTCAAGTATGAAAAGGATCTAGCCCGGACGAGTGTTCCTTGAATGATCAAGCCTCCTGAAGAATATGTGTGCATTATGGATTTAGCTCGGATGGGTAATCCAATTAGGGTCTGATTTAGCCTGGACTGGTAATTCAGTTCCGAGCTCATTAAGGGTGTTTGTCATTATAAGGGATTTAGCCTGGACTGGTAATCCCGACATCACCTTATAAGTTCATGATATGGGGGATTTAGCCTAGACTGGTAATCCTGCCATGAAATGTGAGGTTCGCGGGAGTGCATATATGTGAAATGATCATTCGTAAGAATTGACGGATAATGGGTATTCCATCGGGATTTCCTAGAAACTCAATTGGATTAATATGATGTATGTCAATAAGATAATGAATGATGAGCTCATCTACATAAATTACATGATGCTTTGTTGCGTAACTAACTCATTGATTGAGTGCATATGATAGGGAATCGTTTCATAATTGATGATTTCATGATTTAAATATGGATGTATGCTAATTACTCAGTAAGTTTACTTTCCAGTTATTCGAGCTTATTAAGCATTTAAATGCTTACCCCTCTCTTTCTCCCTGTCTCACAGAGCTCGAGGACTCGAAAGGATTGAGAGACGATTGGAAAGTCAACACACTATCAACTAGACAAGCTTTGGTATAAAGACTTTGTTTGTTTTGTTCAATGGCATGTATAGTATTTTTGAGTATTTTGTTATATGTGTCATTTGATTTTCCAAATGAAGGCATGTAAGAATATGTTTATCTATTTGTATATGGCCACGAAAATTGGCTTAATTGAAGTAGGCTATGACCTACGAATTTATGCATGGTTTTATTTACAAGTAATGGGTTGTTACCAATTGGCAATGAGTCACATGAACGAGCTAAATTCAGATGAATTAAAGTGACATGGGAACCCATACACACTAAATGGGAAATAACCTATCATGTATGAAACCAATGACATGAGGTTTCCATACATCTAGTTTAATCAGGATTATTTACAAGTGTATAATTGTGTTTTACTTTGAATTTGGTAATCACTAAGCACAAGTAGTAGAAAGGGGTGACTAAAGGCTTGGAAAATAGCCTATTAGAGTCCACATGGTTAGACACACGGGCGTGTGTCTAGGCCATGTGTGATACACGATTCCCTCCTATGGGCATGTGCTATGGCCGTGTGTCCCTTGTACTTAAAATTTTAGCTCAAAGTTGTACACGGGTAGGGCACACGAGCGTGCACCATGGCCGTGTTAAAAAGACAGTGTCGTCCACAGGCAGGCAGTACTGGTGTGTGCCATGGCCGTGTTGATAAGTCAGTGTTGCCCACGGCTTAAGGGCATGGGCGTGTGAGTCCACAAGGCCCACCTACACGGGCGTGTGACACTTTATGATAAGGAAAAATTTCCTAAGGAGCCCAAGGTTTATCGAACATACCCGAATTTGTCCTGCACTACCTCTAGGTATGTTATAAGCCTCGAAGGCCTATATAAGGGACGAGTTGTTCATGGATGAAAAGCTTAAAATTTGAGTAAAACTTGGTAACCCAATTTGGTACGTTTCAAAATGTAAAGTCCTAGTAATTCCTCGAACCCTTTCCCGGCGTCAGGTACGGGTGAGGGGTTTTACAGTCGAGATATTCAAATTTTTTGTGTTGAAGTTCCAGATTCGATAGAACCTTCTACGAGTAGAGATAAAGGCAAGGAAAAGCTAGTTTAAGCTTTCGGCTTTTCGACAAAAGTGTAATTGGTGAGTGTTTGTAATAATTGCTTATGGACATGATTAAATGCGTTATTTGGGAATTTAGTGGTAGCCTAAATCCTTACTCTAAATTCCAAGTGTAAGCTTTCTCATACCTATGTTATCTTGTGAACTATGTGCTTATGTGTTTGTGAATATGTGAATTTAGGTGAGATGCTATAACATCTGATATGTGGTTATGATAATTTTTGTGAAAGTGCAAATGTGTACATGTTATGTATATGTTAAATGTTAGCGACAGTGATTTGCTAATAATGGAAGTATGTAGTGATAGTGCACTTATAATCGGTAAGTGATATGTGTATGATTTCAGATATTTTGGCATTGTAATCTTAAAACCATTGGATATAATAGGCATGGCATAGGATTGTAAGTATTCACCTATATGTACAGTGATTTTAGGCGTTGAGGCCCTGGGACATGTTCCTGGGACATGTTGGAGGGATAAGAGAATGTAAGCTATGCTCCATTCAATGGGACATGTGAGGGGAAATAAGGAGAGTGTTAGCTTTATGCTTCACTTTTAGGATGTGTTTGAATCTATGAGTCTATGTGATGTGTTAGAGATCCGTGTATCCGATGAGTGATGATAGAGCTCACTTTTATATTTCATAACTCAGGTGCCAGGTTATCTTAAGTTATGAATATGTGTGTATTGTGATATGTGTTTATACAATATGTGATCATTATGCAATTTGTCTATAAACATGTTTTTTGATTATTGTGATATATGCTTAAATGTTCTGTGATTATATGTGTAATGTGATATATGCTTAAAAGTGAATATGATAACAATGTAAATGAACTAGTAAATAATGCATAAGTAAGTATATTATGACACTAGAGTTGGAACTGTTGAGGTTGTGCAATATGGTTGTTTCATTGATGCTTGATGAATTGTTTGCATGGTAGTTGTTCTAGGCATTCACTGAGCTTGTTAAACTCAACCACTCCTTTTAAACTATTGTAGATTAGTAGTGTGCCAGTGTGGTTTCGAGGGTAATCCAAGCAAGTTTATTTGTTATTTCATAGGTGTTCTATATTTACTTATGTTTTAAGGAATAAGGCAATGTAGTAGACTTGTTTATAGCCAAGTTAAATTTTAGACATTTTGCTGGTTTTTGGTTTGGTTTAGAAGGATTACATATTAGTGTTATGCTCGGTTCATGAACATGAATATGGATTGACATTACTTGCTCAAACACGATTTTGTGATATTGAACTGTTAATTAGGTCGTTGCATGATTATTTTTCAAAGTAATTGATGTATGATGTTTAGGAACTAAATTGGAATGGATTAATTGCTTAAGCATGCTACATTTTTTAGGCCTGGAGCAAAGGTATCAATAATCAAGTTTTAAAATATGCACCTCTGTGTTTTGAGACGTGCAGGAAGTCAGAATAGAGATTTGGTATTGATACATTTGCTCGAGTATCGATATTCGGGGTTAAAGTATAGATATTTCATGACAAGTGCCGATAATTTTTGAGACATCGAGTTTTTGATCAAGAAATAGAATGCAAGTTCAGTATTGTTTTTCTAGGTGGTATCGATACCACTTAATGAAAATATCGATACCCTAGTGTTAGTATCGATACCTACGTTACAGTTTTGAGATTTTGTTAAATGGACTTTATGCATGTTTAATTATTATTTTAAGACCTTTCTATGTATATTTAGCATGTATAATTGATAAATAAGAAAATGTTCAATCAAGAACCTATACGAATGATAATATGAAAGGCGTTTCATTTAGAATGAGCTTTTACTTGTTGTGTATGACATGAAATGGTGGTGTGGTATTTGGATATTCGAGCTTGGCGATCAGGCTGGATATAAGGTGTTACATTCAATTGTACCTAACTCGAATAGTCTAATTTGTAAAGAGGGTTAGTTGGAACCTATTGATAGGAAAACGTACTAATAGGATTATCTAAGAGACAGTTATGTTTGTCAAGCCTATTCCTCTTTTAGGAGAACCTAATGCAAGTATATTCACCATAGAGTTAGTCTGTTAGATACTGTATGCCAAATGGTCCTCTACAGACGGATATGTTACACCTTAAATTTAAGGTATCGCAAATAGGGCAAACTACAAAGAGGTAATCCAAACAACTCTTCAACCCGAGTGTAGGATTAAATGAGATTAAGTCTGCCAGTGTAAATAGGCTCTTATTAGTTAACCTGACTGATGAGATATCAACAAGTCCTTTAGGAATATAGTAAGAAGAGGGAGTCCGCCAAGGACTAGTTAAACTTGGAATGTTTTGCCAATGAAGACATAACCAAAGGTCTTTAGAATTAAAGTTTAAGAGGACAACCTTATAAGTATATGGTAAAGAAGAGGAACAGTATTGGTAATCGACCATCAAACTTTGTAATTAAAGATTAAACATAAAAGTTACAAATAGATGGATACCCCAAATTGGGGATGGGTGAAAGAAAGAATTTATGTGAATAAAGGACAAAGTCTGTGATTATGGTGAGACATCTGAGAAAATACCAAAACTAGTTTGATGGTTATATGATTGGCCAGGGGAAGATCGCTAGATGATCTATCTGCCAATAGATAAGCTCGGAAAATGAACCAGAGTTTGCCATCCCAAATTATGACAAATCGTCCCAAAATGATCAGGGAGTTAAACATGTTTAGTTTTTTTTCATTTACTACCCTTGCAAGATGTGATCTATTTTTGAGTAATGTAGTAGAGAAACTCGCTAAGTTCTTTTGAACTTACAAGATTTTGGCTTATGTTTGCAAGACTTGTTGTGTGAGAAAAGAGCCGGTAGAGGGACCAAACCAGACTGTGTTAAATCAAGGATCATCGTCAGTAAGATGTCATGCACATAAAATAGGTACTTTCAGAGGCTTTTCCTCGAGGTTAGATATATTGTAATTATGTATTTTTCTTAGAATTAAAAGTTTCAATGTAGTGAAATTACGTTTGGTTTAAGGTTCCTATTGTAAGAAATATTTGTAATAAAGTCTTTTGGCGAATTTTCTAATTAAAGTATTAGACCATACCGATTCAATTGTGACACTCCATTCCCAGACTCGGTGATCAGGTCGGGTAAGGGCGTTACTATTTTAATGTCCGAGCATGAAATAGGATTGAGTTGTAAATTTTTTAAAACTTAGGAAATAGGAATCAATACTTTATGAAACTATATTTTGTAAAAAGTATAGATACTTGGTGCAAAGTATCGATACTCTGTGCAAAGTATAGATACCTTGACCTGGTATCGATACCAAATTGGCATTATTTTGTCTGATAAATCGATTCAAATGGTCAAGTATTGATACATATGCCAGGGTATTGAAACATGTAGAAATTGTCAAAAACACCTTTTGAAGTTCCCATTTCATGCCCAAACTACAACAGTTGCAGTGATGCCTTTAAGCACAAATAAGGCCAACACAAAACTATTTCATAACGCCTCAAAACATACTTTCTAATTCTAATTCATACCCACAAGTTACTATAACACATTTAATGCTCAAATACATCATTTTGTCATTCATATACCAACTATTTCTGTAATGACCCGAAAGTTAGTGATATTGGAAAGTGTGGTTTTGAGATTTTAATTCAGTAAACCAGACTCATAAATATTTTACGAAGTTATAATTTAAGTGAATTGAACTTCTATTAGCTAATTTCATAAAATTAAAACTTAATTTAAGTACAGGGACTAAATGGCATAAGTGATAAAGCGTAATTACTTAAAGAATTATAATTAGAACCTAAATTAAATGGCTTATATAGTAATTATACCCTTAGAACTTAGTGTTCGATTTCTAATTGTGAGTATAATACAAATTTTTTTAATTAAAATGAAAAACAAAGATTAAAGTATATTAAAATAAAATAAAAACATTACTAATTAAAAAAGAAAGTGGGGAGAAAGAGAAAAAAAAGGAAGCTTTCATGTTTCAATCGATTTTGGGAGAATAACAATGCTTAATGCATGACCTTAGGGTTTAAAAGTTTCAAGCTTCAATTCGTTAGTTCAATTTAGTCATTTTCTTGTAATTTTTATGTTTTTAGAATCTTGGTACTTCGACCTGGCAGACCCATATAATATTTTTTGATATTGTTAAAGTTTGAGAATATTACTCTAGTTGAACAGTTGAAGTTTTAGGGATTAATTTGATAGATTTTAAGTTTAAAATTGAAAAAGGACTAAATTGTAAAGTCAATTGATGATTTTATGTAATAGGGACCGAATTATGAAAATTTTTAAATCTTAGGGTAGAAATGAGAACTAGGGAGTTAAAATAGGTGTAGAGTGAAATTGGTATAAAAATTTGGGGTTAAATTTGGAAGTTATCTTAGTCTCGATTTTAAAACTAAATTGAATAAAATGCAAATGTTGTATAAATTAGAAATTGAATGTGAAAATGGTTGTAAATTGATAATTTTATGTGTTGTTTTTAATCCGTAGCTAACGTCGACCCGGATTCCTCAAAAAAGAAAGGAAAGATAAAATCGTCGACCTATAGCTCGGAGTTTACAGTTTGGGTTTCTATAATCCAAACTACTTGTGAATTGCTGCATATTGAACTGCTTATGCATGGTAAGAACACAAGGTGAGACAATTGGTTATGATGAGATGTATTTGGGTTGTTTCAAAATAATTGATGTAACACCCCAAACCCGGTTTAGACGTTATGGTTGAATCCAGAGGTGTCACAAGGTAGGGTTTTGAAAATAGATTCGACTTGTCAAATCATTCATGTTTCATATTCATTTATGTCAATTTTCGAAAGTGTTAGATAATTCATTTATTTGCCAAAACGTAATTTATAGCGGAAGCTTATAAAAATCGGTTTATTTCAAAAGTCCAGTTTGTATTTTCGGAAAAACCTTTGTTTGTGTTAAAATCATGGTTTTTAAATCTCCATTGCATATAATATACTAAAACGAAAAATCCAAATCTCAAAATCAACCTGAATAGTCCGAAGAGTCCAATTATTACAAAACTCCATAAATAACTTGAATTAAAATGGAATAAAACCATAAACTTAATCAGTATGAACTCATGGTCACCGAGGGGCTCCGTCGCACCGATCCGCCTAAGTCTGTGGATTACCTGAACAGAACAAATAAACAAATTTGAGTTTTCGTAAACTCAGTGTGTAACCCAACAGATATAGGCATACAAATTATACAGACATCACATATATATTCAGATTCAGATCGAAACTAAGTCCCTTACAAAAACAGATAAAAGAATCAGATATGCAGAATCCTACCCCCGATCTTCTACACACCATCTCCGACCATTCCAACACGCAATATAGGGTTAAAAACACCCACCCATCCTTACACACCATATTGTGTCATTATGACACGTATCAAATAATACACAGGCAAGCTGCCAGAATATAGGCGAGGGTCGCCTTTCAGAACACTTCCTCCACATATATCAATCCCACCCTAAATACAGATACGGAATACAAATACAGTAAACAGGTACATAAATAACATGCTTAACATGCTCGCATACAGATATCAAATAAATATATAGCAAAATAATCAGATATGCGTAACAATGTCCTACTAAGAGCAACCTATCAGAAAATTAGGTCGCAGAAAATAGGGTTTGATTAGCCCTTCCCGACCTTATGGTAGGCCCACAGTCGATCGGAGCGACTCGTGAGACCCTAGGGAAAATTCTTGAAATTTGGGCCCACATGCCCAACTTGGCCTATCTCGTGTGGCCCGTACGGCCACACCCACATCGTCACACGGTCAAGTCTTACATATGGCCATGCCCTCATCAAACACACAGCCATGTCTTCGTACACATCCAACCACATGGGTGACCACACGCCCGTGTGGCGTCAACAATTTGCATTTTCGGCTTTCGTTGACACTCGATTTTTAGCATAAGAGGTACACACCTATTTTGACTTAGGTGCTATAGCAATCCCGAGCCTACAAAACCTAAAGATAACATTCCAATGACTTATTGGCAACCATTTATGCTTTCATTAACTCAAAAATCGAGTGGCACAATTAGACTTACCCCTAACGAAAATAGCTACACATATGATTTACTTCATTGAAGCAACATTCACTAATTCAACGCCTTTTCCTGTGAAAAAAAAAATCCTTAATCATCAAAACCCCCAACACACACTACCACACCCAATTCTAAAAAGACAGAGACAATCACACAAAAACAAAACCACTTATAAAACCCTACTTACCAAAACCTGACGGGAAATCAACGATTTTTACGGATACGATGATGAGAACTCAAGAGATGTGAAGCAAAATCTTGAGAGAAACAAAATAGAATAGAGAAGGGAGAAAGGGAACGTCAGAAACAGTGCAAATTGGAAGAGAGAGAAAAAGAATTAAAATAAAATAAAATTAAAAATAATAAAACAATATCCCAACTCTCCCCATTATCCAATTAACAAACCGCCCCCACTATTTGACAAGATGATTCTCATCCAACAACATCAGAGTTTCCGTTTCACCGAACCACTATCCCTCACCCGAAGAAAAAATTAACATTCTCGCTAATGCAGGGATTCGAACACAGGACCTCCAACACAACAGACCCTTTTACCACTCGAACCAGCAGGCTTATTCTGACATGGATTAACAGGCAGTTTATAAAAGCCCACTCAATAAGGGTAAGGTTAGATCAGAAAAATAACAAAATTTGGTAAAGATGAGACTTGAACCCAAGATCACTCATACACACCCAAATACCTAACCACTGAAGTAGATACATATTTGTGTCAGATATTGATAAACCATAATTTATACATATTTTTACCCCAATGCTTGGCATAATTATGGATGATTTATTATAAGATTTAGTGAATTTGATGCTCCTAATCCTTTAATTTCATGTTTTATACTCAGGAAAGCCTAAGATAGCAAAAAGAGCAAGAAACGGGCCAAAAAATGGACAAATTGGACCTAAATCAATGTTTCACACGACCTAGGCACTTCCACACGGGTGATCCACACGCCCGTGTGTGACACACGGGTAGACCACACGCCCGTGTGTCATGGCCGTGTCGACATTAATCCAAGTCAGAATTGCACACGGTCGTGTCCCTGTCGAGCCCAAGTCTAGTTCTACTCGAAAAAGGCTAATTTTGGGCTATTTTAGGCATTCAAAAGTCTATATAAACACCCTAGAAGAGGATTAGAGGGGATACAGAGAGTTGAAGGCAGAAAATACTCAAGGACAGCCATCAGAATCACCTCAAAAGCAGGATCTACATCAAGACTGAAGAATTCTATCCAATTTCCTAGAAGTTCTTTAGGTTTCTTTATATTTTGTTGTTTTCCAAACTTTGAGATGTTTTCCATTATTATTACTAAACTCCCTAAATACCTAAGGGAGATAAAACCTAAGACGGATCTTATTATTATTTGAGTTATATGATAAATACTTGTTCTTATTCTTAATTGTAAATTTAACTCTTGCTTTAATATTCCAGGATATTAATTCAGGTTTTTGAATTGCTTATTTGGTGGAGCAAAAGCCCCTATTTAAGAGTAGATCATTCATAATTAAGCGGAGTTGCATGCAATCCTAGAGATAGGACGACATAAATCTGCCGAATTAGAGTCAAATCTAGTTAGGGAATCCATAGATCGAGTTAATGCGACAATAGGGGTTTTAATCAGAAAGAGATTTCGATTAATCAACCTAGAGTCAGTTGTTTTTAGTCTCGAAAGGGATATTAACATAAATCAGGGATTTCTACGGATTAAGTCAAGTGAATAAATCGTCTAATTCAAAAGTAATAAGTGAAGTCTAGGTGGACTCTTCCTTGGGTATTGCCTTCTCCATTGGTTTTCTAAAAAGTATTCTCCAACTTTAATCTCTTTCGTAATCTTAGTTAATTAGATAATTAGTTTTAGATAAAACATTCTCTTAAATTTTAGGTTAGATAATAAGAAGATAGTAATTACTAGTACTTTTAGTCCTCGTGGATGCGATATTTTCGGTTTCACCATAACTATACTACTGTTCGATAGGTGCGCTTGCCTTAAGTAGAATTTTTAGTTAGTTTCACGTCCATCAAGTTTTTGGCACCGTTACCGGGGACTAAAATATTAGGAACGCTTAATTTTTATTACTTTAGCTATTTTTATTTTTATTGCAATTTAATTCTATTTTTGAATTTGCTTAAATTACCAAATTTTCTTTTATTAACTTTTTGCAGGTTTTTATAGTTTATGACTAGAAAAAACTTGTCAGGACCTCTACTTTTCGACAATGAGATCGAAAACACAGCTCGCAGAAATCGAAGAGAAATAAGGCGAAGCCTACAATACATAGAGGAAGGACAAGAGGACGATATTCACACCACAACCGAGGAGATGGCTAAAAATCAGAATAATCCGGCACCTCCTATGGTTGCTGCAAATCTAGTAAATCAGAATCCAGCTCCTCGTACTATGTATGATTATGCTAAAACTACTTTAACAAGAACTGAATCAAGTATAGTTAGACCTACTGTTGCTGCAAATAATTTTGAACTGAAACCTAACACAATTCAAATGATACAATAGTTTGTTCAGTTTGATAGTTTGCAGGACGAGGATCCGAACACTCATTTAGCAAATTTTCTGGAATTCTGCGACACCTTTAAGATCAATGGCGTTTCTGACGATGCCATTCGGCTTCGGTTGTTTCCCTTTTCATTAAGGAATAAAGCTAAATAGTGATTGAAATCATTACCTCAAGGGTCAATCACCACTTGGGAACAAATGACCGAAAAATTTTTGCTTAAATATTTTTCGCCGACTAAAACGGCTAAATTGAGGAATGATATCTCTTCTTTTGTGCAGATAGATTTAGAAACACTTTATGATGCATGGGAGAGCTACAAAGATCTATTGAGAAGGTGTTCTCACCATGGATTACCCCTTTGGCTACAAGTTCAAAGTTTCCACAACAGGTTAAATCCCTCGACTAGACAAATGATCGATGCAGCTACCGGTGGAACTACCAATAAGAAAACACCTGAAGAGGCTTATGAGTTCATAGAAGAGATGTCACTGAATAATCATCAGTGGAAAGTCATGAGGACATAGTCGACAAAAGTAGCCGGCGTTTTAAACGTCAATTCGATTGCTATGCTTTCCAATCAGTCAGAACTTTTGAATAGAAAAATTGATGGTTTACTTGGTTCTACGCAGGTACATCCAGTAATGCAATTGATAAACTAGAATATATACATATTTTTACCCCATGCTTGGCATATTTATGGATGATTTTTCCTTGGTTTCATTGAATTTGATGCTCCTAATCCTTTAATTTCATGTTTTAGACTCAAGAAAGCTTAGGATAGCAAAAAGAGCGAGAAACGGGCCAAAAATAGACAATTTGGGCCTAAAATAGTGTTTCACACGGCGTAGGCACTTCCACACAGGTGATCCACACGCCTGTGTGTGACACACGGGTAGACCACACCCCCGTGTGTCATGGCCATGTGAACATAAATCCAAGTCAGAATTGCACACGGCCTGAGCAACTTCACATGGGCACGGCACACGGCCATGTCCCTATCAAACCCAAGTCTAGTTCTACTCGGAAAAAGGCACTTTTGAGGGTTTTGAAGCATTCTAAAACCTATATAAACACCCTAGAAGAGGATTAAAGGGGACGCGGAGAGTAGAAGGCAGAAAAGTACTCAAGAACAGCCATCGGAATCACCTAGGAGACAGGATCTACATCAAGATTGAAGATTTCCATCCAATTTCCTAGAAGTTATTTGGGTTTCTTAATGTTTTGTTGTTTTCCATACTTTGAGATGTTTTCCATTATTATTATGAACTAAATTCCCTAAATACCTAAGGGAGATGAAACCTAGGACGAATCTTATTACTCTTTGATTTATATGATAAATACTTGTTCTTATTCTTAATCATGAGTTTTAATCCTTGTTTTAATATTTCAGGATATTAATTCAGGTCTTTGATGTGCTTATTCAATGGAGGAAAAGCCCCTATTTAAGAGTAGATCATTCATAATTAAGCAGAGTTGCATGTAATCCTAGAGATAGGATGGCATAAATCTACCGGATTAGAGTTATATCTAATAAGGGAATCCATAGATCGAGTTAATGTGACAATAGGGGTTTTAATTAGAAAGAGATTTCAATTAATCAACCTAGAGTCAGTTGTTTTTAGTCTCGAAAGGGATATTAACATAAATTAAGGATTTCTACGGAATAAGTCAAGTGAATAATTCATATAATTCAAAGGTAATAAATGAAGTCTAGGTGGATTTTTTCTTTGGTATTGTCTTGTCAATCGGTTTTTCAGAAAGAAATTTTCAACTTTAATCTCTATCGTAACCTTAGTTAATTAGATAATTAGTCTTAGATAAAACATCCCCTAAATTTTTTAAGCTAGATAATAAAAAGATAGTAATTACTAATACTTTTAGTCCTCGTGGATATGATATATCCGATCTCACCATAACAATACTACTATTCAATAGGTGCGCTTGCCTTAAGTTGAATTTTTAGTTAGTTTAGCGACCATCAAGTTTTTGGCGCCGTTGCTGGGGACTAAGATATTAGGAACACTTAATTTTTATTACTTTAGCCATTTTTATTTTTTATTGCAATTTAAAATTTTTTTATTCACTAAATTTTCTTTTTTTTTTTACTTCTGGCAGGTTTTTATAGTTTATGACTAGAAGAAACCCGTCAGGACCTCTACTTTTTGATAGTGAGATCGATAGTACAACTCACAGAAACTGAAGAGAAATAAGGCGCAGTTTACAATACATAGAGGAAGAGTGAGAAGGCGATATCCATACTACAACCGAGGAGATGGCTGGTAATCAGAATAATCTGCTAACTTCTGTGGTTGCTGCAAATCCAGTAGATCAGAATCCTGCTTCTCATACTATGTATGATTATGCTAAACCCAATTTAACAGGAACTGAATCGAGTATAGTTAGACCTACTGTTGCTGCAAATAATTTTGAACTGAAACCTAACACGATTCAAATGATACAACAGTTTGTTCAGTTTGATGGTTTGCAGGATGAGGATCCAAACACTCATTTAGTGAATTTTCTGGAATTCTGTGACACCTTTAAGATCAATGGCGTTTCTGACGATGCCATTTGCCTTCGGTTGTTTTTCTTTTCATTAAGGAATAAGGCTAAACAGTGATTGAACTCGTTACCACGAGGGTCAATCACCACTTGGGAACAAATGACCGAAAAATTCTTACTTAAATATTTTCTGCCAGCTAAAACGACTAAATTGAGGAATGATATCTCTTCTTTTGTACAGATGGATCTAGAAACTTTTTATGATGCATGGGAAAGATACAAGGACTTATTAAAAAGGTGCCCTCACCATAGATTACCCTTTTGGATACAAGTTCAAACATTTTACAACGGTGTGAACCCTTCAACAAGACAACTTATCGATACAGCCACCGGTGGAACTTTAAACAACAAAACACCTGAAGAAGCTTACGAATTTATTGAGGAGATGTCACTGAATAACTATCAGTGGCAAGTCATGCGAACAAAGCTAACAAAAGTAGCTGGTGTTTTCAACCTCGACGCGGTCACTATGCTATCCAACCAGGTAGAACTTTTAAATAAAAAGATTGATGGTTTGTATGGTTCTACTCAGGTACATCCAGTGATGAGGTGTGATTCAAATAGAGGAGGAGTGCACAATACAGATTATCCATCCTTCAACCCTAGCACCGAGGAAGAACAAGTCCACTATATGGGTAATAATTCTAGACCTCAAAATAACCGATATAGTAACATTTATAATGCAGGTTGGAGGAACCATCCCAATTTCTCGTGGGGTGGTCAAGGAAATCAAAGACCACAACATCCTCCTAGTTTTCAAAAACCACCTTCCCAACAAGAGAAGAAACCGAACCTTGAAGAGATGCTCACAAAATTCATCTCAATGTTAGAAACTCATTTTCAAAATGCCGAAACAGCGCTTAAGTATCAACAAGCATCGATTTAAGGACTCGAAACTCAAATAGGATAGCTTGCCAAGTTGCTTTCTGAACGACCACAAGGTAGCATGCCCAGTAACACAGAAACTAACCCAAGGGAGCAACTCCATGCCATCACTATGCGCGACGAAGAAGGGTTAGTTGAATCTAGATTTGAAACGAGGCTCAAGGCTATGGTAAGTAATGGTAAGGATGAGATTAATCATGGTACACAGGAGCCACTAAGTAAAGAGTATAAACCTCGTGTGCCATACCCCAAAGCGACAAGGAAAGACCACATGGACGAAAAATTTGGTAAATTCCTTAAATTACTAAAAAAGTTGCATATTAACTTACCGTTTATTGAAGCTCTTTTGCAGATGCCAAATGTAGTGAAATTTTTAAAGGAGCTCTTAGCTAATAAATGAAAGTTAGATGATGTGTCGCATGTGGAACTAAATGCAATTTTGCTAGTAATTCTATAGAATAAGCTACCCAAAAAGTTAAAAGATCCAGTGAGTTTTACGATTCCTTGCTTAATTGGTAGTTTGAATGTTAATAATGCGTTAGCTGATTTAAGGGCGAGTATTAATGTCATGCCCTATAAAATGTTTAAGCAACTTGATCTTGGAAAACCCAAACAAACTAGGATGAAGACGTGCTTCTCAAAATTGATAAATTTATATTGAATTCCTAGGGGTATTTTTGAAGACGTGCTTCTCAAAATTGATAAATTTATATTCCAGTTGACTTTGTTGTTCTAGACATGGATGAGGATAGTGACGTACCTCTAATTTTAGGAAGGCCCTTTTTAGTAACCGCTAGAACTATCATAGATGTTGGTACAGGTGAATTGATACTTCGTGTAGGAGATGACACGATTACACTTCAAGCTCGTGATTCTACTAAAATATCTAGTAATCAAGACGATTGTTTAAATTCTGTTAACTCGAGAAATATTATGGCTCAAACTTCTTTTCGGGAAACCCCTAGGAAGAATGTGATGGAGCTTCATTCTAATCCATACCACAAAAATAGAGCAACTCACGAGGAACGAAGATTACAAATCGATAAACTAGACGAATGGTGAACACATGTCAAGGAGAAACCAAAAGCACACGATGAATCTAAGCAACACCATGATGAGCGTAAGAATGAAACAAAGCAATTTAAGGTTGGGGATAAAGTATTGTTAGATGAAAAGGACCCCCGAATTGCTACTTCAGAGCTTAATGCAAACAGAGCGACTCCTTTCATGGTACTGAATGTTTTCTCATATGGTACAGTCGAGGTAAATCATTCTCAATTCGACACTTTTAAGGTAAATATTACTCGACTTAGACTTTATATGGAAAATAGAATTGATAGTAAGAAGGAGGACTCTTGACTCCGTGATCCGTCGTGACCATGTGAATGAGAGGTAAGTCGAGCTTAAACTCTAAATAAGCACTTCTCGAGAGGCAATCCGAGCACTAACACCACTAACTAGTTTATTTTAGCTATTTTTCGTGTTTTTTATGCAGGAACAGTGACCCACACAGCCTGGACACACGGGCGTGACCTTGGCCATGTGGAAACAGAGCTACGAAATCCCAAAATATCAATCCACACGACTTGTGATAAATCTACACGGGTGTGTGACACGGCCGTGTGAAGCACACGACCTAGACATACGGGCGTGTCCTAAGCTGTGTGAAAATTGGAGCAAAAAATTTTCAATTTTCAAACAAGTGAGAGAGTTACACAAGCAAGACACATGGTCATGTGTTCGGACACACGGGCGTGTGGGATACCACACGGGCGTGAGAGAAGCAAACAACGAAGAACACGACCATGAGAACCACACAGCTTAGACACACGGGTATGTTCCCAGGCCGTGTGGCACATAGTCATAAAAATTTTGCGACCAACACGGGCAATAAGTCAAACCATACGGCCTGGGGGTACGGGCGTATCGAAGCAACCATGTGCAAACCTGACTACGATTTCACAAAAAACACGGGATAGGAACATACCACACGGGTGTAGGCCACGGCCGTGTGGCCCAAAACGGGGCTTGCACAATCGTAAGCCCTATTTAACCCCAATCCCTAACCCTAATTTCCCCCTTTCCTATTTAAACCCCCTTTTTTACTATTCATCTTCTTCCCCTCTTCCCCTTCTCCCCCACCCTCTAACCACCAAAGCACCGCCGGCAGTCACCTCCCTCTCTCATTTCCCCTTCTCCCTCAGCCCTGTCATCTACCATCAAGTACCACTCTGACGGTCGTGCCTACCCCCACTCACCATCGTCGGTTACATCTCTTCCACTCATCCTTCCTTCATTTTTTTATTTATTTTTATCATAGTTATTATTAATAGTACTTATTTCTTATGTTTATTTTTTTATTACTTTACTTGCTTCACATCTAAATATTTTTTGAATCTAAAACTGCTGGTTATTGACTTGGTTTGCTGAAATTCTTCTTTTGGTAATACTCTGCGTAGCTATTCTATTTCTATTTTTCTGAGTATTCAAGTAGTTTAAGTTCACTCTTCCTCTATTCTTTTGTGGCCTTAATATCTTGTTCATTTTCTTTATATGTGGTCCCAGTCATGATTATCATCGGCTTCATTTTACATCCCTATTTTTACTTGAGTTTCGTTACTATTTTTGTTATTGTTGGGTAGTGACATATTGATTTGTCCAATTGATTAAACCAAATCAAGTTAATGGGCTGGCCTATTGTGTTGATTCGTCAAATTTGATTTATTTATGCCCTTTATTGCAGATACATAATGACGAACCCAAAAGGCAAGAAAGTCGCGATTCCCAGCTCGAAAAAACAGAAAGAAGCAACATTTTCCTCGAGTTCCACCACCGAGATACGTCACCCATTCCTCCAATTACCACCAGGGCCCCAAGAAGAACTATTTCAGATTCTACGTGCCCGACCACTTGGTGTGGGGCGTTGTATCGATTGGGCCGTACTAGAGACGGTCTACTTAGCCGGTTTGGTATGGGCCCTCCTCGCTATAGCTCCATGAGACCGATTCTTTGATATCGTTGAGCTGAAATATTTGGAATTCACCTTGGAACTCAGCTCGACTCTCCAATTACAGACAGTGATGGCGGAATACGACGACCCATGAATAGTTCAATTCCGCCTTGGCGGTCTAGTATGACAGTTGAATGTCCCCGAATTTGGAGCTGCCTTGGGACTCTATACCGACAAGTTTATGGAGATAGACCATTTCCCCCACCTCCACCGCCACATACATCGTTCACCTTCCTCGAGTTGGGTCGACCTCTACCTTCCTACAGGCATTTATGATCCTAGCCGTTCAAAGGCATCAACTCTAGCTCCAGCTCTGCGCTATCTCTACTCCCTTTTGGCACACACATTAACGGGGAGGCGAGAGAGCACTGGCGTCGTCAACACTCACTACGCATACTTCCTGTAGAGCATGAGCCATGGGCATATTTTTTATCTCGCTTACTCTGTTGCCTTTGCCTTTCGCCACCAGACAGAATGACACCGAAAGGGAGTCATCAGCACCGGCCCATATGTGACTCATTCAATACGATATGTTTAGCTCCTAAATACAGTGGCGCAGTCTTCAACACTCACTCTCAATGGCCAGATGTCCCCACAGGGCATCCAAAGTATGTTCTATATGCGAATGATTGAGCATCATCATGGGTTCGACCCTCCTCAGTATCGACTTGCACAAGCTACCGATGAGGATGACGCCGAGGATATTCCTGATGATATCCCTGCATTTTAGGAGGACCCACCTTCACAGCCACCACCGAGTCACCGACAAGTTCATGCAACTGTTTCATTGTCTAAGGTTTCTGACCACTTTCATTGCTTTGAGTAATATTCTACTCAGTGAGTAGAAAGCATCGAGACGATGCTACAACAAATCTGCCAACATTTTCACATATCGCCTCCAGCACCACCACCTTACGATCCAGCTGTCGACGAGGACTATTAAGTCCATCTAATTTTTAAGTTGTTTTTCTTTTTCTTTTATTTTTATTTTGGCATTTCTTTTGCACTTTCGCTATCAATTACTTATAAGACTTTTATTAGTATAATTTGAATTTTATTTTATCGAGTTATTTCATTATTCCTAATTATAATAACCATATACATATAAATCCCTTAAATATTATTGATGGCATCACAGTTTCAAAAGGTTCAGTCGATTGGTACTACTAAAGCATAAACAAACAATCATCCACGACTGCCATGTCTTGCTCGACCACGACCATAGCCACCACGACACCGACCACCATGATAACTTCTTTGTTGGGCACTGTGATTGCGGAACCCAACCCCTGCCATCACCTTCACCTCTATCTACATGTCACATACACATCACTTCTAATGCTTCTAAACTTGTTTTCACTCTTTCAAGGATTACATCCAAATTCAAGGCCGTTTCGATTCTCTCCCTCTCTTCTGATATTATGCTTATATTTCTATTATCTATCTCTGTACATTGAGGACAGTGTACATATTAAGTGTGGGGAGGTTATTTATGTGATTATCGAAAAAATCCCTAAATTTTTATCTTGTTCTCAAATAAGTTCCTCATATTACTATTAGAATGAATCTTGATTGACTTATGATTTTTTATGTTTTGAATTAAATTATTGGTAACTGTGCATTGATTGTTTAAACTTTAAGACACTAGAGGATCAAGCATGATAAGTTGATTTTTGAGAATTAAAATTTCTAAGTTGTTTCCCTGAATTGAGGTATGATCTTAAAGTTTCAAATTTACAGGATTGACATCAAATACCCATAATTCTTGTGAGATTTTGAGCCCTTTAGAGCATATATCTTTCTTGCTCACTAATTTTATTGGTTATGAGTGTGTCAACATTGATTTGTTATTCTAGAACTTGCTTCAGTTATGCAGGTCAAGACCACACCTTTGATTTGATATACGAAAATGATAAAGGCACTTAGGTTCTAACCCATTTACCTCATAAAAAGCCTACCCATATAATTGACCCCTAGTGAACCCCTTTGGGCCTTAACTATTATTCCTTGATTTTCCCTTTAATATTAACCCACAACTTAACCCTTTTTGATTCATTAAGAATTTCTTCTTTTTTATCGAGATTTAATTTGATTAGTTACCTAATTTTATTCGTTCATTCCAGTTGCTGAATTATTTCTCATTATGTATTTTCCATTATTGTTCTTATTCTTAAAAAAAATGGTATATTCATTTAAATTACATATTGTTCTAAAGAGCTTGGATAAGTTATCATATTGAGAGAAAAGCTCCCTTCATTAGTTTTGGTTAGTGTTAATTCTGGCACTTGTTTGTAATCTAGTGAGTAGATTTGTTTTTCTAAGTTTGGTAATTTATTAAATTAATCTCGATATTAACCCACCTTTTAAGCCTTTATCCACACCTTTAACCCAAGCCCCCTTACAACCCTGTTAAAGACCTTTTGATTTGTGTATCATCTCATTATAATGGTGGAAATTTGATTTTCATGCAAGCCTATGTTAATAACTTTTTATGCTTGACTATCGAGTGCTTAATTATTGAACCTTAAACACTTTGAGTGGTTTGAGTGAATCATTAGTGAGGATGTCAACCTTGTTAATTTGAAATTAAAGGTGATTACTTAATAAAGGGGGATACCTATGATTTTATGATTGAAATGCTCAATTTGGATTGTTTGAAACTTTAATGTTCTTATAGTTAAGCTTTTAATGTATGATTACTTGTGGATTATTTCAAAAATTATTAATGAGAATTATAAGTTAAGAAGGATTTATTTTATTTGTGAGTTGAGGACTTTGCTTGAGGACAAGCAAATGCTTAAGTGTGGGGATATTTGATAAACCATAATATATGTACATATTTTTATCCCATGCTTGGCATATTTATGGATGATTTTTCCTTGGTTTCATTGAATCTGATGCTCCTAATCCTTTAATTTCATATTTTATACTTAGGAAAGCTTAGGATAGCAAAAAGAGCGAGAAACGGGCAAAAAATAGACAAATTGGGCCTAAAGCAGTGTTTCACATGGCCTAGGCACTTCCACACGAGTGATCCACACGCTTGTGTGTAACACACGGGTAGACCAAGCTCCCATGTGTCATGGCCGTGTCGACATTAATCCAAGTCAGAATTGCACACGGCCTGAGCACCTTCACACGGGCATGGCACACGGTTGTGTCCCTATCGAGCCCAAGTCTAATTCTACTCGGAAAAGGGCGCTTTTGAGAGTTTTGAAGCATTCTAAAGCCTATACAAACACCCTAGAAGAGGATTAAAGGGGATGCGCAGGGTAGAAGGTAGAAAAGTACTCAAGAACAGCCATCGGAATCACCTGGGAGACAGGATCTACATCAAGACTGAAGATTTCCATCCAATTTCCTAGAAGTTATTTGGGTTTCTTTATGTTTTTTGTTTTTCATTTTTTGAGATGTTTTTCATTATTATTATGAACTAAATTCCCTAAATACCTAAGGGAGATGAAACCTAGGACGAATCTTATTACTATTTGATTTATATGATAAATACTTGTTCTTATTCTTAATTGTGAGTTTTAATCCTTACTTTAATATTCTAGGATATTAATTCAGGTCTTTGATGTGCTTATTCAGTGGAGGAAAAGTCGCTGTTTAAGAGTAGATCATTCGTAATTAAGCGGAGTTGCATGCAATCCTAGAGATAGGACGACAAAAATCTACCGGATTAGAGTCAAATCTAATAAGGGAATCTATAGATTGAGTTAATGCGAAAATAGGGGTTTTAATTAGAAAGAGATTTTGATTAATCAACCTAGAGTTAGTTTATTTTAGTCTCGAAAGGAATATTAACATAAATCAGGGAGTTCTACGAAATAAGTCAAGTGAATAATTCGTCTAATTCAAAGGTAATAAATGAAGTCTAGGTGGATTCTTTCTTGGGTATTGTCTTCTCAATCGGTTTTTCAAAAAGTAATTTTCAACTTTAATCTCTGTCGTAACCTTAGTTAATTAGATAATTAGTCTAGCTAGATAATAAAAAGATAGTAATTACTAGTACTTTTAGTCCTCGTGGATACGATATATCCTGTCTCACCATAATTATACTACTGTTAGATAGGTGCGCTTGCCTTAAGTCGAATTTTTAGTTAGTTTAGCAAAAATCAGCAGTGTGATGCAAGTGGAGGTGGATTAAACAATTCAGAATATCCCTTCTATGGCCCTAACATGGAGAACGACCAATTGCACTATATGGGTAATAATCCTCGACCTCAAAACAATCCTTATAGTAACACTTACAATGCTAGTCGGAGGAACCACCCAAATTTCTCATGGAGAGGCCAAGGAAATCAAAGACCACCACCCCCTCCAAGCTTTCAACAACAACCTTACCAGCTAGAGAAAAAGCCGAATCTTGAGGAGATGATGATAAAATTTATCTCAGTAGCAGAGACTCATTTTCAGAATACAAAACTGCACTTAAAAATCAACAAACATCAATTCAAGGGCTCGAGAATCAAATAAGACAGCTGGCTAAGATGATTTCAGACAGACCACTAGAAAGCCTACCTAGCAATACCCAACCCAATCCAAAAGAGCATGTGAAAGTAGTTACATTAAGGAGTGGGAAGGTTTTTGTAACACCCTCACGCCCGAGACCGTCACCAAAGTCGAGCTTGAGGTGTTACTTACAATCAAGGCTTAAAAGTGTTGAAACCCTAGATATGGTGGAGAGCAAAATTTGGCAGCAAATTATGGAGAAGATGATCATTTTTGTGTTATTTTTCCCATTTTATTTCATTTAATATCCAAATGACCAAAATGCCCTTCCTTACTAAACTTTCAAAAATTCCATCCATGTCCAATTTTTGTCCATAAACTTAGAAATTGGTCAAATTGCTATTTAAGGCCTCCTCATTAATATTCCAAGGTAATTTCATACTAAAAACTTCTAGAATGAAAGTTTTGCAAATTATTTGATTTAGTCCCTAATTTCAACTTAAGCACTTTATGCATAGAATTTCGTCACGAAATTTTCACACAATCATGCAATCATGCCATAGACCTTAAAATGATAATAAAATAAATTTTTCTACCTCAGATTTGTGGTCACGAAACCACTATTCCGATTAGGCCCTAATTCGGGATATTACAACTCTCCCCCCTTTAAGGATTTTCGTCCTCCAAAACCTTACTGGTAAACAGGTGTGGGTATTGATTTCTCATAGTTTTCTCAAGTTCCCATGTAGTCTCTTCTACCCCGTGCTTTTGCCACAATACTTTCACGAGAGAGACTTTTTTATTTCTTAGTTGTTTGACCTCTCGAGCTAAAATCTTAATCGGTTCTTCTTCGTAAGTCATATATGGTCGTAGCTCAATTTCTGTCGGTGAAATTATATGTGAAGGATCTGAACGATACCGATGTAGCATTGATACATGGAACACATCATGCATATTCTGTAATTCAGATGGCAATGCTAACCGATAAGCTACTGGTCCAACTTTTTCAATTGTTTCATATGGTCTAATAAAACGCGGACTCAACTTACCCTTCCGTCCAAATATAAGAACTTTCTTCCATGGAGACACTTTTAAAAATACCTTACGCCAACATGAAATTCGATTTCCTTTCGTTTCAAATCCGCATAAGATTTCTGTCTATCCGATGCAGCTTTCACACAATCTCGAATCACTTTCACTTTTTCTTCGGTTTCCTTTATTAGATTAATCCATAAATCTGATTTTCCTTGAGTTCAGTCCAATACAATGGCGTTCGACATTTACGACCATACAATGCTTCATAAGGTGCCATCTTTAAACTCGTCTGATAACTATTATTATAAGCAAATTCTACCAATGGTAAATACCTTTCCCAACTACCTTGAAATTCCAATACACAACATCTGAGCATGTCTTCAAGAATCTGAATCACTCTCTCTGACTGTCCATCAGTTTGTGGATGAAAGGCAGTACCGAAATTCAACTTCGTACCTAATGCCTCTTGCAACTTTTGCCAAAACCGCGAAGTAAATCTCGGATCTCTATTCGAAATTATTGACAAAGGTATTCCATGAAGGCTAACAATCTCATTGATATACAATTCAGCCAACTTATTAAGAGAATAATCCGTACGTACCGAAATAAAATGAGCCGATTTAGTCAGTCTGTCAACTATTACCCATATGGCATTTTTCTTCCCTGGAGTTAACGGCAACCCTGACACAAAATCCATAGTAATCCGATCCCATTTCCATTCAGGAACCATGATAGGCTGGAGTAGTCCCGAAGGTACTTCGTGTTCAGCTTTCACTTGTTGACAAATTAAGCACTTTGATACAAACTCGGAGATATCTCTTTTCATTCCACTCCACCAATACATTTTCTTCAAGTCATTATACATTTTCGTGCTACCCGGGTGAACCACCAAACAACCATTATGTGCTTCATGCAAAATCTTTTGAATTAACTCATCATTTTTCGTTACACAAATCTTGTTTTTAAACATCAAGCAACCATCAAAACCGATTCTGCAATCTGATCCCGTATCAGCTTCACACTGCTTTCTCTTGGCTTGCAAATCTTGGTCATTTTTCTGAGCTTCACAAATCTCTTGTAAAAACATCGGTCTTGCTCTTAACTTTGCTAGAATCGAACCATCATCTGATACCTTTAACTGAGTATTCATAGCTCTCAAAGCAAATAGAAACTTTCTGCTAAAGCATCAGCAACCACATTCGCTTTTCCTGGATGGTAGTCAATAACAAGCTCGTAATCTTTCAATAACTCCAATCATCTTCGCTGTCTCAAATTCAAGTATTTTTGTGACATCAAGTACTTAAGACTTTTATGGTCAGTATATACTTGACACTTTTCACCATACAGATAATGTCGTCAAATCTTCAAAGCAAACACTATAGCAGCCAATTCCAAATCATGAGTCGGATAATTCCTTTCGTGAGATTTTAATTACCTCGAAGCATAAGCCACCACTATTCCTTCTTGCATAAGTACACATCCTAAGCCATTTCGAGAAGCATCACTATACACCACAAATTCTTTACCTGATTCGGGTTGTACCAACACTGGTGCTTCAATTAATAACTTTTCAATTCTTCAAAACTCTGTTGACATTCTTCCGTCCAGTCAAATTTAACATCCTTTCGGAGTAGCCTAGTCATAGGAGCAGCAATTATAGAAAATCCATTTACAAACCGCAGATAATACCCAACTAGCCCCCAAGAAACTTCTCACCTCGGTTACATTTTTCAGTGGTTTCCAATCAACAATGGCTGAAGTTTTACTAGGATCAACCCGTATACCATCACCTGAAACAATGTGACCCAAAAATCCAACTTTCCGAAGCCAAAATTCACTTTTACTAACTTGGCATATAACTGCTTATTTCTCAAAGTTTGCAAAACAATCTTCAAGTGTTCGGCATGCGCGGTCTCATCTTTCGAATAAATTAAGATGTCATCTATAAATACCACAACAAATTTTTCCAAGTATGGCCGAAATATACGATTCATCAAATCCATAGACACAGTAGGAGCATTTGTTAACCCGAATGGCATAACTAAAAATTCATAATGACCGTACCTTGTTCTAAATGTAGTTTTAGGTACATCTGACTCTTTTACTCGCAGTTGGTAGTATCTAGATCTCAAGTCAATCTTTGAAAACCATGTTGCTCCTTTTTGCTGATCAAACAAATCATCAATCCTCGGTAACGGATACTTGTTCTTGATTGTCACCTTGTTTAATTGCTGATAGTCAACACACAATCTTATAGAACCATCCTTCTTTTTTCACAAATAACACGGGAGCACCCCAAGGTGAAAAACTCGGTCTCACAAAGCCTTTATCAGTCAACTGTCATGTTCCCCTGCTTCAATTCAAGAAACTCTTTACGCTTTTGATCAACAAATCTTTCACTGATGTATTTCTTCCGAAATTCTTCTTAAAAGAACTCCCAAGTTACTTTCTCTTTCGGTACTACTAAAATCAACGTCTTCCACCAATGATAGGCTGAATCCCTCAACAATGATATAGCACATTTCAAGCATTCCTCAGGTGTACAAGACAATTCATCAAATAACCGAATAGAATTCTCAAGCCAAAAGTCTGCTTTCTCTGCATCATCATCAACATTTGCCCTGAATTCTTCGGCCCCTTGCTTACGGATTCTGTCAACTAGAGTTCTGTGAAATTTCATCAGATCCATACTAGTGCATTACTCTCTACATCATCAGCCACAGCTGGATTGGGATCCATTTACTATAAAAAAATCACTTAAAAGGTTAGAAGTCGTCACACTATCACAATATATATATGGCATGTATACCAAAACTCGTACATACAACACGTTAGTCCGAGAACCGACTAAACCTGATCTGATACCACTAAATGTAACGCCCCCATGCCCGAGACCGTCGCTAGAGTCGAGCTTGAGGTGTTTCTAAACTTAATTCATTAATTAAACAGCTCAAGCAATTTATTTTTAAAAATTTCCAGACAAGCTGGCTAACTGCATCGTAGTCGCTTAAAAATTCATATCTCATGTTCCGAAACTCAAAATTAAGATCTGTAAATTTTGCTTGAAACTAGACTCATATATCTATCTACTAATTTTTTTCTAGAATTGTTGGTCGAGCCAATTAGTACAGTTTATTAGTTAAAGTCTCCCCTATTTCAGGGTTTGACTATTCTGACCCCTGTGTATTACGAATCAGATATCTCTTTGTACAGAGTTTTAATGATTATGCTGTTTGTTTCTAATAAAACTAGACTCAATAATGAATCTGTACATATAAAGTAAAACTTCTAATTATTTTTGTACAATTTTTGGTGAATTTTTAAATTCAAAACAGGGATTCAGAGACCATATGAAAATAGACTCATCAAGCTTCAATTTCATAACTTATTAATCATTTAATTCCATTTCTATTATTTTTAGTGATTTTTCAAATTCACATCACTGCTGCTGTATGACTCTGTTTTATGGCCAATTTTACCATTCTAAGGATTTTCATGGTTTAGTTAAGACATAAAGCATACATGTTATCATATATAAACTTGATTAGCCATTCCAATAGCTAATCATTTACAAACCCATTTTACCAATTTAGGTCTTCAGATAGTGTGAACGAGCCATTTTACCAATTTAGGTCTTCGGATAGTGTGAACGAGCCTTTGACCTATCCCAATTCTCAAACTGACTTGTCAAAACTACAATGAATGAAAAGAACGGAGTAAGCATAAATGCTTAGTAAGTTCACATGCCAATAACAAGTAACATGATCATGCAATCCAACATAAACATCATTAAGACACTCATATCATAAGAATACTTACTATCTTACCACAATTTTGTCTCACCAAGTTCTCAACCAAGAATTATACTCATACCTGTCCATTTTCACTTCTTCAACACATTCATCATCGAATCACTTTCGTTTTAAGCATCCTCAATATTCTCTTAGGATTCTCTCGTTGAACACATCGGAATATAATTTCGGATACGCAGATAGTGTGCACGTAAGTGCCATACTCATAATTGAACAAGCTCAATAGCTTTTGAAATCTATGTAGCCAAGTTACCATGTAATCCACCCATAAACGAACTCGGACTCAACTCAATGAGCTCGGGCGTTCGCATCCATTAGTGAACTCAGACTCAACTCAACGAGTTCGGATGCCTAGTTAAATCTCACGAACTCGGACTCAACTCAATGGGTTCGGAACTCAACCATCCTAGTGACATATCACTTGTACCCTAATCTATTCCCAAGGTTCAAACGGGATTCTTCTCAATTACACATTTTGATCGCCTTCTTCGAAATATAGAAACCAATATTTGCTAGCATCTCATACTTATCAAGTTGTTCATATAATTTGCATATTATCAAACAATAATTCACAAAGCATAATATTTCATGGTAATAAATATCATATCATATAAATAACATTAAATCACTTAAAATAAAAATTATGTTACTTTATTTACACATGAACTTACCTCGATAAAAATATTAGCAATCGAGCCTATTCCTCGTAAACTTTGTTTTTCCCTCGATCACGACTTGAATCTTGTTTCTCTTGATCTATAATGCCAAATTAATTTTATTTAATACATACATTCATCAAAACAGCCCTTAGTACGAACTTTGGAAAAATTACCATTTTGCCCCTAAACTTTTTGCATATTTACATTTTTGCCCCTAGACTCGGGAATTAACTTCATCCCTTATTCTTATGTTTTATGACATGTTGATCATTTTTCCCTTCTATAGCAACATCAAATTCACACTCTAACATGTACTTATGAATATTAGGTATTTTTACCGATTAAGCCCTTTTACTCGTTTTCACTTAAAACCGAGTAGCACAAGTTGTCTAACATAATTTAAAACCTCATATTCTATCATAAAACACCAAAATACACAGATTTCACCTATGGGTGTTTTTCCAAATATGAATCCTAGGTTGACTTATTGTTAGCGTAAGCTAAATCGAGCTACCGAGATTTCAAAAACATAAAAATCATTAATAACGGGCATATAAATCACTTACAAGCAAGGCTTAAAAGTGTTGAACCCTAGCTATTGTGGAGAGAAAAATTTGGCAGCAACTTATGAAGAAGATGATCATTTTTGTGTTATTTTTCCCATTTTATTTCATTTAATATCCAAATGACCAAAATGCCCTTCCTTACTAAACTTTCAAAAATTTCATCCATGTCCAATTTTTGTCCATAAACTTAGAAATTGGTCAAATTTCTATTTAAGGCCTCCTCATTAATATTCCAAAGCAATTTCATACTAAAAACTTTTAGAATGCAAGTTTTGCAAATTATTCTATTTAGTCCCTAATTTCAACTTAAGCACTTTATGCATAGAATTTCGTCACGAAATTTTCACACAATCATGCAATCATGCCATAGACCTTAAAATGATAATAAAATAAATTTTTCTACCTCAGATTTGTGGTCATGAAACCACTATTCCGATTAGGCCCTAATTCGGGATATTACAGTGTCAGCTGAATCTGAAAAGAAGCTGCAACAAGAACCTGATAGCAAAAAAGGTGAGAAGGAAGAAACTGAAAACAATGAAAAATCTGTGTTGAGGGAATATAAACCACCAATCCCATACCCAGCAAAGTTGAAGAAAGACTGCATGGATGCACAATTTAGTAAATTTCTTGAACTTTTTAAACAATTACATATTAATTTACCTTTTGTTGAAACTATCTCGCAGATGCCTACATATGCAAAATTTTTAAAGGAGCTTCTAACAAATAAAAGGAAGTTTGAAGACTTGTCTACAGTGGATCTCGACGAGGAATGCTTGGCCATACTCCAAAATAAACTGCCAACCAAATTGAAAGATCCAAGAAATTTTACTATTCCCTGTTTAATTGGTAGTTTGAATGTTGAGAAGGAACTAGCTGATTTAGGTGCTAGCATTAATTTGATGCCATATAAAATGTTCAAGTAACTTGGTCTTGGGGAACCGAAACCCACTAGGATAAGTATTCAACTAGCTCATAGATCTGTTAAATATCCTGGGGGTATTATAGAGGACGTATTTGCAAAAGTAGATAAATTTATATTCCCTGTTGATTTTGTTGTGCTTGACATGGATGAGGATGTTGAGGTGCCTTTAATTTTAGGTCGTCCATTTTTAGCCACTGTTAAGGCTGTTATTGATGTGGGTGCCGGTAAACTTGTGCTTAGAGTAGGTGATGAAGAGATTATTTTTAAAATTTATGACGCCATGAGATTTTCTAGGGAACAGGATGACTCATGTTATTTTATTGACTCTATTGATCATGTTACTCAAGACTCTTTACAGGAATTAGTACATAAGGACACGTTGGAACTGTGTCTTACCCAAGGAGGGGAGGTAAATGATGATGACTCTGAGATAGGTAAGATAAAAGCTAAATTAAATTCCAATGAGCCTTCACTGAGACAGAAGATCTACGAAGGTATTGAGGTAAATAATGAATTAAAATTAAAATCCTCTGTTGAAGAACCGCCTAAATTGGAATTAAAGCAATTACCAGATCACTTAGAATACGAGTTTCTGGGAGATAATTCCACATTACCAGTAATTATTGCTTAAGATTTATAGCCAACCAAAAAAGATGAGTTACTTAAAGTATTAAAGGAGCATAAAAGAGTCATAGCTTGGAAGATTTCTGACATAAGAGGGATTAACCCTTCTTTTAGCACACATAAAATTTTAATGGAAGATGAATTCAAACCCTGTGTACAAGCTCAAAGATGGTTGAATCCTAACATGAAAGAAGTCATAAAAGCTGAGGTAATTAAACTTCTAGATGCAGGAATTATTTATCCTATTTCTAATAGTTCCTGGGTGAGTCCTGTGCAGGTTGTTCCTAAGAAAGGAGGTATAACTGTTGTGGCCAATGAGAAGAACAAATTAATTCCAACACGAACAGTCACGGGATAGAGAGTCTGTATTGACTATAGGAAATTGAATGATGCCACAAGAAAAGATCATTTTCCCCTACCATTCATTAATCAGATGTTGGAAAGACTATCTGGACATGTGTATTATTGCTTCCTAAATAGACTCTCCGGTTATTTCCAAATCCCACTAGCTCCTGAGGACCAAGAGAAAATGACATTTACATGTCCATACAGTATGTTTGCTTATCGACAAATGCCTTTTGGATTATGTAATGCAACTGCTACTTTTCAGCGATGCATGTTGGCCATTTTTGATAAACTCGTGGAAGACATTATTGAGGTATTTATGGATGACTTTTCGGTATTCGGTAACTCTTTCCATCTTTGCCTTAAAAATTTAAAACAAGTTTTAATTAGATGTGAGGAAACAAATCTTGTACTGAATTGGGAAAAATGTCACTTCATGGTTCATGAAGGAATTGTGTTAGGCCATAAAATTTCTAGTAAGGGAATCGAGGTTGATAAAGCAAAAGTTGAAACTATTGAGAAACTACCTTCCCCTAATTCAGTTAAGGCTATTCGTAGTTTTTTAGGTGATGTTGGATTTTATAGAAGATTTATTAAAGACTTTTCTAAAATAGCTAAGCCTTTAACGAATTTTCTAAAGAAAGACGAACCTTTCAATTTCAGTCAAGATTGTTTAGAATCGTTCAATACTCTTAAGGATAAATTAATTAACACTCCGATTATAGTTGCACCAGATTGGAATTTACCTTTTGAACTAATGTGTGATGCGAGTGATTTTGCAGTAGGAGCGGTTCTTGGACAGCAGAAAGATAAACACTTTCAACCGATTTATTATGCTAGCAAAATATTGACAGCTGCATAAGAAAACTATACGACGACTGAGAAAGAATTGTTGGCTTGTGTTCGATAAATTTAGATCATATTTAATATTATCTAAAGTTGTCGTTTACACTGACCATTCAGCTCTTCGATACCTCCATACTAAAATAGATGTAAAACCTCGACTAATAAGATGGATTTTATTATTGCAGGAATTCAATTTAAAAATTCAAGATAAGAAAGGAGAAGAAAATCTTGCAGCAGATCATTTATCCAGATTAGAAAACCCACATCTCAATGAACTGAACGAACAGGAGATAAATGACTCATTCCCTGAAAAACAACTTTTTGCTATCTCTGACTCTGAAGAACCTTGGTTTGCAGACATTGCAAATTATTTAGCCACTAACATTATACCAAAAGGGTTGACACATCAGCAAAAGAAGCGATTCTTCACTGATGTGAAAAACTATTTTTGGGAAGAACCTTTTCTTTTTCGTATATGTGCAGATCAAGTAATTCGAAGATGCGTTACAAAGACAAAAGCGATTAAAATTTTGGAGCATTTTCATTCAGGACCGACTGGGGGACATTACAGTGGAACCAGGACCGCACATAAAACACTCAAATCAGGTTTTTTCTGGCCCACATTATTCAAAGATGCCAACAGGTATGTTGCTACTTGCGATAAATGCCAACGAACAGGTAATATCTCTAAATGTGATGAGATGCCCCAAACGTATATGCTCTCATGTGAAATATTTGATGTATGGGGTATTGATTTCATGGGTCCATTCCCTAGCTCATTTGGGAATAAATACATATTAGTAGCCATTGATTATATGTCTAAATGGATGGAAGCCCAAGCCTTACCTACTAATGATGCTAGAATAGTGGTGAAGTTCCTTAAGAAACTTTTCCCTTAATTTGGAACACCTAGAGTAATCATCAATGATAGGGGCACTCATTTCTGTAATACTGAATTTGATAAAACTCTTAAGAAATATGGAATTTACCACAGAACAGCTACCCCTTACCATCCTCAAACTAGTGGACAAGTCGAAGTCGCTAACCGAGAACTTAAATGCATTCTAGAAAATACTGTAGACTCAAATAGGAAGGATTGGGCAAAGAAAATAGATAATGCTTTATGGACCTATAGAATCGCTTTTAAGACTCCCATAGTAACATCCCCTTACAGACTTGTTTATGGGAAGAGTTGTCATTTACCGTTTGAATTGGAATATAAAGCATTCCAGGCTATAAAATTTCTAAACTTTGATCCCAAACTCGCAGGTGAAAGGAGATTGATGCAGCTAAACGAGTTAGATGAATGGCGAGCTAATGCCTATAGAATTCACGAATATACAAGGAAGCAACAAAGTGCCGCCATGATACCCGTTTAAAGCAAAAAAAGCAATTTGAAGTTGGAGATCTTGTCCTGTTATAAAACTCAAGGCTCAAATTGTTCCCTGGGAAGCTTAAATCATGATGGTCAGGCCCATTCGTAGTCCAAACTGTCTTTCTATATGGCACAGTAGAGGTAAGTCACCCAACCCAAGGCACTTTCAAGGTAAATAGACATCGGCTTAAACTTTATAACGGTGAGGATTTCAAAGATAAAGGAGAGAAGCTACGGCTCCGCAAACTTAAATAAACATACCTACCAGGTAAAGTTAAGCTTAGACTCTAAATAAGCACTTCTCAGGAGGCAACTCAAGCACTAACCCCACAAATAATGTAGTTGTTTTTTCCTTTTTTCCTTTATAATCTGACTGCAGGTATTTTCGCACACATGGTCTAACACACGGGCGTGCTTTAGGCCGTCCTAAAATAGGACAAACATTTTTCCTAAGACAGGATGACACACGGGCTACGATAAATAGCTACGGCCATGTGCACCACACGGTTAAGGGACGTGTCCTAGACTGTGGTAAAATTTCACCTTAATTTCCAAAAAAGATCAGCAAAGACACGGCCTACGATAAATCACCACGGCCATGCAAGGTGGCCGTGGGAGTCATACGGCCTGTCACACGGGCGTGCTTGAGGCCGTGTGAGAACTTTCCCAAAAATTGAAACGATAAACGAAGTCAGAATAGACTATGGGCGTAGGCCATGGCCGTGCTTAAAGGCAGTGCGCAATCCTAATTAATTGACACGTGCATGTTGGACTGAACACGGGCATGGGAGAAATGAAAGAGAGCACCACATGGCTGTGTGATATAGCTGTGTGAGTCACACGGGCGTGTGGCCGTGATGTGTCCGAAGGCGTGGGAGAAACGAACGAACGTGCACATGGCCGTGCGACTCGGCTGTAACGACCTGAATTTTACCGTTACCGAAAAAGTGTATTTTCGGGTCTTCGTTTCTGAAAAATGGATTCGTAAATATTTATTAAAAATATTTACGAAGTCAATTGAGTGGTTAATTAGTGTTTAATTAAGTAAATTTCGTTTAATTAAGAGTAATTAGGAAAATGACTAAATTGAATAAAGGATGAAAGTTGAATTGTAGATTAAAAGAAAATGAAGAGGATCAAAATGGCAATTATGCCATTTGTCCTAAGTGAGGCGGCATAAACATAAAAATCTGAGATTTTTTATGTGTTAAAATATATATATTAAATTATTATTATATTATAGTATATTATATTATATATTATATTATATAAATAAGTAAAGAAACATAAGAAACAGAATGAAAGCAAACGAAACAGAGAAGAAACAGGGGAGAAAGAAAGAAAGAAAAAGAAAAAGGAAAATTTGGGTTTCAAGGCTCAAAGTTTAATTTGGTAAGTCAATTAAGTCATTTCTTCTTAAATTTTGATGTTTTAGAAGCTTTGGAACAAGACTTTGATGAAATTAAGTTGATATTTTGAGAGTTTATAGATTTTCAAGTATAGTTCATGTTGAATAAAATAGTGAATTAAGGGTTTAATTGAGTAAATTTCAAGCTAGAATTGATAATAGGATCAAATTGTAAAGTAAGTTATAAGTTTTATGTTGTAGGGACTAAATTGATGAAATTTTGAAATTAGGAAAGTATGCTGGAAATTTAATATTTAAATGAGAGTATGGATGAAATTTGAATAGAAATAAAGTATGAATTAAGATAGAAAAGTAAGTGAATTTAGTTAGAATTAAATTGAAATTAAAATAAATCAACATTTTGTACTAAGACTATTTTGGACAGCAGCAGTAGTCTAAGTTTGAAAAATCACCAAAAATTGTATAAATTGAATTAGATGATGAATAAAATATGAAATTAAATATTATTGAGTCTAGTTTCTTATAGAAGAAATGATATAAGAAATTGAATTGTAAATTATGAGATATAATGAATTTTGTAAGACAAGGTCAGAATGAATTCGGGTTCCCCTGTTCTGATTTTGGAAAATCACCAAAAATTGAATAAAAATAATTAGAGGCTTAAAGTTATATGTTTAGAATCCTTAATGAGTCTATTTTCATTAGAAATCAACGAGAATGTTATCCGAGTTCTGTACTGTGAGATAATTAATTTTTAGTGAAGAAGGGACGAAACTGTCAGACAGCAGAATAGGGGTGAATTTAAAGAATAAACTGTACTTAATGGCTAAACCAAAAATTCTGAAAATTTTATGGTAAGAATATTTGTGAGTGTAGTTTCAGGAAAAATTAGCGGATCTTAATTTAGAATTCTATAACTCAAGATATGAATTATTAATGTATTAATGATTATGAATTGTATTAATTTCGTAGTCAATGTGGTACCAGAAATCTCGGCTAAGAAAGGATAAGACAAAGTCAACGGGAGTTAGCTCAAAAATTACGGTTTGTATTTCTATAATCCGAACCTAATACTTAATTGTTGAATTTATTTCTTAATATGTATATTAAGTGTTTTGAAGTAAGAATTATTGTGTTTTGCAAATGAAATGGATTGATATAGTATGTGATGAATTTATTGAATTTATATTGATTGAATTGGCGTATATATATATAGATATATATATTGAATATTGAATATATATTGATTATTTGAATTGAATTGAAATATAAATTGTTTAAAAATTTTAAATATGAGATTTGTGATATTTGGATATTTGTTATTGAAAAGTGAATTGAATTGTATTGAATTATGAATTTATGTGATTAATTAAAATGTGTATTGATTGAAAAAAAATTGAAAGTGAATTGAATACCCTATTAACAGTATCGGGCTGAGTCGGATATAGTTGGCATGCCATAGGATTGGAAGTGTTCAGGGATTCTTCGACCTCGAGTCGATGAGACACTGGGTGTCACTATATTTCTTCGGATAGATTCGATGAGGTACTAGGTACCAACTTTACTTCGGCTAGGCCGATGAGACACTGGGTGTCAAATATTGCTTCGAACTATCCGATGAGGCACTGGGTGCCATATTGGTGTGTTTGGTTGGATCTGTGTATCCGCCAAGGTCCGAGTCTTGTTAATAGGGGTAAATAAGTGAAAAGATAAGTCGAGTGAATTTGATTGATTGAGCTATCGGAATGAAATGAGAAATTGAATTGAGAATTGAAATTGAGATATGAGATTGAAAACATGAACCAAAAGGTTCATGAAATGAGTGAAGTTCAAATGGATGATGATTGATGTTAGAATGAATTAAAATGGTATATTGTTAAGAAATAAAATGTGAAAATAAGTGAATTGTGAATATATTGTATAGAATTTATACGGTAGGTAAATGAAAAGAATTGAACGAATATGTTATTGTGTTTGTTATATGACTTGTATAGAATTTATATGGTAAGTAATTGAAAATTTATCTATAAAACAAATAAATGAATACTTATAATTGTTATTGTGATTTTAAGTTTAATTGTTATATTATTAAGTGTTCGGATTATGGAAATACCACTGAGTATACCATACTCAGCGTACGGTTTGTTTCCGTGCGCAGGTTTAGTAAAGATAGAACGTTGAATCAGCATCCCAGTTCGATCCCGAATTCATTAAGTTAAAGTGTGTTAATTATTGGTAATGGCATGTACCTAGGATGTTTTATGAGAGTCATTTAGGTTGTAGATGTACTCATGAAATGAGTAAATTATGGTTGGCAACGGTATGTAATATGAATTTTGAAATTTACTAAAAAATTCGTAGTGATTCTAAATTAGTCTCGAATTGAATTTACTGTTCATATTGGACCGCGAGGGCCCATTAAAGGGACGACATCTTAAAACTAGGATGTGTGTAAATATTTATTTTAATTAATGACCGAAATTGGACAATACTGACTGGTAATGTCTCGTAACCCTATTCCGATGACGGTATAGGGTTAGGGGGCGTTACATTTAGTGGTATCAGAGCTATTCAGGTTTAGCCGATTCTCAGACTAAATCGAACTCGGAATTGAGTCTAGGGGTACATGCCATAATTGAGTCAAAATTGAGTCGGGATCGGATGCTGATATATTTGTTTGGTACTGTTTTATAGCGAAAATGTTAGACAAAAATATCGATGGTATTGATTATGAAATGTGTACTGGAGACGAATAGTCTCGTGAATTAGATGAAAACTGAATCAACAACACTGGGTATAAACTCAATGGGTAATTAATTACTGAATGATGACTGATGAAATAATAGAAAAAAAATGATACATAATTATTTAGAATTATAACTGATGTTTTTTAGTGAATAGAAGAAATTGTATTTGTTATGATATCTACCCCTCCTGTTTCTCAATCGGTTCCCGAAGTGCTTCAAGGTATAGAGCTTGTCTGAACGGGTAAGTTATCTGCTGTTAATGATCTGGACATGTATATATATAATGTGGATGAATTGAGAATTACAGTTGAGAATGATTTTGAAAGAAACTGAAACCTGGTTAGAGAATATTATCGGGATTGTAAATGAATTATTCTGATCACCGATTAAATGTTAGAAGGGTATGATATTTCTGTTAAAAGATTCAGCTTACCAGTGGTAGAAAACATTGATTATGTTGTGATTAAGAAAGGGTTATTTGAAAGTTTTCTGAGATGAGTTCTGAAAGAAATATATATATATCAGTCAGAGATTTCTTGATCAGAAACGTACAGAATTCTTGAAGCTTAAACAGGATCATATAACTGCAACTGTGTATGAAGGGAATTTGTTTGATTAAATAAATATATCAGAGGGTATATTCCGATAGAAACTATATGATACAAATGGTTTGAAGATGGTTTAAATGAAGACAGAAGCTGAAGAATATAGAATAAGGAATGAAATATGTGTTAGACATGATTCTCCTGATTATTATCTTAGTGATTGCTTGAAAAAAAAACATTATTCAGAGTTCAAGACTGAGTAATGTAGTTAACAGAGGTAGGTTACCCTGTAATCTCAAAAATACGAGTGAAAGCCGAAGTGTGACAAATGACTTCACTGTAAAATCTGGAGAATGAACATCAGCCAGGGTATATGTTAATTATATATGAGAAGATTTATCTCTACCAGATGTCATTATAGGAACTTTCTTCTTTATCGACACTAATATGATTATTTTAAATTGATCCTGGTTTGACTATTCCTATGATTACATAAGTTCAGTATCTATTAAAGATTTGCCTGTTGGGTTTGCTGAAATTTTTGGGTTGAAGCATTAAATTTTTCAGATTAGTATTTATGGGCTGATAAGATCTGCAGGAACTGTTTGATAATGATACTACTGTTTTCTGAACGATTTGATGTTCTTACTGTTTGATATAATCTCAATAATGGAATGGTTAATTCTGCATGATATGGTGGTAAATTATAAGCAGAAGTATAATATGTTGCAAGATCAAGATGATGAAATGTTTTGTTGAATCAGAGAAGATTGAGCTAATTGTCTATTGTGATATTGAACATGCCAACATAGATATATGCCGGAAAGGGGTCATGGTATTTACCTTGTTTATGTATTGAATATTAAAATATTTAAGTTAAGGTTTAAATCAATGGCAATAGTGCAAGAGAATTCTAATGTGTTTCCAGAAGAGTTACCCGAACTACTGTTGATTGAAGAAGTTGAATGTGCTATAGATTTTGTAACTGAAATGATAGTGAAAAATATATTTGAAATTAGAGGTTTTCTAAAACTAGTCGGTTATTATAGAAAGATGTGGAATTGGAATGATCCGATAGACGTTAGCAAGGTTCTGATTAGTTGAAAGCTCAGTTAACTGAAGCACTAGTTCTGGTTCAGTCTGAAATCTGATAAAGAAACTTGTGGTTTACAGGAATAGCAGTGTTTTGATGCAAAAAATAAAAAATAAAATGAAAATAAAATAAAAAATAAAATAAAAAAATGAAGTAATGGTTTATGTTACGAAATGTTAGAATCACATAGGAAGAATTATTTGATACCTGATTCGGAAGTGGTAGTTATTGTTCTTGCATTAAAAGATCAAGATATGATAATTAATTATCATCCGAAAAGACAATGAATGTATGTATATTCAAGTTGAAAGCTTTGTTTTGTGTTATGAGCTATGAACATCTGACTGTTATCATTTGAAGATGGTTCAATTTTGGTAGAGATAAAAAAAATTAAACCGACTTCTTTACAGCAGATCTGCGAAGCTCAAAAATGTGGTAATGAGTTATCGATTAAATGGATATAGTATACAGATTTCTGATTAAACATTTCAGATTGGATATGATGGTTGTTTGCTATTTAGAAATAAAAGCTGAACAGAGGGATTCAGAACTTATACAGGAGAATTTGCATGAAATTATAGTAGTACTATGTCTATGCATTTTGGAAGAATAAGATGTACAGTGATTTGAGGAAGATGTGTTGAAGACTGGGAAAGAAAAGTAGTACTTTGAAATTGTATATAAATGTTTATATCAGATACATATATCTTCAGAACTGTTACAGCTAGAAAGGATATCAGAATGGAAGTGGGATATAATCTCTATGGGTTTGAATTGGAATTATCTCGATCTTTGAAAAAGAAAGACGGTAATTTGAGTAATCATCGAAGGTATGGTGAAGCTTGTATATTCTATTCTAGTATGAATAAGTTTCTTACTCAATAATTGTTTGAAATCTAGGTTTCTGAGATTATCAGATTACATGGTATGGTGGTTTCTATTATTTCTGATTGAGATACGTGGTTTATACTCTGATTATAGAACAAGTACAAGAAGTTCTGGGTGCGTAATAATAGTTTTCAACACTGTATGAAGTTCTGAATAATGATTGATGTAAAACTGCATGGGATTTGATTAAATACAGTGAGAAAAAAATATGCAGAGTTGTTTAATTCGTGAAATTGAAGAAAAGTGGAAGTGATTCGAGATAGATTGAAAGTAATTTTGACAGATAAGAATCATATGTGGACTTGAAACGTTGGGATATTGAGTATTTAATTAGTGATATGATATTTCTTAAAGATCCACCTTGGAAGAAAATTTTAAAGATCAGGTTGAAAAAGAAATTGAGTTCTTGTTCTGTTGGGCTATGTGAAGTTGTAGAAAAGTCAAATTGGTAAAATATTGCTTGGTTTTGCTTCTAAAGTTACAGAAAGTTTATGATAATTTTTCATGATTTGAAGCTCAGAAGATTATAGAGATCAAATCTCTTGCATGTTATACCGACAAAGGATATTGAGATTTGATGTAATCTATAGTATGAAAAAGAGCCGGTTGAGATACTAGCCCGAGTGGTAATGTCATAATATTGAAGAAGCATTATGGGAACCGAGAGGAACAGCGAGATCTTTGTACTTATACCCCCACCTCTCTCAGGTAAATTTCGAGGACGAAATTATAAAAGGGGGGAGTTTTGTAACGACCCGAATTTTACCGTTACCGAAAAAGTGTATTTTCGGGTCTCCGTTTCTGAAAAATGGACTCGTAAATATTTATTAAAAATATTTACGAAGTCAATTGAGTGGTTAATTAGAGTTTAATTAAGTAAATTTAGTTTAATTAAGAGTAATTAGGAAAAATGACTAAATTGAATAAAGGATGAAAGTTGAATTGTAGATTAAAAGAAAATGAAGAGGACCAAAATGGCAATTATGCCATTTGTCCTAAGTGAGGCGGCATAAACATAAAAATCTGAGATTTTTTATGTGTTAAAATATATATATTAAATTATTATTATATTATAGTATATTATATTATATATTATATTATATAAATAAGTAAAGAAACATAAGAAACAGAATGAAAGCAAACGAAACAGAGAAGAAACAGGGGAGAAAGAAAGAAAGAAAAAGAAAAAGGAAAATTTGGGTTTCAAGGCTCAAAGTTTAATTTGGTAAGTCAATTAAGTCATTTCTTCTTAAATTTTGATGTTTTAGAAGCTTTGGAACAAGACTTTGATGAAATTAAGTTGATATTTTGAGAGTTTATAGATTTTCAAGTATAGTTCATGTTGAATAAAATAGTGAATTAAGGGTTTAATTGAGTAAATTTCAAGCTAGAATTGATAATAGGATCAAATTGTAAAGTAAGTTATAAGTTTTATGTTGTAGGGACTAAATTGATGAAATTTTGAAATTAGGAAAGTATGCTGGAAATTTAATATTTAAATGAGAGTATGGATGAAATTTGAATAGAAATAAAGTATGAATTAAGATAGAAAAGTAAGTGGATTTAGTTAGAATTAAATTGAAATTAAAGTAAATCAACATTTTGTACTAAGACTATTTTGGACAGCAGCAGTAGTCTAAGTTTGAAAAATCACCAAAAATTGTAGAAATTGAATTAGAGGATGAATAAAATATGAAATTAAATATTGTTGAGTCTAGTTTCTTATAGAAGAAATGATATAAGCAATTGAATTGTAAATTATGAGATATAATGAATTTTGTAAGACAAGGTCAGAATGAATTCGGGTTCCCCTGTTCTGACTTTGGAAAATCACCAAAAATTGAATAAAAATAATTAGAGGCTTAAAGTTATATGTTTAGAATCCCTAATGAGTCTATTTTCATTATAAATCAACGAGAATGTTATCCGAGTTCTGTACTGTGAGATAATTAATTTTTAGTGAAGAAGGGACGAAACTGTCAGACAGCAGAATAGGGGTGAATTTAAAGAATAAACTGTACTTAATGGCTAAACCAAAAATTCTGAAAATTTTATGGTAAGAAGATTTGTGAGTCTAGTTTCAGGAAAAATTAGCGGATCTTAATTTAGAATTCTATAACTCAATATATGAATTAGTAATGTATTAATGATTATGAATTGTATTAATTTCGTAGTCAATGTGGTACCAGAAATCTCGGCTAAGAAAGGATACGACAAAGTCAACGGGAGTTAGCTCAAAAATTACGGTTTGTATTTCTATAATCCGAACCTAATACTTAATTGTTGAATTTATTTCTTAATATGTATATTAAGTGTTTTGAAGTAAGAATTATTGTGTTTTGCAAATGAAATGGATTGATATAGTATGTGATGAATTTATTGAATTTATATTGATTGAATTGGCGTATATATATATATATATATATATTGAATATTGAATATATATTGATTATTTGAATTGAATTGAAATATAAATTGTTTAAAAATTTTAAATATGAGATTTGTGATATTTGGATATTTGTTATTGAAAAGTGAATTGAATTGTATTGAATTATGAATTTATGTGATTAATTAAAATGTGTATTGATTGAAAAAAAATTGAAAGTGAATTGAATACCCTATTAACAGTATCGGGCTGAGTCGGATATAGTTGGCATGCCATAAGATTGGAAGTGTTCAGGGATTCTTCGACCTCGAGTCGATGAGACACTGGGTGTCACTATATTTCTTCGGATAGATTCGATGAGGTACTGGGTACCAACTTTACTTCGGCTAGGCCGATGAGACACTGGGTGTCAAATATTGCTTCGAACTATCCGATGAGGCACTGGGTGCCATATTGGTGTGTTTGGTTGGATCCGTGTATCCGCCAAGGTCCGAGTCTTGTTAATAGGGGTAAATAAGCGAAAAGATAAGTCGAGTGAATTTGATTGATTGAGCTATCGGAATGAAATGAGAAATTGAATTGAGAATTGAAATTGAGATATGAGATTGAAAACAAGAACCAAAAGGTTCATGAAATGAGTGAAGTTCAAATGGATGATGATTGATGTTAGAATGAATTAAAATGGTATATTGTTAAGAAATAAAGTGTGAAAACAAGTGAATTGTGAATATATTGTATAGAATTTATACGGTAGGTAAATGAAAAAAATTGAACAAATATGTTATTCTGTTTGTTATATGACTTGTATAGAATTTATATGGTAAGTAATTGAAAATTTATCTATAAAACAAATAAATGAATACTTATAATTGTTATTGTGATTTTAAGTTTAATTGTTATATTATTAAGTGTTCGGATTATGGAAATACCACTGAGTATACCATACTCAGCGTACGGTTTGTTTCCGTGCGCAGGTTTAGTAAAGATAGAACGTTGAATCAGCATCCCAGTTCGATCCCGAATTCATTAAGGTAAAGTGTGTTAATTATTGGTAATGGCATGTACCTAGGATGTTTTATGAGAGTCATTTAGGTTGTAGATGTACTCATGAAATGAGTAAATTATGGTTGGCAACGGTATGTAGTATGAATTTTGAAATTTACTAAAAAATTCGTAGTGATTCTAAATTATTCTCAAATTGAATTTACTGTTCATATTGGACCGCGAGGGCCCATTAAAGGGACGACATCTTAAAACTAGGATGTGTGTAAATATTTATTTTAATTAATGACCGAAATTGGACTGTACTGACTGGTAATGTCTCATAACCCTGTTCCGATGACGGTATAGGGTTAGGGGGCGTTACATCGGCCGTGCACACCACACGAGCTGGGTACACGGGTGTGGCCAACAAACTGTGTACAACACTGGCTAAGATTTCACGAAAAACACGGGCTAGGAACGCACCACGGGCATGTGCCACGGCCATGTGGCCCAAAACGGGGCTTACACAACCATGGTCCCCAATTTAAGCCCCCAACCCTAATTTCCCCTATTTCCTATATAAACCCCCTAACACTATTCATTATCTTTCCCACTATTCATCTTCCCACTCCAGCCACCACTCTCCGACGAACTTCCGGCAACCAACACTCCACTTCTTTTCCCTTTATTTCTTTCTCTCTTTTTCTTTCCCATCCTTGGCCAAACCTATAACCCCCTTTTTTCTTTTTCCCTCACACAAACCTCAGCCACCGCTCCTCCCTTGTCCCCTATTCTGACCACCCCTTGCCGCCATTCACTACCTAGCCGTCGTTCACTCATCCCGGCGTCGATTCACCATCTTTCCCCTATTTCCTCTATTATTTGCTAATAGTTATTTTATTTTCTATGTTCCTTTTTATTCTTGCCATTATTATTATTATTATTAATTTTTTTAATTTTAGATTCAATGTTATATGTCTTTGGTTATGCCTGTTTTGGTTTTATTCTTACTCTACTTTCGACCATGCTGCTTCTAGTTATTTTCCTTATCATAAGATGTTCCTTCATTTTTACTTATTAGGTGCAGTGGGTTATCTTGATAGTTTAGTTGAAATTTCTCTTATTATGACCACTTAGATTTGTATGCTCTTAAGTTGACTTCACATGTTGTCAAATTTTTGTTATAGGACTAAAATTTCATCTTGCGTTTTCTAAGTTTTTCCATCTTTGATTAGGTGTCACTTATGCTGAATCCATTCATATTACAATGTTTTCTATTTCAGGTACATCATGGCAAATACTCGGGGAAAGAAAACTTCCGTCCCCACCTCTAAAAAGTGAAAAGGAACGGCATCCTCCTCGGGTCCCACTACCGAGATACGACACCTATTCCTCCAATTCCCACCAGGGCCTCAAGAAGAACTATTTCAGATTCTACGTGCCCAACCCCTTGGTGTGGGGTGTTGCATCAATTGAGCCACACTAGAACAGGTCCACCTAGCTGATTTGGTTCAGGCACTCCTTGCCACCGCTCCGTGGGACCACTTTTTTTATATCATCGAGCCTACATATTTGAATTCACCTTGGAACTCAGCTCCCAGCTACAAAAAGTAATGGCGGAGTACGATGACCCAGGAACAATTTAATTCCACCTTGGTGGTCTAGTACGTCAGTTGAGTGTCCCCGAATTGGGAACTGCCTTGGGACTCTATACTGACGAGTTTATGGAGGCCGACCATTTCCCCCACCTCCACCGCCACATACATCATTCATGTTCATCATGTTGGGTAGACCTCCAGCCTGCTACAGGCATTTATGATCCTAGCCATTCAAAGGCATCGACTCTAGCTCCAACTCTGCACTATCTCCATGCCTTTTTGGTACACACATTAACGGGAAAGTGAGAGAGCACTGGCGTCGTCAACACTCACGACGCATACTTCCTGTGGAGCATGAGGCAAGGGCATATTTTTTACCTTGCATACTTCATCACCGTTGCCTTTCACCATCAGACAGAACGACACTGAAAGGGAGTCATCAGTATCGGCCCATATGTGACTCGTCTAGCGTGATATTTTGGGATCCTAAATACAGTGGCGCAGTCTTCATCGCTCACTCTCATTGGCCAGATGTCCCCACAGGGCATCCAAAGTATTCTTCATATGCGAATGATTGAGCGTCGTCGTGGGTTCGACCCTCCTCAGTACCGACTTGCACGAGCTACCGATGAGGATGATGCCGAGGATATTCCTTATGATATCCCTGCATTTTAGGAGGACCCACCTTCACAGCCACCACTGAGTCACCGACCAGTTCATACGACTGCTTCATTTTCTGAGGTTTCTGACCACCTTTATCGCTTTAAGCAATATTGCACTCAGCGATTCGACAGCATCGAGGCGACGCTACAACAAATTTGCCAACATTTTCACATATCGCCTCTAGCACCACCACCACACGATCCAGCTGTTGACGAGGACTATTAAGTCCATCTAATTTTTAAATTGTTTTTCTTTTTCTTTTATTTTTATTTTTGCGTTTCTTTTGCACTTTTGTTATCATTTTCCTATAAGACTTTTATTAGTATAATATGAATTTTATTTTATCGAGTTATTTCATTATTACTAACCATAACAACCCTATACATATAAATCTTTTAAATATTATTGATGGCATCGCAGTTTCAAAAGGTTCAGTCGATGGGTACTACTAAGGAATAAACAAACAATCCTCCATGACTACTATGTCTTGCTCGACCACAACCACAGCCACCACGACACCGACCACCACGAAAACCTCTTTGCTGGGCACTATGATTGTGGAACCCAACCTCTACCACCACATTCACCTCTATCTACATGTCACATACACATCACTTTCAATGCCTCTAAACCTGCTTCCGCTCTTTTATGGATTACATCCAAATTCAGGGCATTTTCGCTTCTCTCCCTCTCTTCTGATATTATGCTTATATTGCTATTATCTATGTCTGTACATTGAGGACAATGTACATCTTAAGTGTGGGGAGGTTATTTATGTGATTATCAGAAAAATCCTTGAATTTTTATCTTGTTCTCAAATAATTTCCTCATATTATTATTAGAATGAATCTTGATTGATTTTTTATTGTTATTGATATGTTTTGAATTAAATCATAGGTAACTGTGCATTGATTGTTTAAACTTTAAGACACTAGAGGATCAAGCATGATAAGTTGACTTTTGAGAATTAAAATTTCTAGGTTGTTTCCCTGAATCGAGGTATGATCTTGAAGTTTTAAATTTACAGGATTGACATCAAATACCCAAAAATTTCATGAGATTTTGAGCCTTTCAGAGCATATATCTTTCTTGCTCACTGATTGTTTTTATGAGTATGTCAATATTGATTTGCTATTCTAGAACTTGCATCGATTATACATGTCGAGATCACACCTTTTATTTGATATACTAAAATGATAAAGGCACTTAGGTTTTAACCCATTTACCCCATAAAAAGCCTACCTACATAATTGACCCCTAGTGAACCCCTTTAAGCCTTAACTATTATTTCTCGATTTTCCCCTTAATATTAACTCACAACTTAACCCTTTTTGATTCATTAAGAATTTCTCCCCTTTTATTGACTCCCTTTTTATCGAGATTTAATTTGATTAGTTACCTAATTATGTTCGTTCATTTCAGTTGTTGAATTATTTCTTATTATGTATTTTCCATTATTGTTCTTATTCTTTAAAAAAAACCCGTATATTCATTCAAATTACATATTGTTCTAAAGAGCTCGGATAAGTTATCATATTGAGAGAAAAGCTCCCTTCATTAGTTTTGGTTAGTGTTAATTCTGGAACTTGTTTGTAATTCAGTGATTAGCTTTTTTTTCTATGTTCGGTAATCTATTAAATTAGTCTCGATATTAACCCTCTTTTTCAGCCTTTATCCACACCTTTAACCAAAGCCCCATTACAACCTTGATTTTCAAGCAAGCCTATAGTAATAACTTTTCATGTTTGACTATTGAGTGCTTAATTATTGAACCTTAAACACTTTGAATGATTCGAGTGAATCATTAGTGAGGATGTCAACCTTGCTGATTTGAAATTAAAGGTGATTACTTAGATAAATGGGGATACCTATGATTTTATAATTGAAATGCTCAATTTTGATTATTTGAAAATTTAATGTTAATGTATGATTACTTGTGGATTATTTTGAACATTATTGATGAGAATTATAAGTTGAGAAAGATTTATTTTAATTGTGAGTTGAAGATTTTGCTTGAGGACAAGCAAATGCTTAAGTGTGGAGATATTTGATAAACCATAATTTATACATATTTTTACCTCGATGCTTGGTATAATTATGGATGATTTATTATAAGATTTAGTGAATTTGATGCTCCTAATCCTTTAATTTCATGTTTTATACTCAGGAAAGCCTAGGATAGCAAAAAGAACGAGAAACGGGCCAAAAAATGGAAAAATTGGGCCTAAATCAGTGTTTCACACGGCTTAGGCACTTCCACACGCCCATGTGTGACACACAGGTAGACCACACGCCTATGTGTCATCGCCGTGTTGACATTAATCCAAGTCAGAATTGCACACGGCCTGAGCACCTTCACACGAGCATGGCACACGGCCGTGTCCCTGTCTAGCCCAAGTCTAGCTCTACTTAGAAAAGGCTAATTTTGGGCTATTTTGGGTATTCGAAAGTCTATATAAACGCCCTAGAAGAGGATTAGAGGGGATACGGAGAGTTGAAGGCAGAAAATACTTAAGGACAGCCATCAGAATCACCTCAGAGGAAGGATCTACATCAAGACTGAAGAATTCCATCTAATTCCTAGAAATTCTTTGGGTTTCTTTATGTTTTGTTGTTTCCCAAACTTTGAGATGTTTTCCATTATTATTATGAACTAAACTCCCTAAATACCTAAGGGAGATAAAACCTAAGACGGATCTTATTATTATTTGAGTTATATGATAAATACTTGTTCTTATTCTTAATTGTGAATTTAACTCTTGCTTTAATATTCCAGGATATTAATTCAGGTTTTTGATGTGCTTATTTAGTGGAGAAAAAGTCCCTGTTTAAGGGTAGATCATTCATAATCAAACAGAGTTTCATGCAATCCTAGAGATAGGACGACATAAATCTGCCAAATTAGAGTCAAATCTAATAAGGGAATCCATAGATCGAGTTAATGCGACAATAAGGGTTTTAATCAGAAAGAGATTTCGATTAATCAACCTAGAGCCAGTTTTTTAGTCTCGAAAGGGATATTAACATAAATCAGTGACTTCTTCAAATTAAGTCAAGTGAATAAATCGTCTAATTCAAAAGTAATAAATGAAGTCTAGGTGGATTCTTCCATAGGTATTGTCTTTTCCATTAGTTTTCTAAAAAGAATTCTCCAACTTTAATCTCTATCATAATCGTAGTTAATTAGATAATTAATTTTAGATAAAACATTATCTTAAATTTTAGGCTAGATAATAAGAAGATAGTAATCATTAGTACTTTTAGTCCTCGTGGATACGATATTTCTGGTCTCACCATAACTATACTACTGTTTGATAGGTACGCTTGCCTTAAGTAGAATTTTTAGTTAGTTTCAAAACTATTAGATATTTACAGAATTAGAAATAAATTATCAAGGCGTTACAACTCTACCCCTTAAAAGAAATTTCGACCTCGAAATTTACCTGATCAGAATAGATGAGGATACTACTGACGCATTGAGTCCTCAGGTTCCCACGTAGCTTCCTCAGTGCTATGGTTCCTCCTCAGTGCCATGGTTTCTCTACAGAACCTTCACTAACGGGATTACTTTTCTCTCAGAACTTTAATATCTCGATCTAGAATCTGAACCGGCTCTTCATCAAAATTCAAGTCTGGTCTAACCTCGATCTCCTCAACAGAAACAAAATGAGATGGATCAAACCGATATTGTCTCAACATCAAGACGTGAAAGACATTGTGGATACGGTTTAACTCTAGAGGTAGTGATAACCGATCGATTCCATACACTTCAAAATCTGATACGGCCTGATAAACCTAGGGTTTAACTTGCCGTTACAACCAAACCTCAGAACTTTCTTCAACGAAGAAACCATTAAGAAAAATGAAGTCACCTAAAGAGTACTCAATATCTCTCCTCTTCAGATTTACATAAGACTTATGTCTATCAAAAGCCACCTTTAGACGATCCTGAATCAATCTAACTTTATCCTCAGTCTTAGAAACTAATTCAAGACCCAAAACCCGATGTTCACCCAACTCAGTCAAACATAGCAGTGTACAATACTTACGACCATATAAAGCTTCTAAGGTGCCATCTGGATGCTAGACTAGAAACTGTTATTGTAGGCGAACTCAGCTAACGGCGAAAAATCCTACCAACTACCTCGAAAATCTATCACGCAACTCCGAAGCATATCCTCTAGTATCTGAATCACCCTCTCAGGTTGACCATCGGTCTGAGGATGGAACGCAATACTAAAGTCCAATCTCAAACCCAGAGCCTCGTGCAATTTCTTCCAGAACCGAGAAGTGAAGAGTATCTCTATCAGAAATTATCAAAACAGGAACCCCATGCAGTCTTGCAATCTCAGAGATATAGAGCTTCGCTAACTTCTACAGAGAATAGTCTGTCCGAATCGGAATACAATGAGCAGACTTTGTCAATCGATCTACGATGACCCAAACAAAATTCTTTTTAGTGGGTGTCACAGGTAACTCACTAACAAAATCCATCGTTACTCGTTCCCACTTCCATAAAGGAATCTTAACAGGTTGTAACAAACCCGAAGGAAATAGATGCTTGGCCTTAACTTGTTGACACGTTAGACAACATGCAACGAAATCAGTAACCTCTCATTTCAAACCCGGCCACCAATACAGTTCACGGAGATCCTGGTACATCTTATTACCACTAGGATGCATAGCATAAAGGCTACTATGCGCTTCCCTCAGAATCGATTGCCTCAAATTAGAATCATTCGGAACACAAATCTGACCTCGAAGACATAGCATACCAACATTATTCAGCCTAAAATCTGAAGTATCGCCACTTTCAATCTGACGAAATCACAAACCTAGAGACTCATCCCCTAACTGCTTACCTCAAATCTGATCAATCCAAGTCGGCTTAACTTGCAACTCGGCTAACAGACTCCCATCATCAAACAGACTAAGGTGAGTGAACATCACTCTCAAATCGGTCATCGCTCTACAACTGAGAGTATCGGCCACCACATTGGCCTTATCAGGATGACACTCTATCGTGCAGTCATAATCCTTAAGTAGCTCAATCTACCAACGCTGCTTGAGGTTCAACTCCTTCTGAGTAAGGAGGTACTGAAGACTCTTATGATTAGTGTAGATAATACACCTCTTACCATACAGATAGTGCCTCTAAATTTTTAATGCAAACCAACTCGAGATCATGCGTTGAATAATTCCCTTCATGTGCCTTAAGCTGACGGGATGCATAAGACATAACTTTACCATCTTGCATCAGAATACAACCCAAACCAACATACGACGCATCACTGTAGACCACAAACTCCTTACCAGATTCAGGCTGTATCAGAACAGGAGCTTGAGTTAGAACAAACATAAGCTTCTCGAAGCTCAATTGCTACGTATCAGTCCAAACAAAAGAAACACCCTTACACAAAAGCTTAGTCAAAGGAGTTGAAATAAGAGAGAACCTCTCAACAAAACGCCGATAATACCCCGTAAGGCCTAGAAAACTGTAAATCTCCAATACATTCTTGGGTTGTTTCTAATCAAGCACAGCCTCAATCTTTCTAGGATCAACTCGGATCCCTACAGCAGAAACCACGTGACCTAGAAAAGTCACCTTACGCAACCAGAACTCACACTTGCTCAACTTAGCGTAGAACTGCTTCTCTCGGAGTATCCGATGTACTACTCTAAGATGTTCATCTTTCCCATCCTCAATCTTAGAGTAAACCAAAATATCATCGATGAAAACCATGATGAACTGATCCAGATATGGCTAAAAGACTGAGTTCATCAGATCATGAATGAGCTGGAACATTCATCAGAGCAAAAGGCATAACTAGGAACTCGTAATGTCCATAACGAGTCCTAAATGCAGTCTTATGAACATCAATTTTCTTAAATCTAAGCTAATGGTACCCATATTGGAGATCAATCTTCAAAAACACAGAAGCCCTTCGAAACTGATCAAACAAATCGTCGATCCTTGGAAGTGGATACTCGTTTTTCACAGTCAGTTTATTCAACTGTCGATAATCGATGCACATCCTCATGGTGCCCATCATTTTTCTTCACAAATAGAACTGATGCCCCCTACGGAGACACACTAGGGTGGATGAAACCACGACCCAAAAGCTCTTAAAGTTGCGCCTTAAGCTCTGTAAGCACTTTCGATGCCATACAATAAGGAGCGATAGACACCGGAGCTGTACCCGGTAGAATCTCAACGCCAAATTCAACCTCTCTATTCGGATGTAAACCCAGTAACTCCTCAAGAAAGACATCTGGAAAATCCCTCACTGTTCTGATATCCTCGATAGAAGAGTCTCCAAAAATAGAAACACTGACGTAAGCCAAATACGCCTCACACCCTTTTCGAACTAGTTTCTCAGCCGTAAGAGCGGAGATCACATTGGATAGATAATCTTAGTGTTCACCAATCACAACCACCTCCTTATCATCCTCAGTCCTCAGAACGACCCTCTTAGTTGTGCAATCCAAACTGATTCGGTGCTCAATCAATCAATCCATACCCAAAATCAAATCGAACTCTCCAAACGGTAACTCCATCAAATTTGCCAGAAATATAGCCCCTTATACCTCTAACAGACTCAATATAGTGATCTCACTAGAAGTGCTCTTAACAGACATCCCCAAGTTTCTAGAAACAGAACTAGCTACATGAAGTGTGTAGAACCTAGGTCTATCAAAGCAGTATAAGGTACATCAAAAATAAGGAACGTACCCGTGATAACACCAGGAGCATCTCTATCCTCTCGGCGACGAGCGACATAAACCAACATAGGTTGTCTTGCCTCAGTTTGACTAGTACCTTTGCCCGATGCTCATTGTCCTCAGCCAATACCATTACCACCCTAGCCGACCCATGGCCCCTAGGTGGCTACTAAACTGCCCTCTGAGGTTATACAGTACCCGGTCCCGAAGCTTGCATCTGATCTACCCGCTGTGGACACTCTCTAATATGATGCTCTAAAGACCTACACCTCAAACAAGCCCCTATCCGCCTCCAACACTTGCCCAAATGGCGCCTACCATAATCTCTACACGGCTGAATCCTAGTAGGAGCAATAGGAGCCCCCACTTTAATCTGCACATTCGATCTGACCTGTTTTTTAGGCCTCTGAACAGAACTAGAGGGCTTCGAATCCCTCTTATTATTGCCTCTCTCACAGTCCCTATTCTAGTGCTCCACGCGCTTAACCTATTCTGCAATATTTGTCTTATCAATCAGAACTGCAAATTCACGCTCCCTCTGTGGGCAATCAGAACCCTCAGGCTATCTCTTAGACCATCCGCAAAATGAACACACTTCTCATTTTCAGATGCCACCATACCTCAAGCGTAGCGGAACAACTCAGAAACTCGGCCACAAATATATCACCTTGCATGATATTCATGAACTCATGTCTACGAGCATCCATATAGCTCATTCCCACATATTTCCCCTGAAAAGTAGTCTTGAAGAAGTCCCAGTTTAGACGATTAGGCTGAGTACCCTCATCAACCGATAACCACCACTAATATGCCTCGTGCAAAGTAAAGAGACTACACCCTTAAGTTTCTGCTCGGGAGTATAGTCTATATCATTCATGATCCTCTCGATGGCCTCTAACCAATACTTAGCCACAGTACGGGCGACTCCAGTAACACCCATAAATAGCTCAACATCATTAGACCGGAGTCATTCAGTTACCGACCCACGACTCTCAAATCCAGAATAGGGTCTAGCGACTCTCTCCAATATCCTCAATAAGGCTTGGGACAATGCGTCGTCTCCAGCTGAACAGCTTTGAGACCCAGCATCAGTAACAAGTGAAATCGGTGTCTCACTCGTGTCTAAATTGAGCATACTGCCTAGAAGAAAGACTCAGCTTGAGCCCTCTACGACCTCTACCGTGGCCACAAATACCACATCCATGAATTCCACTAGCTCTCATAGTGTATTTCAAATTTTTATCTACATTATAAAATTTTATGCATCAGTTCTAGTATTTATTAGTAGATGTTTTGTATGCATAAATGATCAGAAGTTCAAAAATGTTTTCAGAAGTTTCAGTCTCTTACTATCTCAGTACAATCTCAAAAAGTAATATCTACATTGTTTTCAGAATATACTATTTAAGTTTCAGAAATACTACAGAATCAGCGTCGGAGACTTGGTATACCACATACTTTCCCAACATTATTCCAATTATTTGAAAATAAGTTCTTTTTGAAACATAATTTTGGAACCCAAAATTTCACAACCCGAGTTTTGTAATCTGGCTCTGATACCACTAAATATAACACCCCAAACTTGGCCTAGACGTTATGGTCAAATTTGGAGGTGTCATAAGGTAGGGTTTTGAAAGTAGAGTCGTCTAGTCAAATCAGTCATGTTTCATATTCATTTATGTCACTTTTCGAAAATGTTACTTAATCCATTTATTTTCCAAAACGTAATTTACAGCAAAAGTTTATAAAAATCATTTTATTTCAAAAGTTCAGTTCTTATTTTCAGAAAAAGCTTTGTTTGCGTTAAAACCATGGTTTTTAAATATCCGTCGCAAATATAATATACTAAAACAAAAAATCCAAATCCCAAAATCAACCCAAATAGTCCGGAGAGTCCAATTATTACAAAACTCCATAAATAAACTTGAATTAAAATAAAATAAAACCATAAATTTAATCAGTACGAACTCGTGGTTACCGAAGGGCTCCGTCGCACTGATCCGCCTAAGTCTGTGGATTATCTGAATAGAACAGACAAACAGATGTGAGTTTTCGTAAACTCAGTGTGTAACCCAATAGATATAGACATACAAGTTATACATTATTCTGATTTAGATCGGACCAAGTCCCTCACAGAAACAAATAATAGAATCAGATATGCAGAATCCTACTTCCATCCTTTACACACCATCTCCGACCATCCCAACACACCATGTGGGGTTAAAAACACCCATCCACCCCTATACATCATATTGTGTCATTACGACAAGTATCAGATAATATGCAGCAAAGCTGCCAAAATATAGGCGAGGGTTGCCTTTCAGAACACTTCCTCTACATATATCAATCCCACCCCAAATATAGATACGGAATACAGATATAGTAAACAGATATAGAAATAACATGCTTAACATTCTTGAATATAGATATCAGATAAATATATAGTAGAATAATCAGACATACGTAACAATGTCCTACTCAGAGCAACCTACCAGAAAATCAGATCGCATAAAGTAGGATTTGATTAGCCCTTACTAACCTTATGGTAGGCCCACAGTCAATCGGAACGACTTGTGTAACCTTAGGAAAAATTCTTAAAATTTGGGCCCATATATCCGTATGGCCCACACGGCCTGGCCCAAAACCTACACGCCTGTGTAGCCTACAAATCAACTTGGCCTAGCTCATGTAGCCCATGCAGCCACACCCACATTGTCACACGGCCATGTTTTGCGTACGACCATGCCCTCGTCAAACACACAGTCATGTCTTTACACACGGCCAACCACACGGGCGACCATACACCTGAATTGCGTCAATAGTTTGCACTTTCAGCTTTCACCGAAACTCGATTTTCAGCTTAAGAGGTACACACCTATTTCGGCTTAGGTGCTATAGCAATCCCCAATCCACCAAAACCTAAAGATAACATTCCAATGATTTATTAGCAACCATTTATGCTCTCATTAACTCAAAAATCGAATGGCTCAATTAAACTTACCACCAACAAAAATAGCTACACACATGATTTACATCGTTGAAGCAACGTTCACTGATTCACCGTCTTTTCCTACGAAAACAGAATCCTTAACGATCAAAACCCCAAAAACACACTACCACACCCAATTTCGTAAAGACAGAGACAATCACACAAAGACAAAATCACTTATAAAACCCTACTTACTAGAACCTAACGGGAAATCAATGATTTTTACGGATACAATGATGAGAACTCAAGAGATGTGAAGCAAAATTTTGAGAGAAACAAAATAGAATGAAGAAGGGAGAAAGGGAAAATCAGTAACTATGCAAATTGGAAGAGAAAGAAAAAGAATAAAAATAAAATGAAATAAAAAATAATAAAACAATATCCCAACTTTCCTTATTATCCCACTACTAACAAACCACCCCCACTATCTCACAAGATGATTCTTATCCAACAACACCAGAGTTTCAGTTTCACCGAACCACTATCCCTCAACCAAAGTAAAAATTAACACCCTCGCTAATGCAGGGATTCGAACACAAGACCTCCAACACAACAGACCCCCTTATCACTCGAACTAGTAGGCTCATTCTAACATGGATAAACAAGTAGTTTATAAATCCCACTTAACAAGGGCAAGGTTAGGATCAGAAAAATAAAAAAATTTTCCAAATACAGAGTCAAAAATAAATTATCAGGGCGTTACAATTGATGTTCTTGAGGACTAAATTGAATATATGTGAAAGATGCAAATATTTGTATAATTATGAAATTGAAGGCATATTGAGACATTTGATGTTTTCATATTATTTAATAGATGAATTCATGATATAATTAAGGTAAATATATATATTGATTGTGTATGAAGTAAGTGATGAAAACCCTATTAACTGTTTGGGCTGAGTTAGGTATAAATAGCTTGTCATAGGATAGGAAGAGTTCAAGGTTACTTCGACTACGAGTCGATGAGGCACTGGGTGCCAATTTTCTTCCATTCAATCGATGAGACACTTGGTGTCAACTTATTTATAGGCCGAGCACAACTATTTGCTTCTGATTTATCCGATGAGGCACTGGGTGTTAAACTAGTGTGTTGGTTAAATTTGTATATCCGTCTGAGTCTGAATCATGTTAATAAGGATACAAATGATAAAATAAGTTATTTTATTTTGATATGTCAAAAGAATAAGTAATGGAATTGAATGAGAAATAAAATGTGAAAGTGTGGGTTGATTTGTAAACATTGAAATATCATGCTCCATGAAAACATGAGATTAGAAATTGAAATGAAATGAGCCATTACAAGAATTGTGTTATAAAATGACTTGTGAAATTTGATATTCATGTATTAATATCATGGAAATGAATTGGTTTTGAATCTATGAATATTTGAATTGATATTTTGAATTTGTTAAGTTGCATAACATTTTGATTTTAACTCATACATTTTTATGATCTATGTTTTGCTTTTATGTTCAGATTATAAAAATACCATTGAGTTATACTCAGCGTACGGTTTATTTTTTCCTATGTGCAAGTTAGGTACTTATCAGTTTGAGCGTCAACTCAACATCCAGTGGCAATCCCAAACTTAAGTGTTGGTGATGTGTTTCATTTTGGGTCTTGGCATGTACCTAATAAGTATTATGGTTATATGATGTCCATTTTAGGTTATATTGGCATTTTGTGAATCATATGTAAATATTTGTATGTGTGCTGGTAAAGCCATGATACTGGTAACTTGTTAAGTAGTTGATGAGTATGTTATGAGATTATAAGCTATTTAGGTGATATACTAGAATATATGTATGGAAAGATGATGATTATGCTATGCCATGTTTGAAATGATTTGTTAATTCTTGCATCTAAGTTATAAGGCTAATATGGAATCAATTGAAAGATGGTTTGAATGGTTGGATGATTGCATGTTAGGTTCAATTTTTTGATGTATCAGTTGTGACATATTGGTTAGACAATTTGGTTGCTTGTTCAAAGTGATGTTTTTGACATATTGGAAATGAATAGAAATGTATTTAGTTGATGATTTTTATGTTATAATTGTTCTTATAAGGTACCATTTGAGTTTAGGTGTTTTTGGCATGAAATAGACATTTTAAAGATAAGATTTTACCATTTTTTAACTTAGGTATCGATATTTTGGCATTTGGTATCAATGCTTAACCATATGAACAGTTTTAAAATAATTATAATGCCAAAATGGTATCAATATTTATATAAGTATTGATATTTTTTCATAAACTATAGATACTAGTTGATAAATATCGATACCTTTGATTTGCAAAGGAAACAGAAACGTAATTTGTTATTGATTTTTAAAAAGGTATCGATACAGTATCGATACCAACTAGAGATGATCATGGGTCAGGTTCGGGACGGGCCCAACAAAGCCCAAAAATGGGCCTAAAATATTGCCCAAGCCCGACCCAAATAAAAATGCTAAAACCTATGCTTGACCTGCCCGTATTATTTTTTTATATTATTTTTAATATAATTTTTTAAAAAAAAACTATTATACGTCAAAAATACTAAAAATATTAAAATAAATGTCTCCCAAAAAATTGAAAATAAATTTAAAAAAAATAGGTATACTTAAATAACACTAAGATAGGTGCAACTTAATAAGCAAATGCCTCTAAAATAGTAACAAAATTAACAATAAAATAAAAGTTATACAATATCCAAATAATAACAACAAAACAGTAGCAACATAATAGTGAGATGGTAGCAAAATAAAGAAAAAACAAGAAAATAGCAACAAAATAGTAAAAAATAGCTAGAAAATAGTTTTTTTTTTTTGCATATTCGGGCTAGGCTTGGGGCAGAAAAAGCCTTACTTGATGCTTGGCTTGTTTTCTAAACGGGCCTTATTTTTTTGTGAAAGATCATTTTTTGGGCCTATATTTTTAGCCAAACCCTTCCACTTTTCGGGCGAGCTTTCGGGCTTATGAACAGTCTAATACCAACTATGAATTTTGATATTAACTTTAAAACTTGAAATTTTGCAATCTAATCTCATCTCATGTCTAGATTTTCATAATTAGGTCCTTACTAAACTTAATTTACTATTATATATGGTATGTGATTTGTAATGATTATAAAATTGTATTTAAATTTGAATGTTCTTGATGTGGATTGCTTTTGCAAAGAATATGACATTCCGTTATTCGGATCTGGCAGCCGGGTTGAGTAAGGGGTGTTACAGTTTCATTCAATACCATATTAAACCATTAAGCACTATCTAACCTTATCAATTCACTTCTATAACATTAATCAACTAAGGGTGCTTACTAGCCTACTTGTTCATCATATAAGTATTCTCAAACATGTTTTTGCATTCATACCTAAACAACATAATCTTATCAAATATGTATGTTTAACCCATTCAAGCATGATTAGTTCATACGTAGCACATATCCACAACATTTTCCATACCAAGCATCATCAAAACATTCAACCAATCTCCACATACATATATATATACATATATGATTCATGTCATAACCAAAAACATTAACATATACACATACTATAACAAAATACCAATTCATTCTTTTAACTTTACGTGTTATAAATATAAGACTCTCTTAAGTACATGGCCTAACTAGAAAAAGAAATTCATCGAGATTTATGAGTTCAAGATTCTTCGTGGATGCTAAAAGTTGTTGTTTGATAGTCCAAAACACCTAACCTGGGCACGTAAATAAACTCATATGCTGAATGTAAATCAGTGGTATTTCTATATTCGAATATTAGAACATAATATAAAACATGTAATGCATAAACCAACAAACAAAAATGCAAATGCAAATTAATATGTCAATCTATAAGTCCTAATACATCACTTGATTATACAATTTATTTTGTTTATATTAAATCAAGATATCAAAGTTGCAATATATACATTTTCCCATACATCAATCGAATCAATTAAATCATGCAATATCAAATTCACATTTCCGAACTAATAATCTGATATCTACTACCCACCAGTATTTCAGTTTCATATATATAATAAATTTCTCAATTCCACATATGTGACAACTTATTTCATCACAAAATTGATTCAATTGCACATTTACAACAATATACAATATTTTCAAAACTATTCAATTTATTCCTTATGTTAAAAATCAATTCAAATAACCTCAATTCAACTTATTTTATCATTTCCAACTTACTTTATGATCTTACCATGCAACATAATTCATAAGCGCAACAACTGAAAAAGTTTGAATTATAGAAATACAAACTGATGACCTTATTATTTTCTTTCCTTTTCGAGGAATCCAAGTCATCTTTAGCTACGAAAAACATAAATATACAAAATCGTCAATACACAGTCATTCTACACTCAATTGTAAATTTACACAAATGTTACATTTTATTCAATTTAGCCCCTAAAAAAAACTAGCCTAACTTTCAATTTAGAACTCAAAACCTCACCCTGATTTCACTATATTCCAATTTGGACCTCTTATTCCTCGTTTCTAGCTCCAATTTTGAAATTTATGCATTGTAGTCCCTATTGAACAAAACTATAAATTAACTTCACAATTTAGTCATTTTTCATCTCCAAGCTTATAATATATCAATTTAGTACCTAAAACTTTAAGAAATCATCAATAACATCTTTTAAAAACTTTAACAATTTTAGGAAATAACACATAGGTCAACTAGACTAAGCTCCCAAAATTTTGGAAACATAAAATTACAAGAAAAAGACTAAATTGCACTAACCAACTGAAGATCAAAGATTGAAACCCTTAATAGCCAAAACTTTTCTCTCTTCTTCTTGTTCTTTTGTTTTTGTTTTTTTCTTCTTCTTCGTTTTTTGCATGAAAAAGATAAGAAATGTGTTTTGTTTCTCCACTATCTTTGTTTTATCATATTTCATTATTAAGTTTTATTTGATTAATTAAAATTTATAACATTCATCCTTACAAAACCTACCACCATCTACTTTCATTTATGTAGTGTTATAATTTCCACTTAAGTCCCTTATCAAAGTTCTAATTACAGATTCTCTAGCAAATTTTGAACTTTTACCGTGTTTACAATTTAATCCCTACACCTTAAATAATCACTAATTCGACGAGATTACCTACCCAAAATTCAATTTACCTATAAAATAGAATTTTGTAAATATTTTTAAATATTTTACAGGTTCGGTTTAAGGAAACGAGGTCTCAAAATTGTATTTTTTTACACCATTAACTTTAGGATCGTTGCGCTTATACCATAATTAACTATCAATTAAATAACATTACCAAACCAAACCTTAATATATTTCTATACTAGCCTATACAATTTACTAAAATGGCATTTTTGGCGTTTCCAACACCACTAGAAATCGGGTCGTTACATGTCCCATTCGATCACTGACACTACCACCGCCACCTTTTATGGTGATCGAAGGCCACAAAAAGGTAGTCAGTATCGTACCAATAAGCGTAACATTTTTGTCTCGATATTAATACATACTTGTGTTAATGTGTTTCGGTGTACCATTTTTGTAACACCCCGTACTCAACCCGATCGCAGAATCTGAATGTATGGCATCACATTATGTCGTCAAATAAACTCATACTAACTTCTATTTCATTTATAATTGTGATAGGAAATCAAAGAAATTAAATCTCATACATTTCAAACTATACAAATAAATGTGTTCAATGATCGTCAAATAAAGTCATTTAATTTTAGGAATTGAACATAATCAAATTTGAAGTTAAGTCTCAAGTTTAAACTCTAAATGACAAAGTCCAATAGTGTATTTTGAGACAATGACACTATGTCTCGAGATAGGTTTTTCCAATTTCATTATTTTTTCTTTAATGTGGATATGTCTCGAGACACTGGGTTCATGTCTCGAGACTAGATCTTCCAAGTCTCAAGACAGAGTTAGAGACACAAATCCTCTATTTTATTCATTTAGCTTCAATTTTGGATGCCACGAGACAAGAGGTTCTTGTCTTGAGGCCTAGAACATGGAAAATTTATTTTAGCTTCAATGTTCCCTTGTCTCGAGACATTAGTCACCTATTCTCAAGACCTAAAGCAATAAAATGCACTAAATGATCAATTTTATTCTTTTGGTCTCAAGACATGTTCGTGCTATCTCGAGACACTAACGCAAAATGGCCCAAAATGTACATTTCCAAGCATGTAACTTACCACTTATTACACACTTAACTTATGTCATTATAAAACCAAATACATAAACGTCAATTTGACATATTTAAACAAAATCACATATACTTCCCAACAGGACAATTAATGTATCATATCCTAGCCAAGTAAATTACATAAACTAGCACTTATAAACATACATATTCGTCAGCTAATTGAGCATAGAAATCCATCATTTTAAACCTCATAAGTCAATTACCAAAACATACCAATCCATCAAAATTATTCATTAAGCCACAAGATTCAACTTGGGTACATGCCATTAGTTATAATTATACCAAAAAAAGAACATGAACTTGACCCGAGTTAAGCTAAGCTAAGCTACTAACCTTGGATCCTTTACTACTGTAATCTATTAGGAACTTGTCCTAGACCTATGCATGGAAAACAAACATAACCATATGTGGAGTATTGAATGCTTATAGGTGCTAACATAATTTAAATTCAATATATTTAAATAATGAAACATAATTAAGAAGCACCTATATATATAGCATTAATCCAATTAACCATTGAGTTTTCTTATTATTACCATAATAATGCACCATTAATGTATTCAATTTACACAATTGATATCTACAGTGTTATCTGTCTCGATTATATAACATATTTCATCCTGAATAATTCATATTTTACTTACAATCATTTATCATTTATGTTTCACATTCATTTAATTATTTCCACCCTTATTAATTGACTTAGATTTAAGGATGGATACATGGATCAATCCACCAATACACCAAAATATGCACAGAAGTGCTAATTGAGCATAAATGCATCGATCTAACCCCCAGGGAATTGAGTTGAATCAAGTATAACACACATAAAGCACTGAATCAAATATAATACACATAAAGCATTGGATCCATATAACACGCATAAAGCGTTAGATCTCCCTCCTATCAAACGGACCCTATGACATGCCAACTATACCTATAAATTTATCTGAAACTATTAATAGGGCATGCTTTTCTTTATCAATAATTCAAAAAAAAAACATATTGTAATCAAATAACTTACCATTATTATCATAAGATACCAAAATTTCAAGTATAACAAATACAAACATATCTCAACATAACACAGTTGAGCTTAAGTAGTTATATTCATATATACCTCAAACTACATTTGATATTCTATTGTATAACAGAACTTATATCCTACAAGATAGTGATTAGATATCATATAGTAAGAATATGCACATCCATTAAACATATCTTAAACATATCGAGTAGTCTATAATACACATACTTATTTAATATACCTCATACGTATCAAGGAGTCAAGGATATAGATACCTTTTAAGCATGTTCACCATCGTTATCTTTCTAATTTCATCTAATTTGATATATTTTCTTTCAAGGTATCATATATATATATAAATATATATATATATATATATAATTCTCATATGCTTAACTATCAACTTATTCTAGTTTCTCTTATAATTCAAAATAAAAAATAATTAATATTAATAATTTCACAAGACAAATATTTTTTCTATGGTTTTATTAACATTTGATTCTTGGTTAAATAATCATTTAAGTCATTGTTCAATTCTAAATTAATTTCCACCAATTTAATACACCATCAATTTAATTCTTGTATTATTTAATATCCCATTTAATTATTTACTAAATAAGTTCATTTCTAATTTAATTACTAATATTTTTATTGCATAATTCCATACCTGCTTCATAACCGCTCGATTAAAAATTTTGGATGGCTCGATTTAACAACTTTGGTCCCACAACTAACTTTTTCGATATCGTCAAAAATCAAACCGTTGCACATTTTGAATTTATTGGTATTTTTATTTTCACATATATGTATATATTTATAGTCTAATTGTAACAGCCCGCCTGGCATAGATCATATCGATATGATGTTGGCGTATAATTGAGTAAGCTAGAGTAGTAATGGTGTGAATTATTAGTTAAAGTGTTGGGTTTGGTGGACTCTTTTATGAAACAATCTCCCAACCCTAGATGTTCTGGGCGAACTTATCAGTTCATGGAATAATAGAATTATTTTATGTGGAAACGATAGCTCGGTGAGTATCGTTAGAGTTTAGTTGAAATCTAGTTGGAATTGAACTAGATACTGTAGATGAAAACTAATATAATATCTTTAGGTAACTAAATGATCTGTTTAGTTGGTTGTTTAGGTGTACAAGCAATGTTTTACCCATCTGATTAGTGGTAAAAGTTTTGTTTGGTAAAATATTAGATTTCAAATCTAATTAGGCAAGCCTAGTCTCGGAATTTCAGGGCAATAGTGGGATTTTTTACCTTCCAACTAAACTTATTTCTTGCTATTTGTGCTATACAAGGATGTCTATAGCCAACATGTTTCACCTTTGTTTCTCTGTGTTCTTCCATACGTCTCTAAAATTTTTAGTTAACTATGCTAGAGGAGACGAGAAAGGTTTCTAGAAGTTTGTCAAACGCCATTGATAGTACTAGCTAGCTACTCAAGAAACTAGCGAAGGTCTGAGCAATCGAGGAAAATGACCGATAGAGTAGATTCTATCCTGAAGTTCATGGTGAGTTCCTTTTTGCTTCCTTTGAGTTATGAAAATTCTATGATATGTGGGTTATGAAAGGTAAGTTGTCCCTACTGAAGATGGGTTGGTGTGTCTTGTATTGACGAGTGTGTTATAAGTCCGTGTTGTGTGTGTGAGCATGGCCATAGTCGAGGTAAAAATAATCACCTTGTATGCGAGCCTAGTGCTAGACTATTTGTGATATGTGAAAATGTGGAAAGAAGCTTTATTTGTGATGCCTCTGGTAGGGCAGCTTTATTGCAAAACGGACAAGCAGATCACAGCTTGACCTTGCGGGAGAACACATGTTCAATCTAACAAGGAATATGAAAATAAATATGATTTGACTAATACGTGATTTTGGATTCTAATAATGGACCCGAAGTTGGCACAAGGTTGGGTTGTAGGTAAACATACGTGTCTGTAAGAAGTGTGCATAAGCTGGCGGCGTGTGTCCGCCAGGGATACCGTGTGCGTTGTTTTTACTAAGTTTCATTATCATAAAACTGTACTGCCAACTTGGCATAATGTGTCTATAAGACTGAGTCTTGAAATATCTTTATTTTTGGGTCAATTATCGGTAATTCGATAAACAATATTTGTCTACCTGGAACTCACTGAGTTCAATTGAACTTACTATGTTACCTTTCTTTCTCAGGCAATTGATTAGTAGAATAAGATCCGTAGAAGTGGACTGCACCAGAGCTGCATTTGCAAGTGAGTCACTTGTTTGTTTTGTGTCATGCATGACTAATTGGTGGATGGCATATACGTATGTTTTGTATTTAACTTTTGCTTTTACTTCGCAACTGTATTATTTTGTCATATAAAGTGAAATTGTCCTTAACTGTAAAGGGTGAAGGCCAAACTCCTTTGATTTGCAGTTTACAAATCATCCTTTTCCTAAGTGTATTCACCTTTGATGGCAGGGTTTGATTAATAGGGCGTTTATATTAATTCTTATTACTTTCCTGATGGGCTAAGGGTTGTTACACTAAGTTTTAATTTTTTCATAAATTATATATAATATATGCATACAAATATATCTTAATTATTAACCTTTAGTTTTTTAGTAAATTAAATTAATGTAAATATATTTGTATAAAAATATAAAATATAAAATTATTAATCAAGTTCAATAACTTTAAAATGTTTTAGATAAAAAAAATATAAGTTAGGTTTAAAATATCAAAATTATGTACCAATTAGTATGCGCTGATATGCACCAGTACAAGCTAGTATTGTCTGAAATGAGCCAAAACACATCAATATGGTCAAAACACATTGAAATCTTGATTGTAACAGAACCTAAATTATTTGGTATTGATTGAGGAACGGCTTGGCACATACCGGTCAATACGATACCAACTATCATGATCTCTATTAAATATATATAATTTATGCTTTTTATGACGTATTTGGATTGCATCATCAAATATAAAAAAATTATTATAATTAAAATTTTATAATTTAAAATTATTTAAATCTGTCAATGTCCATCTTACCCAAACTAATCTGTATTAAAAATTAAAAAATATAAATATAAAAAAAATCTAAGCTTGAAAATATTCAAGCCCGGAAAAACTTGAGTCCAAAAAATTTAAGCCTAAATTGATTCAAGCTCGAAAAAATATGAATAAAAAAAAACCCGATTCAAACTCTCCGTACGTCTCCTTAAAAAAAATTTAATCTTACTCCTAATCTTACCATAACTGGTTTTTGAATCTAACCAAAACCAATTTTATCCAAACGGAAGCAAGTTTATTTTTGTTCCCACGTGTGAGAAACATATGCAAAGCAATAATACTAGGAAACTCCCAAACACCAAGAACCGGTGCATGAGGAGCAGCTGTCCCAAACTGTAAACGCACAAGTCTACGTGGAATGACCCCACTGCCTTGGAACCCTGTGGTGGCCACCATGCTCAAAGGCTCCTGTCTTGCCTTCTGCCCGAGACTCTAAAGCGTTATTTCCTTTTGATGAATAGAGCGTTATAAAATATTGATGAATATCTTTGTTTAATGTTTCTGTATATATTTATTTGGCTTTAATTAAAAAAAATGTACCTAATTTAAAAGAGTACGAATAGAATTTTAGATTAAAAAGATAAACAAATGAACAAATAAATTGAAGCCTACAACTTACAGCAGCAAGCACCAAGAAGAATCTAAATTGGGGTGCCACTGCCAGTCATATTTTCTTATTGCAGCCTTGTCAGCATCGTGATAACCTACTCATAAATCAAAACCTACAAATTTAAACAAACCCATATATGGAAAGTATATCACACCTAACCATATCACCAAACTAGAAAGCACCATTCAATAATTCTATCAACTTCATATAGCTGTCTTTAAAATAAAAAGAACCCATCAACATTTGTTTTTGACCCAAACAGAAACGAAACAAAGTTTAAAATACTTGCAGCATTCTAATATTCTATCATACGATGAGGTTGAAACTAGAGGTGATAGTTTTATAGCCGCCAAAATTTCTTCAATCTATAATGAAAGAAGCAAAAAAAGGAGGATTCATTTTTTGTTTAAGGGTGGATTATTTCATCCTAAGTGCGTCGCCTCAGGAAGCAAAGCAAGAGTGAGTTCTAAGCCAACATTACTACTATCCTCAAACTTCAAGATAGGACCCCTTTTGGCGTGGTTTACCAGCGAACCCTCCACGGTCTCCACAGAGAAGGTGCTCTCATCTTCTTTGCTGTCACCATTTCCGAGTTGGCTCATCCACGAGTCAACCACCTGTCGCTTGGAGCGAGTCCTGGATCGCTTGAAACGAGTGCGGGTCTTGACCTTGTCGACGTCTGCTGCTGCAGCTGGTTTGGTGTCCTTGAAGACATGGCGGATGTCGTAGGTCTTGAGAGGGGAAATCGGTTGCTCTTCTTCAACTGATTCCAAAGATGATGAAGTTTGGGTTATGGGGGAGCCTTTCAGCACAGCATCAACGGCTGCTTGGCACTCACCCCAGTTCCCGGACCAAAGCATCCCAATTGACCCATAAACTGGATTTACCACACGCCCACAGGCCTCGTATAAAAGTGATCTAAAAATAGCTACAAACAAAATGCATACAAAAAAAAAAGTTAAAAGCAATTAATGAAATCTTGTTTTTGGTTGGGTGGGGTTAATGAAGTACGTACCAGGGCGAAGGTTTTCAGGGCCGGCTTCAATTAGGTTGAGGAGACCAGCTCGGCCATAGAATTTGGCAAGGAAGAGAGTAGCATTGGCTTGAGAATCAGAGGACTTGATCCATTGAAGACAAGGTCTAATGGTGCAGTTTTCGGTGCAGCCCTTACGCAGGACCCTGCAGCCATTACAGCTCATCCTCATCGTAATTATATTTCAGAGAGAGATCGAGGGAGAAGGAGGAGAAGGAGAAGTGAAAGATTATGGTTAATATAAAGGTGGGCAGCGCAGTGGTTTCCAAAGGAGTAAAAGACCTGAAAACCGGGGGTGAGTGAGGAGTGTGTTCTTTAATTTCCCTTCTTCTTCTTCTTGTTTAGGTAAAGTTGGGGACTGCCCCTCTTTGGTAAATGAGATTGGTTTTGGCGCTTTCCTCCTTTTCCAAACAACCCTACATGCACGATTTTATTACATAATCTACCATCCATCTTGCTTTTAACTCCTCAATTAAATATCAATATGTACTCTTTCCAAATTTTATATTAACTTCATAATCAATCATTTATTTTATTACTTTTTTAATTTGCAAAGCTTTACTTCTTCATTTCTTATATTATATACCATTATTACCCATTAGAGTTTTTTTTTCTTGATTATAGGATAATGGAATTTTCTACAAATAAATTATTATGTCTTCTAATTTATGCTGTAATTTGAGAAACAGAGAGGCCAAAATGCATGCCAATAATATATATATAACTCTACAACCTTTATTTTCCTTTTTTTTTGTACACATTGAACAATTCCTTAATATTTTAACCGGTAAATAAGTAATTTATGTACAAATAAATGTTGAATTTGTTAGGAGTTTTATTAAGAATAAGGATTTATTGAAATACAAATAAAGGGGATAAATACAAAAACAGAAAGAGGACAGCAGTTGAGAAGTGGAAGCCATGCAAGCAAGCAAAAGGGAAGAGAGAGGCAGAAAATCCGCAACAGATGCACGTGCCAAGCGCAAGCTCCCTTTATCTTAGAACTGCGTGCATCTCGCCACATCTCATTTCGAGCTCTACCCTGAAACCATCTTATAATATATACCTCCTGGTTTTCAGGAGTCCGTCCGTACAAATGACCTACCTGGGTCTTATTTTCACTTCAAATCCCTCAGTAATTTATCCTTTTCTTTTTACTTCTTTCTAATTCTTCTACCATATATCAGACTGGGTATTTTCTAAAATGCTATTTTTCTTTTTACAAATTTTGAATAATATCTCTACGCAATCCTAAAATAATCGGTATTTTTTCTATTTTCTATACATTTTATTTTTTTTTCCTTTAAAGAAAAAAAAAGGGGGGGGGAATCAGTTATGTCTAGTATTTTATGTAAGACTGTGGGCGCCTAAAGAGATACTGCCTGTGGTTTTAACAAATAGCCTGATTTCTATTTTGATTTTATCTCTAGTCTCCTTTGGTATCAACACAATATATACAATCACACCAACATAAAAATGTATACTCTTCATTCGTAGATATAGTAAAAAAAATTATTTTTAATTCTGGTGTGAGTTAATATTTATAACAATAAAACTAAAATACAGCTAAACATAACCACATTGATGCAATATGAGTTTGACTAATGAGGTATAAAGAGTTGTTGCAAAAAATGTGCACATCCTGGAGTGGTGAAAAGGTATAATAAACATTCCACCTTTTCTATGAGATGGCTTTTGAATGATCATTTTTCCGTCGGACACAAGTACCCCACATTGTGCTTAAAAAGGAAGCGGATGGGATATGGGCATTAATTGGAACAGAGAATTGGGTTTTAATGATTAAGGCCTAACAGGAGCCCATGCACGTTCAATTGTACTTTGGGCCCGCCTTTCACCATCCGTGTAATTACCTTCCAAAATGGTACATCACCTTGTCCTTACATTACCATCTTATTTGCATAACATACTACTATAATTTAATTTTGTTTTGTTCATGATATTTAAAATTTTAAATTCATCAAATTATAAAACTGTTAATTTCATCACTAATATTATCGTTAAATTCTATTTTAATCACTAATGTTATTGTTCAACTATTCTTTTACTTCATGATCTTGAAAAGTTGAGCTTAGTTCCAGAATCATTAGAAGAAGTGATGCTTGGTTCTTTGTTAATTTCTACCACCATAGTTAATCAAGTACCTTTTAGAAAAGGAAGTAACTGACATAACTCAAAAATTACTTTGCACCCCTCGTCGATGACTTAATGGGAGGTCTTCCTGTTCCTTTTCTTACTTTATTTGTAGGTGTCCTTGACTTAAATGTATTATTATATTAATTAAATGTCATTATTTTCGTTACTAATTTAATGAGGAATGATCAGAACAGAAACAAAACGATAAATTTATATATATTTTTTAAATTAATGATCAAAATATATACAAATTAATAATTAGGTGACTATTTATTATATATATTTCAAAGTGTTGATCGTGGTTTGGATGGTGGATTAGAGTTTAGCTAGCTGGTTGGGCCGCCTAAAGATAGTGAGGTTGGCAAACGTGAAAAGCCATTAGCCCCACTCCAAACACTGTAAAGATTTGTAGCAAAACACATTTGTTGGGTTGGGTTGGGTTGGGTTAGTGGTATAGTTGTATTATTAATAATTTGTCGGTCCCTTTTGAGGATACAAACCTGGCATCACAACTCAAATTTCATATGGCAAATCAAACCTAAGCATTCTGTCTTCTCTTATTAATAGGGAACATGGTTAGGTAATTGATATACCTACACTTATAATTCAGTTGATATATGAGTTATAATAAGTTCTTTTAGAAAAATATTCCTACATTCAAAACGGATAATATGGATTACACTTATTGAGGAAGAAATAGAGGAAAAGAAGAGAGAGGGCAAACTTGCATGCATTGGTGAGGTGAGTTGTCTTGGAGTGAATTTGATTCCAAATCCAAAACACTAGCAAACAAATCACCACGGCTAGGAAATGAAAAGCAGCTTTTTTAACTGCCCATTTTCAAACATCAATTTCCATGCTTTATTTTTATTATTTTCCTTTTTTCTCTTTGTTAAAATGCTTTTATATATATATATATATATATTTTTTTTATAACTTGATAAAACAACACTAAATACAAAGATGCACTATAAAATGGAAGAATACCCAAATTTAAAAAGAAAATAATTTCTTCAGTCTGCACTCGATAATGGATTGTCTTTTACCCACTTTATCCTCAACAAGACAAATTTCAAACTGCAAGAAGCAATACAAATTTGCATATGTTTCCAAACTATACTAGTATCCAACCGCTACACTCCATCTAACATTCAAAACTTTCACAAATTTTTCTATACTCTGATTTAGGACATCTTTGTTGCCATATATGTTGCTCTTCTTCTAATACTTCATTTTCCCCCTTTTTTATTATTACTTAACTAAATTAAAACACCTTTCTAGGCCTTGTAGTTATAACAGTGACATTCCAAATGGTGCAGAAAGAATTAAAAGACGCAAGAAAAAGCTGTGAACTTTTTGAAGATCCTCTCTGTTATATTGTTCCATGCCTTTCAGCTTTCTTTTTTTGATTTCCCTTTTTCTATATTTGTGTGGAGTCAACCATTGGGTAGTGAATTTTAAAGTCTTATGGATCTGACGGCTACATTGTTTCTTTCTTTTTTTTCTTTTCTTTTTTTTATGGTAATTAGTAAAACTTTCAAGAAATTTCTAAGCTAGATTTAATAAAGCTTTCAAATCAAAATCTATATAAAACTTCTTTCTTTCTGTTAAAAAGGTAAGAAGCACAAGGTGAACCAACAATATTCAGTATTTGCTATGTTTATGATGCATCTCCACAGTGACGAAAATAAAATGGGAAATCTTTGTATTGTTGCAGTGAGAGGACATGGATCTCTGATCTGCTCTTACATTTTTATTTACCACTCTTTTCTTTCTTCTTCTTCTTCTTTAGAGAAATGCTAAGTAAATTCTTTTTCTAGAGAAAAAGGATCCAAAAGGAAGTACATATAGAAAATCTAGACATTCAGTGTTTGATTGTAATAATTATAAAACTGAATTCTCTACTACTACTATATATACACTTGCCACTCCCGGATCCTCCTCCACTCAATCAAAAGAACTGAAACAGAAGTTCTAAAACTGCAAAATACCATCGTTTTTCCACCAAAAACCATTCAAAACACTAGCACTGTAATGATGAGAAAAACGTGGGTATTTTGGATACCATTAATTAGGGGGGGGGGAAGAAGAAGCGAAAAGGCTTTTGTAGCAGGCTACTAGTTGTGGAGAGGATCTGGGCAACTGGGAACTCTTCGTTTGCTATCTTCAAATCCTTTATCGCCTCCCTTGAAACTGAAGTATGTTCCATTGAAGTAGGTTTGAAACAACTCCTTCCTCTCTATCATCTTCCTCATTTCATCCCCTGGAAAAACCCTTATGGCTCCTGCTCGGCAATCACTGCAAATCCAAATCTGTAAGACGGAGATAATCAACATCACCACCATAGAAGAATTCAAAACTCTCCTGCTGCTGAAAAACCACATTCCCATACAAAAATCCACATAAACATGTATGCCTCCTCCTCTCCTCTTTCTTAATTTCCTTGAAAAACTATTGGGAGAAAAGTTGAAGAAAACCCACTCTTTTCGAAATCTAACAACCAAAAACTGTTTCTGTAAAGAAAGTTGAGGTTGGTTTTCTTTGGGCAGCTGTGTGTCTCTGTTTTCTCTGGAGGAGAAGTATAAGATATGAATGGAAAGGGGCTAATTTAGGTAAGAGAAGAGAGAGAGGGAGAGATAGATAGATAGAAGGATGGATGGAGCCATGGATGGTTCATGCAAGTCGCAGTGGCCCACGTGATGAGAGAATACAATAGCAATCTATAGTCTCTCTACAATCACCACACTATTCACTCACTGTCGTACCTAGCTATCGGGGGGGTTAAACTTGAGACGATTATTATATACTGATACCGTTTCAGCCATGTAGCCAGATTAGCACAATTATATTTCTGATCTGTTCGTTTGACTTCGGTCGTTCATCCTAATTGAATTATTTAACCTTGTAGCTAGGGCCCAAAATAACCAAAAATAATAATACTAAGTGGCATGAGTTGATTCTGTTAAAAAAATCTGCATGTCGGTGGCTAATTTGAGGTATCTTTTCTTTCATTAGTAGAAAGTAGAAACCTAGCCTACATTAGATTGTCGGATACTCATTATATGGTAAAAAAGTATTTAAAATAATAGTAGTTTTAGTTGAAATTTTATGCTTACTCAGTAAAACAGTCGAGCATATTTATACTATGTTTAATATGAGTATTATTTTTTATAAACGTTTTAGCATATAAATTATTAATAAATTAATTTAATTAGTAATATTTAGTTATTTCCGTATTTTTAGAAAAGAGAATAGAAATTTTTTTTATTTATTTTGAAAATATTTTATTTTTTACAATGATCTTCCTAATTTCAAGTTTAAATTTATACTAACTATTCTTTATTTTATTTTATAGTTAACTATCGCAATACATATGGAATAAATAAACTTCTTTTTTATGTTATTACAACAGTTACTAAATGAGGCATTATGGTCATAAAAAATAAAATAAAGTTCGGAATTTTATATTTTACATTCAACTCTTATTATACATGTCAACAATCTTTTAGTCTAGTGACAAAAATATTATGTTGTAAACATGAGCACTTAGATTCAATCTCAAGTAATCATATTTCTCACCCCAATTAAAAAAAAATCTCTCATTATGTATACATTAACTTGATATACTATGAGTAAAGGCGGTGCCAAGAAATTTAGATTTGTTGAATCAATTTTTTTAAAATTAAAATGTTTATGAAAGTTATATAGACTAATATATAATATTAACCATGAATAAACTAATGTATTTGGTCAAATGGAAGACTATTGCAAAACTATTAAAACAATTACTTAAAACAATGTAATCAAATAAATATGAATAATATGTGCCTTTTTTTAATAATTGTCCACGCACTTTTTGATATGTTAAAACTATTGAATTTTCTTTTCATTGTCAATGTTTGTTAAAAATATATTTCTAAACATATGTAATCAAACAATTATTGATCTATTGACCTTCAATTCAATTCTTCAAAGATTTTTCACAACTTCATTGCAAAAAGTACTCTCTCCACACTTGTAGCAACTAACAAAATCAAAACAAGCCAACATTTAGAACAAATAAATTGAAGCCTTTCTTTTAGAAAATACTCTACTTTAGACTTTCTTTTAAAATATTTCTTCATTTCTGTTAAACATTTAGAACAAATAAATTTAAGTTTTAAACACAAAGGTTATCACGAAGCTAACATACAATTGTTAATTTTCTTTTACAAAAATAAAATTTTCAAACACAAGATTCATAATAATCGCACCACCAAAAACTATTTTGAAAAAAAAAGGATAAGTTTCTAATCAATATTAAAAAAAATTCAAGATTATAAATACAATTTAATCAACCTCTAAAATTATTGCACAATCAAGATGTTAGGAATCTCATACAAAATCAACATTCCACTTTTGATAAATGAAAAACTAAATTTTGCATAAAAATCCTAATCTATCACAAGAAAAACCCATAATCCTAATTTTCTAAGGGTTAGCTACAATCCTAATATTCTAGAGATTAGTCAATAAAGACCGAAAAGAAAGGAAGAGTTGTTATCAACTTAAGGAGACTCACTTGAAAGTATTAAAAGATTGGACCTATCTTGTATAAATTCTAGAGAATGTGTGTGAGAGAATAAGAGAAACTTTAAAGAAAAGTGATGACTATTGAAGGCAAATAAAAGGATTAGGAATTTTGGGAATTTAAAAGTGGAGAGATATTGATGCGGTCGTTGAGAGCACCAAAAATATCCTATTCCCTGTAAAATAATGAAAAAGAACAGTAAAGGGGAAGTAGGGTCGAATCCTCAGGGATCGGATTATACGAATGCTTGTTTCTTGAAATCCTGGTCAGAACCGTGCCCAAGAAAACCTGCGTGACAAAATAAAAATAAAAAAAATAACAGAATTAAAGATTTGATTGGGAAAAAATAAAAAAAAAACAGAATCTAAAGTTGACTGAAATTGTGATTACGAAAATAATAAAAATAATAAAGAGAGTTGAAGGAAAAGAAATTCTTATTGGTAGATTCCAGCCTCTAGTTGTCTCATTTCGCCTTGGGTTCGATCCTCGGCTTTTAAATTACCCTTCTCAACTCAAGTAAGCCAGTTATAGTGGAAGAGGACGCCTATGACTACCAGCTCCAAAGATTAAACTTACGATTTTTAGGGAACCTGACTCTAGCCAGTAATCTATGCTAGATCAACACTTCTCAATGGCGAATCCCACGCCATTTCATCTCTTTGGCTCGCTAACCTCTGACGCAATAAGTTAACGAACCGACTATGCAATCCTTCCAAAACATACAAAGCGGCCACCTTTGCATATGCTGAAAAGCTTACTTCTTAAGGGTCATGGATGGAAGCGTTAGCCCGTAGTGCGGAGAAACAATAAATACTTGGCGAGAAGGCTAAGTACGGATTCTAGGCCTCAAGAACCCTTTTGGGGGAATATTGACAACTTTTGGCTAGATAGGTTTTAGTGGCTCATGATAATGGTGGCAAAAGAAATAAATATAAAAAGGGAAAAGGGAATTTTATTGAAAGAAAATATGAAGAAACAAAAGCCTAGACTTTCAGGGGGAGAGTGTTTACAAAAAAAGATGAACACCAAATAGAGTCACTTCACCCCCTATTTATAGTACTAGGGAGATAGTCTAATTTAACTTAAATTTTAAAAAGATAAATACATTTAATTAAAGATAATTAAAGATAATTAAAATAAAATCCCAAAATTAAATAATCCTAATAATTATCTTAATATTAATTATCCTAATATAAATAAAATGGAGTCTTATAAAATAAAATATATTCTTTTTGCGTTTTTAGTCCTTGTGTCTTCCATGCTCGCACTTTTGGCACAATCTTTTTCCTGTGTCGCATATGCTGCCATTGTGTCTCCAAATTCGCACTTTTGTCCTTTAATTTTGCTTTTGCCTCCAAATCTGTCCCTAATCGATAAAAAGACATAAATAGCTCAGATTAGTAGGATCAAGCTCAGAATAAACACATGATTAATACATAAAAATACGTTATTCTAGAGCATTATCAAATTCCCCCTACTTAGTCCATGCTTGCCCTCAAGTATGGCTCCTGTCCACTGTGAAAATTAAATCCTGCCATGAAAGAAATACTACTACAAAGTTTTATAAAAATTAGTCAAAATGCATATGAAAACAAAGAAAACCCTTAGCTTGCTTTAAGTAAAATTGAAAAAGTATTCCAATTAACACAAACAAAATTAAGATCGACTTGGATTATTTCATGAAAATTAGGTAATTACCAAACCTATCAAGACACCTTATTTATTTCTCCCTTTAATCCCCAATTTTATTAATGCATATTTATTTATTGTTTTTTCTCTTCTTTTTTTTTACTTTAATTTCAAATTTATTTATTTACTTTTACTTAGGAAAAATATTGAACCTTTTGATGCGAAGAGAGATGACAGCCAAACACCCCACCCCGGTTACTCAGCCCAACACATTCCTAATTTTTATTTTTCCTAAGAACATATCGAACCTTTTGACGTGAAGAGAGATGACAGCCAAGCACCTCACCCCGGTTACTCAGCCCAACACATTCTTAGAAATTAATTCTGGTTAGCGGAGTTTTACCTAACACGTCACACAACATTTTGACGAAAATAGGATGACAACCCAAGCACCCTACCTCGGTTACTCAGCTAGTCACGTCTTAAGCTGCACTCATAACCACGGAAACATTATTATTAAACGAAATTTTAATTTTGGAGGACTTAGGAAAAACAATCATGTGTCAAAAATAAGTTTCAGTAACCACCTTAATAGTCATGAAAATATTTTAAGCATGCAATTATATTAAGTGTCCTCTTGTATTTAGACTTAATCAAATTTACCAAAATCAAGATAGGGTTAACTTCATTAATCATAATTATGTAAACTAAAAGAAATAAAACAGTAGAGATGAAATCTATCAAGTAAAATCATAATTAACTCAGTGGATAAGAATCATGCATGTAGGTCAAACAGTGGGCAAGTCGTGGTCAAATTCTTGGGCATGAAAAGAGGCAAAATATTCTTAAAAAAAATATGGGCAGCAACAACAAAAATTCAGCATCTAAATGACAGAAATAATGAGGAATGCCTCCCCCTACTTAAAACACATAGTCCTCGATGTGGAATAAATAAAATAGGAGAAAAAGGTGTAGTCCTCGATGTGGAATAAATAAAATAGGAGAAAAAGGTGTAGAGGAACTCCTCGTGTAATTACTGTCGTTCACGTATGATGGCAACGAGATCCACTAGTTGCTGGCCAAAAGTGTCGAGTAGGGGTTGTTTGGCTGCAGATTTGTCGTTCCTCCTTTCTTCTTATCTTCGTTTCAGTTTACCTAGAAGAAAAGAATTTTATTAATATCTGAATAAAATAAAATAATAAGATAAAATAAATAAAAAGAAAAATAAAATAAAATAAAAATAAAAATTGGGTTACCTCCTAACAAGCACTTGTTTAACGTCGCTAGCTTGACACCCCAACTAGTGTTGGGGCTGTTCCAGTTGAATTCTTTCATTCTTATGAGCTTGGAAATTCTCATTTGTTAACACATCCACCATATTTGGGTTTAATCGTCCTTGCGCCTCTTTCTTTGGTTCTGTATTTTCCTCTAAGGGGTTTATCCCTTTTAAGTCGGCAATGGTCTCATCATTCTCCAAAAATGTGCATTTGAGATGTTTAGAAAGTGGTTTTAATTTCAGATCCGGTGCCTGCACAACAGAAGGTAGAAGTTTAGTATTCATGGGAACCAATAATTTATTAACAGATTCAAAATCATCAAACATCATTTTAGATTTATCTCCATAAGATGACTCAAAAGTTTTTTCTACTGATGAGTCAATTATGTCGACACGGTTTACGTCCAAGACTTCACTTGGGTGACTAATAGTGCCATAAATGTTAAACTTCACGATCTCCCCGTTAAACTCCATCGTGAGGGTTCCGCTTCGTACATCAATCTTAGTATTTGCAGTACTAAGGAAAGGTCGCCCCAACAAGATGTCTAAAAACCCAGGAGTGTTATCCTCCTCCATTTTTATCACATAAAAATCTGTAGGGAAGATAAGTCCATTGAATTTGACTAATACGTCATCGAGAACTCCTTCGGGATGCACAATAGACCCGTCTGCCAACTGAATGGTAACACTTGTTTTCGTTAGAAAACCTGCGTTAAGTGATTCATAAATAGAATAAGGCATAACATTTATGGATGCCCCTAAATCTCACATAGCCTTTTTAATTCCTAAGTGGCCAATTTTGCATGGAATAGCGAACATACCCCTATCTTTGCATTTAACCGGCATTTTCCGCTGTAGCACTACGGAAAAGATTTTCACCAACACTTACCTTTTCATTGCCTGTTAACTTTCATTTGTTGGTGCAAAGCTCTTTAAGGAATTTGGCATACCTTGGAATCTGTCTGATGGCATCTAATAGTGGTATGTTGATCTCGACATTTCTGAATGTTTCTAAGATTTCTTTGTCTTCCTTACCTTTCCGAGACTGGTTTAGTCGTCCTGGAAATAGATGTTGGATTTTTTGCAGTGGGGGTTTCGCTCAGATCTGTTCGTCATTTTCTAGAGTTTCCTGGGCGATTTCTTGGTCAAGATTCTTGCCAAGAATTGGTTCCAGCACCTTTCCACTTTGCAAAGTTACTACATTTGCATTCTATCTCGGGTTTGGTTCTGTTTGCAATGACAGCTTCCCTTGAGAACTCAATTTCTCAATTGAAGTGGTCAATTCTCTTATAGATGCCTTCGTTTCTTTTTGGAAATTAATAGTTTGCTGTTGAAAATCAAGGACATTAGCTGCTAATTTATTGACCAAAGTTTCCAGAGAATTACCTGAATCTTGTGGCTGTTGTGGGACCCAATTTTGGTATGGCTGGTTATATCGTGGATTAGCCCCATAAGTAAAGTTAGGGTGGTCCCTCCATCCTGGGTTGTAGGTATTGGCATAAGGGTCGTATCGCCTTTGTGGTGGCCCAGAAAAATTTCCCACAGCATCTAAATAGGCCATAGTATCGTCACATAGGCTAGGACACGCATCAATCGTATGTTCAGGTGTAGCACATATTTCGCATACTTGGGCTGGTTTTGCTTTTTCTGCAACAAGAGAATTCACAATATTAGTAAGTCTATCAAGTCTATCCTCAAAGGTAGAATTACTTAGCTGGTGAACCCTTCTAGGGGGTTCAGGATTAATTCGAAATTACTGAGAATTTGCCGCCATTGTGGAGATCAAGTCTTTTGTTTATTGGGGAGTCATGTTGACTAATGCTCCTCCACTAACGGCGTCTACCATATTCATCTCCATGGGTTTCAAGCCTTTATAAAAGTATTGGAGGAGAGATTGCTCTGTTATACCATGTTGTGGGCAACTCGCACACAACTTCTTAAATCGTTCCCAATAGTCGTATAGAGATTCTGCCTCTTTTTACCTTATTCCCATGATGCCCCTTCTTAACTCAACCGCTTGTGATGCAGGGAAAAACCTGTTAAGAAATAAGCAAGATAGATTAGCCCAAGTTGTAATGGATCCAAGAGGTAAATAAAATAACCATTCCCTAGCTGAATCTGCTTGGGAAAAAGGAAAAGCGTGCAATTTAATTTGATCCTCAGTTACCTCCTGAGGTTTCATACTCAAACAAACCATATGGAATTCTTTTAAATGCTTGTGGGGGTTTTCATTTTGTAACCCACGGAAAGTTGGCAGTAGCTGAATCAATCCTGATTTTAGCTCGAAATTAGTATCCATAGTAGGATACGCGATGCATAGTGGCGATTGTTCCATCGGCGCTTCGGCCAATTGCCGAATTGTCTGAGCCATAGGTTGAGGTTCTAAATTAAGGTTTATGTCAACCCTAGCGTTAAGCACTTCTTCTGGGGAATCGACTTCTAATTTTTCGCCTTCAAAAGTTTGAGTAGGGTTTTCGTTAACCCTAGACTCTACTTCGTCGTCGATTCTGATTCCTAGCGGTGGATTACTTTGAGTCCCAACCACCGCTGACTGCTTTTTCTTTAGCTTTATTTCCTTGCGATTAGCTCTTGCAGTCTTTTCAATCTCCGAATCAAACGTAAGAGTTCCTGGAGCAGATCTGGTCATAAGAAACAAAAAAACAAGATTAGTACGTTACCGATCCCCGGCAACGGCGCCAAAATTTGATGCGGTCATTGAGAGTACCAAAAATATCGTATTCCCTGTAAAATAATGAAAAAGAATAGTAAATGGGAAGTAGGGTCGAATCCTCAGGGATCGGATTATACAAATGCTTGTTTCTCGAAATCCTGGGCAGAATCGTGCCCAAGAAAACCTGCATGACAGAAAAAAATAAAAAAAATAACAGAATTAAAGATTTGATTTGGAAAAATAAAAAACAAAATCTAAAGTTGACTGAAATTGTGATTACGAAAATAATAAAAATAATAAAGAGAGTTGAAGGAAAAGAAATTCTTATTGGTAGATTCCAGCCTCTAGTTGTCTCATTCCGCATTGGGTTCGATTCTCGGCTTTTAAATGACCCTTCTCAACCCAAGTAAGCCAGTTATAGTGGAAGAGGACGCCTACAACCACTAGCTCCAAAGATTAGACTTACGATTTTTAGGGAACCTGACTCTAGCCAGTAATCTATGCTAGATCAACGCTTCTCAATGGCGAATCCCACGCCATTTCGTCTCTTTGGCTCGCCAACCTCTGACGCAGTAAGTTAACGAACCAACTATGCAATCCTTCCAAAACATACAAAGCGGCCGCCTTTGCATATGCTGAAAAGCTTACTTCTTAAGAGCCATGGACGGAAGCGTCAGCCTGTAGTGCGGAGAAATGATGAATACTTAGCGAGAAGGCTAAGTACGGATTCTAGGCCTCAAGAACCCTTTTTGGGAAATATTGACAACTTTCGGCTAGATAGGTTTTAGTGGCTCATGATAATGGTGGCAAAAGAAATAAATATAAAAATGGAAAAGGGAATTTTATTGAAAGAAAATATGAAGAAACAAAAGCCTAGACTTTCAGGGGGAGAGTGTTTACAGAAAAAGATGAACACCAAATAGAGTCACTTCACCCCCTATTTATAGTGCTAGGGAGATAGTCTAATTTAACTTAAATTCTAAAAAGATAAATACATTTAATTAAAGATAATTAAAGATAATTAAAATAAAATCCTAAAATTAAATAATCCTAATAATTATCTTAATATTAAGTATCCTAATATAAATAAAATGGAGTCTTATAAAATAATTTTTTTTTGCGTTTTTAGTCCTTGTGTCTTCCATGCTCGCACTTTTGGCACAATCTTTTTCTTGTGTCGCATATCAGCCTATTGTGTCTCCAAATTCACACTTTTGTCCCTTAATTTTGCTTTTGCCTCCAAATCTGTCCCTAATCGATAAAAAGACATAAATAGCTCAAATTAGTAGGATCAAGCTCAGAATAAACACATGATTAATAACATAAAAATATGTTATTCTAGAGCATTATCAGATATTCATTTATTTTTATATAAAATGATTCTTTTTCAAAAATTTTGGTGGGTCATTTTCAAATTTTTGTAAAATCAATTCACCAATTATATATATATATTAAAAAAATTATAGGTATTTGTTTTTTTACTTTTTCAATTGAACCCAATATCTCCTATGTGGCACTGTGAGTGAAAAATCTAAATTCCAAAAACAATGTTCAAATGCCATCACATATCTTAGTCTTTTAAATACTTATTTTTTTTTACTACTACCTAAAAGGAGTTAAAAGGAGTATGTGTCACCCCTTTATCCTATTTGTGGAGTTAAATTTGTGCACAAGTAGTGTATTAAATAATTTCAAATTTGTTTAAGTGAGATATTTTAGGGTTTATTTAGAAGGGGCAGTAAGATTGAAAATAATTATTGTAATAATGAGATTGAATATTATGGTGGTGAGCTTAAAATCAATGATGAGATAGATGTTTGTTATAACACTAAGGTTACACTAGGTCATGAAAATACAACAAAGGTGATTCACAGTGTATGAAGTGTGTAGAGCCACTAGAATGGGCGAGGTTCAAACCATGAATAGTGCAAAGAACCGTCAGATTTGATGGTTGGAGAAGTTTGAAGGATACCAAAGCAAAGGTTTTGTACTTAGTTCCAGTCTATGCCCTTCTTCATGGAGGAAAGGAGTATTTATTGGCGGAGAAAAGCCTGAGTGGACCCTTATCTCATGATTACCTCATGGTAAAGTCCAATTTAGGGCAAGTTTAGGGTGTGGGTCGAATTTGACATTTTTAAAGGTTGGTGAGCCTAGGAAGTTGGAATCATTAAACGAGATTGGGTTTGATGTGTCGACTATTCTTGATGGCACTACGATGATATCACTTAAAAATTCGTCATGGCATGGGAGATATCTTGTCGTAGGGGAATAATAATGGGCGTCAACAACTTCTTTTTGTTTCATGGATGCTTTCTTTTTTGCTTCAGATATGGTGGGAATTCATCCCATTGTCACTTCCCCCTCCCCCTACTAGATTTTGTAAATGGAACCACCATGGTTATAATGTAAAAGAAAAAAGGAAAAAGCAAACAAAAGAGATCCAACGAGTAACAAAAAGCGAAGCAAAAACTTACTAGAAAAAAAGGAAATGTTGATGAACTTTGAAAGTAGAGAGAGCAAACACGATAGAAAGGACACTCAGAGCACAAGAAATATTCAAAACAAAAGACAACCAAGATGCCTTTTAAGGAACCTAAGTCTATTTTAGATGAAGTAACGATAGGATGGTGAAATAAAAAAAAATAGCCTCGAGAGCGAAATAACTGTTCTCCAAGGAACCATTGCTCGAAAATAATATCAGAGAAGTTTGTAAACTTCTAACTTCTCTATGAATAGGGGGCAATTGTAACACCCTTATGCTAGGATACCTTCCATTCTATATCCCTCACTATGAAAAATGCTTAAAGGACATCACCACGACACCAACAAGTACAACTGTCACTTGAAATTCTATCTCATTTAATGATTCCAAGTTCCTATGTTCATCAGCCCCTAGGAGGTCACATCCGTCCACACCCTAAACTGGGCCTAAGATTGGACTCTACAAGGAGGTAATCATGATATAAAGGTTTAATCCAAGCCCTTTTTCTGTCTATAAATACCCCCTCCTCTAAGAAGAAAGGCATTAGCTAGAACAAAGTAAAAAATTCTACTCTAGTATCACCTAAACCTTCTCCAACCATCAAACCTTACGACTCTCGGCATCATTCATAGTAGGAACCACACATATTATAGTGGTTTTCCCCACACCATATGTGTAACACCCCATACCCGACATGATCGTCGCATCCGAGCTATGGGATGTCATATTCGCTGCCATAGCAACTACGATCAATTAAGTACATAATATGATCATATTAATATGCTTACAAATATATTACATGATTATAATATGATACATATTCATTTCCAGGTCCCATATGAGCTTATGAAAGCTCTTTTGTTAACCTGAGGTCAAATTAATTAGAACTAAATCATAAAGTTTGCAAAATAATGAGTTAACATCGAGACTTTAGGGGTTTCTCATCAAAATGCAACTTACTGACTAGGTCTTGTCACAACGATAAGAGGTCGGCGTTGCAACATGACTGCCTATTTTCAAATAAATTAAAATGGCACCAATTCGTACTTACCTAAAAAGCAATTCAACATTTCTAATGTACTTTTCTAGCCAAATACATATATGTTCCAAAAGTTCAATTTTATACAATACTACCTTATTCACAACGTACAAATACCAATCAACCATTTTATAATTACCATACAACATATAGGCTGGCACAAACCATTCAAAACTTTTGACTTGTATACCAACTCAATAAACCATAAATGTAACAATATTTTTTATGCCTTTCTAACTTTGTGACATATTTAAATTCATAAGCCAACCCTTTAGTCTACTTGGTATAAGGATACATGTCTATACATTTCAATACAAGTTAAAAACATATCAACAAATCATGAATTATCAAACATATGACTAACTCAAAATATCAATTCCAACTTCAAATGTACACAAGATTATATATTATACCAAAAAAAGATTCAACCTAAGTACATGCCATATATTTAACAAACTGGGACTATACAAACATTGTTGAGTCGAGGACCACTAGCTGGTTGCTGGAAATCACTTCTCATAACTCAGGATTAACATATACCTATGCACGGAGAAAATAAACCATACGCTAAGTAACAAAGCCCACTGGTACTTTCATGATACAATTAATCATATTAACTTAAACAATTAATCATAATAAGTTCAAATACAATTTCTACTCAATTTATATTCCTATCATGTCAAGCAATTTTACTGTCAACTTTATATTGGAGTATACCTGTTGCAATTAACATCAAATCAATCCATTCATTATTGTAATAGAATTAACTAATTGATACTAGTTATCAAATTCCCAACTTTATAACATTTAACATTCCATTCCATTTATCAAACAAACATACATACCTTTAACATTAAGCCATCCAATTCTATGATCAATTAGTATGATTTAACCATTTAGCTTTCATATTCAACACTTATACACTTAATTCATTAACATTAAGTCATCCAAATCTCATGATTAATCCATATCATTTACCTTTATAACTAACCTTTCAATCCCTTTTTGTAATCTACCAACCTATTCGTACTTATTTCGGCCTATAGGACTCATTCCCAACCATTTTCATAATCTCTTTTATTCATTCTCTTTAACATGAATCACATAGAATACAGGTAACATAAAAGCACACATATAGTTTCCATATACATTTATTAATTCACATATTTATAACATTTTCACATAATTCATTTCATTTCCATATTTTCTTATCAATATATTTCATTACATTTTCAAGTTTCTGATTTCATTTATTATGATTCGCCCAATAGAACCTTAGTAAAATGGACTCGGGTACACGGGTGAATTAAGTTGCTCACACAAGCTAACATTATATCAAGGTTGCTCACACAAGCTAACATTATATCAAGGTTGCTCACATAACCTAAAATTTATATTAGGTTACTCGTCTGAGCTAAACCTATGATCATATAACTCAAGAATATGCAACAAATGCTAGACCTCATTATAACATGTAAAATCTCTGATTAATAGCGTATATAACCTTATTGGCATGCTAAAAATATCCTAACATTTACTAGGTTTATACGGGTAGCATTTAAACATATATGCAGTATCATACCTGTAACTATTCGTGCTCACTTGTCATATCCTATGTTCAATCGCATTTGCATTCCGTACTCTATGTATTGTTTTATTGCATGACAACTATTTATCTCTTTCATTTCAACTTAATCCAATTTATATGTATAATTTCACATTCAATTTCATAATCGTATCTCAAACCATCATCAATCCACAATTAATTAATACCATATAACATAATTCAATCCATTCAAATATTACAAATCATGTTTCATAAAATCATACTTACTTTCCATTCTATTCAATTTAGTCCATTATCATGATATTCAATAACAATCACAGCAAGTCAATTCATATGACAATTATATTTTTACTTTGATATTAAATCATGCAATTAATATATAAATGCAAGCAATTAAATTTATCTTGAATCATAAAAGAACAAACTGATATCTCGCTTCACTCGTTGGCATCTCTCGAATTTCCTTCCCCTTTCAACGGCTTGACATTGTCTATATTTATGTACAATAATATGAAAGATAAACAATTATCAATTTTCATCCAGTTCACACTTAAATGCAAAGCCACACATATTTTACATTTTATTTAATTTAGTCCTTGAACTCAAGACATACATAACTTTCAATTCCTAACTTCGGATTAGAATTCGATTTCACATATTTTCATTAGGGACCTTATATTTTCTATTTCTAGCAAAATTTCATGATAGTTTTACATTTATTTAATTTGGTCCCTAATGTACCAATATTAACAACCAAACTAAATTAACTTTACAATTTAGTCTTTTTCGTAGCCTAAGCCTAAAATCTATCAATTTCAAACCTAATTCTTCAAGAAATCAACAATAACAACTTTCTAATACTCTAACAGTTTCAAAAAATTGATACATGTGCTAGCTAAATTAAGCTCTCATGACCACAAATATATAAGAATTACAAGAAAATGACCTAAATTTGCTTACCTATTTATGGCCGAAAGTTTCAAAAGCTTGAAGGTTTTTCCTTTTTGTTTTTCTTTCTTATGTGAACGATGGAATAGGTAAGAGAAGATGATACCATTTTTCTCCACTAATTTTATTATTTTACTTTGATTGTTACTTAATTAAACTAACTTAATTAACATTAACATGACTTAATTAATTTAATTTAAATTTAATCATTTTTAGTAGATTTTTCCATCATCATCCACTATCTCTTGTTTATAAATGGTTTAATTACCATTTTAGATGTTTGGCTAATTGCAATTTAAGTCTTTAAGTTTTTTGTTAATTAAAACTCGATAGTAATTGGACTTTTACGATTTAATCTCTAAGCCTTAATTAATCGCTTTTTCTGCTAAATTATTTAATTGAACTTCAATATGTTTTTATAATAACTCCGTAAATATTTTTATTTAATATTTACAGACTCAACTTACGGAAAATAGAATCTTGAAACTACATTTTTCAACATCACTGAATTTCAAATCATGACAATTGATGTGAAGTGCTCTTATAGTATTTTTTAACACCCTATCCAGCCTTAGTGTTAAAATAATATTTAGATTCAGAAGCAAATAATCATTAAAAATATTATATTAAAATGTGTATCTATATAGAATAAATTAGTAAGATTCATTAAAATTACATTTATATTATTTGATAAAATATAAATTAAATAAATATGTTAAATAATAATTAAAAAATATTAAGAGTTATAAAAAATTATATTTACGTTAAATAATAAACAATTAAATTCAATAAAATAATATTTTATTAAACATACATTAATAAAATATGTATAATAAAATTGTAAATAATTTTAAATAAAAAATACAAAATAAGAAGCTAAAATTCAGGGCATATCCCTTCCTCAAGTGAAATTGGAGGCTCCGTTGAATTTAAAAGTTTCAATGGAGTGACATCCAAATGTACCTTCAATTTAAAGGAAAATAATTCATGTGTTTGATAAATTATTAAAAAAATTATTTTATTGAAATTAAATATTTTTAATTTTTAAATATATTTAATAATTTTATTAATTTTTTAATTATAATTTTTTAAAAAATTGTGTTGAATAAGATATGTAGGGACTTTTATTTAAAAATATGTTTAAGATAAAATATGTTTTTTTTCAAAGAATGAAATATTCAAATTATTATATTAATCTTTTATCCTAAAACTATACAAAATAAATTAATATATTATTCTATCAAGATTAAATTATCAATTAGTGTTAGGTGTAGTGGTAAGGCATATTGTATTTTTAAAGGGAGAAGTAGGTTCAAATCTTGAGGACTACATTGTTGGGAGAGACAATCATAAATCTCGAACATAGACCGTAAAATGGACACAGAGATGTAAATTCAACTTAACTATTGAATTTATCAAGTAGCAGCTAACTCAAATTTAGTTTTAAAAATTGTTTACCTATTAACGATTAGATGACATCTATGGTGAGAATTCTAAAAATGAGAATAAATTATTTTTAACCCTTAGATTAAAATGAATAAATATAAGCTTTAGACTTAAGATTTAATCTACCCCACTAACTTAAAGAGCACAACAACCAATCTCTCCCCTTTTTCCTTTTCACCATGTAAAAAAATTTTAGGGTAATTTTTCTTTTTTCTCTTTGGATACTCTCTTACTTTCAAATTTGATTTCATTTTTGAAGAAAAAATTCAAAGCCGATTTACAATGGGATGAAAAGTAAGAGATTCAAGTTATCAAGATAAAGCAATTTCGATATTTAATATTTGTTTTTCTTTCCTGTAAATTGTAGAGAATTCACTCGAAAAAATTTCAGTAGTTAGCATTCGGTGCTTGGTTGTATGCTTGAACTTGTTCGAGTAATTTTCATTAACCAAGAAAAAAAGATGACAATTTATTTAGAGTGAAATGCTTTGCATTTTGTTAAGAAAAAAAAAAGTAAAATACTCAAATTGTTTAATCTTGATAACTTAATCTCTTACTTTTAATTTTTTTTGTAAATTAAGAGATTTCGAAGTAAAACTTGTAATAGACGGTGAAAGAAAAGATTGAATATTGTAGTATTTATTTTAATGAAGTAGATTTATTTAGTTTAATCTAAAAAATAAAAACAATTTGATTAGAATTATGATTTATAATTTAAATAAATTTGTCTAAAAAGAATAAATGATTGAAAAAGTTAAGAAAAGAAAGTGAGATTTACAATTGTAAGAGTATAAATAAAATATAAATCTATATTCGATGATATAATTAAAATAAAAAAAAAGGAAATTGATATTTTTAATGATGATACATCTATCAAACATAAATTAATTGTACAAACATGATTCATAAAATAAAAAATGGTGAAAACATGGGAGAAGCCGAGGAAGTTGACCGCGAATCTCGCCAAGGTGTTTGAAGGAAATGTCCGATTCTGAATAGTGTCCGTACGATCAATGTATGTGGTATCAGATTATCAAACTTTGATGCAATCTTGTGATTTTGAACTTTGAAAACCAAAAATCACACACCTTTTCCGTCTTGGTTAATTAAAAGTTGGAGATTTGGTGCCCACTTTCAATTTTTCATTTTTTACTTTTACTTTATTCCTAACAAATATTATAATTTAAAATTTAATCCTCATTAAATTTATTGATTTAATAGTTTGAAATAAGAAAATACTCATTTTGATACTTATACAATAAATAAATAATGTTGAATAAATGTAAATGTAAATTAAAATTTTAAACAATATTAATAATTAAATTTAAAATATGAAAAAACTAAATTTTAATATTTTAATCTATCAATATTGCCGCTGACATCCAATTTTACCGATTAAACATTGAGGATTAAAATCCCAAATTTAATAAAAAAAGCATACAAGAAAAAATCAATGAAATTAGATGGATTTACCTTATTGTACCAAATGCATGATGAATCCGTAGCAGTTTTATAAATAATTTTTTCTTCACTTCCGTCTTTTTGGATCCTTTTAATGTGTTTTGATTGCTTTCTTTTTTAAAACCGTTTCAATTGCTTAAGGAGATTTTGATTTTTTAATTTATATAAGTACATTCATAAAAATTAATAATTTAAAATTTATATTTCTATATAACCATATTCTTTTTCATACATAATTTAGGTATATCTGTATGTATATTAATATATATTTTGTTATGAAACTAAAAATTAGATTATAAATATTTATATAACAAATATTTTAAGATATCAATAAATCTAAAACAATAGACTGAAACTTATCAATACAAGTGTCAAGAGATTAGAACTTAAGTCAACTCGCACAACCTTCGACGATTTTTTTGCTTTAAATCCGTCTATGTCAATCATACTCTTTAATGAGAATTCATAATGGAATTTTTTCAAAGGCGCTGAAATAAAGCGGAAGCAAAACTCGAAGAGATAACGGAACACAAATCGAACAGAAAAACCATAAGAAAACAATAGCACACCAAGTGTTTGAGTAAATGCTCTCAATGTATATTTAGTAACTCTAAATGAGATACAATAAGAGAATTACAAAAGAGGGGGGAAGAAATATATTTATAGTTGAGCTCTCTCAAATCCAATAGTATAGTTTAAATTGCATCGACAGTCGAGATTAAAGCCTTTCTACAAGATGAGAGTTCTAAGGGATTTAAACTTTATACAATTTATCCTTTAGGATTACATATATTAACCATGGTAACTCTAGTTTTATTAGAGTGTTCCATTGGGCCATCAAGGCTTCAAGTAGATTGACTTCTACATTTGTTTCATGAATTGAGTTAGTTCAAATGGATTAAATAATCCCTATTTGATTAGTTGACCTCTATGGAACGATTTGTGTGCATTTGTTAGGGGTTTTGATCATCGGCCATTGGATATCAAGTTAACCTTGAGTATAACTGTCAACTTTAGTTTATAAGAAGCCTCTTGACTTACCTGCTCCAAAACTTTAAAAGGGCCCTGCGTATTTGACAAGCCAACGATAAGTCATAATGTAAAGCACTAGATATATGTTTGAGATGTACCTCACTCATAACATTTACTTTGTTCAATTGTCTAGTTTGCATCACTACTTTTCCCCCAAAGTGTGGTGCACGACCCACCTTTCTCATAGGTTGTAGCCCCACTCCGATCTACCAAGTCAATGTTCTCACCACAATAAACATCCTTCTGTAGTTGGATTGCTGACAATACCTTGGTTCCAGCTTTCTTATCATGATTCACGAGCACAATGCATTATCGTTAACGAGTACCTAAGATACATATACAATAAACAAAAAGAACCAAAAGAGTATTAATTCGATCAAGGAAATTCAAGCCCAACACGAATTCGTAATCATTTAAATGAATTATCTCGAAGTCTTCTTTGCCTTTCCACTCACTGACTTGCTAACTGAGAGACCAAGTTTACCCACGACTTTATTTGGTATGAACAAATTAGATGCCTCCATATCAATAAGAGCACTCCTCCTTCGGCTTTCTGTGTTGATGTCCACAAATATCAACTCTTTTTGCTTACGATCCCTTTTCACATTAGCAAAATTAAGCATCACTGAAACAAGCTTTAAAGCCTTACTCTTTGGCTCCGCTTCCTCTTCTTTACTGATCGTGAACAATTTGGATCTTTTCATTTTTGGAAAAACATTAATTTCTGTAGGTAAATGAACTCAAATTGATCTGAAATTGTGTACTATTTATTGACTTAGCACATCGGAAACAACTTGAACAGGAAATTCAAATTGTTTTCCATTGTTCTATGTTTTTTGCTTGGTAGTTTATTTTGTTTGATTCTAACCTTAGGTTTTCTTCTGTTTTTTAGTTTTCTTTATTCTACTACGCATTCTAACACATTTTCGCTTCTTGTGTTACTAGGTATGAAAAGAGTTGTTTCTCTTTTCTTCGCGCAACTTATTTATTTTAAAGTTGCATTTTTCTTTAGCTTCTTAGAACCTTAGGTCAACTTTGTTAGAGAGTGATCCCATATTTTTTTAATATTAATGAGTTTGGTTACTCTTTAAAAGTTCCAGCGAGAAAATCTTAACTTCTTTTCTTTGCTTTTTAGATTTTTTTTATTTGCAAGTGCATAGTGGTGAGAGTTAATTTTCTTTGATCAACTTTTCTTTTCTTTTTTGAGTGTTTTTTTTATTTTAGCCTCTACTAATGGCACGCACACGTAGTAAGGATGGTAAGTGTGATACTCCCTTAGTTACCATGAAACAACTTACAACAATGCTCGAAGAACTTCAAAAAGATTTTAATGAGGCGCTGAAGCATTTGGAAAATAAATACAACACTTTGCAAGATCGTGTCCTTCATAACGAGGTAGTTAAACTTACATTTATCCAGAATTTGCCTCGATTGGATGCCAACAATGATGATGATAATGATGAGCAGCCACTTCACCATTACAAAAAGACTGATGATCATGATGATGGTTATGAGTCACAACAATCCTTTGTGGCCAATTTTTTGTGGCTAAACAAAAATTCAGTGTTTCACCATTTAAAGGAAAGCATGATCTTGATGCCTATTATGATTGGGAGAATAAAATTGAACTGATGTTTGAATATTGCAAATGTTCAGACGAAGAGAAAGTTCAATTAGCTACCTTAGAATTCTTCGATTATGCTTTAAGTTGATGGACTCAATTATTACAATCTCAATGAATAAACCATGAGAGATCGATCGAGTTGATAAGAAAGCAATTTTGCACAAATAAAACTAACTCCCAAAGTAGAAAACTTTATTAATGACAAACAATTGTGTATCTAATGAACAATAAAGAGCCTTTATATAGGCTAGCTAACTAAACCCTAGTAAAACTCTTAAATATACTGAAAATCTAATTAATTTAAATAAAAAATAGTTTTAAACTAAATTTTTTGGTTGACTAAGAAACATAAAACTCCTAAATAACTTAAAATACTTAAAAAATATCTAAATTTTGGAATAAATAAATAATAAGATAATAAAACCTAATAAATATTATATTGAACTCATATATAATAAAATTTAAGCCTAAAAATTGAACCCAATATGATTTAGACTTAAATTCAAAGCCTGAAACTCGTAATTTTCGCAATAATCTCGTCCAGTAATTCTGCTCGCGCAGTCTTCTCTAAAACAGTCATAACTTGAGCACCCAAACTAAAATTTGAGTTAGTCAAAGTGCATTTCGAAGCTAAAAGATAGATCTTCGAACGTTATGAAGACATCTTAACCCATAAAAGCCTGGATCCCATCCAAAAAGTCATTACAAGTTGACTGATTTTCCAAACTTGAAAATTGGCAGCTTCGTTGAATGGAATTTAATAAATTTCATCTCATTTGTACATGTATATAAGTCCTTTAACAAAATATTCCTTTATAAATTACTCAACCCCTTAAATTGGGATAAAATCTCATCAATCCCTACTTTCCAAATTAAACCCAATATCTCAAAATAAATTACATTTTATCACCTTAAATAATCTTTTTTGGTATCTAACTAACTTCGGAAATCTTTTTAATAACTCTAAATTCTTTCTCATAGAAATTTTATGATCCTCATTCCTGAAATATTACTGTTAATGACACTAAAATTTTTTAGGGCATTACAGTGGAAGCATAATCAATATTCTTTCAATCCCAAAATATTAATTTGGTAATTATGGCAAACCCCAATAATATAATATGTCAACAATTAAGGTAAATCAACCATAATACCATAATCAAGCAAATAAGAAATTGGGACACATAATTTTATGTGGGAAACCCCTTTAAAGCAAAGGGTAAAAACAATAGGACTTGAAAGTCTACCAAAAGCTCCACTGTAATAAAAAAAAAGAGTCCTGCTACAAGATTATAACACAAAGCCACAACAAGAGCATATAACTCAACAAAAACTATCAACAAGTAATCTCAAGCAAATTGAATAGGCACAATTAAAAACCTCAAGTCTACTAACTAAAAATCAGCTCAAACGAATATCGTATAGACCCTCAATCAAACAGTTGATAAAAACTTCACTTGGTGAATAAAACTTTTTTTCCTCTCCCTTTTCCTTTTTGGTTTGCAGCATATACAAAAAAAAGGTTCAAAATGTTGCCCTTAGTACATATATATACTAGGGAATACTCATGGGCCCTGCGCTCAACAAATCTCCCCCTCCCACTATGTGGGGATGTTCGTCATATTGACGTTCAAGCAACGAGTTTCAAACTTCCCTATTGGTAAAGCCTTGGTCAATATATGCGCACCATTATCATTAGTGTGGATTTTCTCAAGCTCTAACAACTTAGCTTAAATAACTTCTCATATCCAATGATACCTTGCATCAATATGTTTAGATCAAGCATGAAAGGTAATATTCTTACCAAGATGAATAACACTTTAGCTATCACAAAACAAGAATTACCTCTTTTGAGAAAATGCGAGTTCTTGCACAAATTTTTTTATCCAAAGCAACTATTTGCATACCACAGTAACTACAATAAACTCAAACTCGGTAGTGGATAAAGCAAAACATTTTTGCAATCTAGATTGTCAAACCACAACTCTCCTTGCAAAGTGATTAAGTGACTCAAAGTAGATCTTCTCAAGTCAGTATCTCCAACCATATCTAAATCTGTCTAACCAACTAAAGCAAGTTCCTCATTGTTGAAACAAAGTCTCAAGTTAAAAGTTCCCCAAAGATATCTCATAATCCACTTCATTGCACTCTAGTGCTCTCTGCCTATATTAGAAAATGTTAGGTCCAAAAATACCAAGAGGGTGGTGAACTGGTATTTAGAAAAAACTCTACAGAATTTTCTAAATAATAAGAAAATGAAAGAAAAGATTAGACAATTCGATTTATAGTGGTTTGACCACTAATTTCCTACCTCCACTAACTTAATAAACCTCAACCAAAGATCTCTCAAATCATTATATTTGAAAATTAATATAATTGTATATAAGATTAAACATTAGTTTATATATTTATAATATTTTTATTATAACATAAATTTTATTTCCTTTTTAGATTTTAGTTTAAAGATGGAAAAAACCTTCAAAAACATAAATATTATAAATAATTATTATGAAAATATAATTTATAGAGTAATTTAATATTTTTTAAAATTATGTTATTGAAACATTAATTTAAATTATAAAATAAATTACCATTTTTTATTCATATAAAATAAAAATTTTAAATTAATATTATTTCTTCTAATTAGATACTTTTAAAATAATATAATATTTATTCTTTTTATTAATTATAAATTAAGTATTATTTTATACTTAGTATCACATAACATATTAGGGCGTTTTTTAAAGAAAATGCCACTGAATCTATGTGAAAAAAGAATAATTTTTATTAAAATACAATTATTTTAAAGAAATAAATTTAGCCACATTTATAACCTATTTTAGTGATTCTTATAGTAAACATTGTAAAAAGTTATGGTACCAAAAACTTTTTGTGGTAATTCAGGCCTCGGCACTATTTCTTAGTCGTGGCGTTTTGGTCCATAAACGCCACTATAGGTTGCATTCTAGTTGCATTTTTTTCTGTTTCTTTTGTAAATACCGCTAGTTTCCACCATTACATCTCTAATTTCCTATAGTGGTTCTTTGTTGCTAATGCTTTGTGATCCTATGGAATGTGTTCGATTATGATATTTTGTGTTAGTCTTCTTTATGATCTTTTAATATGCTTAGTTTTCTTGGAAAACTTTAGGTGCCTATATGTAGTGCTTTTGTTACAATGTTCAATGCTTTCAAGAGTTTCTAGACTACTTGTAATTTTGGTGTGAAGTTGCATTTTGTTCCATGTGTAGTTGTGTCATTTTTTTTTACTCATTAATGCCATTACAACTTGTAAAAGCATATATGAATAACACACCCAAGACCAACATTTCCTGCCTACTGAGACCACTCATCAACAAAACAAACTCGACAGTCTTAAGACTAAAGTTTTTCAAACATCACAGCAACAATGACCACTAAAAATACTACAAGACGTACCCAAAACCACAAACCATACACATGAAATCAAACATTACAAGCCAACTCACCACCAAGCCTTAAACATACAAGTTCTACTCATCCCTGCAATTGCTAGTGAATCTGCCATTTCATTTCCATTCGCCTCAGCAACTGAAAAAGATAACTCTTCCACTCTGCTCCACCTCCTTTCCAGACCAGTAAATATAACTTGATGCAACCAATGTCTCCTTGATTTCTCCAGAATCCAACTAAAAACCTCCCTCGAACCTATTTCAACAATCAAAGAAACAGACCCCTTCCATCCGATTTCAATAAAAAATATCTAAAGCAGTGATAATAGCTCCCAATTCAGTTGACTCAGAATCACCTGCAACAATTGGTCCCGAAAATAAAGCTCTAACAATTCCATCCTCATCTCTCAGCACTCCTTCACCACCCCGAACACCCTCAAAAGCAATACCGCTAACGTTAAATTTAAGCCATCCATGAGGTGGGAAACACCAACCCCCATAATCAGAATTAGATAGACAACACTTATACGGACAAAACCACCATAATCTCTCATGAAACCTATACTCTTCAAAAGCAGCCCTGCTCTATAATAAAGCCTTCATCTTTGCATGGAAGACCAAGATATCCATTGTCAACATTTTATTTTCAAACACAATTTCATTTCTCGCAAGCCAAATTGACCAACAAGCAGCCGCAATTGCAATCAACCACAGACTCTTACAAGATCCTAGAATTTTCACTTTGAAACAAAATGAATAAAAATCTTCAAAATTACTCACCCCTTTCCATCCGATGTCCCATCAATTAAAGATCCTCTTCCAAAATCCATTAATAAAGATACAATTAAAAAACTTATGGCCCGTCTTTTCCCGCTCCCTGTTACACCAAGGACATACATTAACAATATCAAGAATTTTCACCCATTTCTTAACCTTTCCTCGCAATCTGCTATTCTATTTTCCAACACATTTCCGTTATCCCTATTCCACTTCTTCAAGACCCTCTTAAGCTTCCTCAACTTCCTAGCAACTTGACCATTCAAGCTGTCCATATGAGTCCATTCTTTCTCAATCAAACCCACACAATCCTTTTTCTTTAACCATCCATTGATAAACTTAAAAGGCCTAGGACCCCAATCAATTTCCGCATCTACTAGCAAAATTGGAATGTGGTCTGAAACCGATCTCTTTAATCCAAGCTGCTGTAAATCCTTCATCTTTAACAACCAAAATTCATCCAGCAAGAACCTATCAAGCCTACTTTTTTTGTTCTCCGCTCCATACCACGTAAATTTCTTCCCCACCAACGGTAAATCAATAAGATTACAATCAAAGATAAATTTTTCAAACTCTCTAGAACCCTTGTTTGACCCCCAACAGCAGCTTCTTTCACTTCTACATCTCACCACATTAAAATCTCCTCCCACTATCCATGGACTTGTGAACTTACTTCTTAACTCCGACAATTTCCCCCATAAAATAATCTGTTCTGCCGCAATATTAAGAGCGTAAATATTAATTAACACTATCTCCAAATCCTCCTTTAACCCATTTTCCTTCTATAATTAACACTGCCATCGCACTATACATTGGAAACAAGGAAATTATCTATATTCCACATAGTTAACAGTCCTCATGATCTACCAATTGCTGCAATAAACCTAAACTCATAACTTTCATCCCCCCATAATTTTCTCACTTCCTCCTTAGAAATTATCTCCATTTTTGTTTCCTGAATAAAACATACATTTACTCTATATGATCATGTGTGTCCTTTTTATTGATGTGTTTTATGGTTTTATGAAGATTTCACTTAGGTATGCTTGTTTTAGTGTTTTCACAAACATTTTGATTAGTTTTATCCTTTTGGGTTTTTAACAAAATTTTATTGATTGTAAAGAAAAAAAAAATCTACAATGCATATGCTTCTTGAAACTTAATGCAGGGGTTAAGTAGATATAACTTATTGAGTGGTAGTGGCATACAAACAAGTTTCACATAGCTTTAGGAATGTCCCATGTTTAGCCTCGTTATACCCCCATTCGAATAAAGACATATGGCAAACCAGATAGGCAAGCGAGGACCATCTGTTGCTGCAAGCCCAAGCTTCTGTTAGGAACGTTATATTGTTGGTTACTAAACCTCACGTGGGTTCAACTGCTTTATACCATCAGGTCAGAATGAATAGCAAGGTTTGTCCCGTCACAAACATCCTCATCCTGTCGAAGACATCCACCCATGCGCTCCATGATGATGATTAAATGGGAAGTTTAACACATTAACGTTGCATCACACAAGACCTCTTGCTTATAAATACCTTTAGGAATGATGAAGAAAGACCAAGCCTATATTTTGCCAACTTACCTTGTACAGTTAGCTTTAATACTCTCTTCTACCCCATTCTTTGTAATCTTCGGCTATCCGCCATGACTGAGTGAACTGGCCTTTGTAACAACCACCATATCCTCTTCCTTATCTCCTCCCTATTGCACTACTGTATCAACAAGCCTTTAGATTGTTTAATGCTTAAACCAAAAAATGTACTTAAACTATATCGTTTTCCCTAAATTAGTACCTAAACTCTTTTTTTTTGTCACAAGTGGTACCTAAATTATACTTTATTACCCAAATTACCCCCAAAATGTTAACGCCATTAAAAAAAGCCTTAACCAATGGTTTTGTGACATGTGGCACTTTTTAACTTAATAAATCCAAAAAAAGTAAATTATTATTTCCTCAAGCTCTTTTTTTAAAAAAAAAACTTAAAAACATATTAATATATTTCCTTCTTAACACAATAACTCCAATGACGGAAAATTCAAGAACCCATCAAAAAACTTATCCAAACTCAGTTTTTGACAACAAAACCCAAATTCCAACAAACTTATTTTATGTTTTTAAACCTTGATTCAAAACCCATGAATTTTTTTCTTAAAAATAACTTTACCCGTTCTTTTAGATATTTACAGATCAAAACAATTAAAAGAAAGTACATTAAAGGCGAAGAAAGAATCGTGATGATGAGGGAGAGAGTATAAAATATATATTTGAAAAGCTTTAATTTAATTTAGTTTTTTTATATTTTAATATAATCTTTCAATTTAATTTTAATTTAAAAGTGTCACATGTCACAAAATGATTTGCTAAGAGGTTTTTTTTAACGGTGTTAACTTTTTGTTGTAATTTGGATAACGATGTATAATTTAGGTATCATTTGTGGCAAAAAAAATTAGGTACTAACTTGAAAAAAAATATAATTTAGATACCATTTTATGATTTAAGCCATTACTTAACTGATTTTTTTTAGAATGCTAATACTAATTCTAACCATGGCCGAGGAGTTGCTCAAGGAAGAGAAGTGGTTTAGTAAATTGTTGATTGGTTAACTTAACATGGTATAATAGAAAATGAAGTTGAACAAATTAGAAAGGGTTTATGGCAGGAAATAAGGATTATGTAGAGAATCAACCTTATTTGCCAAGGCGAAGCTAAAAAAACTTTTTAGAGGGGCGAAATTAAATTGTAATTTTTTACTATAGCAAAAGTGTAATTTCACAATTTTAATAGTCTATATATTTATAATTTTTAAATTATTAAATTAAAATTTTATTATTTTTAGGGGGGACCAACATGCACTTTTACTTTTACTAATTTAAAATTTTAAAAATATTAAAAGGCCTAAATGAAAATTTCCTATTTCAGGAGTCAGCCCTATCAATCCCCTTGGATTCACTTCTGTTTATTTGAAACTTCAATCCCCTTGGATTCACTTCTGTTTATTTGAAACTTTCTTCACGCACTTTGAGCCATACTCTTATCATTTTTAGAGTAGAAATTGTTGTCCAATTTTATCTTTTGCATAAATAATAGATAACTAAAAAAAATTAAATTCAATTAAAAAATATACAGCATTGATATTTTTCATAAAAAATAATTAAAGTTTGGATAAACTATCAAAATAGTCACTTTTGTTTATCTCAGTTTACATTTTAATCACTTATATTTGAAATGTTATGTTTTAGTCACTTACGTTAGCGTGTTGTAACATTTTAGTCACTGAGCTATTAATTATTATTGTCATTAACGGTATAACGGTAAGCTGACGTGGCACATTAAATCATCATTTCAAACAAAAAATTTAGATTAAATTATATAATTGGTCCCCACATTTTTTGATTTGAGCAATTTAATTTTTTTCTTTTATGTTCTTTCAACTTTTTTTCTTCTTTTTTTTTCATGCTTTTTTGCTTCTCCCTTTGTTTTCTGTTTTCCACATGATTAATTCAAAGAAATGATATTTCAAACATGAGGCATATGCGAAGTTGTTTCACTTGAATGATCTAATAATTAATTCAAAGAATTAGGATTTCAAACATGAGGCATCTACAAATTATGTCAAATAGGCAACTAAAGGTTACTTGTTAATGTGTAGCATTTAACCATACGATGGATTTAAGGACCTTGTTGCACGAAAATCATTTGAAGCAACTCTTGAAATCACCATTGAAATATGGAGAAGGGAACATAAAAGAAAAAAAAAAGTCCAAAGAAGATAAAAGAGATGAAGAATGGAGGAAAATAGAGGGAGAAGTGGAAGAGAATGGAAAATAAAGAAAAAATGTTAAAAGAACATAAAAGGAAAAAAAAAAGTAAATGGCTCAAAACAAAAAATATGGGAACCAATTGTACAATTTAACCTAAAATTTTTGTTTGAAATGATGATTTAACGTGCCACGTTAGCTTGCCGTTACATCGTTAACAACAATTAACAGCTCAGTGACTAAAATGTTACAACACGATAATGTAAGTAACTAAAACGTAACATTTCAAACATAAGTGACTAATATGTAACTAGAGACAACCAAAAGTGACTATTTTAATAGTTTGCCCTTAAAGTTTTAATTAATAATATATTATTATATAATGATGCTTGCATAATAAAAAGTGTTAGAGAGAGCGAAATTAAAAGCACTTTATGGATTTATAAATGTTTTATTTTGAATCGAGTGAGATTTTTTTTAATAATGGAGCATGACAAGATGGAGGTTTTCTTTTTTAGAAGTGTTAGTACAAATCTCCGGTGAAGAATATCTCGAACATACGAACGGAACTCGAACATAAAAAGAGAAATAAGATAAGGCTCCAAGGAGTGTATCAAGCTAGTATCTTTAACAGTATATTCGCCCCCACCTATCTTCGGTGTGCAAATGAGTTCCAAGCAAATTAACCTCGAGGATACAATGAAGCCAATGACTATTTGTGTTTTGCACTGACGAGAATAATCTACTACGCACTGAGCAATGTATAACAACGAACTCAAATTCTACAAACGATTTCTGTAGTAATACTTAATAGAATAATCTAATAATATTAGAAAATGAAGGAAGAAAAGAAAGAATATTAGGATTTGTTGGTACGATTTTCAAATGAAATCTCATTCCTATTTATAGTCTCTTTATAGATACATCTTTCAATAGGTGTCTTCCTGAATAATAATGTCTTTAAAATAAAAACATAATTATTCATTTAATATTATAACTTTTCAAATAATAGTATTTAAATAGTTATAATTCTTTTTCAAAAAATCAAATAATATAACTTTTGATTAATTACACCCATTCATTTATAGTTATTGGAACACTATAAATATTTAAAAATGTTCCAACAGGAAGATGAGTATGTATCGATTTTGATGCTTGCCCTACTCTGGCCTGATATATAAGATTATCATTTTACCTTTATACATAACTATTAAAAGAGTGAAAATGTAAATTTGCTTCATAGAATAAACCTCAAATTAGTCCAACTTTTATAAACGGTTAAAAAGGTAAAATTATTGTTTTACTTTTATATATAATGTATTTATTGTATAATAAAATTTTGTATTCTATATTTGTTTAAAAAAAACAAATTGGACGTGTATAAATGTATCTAACCTCTATAAAGATAACAATGATTTTTAAGATTACGCATTCATCGTAAGATGAAACGAATAACGAGATAAAATATGTCAAGTATAAATCAGTGATAGATTTACCAACATCTACCTTTACTTCATTCAATTATCATCCCTAATTAGATTTAACTTTTTTCTTCAGCATCTGAAATTATAATGTTAATCGAAACCCTGAATCACTATCCCACGAAAAGGTGTAGGTCGATCAACTCCACCTTTGGCCAATGCATCAGCTAAATCTCCTACCTTAAAACATGCGCTTTAAATGTAAATACCTTCAAATGTTTGCATTGATGATTACAAAGTTAAAAAGTAGCTTAGCAATTCAAAATTTGAGCTTTCGACTCACGTAGAAGAAAAGATTTATGTTGGATATTAAAAGGTTCTGCCGGTGAAAGAAAAAAAATCTACTTTTACTACATTGAAGACAAACTTATCTGTGTGTATCTGTTTGGTTGTTTTTGTTTAGTTAATTTTTATGTTGGATTCATACAAGACGATGAAGGAACCATGAATGGATAATTTAAACGGGACATGATCCCTCTGTCTCAGACATGAAGTTTTCTCTTAAAAACTTGGTCTAATAAATCGGCGACATATTTGTCATTTCACTTCCTCGTCAAGAAATGACCCATCATGGAAGTCTAGACGGTCATTGTATACTTTGACCACCCCTGTCCATAAATATATTTTTACTTTGGAAATAAGTGTCATTTATAAACACATCGAATGAGACTGGGCATGGTTATTTCAACCAGATTAAATCGGTTAGATTAAACTATCAGTTGGTAAAGTTTTTAATCGATTGAGTTGCAATTTGGTATGAATTGGTTGAACCAAGTTAAAAAATAGATTGAATTAGCGATTAAATTGGTTATTTTTTTAAAAAATTATTCAACAATGATATAAATTTTATTAAACATGTGTTTGATCTTTGGATATGTGATTTTTAGTTGTTTCATTTAAATATAAAAAAGTATGAAAAGAGAAAATATCATCAATTCATAATAATATTAGTTATCATTTAAAAGAAAGAGTATATTAATATTTGACCAACTATAGAAATAATATATTAGTTTTTTCCCAATTAAGTTGGTGTTCAATTGACTCATGATACCGAATCAAAAGCTTAATATATAAAATAGAAGTATAGATAATACATTTTAAATATCACATAGTCAATCAAATACTAATTTAATTGATTAATGATTAAAATAATTATATAATTTTAAAAGTGTTTTTAATGTTTTTTTATTATATAATATTCAAATATATACCATTGCTAAGGGTATATAGTATCATATTTACAGTCATTCGGCCATATTGTGTTTGATATGCCTGTCTGGGAGTGGGAAAATACACCCGAAAACATGTTTCATATGGTGACATGTTGAAATATATTATATTAGAAATAAAAGTTGAGGGAGCTTAGATAACATGGACAAATTAATAACATCATTCACTGTCGCAGTTATTGACTTTTAATTGGTTATAGCACTTCACCTGTCATTAAGTGTTGAGAAATAATTAACAACAGAGTAAAACTTGCAATTGATATATTTTTATCTTAATTATTTGGATCTTTGCTTAATGGATTCTATCAGTAAATCTTAAACCTGCACGAAAGAAAAACAAGTATCAATTGAAAACCTTGTACTCAATCAATCAGAACTTAATATTGAGAAAATCAGGATAATTTGAATGGAATAAGTGATTGTAATTAATGGTAGGATAGATATCGAGAAAGCACTTCGTTCGTTTATATAATGACTGTTTCATTAAATGCAAAAACATTTTAAATAAACTGAACTAGCTTTCAGGAAAAAGTTAAGTCTTAGAAGGTGAGCGATCATGTTTAAAATATAGAAGTGAAAGACAATACTTTTGTTTAGAGTAGAGTGAGGTTACATTTTGCACTCGTTAAATATAGTGGATTAACTCTCTAAATAAGAAAATTTTCGTATTAGGTAAATAAACTTTTAATATCCATCTCTATTTTACCTACAAGAAAAACTTACCCCAATTTCAATTTGACGAGCAAAAGTCCTACCAATCTTCAATTAATGACAAAACGATCTTTTAAGGTCTAATGTAATCGGTTGCTACTTGTTAACATTAATATCAAACATAGACTCACGCAAGATTCAAGAACAAGCAACATACTAGAATTAATATACCAAGCTCAAATTTCCTTATAAAACAAGTTGCTAATATAGTATAGTTCCCAGAGTTTCTGTAGAATATCACTAGGCCAAGCGATGGCTGACATCTGAGGTCAAGCCCCAAGACATTTCTTTGATCTTTACGTACATTGTTCCCAACAAATCTATCGCTCCTTCCATTGACACCATACATTCATTACCTGAGCTGTAGCATCATGGAAAAGCGCAAACATAACAAGTACAGTTGTTTATTACAATGTCAATCGAAGTCACACTAGAACAAGATGTGAAACTTATCTGCCTGGCTTCATTAATTGAGTAATTTAACCTTAAGCATAACCAGTCATCCCAACAGTTGAATTCGTTCGATTTGCCTTGTGAGCCGGCATTGTGGTGGTTGCTTTGGCGAAATACATGTAGTAGTATACGTTGAGAATCATTGTGGCAACCACAAACACTGCTCCTGCAATAAAGACACCTTTCCTCAAAGTTTCACAGGAGAAATTCTGGGCATAAATCATTCCACGATACTTGGTGTGATAAGCATTCCTAGTTGCACCCGCTATTAGACATGCTTCTGCAACCAAGAAAGTCAACCTGCAAATGCGGGTGCACAAAAGAATTAGAAGGGAAAAGGATTTCCACAAAAATCTCCTCTGTAGCATGAACATTTGGAATTTCCAAAACAAGCAGGATACACATAAGGTTAAAAGTAATATATACGTACATACATATGTATGTATACATATATGATATGAGCAGAAAGCCACATAGAAAACAAGCAAGAAAGATAATAAAATTCAAATAGAAATCATATTGGTCAAATGGTAGAGAAGGAAATAGTATGGCATATCATAACTGAGACTTCATTAAAACAGGAGGGCAAGGAGCATAAAAGTAGGAAGGTGACTAATCAGAGAAGAGCTTTGGTTGAAGTTCAAAGAGTGATGGATTTATGAACATGATGTTGCATGTCAACCTGAAATACTTACCATGATGAGACAAAATATATGATAGACCAAGCTCGATCACTACCCGGTGCTAATGGCCTCCCAAAACACATGCACTTTGTAACTCCCATCAACAGCGATTCGCCAGAAAGAAGAAACAAGAAAGCACCTACTCCATAGCCAGTGGCAACATCCGAGTTGTAGACACAATATGTAGAATTTGTTATGTCATCTTTAACAACAGTGCCCTGCAATGCAGTAAAGTAAAGGTTAAAAGGTCATAAATTAAACAATGCACATGAGGCTAACTGATGTTCGGGCTTAAAATATCTCCAGAAGGAGGTTGAAATTTGCCAATAGCGAAGTCATATCCAATCCCTACTGCTTTACAAAATACAATAACTACATACATAGAAATGACCCCAAACCTTAAAACCCTAAACATAGTCCTATCAGCAGCCCAAATTTCTGACCATTTCAAATTAAACAAAAAATTCAGCTACATATCAAGTGCACTAATATTAGAGAGATGTCAGCATGCATATTTCTTTAGTTTCACATTGAAATAATTACGTGCTTCATTAGGTACCTATGCATCACAAGTTTTGGACCTTACAAGAAACTGCACTAGATATTACTGCATTAAATAAGGTTGAAAGAAGCAATGTAAGCCTAATCCACGCTAGGATAAGTGCACGCAAAAGCGCATCTTACTTCATATTGTCAAGTATTTCAACAGATATCTTGCAGACAATGTATTAAGAAGCAGGTGGCTCTTTGCAGGAAATTTAGTATTACCGGCTCAGTACAAGTATGAACAATTAAATAGGTACACTATTCTGTGATTCTTTCTTGTTAAATATGTTTACTATATAGTAAAGCTGGAGATATCTTTTATTGAAATGTCAGAAAAATGATTTTATATTTCCTTCTCTCTGGAGAGTATTGAAGTTAGTGTATAGTGGCTTATAGGATTAAAAACCAATGAAATAAATTACTATTTCAAGACAATGTACCATCAGATGCCTCATTCAGATTATGTGAGAAGTGCCATTGCCATAAAAAGAAAGTTTGAAGAAGCGGACATTGACCGGGGAAGGGGGAATGGGAAATCCAGATGCTCAATGTAGAAGCTTCTCAAATTGGCTGAAATTGGGCTTTTACTATTATAACTTTTCTTTTTTTCCTGATAGATCAGGCACAATGTTCACATTATTTTTGAGGGCCATGTGAGTCATGAAAGGAATGAACTAAAATATCATCAATTGAAAGAACAAATAATGTATTTTGAGAGTAAATTAATGAACTTAAACGTAGATCTTCAACAAAAAATAATTGAAAAAAGAAGAATAATTTAATAACATATTCTACATGTAGAATCATGGAATAAAGAAATAGTTGCAGAGGAGCTGAAACTTAAAACATACCATCCGAACAAAAACCATCAAAATTCACTCTAAAACCCCACAGATCTCTACATATCACACCTCAGAAAGCCTAGTTTCTTTATCAACTCAAACATCAGATACAAAAATAGTAAGCACTAAAACCCCCCCAAAAAAGAAGATTGAAAGGGATGCTTGAGGTATCTAAAGCAAAGCTGAAAAGAGTAAAGAATGGGCTTACAACGCTTCTTCTTCTCTCGGCTGCAATGGCAAACCCAAATGCGACCAGGCTAAGGACTACCACCAGAAGGTGCACTAGGGTTGAGCCCTTTCCTTCTCCCATCTCTGCTTTGAGCTGACGCAGGCACTGACAGGGTATTGATAAGTGAGGCAAAGAGAGCGGCCCTTGTTTAGCTGCTGCTTTCAGTGAAGAAAATGTGGAATTTGAGCAAAGCAATGTAAACAGAGTAGTAGAAAGCAGTGAAAGGCTATATTTTCCTTTTCCAAAAAGTGTCAACTTTAGACCCACGCCTATTCTATTCGTTCGCTGAATCACGCGCCCTTCAATTACCATGTTTACCAAAGTAAAAAACTTTTTACTGCTTCAACTTTAATTTTTAATTTTAGAGATAAATATTAAAATTATGCATTAATTTTAATTTAATATGTAATTATGTACATGAATTTTAATTTGGTATAGTTATGCACGTAAATTTTTAATTGTGATTTAAATTTATACTTAAAATTTTAATTTTAAGTAAATCATATATATTTAAAGAGAAAAATATATCAATTTATTTTCATATTAAATAAGTATAGTTTTTTATGCAATATATAAATATAAAATGATGTTATATCAATAATTGTATTAATAATTTATAAAAATTTGATCAAATCAAAATTTATTATATAAAATTACATAAAATTAAAATTAATATATACAATTATACGTTAAATTATAATTGATATATAATTTTGATATTTATTCTTTAATTTTATTTTAAACTTTTTGTATAAAAAATAAAGAATAAAAAATACTTAAGAATGAGCAAGAGATGATGGTGATAGTTGGGAACTGGAAACTAATTTGCACTTTGTTATCACGCGGGGTATGCAGTCCGAGATTTTGCTTTTCTTGAAGGAAAATCCTTTTAAGGGTACACGGGACATTTCACCATATTTTATTAGATGGCAAAAGGATTGAAAATCAATCATATTTTTCAAAATAAAAAATCAACTAAAACATTATTTGATAGAGTTGGGGGTAGAGGTGATCATGGGCCGGGTCCAGACAAAATTTTAGGCCCGTCTATTAGGTTCGAGTTTGGCCTGGCCCGAAATATGGGCCTAAAAATTTGTCCAAGCTCGGCTAGAAATAAAATTGCTAAGCCCAAGCCCGGCCCGGCCCGACCCATATTAATTTTTTTTACTTATTTCATTAAATAAAAATTTTAAAAATATAATAAATCAAATATATTTAAAAATATAAAAACAAATATTAAAAAAATAAAAATAATACTAAAGCAATTCTTAAAACAATACATAAATTGACAATATAATAAAAAATAGTTATATTAAAAATTTAAAATGATTAAAAATAAAATAAAAATATATATTAATATATAATTCGGGCCGAGCCGAGCCGGGCCTGGGCCAAAAAACTCTTACTTGTGGCTCGGCCCGTTTTCTAAACGGGCTTCGTTTTTTTGCCCAAGCCCATTTTTCAGGCCTATATTTTTACCCAAACCCTCTCATTTTTCGGGCGGGCCTTCGGGCCTAGCCGGGCCGCCCAGCCCATGATCAACTCTAGGGGGGAATTTAGTAATTAGGTAAAATCGTTGGGTTTTTTTTAAAATAAAGAATATAGGTTTTCTTTTAGAATAATTAAGTAAACCAATTTTCCATAGTTAATTATCACAGAAGCGAAAGCTCCCTGTAGAATGTGTTTTATGTTGAGGCAACATCTCATCTTATAGGTTGTGTTTTTGTCCAATAAGATGCTACGTTTTTATTGTCAAAATATTAACCGTTTAATTTTAAATAATTTCAAATTTGAGTTATTATTTGTAAAAATTGAGATAAATATAATGATTTATACTTTTAGTTATCCTAGGAATCCCAAAAACACTTTTTTTTTTCAATAAAACGCTTCTAATTAAATTTGTGAAGTCATCTCCTATCTTTTTCAACATTTTCAAATATGTTTCATATCCTACTGTAGAGGTTTCCTACAATATAGAGATGATATGTAGTGACTTTTCAAAGCTTTGGCCTTTGTAGAGAAATATTGCATGCTAATCAGAAGAGTGTTGAAGTTAACAATATTAAGTTCATTTTCTCAAACAAAGTTCATGATTGCTATAGCATAATTTGGACACTTGCCCCAATAAACTAATTTGTTTAAAGTACGTATATAATTACTTATTTTTGTTACTCTATTTATGATATTTTGTTCAAAATTTTGGTATTACAATTTTATGTGTTAATAATTTTATGCCATAACAATATATCAGAATAATAGAGTAATAAATTTTTATTTGTTATGAATATCTTATTAAGTGGATATCCATTATGATCAAGATAAAGTTTTAATGTACTTTAAATTCTAATAGTTATTAGAATTAGATCGCTACTTCTTTTATACTTCTTATGCCTTTAAATAGAAACTCTGATGAAGCATTGTAATCATCCCTTTGATCAATAAAGTACATTCTCTGCTGCTTTCATATTTTCTTTGTTCTTTATTCTTTCCATCTTTCTTTATTTTATAACACGTTATCAGCACGATCTTGCTCAAAGTGATAGTTCTTTTTATCGACGATCAAATTTATCCTCCATGATTTTCAATTTCTTTGATGGCAAGATGCAAAGTTTTTACAGGAAGTTTCTTTTATTTAATGTTTCATATCTGATTATTATTTTTCATTCTTCTTTAATTATATGTGATCATTGTTTTGATTAACTTATTTTACTTCTTGTTCTTAAGGATGGTGAAAGATTTGATATCGTTATCTATATGAAATTAAGAATATTTTCGAACTATCTCATACCTTCTAGTGATGACGATGATGTTAAAGACCTTCAGGTATATTTTACTATGTTTTATTTATTGTTTATAATAATTGGAGACTAATCATGACAACATGCATAGATAGATTTTGATTTGAAATCTCACGCATGTTTGCGATGGTAATTATGAAATAAAAAATCTATTGGGATGTTTATAAGTCTGTCCTACTAGATTTGTTGCATTCTCTGAAGTGAATGTAAACATAAAGAAAATATAACATATACTAATGGACCACTAAAAGTGGGAACATAGTAATAAATAAGAGAACAATGAGAATTCTCAAGATAACTTATGTTATCAATATGTGATATGAAATATTATTGGCCACATATGTGGCGTATGCCCAAATATTTTGTTTCTGTTAATATCCTTTGAGGAAGGATATAAAAATGTAGGAATGAATTTTATCATTATGGATAGAAAATATTTATCTTATTTGGTATTGAAATAAACAAATATTATCTCAATATTTGATAGTATAAAATTAGTTGAAAGCTCCAGAAGAGCTAATATATCACTATCTAAAAAGCACAAAATTTGTGATGGTTAATTCATTACTTTTAAAAGTTATTTGTAATAGATCTCATATTGAGATTGTGAATGAGGAAAATATTATATTTCATATGAATAAAAAAGGGGATTGAGTTATTAATTTATAATCTTTATGATATTCTTTTGCCATCATCCCTATTAAAGGGTTGAAAGCAAAATATTTGATTGTGAAAGATATACTAATGAGTAATAGAATATGATAATTCTATCTAAAGCTTATTATGGTTGGACGTATCTAAAGTTGCAAGTATTTTTTAAAAACTGTGAGTATAAACTCTACAGTATTCAGAATAAGTTTTCAATTAAAATTATGTGATAAAATATTACTGATGAGAACTTGCAAGAGAGAAAACTTATGTATGAAAAGTCATTGGTTTTGTATATGTTATACACATGGAAAATAAGATTCACTCTCAAAGTTTGCTATTAATAGATTTTTGGGCATTTGAAGATTTTGACATATTCCCTGAATCGAATATTGCATACAATTATTTGGAAATTATATTTATTGACTTGGTGGCATTATAGACTTTACATTGATTTAGACATTTTCAGTAGTAAATGTCACAATAGTACTTATATATGGATGCAAATTAAAAGGAATGATAATAAAATTATCAATTTGTTACAATTTAGTACAATTGAAACACACGCTAGAAGTTTACTAATACAAATGCGTTTACTACTTGGTGTGACCAGTTAGACCATCCTGGATCATAAATGATGCGAAAATTAATTGAGAATTCATATGGACATTCAATTAAAGAATCAGAAGATTCTTTAATTTAAAAAATTATCATTTGTTATTTGTTCTCAATGAAAATTGATTATTAGAAACTCACTAGCTAAAGTTGAGATTTAATGTTTTGCATTTCTGAAATGAATATGGGTCCATTCATCCACCATGTGGATGGTTTTGATATTATATGATTTTTGTAGATGGATCTACAAAATAATCACATTCATTGTCAACTTGCAACTTGTCGTTTGTGAGATTGCTTTTTTAAATGATTAATTTCAGATTATGCAATTAAAACAATTCATCTTGCTAATGTTGGTGAGTTTACATTCCAAGTTTTTAATGATTATTGCATGTCAATTGGGATAAAAGTTGAACATCCTATAGCTCATGTTCACAGACAAAATGATTTAGCTGAATTGTTTATCAAATGCTTCCAACTAATAGCTAAACCATTACTTATGAGAACTAAACTTTCTATTTCAACATGAGATTATGTTGATTTACGTGTTGTACGCATCAAGCCAATAAGTTATAAATACTCCCCATTATAATTGGTTTTTGATCAATACCTAAATATTTCTCATCTTTGAAGTTTTGTATGTGTTCCAATTGCTTCACCACAATGCACAAAGATGAGTGAATCCTGAAAGAAAGTTGGGAATATATATTAATTACAAGTTTATTTGTGATTATAATTTTGATTCGATAGTTTTCCCTACATTAGGGGGAGAAAATAATAATTTGTAATGAGTTAGGGGGAGAATAATTTGAACCAGAAGTTCAATAAGGATAACTCATTACAAGTTAACTGTTAGATGTATTTACAAACTTAATGAGAATAACCAAGTGTTATATACCATCTAATATTTTAATTTGATTCAAAGTCCTAGTAGGACAATCAATTGGAATAAATAATAGATTGATCGGTTCCAAATATGAAAATTATTCTAGATGGTCATATAGTGGAGGCGGGTGCTCCAGAAGAGACCCAAGACATAACTAATAAGTAAAACTTTAGAAGAGATTCAAGTATCTAAAATTGAATTTTAAAATAATGAAAATAAGAGATATTGATAAGTTATGTCAATTTGAGAAAATGTGGAATTGAATAATAAAAGGGGTCGACAATGATTTTGCATGCAGTATTATTATAATGAAATAAAAGGAAGATCCTGAATAAATCTATTGAGAAATATAGATATAGAATAAATTGATCAAAATAGAAAGACACAACTCAAGTACAATTAAATTTGTGGAGTTTTTGGACTAGTAGTCCAAATATCTAAATGTATAAAGCCAGTAAAGATGCAATTAAAGTAGTTTTGCAAAAAATGGAATAAAAATATGAATGTTTTTGCTAAGTCCTGGCATTGATTATGAAAAGATATAATATTCTTTTGTGGTAGATGCAATAACCTTTAGATATATTATTAAATTGACAATTCATAAATGATTTAATTTGCGTCTAATGGATATTGTTACAACCTTTTATGAATCACTATATAGTAAAGTTTATATTAAAATCCTTGAAGGATTTAAAATGCTAGAAGAATATTGAAATTCTCGAGAAATTTTTCATTTATATGAATTGAAATAATTGAACATATGTGGTAAATTTGACTTAGTCAATAGTAGATGAAGAAGGATTATAAAATGATCCAAAATCTCTATTTATGTTTTTATATAAGAATCATGATTAAAGTTTGTTACAATTATTGTTGAATATCCTGAAGAGATCAAAATATATTTCCCAAAATTTTCCTTTACTCATTATTTTTAAAAGAATGGTAATATAAATGCTTATCAAATACATCCAAATAGTTATTTGAAAAACTAGTATTCAAGATTGAATACGTAGAATATGAGAAAGTATGTGATGTTTTCATGAGGAGGAGTAAATAAGCGTTGTACTCTTTTTCCCTTAACCGAGGTTTTGTCCCATTGGGTTTTTCTGGTAAGGTTTTTAATGAGGCAGCATATTGTGCGTATTATAGACCGTGTACTCTTTTTCCTTCATTAGGTTTTTATCCTACAGGATTTTTCCTAATAAGGTTTTAACGAGGCACATTATCTACCAATGGACATCCAAGTGGGAGTGTTATGAGTATCTTATTAAGTGGATGTCTATCATAATCAAGATAAAGTTTTAATGTACTTTAAATTCTAATAGTTATTAGAATTAGATCTCTACTTCTTTTATACTTCTTATGCCTATAAATAGAAACTCTGATGAAGCATTGTAATCACTTCTTTTGATCAATAAAGTACATTCTCTGTTGCTTTCATATTTTCTTTGTTCTTTATTCTCCCCATCTCTTTTTATTTTATAACATTATTTTTATTTTGTGTATAATATTCTCGTATCTATTCATTGTAGTGTGTATTATTAAATAGGTTTTGTCATGGAAGATGAGCAAAAGAATTAGAGACATTATTTATTACAACGATCAACTTTGTGACACTGAGATCAAGATCATTTTTGCATACACCCAATCTATAGAATTGACTTTCAGCAGGAGTGCCAAACTTAATGAACTTCTATCAAGAATTAGTAGGAAAATCTCGAGGTCAAGTAGGAGGAGAATATTGAGATTGAAATATAGGTACCTATCGCTAGTGAACTCTATAAGATATACTACATTGGAGCCTACATTGGAGCTGAATGCAACATGAATATTGAGTTAATGATTGATGCACATTACTCAACTAGGGATGTTGTAGTAGAGTCACGTATCCAATTTGAGGATGTAGATGTATGTGCTCCTAGTTCATCAACATTTCTTGCTAATATTTATCCCACTTTTGGTCAAGAACAAGAAGCAAACAGTTCAACAAACATGATTATGCAGTGATTTCACAACGTTGTTGAAAACCCTTATTTGGGGATGCTTAAATCATCAATGGAAAGGCATTCAATTGTTCAAAAAATATATATAATCCTAAAATTTAATAATAATAATAATAAAGGATAATGGCAAAAAATATCTTGTACTTTAATAAATCTCTCAATGTGGTACATCTACTTTTAATTTGTCCAATATGAAACTTGAAATTGTATGTCATGTGTCACTTTTGACACTTCAGTAAAGACCTCATTTATATTTATAAGGATTAAAACACAATAAACCTCAAAAATACTTGTTTAACCAAAACAACTAAAAAAATCTCAATTATTAAAGTAATTAAATTAAATTAAAGCTAGTATAAGGAGAGGATTTATCTCATTGTAGTTTTTTCCTTAATAACACATTTTGAATTTTGAAAAAATGGAGGAGATGCAAGCTATACCGATAAACTCAAATGCGGGAATAGGTAGGGCAACGAAAAAAGTTCAATATTTGGAAGATGTTTCAATGGATACGAACAACATAGAGAAGGAAACTGAAGGGGAATCATGATTTTCATTCAAAGATATGCTTGTGGGACATGGGAAGAAGAAAGGGAAAGAACAGGAGGTTGATGACATAGAGGTGTGTAAGGGAGACGTTATCACGAAAGTGGTTGATGAGATTTCCTCGATACAGTTTTCAAATAGGGTCTATGGGTTGATTGAGAAGGCATGTCTCTTACCCTAGTCATCAAGTTGTTAGTGCGTCGAATTAGTTAATACTCTTCTAGGAAAAGTTAATTTTTTATGGAAACTTGTCGAGGAATCTAACTTATGAATCTAGGAAATGACTATTATTTGGTGAAATTCAAGAGCGAAGAGAATTATTTGTCTGTGTTAACTAATGGTTCGTGGGTTATTTATGGACAATACTTGAAAGTTCAACCATGGTCACCAATGTTTTCTATTAACCAAGATTATCTATGAAGGGTGATAGTTTGTATTTGATTGCCATGACTCTCGGGTGGAATGTATAATAAAAGCCTCCTTAATGCCATCATTAGTGTTATTGGTTGGGTTGTAAAGATAGATTACAACATTGGTAATGGTTATAAGGGACAGTTTGTGAGAATGGTTGTATGTGTGGATTTGGATAAAATGTTGAAGTCAAAAATAGAATTGATGGTCTTCTTCAAAGAGTGAAGTATGAAGCATTATCGAATGTGGTGGATATGTCCATGTTCAAGATGCGTTTCAGGCAAAAGGCGTTAATGATGATGCCAATGAAGACCATTTGTGAAAGAATTCTGCTACAGAGAAGATGAACCGGAGGAAAGTTTCGATTCATGGATGCTCGTGAAGAGAAAACAAAATAGGAAAGCTCATAATGGTAGGGAGAAAAAATTAGGTTCAGAATATAGGAGTATATGCGATCCAATAATCATGCTAATTTAGTTAGGTCTGAAGAGCAAGTAAGTGGAGATAGTAATGGTAACTTGGGTATCACTTTTAGATCCCATCAAGCTAGCCCAGCTAGGAAAGATAGTAAGTGGACCAAGGGGAAATACATCTTGACTAATGGGCTGAAGAAGCCTATTAAGGTGCTAAGGCTAATCAATTTGAATAAGACTTGTGCTTTAGTAGGCCATGATAAAAAGGTCTTTTGAAAATGGAGAAGTAATGAGGTCTCAAGGCTCTAAGTTAGGCCATAATAATTCGTTCATTGAACCAATACCAATAGAAACTGGCCTTGACAAATGGTGCCATCAGGCAGTACAGTTTGCAAAGGTTTCTCAGTAAGGGAAGCAGCAACATCGTTTGGATGGTGTTAACATACAATAAATAATTTAGCTATTAAGGAAGATAATGTACAAAAGAATGACCCTTTTAGGCTAATTTTGAAGCAGCCAAGGATAATGAATGGGGTCAACAATTTTGCCACGGTACCTATCTCTTCAGCCATGGAACTCATAGCGGAAGATGTTGAGGGTGCAAAGGGAGGAGGAATTTTGGGCCTGCGAATCGATATAGCGGTATCATTGAACTCCAATGAAGAGCCAATTGATAATATGGAGTATGTGCTCTAATGATGAATATGTTCTTTTTTTTATTTTTTATGAAACTTCATATATTGGTATAGAATTGTCAAGGGTGCGAACACCTAAAATTTCACAATTTCCTAAAAGAGTATCATAATGAGTTTGATATTGATGTTGCAGCTTTATTTAAGCCATGGATTAGAGGAACTTGTGTTGATTCTGTCATTAGAAAATTGGGTTTTGGGTTTTCATATAGAATTGAAGCAAATGGGTTTGGTGGGGGATATTTGGCTCTTATGGAGAGACAATGTTAAGATTGAAATTCTTGCTACACATCGTCAATTCACCCATGCTCAGGTAAGAAACTATAATGGACGGAGTAACTTTTTACGCACGTTCATTTATGTGAGTCGTTAAGATAGTTGTAGACGGGATCTTTGCAGTTGTTTGGAATATTTATTGACAAGTATTGAGGGACCTTGGTTGCTCACTGGCGATTTTAACTCTATAGTTTCTCTCTCTAAACGTACTAGGGGAGCGTTTCTTAAAAGACCATGCTGCAAAATGTTCCAAGACTTTCTTTTAACAATGGCATGAGGGACTTGGGATTTGTTGGACCGATGTTTACATGGAGGCGAGGAATTTATCTCAATGACTTGATAGAGTTGTGTTTAAGGTGTGCCTCATATTTTCGGAGAAATAGATGGAGACATCGCGGCAAGGAAAATCACAACATTTGCGATGATGCGGCTCGAGACGTCACGAATTGTTCTCCAATTTGGCAAACAAGTTTTAGACTTTATGTAACACCCCTAACCCATCTCCATCGTCAAATTGGGGTTACAAAGCGTTACAGTACAAATAAGGATATTTATAATCAAACAGAAGTAAAAATATAAAATAAATGATAATAATCAATAGCTTATAAAAATCATGATAAAATAAACTTACGAGCCTTAAACAGAGTTTACAGGGCCCTAAAAATGGTTTGGGAACAATCAGGGGCTAACTTGAATCAAAACAAAAAAACATGCAAAAATTTGAAAATTTTGGAAACATGGTCACACAGCTGTATAGCTTTACATGTAACACCCACCAACCTGTATTTGTCACCAGAACAGGGTTACAAAGTATTACCAAAGTTTTCAAAACAATTATAGATAATTCATGTCAATTATCATGTTCGAAATTAATCATATCGTCCCTTGAATAGACCCTCAACACCCAATTTAAGCATTAGAAACAAGTCGGGACTAAATTGGGATCTCAGAGAATATTTCTCAAAATTTCAAAATTTTCTTATATAACACCCCTAACCCATCTCCGTCGTCGAATTGGGGTTACAAAGCTGTTACAGTACAAATCAGGGTATTTATCATCAAATAGAAGTAAAAATATAAAATAAATGATAATAATCAATAGCTTATAAAAATCATGATAAAATAAACTTATGAGACTTAAACTGAGTTTACGGGGCTCTAAAAATGGTTTGGGAACAATCAGGGACTAATTTGAATCAAAATAAAAAAAACATGCAAAAATTTGAAAATTTTGGAAACATGGTCACACAGCTGTATAGCTTTACATGTAACACCTGTATTTGTCACCAGAACAGGGTTATAAAGTATTACCAAAGTTTTTAGAACAATTATAGATAATTCATATCAATTATTATTCATGTTCGAAATTAATCATATCGTCCCTTGAATGAACCCTCAACGCGCAATCTAAGCATTAGAAACAAGTCGGGACTAAATCGGGATCTAAGAGAATATTTCGCAAAATTTCAAAATTTTCTTATATACAAGGGTCACATGCCCATGTGAGTAGGCCATATGGCTCACATGGCATACGGCCGTGTCCTAGCTCGTGTTCTTACTCGTGTAACTTTCTGACTTGGGTCACACGACCAGTCACACGCCCATGTGCTAGGCCATGTGTCACACACGGTTGAGACATACTGTAACAGCCCATTTTTCAGTGAATTTGTAACAGTGGTTTCGGGACCACAAATCTAACCTGAAAATAAGGTTTATTTTTATTTCATTATATGGCTCGTATTATAATAGGCATGTCGTGTGAAAATTTTGGTATGAAAATTTTATCGATTAAGTGTTTAATTACGAGAAAGACTAAATCGCATAAAATGTGAAAGTTGAATTCTAGTAGCTATAAGGATTAAATAGCTATGGAATTCAAATCTAGAGGTCCTTATATGGTGATTAGACCATTAAAGAAAAGTATGTAGATTCTTGGTGACTCATCCATGAAAATATAGAAAAAAGGTTAAGGACTAAATTGGAAATTAAAAAATACTTAATTAAATAAAAGGTGAAAAGAAAATATCATCTTATTTTCTCATCATCTTCATCCTAAAAACACATGAAAACCCTAGGAGAGAGAGGGGAAATTTCAAGGCCTAATTGGGTAAGTTTTCTTGTCCCGTTTTTAGTAATTTTGATATTTTTGAAACCGGAATAGCTTAATATCTCTATTTGAAGGATTAATTTGAAAAGTTATCAAAGTATGGAAAATAGGTAAAGGATTTATATGCTAAAAATTAGAAATTTATGGTAGAAAATGAAAGGTTGTTGATAGATAAACAACTTTTTCGAAGTGATTTTTGAGGGAAACATGATTTAGGGACTAAAATGTAAACTTGAGAAATTGAAGAAAAATTCTGAATTTTATGAATACAAGTGTTGTAAAATTTGTAATGGGATTTTGGTTAGGCTTGGAATAGGGACTAAATTTCACAAGTTTTATTTTTCGAGCCTAGGGACGAAATCAGAATTTATGGAAAAGTTAGGGCAAAATGGTAATTTTACCTAGGAAGTAAATTGAGTCCATTTAAATATGAAATGTGTGAAATTGATGATTAAATTCATTTATATAGATTCAGACAACACTAATTCGATGTTAGATCGAAGAAAAGAAAAGGTTTCGGATTAGTATATTTCTAACGCAAACAATGTCGAGGTAAGTTCATGTAATCTAATTGAGCATGTAAATATGTTTAAATTGAATGTTGTGATTATATGAAATGTTATTATCATTTGATGTGAATTATTTGATTTCTATAAAGAAAAATTTAATACATGCTTGAAATGATGAAAAAGGGTTAAGTTTCGATTAAATATTGAATTCCAATGATTAAATGCGCTTTCCCGAAACAAATAAGGTCCTGCATTTGTTGCGGACGAGATTTAGCTCTAACGAGTAATCTTATTGACTTTGTCATAGAAAGGATTTAGCCCGGACTAGTAATCCTGATATAATACCTTTCGAGTATACATTACGATTAGGGTTTAGCCTGGATTGGTAATCCTAATTGAGCTATTTGAGTATAAGTTATATAAAGGATTTAGCCTGGACTGGTAATCTTGTTATACAATATGTGGCTTGAGAGTGTGTTCCTTAATTAAGTGGCCTAATAGATACCTTCGAACAAGAATTGACAGGTTATGGAATCGTACACCTCGAATGTACTACTTGAGCATCCATCAGAATTTCAATGATTTAACGGACTCAAAACTCTTGACATGGGATGAGAATTATGAGGTGAAGTGATAATGTCTTGAAAGAATAATGTATGATGAGCTCATCTATCCTTATTTGATGTATATGAAAACTTTGTGACTAACATGTTTGATTGGATGCATGTGTTTAGGTAATTTATCCAAATGGATGGAAAATTTGTTATTGTATGCTTAGATTTAATAAATGGGATTGGTAAGTTTAGTTTCCGTTATATGAACTTACTAAGCATTTAATGCTTACTCCATTTATTTTTCCCTTGTTTTATAGTGCTCAGAAGCTCGTGAAGGTTGGAGATCACTGGAGCATTATCACACTATCAACTAGTCATTTTGGGTATACTTAGTAAGATCATTTTGGTATAATGGCATGTATAGGACAACTTGACCATTAGTAGCTTGATAATGATGTTTTGTAACCTAGCCATTGGAATGGCTAGTAATGGCTCATTTTGGTATGATTAAGTAGGTTATTATGATATATATTTGTATGTGTTATGTTAAGTACATGTGATCAAATAATGTTAATATCTGATAAATCCAAGGTAAGATTGTAAACATGTATGCGTGTGATGATATATCATGTTGAATGATGGAAATCTCTTAATTTGAATGCTTGAAATGGTTGGAATGTATTTGCATGTTTTGTTGCAGGAAAATGGTGAGTTTTGGGTGATAAATGAGGCTAGGAAATAGCTTTATTTTGTCTACACGGGCAGGCACACAAGCGTGTGTCTTGGTCGTGTGTGACACACGGCTTGTCCCGTAGGTATGTGGTCCGGTCGTGCGTCCCCTGCATCTTATAAATGAGAAATAGAATGCTCAAAATTGGGCACATGGGTAGAGATACGGGCGAGTGTCTTAGCCGTGTGGTTGACACGGCCTTTAACACGGGCGTGTTACACGGCCGTATAAAAATTGCTTTAAATTCGCCACACGGCCTAACACACGGGCATGTGACTTGGCCGTTTGACTTCAATTCCTTCATGCCTTAAAAGTAAAAAAGTTACACGGGTTAGGGACACGAGCGTGTGTAGTACACGGCCTGGCCATACGGGCGTGTGAGCCCTACAGCTTTGGAAAATTTTTGAAGTTTGCAAAAACTTTTATGAGTTTCCGATTAAGTCCCAACTTGATTCTAATGCTCGTATTGGACCTCGAAGGTCCAATTAGGGGACGTTTTGAATTATTTCGGTTAATGAATAGTAATTTAAATAAATTATTTGTAAAATGTTTTGAAAGTTTTAGTAATACTTTGAAACCCTATTTTAAAGATGGGTACGGGTTAGAAGTGTTATATTTAGTGGTATCAGAGCTACGATTTAGCCAATTCTAGGATTTGACGTAGCAAACACGAGTTTAGCTATACATGCCATTATATAAATTGTGATAGTGTGATGACTCATGATAATTTTAAATGTGTTTTTCATGTAGTAATGTCATCCAACCGAGCTAGAGCTGAATCCAAAGAAGCTGAGAGCAATGCTTCAATTTTAGTTCAAAGAGTTGCATCTACATCTGGTAGTGAAAGGCTCATGTCTGAGGGTCGAGGTGAGGATGAAAAACAGGGCTTCTTCCAATTGATGATTGAGTGGTTTACCGAGTACTTAATAACAAACCCTGCTGTACCACGACTTCCCCCACTTGCTCCTCAACCGGTACCTAAGGTACCATAAGGTGCTGAACCTACTAGAATTGCTAAGCCTCTAATAGATAAAATCCGCAAACATGAGGCGAAAGAATTTAGAGCTACCGCAGATGATAATCCGGAAAGGGTTGAGTTTTGGCTAGAAAATACTATCTGGGTTTTTGATGAATTATCTTGTACACCTGCTGAATGTCTGAAATGTGTAGTATCTTTACTAAATGATACAACTTATCATTGGTGGAATACCAAAAATTCAGTACTAAGGGAGAATGTCACATGGGAATTCTTCTAGGCTGAATTTAGGAAGAAGTATATGAGTCAGAGATTCATGGATCAGAAAAAGAAAGAATTTTTAGAACTCAAATAGGGAAACATGACTATATCCGAATATGAACAGGAATTTGTTCAGTTGAGCAAGTATGCCAGAGAATGGGTTCTAACCAAGAATGAAATGTGTAATCGTTTTGAGGGGGTTTAAATGAAGATATCAAGTTGTTGATTGGAATTATTGAAATAAGGGAATTTGTGGTGTTAGCCGGTCGAGCACACAAAGTTGAGAAATTGAGTAAGGAAAAAAGACAAGCTGAAAGAGAGGCTCGGGTTTCTGGAAAAAGAACCTTGAGTAAGTCGCAATCATTTGCTTCTATGAAATTAAAGAAGTATTATAATTGTGTTACCACCTCTACGGGATATCTGGAAGAGAGTGAGGCTCTCAGCATTCTAACCCGAGGTGTTCATCTCCGTCTATGGCCAGTGTGGGTTATGTTGGTAATCCCAAACCGAAATGTAAACATTGTAACAAATTTCATCACGGGGAATGTCGGTCTAGAAGTGGAGCTTGTTTTGGATGTGGTTTACTTGATCATTTTCTCAGAGATTGTCCATAAAGAGTTGAAAAAGAGATAGAACCAGCTCTAAAGCATAGTAATCCTGTCTCGAGGAGCAGACCACCCTGTCATCCCCGCAATGTTGGTGGTAGTCGAGGTACTACCAAGGATACTACAGTTAGATCCAAGGCATGAGCACTTACAAGGACATATGCTATTCGTGCAAGAAAAGATGCCTCTACACCGACGTCATTACTGGTACATTTTCTCTACTTGATACCGATATTAATGCATTGATTGATCTTGGTTCCACACATTCATGCATATGCACAAACTTAGTGACTGTTAAAAAATTACCTATTAATTAACTAAATTTGTGGTTAAAGTTTCAAACCCCCTGGGCCAGTGTGTTATGGTGGATAAAGTCTGTAAGAACTATCCATTAATGGTAAAAGGTTATTGCTTTTCGGCTGACTTGATGTTTGTAACATCTCAAAATAGGGCCTAGTCAGAATAGTGGTTTCAAGACCACAAATCTGACTTTAAAATATTTATTTTATGATTATTATGAGGTTTAGAGTATGAGAATATGCATGTGTTAAAATTTCATGAAGAAATTCTTTGAGTAAGGTGTCCAGTTGGAAATTAGGGACTAAATTGAATAAATTGCAAAAATTGGATTATAGAAGAAATTTATATGAAATTGCTTTAGATTATAAAGTAGAAGGTCTCGGAGAGCAATTTTCCCAATTTTTAAGTTTTTGGACAAAAATGGGCTTGCATGCATGAAATTTTAAAGAAATGGCTTAAGGGCATTTTAGTCATTTGACATTTTAATGAAATAAAATAGGAAAAAGGAACCAAAAATCAGCCATCTTCTCCCTTCTACCATCTGAAATTATCAAGCCCTCCATAGCTAGGGTTTTCAAACTTTTCAAGCTCATTAGTAAGTACTCCCAAGTCCCGTTTTTAATGTTCTTTGTATTTTTGATATCCCGGTAGCTTACTCTCTCCATTTCTACCCATATTTCATGCTAGGGTTATGTTTAAAAAATTTACCCATGCATGAGTTACTTGTATGTTGATGGTTTATGGAGGAATATGAAAGTTGGATGTGTGTTAAACATCTTTTCCTAGGTGATTTTCATGAAAAACCCCTGAAGGGACCTTTTTGCAAAAGTTGTTAAATGTGTGGTAGAAATGTGAAAATAATAGAAAATGTGGGCTGCCATAAGAGGAAAAAGTGTTTGGCTAGGATTGGGTAAGATAGAAATTTCATGTGTTTCATTATACGAGCCTAGGGACTAAATGGTAAAAATGTGAAAGGTTTGGGGCAAAATGGTCATTTAGACCGGGGGTGGAATTTAGACTTGAAAAGTATAATGTATAGTATTAATGATTTAATTATGTTGTTATAGACCCCGAGAAACAAATTTCGGAGGTCGATCGAGGAAAACGAAAGTTTTCGGAATAACCGAAAAATTTCGGATATTTGCATTTATTGATGTTTAATTATATGATTTGTGAATGAATAATGTTTGCATTTATTGATGACATAAAAAATTCATGAAATGCATCTTTGATAATGATATGTTGAAAAATGTCTCGATTGAGGTTTAAAAAGGGAATTTGATGGATAAACCATAATTTACAAGTGAATTGAGATCCTGCATTTGTTGCAGAAAGGGTTTAGCCCAAATGGGTAATCCGTTGATCTTAATTATAAAAAGGATCCAGCCCGGAAGGGTGCTCCTTTGGATGATCGAGCCTCCCGAAGAATACATGTACATTATGGATTTATCCCGGACAGGTAATCCAATTAAGGTTTGAATTTAGCCTAGACTGGTAATTCAGATTCGAGCTCAATAAAGGTGTTTGTTGTTATAAGGGGATTTATCCTCTACTGGCATTCCCAACATCACCTTATGAGTTTTGTAAATGGGGGATTTAGCCTGGACTGGTAATCCCGCCATAAAATGTGAGGTTCACGGGAGTGCACACTTGAAATGATTATCCTTATGAATTGACGGTTAATGGATATTCCATCGAGATTTCCTAAAAACCCAACGGGATTAACATGAGAAGGATGTATATAAATGAAACGATGGATGATGAATTCATTTAAGATAAATTACATGGTGCTTTATTATGTGACTAACTCATTGATTGAGTGCATGTGATAGGCAACCATTTCATACTTGTTGGTTTCATTATCTATTATTGATGTATGCTAATTACTTGGTAAGTTTACTTTCTGGTTATTCGAGCTTACTAAGCATGTAAATGCTTACCCCTCTCCTTTCTCATGTTTTACAGAGCTTGAGGACTTGTAAGGATTGGAAGACAGTTGGAGAGTCAACACACTATCAACTAGACTAGTTTTGGTATAAAGACATTTTTATTTTGTTCAATGGCATGTATAGGACTTTTAAGTATTTTGTTATATGTGTCACTTAATTTTCCAAATGAATGTATGTAAAGATATACCTATCTTTTTGTATATGGCCATAGGAATTGGCTTATTTTGAAGTAGGCTATGATCTACAAATCTATGCATGTTTATACTTCATATGATGGTTTTTTTTTAATTGGAAATGAGTCACAAGCATGAGCCAATCTCAAACATGTCAATGAGACAAGGAATTTCCTTAAATACAAGATGGGAATTAACCTAGCATTTATGAAACCAATGATATGAGGTTTACATGCAATAAGGTTCATCAAAGTTTTGTATAAGTGTATGAGTTGGGCTTTAGTATATATTAAAGTAGCCTAAAAGCATCATTGGTTGATAAGAGGATGATCAAAGGCTTGGAAAATAGCCTAGCAAGATCCACACGGTTAGACACATGGCCGTGTGTCACACACGGCTCACCTCCTTGGGTGTATGGTATGGTCGTGCGTCCCTTGCACCCAAAATTTTAAGTCAGTGTTGTACACAGGCTAAACACACGGGTGTGTGTCTTGGTCGTGTGTCCCTAATTGTATGATGAGGTTATAGTCAGTGTCGCACACGGGCTGAGAGCACGGGTGTGTGTGACCACACGCCTCACCCACACGGGCGTGTGACTATTCAAGGTAAGGGAAATTTTCTCTGGTAACCAAAGTTCATTAAATGTTTTTGGTTTAATCCCGAATCGGCCTTATGTATGTTTTAGGTCTTAAAAGCCTATATATGGGATGTCATGCACATGTTTGAAAAGTTTTAAAAAGTTTGGGCGAAACTTAAGGACCCGATTTGGTATGTTTGTAAATGTGAAATCTCGGTAGTGTCTCGAATTTTATCCTAGCGTTGGATATGGGTGAGGGGTGTTATATTTAGTGGTATCAGAGCTACGGTTTAGTCAATTCTAGGACTACCGTAGAGAGTATTGAGGTTTGCTATACATGCCATTTTTCGCGTATTGATTGTGTGACAACTCCTAACTGTTTAAATTGTTTTGAATATAGTAAATGTCTTCCAATAAAGCACAATATGAGTCTGAGGGAGCCGAGAGCCATTTTCCAACTTTCGTACAATGAGTTATATCTAGTAGTAGTAGAAGGTTTATATCAGAATGCCGGGAAAAGGCCCGAGCTGCCTTCTTTGATATGATGGACGAATGGTTTGGGGATTACTTAAGCAATCGCCCCAACATACCACGATCTCCCCTACCCCTTAACCAACCTGATGAGGATTTGCCATGAGGTATGGCACTGGTAAGAATTGGTAAGGCCCCTGTAGATAACCTGAGAAAGTATGGGGCTGAGGAATTTAGAGCTAAAATCGAGGATAATGCTGAAAGAGCCGAGTTCTTGCTCGAAAATACTATACGGGTGTTAGATGAATTGTCGTGCATAGCCGAGGAGTGTTTAAAGTGTGCCGTGTCCCTCCTGAAGGATATTGCATACCACTGGTGGAAGACTGTATCCTCAGTGGTGCCAAAGGAAAATATCACTTGGGATTTCTTCCAAGCAGAATTTAGGAAGAAATACATTAGCCAAAGGTTTTTAGACTCGAAGCGAAAGAAGTTCCTAGAACTTAAACAAGGGAATAAGACTGTAACAGAATACGAAAGAGAGTTCGTAAGGCTAAGCCATTACGCAACAGAGTGGGTTCAAATTGAGTCAAAAATGTGTAAACTCTTCAAGAAAGGTTTGAATGAGGAAATCAAGTTGTTGATTGGATTCTTGAAATACGAGAGTTCGTTGCATTGGCTGATTGGGCCAAGAAGGCCGAGGAGCTTAATAATGAAAGGAAGCAAGCAAAGAGAGAGACTCAAGTTTGAAGCAAGAGGTCCAGCTGTAAAACACTCTCATTTTCCATAAAGAAATAAATGAGCCAAAATGAACGCTCCACTTCATTGGTAGGATATTCGAGTAGAGGGGGAGGCTCTAAACGACGAAGTCAGAAGTGTAAGAGTTGTAACAAATTTCACTTCGAAGAGTGCCGAATGAAGAATGGACCACTTTCTCAAAGACTGCCCAGAACGAGTTGAAAAAGAAATGGAAGTAGCCCTAAAGTCGAGTACTCCCATTTCACGGGGTAGACCTCTAAAATATCCCGAGAGTGCTAGTGGCAGTTGAGTTACGGCTAAAGATACTGTAAAACCAGAGGCTCGAGCCCCAGCAAGAATGTATGCGATACGCGCTTGAGAGGAAGCCTCTGCTCCTGATGTCATCACGGGTACTTTTTCTCTTTTTAATACATGTGTTATTGCCTTAATTGACCTGGGGTCGACGCATTCATATATTTGCATGAGATTGGTATCTAGTATGAATATACCCATTGAACCTACAGAATTTATTATTAGAGTGTCGAACCCACTAGGCAAATCAGTCATGGTTGATAAAGTCTGTAAGAATTGTCCTTTGACGATTCAGGGTCATTATTTTCCAGCTAACCTTATGTTGTTACCATTTGATGAATTTGATGTAATACTTGGTATGGATTGGTTAGCCGTACATGATGTAACTATAAATTGTGGTAGCAAGTATATTAAATTGAAATGCCCAGATGGTGAGATTCTATGTGTTGATTCAAGAGAATTGGGTACCCCGGCGGTTGTAATCATGACAATGGTTGCTCAGATATATATGAGAAAAGGGTATGAAGCCTACCTTGTATTTGTATTGAACACTAAGGAAACAGAGTTGAAGATTGAGTCTGTGCCGATAGTATGTGAATATCCAGATGTATTTCTAGAAGAATTACCTGGATTACCTCCTGAAAGGGAGATAGAATTTGGTATTGAATTGGTGCCAGGAACAGCTCCTATTTCTATTGCTCTGTACAAAATGGAGCCAACCGAGCTGAAAAAGTTGAAAGCACAGTTGCAAGAGCTAATGGATAAAGGTTTTACAAGGCCAAGTTTTTCACCTTGGGGTGCCCCCATACTGTTTGTAAAGAAGAAAAATGGTTCAATGAGACTATGCATAGATTATCGGCAACTGAACAAGGTAACTATAACAAATAAGTATCTTTGCCAAAGATCGATGTTTTGTTTGACCAGTTGAGAGGAAGCACCATGTTCTCTAAGATAGACTTGAGGTTTGGCTATGATCAACTGCGAGTTAAAGAATCAGATGTACCTGAAACAACTTTCAGAATAAGGTACGGTCATTATGAATTTCTCGTCATGCCGTTTGGGTTAACGAATGCACTGGCCGTATTTATGGACCTAATGAATAGGATCTTTCGGCCATACTTGGATAAATTTGTCGTTGTGTTCATTGACAACATCTTGATTTATTCCAAAGATGAGACAGAACATGCGAAGCACCTGAGAACTGTGCTGCAGACCTTGCAGGAAAAGCAACTGTATGCTAAATTTAGCAAGAGTGAATTTTGGCTCCAAGAAGTCAGATTTTTGGGTCATATTGTTTCAGGTGAAGGCATCCGAGTTGATCCAAGTAAAATCTTTTCTTTCGTTGAGTGGAAACCGCCTAAAAATGTAACTGAGGTTAAAAGCTTTTTGGGCTTAGTCGGTTACTATCGAAGGTTTGTGGAAGGATTCTCCATGATAGCGAGTCCGATGACGAGGTTGCTATAGAAAGACGTTAAGTTTGAATGGACGGAAAAGTGTCAGCAAAGTTTTGAGAAGTTAAAGACATTACTGACTGAAGCTTCTGTTTTAGTATTGCCTGAGCCGGGAAGAGAATTTGTGGTCTACAGTGATGTATCCTTAAATGGATTGGGTTGTGTACTTATGCAAGATGGCAAGGTGATAGCCTATGCTTCATGGTAATTGAAGCCACATGAAAAGAACTATCCGATGCACGACCTAAAGCTCTTCGCCATTGTTTTTGCCTTGAAAATTTAGAGGCATTATTTATATGGCAAGACTTGTTGTATATTCACAGACACAAGGGTCTAAAGTGTTTGATGACTCAAAAAGAATTGAATTTGAGACAGTGAAGATGGTTAGAATTCATCAAGGATTATGATCTGATCATCAACTATCACCCGGGAAAGGCGAATGTGGTCGCAGATGCATTAAGTAGAAAATCCTTATTTGCACTGAGGGCCATGGATGCTCGATTGACATTGCTTGATGATGGTTCAGTTTTGGTAGAGCTAGAGGCTAGGTCGACATTTCTGCAGGAGATTTACAATGCTCAATCTAAAGATAGTGACCTTCAAGCTAAAAGAACTCAATGTAAGTCGGGTATTGAATCAGATTTTTGGATTGGTTCTGATGGATGTTTGAAGTTCAGATATAGGGTTTGTGTGCCCAAAGATGATGAACTTGTACAGAAAATCTTGCAAGAAGCACATAATATTCGTTTGTCAATTTATACGAGAAGTACCAAGATGTACAACAATTTGAAGAAAATGCACTGGTGGAACGGTATGAAAAGAGATATTTCTGAATTTGGATCAAAATGCCTGGTATGTCAGCAAATTAAAGCTGAACATCAAGTACCTTCAGTTTGTTACAGCCTGTAATGGTCCCCGAATGGAAGTGGGACAGAGTTACCATGGATTTCGTGACAGGATTGCCATTGACCTCGAAAAAGAAAGATGCTATATGGGTTGTAGTGGATAAGTTGACGAAGTCGGCTCATTTCATTCCGGTAAGAACAAATTGCTCTCTTGATAAGTTGGTCGACTTGTACATGTCAGAGATTGTGAGATTACATGGGGTACCACTGTCGATTATTTTAGACAGAGACCCGAGATTCACCTCGAGATTCTCAAAGAAGTTACAAGAAGCCTTGGGTACGAAGTTGAGCTTTAGTACAACTTTTCACCCTCAGACCGATGGTCAGTCTGAGTGGGTGATTCAGATTCTCGAGGATATGTTACAATGTTTCATCCTCGAATTTCAGGGTAGCTTGGAAAAATATTTTCCACTGGTGGAATTTGCCTATAATAACAATTTTCAAACAAGTTTGAAGATGGAACCTTATGAGGCCTTGTATGGCAGGAAGTGTCGAACTCTATTGTACTAGACAGAACTCAAGGAAAGTCAGATTCATGGGGTTGATCTGATTAAGGAAACTGAAGAAAAAGTTAAAGTGATACGGGATTGTTTAAAAGCGGCATCGGATAGGCAAAAGTCATATGCTGATCTGAAAAGAAAGGAAATTGAGTTCCAAGTTGGAGATAAAGTATTCTTAAAAGTATCTCCATGGAAAAAGGTGTTGAGACTTGGTCGGAAAGGCAAGCTGAGTCCGCGATTTATCGGACCGTACGAGATCACCGAAAGAGTTAGACCATTAGCCTATCGTTTGGCATTGCCACCTGAACTGGAAAAGATTAACAATGTGTTTCATCTATCTATGTTAAGGTGATATCGATTAGGCCCCTCTCATATGATTTCGCCGGCAGAGATTGAAATTCAACCGGAGATGACCTATGGAGAGGAATAAAGACGTTGTTAAGATTTTGGACCGTGAGATTAAACAGTTGAGGAATAAAGACGTGGCTTTAGTAAAAGTTTTATGACATCGACATGGTGTGGAAGAGGCTACATGGGAACCGGAAGAAACCATGAGAAGCCAATATCTGAACTTGTTTACTAGTAAGACTTTCGAGGGCGAAATTCCTTAAGAGGGGAGAAATGTAACATCCCAAAATAGGGCCTAGTCAGAACAGTGGTTTTGGGACCACAAATTCGATATCAAAATATTTATTTTATGATTATTATAAGGTTTAGAGTATGAGAATATGCTTGTGTTAAAATTTCATGAAGAAATTCTTTGAGTAAGGTGTTCAATTGGAAATTAGGGACTAAATTGAATAAATTGCAAAACTTGGACTCTAGAAGCAATTTGTATGAAATTGCTTTAGATTATAAAGTAGAAGGTCTTGGAGAGAAATTTTCCCAATTTCTAAGTTTTTGGACAAAAATAGGCTTGCATGCATGAAATTTTAAAGAAATGGCTTAAGGGCATTTTGGTCATTTGGCATTTTAATGAAATAAAATGGGAAAAATGAACCAAAAATCAGTCATCTTCTCCCTTGTACTAGCCAAAATTCTCAAGCCCTCCATAGCTAGGGTTTTAAAGCTTTTCAAGCTCATTAGTAAGTACTCCTAAGCCCCGTTTTTAATGTTCTTTATATTTTTGAGATCCCGGTAGCTTACTCTCTCCATTTCTACCCATATTTCATGCTAGGGTTTATGTTTAAAAAATTTACCCATGCATGAGTTACTTGTATGTTGATGGTTTATGGAGGAATATGAAAGTTGGATGTGTGTTAAACATCTTTTCCTTGGTTATTTTCATGAAAAACCCCTAAAGGGACCTTTTTGCAAAAGTTGTTAAATGTGTGGTAGAAATGTGAAAATAATGGAAAATGTGGGCTACTATAAGAGGAAAAAGTGTTCGGCTAGGATTGGGTAAGATAGAAATTTCATGTGTTTCATTATACGAGCCTAGGGACTAAATGGTAAAAATATGAAAGGTTTTGGGCAAAATGGTCATTTAGACCGGGGGTGGAATTTAGACTTGAAAAGTATAATGTAGAGTATTAATGATTTAATTCTGTTGTTATAGACCTCGAGGAACAAATTCCGGAGGTCAATCAAGGAAAACGAAAGGTTTCGAAATAATCGAAACACGACACCAAAACGAATACCAAGTAAGTTCGGATAACTTGAAGCAAAATCCTAATATGCCTAATTATATGATTTATGAATGAATGATGTTTTCTTTTATTAATGACATAAAAATTTCATGAAATGCATCTTTGATAATGATATGTTGAAAAATGTCTCGGTTGAGGTTTAAAAAGGGAATTCGATGGATAAACCATAATTTACAAGTGAATTGAGATCCTGCATGTGTTGCAGAAAGGATTTAGCCCGGAAGGGTAATTCGTTGATCTCAATTATAAAAAGGATCAAGCCCGGGCGGGTGTTCTTTTGGATGATCGAGCCTCCCGAAGAATACATGTGTATTATGGATTTAGCCTGGACGGGTAATCCAATTAGGGTCTGAATTTAGCCTGGACTGGTAATTCAGATCCGAGCCCAATAAAGGTGTTTGTTGTTATACGAGGATTTATCCTGAACTGGTAATTTTGCCATAAAATGTGAGGTTCACGGGATTGCACACTTGAAATGATTATCCTTATGAATTGACGGTTAATGGATATTCCATCGAGATTTCCTGAAAACCCAATGGGATTAACATGAGAAGGATGTATATCAATGAAACGATGGATGATGAGTTCATCTAAGATAAATTACATGGTGATTTGTTATGTGACTAACTCATTGATTGAGTGCGTGTGATAGGCAACCATTTCATACTTGTTGGTTTCATTATCTATTATGGATGTATGATAATTACTTGGTAAGTTTACTTTTCGGTTATTCAAGCTTACTAAGCATGTAAATGCTTACCCCTCTCCTTTCCCCTGTTTTACAGAGCTTGAGGACTTGTAAGGATTGGAAGACAGTTGGAGAGTCAGCACACTATCAACTAGACCAGTTTTGGTATAAAGACATTTTTATTTTGTTCAGTGGCATGTATAGGACTTTTAAGTATTTTGTTATATGTGTCACTTAATTTTCCAAATGAAGGCATGTAAAGATATACCTATCTTTTTGTATATGGCCATGGGAATTGGCTTATTTTGAAGTAGGCTATGATCTACAAATCTATGGATGTTTATACTTTATATGATGGTTTGTTTTTAATTGGCAAATGAGTCACAAGAATGAGCTAATCTCAAACATGTCAATGAGACAAGGAATCTCCTTAAATACAAGATGGGAATTGACCTAGCATTTATGAAACCAATGATATGAGGTTTACATGCAATGAGGTTCATCAAAGTTTTGTATAAGTGTATGAGTTGGGCTTTAGTATATATTAAAGTAGCCTAAAAGCATGATTGGTTGATAAGAGGATGATCAAAGGCTTGGAAAATAGCCTAGCAAGATCCACACGGTTAGACACATTGGCGTGTGTCACACACGGCTCACCCCTATGGGTGTATGGTATGGCCGTGCGTCCCTTGCACCCAAAATTTTAAGTCAGTATTGTACACGGGCTAAGCACACTGACGTGTTTCTTGGCCGTGTGTCCCTAATTGTATGATGAGGTTATAGTCAGTGTGGCACATAGGCTGAGAGCACGGGCGTGTGTGACCACACGACCTCACCCACACGGGCGTGTGACTATTCAAGGTAAGGGAATTTTTCTCTGGTGCCCAAAGTTCATTAAATGTTTTTGGTTTTATCCCGAATCGGCTTTATGTATGTTTTAGGTGTCAAAAGCCTATATATGGGATGTCATGCTCATGTTTGAAAAGTTTTAAATTTGGGCGAAACTCAAGGACCCGATTTGGTATGTTTCCAAAAGTGAAATCCTGGTAGCGCCTCGAATCCTATCCCGGTGTCAGATACGGGTGAGGGGTGTTACAATGTTATTGCCATTTGATGAATTTGATGTGATCTTAGGAATGGATTGGTTAACCCAATATGATGCAGTGGGGAATTGTAAGCAGAAATATATTGTATTGAAATGTGAGAATTGTGAATTACACCATGTTGAATCTGATAAACTGGGTAGATTACCTAATGTGATTTTAGCAATATCAGCACAGAAATATGTCAGAAAAGGTTTTGACGCTTATCTTGCATATGTGTTGGATGCTAAAGTGTTTGTTTCAAAGATTCAGTCAGTGCCAGTTGTATGTGAATTTCTTTATGTATTCCCAGAAGAGTTACCTGGTTTACCATCGGATGGAGAAGTGGAGTTCTCTATAGATCTTGTTCCAGGTATAACACCTATATCCATAGCACCATGCAGATGGCTCCTACTGAATTGAAAGAGCTGAAAGTACAGTTGTAAGAATTGATTGATAGAGGTTTTGCTCGACCTAGTTTCTCACCTTGGGGTGCGCTGGTTCTATTTGTAAAGAAAAAGGATAGATCGTTGAGGCTATGCATTGATTATAGAGAGCTCAACAAAGTTACTATAAAGAACAAGTATATGTTGCCTCGAATCGATGACTTGTTTGACCAGTTAAAGTGTGCCACTATATTTTCAAAGATTAATCTCCGTTTTGGTTATTACCAACTACGGGTAAAGGAATCAGATTTGCCAAAGATAGCTTTTAGAACCAGGTATGGACACTATGAGTTTCTTGTAATGCCATTCGGTTTGACAAATGCACTTGCAATGTTTATGGATCTGATAAACAAAATTTTCAGCCCATATTTAGACAGGTTTGTGGTGATATTTATAGACGATATTTTAGTTTACTCTCGAGATGAAAATGAACATGCTGAGCATTTGAGAATAGTGTTGCAAACTCTACGAGAGAAACAACTGTACGCCAAATTCAGTAAATGTGAATTTTGGCTACGGGAAGTTAGTTTTCTTGGGCATATAGTATATGTTGAAGGTGTCAGAGTAGACCCTAATAAAATTTCAGCTATTGTTAATTGAAAGCCACCAAAGAATGTGTCTAAAGTCTGAATTTTTCTGGGACTAGCTGATTATTATCGGAGATTTGCAAAAGGTTTCTCAATGATAGCTTCTCCGTTGACCTGTTTACTATAGAATGATGTAAAGTTTGAGTGGATTGATAAATGGCAATAGAGTTTTAACAGAAGCACCAGTGTTAATTCAACCAGAATCGGGTAAGGAATTTATAGTTTACAGTGATATGTCATTGAATGGTTTAGGCTGTGTTTTGATGCAATATGGTAAAGTAGTAGCTTATGCTTCACGATACCTAAAGCCACATGAGAAGAACTACCCGAAACATGATTTTGAATTGGCAGTCATAGTGTTTGCATTGAAAATTTGGCAGCATTACTTATTTGGTGAAAAATGTCACATATTCACCAATCATAAAAGTCTGAAATATTTGATGTCATAGAAAGATTTGAATTTGAGACGGCATAGATGGCTTGATCTATTGAAAGATTATGATCTTGTTATTGATTACCACCCGGGAAAAGCCAACGTAGTGGCAGATGCTTTGAGCAGAAAATCCCTATATACTTTGGCAGCAATGAATACCCGGTTATCGTTGTTTGATGATGGTTCAATCATAGTTGAGTTAAAAGCTAGACTAATGTTTTTGCAACAGATCTCTGAAGCTCAGAAAAATGATAGTAAGTTTCCATCCAAATGGGTATAAAGTGAATCGACTTCTGCCTCAGAATTTTAGATCGGGACTGATGGTTTTTTGTTATTCAGAGGCATATTATGTGTACCGAAAAGTTCAGAACTAGTATAGAAGATTTTGAATGAAGCTGACAATGGTAACATGTCTATTCATCCTAGTAGTAATAAAATGTATAATGATCTGAAAAAGATGTATTGGTGGTCGGGAATGAAATGAGATATTTCTAAGTTCGCATCTAAGTGTTTGATATTTCAACAATTAAAAGCAGAAGATCAGTTGTCTTCTGGACCATTACAGTCAGTTACGATACCAGAATGGAAATGGGAAAGAATTACCATGGACTTTGTAACGGGATTACCCCTGTCTCCAAAGAAGAAAGATGCCATTTGGGTAATTGTTGATCGGTTGACTGCACACTTTATTCCATTACGTATGGATTACTCCTTGGATAGATTGCCTGAATTATATGTTTATGAGATTGTCAGATTGCATGGAGTGCCTGTCTCTATTATTTCAGATAGAGATCCTCAGTTTACATCTCGATTCTGGAGGAAATTACAAAAAGCTCTGGGTACTCAGTTACACTTTAGCACTGCATTTCATCCCGAGACAGATGGTCAATCTGAATGGGTAATACAGATCTTGGAAGATATACTTCGGTGTTGTATACTTGAGTTTGAAGGTATCTGGGAAAGGTATTTGCCTTTGGTTGAATTTGCTTATAATAATAGTTATTAGTCTAGTATTAAAATGGCATCGTATGAAACTTTGTATGGTCACAAATGTAAAACACTATTGTACTGGGTAGAACTCAGTGAGAAAAAGTTACATGAAGTTGACTTAGTCTCAGGGACCGAGGAAAAAGTGAAAGTAATTCGGGACAGTTTGAAAGCAGCCTCTGATCGTCAAAAGTCCTACGCTGATTTGAAGCGAAAAGAAATAGAGTTTCAAGTTGGTAACAATGTATTCTTTAAAGTGTTGCCTTGTAAGAAAGTTCTCTGGTTTGGTCGTAAAGGAAAATTGAGTGCACGGTTTATTGGACCATATGGAATTACAGAAAGAATTGGACCGGTTGTTTATCGGTTAGCTTTACCTCCAGAATTTGATCAGATTCATAATGTTTTCCATGTGTCTATGTTACGACGGTACCGGTCCGATCCTTCACACGTTATTTCTCCGACAGAGGTAGAGATTCAGCAAGATATGACTTATAGTGAATAACCAATCAAAATCTTAGCTTGGAAAACGAATGAGTTAAGAAATAAAAATGTAGCTTTAGTAAAAGTTCTTTGGCAACGACATGGTATTGAAGAAGCCACTTGGGATCCAGAGGATGCTATGAGGAAGCAATACTCGAACCTTTTTACTGGTAAGATTTTCAAGGACGAAAATACCTAATGGGGGAGAGTTATAACATCCCATTTTTCAGTAAAATCGGAATAGTAGTTTCAGGATCACAAATTCGACCAAAAAATAATGTTTATTTTTATTTCATTAAATGGTCCGTATTATAATAGGCATGTCGTGTGAAAATTTTGATTTAAAAATTTTATCGATTAATTGTTTAATTACAAGAATGACTAAATCGCATAAAATGCGAAAGTTGAATTCTAGTAGTTATAATGATTAAATAGCTATGGAATTCAAATCTAGAGGTATTTATATGGTAATTAGACCATTAAAGAAAAGTATGTAGATTCTTGGTGACTCATCCATGGAAATATAGAAAGAGGGCAAGTACTAAATTGGAAATTGTAAAATACTTAATTAATTAAAAATGAAAAGAAAGTATCATCTTATTTTCTCGTCATCTTCAACCTAAAAACACATGGAAACCCTAGGAGAGAGAGGAAACTTTCAAGACCTAATTAGGTAAGTTTTCTTGTCTCGTTTTTAGTAATTTTGATATTTTTGAAACCAAAATAGCTTAATCTCTCCATTTGATGGATTAATTTGAAAAGGTATCAAAGTATAGAAAATGGGTCAAGGATGTATATGTTGAAATTAGAAATTTATGGTAGAAAATGAAAGGTTGTTAATACATAAACAACATTTTCAAAGTGATTTTTGATAGAAACATGATTTTGGGACTAAAATGTGAACTTGAGAAATTGAAGAAAAATTCTGAATTTTATGAATACAAGTGCTGTAAAATTTGTAATAGGATTTTGGTTAGGCTTGGAATAGGGAGTAAATTGCAAAAGTGTCATTTTCCGTTTCTAAGGATGAAATCGAAATGTATGAAAAAGTTAGGGGCAAAATGGTAACTTTGCCTAGGAAGTAAATTAAGTCCATTTAAATATGAAATGTGTGAAACTGATGATTAAATTCATTTATGTAGATTTGGACAACACTAATTCAAGATTTGATCGAGGAAAAGAAAAGGTTTCGGATTAGTAGATTTCTAACGCGAATAAGTGTCGGGGTAAGTTCGTGTAACCTAATTGAGCATGTAAATATGTTTAAATTGAATGTTGTGATTGTATGAAATATTATTATCAATTGATCTGACTTATTTGATTTCTATAAAGAAAAATTGAATACATGCTTGAAATGATGAAAAAGGGTTAAGTCTTGATTGAATATTGAATTTCGATGATTATATGCGCTTTCCTGAAACTAATAAAGTCCTGCATTTGTTGCAGAAGGGATTTAGCTTGGACGAGTAATCCTATTGACCTTGTCATAGAAAGGATTTAACCTGAACGGGTAATCCTAATATAATGCCTCTCGAGTATATGTTACGATAAGGGTTTAACCTGGACTTGTAATCCTAATTGAGCTCTTTGAGCATACGTTATGTAAAGGATTTAGCTTGGACTGGTAATCCTGTTATACAATATGTGGCTCGAGAGTGTGTTCCTTGATTAAATGCCCTAATGGGTACCCTCGAACAAAATTTTTGGATTATGGAATCGTACACCTCGAGTGTACTACTTGAGCATCCACTGAAATTTCAATGATTCAACTGACACAAAACTCTTGACATGGCATGAGAATTATGAGGTGAAATGATAATGTCTTGAAAGAATAATGATAATGTCATGTTGAATGGCGAAAATCTCATAATTTGAATGCTTAAAATAGTTGGAATATGTTTGTATGTTTTTGTGCAGGAAAATGGTGAGTTTTTGGGTGACAAATGAGGCTAGAAAATGGCCTTATTTTGTCCACATGGGCAGACACACGAGCGTGTGTCACACACGGCTTACCCATGGGCATGTGGTCCGGCCGCGTGTCCCTTGTATCTTAAAAATGAGAAACAGAATGCTCAGAATTGGGCACACCGGCAGAGACACGGGTGTGTGTCTCAGCCGTGTGGTTGACACGGCCTTGGGCCCGGGCGTGTCACACAGCCGTGTGAAAATTGCACCTAAATTTTGAAATTTAAATTCGCCACACGGCCTAGCACACGTGCGTGTGACTTCAATGCCTTCATGCCTTAAAAGTCAGTACACGGGTTAGGGACACGGGCTTGTGTAGTACACGGCCTGACCACTCAGGCATGTCCTTAGGCCATACTTGATTAAGTCCCGACTTGATTCTAATGGTCGTATTGGACCTCGAGGGTCCAATTAGGGGACGTTTTGAATGATTTCTGTTAGTGAATAGTAATTTACATAAATTATTTGTAAAATGTTCTTGATGTTTCGGTAATGCTCCAAAACCCTATTCCGACGACGGATACGGGTTAGGGGTGTTACACACATGCTTGTATCTTTGCCCGTGTGCTTATTTCTGAGCATTCTGTTTCTCAATTTTAAGATGCAGGGGACAAATGGCCGAGCCACATGCCCATGTTCCAGGCCGTGTGTTACACACGGTCAAAACACATGCCCGTGTTGTAACAGCCCGTTTTTGGGTCAAATCGAAACAATGGTTTTGGGACCACAAATCCAAAGTAGAAATATTTTTTTACTATTTCTTTAAGATCTACAACATGATAGAATAATTTTATGAAAACTTCGTTAAGAAATTTTATCAATTGAGTACTCAATTTGACTAGATAGACTAAATTGCAATAAGTGCAAAATTTGAGTTCTATAGGTAAAGGTTACTAATTGTTATGAAATTCTAAATTAGAGGTCCTCAAATGGTAATTAGACCATTATACTTTAGTATGGACAAAAATGGACATGATTAGGGAAAAATTTCAAAGTTTAAGTGATGGCCATTTTGTTAATCTAGTAAATAAAGACAAAAATAACTAAATAAAAGTGTCCATCTTCTTAATTTAGTCCCCCCATAGTCGAATTTGAATAAGAAGACATAGCTAGGGTTTTGGCCACTTTTAAGCTCGATCGTAAGTGTGTTTTTGTCTCGTTTTTAATGATTTCTATATTTTTGAGATCGTTGTAACTTGATTTAGCTATTTCAAGGACTAATTTGAAAGAAAAATAAAGTAAAAAATTTTACCCATGATGAATATATTTTTATTTTTATGTTTAATGGTAGAAAATGCATGTTTATTGTTTGTTAAACGACTTTTACAAAGTGATCTTCGGTAAAAATGTCGATTAGGGACTTATTTGTAAAAAGTTAAAAAATGTGTAGAAAAGTGTAAATAAATGAAAAAAGTGGGCTGGTATGAGTATGAGTAGGTTCGGTAGGCTTGGGTTGAGAAGAAATAGAATGAAACTCATTTTACGAGCCTAAGGACTAAATTGTAAAATGTTGAAAAGTTAGGGACAAAAATGTAATTTTTGCCATATTGTGTTTTTGGGCTAAATTGAATAATGTGATAAGTAAATGAGATGAATTAGGTATTATAGATCAAGAAAAATAAAGTTCGGGTCTATATCAGGGGAAAATCAAAGTAATTGATGAATAGACTCGTTTGGCCGTTTTTGCATCCGTGGTAAGTTTATATGTTAAATAAGCTTTAATATAATTGTATTTAATAGCTTTAATATTGCATGAACTGTATGATTGGCTATGTAGATGAGTTTAATTCTATGAACGAGTTCGACAATGATTTGACAAGTAAGAAATTCTGTTTGAACCTTAGGAATAGATTAGGATACAAGTGACATACCATTAGGGTTTTATGTCATGTGATCCGAGTGCTAGTCCTGTACATCCTATCGGTGGCTGAGTATACCGGCATATGTTGCTGTTACTTATGTAACACCCTAAATTTCTGTAATTTCAGCTTTTGTGAAATTGTAGCATAAGAAAATATTTGAATATGTTTTTGCATGAATTTGCATAATATCTGTCTGCTTTTTTGTCTAAATGATTTTGGGGTGTGTTAGGGAAGTCCCAAGTTCAAGTTTCAACTTGGGAAAATTTTGGTTTTTTATTTAAATAAAACCCGGCTTTTGGTTAGTGGGCTTATAAGAATTTATTGGTAAAAACTTAACAGAATGGGCCTACTGCTCTAGTGGTTAAATGGCAAGGGTTTATGCTAAAGGTCTTGTGTTCGAATCCTGGCTTGGGCATTATTTTTGCCACTAAGGTCATGATAGAATTGGAGGTGAGCTAAAACACTGAAGTGGTAGGGTTTATCAGGTTTTTCTGAGTAGTTTCCCCAAAAGAACTTTCTCTACCAACCTCTCCACATTTTTTTTCTTTTCTTTTTGCCAAAATTTCCCTTGCTTTCCTCCCATTTGTTTTGATTTTGTATTAACGGGCTTCTACAATTCATTGACGTTCTCTTCATTGGTAAGTTTCTGCTTGTCGTTCGTAAACATCGTTTGATTAAAAGCTTAAGGGGAATTTTTTTTGGGTGTTTAGGTATTGATCAAGGGGCTGTTCTTCATTCCTGAACAGTGAATTAAGCGCGTTGTATTCGCTGGTTTTTGCTCGAGGTAAGAAATTTAACGATTTTGGGGTGAAATACCTCGTTTAGTTTCAATAAAAAATTGTTTAAGTGACTGAAATGGGTCATGACATTGTGGAATATAGGTTCAGGAGTGCTCGAGATCGCGTTAGGCTTCAATCGAAACCAGGTATGTACTCTAATCGATCTGAAACTGTGTTTCGGTAAAAGTTGAAAATGATTCTGTTGACGTCACACGGGCGTGTGGACTACCCATGTAGAGGCCGTCTGGCAAGACACGACCGTGTGGTCAACAAAGTAGTCCATGTGCGCGCCACACGGGCACAACGAACTCGGGCATGTGAGGCTGGTGAGGCCGTGTGCGAGGCACGAGCTTGACCAATTAGGCCGTGTGGGCCACATGGTGAACCACACGAGCGTGTGGGATCTTGGGCCAAGCTGTGTGATCCACACGGGCAAGGCCAATCTTGCTGTGTGAGCCACACAGACGTATGGGCCCACACGAGCAGGGCATATGGGCGTGTGAGCCCAAATTTTTTGAAATGTTCTGCAAGGTTGTAGGGTCGCCCAAGTCGACTGTGACTTGATTGTAGGGTTGGTAAGCGTTACTTAGACCCCTATACTCTGATCTAATACTAAGATGTATGTAAAAGCATGATAATTAAAGCATGTACATTTGTTCTAATTTGATGATGATGTTATGATTTGATATCTGCACATGAGCATGCCTTGTTATTTATGTTGTATTGCATTGGGTTGGGTATATTGTTGAAGAGAAGAAAAACTGAAAGGCTATTAGCCTGTCATTTAGCAGCTATGTTGCATATATCTGATATGTGCCGTATACGGTACCATTTGGTTTGTAAGGTTGGATGGGTTGATTTTATCCCCATACTTGGTGTGTACGGCTGGGTGGGCCGATTTTATCCCCACATGGTGTGTTGGGTTGGACGGAGATGGTGTGCAAGGTTGGTGGGCATGACTGTTCTGTTTGATATGCATGTATGTCTGTCTGGGCTAAGGCCCGAATGTGTCTGATATTGTTCCGAGTGGGCTAAGGCCTACACTGATCCTGTTAAGAGCTTAGGCTTGATTATGAATGTTTGACTACTATCCATTTATATACGTGGTTTACTGTGGGGATCTACACACTAAGTTTGCGAAAACTCACCCCTTATTTTATTTGTCTGTCAGGTAATCCCCAGCAGTAGGTGGATCGGTGCAGCGAAAGGGCTCGACGGTGACCACTGCTACATACACTTTGGTTTTAAAGGTTTTTAATATTTTTATTATTTTAATTACTTTAGTTGGGAGTAATTATGTAATTTATGGTTTCAGACTGTTTGGTTTAAGTTCGAAATTTTGAAATACTGTTTATGGATTTTGGAACTGCAACTTTATTTGTTCTTAAGCTTTTGTGAACTAAGAAATGTTTTCAAGCAAATTAATCAATATATGTTTTCTAAGTTAAGTAAAAGGTGGTAACTGGAACAATTTTTGGGTAAACACGGTTTTAAATACATTCTCATGTGACTTCGTCAGATTCAGCCATAACGTCTAGGCCGAGTTTGGGGCGTTACATTTAGTGGTATTAGAGACAGGTTGTAAAACTCGGCTGTGGATTTAGGTTTCAAAATTTGGTTTTTGTAAAATGATTTGTAAAGCGATTTGAAATAATTTTGATAACGACTATGTGGTACATCGAGGCTCCAAGACTGATCCTATAAGTTCTTTAAAACTTTAATATGTACTGTCTGAAAGCATGTTTATACTAAAATTTTTTCTGAATCTGTCTGAAATACTGTGTATATGTTATGAGACTACTATGGGTAGTAAGTTACTGAAACTTAGGTAGTGTAAACTGAAAACCGTAGTGAGCTTATTACTCGTGATAATTGACTCTGAAACTCTGATACTGTTCTGCATAAAATATCTGCTAATAATTATCGAAACTGTAAACTGATGTGCATAAAACTTCTAAATACAGATTAATTCGATAGTTATGATGAGTGTACGTGGTACCCGTGGACAGGGTACTAGAGGCCGAGGTAGAGGCCGTAGAGGGATTCAAGCTGAGTCATTCACATCTGATACGATTCCTAATTTGTACACTAGTGAGACACTGGTGTCACCTGTTACTGAGGCTTGTGCTGAGTCTCATGACCATGCAGCTGGGGATGACGCACTGTCCCAGGCCATGCTGTGAATTTTGGAGAGGGTCATTGGTGCAAATACTAGATCTGGAGGCCGTGGGTCAGTTACGAAATGACTCTGGTCGAATGGGGCTGAAATGTTTAGGGGCATCGCTGGAGTTGCTTCGAATGTGGCCGAGTACTAGATGGAGGCCACGGAGCGCATAATGGATGATTTGGACTTCACTGGTGAGCAGAAGCTCAAGGGGGTAGTGTCTCTGCTTCGCAATGAGGCATACTAATAGTGGTTGACTGTTAAGGAGGATACTCATCCTGATTGGTTGTCATGGGATTTGTTTAAGACCACCTATCAGAGTAGGTATGTGGGAGTTAGCTACACTGACGCTAGGCGACGTGAGTTCTTGAATCTCACTCAAGGGGACCATTCGGTGGCCGAGTATGAGGCTGATTTTTTGTGACTGAGCCATTATGCGAGGGGCATGGTGGCGGCAGAGTATGAGCGCTGTGTTCGATCCGAGGATGGTCTTCGAGACAGTGTGCGAGTTTTGATAGCTCCTCAGAAGAAGTTGGGATTTCTCAGCCTTGGTCAAGAAGACCAAGATAGCCGAGGAGGTGAAGCACTCTGAGTGCCAAAACCGTGAAAAAGGGAAGGCTAAGAGGGATTCTGAGTCTTCTGGTGCTGGGATGAGGTCTAGAAAAAAGGCCAAGACTGACAGGCCCACGAGAATTGGGCCTATTGCTGCACTTACTGGGGTGGCGATCTGTCAGCTTTGTAATAGACGCCATTCGGGTGAGTGTTGGAGAGCTACTGGAGCTTGTTTGAGGTATGGGTCGACTGAGCATCGAGTTAAGGATTGTCCACTAAGGGGTAATCAGATGCAAGCTCCGGTTGCTGAGACTACATAGCCGCCGAGAGGGGTACAGCAGTCACCTAGTGGCCGAGGACAGGCTAGGGGTGGTAACGGTATTTGTCGAGGTCAGATAGCACCAACAGAAGTGTTGGGCCGACTGAGGCGAGGCAGCCTACACTTGTTTATTCTGCACGTCATCGTAAAGATGGAGATGCTCCGGACATCAACACGGGTACATTTTTAATCCTCAATGTAACTTATGTTCCACTGATAGACATAGGCTCTATACATTCCTATGTTGCATGTTCTGTGTTTGAGACTTTGGGAATTCCGTATGAGAGCACTTCTAGTGAGATTTCAGTGGTAAGTCCGTTGGGGCAGTCCATTAGGGTTAGTAAATTGTTTAGATACGTTCTGTTGGAAGTCCAATGGATGATATTTTTGGCTGATCTATTGGAACTTCCATTTGGGGAGTTCAACTTAATTTTGGGTATGGACTAGTTGGTGAAGCATCCTGTAAGTCTGGTTTGTGCTGAAAAGAGGGTTGTTCTGAGGACCAAGAAGGATAATGAGATAGTCGTGATTGGAGAACGACGGAATTATTTATCTAATGTGATATCTGCGTTAGTGGCAGAGAAGTTGGTGAGGAAAGGATATGAGGCGTTTATGGCCTACATTAGTGTTTTCGATTCTGTGGACTCTTCGGTTAAGGACATCCGTACTGTGAGAGACTTTCCAGATGTTTTTCTAGAGGAATTACCAGGATTGCCTCCAAGTCATGAGGTAGCTTAGTATCGAGTTGATTTCTGGTACAGCTCCGGTGTCTATCGCCCCTTATCAAATGGCGTTGAAAGAGCTGGCAAAACTGAAGGCTGAAATACAGGAGCTATTGGTAGTAGGTTTATTCGTCCCAGTGTGTCTCTATAGGGAGCACATGTTCTGTTCGTAAAGAAGAAGGATGGTACGATGAGGATGTGTATCGATTACCGTCGTTGAATAAGTTGACGATTAAGAATAAATACCCTGTAACACCCCGTACCCGAGACCGTTGCCGGAGTCGAACGCGAGGTGCTAACAGACTTAATTACTTTGTTTTCACAGTCCATTTAAAAAAAATTCCAGACAGGCTGGCTAACCGCGTCACTGTTGCCTTAAAAATCATATCTCGAGTTCCAAAACTCGAAAACTGATTCCGTAAATTTTCCCTGAAATTAGACTCATATATCCATCTGTGGATTTATTTCTAGAATTTTTGGTCAGGCCAATTGGTACAGTTTATTAGTTAAAGTCTCCCCTGATTCTGGGTTTGACTACTCTGACCTTCACATATTACAACTTGGATATCTCCCTATACAGAGCTTCAATACTCATGCCATTTGTTTCTAATGAAACTAGACTCAAAGGGGAATCTATACATATAAGACATGACTTCTAATTGTCTCTGGATAATTTATGGTAAATTTTCAAAGTCAAAACAGGGGATCCAGAAACCGTTCTGGCCCTGTTTCACAAGAACTTTAATATCTCTTAATATACTGTTCATATGATTTTTTCGTTACTTTCATATGAAAATAGATTCATCAAGGTTCGATTACATAATTTATTCACTATTTAATTCCATTCCTACAAATTTTAGTGATTTTTCAAATCCACACCACTGCTGCAGTCAGCATCTGTTTTCAAGGTAAACTTTACCTATTTCGTGGTTACCATGGACCAACTAGAGTTTTGTCATACATAGGTCCACATATGATCATATTTAGCCATTCCAATGGCTGATCATTTGCCCAACACTTCCATTCAAGTCCATAGTCACATCATGAAACCATATATATATACATAAACACAAATGGTCTAATGCCATACTCCACTTCTACGAGCCATTTTCGCATGGCTGTACACACATACATCACAAAAAGTACTTGAAAAACAACAAAGGGTAGTCCTATACATGCCATATCCAGAGTTCAACTAAAAGAGTACCAAAAGGGCTTTGATAGTGTGGATGACTTCGACTTCGATGATCCCGAATCCGATAGCTAACGAACAAAATCTATAAAACAGAGAGCCAAAGCAACGGGGTAAGCATTTTAAAGCTTAGTAAGTTTCAAGTAATGAAATCGGCTTTGACTAAAGTATTACATTCACATAGCTAAATGAATCACTTTATTAATACACATTCTCATAATCATACTTACTTCACACTTCATCAACATATACACACACAAGGTATCAACCTATCTAAAAGCCGAAAGTTCGTTAGTCGATTGAACAAATACTATTTAAAACGAATCGACTTTTCCGATGCACATGCAAACATACCTTATCGTTTGGGTTTTTCGAGCGTATTAATTGAATTTATTACAGCACAAAACGCTCACCTTCAAACCCAAGTTTCTTCGGAATTTAGCCGGATATAACCACAAGCACAATTGCCTTCGGGTCTTAACCCGGGTATAGAAACTCGCACAAATGCCTTCGGGTCTTAGCCCGGATATATCAACTCGCACAAATGCCTTCGGGTCTTAGCCCGGATAAAATCACTAGCATAAATGCCTTCGGGACTTAGCCCGGATAAAATCACTAGCATAAATGCCTTCGGGACTTAGCCCGGATATCATTCAAATGCTCATGCACACATATATCAATAATCATGACACATCCATATTTCATTTTCGTTACTAAGGCTCAAACACAAAACATTTATTAAACCTTTCCAATTTCGGCTCAATAGCCACACACAAAGAGCATGATTTCAATTGGCTTTATAACATAGTCTCTATGCACATTCGGCTATCCGTCATAGTATGACTAATCATTTCAATATAATTCAAGTAGGGTCATTACTCGAAGACTTACCTCGGATGTTGTCGAACGGTTTCGACGGCTATTCGATCACTTTTTCCTTCCCCTTATCCAACTTTGGTCCTCTAAGCTCTTGAGCTTAATTCAAACAGATAGAGCTTATTTAATAATTTATCAATTTAACTATTCGATTAAATACATTTATATTATACAATTAGGTACGAATAATTTTATTGACTAGTTATTCAAGCATTATACATGTGCTCTACTCATGCACCACCGAATAATAGGACTAGCTTAATACCTTGCATTTTCGAATTCATATACATCATTTAGTTCCTCATAACATACCTTTGTCCCTAACCAACACAAGAGCCCAAAGCATCACTTACAATGCCGAATTCCAATTAAGTCTACCATCATAGCATTATCATATTTATGCACTTGGTAAGTTGCGTTTGAACACATTCGGCACTAGGTGTCCAAACCAATGTTCCTCGAACACTAAACCCAATTTATAACCAACTCAAAACTCCTTAACAACAAGCATTTAATAACAATGTACTTAACCAATTCCTTAAACATGCATTCGGCAATTACACCAAGACCATCTTAACTCGTTTCTCATCTTGCTAACAAAAACATAGTAAAGCAAATCTTCATACACAATGGTTATCAATTCATCCATTCACTAGGGACATGACCTAATGTTCAATAACAACCCCTCCTTTACCAAGTACACATTCGGCCTTGGTACATAATAAGGTAGCCGATTTCTTTCCCTTTAGCACCCATTGCTCACATATGATTATTTGTATAGTTCAAACACTCATCTATCTTTGCTCATCTAAATTTAACATGGAACAACAAAATTCACCATTGTCAAATACCATAGCCGAAAGCCCTAGTCCATAACACAAATCAAAATTTCTACATGGGTTACAAAAGTAGTTTGATATCTTACTCAAGATTAACCAAAATTTCATGAACTAATATAAACTTCTTACCTTGCTATTAGCCTAGGATGACCGAATGCCTCCCTCCCTACTTCCTCTTCACAATCGGCCAAGAAGAACAAAATGAGAAAAACTTTTTGTTCTCTTTTTTTTCCCTTTTCCCCCTTCTACACGGCTAAGAAGAACTAAAGTATGAAGCCTTTCCCTTCTTTTTTTTTTCGGTCATGCATGAGAATGATGAACACATTTTTTTTCTTTGTTTTCTTCCTTCAATTTCTTATTAGTTTATTGCCCATGCTTCTTATTTTATTTTTCCATTAACACAACATGTTTCATGACATGTTTTGCCCATCATCCCTTGTCATGGCCGGCCACTAGTACTTAAATGAGGGGAAATTGACATGCAAGTCCACCCCTTTGATTACATGCACTATTAGGCCACTTGCATTTGCCTAGCACATTTCTAAATTTTCTCACATAAGTCCTATCAACTAAATTCACATGCAATTAACTAAATCGAAGCTTAAAACTTTCACACATATATATTCACATATTTTAGGCAATAATTATCACATTTAAATAATTTGGTGACTCGGTCTAGCGGTCCCGAGACCGCTTTCCGACTAGGGTCACTTTAGGGCTGTCACATACCCACTTCCGAGGATACATGATTTATTCAATCAGTTCACAGGGGCTTCTGTGTTCTCTAAAATCGATCTGCAATCAAGTTATCATCAGTTAAGGGTCAAGGAGGCCGATGTGCATAAGACGACATTTAGGACTCGTTATGGACATTACGAGTTTCTAGTTATGCCCTTTGGGTTGATTAATGCACCAACGACATTTATGGATCTGATGAACTGTGTGTTCGAACCCTACTTGGATCAGTTCGTTGTGGTGTTTATAGACGATATTCTGGTGTATTCTAAGATGAAGACGAACACGATGGGCATCTCAGGGTTGTTCTGCAGATCCTTCGTGAGAAACAACTTTACACGAAGTTCTCTAAATGTGAATTTTAGCTTAAGGAGGTAACCTTTTTGGGACATGTGGTGTCTGCTAGGGGAATTCATGTTGATCCTCGTTAGATTGAGGCTGTGTTGGATTGGAAACACCCGAAGAATGTGTCAGAGATCCACAGTTTTTTGGGACTGGCAGGATATTATTGACGCTTCGTAAAAGGGTTCTCGTTGATCGCAGCACCATTGACTAAGTTACTGCGTAAAGGAGTTCCTTTTGTTTGGATTGACACACAGCAGGAGAGCTTTGAGAAGCTCAAGATAGTTTTGACTCAAGCTCCAGTTCTGATACAGCCTGAGCCTGGTAGGGACTTCGTGGTTTACAGTGATGCGTCACATGTGGGTTTGGGTTGCATCTTAATGCAAGACGGTAGGGTAGTTGCCTATGCGTCTTGACAGCTTAAGACTTACAAGGCTAATTATTCGATGCATGATTTAGAGTTGGCTATAGTTGTCTTTGCATTAAAGATTTGGAGGCACTATCTGTACTGTGAAAAGTGTACCATCTACACTGACCACAAGAGCCTCAAGTATCTCCTCAATTAGAAGGAGTTGAATCTTAGGCAGTGACGATGGGTTGAGCAGCTTAAGGATTACAATTGCAGTATAGAGTATCACCCTGGAAAGGCCAAAGTGGTGGCTGATGCATTAAGCCGTAGGGCTGTGGCTGATTTGAAAGCGTTGTTTGCTCGACTGAGTCTTTATGATGATGGGAGTCTTCTGGCAGAGCTACAAGTGAAGCCGACATGGATTCAGCAGGTTAGAGCTAATCAGTTAGAGGATAAGACTCTCGAGATACGATTTCATCAGGTTGAGACTGGGACTACTACAGATTTTAGGCTAAATTATGATAGGGTATTGTGCTTCCGAGGTAGGATCTGTGTACCTAATGATAGGGATTTGAGGCTGTCGATTTTGAGGGAAGCGCATAGTAGTCTGTGCGCTATGTATCGTGGTAGAAATAAGATGTATAAAGATCTCCAAGAGTTGTACTGGTGGCCAGGGTTGAAGCATAAGGTGATCGATTTCTTTGCTTGTTGTTTGACTTGTCAGCAGGTTAAGGCTGAGCATCAGTTGCCTTCGGGGTTGCTACAGCCAGTTAAGATACCGATGTGGAAATGGGAGCGAGTGACGATCGATTTCGTTAGTGGGTTACCCCTAACACCCACTAAGAAGGATTTTGTTTGGGTCATCGTAGATTGATTGACCAAGTCTACACACTTCATTCCTGTTAGGATAGTCTTCTCTTTACAAAAGTTGGCTAAACTTTACATCTCAGAGATAGTAAGACTGCATAGGGTACCAGTGTCAATTATCTCCGATAGGGATCCTCGGTTTACTTCTCGATTTTGGCAGAAGCTTCATGAGGCTTTGGGTTCACGACTTGACTTCTGTACTACATTTCATCCTTAGATAGATGGTCAGTCAGAGAAGGTGATTTAGATACTGGAAGATATGTTGAGGGGCTGTGTTGAACTGAGTTGGGTGAGCGACGTCTTTTGGGTCCGGAGTTAATTTCAGAGACTGAGGATAACGTCTGGTTGATTCGAGAGCATCTGAAAGCGGTTTCTAATAGATAGAAGTCTTATGCTGATTTGAAAAGGAATGACATTGAGTATTTTGTGGAGGACTTGGTCTTCCTTAAAGTTTTTCCATTGAATAAGGTTCTGAGGTTCGGATGCAAGGGTAGGTCGAGTCCTCGATTTATTGGGCCGTACTAGATTCTGAAGCGAGTTGGGCCAGTCGTGTATCAGTTGGAGTTACCTCTAGAGTTAGATCATATTCACGATATTTTTCATGTCTCGATGTTGAGACATTACCGGTCTGATCACATGCACATTGTGTTTGTGGAGGAAATTGAGGTTAGACCAGATCTGACGTTCGAGGAGGAGCCAGTTCAAATTTTGGATCGCGACGTCAAAGTTCTATGTAGGAAGTCTATTCCCGTAGTGAAGGTGTTGTGGCAGAATCATAGCACTAAGGAGGCTACTTGGGAGCCAGAAGATTCAATGCGTCAGCAGTACCGTCAACTTTTTTGACCAAGTAAAATTCGAGGACAAATTTTCTTTAAGGAGGTAGAGTTGTAACACCCCAAATTTATGTAATTTCGACTTTTTTGAAATTGTAGCATAGGAAAATATCTGAATATTTTTTTGCATGAATTTGCATAATATCTGTCTGCTTTTGTGTTTAAGTGCTTTTGGGGTGTGTTAGGGAAGTCCTAAGTTCAAGTCTCAACTTGGGCAAAATTTTGGTTTTTTATTTAAATAAAGCCTGGCTTTTGGTTAGTGGACTTATAAGAATTTTGTAAGACCCCAAACTCGGCCTAGACGTTATGGCCGAATCTGGTGCGTCACATCAAACCATTTTTAAAATTTGATCTTTCCGGTGAAAATCCATTACTGAATCTAAATTTATTATTAAACCACAGTTCCCATCAAAACTTTTACCAATTTGTTTGCCTTTGGTATATTACGTCATTTAAAATCGTGGAAGCATTTTGAAAACTTTGTTGTTGGAAGCTTCTATTCCTTAGAAAAATCATGCCATTTTGAAATCTCGAGTTTTCCTAGACTAGCAGTTTATTATAAGAAATCACAATCCAAATTAAAACTTAAAACCCACCAACGACCTTATTACATAAAAAAACCCAAAATGAAATCTAATTGCAATTAAAAGAAACAGAAACAGTAGTGTGGCCATCTCCGAGTCCCTCGTAGCTCCAAACCATCTAAGCTTAGGGATTACCTGCACAGTTAGAAACGGGGTGAGTTTACGAAAACTCAGTGTGTAATCCCAAACAACAAACAAACAGTGAATAACACAATGTCAGTACAATCTGGGCCAAAGCCCTGTTCAGTAACAATACAGTATGGGCTTTAGCCCTTAAACAATAGCAGTATGGGCCTAAGCCCTAATTCAGTCTCGACATATACTGGTCCGAAGCCTTTTCATAAATCATATAACTGGGCCAAAGCCTTTTCATAAATCATATCACTGGCCGAAGCCTTTACTATAAGCGGTATGGCCCATAGGCCCATTTCAATATCACATATAATATCAATGAATGTATGCAAGACCATTTGAGGAGACTACTCAACCCACCATCTGCTACTCTCCACCCGTACCAACCAACACACCATGTGGGGAATAACTCAACCCACCCAACCAAACACTCCACTGGCAGCATAGCTGCTTTATTATATAACTGGAGGCCTAGCCTCTTTTAATAACTGGGGCAAAGCCCTTTTTGATAAATTGGGGCAAAGCCCTTTTCAGTAAACTGGGGCATAGCCCTTTTAGCACTTCCTCCATTTATAAAACCCAACCCATGCAACATGTCATGTATGCAGAATGTCATGCCCATATTTGAATCAAACAATCATAGTCAAGTCATTCATATCACCAACATATATTCACAATCAAATCCATCAGCCACACAGTCCAAGTCAGCCACTTGCCTACAAGGGCAAAACAGTCATTTTTCATATTATAAGGGTAATTTCGTAATTTTACCAAATATCAGGGTTTTACATTTTTATTAACAATTATCAATATTTTCGAGTGTTTAAACAATGATCTTTAACCCACTTTATCAAATTCGGGCTTTTGGGCCCAAAACCCCTAATGGGCGGCACGAATGCTGATTTAGCTCACTAAGCCTGCTTAATCCAAATTTTACAACAGTACTAACCGTGTTAACATGCAACTTTTCCAGATTCCATTTTCTATCAGTTTTACCCAAATGGGCCCGAAAGCCCATTGGGCTCGATTCCAGCCCATTGAGGCCCAACTTACCATCGTGCACAAAATTGCGCTCTTACCTGCTCCATCGATCCAAACACCGATCATATCATATCTATCGCATCTTTAAGCAAAGGCAAAATCACAAGTTCCTGAAATGCCAAAATTTTAGCATTTTAGCGAATATTAATCTACGCTACTGCGAGGGTTATTACACACCTATTAGGGTTGAAGTTGAAACGTTTCCAAAATCAATCACCTACGATAACCTCCACCTATCACTTAAACTTAACCAATTCAATATCAATATATGTAAATCCTAAGCACATCAGTCATACGGAACATAAGGGCATATTTGTCATTTTACCATACAGGGGTATTACGGTCACATTACCCTACAGGGGCTTTACGGTCTTTTTACCTATTAGGGGTATTTTAGTCATTTCATCCTACAAGGGTGTTTTGGTAAATCTACAAACCAAGGGTATTTCAGTAATTTTGTAAACCAATGGTATTTCTATAATTTTTAGAAAGTCAAGGGTATTTTTATAATTTCATAAATTAGGGGTATTTTGGTAATTTTCCAAATTGAGGGTATTTCGGTAATTTCACAAACCAGTGGTATTTTGGTAATTTTACAAACTAGGGGTATTTTGGTAATTCTACCCTATAGGGGTATTTCAGTAATTTCATAATCGAGGGTAAAACGGTAATTTTGCAAGTCAAGGGTAAAACAGTGATTCTACAAATCGAGGGTACTTTGGTAATTTTATAAGTCGAGGGCATTTCTGTAATTGGTAAACTAAAGTATTCTAAATAGGGATAACAATACAAATGGCCCTAAAGCCCATTCTCGGCCCAAATGGGCCCACCTGCTCGTGTGGCCCTTTTAGCCCAAATCTAGCCACAAATATGAGATTCACCTAGCCTAGTCCAATATTTACTACACAATCAAACAACTTATCTAATTGGGCTCATAGGCCCATTGGGCCCACATAGCCCCTTTCGACCCGAAGTAGCCATCCTACAACTAGAGTAGTGAGAAATACACACCTGATAGGAAACTGGAGTTAATCCACGCTCTGAGCACTTTTAGCCGACGCCCAACCCAAACGAGCACGCCATACAGCGAAAGGGATTAGCCAAGAAAGGTACCTTTACTCTCCTCATGGTTCTCTCTATTTAAAGCCAGCTTCGCATCCACTCTTATGTTAGCTTCCTGATGTGGGATCCTTTCAACATCAGATTTTAAATTCAACACCAACTCTTGTCGCCCCCTGTTAGCAAAATAAATGCTCTTTGATTGCCTTGAGTTTCGAACCCTGGACCTCCTTGCCAACTCTATGACGCCACCTTGCCACTACACCACAGGCTCTTTTTGTGTCATATTTTATTCCCAATTAATTATAAGGTCTAAAGGCCAAAGTCCAAGTTCCCTTAAAAAAACAGAATAAATTGCAAGAGCCAAGGCTTGAACCCAGGCTCCCATACAACCTTAATTACGCCACTTCCACTAGATCACATTGCTCATTGTGTCATTTATTTAACGCAATAATTTAAAAGGCCCTCATCCAAGCATCTTGGTTTTTTTAACTTAATACCAAAATTTTTGCTAAAGCCCAAGTTTGAACCCAAGATTTCTCCAACACTTCTCAAAGCCATTAACCACTAAAGTAAACATTTAGTTGTTTCATTTTATTGCACAATTAAATACCTATATACAACCTCCTTAAGGACCCCCACTCAAGGCCCAATACTTTTAGGCCCAAATTCGGGGTGTTACAAATTTATTGGTAATAACTTAACAGAATGGGCCTATTGGTCTAGTGGTTAAGTGGCAAGGGTTTATGCTAAAGGTCCTTTGTTCGAATCCTGGATTGGGCATTATTTTTGCCACTAAGACCGTGATAGAATTAGACGTGAGCTAAAACACTGAAGTGGTAGGGTTTATCAGATTTTTCTGAGCAGTTTCCCCCAAAAGAACTCTTTATGCCAAAATTCTCTACTATTTTTCCCCTCTCCACGTTCTTTTTCTTTTCTTTTTGCCAAAATTTCCCTTGCCTTCCTCCCATTCTTTTTGATTTTGTATTAACGGGCTTCTACGATTAATTGACGTTCTCTTCATTGGTAAGTTTCTGCTTATCGCTTGTAAGCATCGTTTGATTAAGAGATTAAAGGGGAATTTTCTTTGGGTGTTTAGGTACCAATCAAGAGGCTGTTCTTAGTTCCTGAATAGTGAATTAAGTGCGTTGTATTCACTGGTTTTCACTCAAGGCAAGAAATTTAACGATTTTAGGGTGAAATACCTCATTTAGTTTCAATTGAAAATTGTTTAAGTGACTGAAATGGGTCATGACATTGTGGAATATAGGTTCTGGAGTGCTCGGGATTATGTTAGGCTTTAATTAAAACCAGGTGTGTACCCCAATCGATCTGAAACCACGTTTCAGTAAAAGCCAAAAATGCTTCTATCGACACCATGCGGACGTGTAGACTGCCCGTGTGGAGGTCGTGTGGCGAGGCACGGCCGTGTGAGGCTGGAGAGGCCATGTGCGAGACACGGGCTTGACCAATTAGGCTATGTGGGCCACACGGGTATGTGGGATCTTTGGCCAGGCTGTGTGATCCACACGGGCAAGGCCAATCTAGGCTGTGTAAGCCATACGGGAGTGTAGGCCCACACAGGCAGGGCATGCGGGCGTGTGAGCTCGATTTGTTTGAAATGTTCTGCAAGGTTTCACAGGTCGCCCAAGTCGATTGTGACCTGATTGTAGGGTTGATAAGCGTTACTTAGACCCCTATACTCTGATCTAATACTAAGATGTATGTAAAAGCATGATAATTAAAGCATATGTATCTGTTCTGATTTGATGATGATGTTATGATTTGATATTTGCACATGAGCATGCCTTATTATTTATTTTGCATTGCATTGGGTTGGGTATGTTATTGAAGAGAAGGAAGACTGAAAGGCTATTAGCCTGTCATCTGGCAGCTATGCTGCATATATCTGATACGTACAGTATACGGTACCATTTGGTTTGTAGGGTTGGATGGGTTGATTTTATCCCCATACTTGGTGTGTAGGGCTGAGTGGGTCGATTTTATCCTCACATGGTGTGTTGGGTTGGTTGGAGATGGTGTGTAGGGTTGGTGGGCATTACTTTTCTGATTGATATGCATGTATGTCTGTATGGGCTGAGGCCCGAATGTATCTGATACTGTTCTGAGTGGACTAAGGCCTACACTGATCCTGTTAAGAGCTCAGGCTCGATTATGATTGTTTGGCTGCTATCCGTTTACATGCATGCTTTACTATGGGGATGTACACACTGAGTTTGCGAAAACTCACTGCTTATTTTGTTTGTCTGTCAGGTAATCCCTAGCAGTAGGTGGATCGGTGTAGCGGAAGGGCTCGACGGTGACCACTACTACATACTCTTTGGTTTTAAAGGTTGTTAATATTTTTATTATTTTAATTGCTATAGTTGGAAGTAATTATGTAATTTCTAGTTTCAGACTGTTTGGTTTAAGTTCAGAATATTGAAATACTGTTTATGGATTTTGGAACTGCAACGTTATTTGTTCTTAACCTTCCGCGAACTAAGAAATGTTTTCAAGCAAATTAATCAATATATGTTTTTTGAGTTAAGTAAAAGGTGGTAACTAAAATGGTTTTTGAGTAAATAGGGTTTTAAATACATTCTCATGTGACTTCGCCAGATTCGGCCATAATGTCTAGGCCGAGTTTAGGGCGTTACAATTTGACAGCTTGTGTGAGCAGCATAGTATAACTATGTCTCGATTGACAGCTTGTGTGAGTAGGCCTGATAATGGCTCGAGAATGAGCATATATGTGCTATGGGATAGAGGTAGCAATGGCTACATATGTGGCACCTCGTCTACAAAATTTTCTTGTGTATCTGATATTATTATTCCGAGTAGTTCATTGGGTATGGTAACGATGAGACTAAATATGAAATTAATACGATATGGTACAGGTATGTACTTTAACCTTATGATCTTTAATTTATGAAATGATGATTACAAGGTAAGTTTGTGATGGAATGAATTATGATCATGATTAATGTATGGTAAGGTTCCTTATTTCTTTCATACGAGCTTACTAAGCTATATAGCTTACTCCATTTATTTTCCCATATTTTATAGTGTTGCCAAGCTAGCTCGAATTGGGGATCGTCAGAGATTCGCCTCACACTATCAAAACTATCATTTTGGGTATTGATGAAATTTAGCATTTTGAGTATATGGCATGTATAGGGACTTGGTCATTTTGTTATATGTGTCATTGTTAATTTGGCCATGTAACTTAGCTCATATTGGTTGGAATTGGTTGTAAACTTATATATTATATCTATATGTATGGATGTGCCAATACCTTGTTGGTGATTTGGTATATTAATGCTTGGAAAATGGTTGAGTGTGGCTTAATGGGTTGCTGATGAATGGTTAAGTATAGCTCATTGGTATCTAGAAAATCTAAGTAGAATATTATGCATGATGAAAGTATGTGTGTGTACACCTTTGAATGTGAAATTGGTATGTTTGATTTGGCATAATGAAATGTCATGAACATTGTAGATGATGGTATTGCATTAACATGTTCTAGCTATGATATGTGAATGTTTTGGTTTTCTAAGTATGCTATGGTTTGTGCCATTGAAATTGTGAAAGTTTAGTTGTAAATAAGGGTGGCAAATGGCTTGGAAAATAGCTTTTATTTTGTCCACACGGGTAGACACACGAGTGTATGTCTAGGTGTGACACACGGTTCATTGGCATGTGTTCCGGCCGTGTGTCCCCTGCACCTAAATTTTGATAAACAGAATTCTCAGAATTGAGCACACGGGCAAAGACACGGGCATGTGTCTCAGCCGTGTAAAAGACACGGCCTAAGGGATGGGCGTGTGTCAGAGGCGTGTGAAGTTTGCACCTATTTATGAAAATTGAAATATCCACATGGCTTAGCACACGGGGGTGTGGCTTGGTCGTGTGATTTCAATTTGTTCATGACTTACAAGTCAGAGAGTTACACGGGTTAGGGACATAGGTGTACATGGACACACGGCCTACCCACACAGGCGTGTCCCAAAATCATACGAGCGTGTGACCCCTATTTATAGCAAAAAAATTTCTAGGTTTTGTAAAAATTTTTAAAGTTCTCAGTTGAGTCTCAGACCAGTTCCAAAGCATGTTTTAGGCCTCGTAGGCTCGTATTAGGGACATTATGATTGAATACAAATGGTTTTAATTTGGATGCAAAATTTATGACTCGATTTGTATGTTTGTTTGTGATAAAAGTCCAATAATGCCTCGAGCCCTATTCTGGCGTTGAATAAGGGTAAAGGGTGTTACATGTAATGGTATCAGAGCTATGATTTAATCGATTCTCGGACTAACCTAGCGCGTGTAAGAGTCTAGCTATACATGCCAGATATAATTTGTGATAGTGTGACGACTCTTGATAATTTAAATTGTGTTTTCATCTAGTAAATGGATCCCAACCGAGAGGTAGTTGATGATGTTGAAAGTAATGCGCTGGCTCCCGCCAAAGGGACAACGCCATCTAGAAGTAGACCAATAACGGTTAGTCGGGGAGGAGAGGCTAGAGAAGCCTTCTCCCAAAGGATGAATAAGTGGTTTGCTGAGTTTGTTCAAACAAATCCGGCAGCCGAACATCCTCTACCTCTAACTAACCCCCAACATGTTCCTGTAGCTCCCCAAGGTGTAGAATTGTTAAGACTAAATAAGCCTCCAGTTGATAAGATTTGGAAATAAGCGGCTAAAGTATTTAGAGCCAATATTGATGATGATCCCGAAAGAGCAGAGTTTTGGCTAAAGAACTCTATCAGGGTATTTGATAAGCTTTCTTGCACACCGGAAGAGTGTTTGAAATGTGCTATCTCACTTTTGAGAGACTCGACATATCAGTGGTGGAATACTCTTATATTTATGGTACCGAGGGAAAAAGTTACTTAGGATTTCTTCCAAGAAGACTTCAGAAAGATATATATCAGTCAAAGGTTCATTGATCAGAAACGTAAAGAGTTTTTAGAGCTGAAACAGGGCCGCATGTCTGTGACTGAATATGAGCAAGAGTTTGTCAGGCTCAATAAATATGCTCAGGAATGTGTTTCCACTGAGGCTACCATGTGCAAGAGATTCAAACATGGGTTGAATGAAGATATCAGACTGTTAGTTGGGATTTTAGAGTTGAAAGAATTTTTCATGCTAGTCGACCGAGCTTGCAAAGCTGAAGAGTTGAGAAAGGAAAAGAAAAAAATTGAGTTTGAGGCTAGAGACTCAAGAAAAAGACCAATGAGTAAGTCATTTCAATCTTAATCAAAGAAATTAAGGGATTTGTATACTTGTTTGAATGCTTCAGTTGGGTATCCCAACAGAGATCGTGGGAAGCAGTATTCGGGTTCTAAGGCCCAAGCTACGTCAATGGCGAGTGTTGGTAACGCTAGGTCAAATAGACCTAAATGTGAACACTTTGGTAGACGACATTCCGATGAATGTAGGATGAATAACCAAGATTGTTTTAAATGTGGCTCCCAAAATCAATTCATTCGAGATTGCTCGGAAATGACTGAGAAAGATAATTTTTAGAATGCAAGTTTGAGTAATACTGCCACTAGAGGGAGGCCACCGAGAAATATTGGAAGTGGAAATAGTTGCAGAGGTGTGATGAAAGAATTAACTGCGAGATCATAGGTTAGAGCACCTGCTAGGACTTATGCTATTTGTGCTCGTGAAAATACGTCATCCCCTATGTTATCACTAGTACATTTGCTCTTTATGATACTAATGTAGTTGCATTGATTGATGTTGGATCGACTCATTCTTATATTTGCATGAATCTGGTATCTAGTAAGAATTTGCCTGTTGAGTCTATTGAGTATGTGATTATAGTGTCGAACCCCTTAGGAAAATATGTTCTAGTTGATAAAGTTTGTAAGAGTTGTCCTTTAATGATTCCGGGTCACTGTTTTCTTGTTACCGTTTGATAAGTTTGATGTAATTCTTGTTATGCCTTTTGGATTAACTAATGCTCTTGCAAATTTTTATGGATTTGACGAATCGGATCTTCAGACCGTATTTGGACAAGTTTGTAGTCGTGTTTATTGATGAAATCCTAATTTATTCCCGAGATGAGTCTGAGCATGCCGAACATTTAAGGATTGTATTGCAGACTTTGAGAGTTAAGAAATTGTTTGCTAAGTTCAGCAAAAGTGAGTTTTGGCTCTTAAAAGTAAGATTTTTTAGGCATATTGTTTCAGCTTAAGGTATACAGGTTGATCCGAGTAAGATTTCAGCAATTGTTGATTGGAAACCACCAAGGAATGTATCTGAAGTTAGAAGCTTTTTGGGCTTAGCTAGTTCTTATTGACGCTTTGTTAAAGAATTTTCAATGATTGCTACACCTGTGACCAAATTGTTACGAAAGGATGTGAAATTCGAGTGGTCTGAGAAATGCCAAAAGAGTTTTGAACAGTTGAAAGTGTTGTTGACTGAGGCACCAGTGTTAGTACAACCTGACTCAGGGAAAGAGTTTGTGATTTTCACTGATGCGTCATTGAATGGTCTTAGTTGTGTATTAATGCAAGAGGGTAAAATGATAGCTTATACCTCGAGACAGTTAAAACTGTACGAAAAGAATTATCAGACGCATGACTTGGAATATCTGTAGACACCATTTATTTGGTTAGAAATGCCATATCTTCACCAATCACAAGAGTTTTAAGTATTTGATGATTCAAAAGGACTTGACTCCGCGGAAATGGAGATGGCTCAAGCTATTAAAAGATTATGAGTTGGTAATCGATTATCATCCGGGAAAGGTGAATGTAGTCGCTGATGCTTTAAGTAGGAAATCTTTGTTTTGCTTTGAGATCAATGAATACGCGGTCAACCTTCTCTGATAATGGATCAATCTTGGCTGAGTTAAAAGCTAGACTGGTATTTCTTTAGCAAATTTCTGAAGCTTAGAAATGTGACAAAGAACTTCAAGCTAAAAGAGTTTAGTGCAAATCAACTAGTGATTTAGACTATCAGTTTGGGATTGATGATTGTTTGATGTTACGAGGTAGGATTTGTGTGCCGAGAAATACCGAGCTTATTCAGAAAATTCTTCATGAGGCACACAATGGTTGTCTGTCTGTTCATTCAGGAAGTACGAAGATGTACAATGATTTGAAGAAATTGTATTGGTGGTTGGGTATGAAATGAGATATTTCTGAATTCGCATTAAGATGTTTAATTTTTCAACAAGTCCGAACATCAAGTACCTTAAGGTTTACTTCAGCCTTTGATGATTCTCGAGCGGAAATGGGATAAAATTACGATGGATTTCGTAACTGGATTACCTCTGATTCCGAAGAAGAAAGATACTGTTTGGGTCATTGTTGATAGATTGACAAAATCGGGTCATTTTATTCTGGTACGTATCGACTATTCAATTGATAAGCTAGCTGAATTGTACATTTTGAGATTGTTAGATTGCACGGAGTGTCTATTTCTATTATTTTGGATAGAGATCTGAGGTTTATGTCTCGATTTTGGAAAAAGTTGCAAGAGGCTTTGGACACAAAGTTGAACTCTAGTATCGTATTTCATCTGTAAATCGATGATCAATCTGAAAGAACAATTCAAGTTTTCGAAGATATGCTTCGCTATTGTGTTTTAGAGTTTGAAGGTAGCTAGGAAAAATATTTACCTTTAGTAAAATTTGCTTATAAAAATAGTTTTCAGTCAAGTACAAAGCTAGCACCGTATGAGGCATTGTATGGCCGCAAGTGTCGAACTTCGTTTTACTGGACTGAGCTCAGAGAGAGACAGATTTATGGGGTTGATTTGGTTAGAGAAACCGAAGAAAAAGTGAAAGTAATTCGTGATTGTTTGAAAGCAACTTCGGATAGACAGAAATAGTACGCGAATCTAAAACGAAAGGAAATTGAGTTTCAAGTTGGTGATAAGGTATTTCTGAAAGTATCACCGTGGAAGAAAATCCTTAGATTTGGTTGCAAGGGTAAACTGAGTCCGCGTTTTATTGGTCCGTATGAGGTTATTGAAAGAATAGGGCCGTTGGCATATCGTTAGCTTTACCAACAAAGTTAGAAAGGATCTACAATGTGTTTCATGTATCGATGTTGCACCTTTAACGATCAGATTCTTCGCATGTAATTTCGTAGACAGAGGTTGAAATTCGACCCGATATGACATATGGTGAAGAACCGATTAAAGTGTTAGCTCAGAAAGTTAAACAATTGAGAAATAAAAGCATAGCCCTAGTGAAAGTCTTGTGGAGAAGACACAGGATCAAAGAAGCTATGTGGGAACCCGAGGAAGCTATAAGAAAACTATACCCAAACCTCTTTTCTGGTAAGATTTTCGGGGACGAAAATCCCTAAAGGGGGGAGAGTTATAACAGCCTGTTTTTGGGTCAAATCGGAGAAATGGTTTCGGGACCACAAATCTAAAGTAGAAATATTTGTTTTACTATTTCTTTAAGGTCTACAACATGATAGATTAATTGAGTGAAAACTTCGTTAAGAAATTTTATCGATTCAGTACTCAATTTAATTAGAAGGACTAAATTGCAATAGGTGCAAAATTTGAGTTCTATAGGCTAGAGTTAGTAAATTGTTATGAAATTCTAAATTAGAGGTCCTAAAATGGCAATTAAACCATTATACTTTGGTATGGACATTAATGGACATGGCTAGGGAATAATTTCAAAGTTTAAGTGAAAGGCATTTTGGTAATCTAGTAAATAAAGACAAAAATAACTAAATAAAAGTTTCCATCTTCTCAATTTAGTCCCCCCAAAGCTGAATTTGAAGAAGAAGACAGAGCTAAGGTTTTGGCCACTTTCAAGCTCGATTGTAAGTTCGTTCTTATCCCATTTTTAACGATTTCTATATTTTTGAAATCGTTGTCACTTGATTTAGCTATTTCAAGGACTAATTTGAAAGAAAACTAAAGTATAAAATTTTACACATGATGAATATGTTTGTATTTTGATGTTTAATGGTAGAAAATGCATGTTTATTGTTTGTTAAACGACTTTTACGAAGTGATTTTCGGTAAAAACGTCGATTAGGGACTTATTTGTAAAAAAGTTGTAAAATGTGTAGAAAAGTGTAAATAAATGAAAAATGTGGGCTGGTATGAGTATGAGTAAGGTTCGGCTAGGCTTGGGTTGAGAAGAAATAGAATGAAACTCATTTTACGAGCCTAGGGACTAAATTATAAAATGTTGAAAAGTTAAAGGAAAAAATGTAATTTGCCATAATGTGTTTTTGGGCTAAATTGAATAATGTGATAATTAAATGGGATGAATCTGGTATTATAGATCAAGAAAAATGAAGTTCGGTCTAGATCGGGGGGACAACCAAAGTAATTGACGAATAGACTCGTTTGGACGTTTTTGCATCCAAGGTAAGTTCTTATGTTAAATAAGCTTTAATATAATTGTATTTAAATGCTTTAATATTGCATGAATTCTATGATTGACTACGTAGATGAGTTTAATTCTATGAACGAGTACGACGATGATTCGACAAGTAAGAAATCCCGTTCAAACCTTAGGAATAGATTAGGATATAAGTGACATATCATTAGGGTTTTATGTCATGTGATCTGGGTGCTGGTCCTGTACGTCCTATCGGTGGCTGAGTATATCGGCATATGTTGCGGTTACTTGATAGCTTGTGTGAGCAGCACCGTGTAGCTACGTCTCAACTGACAGCTTGTGTGAGCAGGCCCAATAATGGCTCGAGAACGAGCATATATGTCCTATGGGATAGAGGTAGCAATGGCTACATATGTGGCACCTCTTGTGCAAGGTTTTCCTGTGTATTCGATATTATTATTCCGAGTGGTTCATTGGGTATGGCAACCATGATACTAAATATGAAATTAATACGATATGGTACAAGTATGTACTTTAAGCTTATGATCTGATGATTACAAGGTAAGTTTGTGATGGAATGAATTATGATCATGAGAATTTGGTAAATTACATTATCTTATGTTATATTATTTGCATGATCAATGTATGGTAAGGTTGCATGTTTCTTTCATACGAGCTTACTAAGCTATATAGCTTACTCTGTTTATTATTCCATGTTTTATAGTGTCGCCAAGCTAGCTCGAATTAGGGATCATCAGAGATTCGCCTCACACTATCAAATCTATCATTTTAGGTATTGATGAAATTTAGCATTTTGAGTCTATGGCATGTATAGGGACTTGGTCATTTTGTTATATGTGTCATTTTTAATTTGGCCATTTAACTTGGCTCATTTTGGTTGGAATTGGTTGTAAACTTATATATTATATCTATATGTATGCATGTGCCAATGCCTTGTTGGTGATGTGGTATATTAATGCTTGGAAAATGGTTGAGTATGGCTTAATGGGTTTTTGATGGATGGTTAAGTATAGTTCATTGGTATTCTAGAAAATCTAAGTAGAATATTATGCATGATGAAAGTATGTGTGTGGATGCCTTTGAATGGGAAATTGGTATGTTTGATTTGGCATAATGAAATGTCATGAACATTGTAGATGATGGTATTGCACATGTTCTAGCTATGATATGTGAATGTTTTGGTTGTCTAAGTATGCTATGGTTTGTGCCATTGAAATTGTGAAAGTGTAGGTGTAAATGAAGGTGGCAAATGGCTTGGTAAATAGCTTTTATTTTGTCCACACGGGTAGACACAAGGGCGTTTGTCTAGGTCGTGTGTGACACATGGGCTGCCCCATGGGCATGTGTTTTGGCCGTGTGTCCCCTGCACCTAAATTTTGAGAAACAGAATGCTCAGAATTGAGCACACGAGTAGGGACACAGGCGTGTGTCTCAGCCGTGTGAGGGACATGGCCTCAGGTACGGGCGTGTGTCCGGGGCATGTGAACTCTGCATTTATTTTATGAAAATTTAATTATCCATACGGCCTAGCACACGGGCGAGTGACTCGACCATGTGACTTCAATTTGTTCATGACTTGCAAGTCAAAGAGTTACACGGGTTAGGGACACGGGCGTGCGTGACCACACGGCCTGTCCACATGGGCGTGTGACCCCTGTTTATAGCAAAAAATTTTCTAAGTTTTGTATAAATTTCTAAAGTTCTATGTTTAGTCCCGGACCACTTCCAAAGCATGTTTTAGACCTCGTAGGCTCGTATTAGGGACGTTATGATTGAATACAAATGGTTTTAATTTGGATGCAAAATTTATGACTCGATTTGTATGTTTGTTTGTGATAAAAGTCTGGTAATGCCTCGAGCCCTATTTTGGCATTGGGTAAGGGGTGCTACACGTGTGTCTACCCGTGTGGACAAAATAAATTCATTTCCTAGCCTTATTTATCACCCAAATTTGCCATTAACCTACAACAATAGTTACACATATATATCAACCAATTCAATGAATATTATCCAAGCCGATTGCAATAATTATGTGTGATATATTATCACATACATTCATGTATTTCCAAACTTACCTTAATAACTCCATTCATTGATTACTAAAAACTACTACTAAATACATGCATACAAACATATACATATGTATCATTCACAACCATGTTTCAAGTTTAACTCTTTTCTAAACCAACCCAATACATGTCATATAAACCATAGGATATTTAACAAAATCTACCAAAGTAATCTGGATAATGTAGTCTAATGTGTTGATCCGATCCTCCGAAATTTTTGAAAATCTACAAAGAGCATTCCATGATACAAGTAAGCTTAATGAAGCTTAGTAAGTTCATAGGCTTAAAATAAAAATCTTACCGAACATACTATAACATATATATCATTAATCAAGCATTTCATTAACGATTCCTGCCATTCACAACTTCATATGATGAATTCACTTAATTGAGCTCAATATTAATAACTACTTAAATTCTATCACATTAGTACCATATTACACTTACCAATCTTTTTCAAATTAGAGAACGTCTTACGGATTTGAGTACATCCTTTTATTGATGCCATAGTCCAACTATGATCTTACACATATATTGTCATGGCCCTGCCATGGTCTTACACTCGTAGTGTCATAACCCAGTTATAGTTTTATCAATAGGATGCCATTTCCTAGCTATGGTCATACACGTATATTTATTGCCATGGTCCAACCATGGTCTTACATTCACGGTGCCATAACCCAGTTATGGTCTTTTCACTAAAAATACCATAGCCAAGCTATGGTCTTACGTTTAAACATTACCATGGTCCAACCATGGTCTTATCCGTCAATTCATCTTTTGTCATGCAACTATCGTACTCAATCCTGCATTTCACTTAATTTGAACTTTCGATCCAATTTTCATATCTTTACAATAATTATAATTCAATAACAAACATATGAGATAATACATTATATCATTCCTAAGTTAACAAATAATCATGAAAGTTCAACCATATGAACTTACCTGGGGTAGTTTGTAGAAGTTGTAGAAATTCAGAGACTAATTTATTAATTTCTCTTTGCCACGTTTATCTTTATGTTCTTGATCTATAATATAAAATTTTCCATTCTTCAACATGAAATTCAATTCTAATTCACTTAACAATTTATGCCCTTTAATTTTTGAAATTACACATTTACCCCAACTCTTACAGTTTTTACAATTACTCCCTGATCGATTAACCCATAATTGAGCTAATTTTTCTCAATTAACACGTTATCTAATTATTTTAGGCTACTATACTTCCTTTGATATTTATAATTTCAACATCAAACCCTAATTCTAAACTTTTTCATAGTTAGGTCCTAAAATCAATTTCTATCAAAATTACTTAATAAAATCATCATATAACAAAATTAATGCTTCAAATCCATGTTAATTCATCATAAACATCCAGCACTCATCAATGGTAACTTTCAAAATTACCTATAGAATAAAAAACTAATGGAATAGATGGTTAGACCTAATTGTAAAAGTCTTAAAAATACAAAAATTACAAGAAAAAGGCAAGAATTAAACTCAATTGTAGCAAAAATATGAAAAAACAGCTCAAGAGGACCCTTTAATGGCATTTTTGGCTGAAAGTTTATGAAGAATTGTCTAGATTTTTTTAATTGTTATTTTATTTACTTAATTTTGCAAAATTTCTAATTTTACCTTTATTTCACCAAATTTTCAGAGTTTTTTTTTGCTAATGCCACCTCAGCCATCCCTTTTGGGTTAATTTTCCCTATAAGTCCTCCCTTATTTGTCACTTAAACTATTTAATCACTTTAGCAAATTTTACACCTTTTTCAATTTAGTCCTTTTTAATTAATAAACCATCAAAACGTTAAAATTTTCTAACAAAAATTTAATACTAGCTTAATGACACTCTTTAAATATTTATAAAAATACTTACAGTTCGATTTATAAAACCGAGGTCTCGATACCTCATTTTTAACCCAATTTACCTAATAAATTCTTTTAAATCACAAATTTCACTAATTTAAGAATATTTCTAAAATCACACTTGACTCATAAATATTAATTTATTAAAATTTCAAACTTACTCATTGGATTTAGTGATCTCGAATCACTGTTTTCGACACGACTGAAAATTGGGCTGTTACAACTCTCTCCACTTTTAGGAAATTTTGTCCTCAAAATTTGTTACCTGAGATTAAGTCCGGATATTGTAATCTCATTGATTCTTCTGTTTCCCAGGTTTCCTCCTCCGAACCATGATGATGCAACAACACTTTAACTAACGGTAACCGTTTATTCCGTAATTCTTTAACTTTTCAAGCTAAAATCTTCACCGGTTCTTCTGAATAAGTCATATCCGGTTGAACCTCAATTTCAGTGTGAGGAATCACGTGTGAAGGATCTAATCTATACCATCTCAACATGGATACGAGGAACACGTTATGAAATTTCTCAAGTTCCAGAGGTAAAGCTATTTGATAAGCCACAGGGCCAATTCTTTCAATTATCTCATACGGTCCAATAAATCTTGGACTCAATTTCCTTTTTCTACCAAATAGTAACACATTTTCCCACAGTGAAACTTTTAAGAACACTTGACTGCCAGCTGCAAATTCTATATCTCTTCTTTTCAAATCTGCATATAATTTCTGACGGTCTGAAGCAGCTTTAAAACTATCCCGGATAATTCAAACTTTTTCTTCGATTTATTGGATCAAATTAACTCTCACTAACTTGGATTCACTCAATTCGGACCAATATAATGGAGTCTTACATTTTTTACCATAAAGAGCTTCAAATGGTGCAATCTTTATGCTGGATTGATAGCTATTATTGTATACAACATCTCAACATGTCTTCTAAAATCTGAATCACTCGTTCTGATTGTTCGTCAGTCTAAGGATGAAATGCTATGCTGAAATTTAGTTTAGTACCTAGAGCTTCTTGTAGTTTTCTCTAAAACCTCGATGTAAACCTTGAATCTCGATCTGAAATAATAGATGTTGGAACCCCATGTAGCCTTACAATCTCAGACATATATAATTCTGCTAACTTCTCAAGTGAAAAATTTGTTCTGACTGGGATAAAATGTGTTGACCTAGTTAATCTATCTACAATCGCCCAAATCGAATCTTTCTTTCTCGAACTCATAGGTAATCCAGATACAAAATCCATTGTGACATTTTCCCATTTTCATTCAGGAATCATGACAAGTTGTAACAAACCTAATGGTACATGATATTCTGCTTTCACTTGCTGACAAATCAAACATTTTGCTACAAATTAACAGATTTCCCGTTTCATACCTAGCCACCAATACATTCTTTTCAAATCACAATACATCTTTGTACTACCTGGATGAATGGAATACGTGCTACTGTGAGCTTCAGAAAGAATGTCATTTTTCAGATATGAATTATTTGGAACACAAATTCTATTATGATAATGCAACATACCATTATCATCAATGGTACACTCTGAGCTCAACTTGTCCTGAACCATTTGTCATTTCAACACCAATTTTGGATCCTCATTCTATAAATCTCGAATCTGTTGAAGGAACATAGGTTTCATTCTCAATTCTGCTAATACGGTACCATCTTCATTAAAAGATAAATGAGCGTTCATCGCCCGCAATGCAAATAAAGATGACTTTCGGCTAAGTGCATCCACAACTACATTAGCCTTTCCCGAGTGGTAGTCAATAACCAGGTCATAATCTTTTAGTAGCTCTAACCACCGTCTCTGTCTCAAATTCAAATCTTTCTAAGTCATCAAGTATTTCAAACTTTTATGATCTGTGTACACATAACATTTCTCACCGTATAAATAGTGTCTCCATAGTTTCAAAGCAAACACAATTGCAGCCAACTCAAGATCATGTGTAGGATAATTCCTTTCATGTGGTTTTAACTGCCGAGAAGCATAAGCCACTACTTTTCCTGACTGCATTAAGACACAACCCAAACCATTAAGAGACGCATCACTATATACAACATACGACACACTCGATTCTGGTTGAGTCAAAACTGGAGCTTCTGTTCACATTTTCTTCAATTGATCAAAACTCTGCTGACACTCATTAAACTAAACAAATTCAACATTTTTCTATAGTAGTCGAGTTATTGGTAAAGCAATCATCAAAAAATTAATGACAAAACGGTGGTAATACCCTGCTAAACTTAGAAAACTTCGCACTTCTATTATATTCTTCAAAACTTTCCAATTCACCACTGCAGATACTTTACTCGAATCCACTCAAATCCCTTCAGGTAATACAATATGGCCCAAAAATCCAACCTCAATGAAGCCAGAATTCACATTACTGAACTTTGCATACAACTGCTTCTCCCTCAAAGTCTATAAGACAATTCTCAAGTGTTGTACATGTTCGAATTCTGTTTTAGAATAGATCAGTATATCATCAATAAACACAACCACATATCTATCCAAATATAGTTGGAAAATCCGATTCATTAAATCTATAAAAGCAACAGGAGCATTAGTCAAACCAAAAGGCATTACCAAAAACTCATAATAACCATACTGAGTTCTGAAAGCAGTCTTCAGCACATCACATTCTTTAACTTTCAACTGATAGTACTTGGATCTGATGTCTATCTTCGAAAATAGTGCAGCACCTTTCAGCTGATCAAACAAATTGCCAATACGTGGAAAATGGTATTTATTTTTAATTATGACCTTGTTCAACTATCTGTAGTCTATACACAGTCTCAAAGATCCGTATTTCTTTTTCACAAACAAGACAGGTGCACCCCAGGGAGATATACTCGGTTTGATAAACCCTTTATCTAGTAACTCTTGCAACTATGTCTTTAATTCTTTTAACTCGGTTGGTGGCATTCTATACGATGTTACTGATATAGGAGCTATTCTCGAAATCACATCAATCACAAATTCAACTTCACAATTAGGTGGTAAATCTGGTAATTCCTCAGGAAACACATCAGTAAACTCATTAACAACTGGTAACTGTTCTAACTTCAATTCAGAACCCCGAGTATCAAGAATGTAGGCTAAAAATGCCTCATTTCCTTTCCGCATTAATCTCTGAGTTGAAAAAGCTAAAATAGTTCTAACAATTTCTTTCAGATTTGTAGCCTCAATAGTAATCATTTCTCCTGTCTGACATTTCAGATCAATCTGTTTTTCTCTACAATTTACTATGGCATCATATTTCGTCAACCAATCCATTCCCAAAATAACATCAAATTCTCAAAAAGGTAGTAGCATCAAATCAGAAGGGAATTCATAATCTTTTATTTTTAATGGACAATCACGACAACTAAATTAACTATTACACTTTGGCCTAATGGATTAGTGACTTGAACATCATAATCAGTAGGTTCAAAACAATTTCTTTTCTGATGCTAATGCAGTGCAAACATAAGAATGCGTAGACTAGGGTCAACATACATGTAACATCAAAAAGATAGAATATACCAGTAATTATGTCTGGAGCTGTAGTTTCCTCTCTCACTCGGATAGTATAAGTACGTGCAGGTGACTTAGCTTTTGACTGGGCAGCAGAATCTCTCATACCCGAACAAGCAGTCCCAATACCACTGCTTTTACTCAAACGTTTACCTTTTTAAGAAGTGGCTAATTGCTTTTCTTTTTCTTCTCCCTCTTCTTTTAGCAGTTGAGGACAATCTCAAATAAAATGGTTAGTAGCCCTGCACTTGTAACAAGCTCCTGTCTTGCCTCTACATTCACCGGAATGAGGTTTCCCACAATATTTGCATCTAGGCCTTAGAGCATTCTGTACACTGACAACACTAGCTGTAGGTTTAATAGTTACCCCAAAATCCTGTTGAGTCACCTTATTCTTACTTGATCGTTCTGGCATTGAGGTAGGTCGACTGGAATCATCTCTAAACTTTTTAGCTGGATATGCTGAAAATGATTTGGAGGAGCTTCTCTTATAGAATTCTTTATTCCTTCTCTCCCGTTGCATTTTTCTATTGTACACCTCTTCCATTTTCTGAGCACGAACTGACAAAACAATAAATTCCCGTATCTCTATGCCCCCAATCATCATTCTGATTTCATCATTTAACCCTTCTTTAAAACGAGTACACATTTCTTCTTCAGTTAATACAATTTCCAGGCATATCTGCTGAGGTATAGAAATTCTCTTTCATATTCGGCTACCAATTGGCTACCTTGTCGCAAGTCAAGAAATTCCCTCTTCTTTTTATTCAGATACCTCTTGTTGACATATTTCTTTTTAAATTCACTCTGGAAAAATTCCCAAGTGATTTTATCTTTCGGCGCCACAGCTACTATAGTCATCCACCAATTATATGCCTCCTTTTTCAATAAAGAAAAAACACATTTCAAATATTCATCTAGAGAACAAGCCATTTCTTCAAAAACTCTTACTGTATTTTGTAGCCAATATTCAGCTTTCACAGGATCATCATCTGACCTACCCCAGAATTCTTCAGCCCTAAACTTTCTGAGATTTTCTATCAGAGTACGTTTCTTGGATTCAGTTACCGAATGAGGTGGAGGTACAACAGGAGGTGCTACAGATTGTGCAGTAGAGGGAGAAGGTTGCTGAGCCTGATTTCTTTCTTGCATCATCTCATTAAACCATTGGTTCATAAACCTCTAGAATGTTTTTTTTAAGTTCCTGTTCTTGCATCATAGAAATTGGGACATTACTACTTATCGCATGTTCAGATGTCTATACTCTGCTATTAGCTTCATTACATTCAGCATGGTCGAATCTATCAAACATCTTTACAATCTATAAAAAATAAAGATTAAATCGAATCATACACATCACACTATCACAGATTTATATGGCATGTATTTCTAAACACTTTCCATATTACATTCGTTCCGAGAATCAGTTAAATAGAAACTCTGATACCAATAAATGTAACACCCCCAACTTGTATCCGTCGCCAGAATAAGGTTACGGAGCATTACCAAATTTTCCAGAACAATTACAGATAATTCAAGTTAATTACTATTCATGTTCGAATCTAATCATATCGTTCCTTGAATGGACCCTTGAGGCACAATTTAAGCATTAGAAACAAGTCGGGACTAAATCAGGATCTCAAAGAATATTTCGTAAAATTTCAAAATTTTCTTATATCACGGGTAACACGCCCGTGTGAGTAGGTCGTATGGCTCACACGGCCAAGTGACATGCCCATATCTCAGGCCGTGTGGGCATTAGATGTGAGGCACACGGTCGTGTCTAAGCCTGTGTCCTTACTCGTGTAACTCTCTGACTTGGGTCACACGGCCAGTCACACGCCTGTGTACTAGGCCATGTGTCACACACGGACGAGACACACGCCCGTGTCTCTGCCCTGTGCTTATTTCTAAGCATTCTGCTTCTCAATTTTAAGATGCAGGGGACATACGGTCAAACCACATGCCCATGTTCCAAGCCATGTGTCACACATGGTCAAAACACACGCCCGTGTGTCTACCCGTGTAGACAAAATAAAGTCATTTCCTAGATTTATTTCTCAACCAAATTTGCCATTAACCTACAACAACATTTACACAATATAACAACCAATTCAATACATATTATCCAAGCCAATTGCAATAATTATGTGTGATATATTATCACATACATTTATGAATTTCCAAACTTACCTTAATAACTCCATTCATTGAGTACTAAAATCTTCTACTAAATATATGCATACAAACATATACATATGTATCGTTCACAACCATGTTTCAAGTTTAACTCTTTTCTAAACCAACCCAATACATGCCATATAAACCATAGGATATTTAACAAAATCTATCGGAGTAATCTGGATAGTGTAGTCTAATGTGTTGACCCGATCCTCCGAACTTGTTGAAAATCTATAAAAAACATTCAATGACACAAGTAAGCTTAATGAATCTTAGTAAGTTCATAGGCTTAAAATAAAAATCTTATCGAACAAACTATAACATATATATATCATTAATCAAGCATTTCATTAACGATTCCTGCCATTCACAACTTCAAATGATGAATTCACTTAATTGAACTCAATATCAATAACTACTTAAATTCTATCACATTAGTACCACATTACAATTACCAATCTTTTTCAAATTAGAGAACGTTGATAAACCATAAATGTAACATATTTTAATCCCATTCTTAATGCATTTATGGATGATTAATGATGAAAATTAGTGAATTTGATGCTCCTAATCCCTTAAATTCATGTTTCTATACTTAGGAGAGCATTTGGGAGAAAAAAGAGCGAAAAAGGGGCCAAATTTGGAGTTTTCAGGATCCACACAGGCAGGCCACATGCCCATGTGCCAGCCCGTGTTGATATCGCTCCTTGTTTCCCAAACATGCAGAAAAAGCCAATTTTTAGGGTTTCTGAGCATTCAAAAGTCTATAAATACATACTAGAAGAAGACCTAAAGGGACACATAGAGAATAACACAGGAATTACTCAAAGAACACCAATGGATTCAGCTCGGAAGCAGGATCTCCTTCAAGACTGAAGATCTCCCTCCAATTTTTCTCTTGAAGTTTTTGGGTTTCTTTATGTTTTGTTATTTTTCTATTTTTGAGATGTTTTCCTACTACATTATGAACTAAACTCCCTAAATACCTAGGAAGGATGAAACCTAAGACAAATCTTATTATTTAAAGTTCTGAATTTAATGATAAATACTTGTTCTTGTTCTTAATTATGAGTTATTAATTCTTGCCTTAATATTTTCATGATATTATTCCAAGTTTGATGTGGTTATTCAGTGGAGCAAAAGTTACATGAAACTCTAGAAACATGGCGACATAAATCTTACGGATTAGAGTCAAATCTAATAAGGGAATCCATAGATCGAGTTAATGCGACAATAGGGGTTTTAATTAGAAAGAAATTTCAATTAATCAACCTAGAGTCAGTTGTTTTTAGTCTCGAAAAATATATTAACATATTTTAGGGATTTCTATGGATCAAGACAAGTGACTAAATCGTTTGGTTCAGATTCAGAATAATAAGTGAAGTCTAGGTGGATTGTTCCTTGGGTATTGTCTTTATTATTGGTTTATTCAATTATTTTCTTCACTCTCTGTCACATTCAGTAGTTAATTAGTTAGTTAATATTAGAATAAAACAAATCCCTTATATTTAGGTTAAATAATAGAAAGAATGTTAATACTAGTACTTTTAGTCCTTGTGGATACGATATTCTGGAGTCACCATAACTATACTACCATTCAACAGGTGCGCTTGTCGTAGTCGTGATCGTAGTCTAGTTTAGTGTTCCATAAAACGACCATCAAACGTCTTAAAGATTTGAGTACATCGTTTTATTAATGACATAGTCTAACTATGGTCTTACACATATATTGTCATGGCCCTGCCATGGTCTTACACTTGTTGTGCCATAACCTAGTTATGGTTTTGTCATTAGGATGCCATAGCTCAGCTATGGTTTTACACGTATATTTACTGCCATGGTCCAACCATGGTCTTACGTTCACGATGCCATAACTTAGTTATGGTCTTTTCACTAAAATGCCATACCCTAGCTATGGCCTTACATTTAAACATTTCTATGGTCCAACCATGGTCTTATCCGTCAATTCGTCTTTTGTCACGCAACGATCGTACTCAATCTTGTGTTTCACTTAATTTGGAATTTCGATCCAATTTTCATATCTTTATAATAATTATAATTCAATAACAAACATATGAGATAATACATTATATCATTCCTAATTAACAAATAATCATGAAATTTCAACCATATAAACTTACCTAGGGTAGTTTGCAGAAGTTGTAGAAATTCAGGGACTAATCTGTTAATTTCTCTTTTTCACGTTTATCTTAAGGCTTTTGATCTATAATATAAAATTTTTCATTCATTAACATCACTGAAAATTGGGATGTTACATTATACATAGCCATGTGGCTTCCCCACTCGCTCGTATGGCCAGACCGTGTAACTAATTGTGACTGTGTGAAAAATCATGTACTTAAAAATTAATAAGACTCAGGGTTGTGTGTGTCACATGGTAGTGTGCACCTTAAAAAGCTTCCAAAACAAGGCAAACTTTCATCCAAAACTTAGGTAACAAGCCAAATTGAAATCAACTATTTTCATACTTAAAAACACATTTACACAAGCTTAAAACATGCCAAAATATTCAACCTAAATGCCTAACTAATGTGTCCTCATTGACACCACAATTCAGTTATCAACCTCAATGTACATGACACATCCACTAATTTGCATTCAAATTCATAAGTTCATATATAAAACTCATGCCAAACTTATCATTTCTTCATATTCATTCATATTCATCCATACCATGATTCAAACACTTAAATAAGGTTTATATCAAATGACCAAAACAAATTTATATGAACATATTCACACCAAGATTAAAGACACATACACAAGTAAGCTTATACCAAGCTTAAAACATAACATTTGTTGTAAGTATCCAAACATATACAAACACACCAATTACATGCCAATATAACCCAAAATAAACGTATTAAAATCTCCTAAAATGAATCTAGATAGTGTGATCTTCAAGTTGATTCGATCCCCCCAACTCCACAAAACGTTATCTACAAGGTACAGAAAAGAACACGAGTAAGCTTCACTAGAGCTTAGTAAGTTCAACGATTAACACAATAAAACTTACCGAATTAAACATAACAATTTTAATAACAAGATTAAAAGTCAGAGTTTCCTGTCAACCACAATACACAACAGGAGAGTTTATACATAAATAAGTACGAGATCATTCATTATCAAGCCACAATGCTATCAGGAGATTCATGAATAATCTTTCAACAATTCAATAGCAAGACATTTAACACAAGAAACATTGCCTAATGAATGATACATGGATATGAGTACACAGTTATCCATCAGAAACATACTAAACGTTCAAACAAGCCAATCCAACTGATAACATGCCTTGGCATCAAGTGCTTAGCCCGTAGGCTAACATCCCTTTGAAAACACGTCTGGGCACTAAATGCAAAACTCGAAGGCTTTACATTCGCCCCCAGTAACACGCCATTCTTGTTTATACTTTAATCACAGTATATTAACTGTAAAATCACAGTATAGGTATCATTGTCTCATTTAAAATCAATCTTCGTACCATACGCACTATAACCTCTTGGCATGCCAATCGTGCTCTATCCTACATTCATCCGGCTCAGGATTTATCATCGCTAATCAGTATATAAACAATTCACTACTTCAATTCTCATTAATATAACATCTAATATATAGTAAATTGAACATTCGACAAACAAATTTTTCATTCAATATGCAATTTAAAATACAGTAAATTAAACCGAACGAACTTACCAGGGCTAAACTGTAGAGTTTGCAACAGTTTAGGGACTATTCAGCAACTTTCCCTTTTCCTCGGTTTTCTACTTGATCTTGATCTATAATATAATTTATTTCAGTTATTAAAATCAATTTCATATACTATACAAATCAATACATATTTCATTATATTTAAAAATTTTGTACATTTGCCCCAACCATTTATACTTTAATCAATTTTGTCCTTAAGATCAAAACAAGCCTATTTCTCCCAATTAAACTATAAACCCATTGAACTTAATTTTTTTAACCATTCTAGAACAACCCTAAATTTCAAAATTTATCAAGAAAAACATGTCCATTTTAATTTATTTCCAATTTAATCACTAAACCTAAAATTAAGAAAAATCACTTTACAAACTCAATACAAATCATTACTAAGTTACTACCTAAACCAATTATAACTATAAAACTTCAAAAATTTCAATGGCATAATTTCTATACTTTAATAATTTCAAAATAACCCTTATTCCAACTAGATATCAAAATAACAATCACAAAAATGTCAATTCCATGAAAAATAAGTTAGGAAAACCCTTACATGCATAAGCTTAATATAACCAAAATTTCAAGCTCCTTTCATGGAGCTTCTCACTTCAATTTCGATGGAGAACTAATAAAATGAAGATGATGCCCCCACCAACCTTTGTTTAATTATTTTAAATTCATTTATTTCTTTTATCATTATATTTATTAATTAAATTTATCACTTTATATTATAACATTAAGAAACAATCATTTCATTATCCATTATCCTCAATTTTGGCTAATTTGTCATATTAATTCATTATATTTTTACTAATTACTACAAATGAGCACTTAAACACTAATGGAAATTAACTTTTGCACTTTTTTTATGATTTAGTCCCTTTTTCTTTAGTTAACTATCTAAACGTCAAATTTTCTAAACCAAATTTTAATACAATACTAATGACCTCGTAAATATTAAATAATTAATATTTACAAACTCACACGTCAAAATTATGGTCCCGAAACTACTATTTTCGACACCACTGAAAAACAGGTTGTTACATTTCAAGCAAGACTTTTTCTCCCAGTTAAACTCTGATTATTCCAGGGATATTTTAATATGATTAGAATTCTAATCTAAGACTATTAAAAGAGGCCATTGTATCCTTGTTTTGTGAAGCCAACCAGTAAGAGCTTTTTCTTGAGGGCGACAATATGTAGTCGCATATGAGTTTTGATAAGAGTTTCATGGTAATTATGGAGAGAATTTTATACCCCTTTTGTAAGTACTCTATGAGATTTAGGGTTTTGTTTACCAATTTACTCTTTGAGATTTTGAACTTTGTATTCAGAGTTTTAGGTAATATACGTTTAGTATATTTAGGTTAATTTTGTCCATATTGTACTCTCGTTTGTTTACTCAGTTAGTGAAAATTCAGAGCCTCCTTTGCCCATGGTTTTTCCCTATTTGAGGGCTTTCCACATAAAATATTTGTGTTCATTCTTCTTCACTTTTATTATCTTATTGTTTATACGAGTCGATTCCTAAATAACTAGTACCAGAGCTATGATTCAGCTTCTGTAGATCAACTCATTCAGTGACTCAACAACGTTTTAGATATCGAGAAGTTTGACAGACCAAAAATTTTAGTTTCTAGAAGTTTTGGATAATCATGGAGGTAGTTGATGTGGCCGAGGATAAGGGTGATGATTCGTTGCTCTCCACATAATCCAGTTAAAGGTAGAGTCGTGTCAAATATCAAACATTTGCCTATTTTAGAGAAGAATCTCATCCCTTTTTGGCATTTAGGACTCGAACAGTTCGCAGAGTGTTTAAGGCAAGGTTGGTCATAAAGGGTTATAATCAGGTGGAGAGAGTTGATGTTTTTTTATCCTGTTTGGGTATTACTGACCCTTGTTGCATTATATCACATTGATTTGAAGACTAAGAGTCTTTCATTTCACAAGTTCGAGCACTGTTTGAGCTTGTTTGGTATTTTGTGAAATTCGAGTTTGACCCATGACAGGGCATGGAAAAAGAGGCGTGATAAATATGAGCCAAGGTAGAGATTTTTAGGGTGTGCCTCGCTTTTATTAGACATTTTGTAGGCGCTTAGAAATATGTTTTGATGAGCAACCGAAGAAGGCTCAAAATAAGCTTAACGTCATGACAAAGAGCATCGGGACGTCGGGATGACGCGACAACATTGAAACGGAAAAGTAGAGATGACATTGCAACGAGGCGATATGCCATGTCACGACTTGTTCTCTTATTTGGCAACCACGTTTTAGACTTCAAGTAGGACTGCTTGTCCAAGTTGGACTCTAATTATTCTAGGGATATTTTAGTATAATTAGAACTCTATATAAGCTTATTTAAAGGGGTCATTGTATCCATATCTTTATATGTTAATTAGCTAGGGCTTTTCTTTAGGGCGACAAGATGTAGTCGCCAATGAGTTTTGGTGAGAGTTTCATGGTAATTATAGAGAGTATTTTATATTCTTATTGTGAGTGCCCTATGAGGTTTAGGTTTTTGTTTATTGGTTTGCTCTTTGAGATTTTGAGCTTAGTATTCGGGGTTTGGGTTTATACATTTAGTTTATTTTCTCCATTTTGTACTATCGTTTGTTTACTCTTTTAATCAAAGGTCGATACCTACTTTGCCCGTGATTTTTCCCTCTTTGAGGGTTTTTCACGTAAAATATTTGTGTTTGTTCCTCTCCACTTTTTACTATTTCATTGTTTATACGGGTCAATTCCCAACATTGTGTGTAATGAGGCATGGGATTCCCTTACACTGTTAAGTTCAGTGCGTCATCTTTACTGGCTTAAATCTGATCATCGACCATTGATGATCTTCTTTGATGCAATCAAGAAAAAAGAGGTGACAGTTCGTTTCACTTTCTTGCTAGTTGGATCTTTTTAGAACCGTAAAACTTTGATATAAAACTTAACAAACTAAGATCTGTCATGTTAGATTATAAAAAATAAATCAATAACAAAATTGAATGCGGAAGCATACCTGAATCCATTGTTGGAGATTACCCAGAAGGTTTTGAACCTCCAAGAAAATAGTTTTTCTCTTTATATAATTCTCTCTGATGGGGATAGAAAAAGAAATACAAGATATATATCTATTTCTTGGGAATCACTACCTCTTTTTAAAATAACTTATTATTAAATCAGTTTTGAGTATTTATAATTTGACCCATCATCAAATTATAAATACAACTTATGGTATCTACATATTATTTCCATGAAACTTTAATACTTATGAAACTTATAATATAATTGGTCACTTAATTTTGTATCACACTTTATAATAGAATTATACATTATACATGTGTGCCCATAATTGAGTATTTTAATCCAACAAATGTCTCATATGGGATGTCAAGGATTTATTCTTACTTAGTGGTTGAAGGAAGGTGATCTTATTAGCAAATTAATGAGTTCAGTGACTCACTAAAGCAGTGGAACAGGGATGTTTTTCGAAATATCTTTCATCGAAGAAAAGGAAACAATGGAAAAATTAAAACGTTTTCAATGGAAACTTGATCGATGGGATTCTTAGTATTTACGCAAACAGGAATTGTTTCTTCGGAAGTAGTTGGAAGTGATTCTTGATCAATAAAAGGTCCTTTGGAAGCAAAAGTCGCGAAGTGAATGGCTTACAAATAGATACCATAATACGAGGTACTTTATAGTCATACGATGGCCAGAAGACGTATAAACCAAATTGATGGACTTTGTTTGGAGGATGGTAACTGATTTTATGAAGATGAATCTCTAAAAAGAATTGTTGTTGACTTATTTTCACAACTATATGTGATGGAGAATCCTTCCCTAGAGACTTTTCGGTTGTGTGGCCTCTTTCCGTAGTTTGACGAAGAGGACAATTTGGGTCTCATGACTACTGTCAGGTTGGAGGAACTTGAAAGTGCCCTTTTCAACATGGCGCCTCTCAAGGCTCCGGGTATTGATGGATTTCATGCAATATTCAATCAAATCAAGTTGAATAATTATGCATTCAAGTTGTTGCAGTTTAAAGATAAATTGATTTAATTTTAATAATTTATTGTTAAACTTTTGAATTATTAGATTATAAATCATTTAAAATTTGTCATGTTGAGTAAGATGAAATCGAATTATTTACAAGAGTTATATCAAATTTGATCTAAGACAAATCAAACAAAATTGTTAAGTTCAGATGAAATTTACCTTGTATACGGAATATATATATATTGATGTTCAGGTGCATGTGCAGCATGTAAGAGAGGAAAAAAAAAAAAAAGGAAGCTAAAGCCCCAGCCATTCCCGGTCCTTGCTATGATGTTTGCTTGCCAAAAGCAGAAGGAAGAGCAGATTAAAGGACGGTGGAAATATCTTCTGATTTCGAATCAACCATCTTTCACATTTTTCTCCCCGACACTTGTTGAGTAGAAAATAAAATACAAAATTTATTATAACAAAAACTTATATATATAATAGTTTAAACAAATAAAATACAATCATCGTTAATCACGTCGAGATAGGATAAAACTGTAATTTGCAAGCTTGGTGCCACTTTTTAGAAAGAACTGACAAGAAGCAATTGGACAGCAGCACTCTCAAGCACCCACCTTGCACCCATACTCGCATCACCCCTAAGCAGACATCACCACATGTATGATGCATGTTGTTTTCATGGATCCCAACTAAACCGAAAGGAAGATAATGAAACTCAAAACAAACAAAACAGAACCCAAATTGATTTATACACATTTTGGTGTCTACTGAAATTTAGCTCAATTACCAACTTGAATTTGTACATATTTCTCTCCATAAGCCGCTCATCAAAACTTCAACGACCCATAAAAACCAAAACTAGTAGGAAAAGATGATTTCCCACGAAGATTAATTCCCATCATCTGCAGCTCGTAGCGTTTTACGCTACACCTAAGCCTTATTTTTGTTGACCAAGAAAACTCCTTTACTTACAAGACACCATCATTTACATAGAGATCAGGAACCCTACCAAACATATTTACACAATGACAAAGGGTTCCTGTCATTTTTTGCTACTCTGTTTTAAACGTGATATATATTTAAGCACCTTTTTTTGGCTTTATCTATTTACTGTTTTCAGGATTGCAATGGGGTCTACGCCAGTGCAGAGATGCTACAATTCTGACGATCCCTGTCGAGGCAATCAAACCCCTCCACTCTCACCGCTGGTTTGCTACCAAAATTCGCCCTAACATAGCTTCCTTTCCTCGATGACGACGAGGGAGAAGATGAGTACAAGCCCGATGAAGGTGGCACCGGTGACAATGGGCTCATATTCTTCTGCTCCCCAAATCGAGCATCCTGTATTAACGGGTTAGATACTCTGCTCGGCGGCGACCCACAAAAAAATGGGGGCGACAACGCTACTTGTGTACAACTTTGTTCCACTCCACATCCACCCTGTTCAGTTTCAAAACAAATAATCATATCATATACTTTTTTAACTTAAAAAACGAGAGACATGTTTTAAATTTTAAGTTTTTAATTTCACAAAATATTAAAATTCCACCATGAATAAAATAATAATCCTTTTTTTAAATATGAAACAACATACTAAAACAAGGAACTTAATGAACCCAAATTCTACTTTTCTATATACTCAATTCCACAATAGTTTTTCTCGTACACGAAACAAGGGTTAAATTTTTAAATGAACCGCACGGAAATGTCGCATTGTTTATGGGACCAAAAATAGGTTTTCTTATTTTATAATTTATAGAATAATTTATTGTGCCTTAAAACAAAACCATTTAGAAATAGCAACTTGTAAATATGTTTTAATTCTTTTTAAAAAAATAAATAAATTATGAGAACGAAGTATACCTTTGTAAGAATAAAATCCAAAGCATCACTCTCCTCTTTTGAATCACAAAGCTCCACTTGATGGCTGAAAAACGTAGAACAAACTACTATTTCTTAGATCTATTTATTAAAAAACAAATATAAGGGAGAGATAATTGAAGGGCATAGAAAGAATAGAAAATTACCTGAGTTGCCATCTCAGGGATCTAACAGGGTGGTCGTTGAAGGGGGTGTTTAAAAGACCCAAACGACGTGGTTTCGGGCAGACCATGGTATCTTTCCGATCCGTAACCGTAACCGAAACGGAGCTCCGCATCTCGTCAGAGCAGCTTCCAATTTCGCTTTGTTGGATCCCACACTGCATCTTTGTTCCTCTGGCGCTTTTCTTTTTCTTTCCTAATATTAACAATTAATTCCCCTATTTAACATAAAGAGATGCTTAATTAAACAGTCTTGAAGTATAAAACAAAAATTACTGTATTGAAATTCCACAACTATTTTAGAAAAGTTCTAAAGCAACAGATCTACTCAAACAAAAATTAAATAGATCTGGTTTAAATAAAAGGCGATTTTTTTTTAAAAAAAAGTGCGTATTTGATTTCCTTACAGATCTACCAAGCTTAGACCAGTTATGTAAAAAAGAAAAAAAAAGCTCTAATTTTCTAAAATTAGATTTAGCTACTTATATGGTTCAGATCGAGGAAGAAATAAAGGAAATCTTAACAAAGGCGTTGTTTGAAGAGCTGAAAAATGGTGAAATTAAAAAAAAAAGAGCCGTCGCTTCTAAAGAAAACAAAATCTGAGGCGAAGAGAAGAGCTGATAGAAAGAAAGCAAGCATGAAAGATAGAAAGAAAGAAAGAGAGGAGAGTAATACCTTAACTTTAAACTGTACAGGTAATTTGAGAAACTCTTGGAGTAGGAGGTAAATATAAACCGAGCACCATAGAAAAAAAATATGAAAATGAAAGAAAAAAAGAAAAAAGAAACGGAGTCGAGAAAATAGGCGACAGAAGAAAGGAGGATGGTAAAGGAGAGGACCCGTGTGATTTATTGGAGAGAGAGAGAAGGGGGAAGGTGTGGGGAAGAGACAAGAGAATCACCAAAAATTGAAGAAATATAATAAAAAGAAAAGTCGTATTGCAATTGGGCAACATCACAGCTTTTATCTTTTTTCATTGGCAACATCACAGCTATGAAAAGAAAGAGAGAGAATATAAAAATATATTTATTAGATTATATGGGTTATAACTTGGTAAAACAATTGGGAAGAGAAAGTGAAAGCGTGTTCGGCTAAGATGGCAAGAAAGTTTGTGTAATTAGACGCGTTTTTTCTTAACGGTAAAATATAACGACTTTTTTACTATTGCCACACTAAATGATAAAAGAATTTAAAATCTTAATGGTAATTTTTTTAACTTATAAATACTCCTAAATTTTATTTTTTTCATTTACATCTTTCTCTGAAACTCTCTCAAGTTTTTAATTCAATATTAATTTATATTTTTATTTAAAAATATTATTTTTTAAATAATATCGTATTTTATTTTTCGAAACCTTTTTTTGGATATCGACTTTTTATTTTAAAATGAAAATGGAGTCGCCACCAAATCTTTTTATTTAGGTGTGATTGGATCACTTTAAAACTTGGTCATAAAATATTAGATTTATTAAAACAATAATTTTCGGTCTAAAAAATCTAAGAAATGGGTTTGGGAGTCGGTTATGTATGAGGAAGGGTTAGCACCCTCATAACGCCCAAAATTGGTACTTAGTTGATTACTTAATGTCTTGATGTCAAAAATTAAAAATTCAAAGAGAATTTATAATACGATCCCTCTTTGCATGATGTTATTTGATTAAAATATCGTTAACTAAATTAAATTTTGTGGAAAAAAAGGTTTTATTTTAAGTTAATCGAGAAGAAAAGATCACACCCTGTAAGTTAGGGCACAATGTCTCGAATCCTCGACAACAAGAATAATCGCCATTTGATTATTACTGAAATCCTATGTGTTTCCATTTTAGATAAGATGTAACATCCCTAACCCGTATCCATCGCCGGAATAGGGTTACGGAGCATTATCAAACTTCTTACTTAAACAAACATACATTTCATTTCACATACATTTTTCATAACCAAATAAAAGTCATTCATAATCAATCATGTTGTCCCTAATATGAGCCCTCGTGGCCTAAAATAAACATTACAAGTAGCTAGGGACTAAACCAATAACTTAGGGAAATTTTGGAAAAATATAGAAAATTTTCAAAATACAGGGGATACTGCCCGTGTGGCGTCCGTGTCATAGGCCACGTGGACATTCGAAATAGGATCATATGGCTGTGTCCCAACCTGTGTCTTACCTCGTGTAACTCACTAACTTGGGTTACACGGCCAACCATATGCCCGTGTGACTAGCTTGTGTACTTATGTCTTTGCTCGCGTGGACAAAAATAGGCTATGTTTTAAGCCATATTTCTCACCCAAAATGTTGTCAGCCTAGATTCAACAATGCACAAACAACCAATGCATAAATAGGCACTTATAACCAACCAATTTCAGCCCAAAATCATATACTACCAATACCAACAACCAAAATGCTCTTAAGCATCCCAAATAGCCATTCAAATTCATACCAAATTCATATCCAAAAATCACCTAAATGATCAAATTCACCTATTAGACTTTGTGCCTACATCAACAAGCATACCATATTCTCAAATTAAACATTTTGTGCTCCAAATACCAATTCACAATAAGGCATTCACATGGCAATTATAAACCAAATATCAAAGGCCATTTACACATATATACATAACCAAGTGTACCAAAATAAGCCAAGTCACATGGCTAAACACATAACCAAAAACATATATCATTTACAAGCCAAATCAATTGGTTATCAACATTACAAACATATAGACCATATTAACTACAACTCCTATACATGCCATATAACCAAGTACACAAGTTCAAAAGTACCAAATCAACGTTTGATTGTGTGATGAGATCTCCGACAACTCCCAATCCGAGTAAGCTTATAAATCACTATAAAATACGGAAAAGTAAATAGAGTAAGCTATTAAGCTTAGTAAGTTCGTATAACAATAAACTCAACTTACCATATGAACACAATTTAAGTAATCAAACATATCATAATATAACTCATATTGATCCACAAACCTATCACATATTCATTTATAAGGTTAGATATGTAATTCACAAGTTTCATAGACTTAAAGCTTATATAATTCACATACACACATGTTATGATACGTATCAAACAATTATCCTTTCATACCATCAACATACCGGTTGAACCATTTGGAATAATATATGATACTTGGGAATCTCACACCCTAATTGCCAATACATGGTCGAAACCATCTTAATCTCATATCTCATATATAAATGCTCATCTTGAGCTATCACTGGGTCTACTCACACAAGCTGAAAGTCAAAACATAGTTACACGGTGCTGCTCACACAAGCTGATGAGTAACCGCAACGCATGTCAAAAAACTCACCTACCAGTAGAACGTACAGACCAACACCCAAAACACAATAACCCCTAATGACATGTCATTTGTATCCTATCTATTCCTAAAGTTCAACCAGGATTTCACATGTCGCTAAATCTTTGTCGAATATTTTCGTGAAGTCGTATTTATCAATAATGTAATAATAAAGCATTTTAAAAAAATTACATTAATGTTTATTAACCTATGAACTTACCTCGAATTTATACGGAAAGAATCGAGCTATCAATCCACTATTTTGTTTTTCCCCCGATCTAAATCCGAACGTTGCTTTTCTTGATCTATATATAATCAAATTTAACTTATTTAAATATCATTCTATTCATTGTAACCCAAAAATCATATTGTGGCAAAATTATACTTTTGCCCCTTAAACTTTAAATTCTTTACAATTTGGTTCCTAGCTCACAAGAATACAAATTCATGCAATTTAACCCACACCCATGCTAGCCGAATTATATATATCCATAATAGCCCATATATTTCATTATACGACATATTTCAACATGAATTTTACATATTTTACAAATAAATCCTAAATTTGCAATTTCAACCAAAATAACTTAACAAATGTTGTTTATCTAACAACAACCATTTATTTTCTATCATCAAACATCAAAACACATCCACATTCATCAATGGTCAAACCCTATACTTTTAACAATTTTACAAATTAGTCCCTGGGTTAGCTAGATTAAGTTACAACGACTCAAAAAACATAGAAATCATTAAAAATCAAGCAAAATTACGCTTACATGCATGAAAATGGCTTGACCAAACCTAAGCTCTCCTCCTATGGTGAAATTCAGCTGAAATTTGGTGAAATGAAGAAGATGGTACTTTGATTTTAGTTAATTTTTATCATTAATTACTAATTTACCTTTATAGCCTTTAAAAATCTTAATAATTTCCATAAAACCAAACTCATAAATGTTCACTAATACACTAATGGTCTAATTACCACATAAGGACTTCCAATTTAAAATTCTATAGCTATTAGACACCTTTACCTATTAGAACACAACTTTTACACTTTATGCGATTTAGTCCTTTTTATCAAATTAAGCATGCAAACGGTAAAATTTCTTAACGAAATGTTCATATGACTCAATTAACATGTTGTAGACACTAAAATAATAATAAAATAAATATTTTGACATTGGATTTGTGGTCTCAAAACCACTAATCTGATTTGACTGAAAATAAGCTATTACATAGGATATTCAATTACTTAGGTTCAAGGAGAAAATCGTACTTCGTAAGTTGGGAGCACAACCTCTCAGATTCCCCAAATAAAGAATATTGCCTCGGTTTTAAATTATTTCTTATGCGTTTGTGCAAAAAAAAAGATGAACATATGTAGCAATATTGACAATACACGATGATGGCAAAATTATGACAATGAAAAAATAAACAACATAAATAATATAATAAAATGACAATAATATAATGAGAACAAATAAAATAATGAAATAAATAATAAAATATTCGATTAATAATATTTATAATAATACTAATAGTGAAATAATATAAAAATGTATGATAATAATATAGTTACATTCATAAAATATTGATCCTTTGAGCGAATTTTAACAAAACTAATATTAATTAAAAACAGTGATTACTTAATAATATTAATAATATCAATAACTAAAAATAAAAGACCAAAATGAAATAATTGAGAAATTTGATGGCAAAAAAAAGAGTAAATACATGGACTTAATTAAATGAATAGGGGGCTAAATTGAAATTGTGATAGAACCTTAAGAAAAAATTAAAGGGTTAAAATAAAGAAACAATAAAAGGTAGGGATCAAAAGGGTAAATAACCCAAACCCAGTACATGTCATTCCTCAAAAGGTTGATAATCTAGGGACTGAATTGAATATTTAATGAAATTTAAAGTGTAAAATTTAAAAAAAAAATAAAGGGTCAAATTAAAATAAAATAAAATAAACAAGGACCCAAAGGGTTATTTTCCGAACCTTATGTCATCCCTTAAGCCGACAGTGGGTCAAAGGACCCACTTACAAGGAAATTAAAATTACGAGGTAAAAAATAAAATAAATAAAAGGCATCAGACGAAATTAGAAAGGAGCAAAAAGGCAGAAGGACCAAAGTTGCAAATAGACCCTCCTATTTGAAAACACATGGATCCTAGATTGATCCGGATTGGGTCACTGGGTCACGCTTCAAAACGACACCGTTTTGGGCATTTTAAGCTACACTCCAAAACGTCGTCGTATGGTCCTTTTATATAAGTTAAAAGGACTAAAAAAATTCATTTCCTCTCTATGTTTTAAAAAAAAATCTTATTTTTTCTTTTTTCTCTCAAAAATCCATCCCCCTTCTAATCCCAAGGGTCGCTACAACCACTGGTCATCGGCGATGGCGACCGTCGCCTCCGGTGGTTGAAAAATACCCAAAACGCTCCCCTTTGACTCATTTTCTCACATGGGATGTTGATCTGGGATTTTTAACCCGAAAAACTCAGTCGAACCTCGACACAAGGGGTAGAAACATTTCAGTTTCCCTTTTTTTGGCGAGGTAATTTTTCTTTAAATCTTGTTTCTATTTTTTTATGTTATTTACGAAAAGATAAAAAAACCACCTTTGTAACTTGTTCTTTTTTATTTCTCTATTGAATTTCCCTTTTTTTTGTTACATGTGATGGTTGTGGCTTTTATAGCCAAACTATAATATTTATTTTTTGTTTCTTTTCTGTTTCTCTGCTCTATCTTCTGCTTTCTTTTTTGCAAGTATTTCACAACAGTGTCAAAGGATTTTCGGTCAACCATGGTGGGGAGATATGCCCCTGACCATTTTGGTGAAACAACAGAAGAAGCAAACCTCAGGGTGTGGGTAACTCTAGAGAGCGTGCCTGTTGATGTGGCAAGAGCGGCGGTGGCACTGAAGCTTTTAGTTTTTAGGGTTTCTAAAATTTTTTCGATTTTGGGCTTGGGTTGGTGTATTTGGGCCTTAGGGTTTTTATTTATTTGTTTGGTTTATTTGTTTCAGTTGGGTTGGATAAAATTGGCTTGTTACAGTATTCGTTCGAATCGATTTCTTAAAAAAGGAAGCCTCTCTTATTTGCTTCAACGACAACTATATTTTTGCCGCCCAATTAGCAATGATAATATGAAATTTAAAATTTCATTTTTTTTAATTTGTTAAATTTTTTATAAATCTAAATATTATTATGTTATAAATATTTTATGTTACAAATAGGCGAATGATCATGTGTTGGAGGCGTTTATACATAATGCAGGGGAGCCTTCAATCCGTGAAATTCGTGGGGTACCTGGAATAGGCTAGATTCTTGCATGCGTCTCACATGCAAGGAGGTTGGAAACTTGATCCCATACTAATCAATGCATTGGTGGAAAGATGGAGGCCTGAAACACACATTGTCCGCCTTCCAGTGGCAAGTGTACAATCACAGTCGAGAACTAGAACGACATAAATGTGAAAGTGTACACAATCGCAATAAGTAATAAAGTGACAAGTAAATGCCGAGTTATCGTACCTACAGGGAATGTGAAAAGAATTATTTATGAATGCAATTTAAAACACTTTGGTGAAGAAAAAAATATTTTGATTTGAAAAGTGATTAAAAACTAGTAAACAAAGTAAATAAATAAAATAAAATAAAGTTTTAATGCACGATGTCGAAAGCTGATTTAATCAAGATGACATAATTGTGTTAGATTAATTATATTTCTTAACTTAGAATTATTAAACTCATGTTTACGGCAACTCGGTAATTTGCTAACTTATGAACATACTCACCTACCAAAATCCATTTATCTGTCGACTATATTTCTATGTCAATTCAACTGATTAAACAAATTTTAATAGGCAAATGTGTTAATGCACATACATACTTATAAAATTAAAATAATCTCTTGTACATATCTCTATGCCAATTCAAACAATTAATTTAATCACATAAGCACATAAAAGATTACGTGAGGTAACAATGTATTTCTACCTTGAAATAGTTTAATCACAATAATCTTGCAAGTTATGCAAGGCAATTGTATCGCTCGATACCGTTGCTAATTTAACCCTTAGCTACCTTAGATGATTAAACATGTACTGATTAAGTATCGTGTCAATTAATTACAATTTCAATCCGTTTAAATAATTAATTCATAGTTACCTTACAATTGTAATGCAAGAATAACTTAGTCATGATTTTACTTAATCAAACATCTTACTGAGGCCTATAACAACACAAACACAATTTTAATAAATTAAGAAGATGAAATACAATCAAACTAACACGAATTAAATTTAAGCTAAATTAATTAAATTAATCATATCAACATAAATATTCATAGACATGTTCATCGTAACAACAACAGAATTAAAAAAGATAAGGAACAAGAAGCAAATCCGATGTTTCTCCGTGGCTTGACTAGGTTGCTCCACTCTTCCTTCTTACTTGTTCTTGTCGAACCAAGGCTTTTACGAACACTTGAATGCTGCTCCAAATGATGGACGAATGACTCTTTTTCAAGAGGTGAAATTGGCAAGAGGACAAAGGAAAACGGATGGAAAAATAAAGAGAGAAAGTTGAAAGAGAAGAGAAGAGATGAGAAAGTTGAGATGTGTTGAAATGAGCAGCCAATGGGGGGTTTTTATAGGGTGAAAGGGCTGCTAAAAATAGCCAAAATTAGCAGCCAAAGAGCCCTCCCATGGCGGGCCACACATGTGGCAAGTTTGAAGTTTTCAAACTTGCTATATTAAGTATGGGGCAAATCTAGAAAGGCACAAATAGTGGAGGGGTTTGTTTGCAATTTGAAAAATTCTTAAGGGCCATTTTGCAAGCTAATTAATCAGCCAAGTAAGCTGATTAGGTCAGCATGTGGGACGATTTTGGGCTACCCAATACTCAGTCAGTTCGGCATTTCTCAGTTCAGCTCAACTGGGCCCTTTTTCATAATTAATTAATAATAATTTATTTAACCCAAATTAAATTTAATATAAATTAAAATTAATTATATCATGAATTAATACACATAATTTGGACTGTCTTAGGCTGAAAAATTAATTCTCCTTGATGCTTCAAAATTGTTTCTTGATTTTTGCTATAACATCTCTTACCCATATTCGACGCTGGAACAGGGTACGAGGCATTACCGGACTTATCACACAAACTTACGTATAATTTCGAGTCATCAATTTGCGTCCAAATTAAAACGTTTTGCATTCAATCATAAAGTCCCTAATACGAGCCTATGAGGCTCAAAACATACTTTGGAAGTGGTTCGAGACTAAACTGAGAACTTTAGAAATTTTTGCAAAACCTAGAAAATTTTTCACTAAACAGAGGTCACACGCCCGTGTGGATATGGACACGCCCGTATGGGCAGGCCGTGTGGTCACACACGCCAGTGTCTTGAACCTGTGGAACTCTCTATTTGTCACCCAAGAACAAATTGAAGACACACGGCCAAGTCACACGCCCGTGTGCTAGGCTGTGTGGTCGATTTAAAATTTATGATTTTTTTCATTAAATAGGTGCAGACTTCACACGGCCAGGGCACACACCCGTGTTTGAGGCCGTGCCGTCCATACACTGAGACACATGCCCGTGTCTCTTCCCATGTGCTCAATTCTGAGTATTCTATTTCTCAAAATTAAGGTGCAGGGGACACACGGTCGGAACACATGCCCATGGGCAGACCGTGTGTCACACACGACCTAGACACACGTCTGCGTGCCGACTCGTATGGAAAAAAAATAAAGTTATTTACCAAGGCATTTTGCCACCCTTTATTGAACACACCTACTCAATATAACATAGCACCAATCCAGGCATTTTCATACAACCAAAACATCCACAACCAAGACATCCACACATCATTCACATGCTACATCTATCATACATAAACATCAAATACTTATCAACTCAAATCATACAAGTTTCCATATTCATGAAGGGCATCATCATATGCATATACTTATACCAATATTAGCCAATTTCAAATGGCCTTATACAAAATGAAATTTTAACCAATATAAGCCAACATATTTGGCCAAATCAATTATGACACATAACAAAATGACCAAGTCCCTTATACATGCCATAAATCAAAACGTTGAATTCATTGATACCAAAATAATTGTTGATAGTGTGAGTGGATCTCTGATGATCTCTAATCCTTGAGCTAGCTTGGTTACACTATAAGACAAAGGAAAGGAAGGGGAGTAAGTTATAAAGCTTAGTAAGTTCCTATACAAATAATAAGCATCATAACTACACATTTAACATACAATTAACATGATGAAAATTAGCATGAATGTTATTAAAATCTTATGGTCATAACTTACTTAATCACAACTTTACCAAGGGTTCATCATATATCGAGCTCATTACGTATGAGATTTACGTACATACCTATACCAACTCGCAACATAACCAGTCTTTCTCAACTTTGACATTCCCTTTGAACATTCGGAATATTAACGGATACTCGAAAATCTTGCACATAAATGCCATATATGTAGCCAAAGCTAATAGAATTCAACTTTGACATCATTTACAATTTAGTCCTTTTTACCTAATTAACCATTTAAACTTCAAAATTTCTTAACAAAAATTTAAAACTACCTTAAATTAACCCTATAAACATTAAATAAATATTAAAATAATAACTCACTTGTCAGAGTCGTGGTCTCAAAACCATTGTTTTCTACACCACTAAAATTGGGCTATTACAACTCTCCCCTATGAAGGAATTTTTGTCCCCAAAAATCTTACCAAAAAATAGGTTCGGGTATTGCACTTTCATAGCTTTTTCTGGTTCCTAGGTAGCTTTCTCGACCCCATGGTGATGCTAGAGAACTTTAACCAAAGTTATATGCTTATTCCTTAATTCTTTAACTTCCCGAGCTACAAATCTAACTGGTTCTTCACTATATGACATATATGGTTGAATTTCCACATCAACAGGAGAAATCACATGTGAAGGTTAGATTGATACCGTCGTAACATCGATACATGAAACATGATGTAAATTTTCTCTAATTCAAATGGTAAAGCTAAACGGTCTCTCGATGATCTCATACGGCCCGATGAATCGTGGACTAAGCTTCCATTTTTGGCCAAATGGAGAACTTTTCTCTAAGGCAACACTTTTTAAGAACACTCTATCGCCAATTTGAAATTCAATATCTTTTCTTTTCAAATTCGCATAAGATTTCTGATGATTAGAAGCAGCTTTCAAATAATCACAAATAACTTTGACTTTTTCTTCAGTTTCTCATATCAAGTCAACACCGAAAAGTTTTCTCTTACTCAATTCAGTCCAATATAACAGAGTTCTATATTTTTTACCATACAGGGGTTCATACGACGCCATTTTAATACTCACTTGGTAACTATTAATATATGCAAACTCAACCAGCGGAAGAAATTTCTCCCATCTACCTTCAAGCTCTAAAATACAACAACGGAGCATGTCCTCGAGTATCTGTATCACTTTTTCAAACTGACCATCGGTCTGTGAATGGAATGCTGTATTGAAATGTAGTCGAGTACCCAAAGCTTCATGTAATTTACTCCAAAACCTAGAAGTAAACTATGGATCTTTATCGAAAAGAATAGACACTGAAATACCATGTAGTCTAACAATATCATAAACGTATAATTCTACCAACTTTTCAAGTGAATAATTCGTACATATTGGAATGAAATGTCAATTTAGTTAAACGATCAATAATAACCCAAATAGTATTTTTCTTCCGTGGAGACAAGGGTAACCTTGACACAAAATCCATTATAACCTATTTCCATTTCCATTTTGGAATCATAACATGCTGTAGTAGTCTAGAAGGTACTTGATGCTTGGCTTTGACTTGCTGACAAATCAAACATTTAGATACAAACTCTGAAATTTCACGTTTCATACCTGGCCACCAATACATTTGTTTCAAATCACTGTACATTTTGTTACTACCAGGGTGTATGGAATAATTACTACTATGAACTTCTTGTAAAATCTTCTATATAATATCAGAATTTCTCGAAACACAAATTCTGTTTCAAAAATATAAACTACCATCAAAACTTATATGAAATTCTAAATCAAATGTCTTTTCAATTTTTTCTCATTTAGCAATCAACTCGGAATCACTTTTCTGAGCTTCACAAATCTGTTGTAGAAATGTCAGTTTAGCTTTTAATTAAGGTAAAATGGAATCATCATCAATCAACATTAATCGAGTATTCAAATCTCACAAAGTAAATAAATTTTTTCTACTTAAAGCGTCAACAATAACATTAGGTTTTCCTAAATGATAATCGATGACCAAATTGTAATTTTTTAGCAGTTCCAACCATCCACGCTGTCGTAAATTTAGTTCTTTTTGTAACATCAAATACTTCAAGCTTTTGTGATCCATGAAGATGTGACAATTTTTCCCATACAAATAATGTCGCCAGATCTTTAAAGCAAACACAATAGCTGCAAGTTGCAAATCATGAATCGGGTAATTTCTCTTATGCGGTTTCAATTGACAAGAAGCATAAGCTACCAGCTTGCCTTCCTATATCAAGATGCGACCTAAACCATTAAGTGCAATATTGCTATAGATCACGAATTCTTTGCCAGACTCTGGCTGAATCAACATAAGGGCTTCGGTCAATAATACTTCCAACTGATCAAAACTTTGGTGACATCTTTCAGACCATTCAAACTTAACGTCTTTCTCGAGTATCTTTGTTAATGGTGTAGTATTCATTGAAAACCCATTAACAAATCTCCAATATTACCCAACTAAACCAAGGAAACTTCTGATCTTTGAGACATTTCTCGGAGGCTTCGAGTCTATAATTGCAGATATTTTACTTGGATCCACTCTAATTCCATCCGCCGATATAACATGTCCCAAAAATCCAACTTCTCGAAGCTAGAACTCACATTTACTAAATTTAGCAAATAACCGTTTCTCGCACAAAATTTGCAGTATTACCGTCAAATGTTGTGCATGCTCAATTTCTTCCCTGGGTCGATCCGCTGACTTTCCTCCTAAATCTGGTCCTTAGCTCATACTTTGAATGATACTATTGACGCAAATTCCATAGGCTTCACTCCTACAAACACCACCCGACGTCTGTATTATAGATTTGATCATTGTAGTATATAATGGATTTCATTCGTCGACTCATTTCAATGTCGGTCACAACTTGGATGAACAAATGTAGAAAATAAGTAGAGAGTTGTCCAAATTGTCCAAAGGAATACACACAACTCTCACAACACAAGGTTGTTTTGTTTGATATTAACTTGATGCATGTCAATGTTATGAAAATTAAGCCCCTTTTATGAGAGAATTATGTACGGAGAAAGAGAATACGTGCTTTGAATTTCGTTTATGAATGCACACATTTGTTGCATATTGTATGGTGAAAAAAATTTTCAAAACGTGTTCAGAACTCATATAATTTCATCATGCCTGTGCTCCCGAGAGATTATGCACTGCATAACATGCTCTACAAGTATCTGAAAAGGTACTTTCACTCTCATAAGAAAGGAAATTTGTTAGAGGAAGCTTGCCTAGCTGGGAGAGCTTTCCTACTGAGCTGGGCAAGCTTTCTCTAACAAATTTCCTATTCCCTAACGTGAAAAGACTAATGCTTCGAATAATTCAGTCACTTTAAACATGTTTAGAATATAATCATCACTCCTACAGCGTGCTTTCAAGGTTTTTCTTTGTAAACAAACCCTTCCTTGCGGCTATGAAAGGTTCTTACACACCAAGTTTCATTATCCCGTAGTCATATAATTTCTCCCCACTCCTCTCCATTCCTCCGCTATAAACCATTTCTTGATCATAGAAAATTTGGTCACTAAAAATATTTCGTTTATGTTTTAGGTATTTTTGAGTTGTCGGTGATGCGATATCGCTCTAAGCCACACACATTTCATATATCATGTCGAGATGGGACCATTTCCTCTAAAGCCTATCTTAGGGAATTCGATTATAGGGTGATTTAGCTTTCTATGGTAAAGGGCGGAAGTCAACATAGTGGTCTTAATCGACCATTGTTATGTGGTAATGGATCAGGGTATAACAGGGGAGCCAGTTAACGACTGTTACGCGGCCACGAGCTCAATCCTTTCGAATACCCGAAAATGATGCATTATAATACCATATAGATGTTTGATGGCATATTCATACGGAAAAACTTAGTGGCTTCCTGCTATAATCAGTGTAATTTTTTCCTCAATTTCCAAGCAACCGATACCTTTAACCTTTCTTCTTATTCAAAGGCCAACACCGTCGTAAATGCAAGTGTCACGGGGCTAGATCTTTTATCTCGCGATCCGTGAGCCCTTAGGCAATTCGTTTGCTCTAAACTCGCTTAAGTCAGCCTTTACACCCAAAAGTGATGATTCTTTTAGAATTCCTCTAAGGTATCAATTTGTATAGCAGAAACGATTGTGCCAAAGGAAGCTACAAATGAACAACAAAAAGCCAAAGAAAGAATACACACAAAGTGTTTGAGTAAATGCTCAAAGAATTGTATTACTCTTAAGAGTTCAACATGCAATGGATGAGTTAAAAATGAGAGGGAGGCTCTTTATTTATAGTTGAGCTCCCCAAAAACCGACGGTCAAGATCAAATTACATTGACGGATGAGATTAGCCTATCCGTTGATTTTAGGGATTTACAAGATTACATCATATCAAATCAAATCTACAAGATATGATTCCCCTACTTACTGAAAATAGCCTAAGTTGCCATATCTTCATTATCGGGCCAACCAGGCTTTAATCTGATAGGCTTTTCCAATAGTTCTTTGAATCAGGCTAGTTTTCGTGGGCTAAATGTTCCCTATCTAATCAATAGATCTCCATAGGGCGCATCTTTTGCATTGGTCATGGGCTTTGCACTTTGGCCCTTGACACAAGAGGACTCTCAAGCGGAGAGTAGTTGTAGAGATGTAGTAAAGGTGATGCTCCTTTCGGGGTGACGACAATTGTCATTGTTACATAACCCATTAATGACTACAACTGCTATCGTGCTGACCTGAGTTTGACATCTACTATGTCAGAACATCCACTCTCCACCTGAGAGCCCTCTTGTGTCCACCTCGATGTCAACCTTCGGACAAGAATGAAAGGTTAAAGATAGTAGCTACTTGGAAGTAGAGAAAAAAAAATACATTGATTACATTGGAAGTTCCCAGAGTTTTTCTGTATGATTATGACATCAATCTTATGTATGGTATATATAAGGCTTTGTTTACGGGTATCCAAAAAGCTTGAGCTCCTGATCGCGTAACGGCTGTCACCTAGCCCCTTGGTTATACTCGAACCCGTGACCACATCACAACCGGTTGCTGGGATCTCCACCTAGACTTCGACCCCTGATCGTATCAAACATTATTACCCTGAAACCTGATTTCCCTATGATGGGTTTCTAGGGTGATGGTCCTATCCCGCCATGACATATGAAATGTATAAATGCTGAGGCACGTTAACATATCATCGACCCCTCATAACTACCTAAGAACTTCCACCGTTTCAGTCAAAAACCCTAAACACTTTCAAAATATCCCAAAACCTAAAAAACTAAAACCCTTAAAAACCCCAACCCTAAAAAATAAAAAGCCTTAACCTTGAAGAGAGAATTTCACTTTCTCTCTCCTAAAATGACTTATTTCCCTAATTAAAATTTAAAACGGCCTAAAGGCCTTATTTAAAAAAAATTAGCATATTCTTCAAATTTATCCAAATTTTTAATTAAAAATTAAATTAAATTATTATTCATTTATTTCAAAAATTGGTAAATTAGTCTTTGCAAAGAGTAAGTTAGTTATTCTATTAAAATTTTCATATATTTCTACTATTAAAAATTGATTCATACATGTTAGTATGAAGTACACGTGGCATACCACATGTCATTGTTTGATTATTTTGTCATCCATATCAATTTTTAATAGTACTAATGGATGATTTTTTTTAAAAAATAATCAATTTACTTTTTAATCTAACATATAAAAACTATTTTTTTTATTTTTTGAGTAGAGAAAACAAAATGTAACGTAAATCCTAATAAAAAGACATGTATTGTACTTTTATCATTAATAACTTTATGAAAAATAATATGCACGCATTTGCTATGGTGGTCTTTGTTTGAATTTTGAATAATACTTTAAGCATGTGTTTTAATTTTTTTAATAGTTTTAAGATTTGATAATATAAATATAATTTTATTATCGGTTTCACTTTATTTTATTAATTTTTTCATTTATTAATATTTAATATATTTTTAATCATTATTCATAAGTTGGTTTTAATTTTTTTTTTCACATTTAATAGATAAATTTTACATGGGTTTTACAAATTTGAAAGGTGATGATCATTGTATTGGATATTAATGAATGAAAAAAATAATGAAATCAATCTTAACCCAACTTTTTCTTAGATAATGTAATATTTTTAAAGGTATTTGATTCACAAAACATAACATTAGCCCTTAATCTAGTTTCAAAATGGATAAATTGTTGCACATGATAGAAAAACAAAGATAAAAAAAGAGTTGGAGATTAAGTGATAGGGTTAAAGACATCTACCCCTCAAATTTAGTGTAAAATATACTTATTCCTTATAATTTTAAGAAAGCCCGCTACCCCCGAGCTCTTAGGTCTGAAGATATAAAAAAATTATTATGCCCTTATTTTTTATCTATATATTTCAATTCTTATTGTTTACATTCTTTAAAAGAATATTACCTTGAAAGATCAATTAAAGTTTTATGAACTATGCATTGTGAAGTACTTTCTACTTGTATATGCCAAATAATTTATTATGTTATGGATTACTTTCTACAGTTTTATGAACTTTTATCTAATTCGTTGTAGCAAATTAAACTAGTTTTCATGCTTATGAAGCTTGAATATAAGCAAATTTATTATATTTTATTTAGTTTTTCAATCTTAGCTTTCAATTAATAAAAAGTTTGATCTGAGCCGTTTATATGACCTTAAGGGTCAAAGTAGGCCTAAGGGAAGACTAACCGTTTAGTGAATGTGTAGGACACCATTCAGAGGCAGGAGAACTCGAGACTGGTCGCCATGTTGCAACATAGCGGTTCGATGTTGCAACATCGTGAATAAGAACCCAAAATACTAAGTCTTTCTTTGGTGTCAAGACATAACAGGGGATGTCCCGACACACCCCTAAAGTTGAACCTAAGCTAAGCAAACTGTTTTCAGTGTCGCGACATAGGCAGTGGATATCTCGACACTGGCCCTGTACGTGAACATGAAGTATTAACGAGTTGAGTGTGTTTTGGTCCACATAATGAAATTTAATGTAAAAAGTTAGCCAAACTAGGTTTAAGGATGATAGCCAACCCTAATATTATAAATAGGCTCATTAAAGACTTGAGAGATCATATTTTCTATAACTTAGAATTTTCTTTTTAGTTTTTAGTTTCCTTTGCACTTAGGATTTGTTTTCAGTTTATTTTCCATTTGCGTGCTTTAGAGAATCCGACTTGTGCATTCAAAGCAACCCTTTGTGGATTTCTACACTTCATTCAAATACAATTTAGGATTCTTCTTTAACTTTTACTCTTGATTCGTTCTTTATGTTTATTTTCTTCATCAAGCTTATATTGTTTAAGGGATCCATGAGAAACTAATCCTCTTGTAAGGGATTAGTGAGTGGACGTGTGATTAATTAATTTCTATGTAGGGTTTCTTAGTGGAAACGCTGATAAACCTGGCAACCTTAGAAAGTCATATAGGTGGGAATTAACCTAAAATTGGTATTGCTTATTCGTAAACTCCTTACCCTAATCCGGTCTAGACTTTGAGGTCGAGAGATAAGTAGTTCTTATCAGCTTATTAGTTTAATGGAAGATCGAGAGATCCTGCTAGGTTAGTGACTAGTTGATTGATTAGAAATCGAAGTAGGAATTAGTTATGACTACTGAAGCAAGCTAATCACCCATGGTTAGATTTGATTGAATGACATATTAGTTCTCCAGTTTTATTATTTTATTCAAGTTTAGTTCTTTTCTTATAAAAACAAATATTTTTCACTTTATGTTCATCGTACTATAATTTATTTAAATTAATAATTAAATATATTTACGTTTAGGTTAATATTAATTTAGTACTCGCCTCCCTTTGGTACAATCATTGGAGTACTTACCGACTCCGTTGTAAAATTATATTACAACCTGACTTGTATACTTGCAGACATTGCCTCAATTCCCTATTTTTAGTAGCAGTATTCGTACTCTTGACATTATTACGTTGGGAGGCGATCAAGTTGTTGGCTTTGTTGTCCAAGAGGCAACGCTACTATATTAGTTTTAATTTTTGCATCTTATTGAAGAATTAGGAAAAATTAAATTATAGAGACAATTTTTATTTTATTTTTACTAATGTTTTTCTTTTACTTTGTGGTTTTAGTGTATGACTTGCAGTGGGGGAACACTTATAGAGTTGCCAACTAATCCAAAAATAATAATTCATAGAAATCATTGACAGCAACAATAGCAATAGCATATGCAAAATCATCCACCTGCTGTAAGCAATCCACCATGAGAAAACCCGTTGTTTGACAAACCTGACATAGCTAACATACAATATCTACCACCACCACTGACACGACTACCGTTAAACCCACTGATGGCATGAGAAGAGTGAACTTTAAAAAAATACGCGTTTCCTAATTTGGATATGGTACAAGGCAGCATTGCTAGGCCAACCATCAAGGAAAATAATTTTGAGATCAAACCAACCATGATCGAAATTATCCAGAACAATCTTCAATTCAGAGGAACCATGATGGAGGACCCAAACCAATATTTAAAATGGTTCCTCCATTTTTGTGATACATTTAAATTTAACGGGGTCACCGATGATGCTATTCGTCTTCGGTTGTTTCCCTTCTCCTTAATCAATAAAGTTTTTTCTTGTTTAGACTCGCAGGCACCAAGACCTAAGTTTCTACACAAGTTATTTCCTAGTAACAAGATGGTCTAACTAAGGAGGGAGATCACTACATTGAAGCAATTACAAGGAGAAAGCTTTCATGAAGCTTAGGATGTTTTAAGATGCTGATCCAAAGATGTCCACATCATCTTTTACCTGAATGGTTGAGGTTGGTTGCATACACGCCATCAGGACTAGATGGAGTTGCAAGAGGAGCCTTGATGAACCGAAAATACGAAGATGCTTACGACCTTACAGAAAACATGGCAATAAATTCCTGCCAATGGCCAAATAAAAGGTTTACTTATGGCCAAAGACCATTCACCGTAAAAGCTATCCAAGAGGATTACAGATACCAACAGATTTTGGACAAACTTAATTGAATTGAGTCGACATCTAGCAGATCCTCAATATTTGGTGGGGATAAACCTTTTAGCCATTATTTTGATAACCCAGCAGAGAATGTGAACTATATAGGGAATAGGGGCGAAAACCCTTATTCAAACACTTACAACCCTGGCTAGATATGTCACTTGAATCTGAGATAGGGCGAAAATCAGGGAAGAGGTAGTAGTTCTAACCCTGTTAAAACAATGCTACTTACAAACCTCTATATCTATAGAACCTTTAAATATGGGCAGCCCAAATTACCATACTGTATGTGGTTAAAGATTCGATCGAATTGAAAGGGAGATCAGTCAATGCGGATCGAAGTAAAATAATTGCAGTTTGAGTGCACCCAAACAACTAAAACATTAACTAAACTTGAAGGTCAGATAAGCCAATTGATGAGAATGATGGGAGATACCAAAAGACAAATTGGCACTGGGATCTTAAGAAATATCGAGAATAATCCTCGAAGAGAAAGGAAGGAGCACGTGAAAGCAATTGCGCTCCGCTTGGGTAAAGTACTAAGTAGCCCAGAAAACTCAACTCAAGATAAGGACAATGAGGATGCCGATGACCTTCAAGAAAAATATCCTCGAGATGATGATGTTGAACCTGAACTAGAGAAGGTAACCGTGCTGATAGCTAAGCCAGAATTTGAGTCAAACAGAGAACCTGCACTAACCAAGGTATCAATCTGCTCTCGGTTAGAAGATAAGAAGAAATGAGATGAAGTAGAATTTGTACGTTTTCTAAACTTATTCTAATCACTAAAATCTAACTTTCCTATAATTAAATTAATTGAAAAAAATTCCTAAATACATCAAATATTTAAAAGAAATCATGTCTTGGCATAGGAAAATTAAAACGGGAGAGCAAGTTAACATAGACGCATCATGTAGTGCAATAATCTCTAAAAAGATCCTTCAAAAACTAAAAGACCTGATGAGTTTTACAATTCCTATAGAGATAGAGGATATTCAATTTAGTAAGGCTCTGTGTGATCTAGGAGCCAGTATCAATTTAATGCCCTTATGGGTATATGAAAAAATCAGGTCAGGAAAGCTTAGAAACACACATATTACATAACAATTAGCTAATAGGTCCTTGATACAACCGAAAGGAGTGCTTGAAGATATGTTGGTTAAGGTACGCAGCTTTATCATCTAGTTGATTTTGTTATTCTAGACTTTGAGGAAGACCGTGAGATACCTATTCTGTTAGGTAGACCATTTTTAGCCACATCGAGGTCCACCATTGACCTAGAGAATAATGAGTTAATAATGAGAATCAACAGTGAGACCGAAATATTCAAAAATGGTCATTAATAGAATAAGGGATGTAGGGAAATATTAGGGAAACAATGTTTTGAGATATCTATAAAAAGCCCCTAATTACCTTGAGCCAGAAAATGTATTTTTGTAATAAATGCAGGTCGAAAATGCAAATTCAAAGAGTGAAACAAAAAAAAACAATGTGGAGTTACATGATGGATGCTAGAGCAATACAGGCAAAAAATAATTAAAGATGCATCCATATATACGCTGACATAGTTGACGGATGAATACGACAGAAATACTTGATACTTTTAGACTAAGATAAATATTTGTATATTATTGTATCTTAACTTGTTTAGAATTTAATATTGTTTAAACTGTTAAGAATTTAATCCAAAAACTTTGAAATTTGAGAAGAGGGGCTGAAATAGATTCAGTATCGCAACACGAAACCTCCATGTCGTGACACCACTCACAGGTTCAAGAAACCTAGCAATTCAGCTCGATGTAGAGACATAGCACCTCGATATTGCGACAAAGAAATCAATTTACCCCAAATCTAAAAATTTCATGGTGTGTTGCGACATCGGGCCCTGATGTCATGACATCGGTATCTTGCCAGGGATTTCATGACATGGAACCCCTAAGTTGCGACACCACTAGAATTTTCTTCAAGGTCGACTCGACCCATTGCACAACCCGTTGGCTTTAACCTTGTCTTAACTCGTTTTTAACTCTAAAATACCAAAGATTTTTAAACCTAACACACTTCTAATTGGTTTTAAACTCTCATTAATCTTAAAATCTCTCAAACCCTTTAAACTTTTTAAACTCTAAAATCTCTTTTATCTTCTCTCTCTATTTTTCTTCAATATTAGTTTTCATTCCTTGTGTTTTTATTTGTTCAGGTTAAAAACTCCACATTAACGAGGAAATTTGCAACAAGCTTTAGCAAGGAATCATGAATTTCTAAATTTAGGTTAAGGGTTCCTAAAATTTACCATTCCATCGAATTATTGTGAAATATATTTTTTGATTTCAATTACTTCCTATTAAAAAAATGCCTTCTAGAAAACCTAGAAGAACTAGCAAACTTGAACCATCCATGATTGCAAACTGATCTATCATAATTCGGTGTAGCAAATGAAACTAGTTTTCATACTTGAAGAGCTTGAATACGAACAATTTTAGTATGTTTTAGTTATGTTTTCTTAGTTTATTTTAAATTCAATAAAAATTCATTTTGAGTCTTTTATTGACCTTAGAGGTCGAATGAGTCCTAAAGGCGAGCTAACGTACTTAGTAAGTGTCCAGGAGACCATTCAAAGACATAAGAACTCAAAGCTGGTCATTGTGCTGCAACACGGGGAGTTCGATGTCGCAACATGAGTAGAATGCCAGAATGTCTATATTACCTTAGGTGTTGTGACATAGCTAAGGGATGTCGCGACACACCCCTGATGCTACCCCTGAACCATGCATGCTACTTTCGATGTTGCGACACAGGGACTAGGGTGTCGCGACATTGTTCTTGTACAAGAAACACTTACGAATCACGACCATTTTGGTTCGCACAATGGAAATTAAACATGAGAACGTTAGCTGAACTAGGGTTGAGGATGACGACAACCCTAACTTTTTAAATAGGCTCTTAGAACACTGTTTAAGGATGACTTTTCATACTTTAAGTTTTCTTTGTAATTTTAGTTTTCAATTTTTCTTTCTCATATGCTTTAGGTTTATTTTTAGTCTTTTTCTTTTTGTGTTCTTTGGAGAATGTGGTTTGTAACCACAGTCAAATGTTTTTGGATTTGCTGCGCTTCATCTAATACAAATAGGAATGTAACAACCCAGTTTAGACCCTAGTCGGAACAGTGGTTTTGGGACCACAAGTTTGGGTTAGAAAAATGTTTTTAAAATTATTTTCCATGTTTACAGCATGTGAATAATTATGTGTGAAATTTCCGTAATTTAATTTTTCTGTTTGTGTGCTTAATTTGATAAAAAGGACCTAATAGCAGAAAATGCAAAAGTTGTGTGCTACATGAATAAGTGCCGAATTGCTATGTCTTTATTTATGTGGGGCCCTTATGATGCAAAATACCATTGAATTAATGCATGGACATAGTTGGACATGTGTTAGTGGATTTTAAATGATATTAGTAAGGTTAAAAATGGTATTTGATTATTAAGTTAATGTATTAATTAAAACAAAACAAAACAAAATGTGACTGTATGAACCATATTTTGCCCGGGCTGTATTAAACAAATCAAATTAAAAGCAAAATTGAAAACATTTTTAAAATTGTTCAGTCCATATACAGAGCCCAAAATTTAATCCTAAAGTCTACCTGAAACCCAATTACAATGTAATACCCAAAACACCCAGCAGACCTGTCACAGCCAAATACATAACTAAACAAACCCAATCCTAAGCCTACCCAAACCCAATAAGCAGCAGCACAACGAGGCCCAAATTTTGAGACACTAGGGCTACCCTAGGGTTTTTGTGATCCCTAGCGTCGCAAACAGTAGACAATGCCCCTGCTCTTCGCGCCGCAAGTCCCTCATCGAGCCTCCATCTACGCCTGACCTCCGTCGAGATCTCTTCGTGCTCACCTGAAAAAGGAAATAAAAAAGGGATAGTACAAGCAGTATATGGCAAGAAATCGAGCAAATAAAGGCATACCAAAGATTTGTATTGTAATAATGCCTATAAAGGCCGGATATCAAACGATGTAAATGGGGGCAGAAGAGAAGACTACTAGAGGCATATTATACATTTACAATAAAAATACAAACTTTAAATCACAGAACAGAGGTGATTTTTTATTTTTCTTTACGTTTTCTTTTTTATTTATTTTTCATTCGCAATATATACTGCAAAACAGTCGATGTTTGCCTTTTCTTACAAAATACTACTTAAGAATAAAAGGAGAAGGATTTACCGTAAAAAAGGAAGTATTTTGACCTTCTGGTCACCATGAACGGTGGCGCGTGGGATAGACAACCACCGGAGTCCAGACCAGATTCGAGCCTAGAGGAGAGCATTTGAAGGCATTCATTTGTGTTTTTTTAAAGGGGATGGTACAATGATTTTTTGGGTAAGTTTTGGCTTATATAACCTTACCAAAACGACGTCATTTTGTCTTAACTCAATAAGCACAAAACGACGTCGTTTCGAGGCTTAGGATCTGCGTGTTGACCCGATTACCCGGGGAGGATCCGCGTGTTTTTCGTAAAATGGGATAATTTCCCAATTGGTCATTCCGTGTTTTCTGTATTTGCAATTTCATTTTATTTTAATATAATTTGGCCCTAACATTTTGATTTTATTTCAATTTAGTCCTAACAGCTCCTTTGAGGCCTATTCTGGGAACGATGTCGTTTCAGGGATAAGGGCTAATTTCCCAATGAGTCCCTCAACTTTTAACGCGCGTCCTAGAAGGCCCAAAATTCATTTTTTTTATTTTTAAATTAGCCCTAAAGTTTTGATCATTGCTAATTTTAATCATTTTTCTTAAATTTAGTTATTTTAAATATTATTTATTATTTATTTATACATATAAAAATTTATTTATTTGTATATTATTTTTGTTATTTTCAAGTATATTTATATATTATATTATTTATTAATATATATTATTTTATATTTTTATATTATTATATATATTATATTATCTTATGTTTTAATATACATTATATATTATATTATGTTATTTTATATTTTATCATATATTTATATCTTATTACATATTATCATGTATAATTTTAAAATTTTATAAATTATTATTAAACATTATGTTTTTTATATATATTATTATTAAATATTTAAAATTCATTTATCATTACATTATTTTATTCTTTTATATTTTATATGTTATTTTATTATATATATTTATATTATTAATATATTATTACACTATTATGAAATTTATAAATTATTATTAAGCATTATATTTATGTGTATTAAACATGTAGTACGTAAGTTATTATAAAGTTTTATTATTTTATATATATATATATATTATACATCGTTTTTAGTATGTATTAAGCACTTTAAAATTTCCCTTTATTATTCATTGTGCCAAATATGTGATTCTTCCTAAGTTTTATTTTTTTTTATATATGTTCATATGTTATTAATATATTTGTGTTAATTGTTTAAATATGTAAATTCATTGCACGAGTTATTTGTTATCATTGATTTTATATGTTTGCATGAAAATTATTTATTTATGTAAGTTATATTTTCATGAAGTATGATTATATATCTTATCCTCATTGTTTACTATGTTGTATTCTCGCATGAAATATTAATGTATAAAGATTTATGCTATTTATGTTTATAAAATATTAATGTATGTTGTGATGTTAGCTTCTAGGTTATATTTGTATTAAAGCGTATATGATTTTTTATTATTTTTGATATCTTGTAACCTGTCAGATGCATCACTGTTTTAAAGAAATTATACCCAAAAGGATTTTTGTTTGAAGTAATACTTTTCGTACTTAGGAATTCGAGAAATAGTGCCCAAACATGCTGGGTTGCGATTTCCCGTTTGTCTAAATACCTAAAAGATCCTTCTAAATAAGTTTTGAAAATCACAAGATGATTTTAGTTACGAAAGTTTAAAAAATTGTGTCCAATCATGCTGGATATGATGTTTATATTCTTTCGAAGCAAAAGAATCTTGATTCTTTTTTAATTCAAATTATTACGATTTTAAAAGAGATCTTATTTCTAAATTCTTTCAAACTTTTGACATTAAGATAAAATTATTCAATTTGGTACCAAATTTTGGGCGTTACGAGGGTGCTAATCCTTCCTCGTGCGTAATCGACTCCCGAACCTATTTTCTCGTAATTTTGTAGACCAAAATATTTTATAAAGTGATCCAATCACACTTTAAAAGATTGGTGGTGACCGCCGTTTTTGTTTTTTTTTTAAAAAACTCGTTTTTAAGGAGGTTTTGACAGCTTGGCGACTCCGCTGGAGACTTATAAGAGAGTCAAGCCAAGAAATTGATTTTTTGTGTCTTAATGTCAAAAGTTTGGAAAATTTTAAAATATTGATCATTTTACATGTGTTTGCTGCATATGTTGTTACTTTGATTTCGCACATTGCATTCGTATGACCGCTGTGGTCACACCTTTAAGTGGGAGTGAGAAGCTACGCTTTCGTGAGGTTTTCACCTCCGTATGAGCTAGTGGATTGCTTCCGGGATACTGTACCTATGTCTTCGTGAGATTTTCATCTCCGCATGGCCATAGGGAAATGTGTCCCCCTGAACTGAACTTGGTCTATATGAGCCTATAATGGGTGAGGACCGAGGAATCTGCTGGTTCAGGTACCCTCGCTTTAGAACTGAAACTCATATAGTGAACTTTAAGTGCTTACCCTAGGGATTATGGTGATAACTTTTAGTAAACTACCCATATAAGTGTTTGTTTGTTATATTTTTACACGATACTAATTTATTTTGTTTTGCTATCATTGCATTCAAAGGTATCGATTCACGGTTCGATTTCTGGGTTAGAAAGTTTTGTAATAGGGAACGAATATCTTGATAAAGTGGAGGACAATGCCTCTGTCTGTACCTGGTCAGAGAAAACCTAGTTAGAGAAAGGAGATAGTGTCATTGAGGGGCAAGAGTTATGGGACTTCATTCGTATTAATTCGATGCAGAATGAGTTTCAGAAGTTGAGAGACATTTGGGCCAAATGGGATGACGAGGCTAAGTAGCTTTTCTATCAGAATTATGGAGACCTTCCCTATTTGCTAGACGTCAAAGTAGATAGGCACTTGTTTCGAGCTATGGTACAGTTCTGGAACCTTGCTTATAGTTGCTTTACATTTGGTGATGTTGATCTTGTGCCTACTTTGGAAGAGTATACGAATTTACTGCGTTGCCCGAGGATTCAGGGTCACAAGGCTTATGTTAGGCCTGCTAGCCTTTCAACTTTTTTGAAGAAGTTGGTGATGATTACTGGGATGAGTGAGCAATGGGCTGTAGCTCGTGTGTAGGAAAAGGGTGATAGTAAGTGCATTCATGGGCCGTTTTGAGGGATTTGATATCTACACATCCAGACGTAAAGAAAAGGTTCGACGTCCTAACTTTGAGTATTTACAGCATGGTGATTTTCCCAAAGTCATTGGGGCACATAGATGAGGCAGTCGCGGATTTGTTCGATCGCTTTGGTCAGCAGAATACACTAGTACCAGCAATTCTAGCTGAGGCATTTAGATCTTTGAGTGCATGTCAGAGGGCCGGCGAGGGTAGATTTATTGGATGTGCGCAATTATTGCTAGTCTGGCTCCATAGCCACTTCTGGAAGCTTGATAAGGTTCCTTGCCGAGTATTCTTTGAGGGTTATTCTCCCTTAAAGGAAGCAGTAGACATGCCTAGGAGAGATGACATTTTAGAGGAGAGGTGGATAGACATTCTTCAGAATCTTGGAGAGGAAGATGTTATGTGGAAGGCTTCTTGGTTGGTTCCTAGTGAAGTCCTTTACCGCTGTGGCAGTTTTGATTGGGTCCCTTTGCCAGGAATTTGGGGAGTTGTTGGATATGTACCATTGCTTATTCTAAGGAAATATCGAGCGAGGCAGTTCATACCAGCTACACAAGGTTTAGCTCAGAGTGATTTCTCTTATAAAGGAGATCACTATAAGAAGAGGATGTGAGAGATTTCTGAGGCTTGGAAGAAGCCTTTCTATATGAAGATCTTGACCGAAGGCTCGACGTCATCCCTTGAGTATAAAGGTTGGTTTAGTAGGAGAGTCAACGATAATGTCCCCAGGACGATTTTGGGGGTGGCTCGATCATTAGAGGAGAGCTTACGAGTGATTCCATCAGAGTTGGAGGTTATGAGGCAAGAGTTCGAGAGAAAGAATTCGGAGCTTGAAAAGAGGATTGAGAAGCTCGAAGAGGAAAAAAAATGTGGTTGAGTCTCGACTTCGATGTTCAAAAGATGGAAGTCGAGAAGGTGAAAAAGGAAAAGAGAAAGATCGAAGAAGATCGAGATGATTTAAAGACGCACTATAAGAAAGCCTAGGTAATGGTGAAAAGGGTCGGATTAGGGAGATCTTCAGAGTAGTGGCAGCAAGAGATTCAAGAAGAAAAAGCCAAATTCGAGTATTGGGAGAAGAAGTTCCAAGAGATGCAATCGCGTAATCAGGCCCTAGAGAAGAAAAATCAAGGATTAAAAACTAAGGTGACTGAGCTTGGACGATCTCTTCATCATCACCGAAGTCGTAACTCTGCGATCGAGTTAAAGGCAGGCTTGGATAAGATCGAGGAAATGAAGCTCAATATTGGAGGGGTGGAAGCAGCACTATAAGACTGTGAGCTACGGATTGAGCAGCTTGAGGTAAGAGAAGAACAGTGGAAGGGAGAACTTCACCATCTTCAGGATCAAGTTAGAGATAGGGATTATCTCATGGGAGAAGCTATAGTCCAGATTCAAGAGGTTGCTGATCATTTACAAGGCTTAGCAGCACAAGCTAATGTATTGAGTACAAAATATGAGTTAGTGTCAGATAAAAGTCTAGAGTTAGCTTTGCTATTGGATAGGGTTAAAACCTTGGGCCTGAGGGCAAAGGCGTATTTGTAATCCGTTTTTTGTAAAGATTTTTGTTTCTTAAATAACGTTTTCTAAAAAGAAACTGAATCGGAATCGATATCTTTTAGCATTCATGCATTTGCATCTCATCACATCATATGCATTCAAGTTTATAGAAAGACCCTAATTAGTTAAAATTATTAGGGAGAAAGACAGAGTAAGAGAAAGGAAATCTGGAAACAACACATCCTTACAGTACACGCACTAAGTTAAAGAAAATGGATCAAAGATTTGAGCAGATTCAGAAAGAGATGCAAGAACAGTTACAGAAGCAATTGGCAAATATCCAACAAGAGATGAAGGATCAAATGTTGGAGGCTCAAAGGAATATGATGGCTGAGATGGCTCAGCTGCTGAAAGGGGCGATGGATAAAGGAAAGGCCTCTATGACCATCACCGAAGGAGATAATGAGGATCATCCTCTGGGTTTCACCCCACCCCATGTGCAAACTCAATCTAAAGTATATCCTCGAAGGCCGTCCATCACGATAAGGCCTCCACAGGGTCAAGTCGATGCTGGAATACCCATAAACTTTCAAACTGGTTCGGGATTCAATCCTGGAGACAATCCTGCCAATCCAGTTATCCCCGATCTAGATGTAGCTGAGAGGGAAGAAATGAGACTCGAATCATTAAGGCAATTGGAGGAACGTTGTAGATGGTTAGAGGAGAAGTTTAAGGCATTATAAAAAGCTGATAATCGTCAGGGAATCGATGCCAAAGACTTGAGTTTGGTCCCAGATTTGGTACTTCCCCATAAGTTCAAGATGCCAGAGTTTGAGAAGTACAATGAGACTACTTGCCCTGAGACCCATATCAATATGTTTTGTAGACGGATGACTGGATATGTAAACAATGATCAACTATTGATCCATTGTTTTCAAGACAGTTTGATTGGAGCAGCGGCAATGTGGTATAATCAATTGAGTCGTGCAAGGATCAGTTCTTGGAGAGACCTAGCGCAAGCTTTTATACAGCAATATAATCATGTGACTAACATGACTCCTGATAGAATTACCTTGCAGAACATGGAAAAGAAGCCTAATAAAAGTTTTAAGCAATATGCCCAGAGATGGAGGGAGGTCGCCATGCAAGTCCAACCACCGCTCCTGGAGAAGGAAACTACTGTGCTGTTCATTAACACTTTGATGGCCCCATTCATTACTCACATGATTGGAAGTACCACCAAGAGTTTTGCTGATATAGTTATGGCAGGAGAAATGATTGAGAATGCCATAAGGGGTGGCAAGATAGAGGGGGAAACTGCCAAAAGATCAGCCCCACGGAGAAAAGATAATGAGGTGAACAATACAAGTAGTTATAATCCAAAGGCGGTTACAGTTAGTCAGCCCAGAGTAACTACAGTTGGGCAACAGGATTCTCAAAAACAGGGATCTGGTTCGAGACAAAATTCTGAAAAAATCTCATTTACACCTATCCCAGTAACGTATCGGGAGCTTTATCAAAGTTTTTTTAATTCGCATGTGATAGCTCATTTTCATTTGAAAACACTGCAACCTCCATACCCTAAATGGTACGTACAAACGCCAAATGCGAATACCATGCTGGAATACCGGGGCATTCGATCGAAAATTGTATCAGTTTTAAGAAGGCCGTAGAGAGGCTTATTAAGATATGAGTAGTGAAGTTCGACAATACTCCTAATACTGAAAACCCATTGCCAAATCATGACGATCAAGGAGTGAATGCCATTGGCGAAGCCAGTGAGAGGAGAATGAAGGAAGATATTATTGAGGTGAGGATGCGTATGAAGGTGATTTGGGAGGAGATGATGAAGAAAGGTATGTTAACCTCTAAAAACAAGAGAAGAGAAACAAGGAACTATGGTGAGTTTCATGAGAAAGAAGGACATGAAGTTCAGGATTGCAAAGAATTCAAGGCCTTGGTGCAAGGCTTTATAGACAACAAAGAACTACAAATTTTTTAAGGTAGCTCTTGTGAAAAACAAGTATGTGTGCTGGAGGGTGAACAGAAAGGAACTGCCGACCAAGGATTATTATTTCCCTGCTAGGTAATAATGAAGTGGGGGCACAAACGATGCCTAAGGTCATTATCCATAAGCCTATGCTTTTCCCTTATAAGGATAACAAGAGGGTACAATGGAGTTATGACTGCAGTGTGACAGTACCGGAGGATGAGAGCATAGCCAGTACGTCTAAGGATGTACAAGTTGGGGGTTCCCATACACGGAGTGGAAAGCGGGTATGATACGGTGGGTGTCAGAGAGGAGCCCACAAAAATAAAGAATGTTAGTGTGAAGAAAGAGAAAGAGGCTGAAGTGCCTGTCAAGGAGCCAATAAAGGAGGATGAGGCTAAGGAATTTCTAAAGTTCCTTAAGCATAGCCAATATAGCATGGTCGAACAGTTGCGTAGGCAGACGGCTCACATATCAGTATTGGTTCTACTTCTGAGTTCTGAGGTGTATCAGGATGCATTGATGAAGGTGCTCAACGAAACATATGTCACCCATGACATATCCGTTAACAAGCTGGACCGGTTGGTGAATAACATAAGTACGGATAATTTCATCTACTTTAATGATGATGAAATCCCACTGAGGGGGCAGGGGGTCAACTAAGGCCTTGCACATCACTACTCGATGCAAGGGGTACACACTCCCAAGCTGCTCATCGATAATGGATCGGCCTTGAATGTTCTACCGTTGTCTACATTGAACAGATTACCCATTGATGGTTCTCACATGAAGACATGTAAAAATGTGGTAAGAGCCTTTGACGGTACAGAAAGGTGGGTGATGGGAAGGATTGACATCCCCTTGGAAATTGGGCCGAGTATATACGAAGTAGACTTCTTGGTGATGGATATCAAGCCCTCCTACAATTGCTTATTAGGGAGGCCATGGATACACTCAGCGGGAGCGGTGCCCTCATCGTTGCACCAGAAATTAAAGTTAGTAACGGATGGACGGTTAGTAACCATCAATGTCGAGGAGGACAGTATAGCCGCAGTCACTAGCAAGGCCCCTTATGTCGAGACGAACGAAGAGACTATTGAGTGTTCCTTTCGCTCTTTAGAATTTGTGAATGCAACCTTCATTTCAGAAGGGAGTGAGCTACCGGTGCCAAAGATAGCAAGAGCCACGAGGATGGCTCTACAAATGATGGTGGGAAAGGGAGCCTTACCAGGAAGAGGGTTAGAAAAATACTTTCAAAGAGGGACCAAATCCCAGAACTGAAAGAGAAAAGAGATCGCTTTGGTCTGGGCTTCAAGCCAGACTATAATTAAATGAGGAAGGAAGTTGAGAAGCACCAAGAGGGAAGAAGGGCGCGCCTTAATGGAAGAGAAGTGGAGTGGGAGCCGATGACATTCCCTCCAATATCCCAAACCTTCATATCGGGAGGGTTACTTATAGAAGAAAGTCATCAGATTAATGTTATACATGACGAACGATCGGAACAAGGAAACCTTGAGGGCATTCGCCCTTACGAACCGGGAAGCCCTCTGAACAATTAGACTGCGGAGGAACTTTCTGTAGTCTTTAGGAATTTTTTAGAGTAATTCTCAAAACATTCTTGTTACTCTAGGGCCTAGGAGTAATAGGATTACATTTGTGGAATGGGCTTACGATCATCTATTATTTTTTTAATAAAACATAACTTTTATCAAATTTAACGAGTATTGTTTCATTTTTATCAACCAATATTCCGTTAAAATTTTGCAATTCTTATTCTTTCATTCATAGCACATAAATAATCATTCTTAAATTCATTCATTCTTTGTATATTCTTTATACTTCACAGGTCCCTAGATATCAATGACATGAGCACTGATATTACAAATCCTGATTTCTTTCGCGAGCAAGACATGTGTTTAGTGGAATCTCAGGATTTTGAAGATGTCCAGGATTGTGATGTGTCTCTGGATCTGTTGAGGATGGTAAAACAGGAGGAGAAACAAATCATGCCCCATGAGAAATAGGAAATAGAGAATGTAGCCCTAGAAGAAGGGAAAGAGGTGAAAATCGGCACGCATATTACCGAGGACACAAGGCTAGGACTGATTGAGTTGCTACGTGAGTTCAAGGATATCTTCACATGGTCCTATCAAGATATGCTAGGTTTAAATATCGATATTTTGGTGCATCATCTTCCAATAAGACAGGATTGTAAGCCAGTCCAATAAAAGTTGCAAAAAATGAGGCCAGATATTGTATTGAAGATAAAGGACGAAGTCAAGAAGCAGTTCGATGCAGGATTCTTACAAGAGGTGAATTACTCTGAATGGGTAGCTAACATTGTACCAGTCCCTAAGAAAGATGGAAAGGTACGAATGTGCGTTGATTACAGAGATCTGAACAAAGCTAGTCCAAAAGATAATTTCCCTTTGCCACACATAGACACTTTGGTAAACAACACAGCGGGATATTCGTTGTTCTCCTTCATGGATGGTTTCTCGAGGTACAACCAGATAAAGATGCATTCGAAAGACATGGATAAAACCACTTTCATAACATTGTAGGGCACCTTTTGTTACAAAGTAATGCCGTTTGGATTGAAGAATGCAGGGGCAACATACCAAAGGGCTATGGTGACTTTATTCCATGATATGATGCACAAAGAAATTGAGGTGTATGTTGATGACATGATTGCTAAATCTCGAACAGAGAAGGAACATATTAAAGTTTTGAGGAAGTTGTTCCTGAGATTAAGGAAATTTTAGTTGAAGCTTAATCGGGCAAAGTGTATCTTCGGAGCTAGGTCGGGGAAGTTATTAGGTTTTGTGGCCAGTGAAAAGGGAATAAAACTTGACTCAGACAAGGCCAGAGCCATACGAGAATTACCTCCACCACGTACTCAGAAGAAAGTTTAGGGTTGTCTTGGAAGATTGAATTATATTACTCGGTTTATTTTAAAATTAACTGAGAAATGTGATCCTATATTTCGCCTCCTTAGAAAACACAACCAAGGTACTTGGGATGAGGAATGCCAGAATGCTTTTGATAAGGTTAAGCAATACTTGTTAAATGCTCCAGTGTTATCTCCGCCTAGTCCAGGTAGACCATTAATTTTGTACTTATCAGTGTTTAGTAATTCTATGGGATGTGTACTTGGCCAACATGACGAGTCGGGAAGAAAAGAGAAGGCGATATACTACCTCAGCAAGAAATTCATAGAGTGTGAGATCAGATATTCACCAATTGAGAAATTGTGTTGTGTTTTAATCTGGACAACTCGAAGGTTGAGGCAGTACATGCTATATCATACTACTTGGCTTATTTCAAAACTTGATCCTTTGAAGTATATGATGGAGTCAACAGCTTTGAATAGAAGAATGGTGAGGTGGAAAATTCTACTTTTAGAGTTTGACATAGTCTATGTGAGCCAGAAGGCTATAAAAGGAAGCGCGATAGCGGAATTTCTGGCTAGTAGAGCTCTAGAGGACTATGAGCCATTGAATTTTGATTTCCCAAATGAGGAGTTGATGTGTGTAGCAACTACGGAGGATTATCCTTGGAAGCTGAGCTTTGATGGAGCATCCAATGCGGTGGGAAATGGAATTGGGGCAGTCTTAGTATCCCAAAATGGCGATTATTATTCATTCACGTGCAAGTTGGATTTTGATTGCATAAACAATATGGCCGAGTATAAAGCGTGCATCATGGGACTCTGAGTGACTATAGAGCGAGGAATAAGAACCTCGGGAGTATATGGAGACTTTGTGTTGGTAATTTACCAGCTTAAAGGTGAATGGGAGACAAGGGATCCTAAACTGATCAATTATTGAAAGGTAGTTTTGGGGTTACTTGAGGAGTTCGATGACATCACTTTCAATTATATCCCACGAGATGAAAACCAGATGGCAGATGCTCTAGCAAGCTTGGCTTCAATGATTAAAGCGAATAAAGAGGAGGAGATGAGACCCATTCAGATGAGTATCCTTGAGGCTCCAGCTCGCTGTTGTAATATTGAGGAAGAAGAAAAGGATGATAACCCTTGGTATCAGGATATATTGCGATATGTGAGAGATCGTAAATACCCAGAACAGGCAACTGAAAATGATAAGTGAACTTTAAGGAGATTAGCCTGTGACTACATTTTGGATGGGGACATCTTGTACAAAAGAAGAAAGGACCAAGTACTATTGAGATGTGTTGACGCCATGGAAGCTAAGTTAATCTTGGAAAAAGTTCACGGGGGTGTTTGTGGGACGCACGCTAATGGTTTCATGATGTCTAGAAAAATCATGAGGTTTGGATATTATTGGTCTACTATGGAAGGGGATTGTATCAATTACGCCAAGAAATGCCATAAATGTCAGATTTATGGAGACAAGATTCATGTACCACCTTCACCTCTACATGTTATGACTTCTCCATGGCCTTTTTCCATGTGGGGCATGGATGTCATTGGGCCAATATCACCAAAAGCTTCAAATGGGCATCGCTTTATCTTTGTGGTCATTGATTACTTCACGAAGTGGGTAGAGGCTGCTTCTTATGCGAATGTTACTAAGTCGGATGTGAGTTGATTCTTGAAGAAAGAGATCATTTTTCAGTATGGGATGCCTGAAAGGATCATATCAGACAATGCATTGAACTTGAACAACAGAACGATAGTAGAAGTTTACAGTCGGTTCAAGATTAAACATCATAACTCTTCTCCGTATCACCCAAAAATGAATGGGGTAGTAGAAGCAGCCAACAAGAGGATAGTGGGGAAGATGACTGAGACTTATAGAGATTGGCATGAGAAATTACCGTTTGCACTCTTTGCCTATTGAATATCTGTCAAAACCTCTACTGGGGCAACTCCTTTCTTGTTGGTTTATGGGATGGAAGCAGTGTTACCCATTGAAGTGGAAATACCGTCTCTCCGAGTCTTGTCAGAGATAAAGTTGGATGAAGCTGAATGGATACAATCGCGATATGATCAGTGGAACTTGATTGAGGAAAAGAGGCTAAGGGCCATTTGTCATGGTCAGATGTATTAGAAACGAATGATGTGAGCTTACGACAAGAAAGTGCGACCAAGAGAATTCCAAGAGGGGGATCTTGTGCTGAAAAAGATCCTTCCCATTCAGAAGGACTTTAGAGGAAAATGGATGCCAAATTGGGAAGGGCCGTATGTCGTGAAGAAGGCATTCCCTTGGGGTGAATTGATTTTAACGAAAATGAATAAGAAGAGTTTACCCAATCCAGTGAATTCAGACTCAGTCAAAAAGTACTTTGTCTAAAGGAGAGGAGAATCCAGGGTGAAAACCCGCGAAGGGCGCCTTGAGTTTTCGAAAAAAAAATGGAGAGGCCAAGGTGAAAACCCGCAAAGGGCGCCCTATGATCAAAGGAGTTTTGAGTTGAAAAGCCAAAAGGGCAGCTCAAATTTTGAAGAGCACACGGTAATCTTGCTATATCTAATTCAACAAAGAGCGAAGCGCGTTGCATATCGGGGCATCAACAAAGTACTTTGGATCTTTTAAACACATGTTGAACTCAAGAAAGTCTTCATGGAGCTGGTGTATAGACGCTCAAGTGGCGATATCTAGGGCGTATAACTTTTGTCCTGTTTTCTATCTTTAGATTCTCTTTCTTCTCAAAGATAGGCTATCAGATTAATTTCCTTTGTATTTCTGACAAATTCATTCAAATCTAATTATTCTCAAGATTAAATTCATCTTCCATTATTCTTAAAGTATGTTGCATTAAAATAATGATAGATGAACTAAATAATTTTCACAAAATGGAGTTTTGCTCATTACTCTGGAAATTTCTAGATAATACAAGAAACTAAAACAGAACAATTGTTCGAGGAATTCACGTAAGTGAGGTTTGAAAGAACTTGAGGAAATTCTTTCTTTAGTCCAAAATGATGATTGGACAAACCAAACAATTCAATCCTAAAAGAGGATCATCTTATAGATATTTTGGTGGGTCATAGCATTTGAAGAATGGTACAAACCCACAGGCTGAGAAGGAATGATACTTCGAGAGAAATAATGATAAACTTCGACGAAGGAATGAGTGGTGACGTCTGGAATAGGGGTCATATTCATAAACATTTTGCATTATAACAGGTTTAATTAGGAGCATTCGACTCACTTCGATCATAGCATCCTAATCATTAGGCATGAACTCATACACATTATACAAGATATGTCCTTCAAGGGGCAATGAAGATTGATGCTCCTTAACCCCCTAAGCAGTAGGGTAACAGGCTAAAGCATAGCAGATTTGGCTTTCGCGTGTTTACGCTAAAGCAGATCTAAGAAGATTTGGCATCTCTGTATTGTCAGAGAACAAATTGAAGAAACAGATTTGGCATCTCCATATTCGACAGAGAGCAGATCGAAGGCATAGCAGATCTAACCTTCGGATGTTTTTGCATCGAAGAAGATCCAAGATGATTTGGCATCCTTGTGTTTACAATGAGCAGATCGAAGATAGCAGATTTGGCGTCTCTGTATTGACAGAGAGCAGATCGAAGATAGTAGATTTGGCATCTCTGCATTGTCAGAGAGCAGATCGAAGATGATAGATTTGGCGTCTTTGTATTGTTAGAGAGCAGATCAAAGATAGTAGATTTGGCGTCTCTGTATTGTCAGAGAGCAGATCGAAGATGACAGATTTGGCGTCTCTGTATTGTCAGAAAGCAGATCGAAGATAGCAGATTTGGCGTTTCTGTATTATCAGAGAGCAGATCGAAGATAGCAGATTTGGCGTCTCTGTATTGTCAGAGAGCAGATTGAAGATAACGGATTTGGCATCTCTGTATTGACAGAGAGTAGATCGAAGATAACAGATTTACCGTCTCTGTATTGTCAGAGAGCAGATCGAAGATAGTAGATTTGGCATCTCTGTATTGTCAAAAAGCAGATCGAAGATAGCATATTTGGCGTCTCTCAAGGACATCAGTATTCCAAGGAGCAGATTGAGGACTAAGAACTCAAGACTCGGCAAGCCCAGGCAAAATTGGTCCTTTTATAGTCTTTGCTCTATTCCTGCTACATAGTAATGAGCAAAGAGGGGCAGCTGTATGAACCATATTTTGCCCGGGCTGTATTAAACAAATCAAATTAAAAGCAAAATTGAAAATATTTTTAAAATTGTTCAGTCCATATACAGAGCCCAAAATTTAATCCTAAAGTCTACCCGAAACCCAATTACAATGTAATACCCAAAACACCCAGCAGACCTGTTACACCCAAATACCTAACTAAACCAACCCAATCCTAAGCCTACCCAAACCCAATAAGCAGCAGCCTAACGAGGCCCAAAATTTGAGACACCAGGGCAACCCTAGGGTTTTTGTGATCCCTAGCGTCGCAAACAGCAGACAATGCCCCCGCTCTTCGCGCCGCAAGTCCCTCATCGAGCCTTCATCTACGCCTGACCTCCGTCAAGATCTCTTCGGTACCTGCAAAAAGAAATAAAAAAGGGATAGTACAAGCAGTATATGGCAAGAAATCGAGCAAATAAAGGCATACCAAATATTTGTATTGTAATAATGCCTATAAAGGCCGGATATCAAATGATGTAAAGGGGGGCAGAAGAGAAGACTACTAGAGGCATATTATACATTTACAATAAAAATACAAACTTTAAATCACAGAATAGAGGTGATTTTTTATTTTTCTTTACGTTTTTTATTTATTTATTTTTCATTCGCAATATATACTGCAAAACAGTCGATGTTTGCCTTTTCCTACAAAATACTACTTAAGAATAAAAGGAGAAGGATTTACCTTAAAAAAGGAAGTATTTTGACCTTCTGGCCGCCATGAACAGTGGCGCGTAAGGTGGTGCGTGGGACAGACAACCACCAGATTCCAGACCAGATTCAAGCCTAGAGGAGAGCATTTGAAGGCCTTCATTTGTGTTTTTTTTAAAGGGGATGGTACAATGATTTTTGGGAGTAAATTTTGGTTTATATAACCTTACCAAAACGACGTCGTTTTGGCTTAACTCAATAAGCACAAAACGATGTTGTTTCGAGGCTTAGGATCCGCGTGTTGACCCGATTACCCGGGGAGGATTGGCGTGTTTTCGTAAAATGGGATAATTTCCCAATTGGTCCTTCCGTGTTTTCTGTATTTGCAATTTCATTTTATTTTATTATAATTTGGCCCTAACATTTTGATTTTATTTCAATTTAGTCCCAACAGCTCCTTTGAGGCCTATTCTGGGAACGATGTCATTTCGGGGACAAGGGCTAATTTCCCAATGAGTCCCTCAACTTTTAACGCGCGTCCTAGAAGGCCCAAAATTCATTTTTTAAAATTAGCCCTAAAGTTTTGATCATTGCTAATTTTAATCATTTTTCTTAAATTTAGTTATTTTAAATATTATTTATTATTTATTTATACATATAAAAATTTATTTATTTGTATATTATTTTTTTATTTTCAAGTATATTTATATATTATATTATTTATTAATATATATTATTTTATATTTTTATATTATTATATATATTATATTATCTTATGTTTTAATATACATTATATATTATATTATATTATTTTATATTTTATCATATATTTATATCTTATTACATATTATCATGTATAATTTTAAAATTTTATAAATTATTATTAAACATTATGTTTTTTTATATATATTATTATTAAATATTTAAAATTCATTTATCATTACATTATTTTATTCTTTTGTATTTTATATGTTATTTTATTATATATATATATTTATATTATTAATATATTATTACACTATTATGAAATTTATAAATTATTATTAAGCATTATATTTATGTGTATTAAACATGTAGTATGTAAATTATTATAAAGTTTTATTATTTTATATATATATATATTATACATCGTTTTTAGTATGTAGTATGTATTAAGCACTTTAAAATTTCTCTTTATTATTCATTGTGCCAAATATGTGATTCTTCCTAAGTTTTATTTTTTTTATATATGTTCATATGTTATTAATATATTTGTGTTAATTGTTTAAATATGTAAATTCATTGCACGAGTTATTTGTTATCATTGATTTTATATGTTTGCATGAAAATTATTTATTTATGTAAGTTATATTTTCATGAAGTATGATTATATATCTTATCCTCATTGTTTTCTATGTTGTATTCTCGCATGAAATATTAATGTATAAAGATTTATGTTATTTATGTTTATAAAATATTAATGTATGTTGTGATGTTAGCTTCTAGATTATATTTGTATTAAAGCGTATATGATTTTTTATTATTTTTGATATCTTGTAACCTGTCAGATGCATCACTGTTTTAAAGAAATTTATACCCAAAAGGATTTTTATTTGAGGTAATACTTTTCGTACTTAGGAATTCGGGAAATAGTGCCCTAACATGCTGGGTTGCGATTTCCCGTTTGTCTAAATACCTAAAAGATCCTTCTAAATAAGTTTTGAAAATCACAAGATGATTTTAGTTATGAAAGTTTAAAAAATTGTGTCCAATCATGCTGGATATGATGTTTATATTCTTTCGAAGCAAAAGAATCTTGATTCTTTTTTAATTCAAATTATTACGATTTTAAAAGAGATCTTATTTCTAAATTCTTTCAAACTTTTGACATTAAGATAAAATTATTCAATTTGGTACCAAATTTTGGATGTTACGAGGGTGCTAATCCTTCCTCGTGTGTAACCGACTCCCGAACCTATTTTCTCGTAATTTTGTAGACCAAAACGTTTTATAAAGTGGTCCAATCACACTTTAAAAGATTGGTGGTGACTCCCGTTTTCGTTTTTTTTTAAAAAAAATCTTTTTTAAGGAGGTTTCGACAGTGACCATTAGTTCATCTTTTCTAATGGATGGAAAGAAAAAAAAACAAGGGTTTTGATCTTCCTTATATCCGACACTCATTTTGGTTAATTGAGGTATGGTTTTTGATTGGTTTTTGATGATTTTTACGTTTTTGAGATGGTTGCTTAGTAATCTATCAAGCCCGTGCCTCAATTTCTGAATTTGATTACGATTTTAAAATGTTCCATTGTTGATAATGTGAGTTCTATGAAGTTTGATGATAGAAAATGAAAGATATGTGTTAGATTACTATGTTTTGTATTGGGATTTTTGATGAATTTGAGTATTTTGGGCTAAATTGTGAAAATGAGAAATTGAGGGGCTAAAATGTAAAATAAATGAAATATGTAGGCTTATATGAGCTAAGGGAAAATTTGACTGAGCATGTGTATATGGAAATTTTGTATATTTTATGATTTTTGTGATTAAAGACTAAAGTGTTAAAATGTGAAAATATGAGGGCTAATTTGTAAAATGCCCTAAATATGTGTAAATGGATTGGATTGAATAATTTGGTGAATAAAAGAGTTAAATTTGAATGTGTATAGATCAAGAACCAAAGAAAACAGAATTAGATTGGGGGAAATCGAAAGTTGAATAATCGTTCGTTTTTGTTCATTCTCATACGAGGTAAGTCTATATACAAATAAATGTGTTGAATTGAATTATTATTGCTTATATGTTAATGAATTGTGATGAATGGCTATTGGAGCTGAATAAGTGAAATCTGAGAAAGTTCCGAATAATGTGACAGAGTTCGAAAAGCACTGTACGAACCATAGGAATAGTTAGGATACATATGTCATGACATATGAGTCCAATATGAGTTATCGTGTGAGACCATGTCTAGGACGCTGGCGTTGATTTGAGATTTATGTGTAAGACAATGTTTGGGAAATTGGCACCATATATGATTTTGTGTAAGACCCTGTTTGGGATAGTGGCTTTGATATTTGATCACATGTAAGACCACGTCTAGGACGTTGGCATTGTACAAGCTTTCCGAGCTATCTGAGTATCTTTATTGATTCTGAAAGGTTCAACGGGCATTTTGAGATATGAATGAACATGTGGATATATATCCGATTCAGGTACATTTGAAATGTATACAATGGCTGAGGGTGCTAAGTAAGGTATATGTGCAATTGAAGATATATGATATAAGTATGAGTAAATATGCCATATGTACAAATGAATTGGGAATATGTGAAATGAATGTGAACTATGAGATTAGTGATAGTATTTGGCTATGGATTACTCTTATAATATGGTGAATAATTGCTTTGATAATAAGTTTATTTGTATGTGGCTTACTAAGCTTTTGAAAGCTTACTTTGTGTGTTTTTCAATTGTCTTATAGATTATCGAAGCTACCAGAAGTTCAGGGATCGTCGAGGATCATCACCACACTATCGAACTATATTTTGGTATCATATGAAATGTGAATATTGAAGTATGGCATGTATAGGCTAGAGAACTTTGGATATGTTTTGAGATGTGTATATCTAGCTATGTGATATGGCATGGTTATGGATAAGATTATGAATGAATTTTGGCATGTGTTCAAAAATAGTATGTTTTGATATGCTCATGAATGGCCAAATGAAATGGTCAATTTTAGTAAGTTTCATGGTTGTTTTGGGAAGTTAATATGATGTGAAATGCTATGAATTGAAATGGATTAATATGATGTTTGAATCATATGTTTTTTTCTATATGAAGTTAGTACTTTGAATTAGTATGTTTTTGGCTGTCTTTGGGACATAAAATGTGTTTGGTTTTATGCTTGTAGGGATGACCCAAAATGGGTTGCAATTTGGCTTTTCAAATGGCCTATTTTTGTCCACACGTGCAGAGACACGGGCGTGTGTCTCAGCCATGTGCGACACACGGTCATAATGCATGGTCGTGTGTCCTATGGTTAATAATTAGTATTCCAAGTCAGTTTCGAGCACGGCCTAGACACACGGGCATGTCTTGTGGCTATGTTAGGCATACAGCCTTGGCACATGGGTGTGTGTGGCCATTTCGAAGGGTACACGGGCTAGACACACGAGCGTGTGGTTAGCCGTGTGACCCAAGTTAGTCTTGAGCATGGCATTGACACACAGACGTGTCCTTGGTCGTGTAGGACAAGTCAGTATGTATGCTCTATTTTCACACTACCTATGACACGGGCGTGTCTGGTAATCGTGTGAGGCACACGGCCTGTTCACACGGGCGTGTGACCTATGATTTCATGAAATTTTTATATGATATTGATTTAGTCCTGAACCTTCTCTAAAACATGTTTAAGGTTTTGTAGACCTTCTAAAGGGACTATATGTGTATGAACTGCTATGATATGATGATGTATGATTAAAGTTTTGGATTGATTGATAAACGTTCTGAAATGTCCAGTAATGCCTCTTAACCCTAGTTCGGCAACGGATACGGGTTAGGGGTGTTACAAGGAACTAATCCTCTTATAGGGGATTAGCGAGTAGAGGTGTCATTAAGTAGTTATTATGTAGGGTTTTCTTAGCAGATCAACTGTTTGGGAGAGAAAGAACTTAAACCCTAGGCTTGACGACCTTAGGAAGTCATTTAAGTGAGAATTAACCTAAAATTGATATGGCCTATCCGTGAATGCCTTAGCCCCAAACAGGCCTGGATTGTGAGGTCGAGAGATAAGTAGTTCTTGTTGACTCATTGGTTTAGTAGAAGTTGAGAGATCCTTCCAGGGTAATGACTAGTTGATTGAGTAGAAACCTGAAATAGAAATTAGTTATGACCAGTGAAGCAAGCTAATCACCCATGCTTAGAATTGATTAAGTCTATAAATTAGTTTTCCAAAGTTCTTTTTATTTAGGTTTTTGTTATTTTTACTTCCTTATTTATAAAAATTCAAAAAATCTTTCTTTTATGTTTTAGTGTAATATAATTTATTTAAAATGCTAATTAGATCTATTTGCGTTTAAGTTAGAATTAATCTAGTAATTCACCTCCCTTAGGTATGATCCTCAGAGTACTCAACCACTCTATTGTAACTATATTAAAACCTGACCAGTATAACATCACCTCTATATTTCATATCTTTTAGTTGCAGTATTCACACTCTAGACAATAGCACGTCCGAAGGCGGTCACAAACTCCTCAAACTTTTATGTAAAGAAATTTGAGCCATCGATGATTTATGTAAGGAAATTTGGTCGTTGGTTCAATACCATAGGTGGGAGCACTTTTGCGTGCCACTTGGGAAACCATACCAGTCAGAGGGAAAGAGGTGCTTGTCACCCCTAGAGCAATTTGTGAGTTTTATAACACTCCACATTATGAATTCGATGTTGTGGAATAAGGTGTCTTAGAACATTTTAGGGATATTAATATGTATAATATTATAAAATTTTTAAAAAAAGGTAGGGGTGAATGGAAGCATCACCCTGATATTGATATTCCCACTTCCTTCAATCAAGCAATTATGTTTCCAGATCCTAAGATGTGAATGCACTTTTTATGCACTCGAATTGCTTCTGCATTAAATGTTTCTAATGTCCATATTTTTCGAGTGGTTTTGTTATATGTTGTTTTGCAGAAGAAATAGATGTGCATCGGGAGATAGATGTACAATTACATGAAAAGATGCATTAGTAGCCAGAAAGTAGGAGTTTTTTTCCCCACTTAGTGGCGGCCTTGTGCAAGAAGGCTGGAGTTCCAATGAAAGCCACTGAGCAATTCATGAAGCCATCCAAGAGTTTCATAGGAGATTCATTATACACGCAGTATACAAGACTTCAACGAAAGCAAATAAGGGATTGGAACAAACGTCAAAAAGAAAAGATGGACATTCCAGTCTCACTCAAACGAAAAACATAATCAATGTCTCAACAAGAAGTAGGTGGAAGTAGCATCCCAAACGCCGAATGGATGATAAGATGGATGTAAGAGACAGGCCCAATTTTTCAAGAATTTGCGTGAAAAAATAATATGAGAGTACCAAATTACCCACCAAACAAATATGATTTAATGCATTCCCATCATAGAGTAGAAAAGCAAGAAAGTGATGAAGGAAAAGATAGTGAGGACAAGGAAGCTGAAAAGGAGGAGGATGAGATGGAACAAGATACTCAAGAAGAGGAGGACGAGGATTGACAATTTTATTTTTATTAAATTTTATATTGTAAACAATTAATTTGGATGATTTTTTTTAGGAGTAGGATTAACAATATATTTATGTGTATATATATATTTTTGTTTTCAAATTTTCTATACAAAAACCCCATAGGAAAGAAACAAGACATTTACAAGCTTACAACGAACAAGGAAGGAGGCACCCACCAAAAGATTATGACAAGGTCACGATCAATTGGGTACTTTGTTCCTTATCTATTTAAGGGCTGGACATTATTGACAATGTGCTATTTAAAGTGCGGCGGGGTAACATAAGAAATTAGGTTTTTATTTTTATTTTGTTCTTTTATTTTTCTTGTCAAAGTATGCTTGAGCTTGTAGAAATAAAAGTGATTGGTTAGGAGTATGCATATAGGGTGATTGTGTTTACTGTAAATTTGACATGATAGTAAATGATTTTAAAATTTCAATTATTAGACTAATAAGTTCTATATATTACACTATAAATAAGCAGTAAGTAGTTGAATATACCAAATGACATAGAAAATATAGGGAAATGAGCATGCTAAAATGTATGATAAATGGTTAAATTTGTGAATATTGAGACACCAAGGTATGACCTAAGGCATTGTTTGGTATAACCAGAGCCAAAAAGCTAACCTTGTTCATCAATCATTAGTACCTATTTTGAGCTGGAAAACACTTCTTAGTGAACCTTCATGCAAAACCTGAGCAAAAAAATCAATTTGTGCTTACCCTTTTTCTTTGGTCTAAGAATTGCACAAATTTAGACGTTTGGCCATACGTATTAAGGGATAAGTAGATACATCATGGAAATTTTGTGAAAATTAGAGTGAAATAGGAAAGAAAATAGCATGATATAGTGATTATAGGATTAACCAAAATGCGAAAAACAAAAAGAAACAAACTAAAAAAAAGTTAAAACGAGTAGAAAAAGTACTTGAGTAATGAAAAAGAAAGCATTGTGAGTGAGAAATGTTGAAAATTTTAAAAGTGACTCAAAATCTCAACCATTAGTGCACAAAAAATTGTGAGCTAACGATAGTTGCTTTATCATGTTGTGACTTCCTAAGTGGGGAAATAAAGAAGGTGAGAGAAGGAGAAATAAGGTGGTGAGTAGGGTTATTAAGGGGAAGAATAAGGAACAATACGATGTGCCAAACTACTTTCATAATTGAAACTGTTGTTGATGATTCCTTTTTTTTTTGAATTCCATACCAACCTTATGCATTAAAACGTTACAATCCGAAAAGCCCTATGCAACTTAGGTAGATTTATTCATGAATTGACATTATATTGAGTAATTATAATAATGACTGTTTGTATTCTGCTAGGATAATAAAATTACCTGTATGATTAATTGATGGATCCATATATTTGAGGACCTTACTGTTTGTATACTTTGTAATATATTGAACTTAGGTGTTTGAAATTGAAAATGGTAAGTTGTTTATATATCATGACATAGTTACATGTATGTATGATTTTTCCTAGCTATGTGTTCAAAAACTTGTCCTTGTATTATATTTTCTCAAAAGACGTCTGTTATTTTTTATTTTTCATGTTTCTTTGCTTTAGAACAAGCAATGACTTAAGTGTAGGAGAGTTTGATTTGCTACAATACGTTGTAGCAGATTAAACTAGTTTTCATACTTAAGGAGCATGAATATGAGAAAATTTATTATGTTTTATTTAGTTTTTCAATCTTATCTTTCAATTAATAAAAAGTGTGATAGAAGCCGTTTATATGACCTTAGGGTTCGAAGTAGGCCTAAGGGAGGGCCAACATGTTTAGTGAGCGTGTAGGACACTATTTAGAGGCGGGAGAACTCAAGACTGGTCACCATGTTGCAACAAGAGGTTTGACGTCACAACATCGTGAGTAGGAATCCAAAATACCAAGTCTGCCTTTGGTGCCGCGACATAGACAGAAGATGTCGTGACATACTCCTGAAGCTGAACCTGAACCAAGCTAAATGCCTTTAGTGTCACGAAAGAGGCAGTAAATGTCGCAACATCGACCCTGTGCAGGAAGCATTAACAAGCTAAGTGTGTTTTGGTCCCCACAATGAAATTTAATGTAAAAAGGTCACCCTAGCTAGAGTTAAGGACGACGACCAACCCTAATATTATAAATAAGCTCTTTAAACAACTGAGAGATAATATTTTCTATAACTTAGAATTTTATTTTTAGTTTTTGTTTCCTTTGTACTTAGGATTTGTTTTCAATTTATTTTCCATTTGTGTTCTTCGAAGAATCTGACTTGTGCATTCAAAGCAACTCTTTGTGGATTTCTGCACTTCATTCAAATACAATTCAGGATTCCTCTTACAAGTTTACTCTTGATTCATTCTTTATGTTTATTTTATTCATCAAGCTTATTTTTTTATGGGATCCATGAGTAACTAATTCTTTGTGGGTAATTAGTGAGCGGCCATGTGATTAATTAATTTCTATGTAAGGTTTCTTATCGGATCATTCGTTCAGGATAGGAAGAACTTGAACCTTAGGCCTGAAAACCCTAGGAAGTCATATAGGTGGGAATTAACCTAAAATTGGTATTGCCTAATTGTGAACCCTTACCCTAATCTGATCTGGACTTTGAGGTTGAGAGATAAGTAATTCTTGCCAACTCCTTAGTTTAGTGGAAGATTGAGAGATCCTGCTAGGTTAGCAACTAGTTGATTGATTAAAAAATGAAATAGGAATTAGCTATGACCGTCGAAGCAAGCTAATCACCCATGGTTAGATTTTATTGAATGACATATTAGTTCTCCAATTTTATTATTTTATGCAAGTTTAGTTCTTTTGTTATAAAAACAAATATTTTTCACTTTATATTCATCATACTATAATTTATTTAAATTACTAATTAGATCTATTTACGTTTAGGTTAATATTAATTTAGTTCTTGCCTCCCTTGGGTACGATCATCGGAGTACTTACCGGCTCCGTTGTAAAATAATTTTTACAACCTGACTCGTAAATTTGTAAACACCGCCTTAATTCCATATTTTTAGTAGCAGTATTCATACTATTGACGTTATTACATTGGGAGGCAAGCAGGTGGCGTGTATTTTGTATTGAATCTGAATATGTAAATAATTTTTTTTAATCTAATTACAGTTTTGAAAGAATGTTACCTTAAAGGATCAATTAAATTTTTATGAACTATGACTTGTGAAGTACTTTCTACTTACTATTTATTATGTTATGGATTACTTCTAGTACTGAATTTCTAAAAAGAAAGATTGATCTGAAATTTTAGAACTCAATACTTTTTTGACTTGCTTTGATTACTTAAAAAAATCTTTCGGAGTTAGTGCTCATTTTGATTTGTTTTGTATTTTAACTAAGTTAAGATTGAACCAGGTTTAAGTCTGATTTCAGTGTAATGACCTTGATTAGTGCTCATCCAATGACCTTGTCATAAGTGTGTTACCCTCATAGGATATCCTTAATCTCTTTGGGATAATATTCGTTCTCCAAATATGATCTTTTTTTATCTCATGGTAGCCATCACATCTTCCTTGTAACACCCTGGATTTGGGCCTAGAAGTTTTGGGCCTTGAGCATGGGAGCGGTTGAAGGCAGCTTATAATATTCTGTTGTGCATGCAAATTTCGTTAATGAAGGCTTGTTTTAGTAGTTAAGTGTGTTGAGAAGTGTTGGAGAAGTCCTGGGTTTAAACCTGGACTCTAGCAAAAAATTTGGTTTAAGGTGAATCAAACCCTGGGTGTAGTAGGTAGGCCTTAAGAATATTGTTGGAGAAATTGTGACACAAAAAACCTTATGGCTTAGTGGCAAGTGGCGTGTGGAGCATTTGAGGGGAGGCATGGGTTTGAATCCCATAGCAAGCAAAGAGCATTTATTTTACTAACAGGGGGCGGCAAGAGTTGGTGTTGAATTTAAACTCTGATGTTGGAGGGATCCCACATCGGGAAGCTAACATAAGAGTGGATGGGAAGCTGGCTTTAAATAGAGAGAACCATGAGGAGAGTAAAGGTACCTTTCTTGGATGATCCCTTTCGCTTTATGGCGTGCTCGTTTGGGTTGGGCGTCGGCTAAAAGTGCTCGGAGCGTGGATTAACTCCAGTCTCCAATCAGGTGTGTATTTATCACTACTCTTGTTGTTGGATGGCTACTTCGGGCCGCGATGGGCCGAAAGGGGCCATGTGGGCCCAATGGGCCTACGGGCCCAATTGGATAAGTTGTTTGATTGTGTAGTAAATATTGGACTAGGCTAGGTGAATCGCATATCTGTGGCTAGGTTTGGGCTAAAAGGGCCACACGAGCGTGTGGGCCCATTTGGCCCGAGAATAGACTTTAGGCCCATTCGTATTGTTATCCATGTTTAGAATACTTTAGTTTACCAATTACTAAAATGCCCTCGACTTGTAAAATTACCAAAGTACTCCCGATTTACAGAATTACCGTTTTACCCTCGATTTACAGAATTACCGTTTTACCCTCGATTTTTAAAATTACCATTTTACCCTCGATTTACATAATTACCGTTTTACCTCCGTTTACAGAATTACTGTTTTACCCTCGATTTACAGAATTACCGTTTTACCCTCGATTTGTAAATTTTTAAAATTACCGTTTTACCCTCGATTTACAGAATTACCATTTTACCCTCAGTTTATAGAATTACTATTTTACCCTCGATTTACAGAATCACCGTTTTACCCTCGATTTGTAAAATTACCGTTTTACCCTCGATTTACAGAATTACCGTTTTACCCTTGATTTATAGAATTACCGTTTTACCCTCAGTTTACAGAATTACTATTTTACCCTCGATTTACAGAATTATCGTTTTACCCTCGATTTGTAAAATTACCGTTTTACCCTTGATTTATAGAATTACTGGTTTACCTTCAGTTTACAAAATTATTGTTTTACCCTTGATTTACAGAATTACCGTTTTACCATTGATTGTGAAATTACTGAAATACCCCTGTTGGGTAGAATTTCTGAAATACCCCTATAGGGTAGAATCACTGAAATACCCTTATAGGATAGAATTACCAAAATACCCCTGTAGGGTAGAATTATCAAAATACCCTTGTAGGGTAGAAATACTGAAAAACCCCTATAGGGTAGAATTACCGAGATACGCTTGTGGGGTAAAATTACCATTTTGCCCCTAGGGTGTTATATGACTGTTTTGCCCTTGTGGGCAAGTGACTGACTTGGACTGTGTGTTTGACGGATTTGATTGTGAATATATGTTGGTGATATGAATGACTTGACTGTGATTGTTTGATTCAAATATGGGCATGACATTCTGCATACATGACATGTTGCATGGGTTGGGATTTTGTACGGAGGAAGCGTTCTGGTGGCTATGCCACAAATATCTGTTCTGGTGGCTCTGCCACAATATCTGTATTTGGTGACTCTGTCACAATATCTGTTGACCGATCGATGGCTAAGTGCCGATCACACTACCGAAGGCTGTGTGCCATTGTTGTGGGCTTCGTGCCGATTATAGACCCGTTATTAATGGCTCTGTGCCAACCTAAATATGGCTTTGTGCCATCTTGACTATGGCTTCGTACCAAATGTATTTACCTGTAGCTATGTGCCTAACATATTTGTTGACGACTCTGTGTCGATCATATTTACCGAAGGCTGTGCGCCAATTATATTACCGTCATTAATGGCTATGTGCCGAAGTTATTACAGTTATCTATGGCTTTGTGCCACGTATTCTGTTAGGTGGGTTTGCCACATTATCTGATTCTGGTGGCTCTGCCACAGTATCTGTATCTGGTGACTCTGTCACGATATCTGTTCTGGCAGCCATGCTGCAAATTCTATGGTGTGTAGCGGATGGGTGGGTCGAGTTGTCTCCCCACATGGTGTAAGGTTGGTACAGGGGTGTATACGGCTAGATTGGGTTGGGATTGCATTCACATTCTGATTCTGATTCTGTCACGTAATTCTGATTCTGATTCTGATTCTGATTCTGATTCTGTTACTGATTCTGATTTTGATTCTGATTCTGATTCTGTCACCTAATTCTGATTCTGATTCTGATTCTGTTACTAATATTGATTCTGATTCTGATTCTGTTACTGATTCTGATTCTGATTCTCATTTTGGTTCCAATTCTGATAATGTTTCTTATTCTGTAATGGGCTAAGGTCCATCTGGTACTGTCTGTTGTAAAGGGCTAAGACCCGATTGGTACTGAAATTGTAAGTAAGGCTGGGACCAGACTTTTAATTCTTTTAGATGACTGACTGTTTCTTTTTATAGTAGGGGATTTCACACTGAGTTTTCGTAAACTCACCCCGTTTATTAACCTTTCAGGTAATTTCCAACCTTAGGTGGATCGGGGTTGCTAGGGGCTCGGAGGAAGCCACACACACTGTTTATGTTACAGTTTTGATTATTACCTTTAAATTATTTTATGTGGGTTGTAGTAAAGCCGTTGTAATTTTCTGGATTTCAAATTTGGAATTTTATTTATTGTTCTTATAATTGCTAGTATTAGAACACGATTTTCCAAAGCAACTACTGTTATTCAAAACATCACGTAACCACAATTGTTTTTAAAGTAAGTTTCCGCAACTACCAAGATTTTTACAAAGTTGTTAAGAATGTTATTCAGCTGAGGTTTTCTAACAAGGTTTAAAAAGGGTATAAGTTTTTAATTATTAGGAAGGGTTTTTAATGGAAACATGGTTTTCGAAAAACACTTCAATGTGACACGCCAAGTTCGAGCCAAACTTCCAGGCCGGGTTTGGGGTATTACATTCCTTCATGAAAAGTCAATTACTATCAAATAGTAATCAAGTTATTCATCACTAAGACAAATGATCCATGGCCACGTGTAATTTTCACCAACTATGTAATGCCAATGAGAGGATAGAATTTACCCATGTTTTGGGCTATGAATTCCATTATTGTGAATGCACTACATACTGCTAAAGTTTTATACCTAACACACTAGCTCTCGGTTCCTTATCTATTTGAACTCAAAATTTTATTTACATCAAAGTATACGAGTCACAAATACATAGTCTGTCATCCACTTAGGATTTAGGTATGCCACACTATGAATGTAACACTCCAGTTCTAGTGGATTATAAGTTTTGGCGCGTAGTCTTAAAATGTTCAGTGTGGCGAAATGGTATTCGACCAAATATTTTTTGGACATATAGGATTGGGCGTGTTCTGATCTTTTGTTAAATAAGGTATGTATGTAAATTGTTTTGCATTATGGTAGTAATCTACCACCTGGTTGATTGTTGGTGAGTTTGGGTGTTGGCATTGTAGTATCCGCCTGTTGGCGGCATCCTAGGATTTAAGTTTAGGATATTTGCCAGTGATGAAGGGATACACATAAGAATAGTGCGTGTAACACCCCAAAACCGACCGTGTAGGTTTGACCCGAATTTGGCGAGCTAAATTGGCCACCGAAGTGACTCTTTGTTAAGTCACAACCTATCCTCCAACACACCTCTTATGAACAATAATTATTGTATTAAGTTAAACACTACAACAGAAATAAAACATGTACTGAGAGAAACATGCGAGCATATAAAACCACAAAGATAGGTTCGCATCTCCTCTTTGAACAGATTAAGGTTCGTACAACTCAAAATGATCTAAGTGTTCTTGATAAAACATAACATAATATCACATAGTACATATATGTTCATTAATTATCAATAGCTTCGCACATCAAAAATGGCATATGAGTTCACAGTGCATTATAAAGCATAAGTTCGCATGATAATAGCAGTTCGCATACTCTTCAAGGTTCGCATAGTTCAAAAGTTCGTAACATTCATCATGACCTTTCAAATAAACAGAATTTACAAATAAGGAATCATACTTGCAAGGGTAACTCACTTTAATAGGTATCTCATGCATGCATGGGTTCGCATGATACACGGGTTTGCTAAATCAAGGGTACACATGTAATCAAATAATTCAAGTCACATAGTATAGTAAAATAAATACATGTAACATTTGTGCATGATTAACATCAAATTTATTCACAATAAAAGATAATCAAATAATACGAGTCATGGTTCGCAAAACAATATTACTAAAACTTTAAAGAAACTTTTAATGGAGTCAAAATATTATAGTCTAAAACCCTCATAAAATAAAAACCAATCGCCTAAATTCCAGGTTCGCCAATATTCTTTCAGGGAAGTGTCTTGCCAAATCATCAACCTCGCCATTGCTATCCCCGACCTACTTACCTGAAAAGTAATAGAGGAGTGGGTGAGTTCACTAAGAACTTAGTGAATAACCAAAAATCCACATTAAGAACTGAGAAAGAAGACTTAGTTTTAAAAATTGTTTCCCGTGTTGGGTTTCGCGGGTGAGGTTGCGGGACCAGTTTGTACATCTTACCCGAAAACATAAGTTTGGGGTGTGCAAACTCTAAAATATATAGATATTCTAGAACTCTTTTATTTATAAATTATGCTAATTTTGAGTAAATAAATAGCATTTTTTATGGTTTTTATACTTAATTCCATGATATTTTATATTTACCATGGGAATGTGTTAAGTTTGTGAAATTGATGTTAAATGCATGTTATTTTTTTTATTTTTGGAAATAATTGGGTAAGGAAAGGATGGTAGACTTTTTTTGTTGTATTTGGGTCTTAGACAGATACCTGTTGATAATGCAGTCACATAGGCTTTACAATGATGTTATTCCAAATTTAATTGCATAGAGGCCAGTATTGTCTTAATTGGAGGTTCATAACCAGTCCACTTACCCACTTTGCTATGAAATGAGATTGACAACATCTACTGCCAAATTCAACAATACATAACTGCCCATCCATCTCCTAAATAGACTGTTAGATTTAACCAAATAAAATCAACACCTATTCTCCCTTGAAACAAGCTTCAAACATCCACCCACTGCTAAAAATAGCAATAAGAAACCACCTCTCTTTTACCACTCAATGGTCAGCCAGACATGGAGGAAATTAAGCTAACTTCCTTGCTTAAATTAGCAAGAAAATACCCATTCTTCCACTATTCAAAGGACGACACTAAAGGAGGAGAAAATCAAGCAACTCCTTTACTTAAATCAAGCAACATCTCACCCACCTACGCATACCAAGGGACGTCATTGACCACCTAGGGACATACTAACGTCTGAAGTATAAATCCTGCACAAAATATGTTAAATAGGCGGCATCTACAAGTATACGGGTCAAGTTGTAATAAAGTTATACCCAAGCAAGCTGAGCACTAGTTAATTCTAACCTAAGCAAAAATAGAGCTAATTAGTACTTTAAATAAATTATATTAAAACTAAACATAAAGAAATTGTTTTTTAATAGCTAAAGAAGTAAAATAATATAAATGGAAAAACATTGTGAAATTTTCTATGGAAAATTAATTAGATCTGAGCATGGGTTAATAGCTTGCTTTAGTAATTATAACTAAATGTTGTTTCGAGTTCCTTGTTCAATCAACCAGACATTATCCTAGCAGGATCTCTTGATCTTCCACTAGAATAACGAGTCAACAAGAACTATTTATCTCTCGACCTCACAGTCCATAATAGTTTGGTGTTAATGTGTTTACGGATAGGCTATACCAATTTTGGGTTAATTCCCACCTAAATGACTTCATAGGGTTGTCAAGCCTAGGGTTTAAATTCTTCCTTTCCCAAATAGCTGATCTACTTAAGAAACCCCTGCACAATAATCAATTAATCATACCTCCACTCACTAAACCCTTACAAGAAGATTAGTTCCTTACGGATCTCAGAAACATAATAAACTTGATGTAAAAGATGAACATTAATAACAAATAAAGAGATTAAGGTTTAAGATAAGCCTGAATTGTATTTAATTGAAGCATGATATCCACAAAGATTTGATCAAGTTCCAAAAATCATATCTCTTGACAAATGCAAAATTGAAAATAACCTAAAGTCTAAGAAAAAGGAAAAGCTAAAAACTGAAATTATGAGGAAAATCATACAATATGAAAAGTTGTCTCCAACAAGTGTTAAATGAGCCTATTTATAGAGTTAGGGCTACTTTCATCCTCGACCTTAGGTCAGCTATCGCTTTCGTGTTTAATATTTGGTTGTGTAGACAAAAATGCCCCTGGGTCATATGTATTTCTCATACAGGATAGATGTCATGACACCCTAGTGCCTGTGTCACGACATCAAAGGTAGTATGCTCGTACTCAAGGTAACTTTAGGGGTGTGTCACGACATTGAAAGCAATATTGGAATTCATGCTTTTTGCTCCCTATGTTGCAGCACCAAACTCCCTTTGTTGCAACATAGTGACCAATATTGGGTTGGTACTCCTTCTAATGGTCTCTTGCACACTGACAAAGTATGCTAGCTCACCCTTATGCTTCATTCGACCCCTAAGGTCAATAAAAGGCTAAAATTACACTTTTTATTGAATTTAAATGAAACTTAGGAAACTTAATTAAATAATAATTCTTGTATTCAAGCTCCTCAAGTATGAAAACTAGTTTAATCTACTACACCGAATTACGACAGATCAAACTCCTCCATACTTAAGTCATTGTTTGTACTCAAGCAACAGTAATTAAAAGACGACCATTGAGAAAATATGGTACAAGTGTTAGTTTTGGAGCACATGACTAGGCATTTCATATTTACATTTAATCTTAGCACGATATATAGTTGACTTACCATTTGTTATATCAGACACCTATATTCAGTATATTACAAATCATATAAACATTAAGGGTTTCAAATGGAAGGATCCATCAATAAGTTATATAGGCAATTTGATTATCCTATCAGAATGCAAACAGTTGTAAATGAAATTATTCAGTATGATGTCAATTCATAAATAAGTTTACCTAGATCACATAGGGCTTTATGGCTTGTAATATTCTAGGTGTTTAAGACAAGTATGAAATTCAAGGACAGTAAGCTTCAAATAGTTTGGCACATCATATTATTCCTTATTCCCCCTTAGCGACCCTTACTAGCTCACTGCCTTATTTCTCCTTCTCTCGCCTTCCTTATTTCTCCATAAGAAATCACAACATAATACAACTATGGGTAGCTTACGAGTTTGTGTGCACTTAATGAACGAGTCTCTCTAATTTTGGTGACTTTGTCACTTTTCTTTTCTTCTTTTTCAATACATTTCTCATTCAATAATGTTTTTACTCTTGAGCACTTTTTGTACTCGTCTTTTATTTTATTTCTGGATTTTTCTTTTGCTGCACATATTGGCTAACCTATAATCACTCTATCACATTGATCTTTCTTATTTCACTCTATTTTTACAAAATGTCGCTGTAATGTATCTATTTAACCCTCATATGTATGGTCAGATTTCTATAGTCGTGCAATTTAGGACCAAAGAAAAAGGGTAAATACAAATTAACATTTTTGGGTCGGATTTTGTATGAAGGTTCATCAATAAGTGTTTTTTTTTGGCTCAAGTATAGGTACTAAAGAGTTATAAATAAGGTTAGCCTTTTCGCTCTAGGTGTATACCAAATAATGCCTTAGTTCATCTATAGGTATCTCAACATTCACAAATTTAATCACCCAAACAAGCAAAATTTCAACTATTTTTCATAATACTAGTATGCTCGTTTACTTGTATTTTCTATATCATATGGTATATTTAATTGCTTAATTCCTATTTATAGTGTAATATATAGAACTTAGTAGTCTAATAATAAAAAATTCAAAATCATCTACTATCATGCCAAATTTATAGTAAATACAATCAACTTATACACATGCTCCTAACCAATCACTTGTATTTCTACAAGCTCAAGGACACTATTGACAATAAAAATTAAAAGAAACACATAAAAATTGAAACAAATTTCCTATATGACCCCCAAACTTTAGATTACACATTGTCCTCAATGTGTAGCTGTAACAGCCCGTTTTGAGTCAAATCGGAATAGTGGTTTTGAGACCATAAATCCAAAGTCAAAATATTTATTTTATTATTATTTTAATGATTTTAGCATGATAAAATGATTATGTGAAAGTTTTGTTCAGAAATTTTACTGTTTGAGTGGTCAATTTGATAAAAAGGACTAAATCGCGTAAAGTAAAAAATTTGAGTGCTATAAGTTAGAAGTATTAAATGGCTATGGAATTAAATAGTGGAGGTCCTTAAGTGGTAATTGGACCATTTATATGATAGTGGACATTTATGAGAATGGTATTTTTGAAATTAGTGTGATTAATTAAGGTTATATTAGTAAATTAGTAATTTAGCTTAAAATAAATAACACAAAACAAAATAATTGTTTGGTATAATCTTCTCTATCCGAAATTAACTTGAAGAAAACATCCATGGAAGCCATTTAAGGGTTTGGTCATTGCATTTCTTAATTGGTAAGTGATTTTGACTCAGTTTTTAATGATTTCTATGTTTTTTAGATCGTTGCAACGAGGTCTAGCTAGCCCAGGGACTATTTTGCAAAAATGTTCAAGATTTTGAATGATTTCATTGATGAATACATGAGTGTTTTGATGTTTGATGGTAGATTATGAATGTTTGTTGTGAAATATGCAAGTTTTATTAAGTGATTTTTAGTGAAAATGCAAATTAGGGATTAATATGTGAAATGTTGAAACTTTTGGTTAAAATGTGAAATAAATGGAAAATATGAGCTGCTAGGGACTAATGTGTAAATCGGCTAGCATGGGTTAGCATTGAATTTCATTAAATTTTTGTTTTTATGAAATAAGGACTAAATTGAAAAAGTGGTAAAACATTAGGGGAAATGTGTTAATGTGCTTAAATGTGTGTTTTGGATTAAATTAAATAGAGAGATTATTAAATAAGTTAATCTTGAATATATTTAGATCAATAAAATCAGAATTTGGATATAGATCGGGGGAAAACTAAAGTTATTGACTAATCGATTTGTTTTGTCGTTTTCACATCCGAGGTAAGTTCGTATGTGATAAATTCCATTATAAGTGTATTTTAAATGCTTTGATATTGTATAAGTTGTGAATACGAGACTTTGAATAAGTTCGATAATGACTCGATGGTAATTCGGCATTTGAAATCCCTATTGAACCTTAGGAATAGTTTAGGATACTAGTGACATGTCTTTATGGAACATTGATTTGGCTTCAAGCTATGATATTAGCACTTTGGGTGCGAGTTATACCTATTTGGCTTCGGGCCATGAATATCGGCTGATTTGGATTCGAGCCATGATATCAGTTGTTCGGATATAAGTTACCTTGATTTGGCTTCGGGCCATGGTATAGGTACTTAGTGTGAAAGACTCCTAAGTATCCGACTTCTATTCTGAATGGTTCAACAGGTTAATGAATGATGTGGTTGAGAATGGAATTGGTACTAGATGGTACAGGTATGTGCGTAAACCATATTAGCTTAGAATTGAAGAATTGGTGAAGAAAGTAAATAGTTTTGTGAAAGAGTAATTGAAAGGTTATTAGTTGATGTGAATTCATGTACTTATAATCAATTGTTGAATTATGTGTTTATGATTTTATCGAGTTTATTTCATACGAGCTTACTAAGCTATAAAGCTTACTTTGTTTATTTCTTTCTATGTTTTATAGTGAACTCAAAGCTAGCTCAGATTCAGAGATTCGTCAGAGCCTTGATAAACCGTAATTTATACATATTTCTATCCCATGCTTAGCACACTTTATGGATGATTTTTCCTTAAATTTGGTGAATTCGATGCTCCTAATGCCTTAATTTCATGTATTATACTTAGGTGAGCATAGGAGAGGGAAAGGAACGAGAAACGGGACAAAAACGGAGAAAATGGACCAACGTACGAAATCAACACGGCCTGGATTTCCTCATACGGGTAGATCACACGGTCGTGTCCCTTTGGCAAGGTCAAAGCACGATTTATACGGGTAGATCACACGCCCGTGCCCATTTAACAGCCTTGACCACCGCCTTAAGCAATTGAACACGAGCGTGTTCTTGCCGAGCCCAAGTTTAGTCCAATTCAGAAAAGGCCAATTTTGAGGGCTCTTAGGCATTCCAAAGCCTATGTAAACACTTGAGGAGGCACTTAGACGGGGGGTCGAACAGGAGGGAGCAAGGAATTGCTCAAGGAAAGCCGATCGATCCATCTCAGAAGCCGGATTCACCATCAATACTGAAGATCTCCCTTCAAATTCCCTCAGGAGTTTTGGGTTCTCTTATGTTTTGTTATTTTTATTCTTTTGAGATGTGTTCTTTCATTAGTATGAACTAAAACCCCTAAATACCTAAGGGGAATGAAACCTAAGACGGATCTTGTTATTATTATCTGAATTGTTTGATAAATATTTGACTTGTTCTTAATTATGTGTTCTTAATTCTTGTTTTGATGTTCCAGGATATTGATTCAAGTTAAGCTCTTATTCAGAGGAGGAATAGACCCTATCTAAGAGTAAATTTGTCATAATTAAGCGGAGTTGGTTGTGTGCCTAGAGATAGGGTGACAAGATTTTGCCAGATTAGGGTGAAACCTAATAAGGGGATCCATAGATCGAGTTAATGCAACCCTAGGGTGTTAGTTAGAAAGAGATTTCAATTATTCAATCTAGGGTTAGACGTTGTTAATCTCGAGAGAGATAATAATATAACTTAGGGATCTCTACGGAACAAGTTGAATGAAAAAATCGTCCGATTCAGAGTCAAATACAAGTGAATTCTAGGTGGATTTTTCCTTAGGTATTGTCTTAATCAATCGAGTTTTCCAAAAACTATTTTCCCCAAATTTCTTTTCTGTGATTTCTTAGTTTAATTAATTAGTTAGATAAACAAACCCTTTTTATTTTTTTAGGCTAGATAATAAAAAGAAAGTTGATACTAGTACTTTTAGTTCCTTTGGGTTCGATAATTCGGTCTTGCTAAAGCTATACTACTATTCGATAGGTACACTTGCCTTCTTCGTGATAATAGTTAGTTTCAAGAACGATTCATTATAAATATTTAAAACCTGTCACAAATATCACGTATCAAGTTTTTGGCACCGTTGTCGGGGAACTAAGGTATTAGGAACACTCGATTTTTATTACTTTAGCCATTTATTTTTACTGCAATTTAAATTTTATTCTAATTTTTATTACTAAATCATCTTTTTCCCTTTTTCTGGCAGGTTCTTATAGTTTATGACTAGAAGAAACCCTTCAGGACCATTACTTTTTGATAGTGAGATCGATCTCATAGTTCGCAGAAACCAAAGAGAAATAAGGTGAAGCTTAAGATACACAGCGGACAAGCAAGAGGACGATATTCAAACCACGACCGAGGAGATGGCTGAAAATCAGGAAAACCTGATATCGCCTACAATTGTTGTTAATCCAGTAAATCAGAATCCTGCTCCATGCGCTATGTATGATTATGCTAAACCTACTTTAACAGGAGCTGAATTGAGTATAGTTAGACCTGCTATTGCTGCATATAATTTTGAACTGAAACCTAACACAATTCAAATGATACAATAGTTTGTTCAGTTTGATGGTTTGCAGGATGAGGATCCAAATGCTCATTTGGCAAATTTCTTAGAATTCTGCGATACATTTAAAATCAATGGTGCTTCTGATGATGCCATACGTCTTCGATTGTTTCCCTTTTTGTTGAGGAACAAAGCTAAACAGTGGTTGAACTCGTTACCACGAGGGTCAATTACTACTTGGGAACAAATGACCAAAATTTTTTTATTAAAATACTTTTCGCTAGCTAAAATGGCTAAATTACATAATGATATCTGTTCTTTTGTGCAGATGGATTTAGAGACACTCTAAGATGCATGGGAGAGATACAAGGATCTCTTGAGACGATGCCCTCACCATGGGTTACCACTTTGGCTACAGGTTCAAACGTTTCATAATGGCCTGAATCCTTTGAATTGACAAATGGTTGACGCAGCTGCTGACGGAACTATCAATAATAAAACACCTGAAGATGCCTATGAATTTATAGAGGAGATGTCACTGATTAACTATCAGTGGCAAATCATGAGGACAAAGCCAACAAAAAAAGCCGGTGTTTATAACGTCGATTCGGTCACCATGCTCTCTAATCAGGTAAAACTCTTGAATAAGAAAATTGATGGTTTTCTTAGTTCTTCACAGGTTCGCCCAGTAATGCAGTGCAAAGAAATGGAGGTGGATCAAGCAATTCAGAATACCCACCTTATGGCCATAACATGGAGAACGAGCAGTTAAATTACATGGGTGGTAATCCTCGATCTGAATACAATCCTTATAGCAATACTTACAATGCAAGTTGGAGGAATCACCCAAAATTTTCATGGGGAGGCCAAGGAAATCAGAAACCACCACCCCCTCCAGGCTTTCAGCAACCACCATACCAGCAGGAGAAAAAGCCGAACCTTGAGGAGATGCTAACCAAATTCATCTCGGTGTTAGAGACTCATTTTCAGAATCCAGGGGCTCGAAACTCAGATTGGACAGCTCGCCAAGTTGATTTTCGAACGACCATAAGGTAGCCTACCAAGCAACACTAAATCTAACCTAAGGGAGCAACTCAACGCAATTGCCATTCAAGATGATGAAGGGCTAGTGGCAAAACCAAGGTCAGAACTGGTGGTAAGCGAAGGTAAGAATGAGGTAGGCCAAAACGAACAAAAATTAGTAAGTATAGAATATAAACCTCATGTGCCATACCTCAATGCGACAAGGAAAGACCGCTCAGACGAACAATTTGGTAAATTCCTTAATCTTTAAAAAAAACTACATATTAATCTACCGTTTATTGAAGCACTTTCGTAGATGCCTAACGCAGTCAAATTTTTAAAGGAGCTTCTAGCAAATAAATGAAAATTAGATGAAAGGTCGCATATGGAGCTGAACGTGGTTTGGTCAACCATTCTTCAAAATAAGCTACCCAACAAACTAAAAGATCCAGGGAGTTTTACGCTTCCTTGTTTAATTGGTAGTTTAGATGTTAATAACGCGTTGGTTGATCTAGGGGCTAGTATCAATGTTATGCCTTACAAATTGTTTAAGCAACTAAATCTAGGGAAACCCAAACAAACTAGAATGAGCATTCAATTAGCAGATAAAACTGTCAGATTTCCTAGGGGTATCATTGAAGATGTACTCGCTAAAATTGACAAATTTATATACCCAGTTGATTTTGTTGTTTTAGACATAGAAGAGGACAGTAATGTTCCTTTAATTTTGGGAAGACCCTTTTCAGCAACTGCTAGAACAATTATTGACGTTGGCACAGGTGAGCTCACACTTCATGTGGGAGATGAAACAATCACCTTTCAAGCCTGTAATTTGAATAACACATCAAAAATCAAAGGTGACTATACAAATCATTCGGCTAAAACTAACCATATGGTGCAACCTTCTTTGCAGGAAACAGGTTCGAAAAACATACATAAGCCAAGCAACAACAAAGACCCAATCCATGAAGAACGAAGGTTACAAATCGAGGAGCTAGATGAATGGCGGACACATAAACTGAGAAAACACGATAAACAAAAACTACACTAGAACGAGCTCAATGCCTCACCAAATAGACTTAAGGTTGGAGATAAAGTTTCATTAGCAGATCCTCACATTGACACTGCCAAACCGAATGGAGAAATTCCTCTTACGGTACTTAGCATTTTCCCATTTGGTACAGTCGAGGTAAGTCATCCCAAATTCGGTACCTTTAAGGTAAACAATACCCGCCTAAAACCTTACTTTGATTGGATTTGTAGCAGGGATGAGGACTGGAAACTCCTCGATCCACCATGATCACACACCAGAGAGGTAAGTCGAGCTTATACTATAAATAAGCACTTCTCGGGAGGCAACCCGAGCACTAACAATATTAATTTCTTTAAATTTTAGTTTTAACATCTAACATACTAGTCGACTCATAGAACGTAGGCTTTCTAAAGCACACACGGCCAGGCACACGAGTGTGCCTTAGGCCGTGTGAAAACAGGGCAAAATTTTTCCCAACACAGGATGCGATAAGTGGCCACGACCGTGCGTAGGGACCGTGGGCGAACCTGCCAAAACAACACAGGGGTGCAACACACCCGTGTCTTAGAATCGTGGTTGAACCTGAGAAAATAGCACGAGCATTTGCCATGCCCGTGTCTAGAACCCGTGGTCAAACCTGTCAGATTAACACAGGCGTGGGCCTACATACACTAGCGTGGAAGAAGCAAACGAGGAAAGACACGGCCGTGCGACACAGCCGTGTGCACCCACACGCCCAAGGAACATGGGCTTGGGCAAAATATCAGACGCGCCCAAATTCAAAATTCACGAATCACACGGGCAAAAATTGGGGAACATGGGCGTGGCCCTTGGCCGTGTGTCCCAAAATCTATAAATACCCTTCACTATTCATCATCTTCTTCACCCAAAATCCCTAACCCTAGCCGCTGCAAGTCCACAAGGCCTCCCTGCCACGCCCGTACGCCGCCTCTAACTCCATTTTCAACACCCATTCTCATCTTTTTAGCATTTTTTACTCTTTCCTCTCTATTTTCTTTATCTCTTTTACTAATTTTATGATTCTTATGGTCTTATTTGGCAGATTTTTTATTTATATTCATAGTTCTCACTATAGTCATGCTTATACGTTTATTTTTTGCCATTTTAGTCAATGCTTTCTGATACATTCATTCTTTTCGTGTGTTCCCATAAGAGTCTAGTTTAGTCATTTTATGTTGAAAAAAATCGTGCTTTTATTATGTCAATTGCTATATAAACTTCTATCGTTTAGATTAAATTGCTGAGTATTGCTGGTTGGACTGGTTAGTTTAACTATATGCATGATTACTTCTTGAGTTAGTTAGTTATGTTATATTCTTTGTTCTTGTTCCAGGTATACGATGTCAAGCTCACGTGGCAAGAAAACTGTCGTTCCTGCTTCGAAAAAGCTGAAAGGGGCGTCTTCCTCGGGCCCTACCGCGAAAATTCACCATCCATACCTCTAATTTCCACCCGACAATCAGGAGGAACTATTCCAAATCCTACGGGCCTGACCTTTAGGTGTGGGCCGCTGCATTGACTAGACAGCGCTTGAACAAGTCCAGTTGGCTGACGATATACGAGCACTCCTGAAACTGATCCATGAGACCTCTTCTTTGTGATCATTGAGTTGATGTACCTCGAGCTCACACTTGAAATTGGCTTGACATTCCATGTTCAAGACGTCATGACCAACTTTGATGATCTTGGAACAGTCCAGTTCTGTCTCAGCGGTTTAGTCTGCCAGTTGAGTGTGCCTGAGTTCGGTATAGCTTTGGGCCTGTACACAGAGGAGTTCATGGATGAGAACGACCTCGACACTCTCCGTCGCCACATCCACTACTCGCCCTCGAAAGTGCTGGTACGCTTTGGTCCCCGGTTCAGCCACCTACGACTCAAGCCGTTCTAAGGCATCGGCTCTCTCTCCTTCCTTGAGGTACCTATACGCCATCTTGGCACACACTTTGACAGGACGTCGAGAGAGCACCGGTGTCGTTAACACTCACGACACCTACTTTCTATAGAGCATAGCGAACGGGCATGTACTCGACCTCGCTTACTTTGTTGCCCTCACCATTCGCCACCAGACGAAACGGCATCGGAGGGGGGTCATCTCCATTGGCCCTTACATGACTCGACTGGCATGGCACTTCAGACTCCTCAACATAGCAGCCCAATCATCCTCCCTTACTCTTATTGGCCAGATGTCCCCACACGGCATCTCTAGCATGCTTAGTATGAGGATGATCGAGAAGCGCCGAGGAACCCACCCTTCTCAGTATTACCTCGCCCAATCAACCAAGGAGGGAGTCCCTGAGGACATTACTGGTGAGTCCCTCCACGTCATGAGAACCCACCATCTCAGCCACCACCACCCTCTCGTCCAGTTCATGCGGCGGCTTCATACGCGGACATCTCTGAGTGCCTTACCCGATTCGAGCAATAGTGTTTTCAGCACTTTGATAACATTGATGCTACTTTACAGCAGATTTGCCAGCACTTCCATATCTCATCGCCACCCCCACCTCGTGAACCACCTAGCGATGAAGATGTTTAAAAACTTTTATTTATTATTTTATATTTTTATTTTTCTTTAAGCTTATTTCTATTAGATTTTATAATTTTTATTTTACAATTATCAACTTCGGTTATTCCATTACAAGTAATTATGCTTCCTTATATTTCCTAAAAAGTTCCTGATTCTATCATAGTTATAAAGAGCTCCTCAGCTCATCATCACATAGGAACTAAAAACTCCACCGGGAAAGGTTCTCCACGACTGCCATGTCTTGCTCGACCACGACCATAGCTACCATCAGATATAATATTCTTTTGGCGCAGGACTTATGGACTAATGAACCTCTAAAACCACCAGAGTATCCTCCTCCACTCTCACGTCGATTATTCTCCAAAACTCCAGTTCAAGGAATTCATCCATCATTCAAGAAGTTTCACTTCTCTCCCTATCTTATGATTATAAATCTATCTTTTTCAATATATCTACCTTTGTACATTGAGGGCAATGTACATCTTAAGTTTGGGGGGGTCTTTTATAGCAGAAAAATCCCTAAATTTTTGTTTTATTCTCATGCGATCTTCTCATATCATTATTAGAATGAATTCCAATTAGTCTATAATGTTTATTGATATATCTTGAATTAAAACATAGGCATTTATGCATTGATTGTTTAAACTTTAAGACGTTAGGGAATCAAGCATGATAAGTTGATTTTTGAATAATTAAAAAACTTTTAGGTTGTTTCCCCAATTTTAGGTATTATCTTGAGTTGGAATTCACAAGTTTAAAAATCAAAAAGCCATAATTTTTATGAGATTTTGAGCCTTTAGAGCATCTATTATTTCTTTCATACTCACTTTTATTATGAGTGCGTCAGTATTGAATTGTTATTCTAGAACTTGCTTGATTATGCATGTCAAGACCACACCATTTGATTTGATATGTCAAAATGATAAAGGCACTTAGGTTTAACCCACTCACTCCATAAAAGTCTACCTTCACAATTAACCCTTAGTGAACCCCCTTGACCCTAACAACCCATTTATTGATTTACCCTCCATATTAACCCATAACTCATTATTGTTGAAATCCCCTAAATTAATTTGATCCCTATTTTTGTCGAAATCTGAGTTGGAATAGTTGCTTAGCTATGTTTTATTCTATTTTGTAATTTGACTTGTTCTTAAAAAAATAAAAAATACATGTATACATATTAGTAGTAGTGATCTTCTAAGCTAAAGAAGTTAAATTCCATATTTTGAGAAAAAGCTCTATTGTATGCATTTGATGACTAGTCATTTTTCTAGTTAGGCAATTTTTCAATTCCATCTTGATTCTAACCCTTTCTTTTAGTTTGTGACCACACCTTCTAACCAAAGTCACGTTACAACCCTCTAAAGACCTTTTGATTGATGTTTCATTTCAATTTATAGTGGTAGAGATTAGATTTTCATGCAAGCCTATGGTAGTGACTTTTCGTTATTGACTATTGAGTGTTTCATTTATTGTCCTTAAACACCTCGAGTGATTTGAGTGAATCTTTAGTGAGGATGTGAAACTCTGTGATATTTTGAATCAAAGGTAATTACTTAGATGAGGGGAGACACCTATGTTTTCATGATAAAATGCTCAACTTGGAATGTTTGAAACTTTGAAGTTCTTTCAGTTGAATTTTCAATGTATGATTACCTATGGATTATTTTGAGATATTGTCGATAGAAATTATAAGTTGAGAAGAATTTATTTTGATTATGAGTTGAGGATTTTGTTTGAGAACAAGCAAATTCTTAAGTGTGGGGGTATTTGATAAATAGTAATTTATACATATTTCTATCCCATGCTTAGCACACTTTATGGATGATTTTTCCTTAAAATTGGTGAATCCGATGCTCCTAATGCCTTAATTTCATGTTTTATACTTAGGTGAGCATAGGAGACTAAAAGGAACGAGAAATAGGCCAAAAACGGAGAAAATGGGCCAACGCACGAAATCAACACGGCCTGGACTTCCTCACACGAGTAGATCACACGGACGTGTCTCTTTGGCAAGGTCAAAGAACGATTTACATGGGTAGATCACATGCTCGTGCCCATTTAACAGCCTTAACCACGGCCTTAAGCAATCGTACACGGGCGTGTCCCTGCCGAGCCCAAGTTTAGTCCAATTCGGAAAAGGCCAATTTTAAGGGCTCTTAGGCATTCTAAAGCCTATTTAAACACCTGGGGAGGCACTTAGACGGGGGGACAAATAGGTGGGAGCAAGGAATTTCTCAAGGAAAGCCGATCGATCCATCTCAGAAGTCGGATTCACCATCAAGACTGAAGATCTCCCTTCAAATTCCCTCAGGAGTTTTGGGTTTTCTTATGTTTTGTTATTTTTATTCTTTTGAGATGTGTTCTTTCATTAGTATGAACTAAAACCCCTAAATACCTAAGGGGAATGAAACCTAAGACGGATCTTGTTATTATTATCTGAATTGTATGATAAATATTTGACTTGTTCTTAGTTATGTGTTCTTAATTCTTGTTTTGATATTCCAGGATATTGATTCAAGTTAAGCTCTTATTCAGAGGAGGAATAGACCCTGTCTAAGATTAAATTTGTCATAATTAAGTGAAGTTAGTTGCGCGCCTAGATGAAAGAAAATGACCATATTGATGAATGAAAAGGGTAAAATTTGATATGTATTTGAATTGTATATTGTGGTATGGTGGGTTGTTGATATTGAAATAGAATAAATGATGCTTGGTTGAAGTAGATTGAATGCTTATTTATGCCTTGTATTGGTATCAATTGGTTTGATGTAGGGTATCGATATTTCTACCCCGAGTATCAATACTCATGATAGGGTATCGATACCAAATTACGATTCTGACTTCCTGTACATTTCAAAATCACAGAGGTATCACTTTTACAACACGAATATCGATACCTCTGCTCCAGACATGAAAACTACAATATACCTGAGCATATAAATCATTCCCACTTGTACCAATCCATCATGATATTATATCATCATCAAATAAACATCAAAACAATTGTAATAATAGTTGCAAACATTGAAAATAAGTTCAAGCAAAAATAAACATAATATGGACCGAAACTCATAAACTTAGGAACAAATAATCTATGGAAGCATCCAGAACATCTTGACAAATATTAGTAAAAGTCTACCACATTTCCTTATTCCCAAAATGAAAACAACTAAAATGGACTTGCTTGTGTCATCGCTTGGAAACCGCACCACTTACAGCGACACACTACTAATCTAAAATGGTTTAAGAAGGGAGTGAGTGAGCTTAACAAGCTCAGTGAATGCTTAGAACAACTACCATGCAAGCAATTCATCAAGCATCAACGAAACAACCATGTAGCACAACCTCAACTGTTCCAACGCTAGTGTCATAATATACTTACTCGTGCATTATTACTAGTTCATTTACATGGTAATCATATTCACTTTTAAGCATATATCACATTACACATATAATCACATAACATTTAAGCATATATCAGAATACTTATATAGTCACATGACATCTAAGCATATATCACAATACTCATATAATCACATTACATTCAAGCATATATCATAATACGCATAACATGTTTATAGATAAATTGCATAATGGTCACATGTCATATAAACAGATATCACAATATACATATATTCATAATTTAAGATAATTTGACACTTGAGCTATGAAATATAAAAGTGAGCTCTATCATCACTCATCGAGTACACGAATCTCCAACACACCACATAGACTCATAGAGTCAAACATGTCTTAAAAGTGAAGTATAAAACTAATCACATTCCTTTATCCCTCCAAATGTCACAGGGCCTCAATGCCCAAAATCACTATACATATAGATGAGTACTCACAATCCTATGGAATGCCAACTATATCCAATGGTTTCAAGATCATGAGGCCAAAATATCCAAAACAAACACATATCACTTACCAATTATCTGTGCACTACCACAGCATATTTGCGTTCTTAGCAAAACACTGTCACTAACATTTGACATATACATAACATGTAAACAGTTGCACTTTCACAATAGTTATCATATCAACATATCACATGCTATATGTAATGGCCTAAATTCAAGGTTATCGGAACAATGGTTTCGTAACCATAGATCCGATTTAAAGAGAAATTTATTTCAATATTTTTGCTTGAAAATTGATATGATAGGAAAATCGTATGAAAATATTGATAGAAAAATTTTACCAATTTAGTGATTAGATAGAAAAAGAAATTATTAAAGAAATTGGGTAAAAACAAGGTATCGAGACCTCTATCTCGTAAAACCGAGTCAAAAATAATTTTATAAATATTTATGAAATGTTATTAATGTGGTTTTAAAATTTTGTTAGGAAATTTTAATGTTTGGGTAGTCAATTAAATGAAAAGGACTAAATTGTAATAGGTGTAAAAGTTGCTAGAGTGATTAAATAGCTTAAGAGTCTAATGAGAAAGGATTTAAAAGGCTATTAGACCCAAAAGTTATTTGGGCTGGACGGCAAGGGTATGAAATCAGTAGAAAAATTGATAAATTAAGGGTAAAATTGGAATATTGCAAAATTAACTAAATAAAGCTAGGACTAAATAGGAAATATCTAGATTTCTCTTCATTTCTCTTCAATTCCAGCAGCTAAAAATGCCATAGGAGGGTTCTCTAAGCTGATAATTCATAAATTTTGCACCAAGTGAGTTAATCCTTGCCTTTTTCTTGTAATTTTTGTGTTTCTAAGACTTTTACAACTAGGTCCTACTATTAAATTCATTAGTTTTTGATTTCATGGATGAAATTGAAAGTCACCATGGTTGAGTGCTGTAATTTTATGATGAAATAGAATTAAATTTAAGATTTAATTTGTTTATGAGATGATTTTATTAGGTAATTTCAATAGAAATTGATTTTTAGGACCTAATTGTGAAAATGCTTGGAATTAAAGTCTATTGCTGAAATTCTGATTCCTAAAGGTTGTAAAATAGTTTAAGGTGATAGAATAAAATGTTAATTGAGAAAATCAGCTCAATTGAGAGGCTAATTGAGTAGGGACGAAATTATCATTTATTAAAAGCTTAGGGGAAAAATGATAATAAACAGCTTGCATAAAAACAGTTTGGACAGCAGCAGTAGACTAACTTTGAAAAATCACCATAACTTTTAGAAATCGAATTAGAAGATGAAAAAAATATGGAATTAAAGCTTATTGAGTCTAGTTTCTCATAGAAAAAATAGTGTAAGCAATGGATTTGTAAATTTTGAGATATAATGAATTTTGTGAGACAAGGTCAGAATGAATTCGGGTTCCCTTGTTCTGACTTTGAAAAATCATAAAGAATTTAAGAAAAACAATTATGGCCTTAAATTTATATGTATAGAATCCTTAATGAGTCTATTTTTAATATAAACAAACAAGAACATTATTTGAATTCTGTGTGAAGAGATTATTAATTTTTAGTGAAGAAGGGTCAGAACTGTCGGCAGCAGAACATGGGTGACTTTAAAGAATAAAATGTACTTATTGGCTAAACCAAAAATTTTAAAAATTTTATGGTAAAATGATATATGAGTATAGTTTTAGGGAAAATTAACGGATCTTAATTTGGAGTTCTGTATCTCAAGTTATAAATAATTTAGTGACTATGACTCAAGTAGACAGCTTTGAATGAACTATAAATAATAGTTGAATTATAGAGAATGTTGCATATGAACATGAAATGTATTAAATTGATAATTAAATTTATTTATTTAGATTCGGAAGATTCAAATACGAAGCCAGATCGAGGAAAGGAAAAAGTTCGGGATTAGTAGATTTTTATTGTTTTCAAACAAGTATCAAGGTAAGTTCGTCTAACTTGAATTATATTCTTAAATGCTTGAAATGCATGTTTTTTATATGAATATGATTTGAATGTTCATTATATGGAAATTTATGAAACATTGATATATTTGATAAAATGGGAAGAAATCCCGTTTGAATGAAAGGAAAATTCGATGGATCTTTGAAAAGGAATTGATGGTAAAAAGGATCTAGCCCGGACGGGTGATCCTATCCTGATATAGCCCTCCCGAAGAATATGTGTAAAATGGATTTAGCCCGGACGGGTAATCTGAATTAGGGTCTGAATTTAGCCTGGACTGGTAATTCAGATCCAAGCTCATTAGAGTAATTGTCGTTGCAGGGGATTTAGCCTGGACTGGTAATCCCGACAATACTCTATGAGTTTATATTGCAGGGGATTTAGCCTGGACTGGTAATCCCGCTGCAAGGTTGAGGTTCGCGGGAGTGTGCTCTCTGAAATGGATATGTGCGCACATGAATATGAATTGACGGACCCGGAATTGTACAATTAATGTGTACCTCTGAAAATCCATCGAAATTTCGATAAATTCAACGGGATAAATATGGAAAAATAACAAGGAAATGGAAATCATGATATTGACGAGCTCATCAATCATGGTATATATATTATTGATACATGGAAATTATTGTACTAACTTGAATGTTGAGTTTGTGCATGTTAGGGTAATAATGCATTGAATGGATATATGAATGTTTATTATATTGTATTGAAAATATTAGGTAAGTATAATTCTTGTTACATGAGCTTACTAAGCACAAAATGCTTACCCCGTTTTCTTTTTCCTTGTTTTGTAGTGTTAAGAGCTTAGAGGTCGGATTTGGTCGGAGACACATCACACTGTCAACCTCAGGATTTCGGTATATGAAGAAACTTTATTTTGGAAATCAATGGCATGTATAAGTTAACAAAGTAAATGTTAACGTGAAATGAATGTAAAGTTAGCCATTAGTATGGTTAACAAACCTGGTTTTAGATATGTGATGACGTTATCTTATAAATATGCATGAATTTATCTTGAAAATATGTTGAATTGATTTGGTTGATGTGGATTGATCTCGATTTAGTATTGCAGGGAATGTTAGATATTTATAAAGGGGCTATATTGAATATAAAAAAAATTAATTCGTAAACTCCGGTAATGCCTCGTACCCTATTTCGGCAATGAATACAGGTAGGGGTATTATATTTATTCATATCAGAGCTATGGTTTGGCCGATTCTAGGACCGATGTAGCAAATACGGGATTAGCTATACATGCCATTTAAATTATTATTGATAGTGTGATATCTCCTGACCATTTAAAATATGTTTTTCTTATAGTAATGTCATCCGACCGAGATCAATCTGAGGAAGCTGGGAGTCATGCTTCGGCTTCAGTACAAAGAGAAGAAACTAGCAATAGAAGGCCCGAGATAGAGGGTCGAGGGGAGGAGGCAAAAATAGCCTTCTTTCAAATGATGAATGAATGGTTTAATCAATACTTAAGAACTAACCCTATAGTTCAGCAAGTTCAAGCTCCCCCTCTTGCTCCTCCACCGGTTCCCGAGATCCCACAAGGTACAGGTACTGAATCTGTTAGAAAAGGGAAAGCTCCAGTAGATAAAATTTGAAAATATGGGGCCGAAGAATTTCGAGCAGCAGTTGATGATGATTCCGAACGGGCTGAATTCTGGTTAGAAAACACTACTCGGGTTCTGGAGGAATTATCTTGTACATCAGAAGAATGTCTAAAATGTGCCGTCTCACTGCTAAAAGACACAGCTTACCATTGGTGGAATACTAAAGCTTCAGTTGTTCCGAAAGAAGAAATTACATGGGAATTCTTTCAGACTGAGTTCAGAAAAAAATATATTAGCCAGAGGTTTCTCGATCAGAAAAGAAAAGAATTTCTTGAGTTGAAACAGGGTAACAGATCAGTATCTGAATATGAAAGAGAATTTGTTCGATTGAGTAAATATGCTCGAGAATGGGTACAGTCAGAAGCTGAAATGTGCAAACGATTCGAAGAAGGGTTAAATGAAGACATTAAACTACTGATCGAAATTCTTGAAATTTGAGAGTTTGCTACATTGGCAGAGAGAGCTTATAAAGCAGAAGAATTGAGCAAAGAAAAGAAACAGGCTGAGAGGGAAGCTCAAATTTTTAGTAAAAGACCGATGGGAAAGTCCCAGTTTTCTGCTTCAAAGAAATTGAAGAAGTATCAGGATCGTTCTACTTCAGCCATTGGGTATTCGGGCAAAGAGCGAGGTTCTCAACGCACTAATCCAAGACCTTCTACTCCATCAGTGACCAGTGTTGGCAGTGTTGGCACTCCTAAACTGAGATGCCAGTACTGTAATAAAGCTCATTTTGGTGAATGTCGATTAAAGAGCAGGGCTTGTTACCGATGTGGTTCTTTTGACCATTTCCTCAGAGATTGTCCAGAAAGGGGTGAAAAAGAAGCTGAATAGATATCGAAGCTGAGTAATCTAGTTTCGAGAGGTAGACCACCTCGACCATCCGGTAATGTCAGTGGTAGTCGAGGAGCTACAAAAGATACTGCAGGTAGGCCTGAGGCACGAGCACCTGCTAGAACATATACCATTCGTGCCAGAGAAGATGCCTCAGCACCCGATGTTATTACTGGTACATTTTCTTTACTTGATACTGATATTACTGCATTGATTGATCTTGGTTCTACGCATTCATATATATGTGTTAAACTTGCAATTATTAAAAATTTATCTGTTGAACCTACTGAATTTGTGGTTAAAGTCTCGAACCCCCTGGGCCAGTCTGTGTTGGTGGATAAAATTTGTAAAAATTGTCCAATAATGGTAAGAGGTTATTGTTTCTCGGCTGATTTGATGTTACTGCCATTTGATGAATTTGACGTGATATTGGGCATGGATTGGTTAACCCAGCATGATGCGGTAATAAATTGTAGACAAAAATATATTGTGCTAAAATGTCAGAATGGTGAGTTGCTCTGGGTTAAATCTGATCAGACAGAGGGGTTATCTGATATGATTTCGGTAATGGCAGCACAGAGGTATGTCAAAAAAGGGTATGATGCTTACTTGGCTTATGTACTTGACACCAAAGTATCTGAGTAAAAAATACAGGCAGTTCCAGTGGTATGTGAATTTTTTGATGTGTTTCCAGAGGAATTACCAGGATTGCCACCAGAAAGAGAAGTGGAATTTTCTATAGATTTGATTCCGAGAACTACTCCGATCTCCATAGCTCTATATCGTATGGCTCCTACAGAATTAAAGGAGTTAAAGACACAGTTGCAAGAATTTGTTGATAGGGGTTTTGTCCGACCAAGTCATTCACCTTGGGGTGCTCCGAAGATGGGTCTTTGAGATTGTGTATCGACTATCGGTAGCTTAATAAAGTAACCATAAAGAATAAGTACCCGTTACCCTAGATTGATGATTTATTTGATCAGCTGAAAGGTGCTACTGTGTTTTCAAAGATTGATCTTCGATCAGGTTATTATCAGTTACGGGTAAAGGAGTCAGATGTGCCAAAAACAGCCTTTAGAACCAGGTACGGGCATTATGAGTTTCTAGTTATGCCGTTTGGGCTAACTAATGCACCTACAGTATTCATGGATTTGATGAACCGGATATTCAGACCGTACTTAGACAGATTTGTAGTAGTATTCATCGATGATATTTTGGTTTATTCTCGGGATGAAGAAGAACATGCAGAACATTTGAGAATTGTGTTGCAAATTCTACGAGAGAAGCAGTATGCTAAATTTAGTAAATGTGAATTTTGGCTTCGAGAAGTGGGTTTTTTTGGACACATTGTATCTGCCGAAGGCATCAGGGTAGATCCAAGTAAAATATCAGCTATTGTCAATTGGAATCCACCAAATAATGTATCTGAAGTTAGAAGTTTCTTAGGTTTAGCTGGTTATTATCAGAGATTTGTACAGGGATTCTCTATGATAGCTTCTCCAATGACTCGATTATTGATGAAAGATGTAAAGTTTGAGTGGACTGATGAATGTCAACAAAGTTTCAACCGATTGAAAGACCTATTAACGAAAGCACCTGTATTAGTACAGCCTGAACCGGGTAAGGAATTTGTTATTTACAGTGATGCCTCATTAAATGGTTTAGGTTGTGTTTTGATGCAAGAAGGTAAAGTAATAGCCTATGCTTCAAGACAACTTAAACCACATGAAAGAAATTACCCAGTACATGATCTTGAATTAACTGTTATTGTATTTGCGCTGAAGATATGGCGGTATTACTTGTACGGTGAGAAATGTCATATTTATACTGATCATAAAAGCTTGAAATATTTGATGACACAGAAAGATTTGAATTTGAGACAGTGCAGGTGGCTTGAACAGATAAAAGACTATGATTTGATTATTGATTACCATTCGGGTAAGGCTAATGTTGTAGCTGATGCTTTGAGCCGGAAATCTCTGTTTGCTTTATGAGCTATGAATATCCGGTTATCATTGATTGATGATGGTTCAATCCTAGCAGAATTAAGAGCTAAACCGACATTTTTACAGCAAATATGTGAAGCTCAGAAGAATGATGAGAAGTTACAAGTTAAACGGGCATAGTGTGAGTCAGGTAATGATTCTGAATTTCAGATTGGTTCTGATAGTTGTTTATTATTCAGAGGTAGGGTATGTGTACCTCAGAATTCAGAGCTCATACAGAAGATTCTACGCGAGGCTGACAGCGGTATTATGTCTGTACATCCGGGGAGTAATAAAATGTATAATGATCTGAAAAAGATGTACTTGTGGTCGGGAATGAAACGTGATATCTCTGAGTTTGTATCAAGGTGTTTAATATGTCAACAAGTTAAAGCTGAACATCAGGTACCTTCGGGGTTACTTCAGCCAATTACTATACTAGAATGGAAATAGGAAAGAATCACTATGGATTTTGTATCGGGGCTACCTTTGTCTCTGAGGAAAAAAGATGCTATTTGGGTGATTGTTGACCGATTAACAAAGTCAGCTTACTTTATTCCGGTACGTATGGATTATTCTTTAGATAAACTAGCTGAACTGTACATATCTGAGATTGTCAGGCTACATGGAGTGCATGTCTCCATTATATCAGATAGAGATCCACGATTTACGTCTCATTTTTGGGACAAATTGCAAGAAGCCTTGGGTACTCAGTTGTATTTCAGCACTGCATTTCATCCTCAGACAGATGGTCAATCTGAGCGTGTAATTCAAGTATTGGAAGATATGCTCCGATGTTGTATACTAGAGTTTGAAGGTAATTAGGAGAGGTATCTACCTTTGATTGAATTTGCTTATAATAACAGTTATCAGTCTAGTATTAAAATGGCTCCGTATGAAGCTTTGTATGGTAGAAAATGTAGAACACCATTATATTGGACAGAGCTTAGTGAAAGGAAGATACATGGGGTTGATTTGATCCTAGAAACAGAAGAAAAAGTAAAGGTTATTCGGGATAGTCTAAAAGCAGCTTCCGATCGTCAAAAATCATATGCCGACCTTAAACGAAAAGAGATTGAATTTCAAGTCGGTGACAAGGTATTTCTGAAAGTGTCTCCTTGGAAGAAAGTCCTCCGATTCGGTCGAAAGGGTAAATTGAGTCCAAGATTTATCGGGCCTTATGAAATCATAGAAAGAATTGGACCGGTCGCTTATCGATTGGCATTACTGCCGGAACTTGATAGAATCCATAATGTTTTTCATGTATCTATGTTACGACGATATCGATCAGATCCTTCACATGTTATTTCTCCGATAGAAGTAGAGATTCAACCGGATATGACTTACAGTGAAGAACCGGTCAAGATATTGGCACGGGAGACAAAAGAGCTTAGAAATAAAAAGATAAATTTGGTGAAAGTATTGTGACAAAAGCACGGGATTGAGGAAGCGACATGGGAACCGAAGGAGGCAATGAGGAAACAATACCCAAACCTCTTTACTAGTAAGATTTTCGAGGACGAAAATCCTTAAAGGGGGGGAGAGTTATAATGGCCTAAATTCAAGGTTATCGGAACAATGGTTTCATAACCATAGATCCGATTTAAAGAGAAATTTATTTCAATATTTTTACTTGAAAACTGATATGATAGGAAAATCGTATGAAAATATTGATAGAAAAATTTTACCAATTTAGTGATTAGATAGAAAAAGAAATTATTGAAAAAATTGGGTAAAAACAAGGTATCGAGACCTCTATCTCGTAAAACCGAGTCAAAAATAATTTTATAAATATTTATGAAATGTTATTAATGTGGTATTAAAATTTCGTTAGGAAATTTTAATGTTTGGGTAGTCAATTAAATGAAAAGAACTAAATTGTAATAAGTGTAAAAGTTGCTAGAATGATTAAATAGCTTAAGAGTCTAATGAGAAAGGATTTAAAAGGCAATTAGGCCCAAAAGTTATTTGGGCTGGACGACAAGGGTATGAAATCAGCAGAAAAATTGATAAATTAAGGGTAAAATTGGAATATTACAAAATTAACTAAATAAAGCTGGGACTAAATAGGAAATATCTAGATTTCTCTTCATTTCTCTTCAATTCCAGCAGCTAAAAATGCCATAGGAGGGTTCTATAAGCTGATATTTCATAAATTTTGCACCAAGTGAGTTAATCTTTGCCTTTTTCTTGTAATTTTTGTGTTTCTAAGACTTTTACAACTAGGTCCTACTATTAAATTCATTATTTTTTGATTTCATGGATGAAATTGAAAGTCACCATGGTTGAGTGTTGTAATTTTATGATGAAATAGAATTAAATTAAAGATTTAATTTGTTTATGAGATGATTTTATTAGGTAATTTCAATAGAAATTGATTTTTAGGACCTAATTGTGAAAATGCTTGGAATTAAAGTCTATTGCTGAAATTCTGATTCCTAAAGGTTGTAAAATAGTTTAAGGTGATAGAATAAAATGTTAATTGAGAAAATCAGCTCAATTGAGAGGCTAATTGAGTAGGGACGAAATGTACTTATTGGATAAACTAAAAATTCTGAAACTTTTATGGTAAAAATATATATGAGTCTAGTTTCATGGAAAATTAACAGATCTTAATTTGGAGTTCCGTAGCTCAAGTTATAAATAATTTAGTGACGATGACTCAAGTAGACAGCTTTGAATGAACTATAAATAATAGTTGCATTATAGAGAATGTTGCATATGAACATGAAATGTATTAAATTGATAATTAAATTTATTTATTTAGATCCGGAATATTCAAATACGAAGCCAGATCGAGGAAAGGAAAAAGTTCGGGATTAGTAGATTTTTATTGTTTACATACAAGTATCAAGGTAAGTTCGTGTAACTTGAATTATATTCTTAAATGCTTGAAATGCATGTTTTTTATATGAATATAATTTGAATGTTCATTATATGGAAATTTATGAAACATTGATATATTTGATAAAATGGGAAGAAATCCCGTTTGAATGAAAGGAAAATTCGATGGATCTCTGAAAAGGAATTTATGGTAAAAAGGATCTAGCCCGGACGGGTGATCCTATCCTGATATAGCCCTCCCGAAGAATATGTGTAAAATGGATTTAACCCAGACGGGTAATCCTAATTAGGGTCTGAATTTAGCCTGGACTGGTAATTCAGATCCAAGCTCATTAGAGTAATTGTTGTTGCAGGGGATCTAGCCTGGACTGGTAATCCCAACAATACTCTATGAGTTTATATTGCAGGGGATTTAGCCTGGACTGGTAATCTCGCTGCAAGGTTGAGGTTCGCGGGAGTGTGCTCTCTGAAATGGATATGTGCGCACATGAATATGAATTGACGGACCCAGAATTGTACAATAAATGTGTACCTCTGAAAATCCATCGAAATTCCGATAAATTCAACAGGATAAATATGGAAAAATAACAAGGAAATGGAAATCATGGTATTGACGAGCTCATCAATCATGGTATATATATTATTGATACATGGAAATTATTGTACTAACTTGAATGTTGAGTTTGTGCATGTTAGGGTAATAATGCATTGAATGGATATATGAATGTTTATTATATTGTATTGAAAATATCAGGTAAGTATAATTCTTGTTACATGAGCTTACTAAGCACAAAGTGCTTACCCCGTTTCCTTTTTCCCTGTTTTGTAGTGTTAAGAGCTTAGAGGTCGGATTTGGTCGGAGACACATCACACTGTCAACCTCAGGATTTTGGTATATAAAGAAACTTTATTTTGGAAATCAATGGCATGTATAAGCTAACGAAGTAAATGTTAACGTGAAATGAATGTAATGTTAGCCATTAGTATGGTTAACAAACCTAGTTTTAGATATGTGATGACGTTATATTATAAATATGGATGAATTTATCTTGAAAATATGTTGAATTGATTTGGTTGATGTGGATTGGTCTCGATTTAATATTGCAGGGAAGGTTAGATATTTATAAAGGGGCTATATTGAATATAAAAAAAATTAATTCGTAAACTCTGGTAATGCCTCGTACCCTATTCCGGCAATGAATACGGGTAGGAGTATTACACTACAGCATCTCATCCCAATTCACATATTCACATTCACATAAGTACATAATTCATAAGATAAATATAAGTATGAGAAAGCTTGCACTCAGAATTTAGAGTAGAGGTTTAGGCTACTACTAAATTCCCAAATAATGCACTGAATCATGTCCACAACCAATTATGCCAAACACTCACCAGTTCACTTTACCCGAAACGCTGAAAGTTGAAACCAGCTTTTTCTTGCCTTTATCTCTACTCTTAGAAGGTGTTTGTAACACCTTTCACCTGTATTCACTATTAAAATAGGGTTACGAGGTATTACCGATAAATACACATCATTTATCATATATAATACATACATTTATACATTTATACTCAAATACCATTCAACACAATCAAATTGTCCCTTATAAGGGCCTACGAGGCCTTAAACATACAATAGAAGTGGTTAGGGACTAAACGATAACATATAAAAATTTTGGAAACTTAGAAAAATTTCAAACATACAAGGGTCAAACGCTCGTGTGAACAGGCCGTGTGTCTCACACGGCTCCAGACACAGCCATGTCTCAGGCCGTGTGAAAACAGGGCATACATACTGACTTGGGTCACACGGCCTACCACATGCCCGTGTGTCTAGAACCGTATGCCCTTTGAAGTGACCACACACGCCCATGTTCCAAACCGTGTACTAGGCCTTTGCCAATCCTGTAGGGTATACTGACTTATGCAATATGGGCAAGTCACACGCTCGTGTGCTAGGCCGTGTGCCATTTAGGGGTATACTGACTTGTACCACAGGGCCAGTCACATGCCCGTGTGTGAGACTGTGTGGAGCATACTGACTTCAAATTAATTTCAACACCAGGGGATACACAGTCGAGTAGCATAGCCGTGTGTCGCACATGGCTGAGACACACACCCATGTGGACAAAAATAGGCCATTTGCAAGGCCAATTTTCCACCCTTATTCATGCTTTACCTAAACAATCAAAATGGTACCAATTCATCATACAATAGGCAGCCAAAATCATCATTAATATACACAATTCATACCATATCCATTTCAACAAAATCAATACTAAAGTCAATGCCAATTACTTATTCCAACACTTATATCATCAAGCATTAATTCACAAGCATATAACTTCTCAAATTAACAACTTCAATCACACCATATAGATCATTTTCCGAACTCAAAATATAACCATTTGAGCAACTATGAAACCATAACCACATTTATACCAAAACATACCAAAATAAGCCATCACTCAAGGCTATATATATAAAACAAACATATACATTTACAAGCCAACTCTCATGGCTATATTCACAACCAAAGTATCACAACTAGCCTATACATGCCATATACCATATATACACAACTCAAAAGTAACAACTTAGGTGTTTGATAGTGCGATGATGTTCCCGATGACTCTCAGATCCGAGCTAGCTTTGATACACTATAAAACATAGACAAATAACACAAAGTAAGCTTCATAGCTTAGTAAGTTCGTATGTGAATAACTCAATTCATCAAATAAATGTAATTCAATCAATTACACATTACCAAATCATAACCACATTAACTACAAACCTTTCTCATGTATTAAAACATGATTAAGTACCACCTCATTGAACTTTCTCTATTTAATACTCGAATAGGTTTTGTACGTACTTGTGTCACCTCGTACTAACCTCTTTCTCAACCACATTATTCATTTACCTATTGAACCATTCGGAAGAGAAGTCGGATACTCAAGGATCACAATCAATAAGTACCTATACCATGGCCCGTAGCCAAACCAAGGTAACTTATCTCGGAGTACCTATACCATGGCCCGTAGCCAAATCAAGGTAATTCCTCCTTGAAATACCTATACCTTGGCCCGTTGCCAAATCACGGTATCGACCGCACTTGAAGTGCTGATAGCATTGCTCGAATCCAACACAATAATCTAATGACATGTCACTAGCATCCTAAGCTATTCCTAAGGTTCAACCGGGAAGTTATACTTGTTGATTTCTTCGTCGAACATATCCGTAGAATCGTATTCACAATTTAATCATTATCCGAAATTTCATAATCATAGTTTATGCGATATCAAAGCATTTAACATGTATTTATAATGAAATTATCACATACAAACTTACCTCGATTATGAAAACGACGAAATGAGTCAATTGCTCGATAATCTTGCCTTTCCTCTGATCTAATTCCGGATTCCTCTTTTCTTGATCTAAATGTATTCAAAATTAACTCATTTAATCATCTACTCATTCAATTTAGTTCAAAAATACACATTTGGGCATTTTTGCATATTAGCCTCTAAATTTTCACGTCTTTAACAATTTAGTCCATATTTCACAATTACACAAAATTCGCATAATTCAATCCAAATACATGCTAGCCGAATTTATAGGGACCCCTAGTAGCCCAAAACTTTCATTTATTTCACCTTTCAACCACTCAGTTTGCATATTTTGCAAATTAATCTATTTTTGACATTTTTGTCAAAAATCACTTTACCAAACATGAAAAATCTAACATCAAAAATTCATTTTTAATATTCAAACACAAAGATCACATATACTCATCAATGGAAACTCTCAAAATCTTTAACAATTTCAAAATTAAAGGTAAGGCTAACTAGATTGAGCTGCAACAATTACAAAAACATAGAAATCATAAAAAACTGAGCAAAAATGGACTTACAATTGAGCAATGAAGTAGTCGAAACTTAAAAACCTAAAAAAGGCTTGTTATTCTCTTCAAATTCGACCAAGACGATGAGAAATATGCTTAAAATTGATTTTGTGTTAATTAACACATAATAATTATACAATTACTATTATAACCTTAATGAAAACCCATTTAAAACATTCATTAAATGTCCACAGATGTCCATTAGCACTACCAATGGTCTAATTACCATTTAAGGCCATCATATTTAAAAGACAAAGCTATTTGATACCTTTAACTAATAGAATGTAACTTTTTCATTTAACGCGATTTAGTCCTTTTTCTTGAATTAATCATCCAAACGATAAAATTAGCTCACGAAATTTTCACACATATCAAATAACATGCTGTAAACACTTTAATAATATTAAAATAATTTTTTGACATTAGATTTATGGTTTTAAAACCACTGTTCCAATTTAGCTAAAATCAGGTTGTTACAACTCTCCCCCCTTAGGGATTTTCGTCCTGGAAAATCTTACTAGTGAATAGGTTCGGGTATTGTTTTCTCATAATATCCTCGGGCTCCCACGTAGCTTCTTCAACCTCGTGTCGATTCCATAATACTTTCACTAATTCAATTTTCTTATTTTTCAGCTCTTTGATCTCACGAGCTAAAATTTGAATCGGTTCTTCAGCATACAACATATCAGACTGAATTTCCACCTCGGTCGATGAAATGACATGTGAAGGGTTGGATCGGTATCGTCGAAGCATCAACACATGAAACACATTATGTGTCTTTTTCAACTCAAATGGTAAGGACAACCGATATGCCACTAGCCCAATTCGCTCAGTAATTTCATACGGTTGAATGAATCGCGGACTCAATTTCCTTTTTCTGCCGAATCTAAGTATTTTATTCCACGGTGAGACTTTTAGAAATACTTTATCCTTGATCTGAAACTTAATATCTTTTAGTTTCAAGTTTGTTTACGATTTCGGTCGATTCGAAGTTGCTTCCAAACTATCACGAATCACTTTCACTTTTTCTTCTGTTCTCTGATCAGATCTATTCCGTGAATCTTATTCTCACTAAGCTCAGTCCACTACAATAGTGTTCGAAATTTACGTCCGTATAGAGCTTCGTATGGTGCCATCTTTATACTCGATTGAAAGCTATTATTGTAAGCAAATTCAATCAGCAGTAGATATTTCTCCAACTACCTTCAAACTCAAGAATGCAACAGCGCAACATGTTCTCAAGTATCTGAATAACTCGTTCAGATTGACCATCCGATTACGGGTGAAATGCAATGCTAAAATCAAGCTTTAGACCTAAAGCTTCTTGCAATTTCTTCCAAAATCGTGAAGTGAATCTCGGATCCCTATCCGAAATAATAGATAGTGGCACTCCGTGCAATCAAACAATCTCTATGATATACAACTCAGCCAATTTATCAAGTGAGAAATCTGTACGTACCAGAATGAAATGAGCTGATTTTGTCAATCCGTCAACAACAACCCAGATCATATCTTTCTTTCTCAGAGATTAAGGCAAACCCGATACAAAGTCCATTGTTACTTTATCCCACTTCCATTCAGGAATCATAATAGGCTGTAATAAACCTAACGACACTTGATGCTTAGCTTTGACTTGCTGACAAATCATACATTTCGAAACAAATTCTGAGATATCCCGTTTCATGCCATGCCACCAATAAAGTTGTTTCAAATCATTATACATTTTTATGCTTCCCAGATATATTGACAAACAACTACTGTGTGCTTCGTCTAGAATCTTTTGAATAAGCTTAAAATTTCTTAGTGCACATATTCTATCACGAAATATCAAACAGTCATCATGTCCTATTCGAAACTCAAAATCAGAAGTCGACTCACATTGAGCTCGTTCTGCTTGCAATTCATTATCAAATTTTTTAGCCTTATAAATCTACTGTAGAAATAATGGTCTCACTTTCAACTCAGCTACTATCGAACCGTCGTCAGAAAAAGCTAATTGTGTGTTCAAAGCACGTAAAGCAAATAATGACTTTCGGCTCAAAACATTAGCAACTACGTTCGCTTTCCCCGGATGATAGTCAATCACTAATTCATAGTCTTTTGACAATTCTAAAAATGTCCGTTGTCCAAAATTCAAGTCTTTCTGAGTCATCGGATATTTCAAACTTTTATGGTTGGTATAAATATGGCATTTCTCACCAAACAAGTAATGACGCCAAATTTTCAATGCGAACACTATCGCAGCTAACTCAAGATCATGTGTCAGATAATTCTTTTCGTGTGGCTTCAACTGTCTCGAGGCATAAGGTATAACTTTACCTTCCTTTATCAAAACACAACCCATTCCATTTAACAATGCATCACTGAAAACTATGAATTGTTTACCCGACTAAGGTTGACCTAACACTGGTGCCACTTTCAATAATGCTTTCAACTGTTCGAAGCTCTGCTGACACTTTTCTGACCACTCAAATTTAACATCTTTTTAAAGTAGCCATGTCATCGGAGTTGCAATCATCGAGAAACCTTTCACAAATCGTCTATAATAGCTGAATAGTCCCAGAAAACTACGGACTTCAGATACGTTTCTCGGAGGCTTCTAATCTATAATTGCAAAAATTTTGCTTGGGTCAACTAGGATACCCACGGTTATAACTATATGTCCCAGAAAACTAACCTCTCGTAGCAAAATTCATATTTGCTAAACTTTGCAAACAACTATTTATCTCTCAAAATTTGTAGGACGATTCTCAAATGTTCGACATGCTCCGATTCATCTCGAGAGTAAATCAAAATGTTATCAATAAACACAACTACAAATTGGTTACGGCCTGAATATCTGGTTCATCAAGTCCATAAAAACAGCAGGTGCATTTGTTAATTCGAAAGGCATAACAAGAAATTCTTAGTGTCCGTACCTTGTTCTAAAGGTAGTCTTTGGCACATTTGAATCTTTAAATTGCAACTGGTAATAACCCGATCTCAAATCAAATTTCAAAAACACCATTGTCCCTTTTAATTGATCAAACAAATCATCTATTCTTGGCAAAGGGTATTTTTTCTTGATTGTCACTTTGTTGAGCTGTCGATAATCTATACACATTCTCATCGTGTCATCTTTCTTTTTCACAAATAACACAGGTGCACCCCAGGGAGAGAAACTCGGTCTAGCAAAACCTCTATTTGTCAAATATTGCAACTGAGCTTTCAATTATTTTAACTTTGTCGGAGCCATTCTGTACGAAGCTATCAATATCGGTGTTGTACCTAGTACTAATTCAATACAAAACTCAACCTCTCTAATAGGTGGTAAACCCGGTAACTCTTCAGGAAATACATCTAGATTGTAACACCCCTAACCCATATTCATCGTCGGAGTAGGGCTATGAGGCATTACCGATCAATTACATCACACAACATGCATTTCTCATACATGGATCTATTATCACATAAACATTAATCATTTTTTCCCTTATAAGGCTCTACGAGACCTTAAAACATGCTTGGAAGAGGTTCGGGACTAAATTGATAACATTTGTAAACTTTAGGAAATTTAGAAAATTTTCATGGATACAGGGTTCACACACCCGTGTGAACAGGCCGTGTGCCTCACACTGCCACTAGACACGCCCGTGTCACAGGCCATGTGGAAACAGAGCATACATACTGACTTGCATCACATGGCCGAAGACACGCCCATGTGCCATGACCGTGTGAAAACTGAAGGGTATACTGACTTGGCCACACGCCCATGTGCCAGCCCGTGTACCACACATGGCCAGTAGACATGCCCGTGTGTCTAATTCGTGTAACTCTCTGACTTGTTTAACTAAGATTCAAGGGTCACACAGTCGAATCACACGCCCGTGTGCTCAACCGTGTGGCACGAAAATAGGCTTGATTTAAGCCATTATTCCCACCTATCATTCATGTACCTAAAAGCATTCATTTGGCATCATTTTCACATAAAATAGGAAACCAAAAATGACCATTTCATGCACATTTCATGCCATTTAAATTCCATCCATTTCACTACTCAAATCCATAACCAAAATCATGCCAAAACAATATGCCATAACCTTAACTTCTATATGCATTTTCTCACCATCTTATTAACTATTTCATGTCATAAAACATACCAAATCATCATATTAAAACTATGCCACAACATGCCATTTTTTAAGAAATAATACACCAATTGATAAATTGCTAGTTCAACAACCATATAACCATCACAACAACCATACCAAACATGCCAAAACACAAGGCGATATATACATCATATACCACTTATCAAACTTATGATTTAAGCCAATTCATATAGCCAAATGCACACCAAAATTTACAAGCCAAATCCTATGGCTAATATCATCACTCAAAACATATTATCATATCACTAGCCTATACATGCCATATACCATATTTATAAAGCATCCAAAAGTGCCAACAATTAGTCAATAGTGTGATGAAGGTTCTTGATGTTCCCCGATGTTTGAGCTAGCTTTGATAATCTAAAAAACAGGGAAAGAACACCCAAAGTAAGCTTTAAAAGGTTAGTAAGCCATATACAAATAAAACCAGCTCATGAATCAATATCATTTCCATTAAATAAGTAAATTATGAATAAACACCTATAAGTTTACAAACCCTCCCAAATGTATACATATTCAATTTCATAAGTGAATTCATCAAATACTTCCCTTTTCAATACTTGTATGAATCTCATATGTATCTCAGCAGCTTAACTCATTTACACATTCTTTCACGACTTGACTTTGCCCGTTGAACTTTTCGAAATTGTTAAAGATACCTGGAAATCACATAAAACTCGTAAAATGCCATATCACAGATATGGTCTTACATGTTATCACATATCGATACCAATGTCCCAAACATGGTCTTACACGAAATCATATAATGATGCCAATGTCCCAGACATGGTCTTACATGTAATCACATCTCGGTAATCCTAATGTCATGAGATTCGTATCCTATACTATTCCTAAGGTTCGTACGAGACTTTCGGATATCATAACTTCGTCGAATCTTACTCGTATTTACTCATTCAACATTCATAGAACCAATTTAAAGGTATTTATTTGCATATGAACTTACCTTGTTTTTGAGATAAACGGACTGGATCAACTATTCAACAACTTTCGATTTCCCCTGATCTAAATCTGATTTCTTTCTTTCTTGATCTATATGAATTCAAATATAGCTCATTTAATCACCTATTCATTCAATTTCATCCAAAAATACCTATTTGGGCATTTTTACACTTTAGCCCCTAAAGTTTCACATTTATTCAATTTAGTCCCTATTTTACAAATACACAAAATTCATGCAATTGAATACCTTCCCAAGCTAGCCAAAATTTTCTATTGCACATATCAGCCCATATTTATCATTTATTCACACATTTAACCACACATTTTCACATTTTCACAAATAAATCCCTATTTGACATTTTTGTCAAAAATCACTTTACGAAACTTGTATAACTATCAACAATTATTCATTTTTCATCATCAACTATCACAAAACTCATGGATTCATAAATGAAATTTTACAAAATCACCAAAAAACTCAAAAATTAGGGCATGGGCTAGCTAGTACTCAAAGCAACGATCACAAAAACATAGAAATCATAAAAAATCGAACAAATTTCATACCTCAATCAAGATGAACAAGGGCCGAATGGATGAAAGCTCAAAACCCTATTCTTTCTCTAATATTCGATGGTGGAAGAACACAAAAATGATGAATCAAATTTTGTTTATTTGTTTTAATTAACCTTAATTTCATATTTACTAAAATACCCTTAATACTTAATATTAAATTTCCATTAACCGAAGGCATATTTGTCCATCCATAAATCAAATGGTTTAATTTCATCACAAGGACCCCACATTTAATGGATCATAGAAATTTAAGCACTTTAACAATTAAAATGCAACTTTCGCATTTTACACGATTTAGTCATTTTTCTCAATTTGAGCTATTAAACGATAAAATTAGCTCACAAAATTTTCACACACATATATTCACACGCTGTAAACACATAAAATAATATTAAAATAATTTTCTAACCTCATTTTATGGTCTCGAAATCACTGTTCTAATTTAAGCTAAAATTAGGTTGTTATATGGATACTCAGACACAACTGGTACTGATTCAATCTTTGTTTCTGTCACTTTTGTATCAAGTACATAAGCAAGATAAGCTTCCCACCCCTTTCTCACAATTCTCTAAGCTAACATAGACGAGACCACAACTGGCAAACTATTCAAATCATCAGATTCAATTCTAATAGTCTCATTATTCTGGCATTTCAGTTCTATTGTCTTTCATCTACAATTCACTATTGCACTATGCATTGTTAGCCAATCCATACCCAAAATCATATCAAATTCATCGAATGGAAACAACATCAAATTAGCCAAAAAACAGAAATCTTAATGCATTAACGGACAATTCTTGTAGACCAAGACACATTTACCTAAAGGGTTCGATACTCTAATCACAAATTTAGTAGACTTTATTGGAAAAGTCTTACTAAATACTAAATCCATGCATATATAAGAATGAGTTGATCCTAGATCTATCGATAGAATCACATTAGTATGATAGAGAGTGAAAGTACAGGTAATAACGTTTGGCGAGGATGCCTCCTCTTGTGCACGGATAGCATAAGCTCGGGTAGGTGCTCGTGCCTCTGATCTCAAAGCAGAATCTCTTGTAACACCTCGGTTACCACTCATATTTCTAGTGTTTTGGGGAAGCCTCCCTGTAGTAGTCGTATTACTCGGTCTCACATTTTGAACTTTGTCTTTCTCATATACCTCAAGGCAATCTCGGATGAAATGATCTAGTGAACCACATTTGTAACAAGATTTATTACTTTTAGTCTAGCATTCTCTAAAATGTTGTCTCCTGCAATGCTGACATTCAGGTTTGTTGTCTCCCACACTGCCAACACTCGCTACTGAAGTCGCTTGAGCTTTAGAACCTAAGTATTGTTTTCTATGATCTCTGTTTGAATGTTCATTTGAAGCATTTGGGCAAGTGTACGAATCTCTGGATTTCTTTGATGAAGATTGATACAACTTACTCATCGATCTTTTTCTTAAGTCTCTAGCTTCTGAATCTGCTTTTCTATTTTATTTGCTAAGATCCTTTACTTTACAAGCCCTTTCAACTAGAACGAAAAATTCTTTCAATTCTAGGATTCCGACCAGTAGTTTTATATCTTCATTCAATCTATCTACGAAACGCTTGCACATAATTTCTTCAGTGGAAACATATTCCCGAGCATACTTTCTCAACCGAATGAATTCTCTTTCATACTCGGTGAGAGTCATCCGGCCTTTTTTTAACTCCAGAAACTCTTTATGCTTTTGATCAAGGAATCGCAACTTATGAATTTCTTTTAGAATTTAGATTGAAAGAACTCCCAGTTAACCCGTTCTTTAGGGACCACAGATATTAACGTTTTCCACCAATGGTACGCAATATCTCTTAGCAAAGATACAACACATTTAATACGTTCATCAGGAGTATAAGACAATTCATCAAATACTCGAATTGTGTTTTCAAGCTAGAACTCATATCTCTCAGCATCATCATCAACAGTAACACGAAATTCTTTAGCCCCATGTTTAAAAATTTTATTCGCTGGCGGCTTGTTCAATCGTGTCGGATCTATTACTTGAGGAATAGTAGGGTTTTGGTAAGGAACAGGTGGGGTGGAGGTTGTTAAGTAGACGAATTTGTTTGAACGAACTCCGTGAACCACTCGTTCATCATTTGGAAGAAGGCTTGTTTAGCCTTTCCCTCATGACTACTCGTTACAAGTCTAGAGTCAGATAGCGCTGCCCTTTGAGTGGGAGTAGGCGCGTTACTCTTTACATCGTCAGTTACAGCTCTTTCAGAATCTGTTACTATACAAAAACACAATTTAAGCTGTCAGGAATCATCACACTATCGTAGAGTATATATGGCATGTATAGCTAGATTCTCACACACGCTATGTTAGTCTTAGAATTAACTAAACCGTAGCTCTGATACGAATAAACGTAACACCCCTCACCTGTATTTACTATCATAATAGGGTTACGAGGTATTACCGATCAATACACATCATTTATCATACATAATACATATATTTATGCATTTATTTTCAAATCCCATTCAACACAATTCCATTGTCCCTTATAAAGGCTTACGAGGCCTTAAATATACAATAGAAGTGGTTCGGGACTAAACCAATAACACATAAAAATTTTGGAAGCTTAGAAAATTTTCAAACATACAAGGGTCACACGCACGTGTGAACAGGCCATGTGCCTCACACGGCTCCAGAAACGTCTGTGTCTCAGGCCGTGTGAAAACAGGGCATACATATTGACTTTGGTCACACGGCAGACCACAGGCTCGTGTGTCTAGCCCGTGTGCCCTTCGAAGTGACCACATATGCCCGTGTGCCAGACCGTGTACTAGGCCCTGCCAATCCTGTAGGGTATACTGACTTATGCAACATAGGCAAGTCACACACTCGTGTGCTAGGCCATGTGCCATTTAGGGGTATACTAACTTGTACCACACAGTCGGTTACACGCCCGTGTGTGAGACCGTGTGGAACATACTGACTTCAAAATAGTTTCAACACCAAGGGATACACGGCGAAATGAGTCAATTACTCGATAATCTTACCTTCCTCTGATTTAATTTTCGATTCCTCTTTTCTTGATATAAATGTATTCAAAATTAACTCATTTAATCACCTACTCATTCAATTTAGTTCAAAAATACACATTTGGGAACTTTTGCATATTAGCCCTTAAACATTCAAATTTTTAACAATTTAGTCCCTGTTTCACAATTACACAAAATTCACATAATTCAATCCAAATACATGCTAGCCGAATTTCATAGGGACCCCTAGCAGCCCACAACTTTCATTTATTTCACCTTTCAACCACTCAATATGCATATTTTACAAATTAATCCATTTTTGACTTTTTTGTCAAAAATCACTTTACAAAACATGAAAAATCTAACATCAAAAATTCATATTTAATATTCAAACACAAAGATCACATATACTCATCAATGGCAACTCTCAAAATCTTTAACAATTTCAAAATTAAAGGTAGGGCTAACTAGATTGAGCTGCAACAATTACAAAAACATAGAAATCATAAAAAACTGAGCAAAAATGGACTTACAATTGAGCAATGAAGTAGTCGAAACTTAAAAACCTAAAAATGGCTTGTTCTTCTCTTCACATTTGATCAAGAAGATGAGAAATATGCTTAAAATTGATTTTGTGTTAATTAACACATAATAATTATACAATTACTATTATAACCTTAATGAAAAACCATTTAAAACATTCATTAAATATCCACAGATGTCCATTAGCACTACCAATAGTCTAATTACCATTTAAGGCCATCATATTTAAAATTCAACGCTATTTGATACCTTTAACTAATAGAATGCAACTTTTTCATTTTACGCATTTAGTCATTTTTCTCGAATTAAACATCCAAACGATAAAATTAGCTCACGAAATTTTCACACATATCAAATAACATGCTGTAAACACTTTAATAATATTAAAATAATTTTTTGGCATCATATTTTTGGTTTCAAAATCACTATTTTGATTTAGCTAAAATCGAATTGTTACAGTCTTATCGATTCCTATTCTTCAAAAAATTAAATCACACAAGAACACAATCAACAATCAGCCAAAGACTCACATCAAACAATCGAAACACACAAGCCTAAGCTAGGTTCTCTTTTGACCGAACCTTCGACATAGAAAACTTAAAATTCAAATATCTCGGGCTATACTTAATCTTTTTGCCTAAAACCAATTTCGTTCACCTTATAACTCGCCCACAGCTAATTCCTAACCTCAAAACTACTCAATTCATAGTATCAACTTTTCCAACATGTTTTATGGCTATTTTCTAAAAAATCATTAAAACTAAAGAAATCTTTTATGAAACTTCAAAGTAAGTTTAGTAACTTTGAAATTTTTAGTCAAAATCTTAAAATCCACCATTAAAGGACTAAATAACCTTCTAATTCATAGTATCGACTTTTCCAATTTTTGGCTGTTATTCAAAATATGTGATTGAATGGCTAATATTTTGATTTAAAGGACTAAATAACATTTAAAACTAATTAGAAGTTGAACCGTTACCTTAGATGATGAAAATCTAAGTGTTTGATCAAAAACCCGAAAGCTTGACAATGGATAAATTAATAGTGTTTTTGGGTGTTTTTCTTAATTTCTATGGAGGTTTATGACTAAGAGGATGATAGAAATCAAAGGAATAGAGTTTAGGAATCAAAATCGATTGGGAGAGGATTCTTCAAATAAGGAATGGCAACACACAATATTGGGGAAGAGACTAACGTGAAATTTATAGGTAGGAGATGGTTTTAGGTTGATTTTTAAAATTTGGCTTAATTCCTCTTAAAAACTCACAATTTTGACTATTTTCAAATCAATCCTTTTTCTAAATTTAAAGATTTCTAAAACACTTTCAAAAATTGATATTACCTTTGAAAAACCATAATAAAGAAAAAATATTACTGATATACCATGTCGCAAAATTTTGAACATTATAAGGCTAAAATTCCTAAAATACCCTTATAACTCTTAGGCCCTATTTTGGGGTGTTATAATTCTCCCCCTCTAAAAAGAATTTCATCCTTGAAATTTTACCTACTGACACGTCATTTGCTTAATAACAAAATATGCTCACTTTTAAACTAACTATCACACTTTCATTGCATACTCTGATTCCTATTATCTCTAACTTCCTACTACTTTTCTTAATGATTCTATTCACTACCATAGACTATTCTACACTAACTTTACTAACAATTCCCTTCACTCACTACAACACTCTCATTTAAAGAACTCGTAACCATTTTTCCTAATTCACTAGTCTCTATCACGATTCTTTACTTTTTAGCTAATTCATTTAAAATTTATGAAGGCATAGAACCTAATTCTATCAACAAAAATAAAATAAGTGATTACAAGGAAAAAATACCCTCTATCTCAACATTCGAATCTTGATCCTTTGGTTCCTTAATTGTATAAACCCAAGTTGGACCTCTAGACTCAACCTGTGTAGCAAGAGTATGATCAACAACTCGTTGTCCATCCGATCTCCCATTACTTCTACCATGACCATGACCTCTAGTAGGCGCAGATAGTAGTGCTGAACTCTAAGTCTATGAAACCTCAACTCTGTTTGGGAAATCCCTAAGAAAATGTTCCTTTGAACCATACTTAAAACAACCACTTGACAACTGATGACACTTACCGGAATGCCTATGCTCACAATGCACACAAAGTGGCCATTTGAAACCACCCGTTGAACCACCAGTACTAACTACAACACTATCTTGCTACACAAAGTGACCATCAAAAACCACTCGTCGAACCACCAGTACTGAGATGCCAACAAAATTAAATTAAGCAATCATGTTTCCAGTTGCCAAAATTTGGATGCAATTCATTGCTACCAGGATTATACTCACATTAAATGTTTTTAAAATTAATGTCTTTCGAGCTATTTTGTTATATGACATTTTGCAGAGTAAATAGATTTGTGCAGGATGATCGATTGTCAAAGAAATGAAACGCTATGTGTAAAGCCAAAAAACTGGACTTTAGTTCCCTCATTTAGGAAAATTATTATATAGATAAGCCAAAGTTCCAATAAGCAAGAATAAATAATTTATGAATCCAATAAAGTGCATAATTGACAACACATTATATACGAAAAATGTTGAACTTTAGCAAAAGAAAATAACGGAATGGAACCAAAAGAGAAAAGAAAAGATAAATGTTTCGGTATCGCTCAAAAGAAAAGATAAGACCATGGTTCGAAGAGGAAGTAGCGAGAACATGGAGGAGAAGCTGGATGGAATGATTTGGTAGATGCAGGAAAAAGGCTCGGTGCTCTAAGAATTTGCAAAGATGAACGGGTTACGCATTCTGAATTATCCCCCATATATGTTTAGGCCGACTTCAACTTACTAGGATGAGGTGGCTAATATTCAGGAGGAAGGTGCTACTTAAGAGTAGCTTAGAACGGAGGATGAATACGAAGCGACATTTCAGTCGCAATTTTCTACACCAAAAGGGCCTATCATATGAAGCCTAACTTGCCATGCGCCTTCAATGGGTGGGAGCTCTCACAAAACACATGTCAAAGGAAAGGGCAAAGCTCTAATGGAAATTAGGCGATCACCATATTGGTATGAGGAGAAAGATGACTGACCTTTTTTTTTAGGAAGACTTGTATTAATGATTCTAATTTAGACTTTGTAGGAGTAAGATTAATAAGTAGAATTTTTTTAGTTCCGCTGCATTTTGCATTTAAGTTTTCTATGTAGGAACCTAACATGAAGGAGACACAAACAATTCAAACTTTATACGAGCAAAGGAGGAAGCAGCCACCAATAAGTGCTGGAGCCACCACGATCAATCGAGTAACTTCTTTTCTTATCTTTTTAAGGGCTACACATTGAGGACAATGTGTCAACTAAAGTGTGGAGGGTAACATAGAAAATTTATTTTTAAATTTCTCCTTGATTTTCCTTGTCTTTTGTGTGTTTGAGCATGTAGAAATACAATTGATTGGTTATGAGCATGTACATAGGTTGCTTATGTTTATGAATAAATTTAGAATGATGATATGATATTTTAAATTTTTTTATTAGACTACTAAAGTTCTATATGTTACACTGTAAATAGGCTTTAAGCAATCAACTGTACCAAGTGATATAAAAAATAAAAGGAAACGAGTATGCTAGTATGAATGATAAATGGTTGAATTTGAGTTCGTTTGGTTGACAAAATTTGTGCATGTTGAGATATTTAGGGATGACCTAAGGCATTGTTTGGAACACATCCAGAGCAAAAAATTCAACCTATTAATGTTAACCTTTAGTACCAATTTTTGAGACTATTGACACTTTTTAATAAACCTCATTACAAACCTTAAGCTTAAAATTGTTAATTTGTATTTGCCTTTTTTTTCTTTGGTCCTATTCTACACAATTATAGATATCTGGGCATACGTATTGAAGTTTAATTAGATACATTAAGGTAGAGTTTATAAAATAGAGTGAAATAGGAAGGATTAGTGTGATATAGAGACTATAGGTTAGCTTGAAAAGTGTAAAATAAAAGAAAATTCCAAAAAAAAAAACGAAACAAAAGTAACATGAGTAGAAAAAGTTCTCAAAAAATGAAAAGTATTCTTGAGTGAGATGAGCTAAAAAAGAAAGCAATAAAGTCACAAAAGAGAGAGAAACTCATTCATTAGTGCACAGAAACTCATAGGCTAGCCGTAGTTACTATGCCTCTCTATGATTTCCTCTACATTAAGAGACAAAGAAGGTGAGAGAAGGATAAATAAGGCGGTGAATAGGTAAGTTTCACTAAGGGGGAAGAATAGGGATCAATACAATGTGCTAAAATATTTTCGTGTTTGTAACCCTTTTGATGTTTACTATTTTTGAATTGTATACCTTTCATAAGCCTTAATACATTACAACCTAAAAAGTCCTATGTGACCTAAATATCCTTATATGAATGCACATCATACTAATCATATGCATAAAATGAATATTTATATTCTGCTTGGATAATCAAAGTACTTGTAAGATTTGTTGATGGACCCCTACAGGTGAGACCCTTAATGCTTATATATTTTGTAATATACTGAACTTGGATGTTTGTGATCAAAAGTGGTAAGTCAATTATTCATCTTGTTAAAGTTGTTAGTAAGCATAATATGCATAAGTCATATGCTCTGACTTCAATACCTGTATCATATTGGCTTAAGGGTCATCATTTTTATTTGTCATTTTTGTTTACGTTGCTTGAGGACAAGTAATGGCAATTAAACTACTTTTCACATTTAAGGAGCTTGAATACAAGAACTTTTGTGATGTTTTATTTAAAGTTTCTTAGTTTATTTATATTCAATAAAATGTACAAACTGAGTCTTTTATTGACCTTAGCGGCTGAATGAAGCCTAAGGGAGAGCTAACGTAATTTTTCAGTGTGCAGGAGACTTTTAGAAGGAGTACTAAACCAATACTAGTCGCTATGTCGCAACATAAGATGTTCGATATCGCAATATAGGAAGTAGAATGGAGAAAGTTCAAGATTGCCTTTGATGTCGCGGCACAGATTGAGGGCTTCGCGACATACCCCTGAAGATAGCTCAAGAGGAGTATATTGATTACTATGTCGCGATACAGGCCTCTATGTTTCGAGACATCGACTTTGTGACGAAAATTAAACATGAAGTAGGAGCGTTTTGGTCTGCGCAATCATACTTAAAGCTCAAGAGCATCAACTAACCTAGGGTTAAGGACGACGACCACCTGAAGGCTATAAATAGGCTCATTTGTCACTTGTTATGGATGCCATTTCTTTAGCCTAGATTCTCTGTATAAAATTTATTTTAGTATTTTCTTTCATTCAAATGTTTTAGATTTATTTTAATTGTTCTTGTTGTTTTTAAGAGATCTAAATTGTGGAAGCATTCAAACTTTGTGGATTTGCAATTAATCTCAATTTAATCAGGCTATTTCATTTACTCTATCTTGTCATTTTATTTAGCATGGTTTCTCTTTACATCAATTATATATTATCTATGAAAATCATGAGGAACTAATCCCTCTAGGGAGGATTAGGGGGTGGAGGTATAATCCGTTAAATATTTTGTAGGGTTACTCCACAGATCTGCTATTTGGGAAAGGAATAATATGAAACAAACCCTAGGCTTGACAACCCGAGAAGTCATCAAGGTGGGAATTAACCCAAAATTGGTATGGCCCATCCGTGAACACCTTTACCCCAAGCTAGTTTGGACTGTGAGGTCAGAAGATAAGTAGTTCTTTCTGACTCATTATGTTAGTAGAAGATCAAAAGGTACCTCTAGGATAGCGACTAGTTGGTTGACAAGGAACACAAAAAAACAATTGATGGAGATTATCGAAGTGGGCCAATCACCCATAATTAAGATTAGATTTATTCTCCATTTTCTATCTCTGGAAGTCTATTTCTTTTATGTTACTTTGCTTTTATTATTATAAAAAACCTAAAAATCTTTTTCTTTATATTTTCGTACTGTAACTAATTTAAAAGTATTAATTAGATATTTTAGTGTTTAGTTTAGAATTAATCTGGCACTCGCTTCCTTTAGGTACAATCCTCGAAGTACTCACCTACTTCATTGGAAATATATATTACAACTCGACCCGTATACTTGTGGAAACTGCCTTGTCTTTCTATATTTTATTTTAGTATTCACACTTTGGATGTTAGTACGTTCAGAGGCGACCACTCATCTTGTTGGTGACCACATTTAAAAATATCAGTTTCACTATTAATCTTCATGGTTAATTCGTTATTTCTAGGTCAATAATGGATTTTGACGTTGTGAAGAATGGTCTGCCTAACAAGGTGGGTATCTCACGATCTTCCTCGAAATTGAGTATGACAAAATCTACTGGGATGATGACACTGTGCACTTTGACTAATACATTTTCCAATACTTTTTTTTGGATGTATGGAATATTTGTTTACCAATTGTAATATGATTTGAGTGCTCTTGAGGTCCCCAAGCCCGAGTTTTTTTTATATAGATAGAGGTATTGGATTTATACTAGCTCCTAAATCACATAAAGCTTTAGTAAAATGAATATCCCCTAGCTCCTAAATCAAATAAAACTTCTCGGATCTTTTAGTTTTTGGGGAATCTGTCTAGATATGATCACACTATATGAGGCGTTTATGTTAACTTGCTTTCATGTTTTAATTTTCCTACACTTAGGCATAATTTCTTTTAAGAATTTAGCATATTTAGGGAATTTTTCAATTAAATCAATAAGAGGAAAGTTAACATTTAGTGTTTTAAAAGAAGTTTAAGAAACTTACAAATTTATCTTCATCCTACCTTTGTTTTTCCTCCAACCATGAAGGGAATGGTATCCTTGTCATTGCAAGTTCTTCGATGGACTTAGCTATCGGCTCAGCTACTGGTTTGTCTATCTCCTTTGGTTCTAGTTCTTCGTTAGCTTTTTTGGGGTCTTCCTAAAGATCTTCAGCATTCTCTTTGGTTCCCTCGTGTGTTAGGGTCTCTAGGCTACTCAGTATTTTGTTCGAACAAAGCGCAATTGCTTTCACATGCTCTTTCCCTTCCTTCAAGGATTATCTTCAGTATTACTAGGAATGTCAGTGTAAATTTATCTCTTAATGTCTCCCATCATACTCATCAATTGACTCATCTAATATTCTAGTTTATTCAATGTTTTTGAGGAATTGGTGCACTCAGATTGAACTTGTTTCACGTCTGTTCTCATTGATTGTATATCTCCATAATTCAATCCAAGCGTTGACCACATACAATATAGTCATTTTGGTTTCCCTATCCTAAGGCTTTTGTAAATAAGGATGTTGATAATTAGGATTTTAAAATTGGTTAAGATTATTACCTCCCCCTAGTTTCCGCCTCATTTAAGGTTTGGGTGATCTCTCCATATGGGATTATGAGTATTTGAATAAAAATTTCTACCCCTATTCTCGGTGTAATTCACATCCTCAGTAGGATTATTGATGTAACTAAACAGAGGTTTGTCTCCCCCCATATATAAATGACGTACTAGATGAAGATTCTATATAATGTAACCTATCCACTATCTGTTAGTATCTATCATCCTTTTAAACTACTTTGACTGTAGATGGCTTCTGACCATAGGTGTAGCATTCAGTTGGCCACCGGCAGGAATTCATCGCAATGTTCTCTATTAATTCATATGCATTATCATATGTCTTGTTCATTAAGGCTCCTTCTGTGGCTCCATCCAATCCCAGTCATGCATGTGCATCCAACCTGTTATAGAACATTTACAATCTTAACCACGTGGGTAATCCATGGTGTGGGCATATCTGAATTAGTGTTTCAAAATGCTCCTAGGCTTTGTGAAAACTTTCTCCTTCTAATTGTTTAAACGTTGCAATCTCTCTCCTTAGTTGGATTATTTTGCTAATAGGGAAGAACTTCTGTAAGAATTTTCCTGCAAGTTCATCCCATGTCATAATAAATGCTGGTGCCTGTGAATCTATCCAACAGAAAGCTTTATCTATTAAGGAGAAGGGGAACAACCAGAAACAAATAGCGTCATCAGTGACCTTGTTGTATTTAAATGTATTACAAAGTTGAAGGAAACATTTTAAATGCTGATTTGGGTCCTTCATCATTGTGACTCTAAACTGCAAATTGTTCTGGATCATTTGAATCATTGCTATTTTGATCTCAAAATTATTAGCTGTGATGGCTGGCCTTGTTTTACTTCCTTTAACCATCTCCAGACTTCATAGTGCATAGTCCCTTAAGGTTCTTTCGTTGCATTATATGTATATTAGTGGGTAACTATGGTAGTGGTGGTGGTGGTGGTAGATCTTTCGAGTTATTATTATTAACTTCGTCATACAACGAACTATCTCATGGTGGTAAATTGCCTACTTAGGTGGTTGGTTCTGCAACTGCTAATGTTGTTGTTGTCGATGATTCCTACGAATTATTCTTTCTGTATCTATGGTTGGGTCTCTACGTGTTCCCCTACTATGAGTCATACACTAAACCTAAAGAAAGAAATAAAGAAGTTAGAAAACATAAGAGAATAAAATTGTATCTATAATTTAGGGATTTCCTAATTATTCTATTAACTACAAAAATTAAAGTCAATCTATTGATGATGCCTCCCCGGCAACGTCGTCAACAACTTGTTTGCTTCTGGACGTACAAACGTCTGAAGTATAAATCCTGTACAAAATATGTTAAATAGGTGGTATCCACAAGTATATGGGTCATGTTGTAATATAGTTACAACGAAGTAGGTAAGTACTCCGAGGGTCATACCCAATGGAGTCAAGCATTGAATTAATTCTAACCTAACAAAAAGTAATTCTAATTAGTACTTTAGATAAATTAGATTATGACTAAACATAAAGAAATAGTTTTTTAATAGCTAAAGAAATAAAATAATATAAATGGAAAAACGTAGGGAAATTTGCTATGGAAACTTAATCAGATCTGAGCATGGGGGACTAGCTCGCCTCGATAATCATAACTAACTGTTGCTTCAGTTTCCCCGTTCAATCAACTAGTAATTACCCTAGCAGGATCTCTCGATCTTCCACTAGAATAACGAGTTAGCAAGAACTATTGATCTCTCGACCTCACAGTCCAGACTGGTTAGTAGTTAAGGTGTTCACGGACAGGCCATACCAATTTTGGGTTAATTCCCACCTAAATTACTTCTTCGGGTCATCAAGCCTAGGGTTTAAATTCTTACTTTCCTAAAAAATTGATCCACTTAAAGAAGCCCTCCACAATAATCAATTAATCATACCTCCACTTACTAATCCCCCATAAGAGGATTAGTTCCTCATGGATATTGAAAACATAATAAACTTGATGTAAAAGATGAACATTAATAAAAAAAACCAAGAGATTAAGGTCTAAGAGAAGCTTGAGTTGTATTTAAATGAAGCACGGAATCCATAAAGAGTTGATCAACTTCCAAAAATCAAATCTCCAAAGAAATGTAAAATTGAAAGTAACTTAAAGTCTAAGAAAAGGAAAATACTAAAAACATAAATTATGAAGAAATATACAACATGAAAAGTTGTCTCCAACAAGTGTTAAATGAGCCTATTTATAGAGTTAGGGTTGTCGTCGTGTCCTCAACCCTAGGCCAGCTGATGCTCTCGTGTGTAATATTTGAATGTGTAGACAAAATCACCCCTCTCTCTTAAGTCTTTCTCATACAAGATTGGTGTCGCGACATCGAAGGCATAATGATTTTACTGACGGGTTTGTCGCAACATCCCTTAGTAGTGTCGAGACACAAAAACCACTCTTGGAATTCTTGCTCTTCGCTCCCTATGTTGCAACACCAAACACCCCGTGTTGCAACACAATGACTAGTATTGAGTTGGTACTCCTTCTAATGGTCTCCTGCAGACTCACAAAGTATTTTAGCTTACCCTTAGGCTTCATTTGGCCCCTAAGGTCAATAAAAAATTCAAATTGCACTTTTTATTAAATGTAAACGAAACATAGGAAACTTAATTAAAACATCATAAAAATGCTTGTATCCAAGCTCTTCAAGCGTGAAAACTAGTTTAATATACTACATTCAATTACGACAGATCAAACACATTTAGGGGAGAAAATCAAGGATTCCCTTGTTAAAAATAATAAGGGAGGTGGGGGCTAGAGGCTATAAAAGGAGGCTTTATTTTCATTCATGACACACCATTGAGCACACAAAATTTGACATCATTTTTCTACTAAGTGTTCTTATCTTTCTCAAGGCTTGCTAAACACTTGATTCCATAAAATAAGATAACACTTGCTGAAATAAGAATAGCTAGGAAGGATGACTTGAAGGCATTTACATGATTTATCATAAAGACAAGGAAGAAAGCCACTATGGGAAGCCACAAGGAGAGTCACAGATTGTGACAGCCCAAAATTGACCCTAGTTGGGAAGTGGTTTCGGGACCACAAAACCGAGTCTTATAAATAATTAAAGATTACATTATGTGTTTATGATGTGCGTAAATGCTTGTGTGATAGTTCCATACTTTAATTTGGTCAGTGTATGTGGAATTTATTAGTAGGGACTTATGTGAGACAATTTAGAAATATGCTAGGCAAGTGTTCAAGTGGCCCATTAATATATGTGGGAAAGTGTTTGTCCTTGCATGTCAAATTAGCCAAATTAAAGCATAGTGGCTGGCCATGCTATGGGTGGAAACATGTCACCAACATGTTATGCTAGTGATGTATGCTAAGAAAAATAAAATAAAGAGCATGGTAATTAAACAATGAAAAGGAAGGGTGATGAAAAAAAAATGGTCTCATCCATACCCCCCCTTGTTGCCGTGAGTTGAGGAAAGAAAACAAAAAAAAATGTGTTCATTCTTGAACACCTTTGGCCGAATAGAGGAAAGAAAGGAAGGGGAAGAGCTTGAGAAAATCGGCTATGGTGGTTTGCTAGACTAAGGTATGTTTGATGTTGTTCTTGAGATGCATGCATGTTTTAGTAGTTGACTTGAGTTCTAAAAAACCCATGGGTCAATTTTGTGGATTGATGATGATTTTGTGTTTTGCCATTGATGAGTGCTTGAGCTTTTTGATAGTTGTTGATGAAAACTGAAAGATATGTTAAAGATTAATATGTTAAATTAAGGCTTGGTAAGCTAGCTATTAAGGTGAAATGCTAATGTTAGTATTTGATTTGGTAATAATCTGTTTGGGGACAGCAGCAGTAAGGTGATTTTGGAAAATCGCCATAATTTGTAGGAGTTGAATTAGAAGCTGAGTGAATTATGCCATTAAAGCTTGAAGAGTCTATTTTCTTACAAAAGAAACTATAAAAACAAAAGAGTTACCGATCTTGAGATATTTGAAGTATTGTGGGGCTGAGTCAAAATGACTACTAGATTCCCTGTTCTGTTTTTAGGAAATCATTATAAATTGTACAAAAATGATTATAAGATAAAATTTATATGCTTAGACTCCTTAATGAGTCTAGTTTCAAATGAGATCAAATACAACACATTTTGAATTCTGTAAAATGAGAAATTTGATTCGTAGTGAAGAGTGGTCAGAATAGTCAAACAGTGAAACAGGGGAAGCTTTAAGAAAAATCTGGTATTGATTGGCCAAGCCAAAAATTCTGAAAATTTTATGGATGGAAGATATACGAGTCTATATTCAGGGAAAATTAACGGCTAGTGATTTGGAGTTTTTTAGCTCCAGTTATAAACAATTTAGCGACTACTGCTCAGGAAAACAGCTCGTAGTGAATATGTGATTTTGTTGTAAACATTAATGAAAATTTGCCAATGAGTTATTTATTGACTATTATAAAGCTTACTATAATCTATGTGTGTGAAGGTCAAATCAATATATATATTATTCTGAAAGTAATACTTGAATAGTCGATTAATGACTATTTTAAATTTTGTTGAACTTAAGCTCAAGAGCAAAAGGGAACTAGATCCGATAAAGGCAAAGAAAAGATCACTGAGTAGTCGAGTTGGAACCGTCTTACCCAACACAAGGTAAGTCATTAAGCATGTAGTTGGTATTATTTCAAATGGTCATAATGTTTATGTATTGATGCTGAATGGAATGAATAAATATACATATATATATATGCATGTACGTATGTGATGATGAAATTGTTGAATGAAAAGAAAAGAGGTAAGATGTACTGAGTTGTTGATCTCGGCACTAAACGTGCGGGTATAACCATTTATGACCATGAGATTGGCGCTAAGTGCGCGGGATTAAATTGTACATCACTAAGTGTGCGATTTGACTATGTTGCACTAAGTGTGCGAAATGAATATGATGCACTAAGTGTGCGAATTGACCATGCGGCACTAAGTGTGCGAGTTTGACTATGTAGCACTAAGTGTGCGATTTGATTACGTAGCACTAAGTGTGCGAGTTGATTATATAGCACTGAGTGTGCGGACTCAATATACATTCGTGAATCATTATGGACACTATGTGTGCGACACTATTGAGTCGATCGCGGACAGCGGATCGGGTAAGTGTCTTGAGTACATGGCTAATAGGTGCTATGCTTATACTTGGTGTTGAGCTCGGTAAGTTGAACCTATGTGACAATTATACTTGAAGTCACGTACATAAAAATTTATCGTAGGATGGGTGAAAGGCCGTTTTGTTGTTTGATTGTAACGAAAATAAATTGATTTATGAAAATGCTTCAATGTCCTATTGATGAGTATATGGAATGTGAATGCATGAATTGATATGAAATTGAATCGATAGGTTGGAGGAACTATGGTATGGTTCGGAATGGATGGAGTAATTAGCCTCGTTCCATTTTGTTTTCTCTTGTGATAATGTTATTGATGGATGGTAGTGCATAGCTTATGACTTACTGAGTTATAAACTCACTCGGTGTTTCCTTGTCACCTATTCTAGGTTTCTTGGACACATCTCTTTTTGCATGATCGGGCCGTCATCGAAGTCATCACACCGGATAGCAAGTTTTGGTACTTTCTTCTTAGTTGGCTTAGAAGAACATTTTGGCATGTATAAGCTATTACGTTGTGTTTGAACTTTGGCATGTAAACTTTAAGCCATGCGAAAATGGCACGAATGTTCGATTGAGTTGGATCAAGGGTAGGCATGAAATGGACCTAGTTACTTTCGTAACAGATGCTGGGAGCAGCAGTGTCATGAGATTGAAAAATCACTAAAAATAGTAGGAGTGAAATTAATTGATGAATAAATTATGTAATCGAAGCTCGATGAGTCTGTTTTCATGAGGAAGTAACGAAAAGATCATATGGGCAGTATATTAAGAGATAATCAGATTTTTGTGGGACAGGGCCAGAACGGTTTCTGGATTCCCTGCTCCGACTTTGGAAATTCATTATAAATTAACCAGAGATAATTAGGGGTCATACCATATATGTATAGATTCCTCTCTGAGTCTAGTTTTCATAGAAACAAACGGCATCAGTATTGAAGCCCCGTGCAGGGAGATATCCAAGTCGTAATGGGCAAAGGGCAGTGTAGTCGACCCCTGCAACATGGGAGACTTTGACTAATAAACTGTACTAATTGGCCAGACCAAAAATTCTAGAAAAAAATACATAGATGGGCACATGAGTCTAGTTTCTGGGAAAAATTACGAAACTGATTTTCGAGTTACGAAACTCAAGATATGATTTTTAAAACGACTAGTACACAGATTGCGCAGTGTCTGGAAAATAAATTTTATAAGGGGTTAAAGTCAGTTAACACCTCGTGTTCGACTCCGGTGTCGGTTTCGGGTTCGGGGTGTTACATTTGATTGGTATCAAAGCCAGGTTTAGTCGGTTCTAGGACTACCATAGCACGTATGAGTCTAGTTATACATGCCTTAATGTTAATGTTTAAAAGGGTGATGACTTCTGACGGTTGAAATGTTTTTGTTTTGATTAGTAAATGGATCCCGGTGTAGAAAGAACCCTAGCGGATGACGTTGAGAGCGTAGCGGCTGCTCCTGCACAAGGGACGCCGCCTGTTGAACCTCAGTCATCTGCGAATAATCAAGGTGAGGGGGCTAAACAAGCCTTCTTTACCATGATGAATGAGTGGGTCGCGCAATATGCCCGAACCAACCCGGCTGTCCAACAATTCCCAAATTTGAATAATCCACCCCAAGAGCCTGTAATGCCATCAGTCGCTGATCCTGTGAGGCTGAGTAAGCCACCTGTAGACTTGATTAGGAAGCGTGGGGCCGAGGAGTTCAAGGCCATAGTAACTGATGATGCCGAAAGGGCCGAGTTCTGGCTTGATAACACCATTCGGGTGTTCGATGAATTGTCATGCACACCCGATGAATGTCTAAAATGTGTTGTATCTTTGTTGCGAGACTCAGCCTACTATTGGTGGAGGACCTTGATTTCCATAGTCCCGAACGAGCGAGTAACTTGGGACTTCTTTCAAACGGAATTCCGGAAGAAATTTATTAGCCAACGGTTCATTGACCAGAAGCGTAAGGAGTTCTTGGAACTCAAGCAAGGCCGTATGACTGTATCTGAATACGAACATGAATTCGTAAGACTTAGTAGGTATGCCCGGGAGTGTGTAGCTGATGAGGTTGCTATGTGCAAAAGATTCGAGGAACGATTGAATGAAGATTTAAAGCTACTAATGGGTATTTTGGAAATAAAGGAATTCGTAACACTAGTCGAACGAGCCTGCAAGGCGGAGGAACTTGGAAAGGAGAAGAGGAAGGCTGAATTTGAAGCTAGAGATTATCGTAAAAGATCGACGGGTAAAGCTCCGTTCTCAGCTGTAAAGAAGTTCAGGGAGGACATTAATAAGTCGAGGGCGACTGCGGGAATTTCCATCAGGGCAAGACCATCGATGGGCTCCCGAGCTACTTCGGTAGCTAGTGTGGGCAATAATCATCACGAGGAACCTGAATGTCCCCAATGTGGAAGACGACACCTAGGTGAATGTTGGGGCAAGTCTACTAGCAGGGCCTGTTACGGATGCGGTTCGAAGGACCACTTCATTAGAGATTGCACGGAGCTGGATGAGAAGAATAAGATTCAAGGTGCAAGACCTAGTGGAGTGACATCTAGAGGTAGACCACCGAGAATTTTAGGAGGCAGGGGTGGTAGTCAGAGGGGGGCCTCTGATACGGCCGATCGCGCCGAGAACCGTACTCCTGCTAGAGCATATGCCATTCGCGCACGAGAGGAGGCATCCTCCCCCGACGTCATCACTGGTACCTTCACTCTCTTTGATACTAATGTGATTGCATTGATTGACCCTGGCTCTACTCATTCATATGTATGCGAAACCTTAGCATCCAGTAAGACTCTACCTGTTGAGTCTACTGAGCTAGTAATTCGTGTGTCAAACCCTTTGGGTCAATGCGTACTTGTTGATAAAGTGTGTAAGAGATGCCCTATAATAATCCGAGAATCCTGTTTTCCGGCCGATTTGATGCTTTTGCTGTTCGACGAGTTTGATGTTATTCTTGGTTTGGATTGGTTAACCGCGCATGATGCGGTTGTGAATTGCAAAAGCAAGACTATCGATTTGAGGTGCGCAAATAACGAAATAATTCGAGTTGAGTCTGCGGACTTAAGGGGGTTGCCAGCTGTAATATCAGCAATGTTGGCCTAGAAATATGTAAGGAAAGGGTGCGAAGCATACCTCGCGTATGTACTTGATGACAAGGAGTTAGAAAAGAAACCTGAATCGGTGCCGGTGGTTTGTGAATACCCGGATGTTTTTCCTGAAGAGTTACCGGGTTTGCCACCTGTTCGGGAGGTAGAGTTTGGTATTGAGCTTGTACCTGGAACTACGCCAATTTCGATCGCTCCGTATCGTATGGCACTAACCGAGTTAAAAGAGTTGAAAGCTCAGTTGCAAGAATTGACGGATAGAGGTTTCGCTCGACCGAGTTTCTCACCTTGGGGTGCACCAGTATTGTTCGTGAAAAAGAAGGACGGAACCATGAGGTTGTGCATTGACTATCGTCAACTGAATAAAGTGACGATAAAGAATAAGTATCCGTTACCGCGTATTGATGATCTGTTCGATCAATTAAAGGGAGCATCGGTGTTTTCAAAGATAGATTTGAGATCGGGTTATTATCAGTTGCGGATTCGAGATTCGGACGTACCCAAAACTGCTTTCAGAACGAGGTACGGTCACTACGAGTTCTTAGTGATGCCGTTCGGGCTCACTAATGCCCCTGCGGTGTTTATGGATTTGATGAATCGGATCTTCAGGCCGTATTTGGATCGGTTCGTAGTTGTGTTTATTGATGACATCTTGGTCTATTCAAGAGATGAGACCGAACATGCTGAGCATCTGAGGCAAGTGTTGCAAATTTTACGGGATAAGCAGTTATATGCTAAGTTCAGTAAGTGTGAGTTCTGGTTAAGAGAGGTTAGCTTCTTGGGTCATGTGGTATCCGCATCGGGTATTCGAGTTGACCCGAGCAAAATTTCAACCATACTTAACTGGAAGCCTCCGAGAAATGTTACCGAAGTCCGGAGCTTTCTAGGGCTCGCCGGTTATTACCGACGATTTGTCAAAGGTTTCTCGATGATAGCCACACCAATGACGAAGCTACTTCAAAAGGATGTTAAGTTCGAATGGACGGAGAAATGTCAGAAAAGCTTCGATCAACTGAAAACTCATTTGACTGAAGCTCCAATTTTGGTGCAACCCGAATCGGGTAAAGAGTTTGTCATTTATAGTGACGCATCCCTACTTGGGTTGGGTTGCGTATTGATGCAAGAAGGTCGAGTTGTGGCCTATGCGTCAAGACAATTGAAGCCACACGAGAGAAGTTATCCGACCCATGATCTCGATCTAGCCGCCATTGTGTTTGCATTGAAAATATGGCGACATTATTTGTTTGGTGAGAAGTGCCATGTGTTTTCGGATCACAAAAGTCTCAAATATTTGATGACTCAACAAGACTTGAATTTGCGACAAAGACGTTGGCTTGAGTTGTTGAAAGATTACAAGCTTGTCATTGATTACCACCCGGGAAAGGCTAATGTGGTTGCGGACGCCTTAAGCCGAAAATCACTGTTTGCTTTGCGAGCGATGAATGTACACTTGTCTGTTCTACCTGACAATGTGTTAGTAGCTGAATTAAAAGCCAAACCATTATTGACTCATCAAATTCTTGAAGCTCAGGAAGTCGATGATGAATTGGTTGCAAAACGAGCTGAGTATGTTCCGAACAAGGAATCGGAGTTTCAGATTGATGATGATGGTTGTTTGAGGTTTAGAAGTCATTTGTGTGTTCCAAGGAATTCGGAACTCATTCCGATGATTCTGAACGAAGCCCATTGTAGCCGAATGTCAATTCACCCGGGGAGCACGAAAATGTACAACGACTTGAAACGTCAGTTTTGGTGGCATGGTATGAAACGAGACATCTCTGACTTTGTTTCGAGATGTTTAATATGTCAACAAGTGAAAGCGGAACATCAAGTGCCTTCAGGGTTACTTCAGCCGATCATGATACCCGAGTGGAAATGGGACCGAGTCACAATGGACTTTGTGTCCGGACTGCCATTGTCCGCAAGTAAGAAGGATGCGATTTGGGTTGTTGTTGATAGGCTGACTAAGTCGGCTCACTTTATCCCCGTGCGTACGGATTTTTCATTGGATAAACTAGCCGAATTGTATGTTTCTCAGATTGTGAGATTACATGGAGTACCTATTTCTATCGTGTCGGATAGAGATCCGAGATTCACCTCGCGATTTTGGAAGAAATTGCAAGAAGCTTTGGGTACGAAGCTGCATTTTAGCACCGCTTTTCATCCCCAAACCGATGGTCAATCCGAGCGGATAATTCAGATACTCGAGGATATGCTGAGATGCTGCATCCTTGAGTTTAGTGGTTCATGGGAACGGTATGTACCTTTGATTGAATTCGCTTACAACAATAGTTTTCAATCAAGTATTAAGATGGCACCTTACGAGGCTTTGTACGGTCGTAAATGCCGTACACCATTGTTTTGGACCGAGCTCGGTGAAAGTAAAATTTTCGGAGTTGATTTGATTAAAGATGCCGAACAGAAACTAAAGGTAATCCGTGAAAGTCTGAAAGTAGCCACAGATTGTCAGAAATCGTATGCGGATTTGAAACGAAAAGACATTGAATATCAGGTGGGAGATAAAGTGTTTCTTAAAGTTTCGCCTTGGAAAAAGGTACTTAGGTTTGGCCGTAAGGGCAAGTTGAGCCCGAGATTCATTGGGCCGTACGAAATCTCCGAACGAGTGGGGCCAGTTGCGTATAGATTGATTTTGCCCCCTGAGCTTGAAAAGATCCATGATGTCTTTCATGTTTCGATGCTTCGACGCTATAGATCTGATCCATCGCACATAATTAGCCCATCAGAGGTTGAAATTCAAGCCGATATGAGTTATGAAGAAGAACCGATGCGTATCCTAGCTCGTGAAGTGAAGGAGTTACGAAACCAAAGAGTTCCGCTAGTAAAGGTGTTATGGCTCAAACACGAGATCGAGGAAGCTACTTGGGAAACCGAGAGCTCGATGAAAGAACGATATCCAAACCTATTTACCGGTAAGATTTTCGGGGACGAAAATTTCTTAAGTGGGGGAGAGTTGTGACAGCCCAAAATTGACCCTAGTTGGGAAGTGGTTTCGGGACCACAAAACCGAGTCTTATAAATAATTAAAGATTATATTCTGTGTTTATGATGTGCGTAAATGCTTGTGTGATAGTTCCATACTTTAATTTGGTCAGTGTATGTGGAATTTATTAGTAGGGACTTATGTGAGACAATTTAGAAATATGCTAGGCAAGTGTTCAAGTGGCCCATTAATATATGTGGGAAAGTGTTTGTCCTTGCATGTCAAATTAGCCAAATTAAAGCATAGTGGCTGGCCATGCTATGGGTGGAAACATGTCACCAACATGTTATGCTAGTGATGTATGCTAAGAAAAATAAAATAAAGAGCATGATAATTAAACAATGAAAAGGAAGGGTGATGAAAAAAATGGTCTCATCCATACCCCCCTTGTTGCCGTGAGTTGAGGAAAGAAAACAAAAAAAAAATGTGTTCATTCTTGAACACCTTTGGCCGAATAGAGGAAAGAAAGGAAGGGGAAGAGCTTGAGAAAATCGGCTATGGTGGTTTGCTAGACTAAGGTATGTTTGATGTTGTTCTTGAGATGCATGCATGTTTTAGTAGTTGACTTGAGTTCTAAAAAACCCATGGTTCAATTTTGTGGATTGATGATGATTTTGTGTTTTGCCATTGATGAGTGCTTGAGCTTTTTGATAGTTGTTGATGAAAAGTGAAAGATATGTTAAAGATTAATATGTTAAATTAAGGCTTGGTAAGCTAGCTATTAAGGTGAAATGCTAATGTTAGTATTTGATTTGGTAATAATCTGTTTGGGGACAGCAGCAGTAAGGTGATTTTGGAAAATCGCCATAATTTGTAGGAGTTGAATTAGAAGCTGAGTGAATTATTCCATTAAATCTTGAAGAGTCTATTTTCTTACAAAAGAAACTATAAAAACAAAAGAGTTACCGATCTTGAGATATTTGAAGTATTGTGGGGCTGAGTCAAAATGACTACTAGATTCCCTGTTCTGTTTTTAGGAAATCATTATAAATTGTACAAAAATGATTATAAGATAAAATTTATATGCTTAGACTACTTAATGAGTCTAGTTTCAAATGAGATCAAATACAACACATTTTGAATTCTGTAAAATGAGAAATTTGATTCATAGTGAAGAGTGGTCAGAATAGTCAAACAGTGAAACAGGGGAAACTTTAAGAAAAATCTGGTATTTATTGGCCAAGCCAAAAATTCTGAAAATTTTATGGATGGAAGATATACGAGTCTATATTCAGGGAAAATTAACGTCTAGTGATTTGGAGTTTTGTAGCTCCAGTTATAAACAATTTAGCGACTACTGCTCAGGAAAACAGCTCGTAGTGAATATGTGATTTTGTTGTAAACATTAATGAAAATTTGCCAATGAGTTATTTATTGACTATTATAAAGCTTACTATAATCTATGTGTGTGAAGGTCAAATCAATATATATATTATTCTGAAAGTAATACTTGAATAGTTGATTAATGACTATTTTAAATTTTGTTGAACTTAAGCTCAAGAGCAAAAGGGAACTAGATCCGATAAAGGCAAAGAAAAGATCACTGAGTAGTCGAGTTGGAACCGTCTTACCCAACACAAGGTAAGTCATTAAGCATGTAGTTGGTATTATTTCAAATGGTCATAATGTTTATGTATTGATGCTGAATGGAATGAATAAATATACATATATATATATGCATGTACGTATGTGATGATGAAATTGTTGAATGAAAAGAAAAGAGGTAAGATGTACTGAGTTGTTGATCTCGGCACTAAACGTGCGGGTATAACCATTTATGACCATGAGATTGGCGCTAAGTGCGCGGGATTAAATTGTACATCACTAAGTGTGCGATTTGACTATGTTGCACTAAGTGTGGAAATGAATATGATGCACTAAGTGTGCGATTTGACCATGCGGCACTAAGTGTGCGAGTTTGACTATGTAGCACTAAGTGTGCGATTTGATTACGTAGCACTAAGTGTGCGAGTTGATTATATAGCACTGAGTGTGCGGACTCAATATACATTCGTGAATCATTATGGACACTATGTGTGCGACACTATTGAGTCGATCGCGGACAGCGGATCGGGTAAGTGTCTTGAGTACATGGCTAATAGGTGCTATGCTTATACTTGGTGTTGAGCTCGGTAAGTTGAACCTATGTGACAATTATACTTGAAGTCACGTACATAAAAATTTATCGTAGGATGGGTGAAAGGCCGTTTTGTTGTTTGATTGTAACGAAAATAAATTGATTTATGAAAATGCTTCAATGTCCTATTGATGAGTATATGGAATGTGAATGCATGAATTGATATGAAATTGAATCGATAGGTTGGAGGAACTATGGTATGGTTCGGAATGGATGGAGTAATTAGCCTCGTTCCATTTTGTTTTCTCTTGTGATAATGTTATTGATGGATGGTAGTGCATAGCTTATGACTTACTGAGTTATAAACTCACTCGGTGTTTCCTTGTCACCTATTCTAGGTTTCTTGGACACATCTCTTTTTGCATGATCGGGCCGTCATCGAAGTCATCACACCGGATAGCAAGTTTTGGTACTTTCTTCTTAGTTGGCTTAGAAGAACATTTGGCATGTATAAGCTATTACGTTGTGTTTGAACTTTGGCATGTAAACTTTAAGCCATGCGAAAATGGCACGAATGTTCGATTGAGTTGGATCAAGGGTAGGCATGAAATGGACCTAGTTACTTTCGTAACAGATGCTGGGAGCAGCAGTGTCATGAGATTGAAAAATCACTAAAAATAGTAGGAGTGAAATTAATTGATGAATAAATTATGTAATCGAAGCTCGATGAGTCTGTTTTCATGAGGAAGTAACGAAAAGATCATATGGGCAGTATATTAAGAGATAATCAGATTTTTGTGGGACAGGGCCAGAACGGTTTCTGGATTCCCTGCTCCGACTTTGGAAATTCATTATAAATTAACCAGAGATAATTAGGGGTCGTACCATATATGTATAGATTCCTCTCTGAGTCTAGTTTTCATAGAAACAAACGGTATCAGTATTGAAGCCCCGTGCAGGGAGATATCCAAGTCGTAATGGGCAAAGGTCAGTGTAGTCGACCCCTGCAACATGGGAGACTTTGACTAATAAACTGTACTAATTGGCCTGACCAAAAATTCTAGAAAAAAATACATAGATGGGCACATGAGTCTAGTTTCTGGGAAAAATTACGAAACTGATTTTCGAGTTACGAAACTCAAGATATGATTTTTAAAACGACTAGTACACAGATTGGGCAGTGTCTGGAAAATAAATTTTATAAGGGGTTAAAGTCAGTTAACACCTCGTGTTCGACTCCGGTGTCGGTTTCGGGTTCGGGGTGTTACACAGATAACCTTCTGTAGTCAACTGTTTCCTCTTCTTATTATGAAATGGTTGTGGATAACCCCCTCGACTACTCTTTCTTTCCTATCTATTTACTGTTAATTATTGTTTTATGTATCAAAAGACAAGATTAGATCTCATCTTTATATTTTCATATGACTTGATTTTTTTTATTCAGAATGAATATGAATCTTGATTTTAGTTTATTCATTTTTGTTTTCTGAGTATTTGGTGCAAATGATTATTTTATTCATTTAGATTTAATTTATGATTATACTTGTAAATGTATGACCAACATTTGTAGGTTAATGAATTAACTGTTTAATTTGAGAAGAGGTAATAGTTAGTTTACAAAAGACCTAAATTGTACATATCATGTCGATATTAAAAGATTATTGTTGTATGCATAAACTGTGTAAATGCCTGAAAGGGTGATTTCTAGGTTAGTTTTGACATAGATATATGCTGATTAACTTAGGATGTAATAGTACTTCTGAATAAGCTTATGAATTAATTAAGAATGGGTTTAATGAATTTTCATATTGCCACGATCCTTTCATGATATTCTTTTTATAAATGCCAATAAGCTTTTGTTAAATGAAATATTTATTTTAGTCTATTCATGTTTTGTTATATTAAATCTTGTGATTATTTGTTTGCAAGATGTGTTGTTTTGTTGGTATTTTACTTCTGATTACATTCCTCAACTTAAATTTTGACTCTCATCTACAATATTCTCTTTTATTTGTTTTCTTCCAAATGGAATATAGTTGAATTTACAAATAATTTACATAATAGTCATTGTGGAGACGATACTCTTTACTTACTACTACTTATTAATTGTACAACCGTGTACACTTGCACGTAATCATGTAACACACTCATACCCGAATTCAATGCTCGGGTTGAGTAAATGTGTTACAGAAGGTTTGCAATAAGTCAATTATTCATCGATTGTTAAACTTTCACGATCCATAGCCTCTTCTATAGTAGTGACCTCGATGGAGAATTTCTCTAGAGATCTCAAAACCTTCCTAACCAATTTAGTGTTGGAATAGTCTTCTTGCAGAGCAATTGCCTGGTTTGACAGATCATAAAGTTTTGAATAAAACTTACTTTGTAGCACACCATACCCCGCATAGACGTTACGATCGAATCTTGAGGAATTACATAGACTCATTTTAAACTCTGATTTTTTAAACTCGAAAACATGTGCTTTTCTAACATTAATTTTGGTAAATCATTTTCCAGGTTTTAGAAAAATACTTGTTAAAACTATTTATTTGATTACAGAAAAATACTTAAGTGATTAATTTATTTTGTAGCAGAAATTTCTAAGTTATTAAATTTTTGAAAACCGTGAGATGATTTATAAAAACCAATAATTTTTCGATTTAAAAATAATATTTACTAAATCAACAAAGGAAAGTAAAAAAAAAAAACAAAGTTCCAGAATAGTTTATAGACCAAAAAGCCCAAAAAAGTCTAGAATAGTTTAAAACATAAAGCATCTTATTATTAACAAAAAAATCAATCCGAGCTCCTGTGCACCGCCCAATACTAGATTTGTTGATTACATGAGAAGTCAAAAATAAAGGGTGACTTAACAAGCTTAATGTGTAACTTAGCCCATAAAAGCATAACATATAGCACTATTCACACAGAAGTCAGATACTAAACAAAATACACAACATGGCATATGATACAGTGCAACATAATTGTCAGATCAGATACGGATGGCATGGCATATCATGCGATGCAACACTTAATACAAACAAATACAAATTCTACCCCTATCCACTACACACTATCTTTTTTCATCCCTACACACTAATTAGGGTAATAAATACTCATTCAAGCCCTACACACTTATAAGTAAACATATGTCACTTTTCAGAATAGCGTAATCAAGCTACCAAAAATAGTGTGGTAATCTGCCAGAATTAGATAAATATGGTCAACCCACAAGAATAGATATGTGGTTAAAACCACCATATAAGGAAGATCATTAAACAGTCAACACTTCCTCCATCATATCATTATCCCACCCCAATGCACATTTAAACACTAACTACACAATTAGATACACATATATCATACATGCTTTACACATCAGTACATGCTAACATGCTTGTAGAAGTCATACATTCAGAAGTAGGATATCATATTTCAAGTATCAAAATCATATTTATCACCTAAAAAACCCTAAAAATAGCTAATCTCAATCCCAACTTCAAATTATAGCCCTAATTAGAGTTTACTGATAATGGGCCCACACTCTCGTGTGGCTTATACGACCTACTTGGCCCAGCCCATGTGGCCCACATAGCCTAACATATACCTGTGTGGTTTACACAGCCTACTTAACCTAGTCCGTGTGGCCCACACGACCTAACACACAGTTGTGTGAGTGTAACATCGACTGTGGGTTTCTCAGTTTCACACATTTCACTATTTTTACGAGTTCAAGTCACACACTTGGTTACTTTTTGATGCCAACATAACAACCGTAATTCGAGCACCTAAAAATGACATTCAGCTTAACGAATTAGAAAATAAAACGAGAATAGATTAAGAGGAAATGACTTTTGCTTCCTAAAATTTTAGCCAAAACAATAGGGCATTTGACTATAACAACCAAAACAGCCCCCAATTGGGCATTCGATTACTTACACTTGAAAGAACAACAACTTTCAACAGAATCTAGATCACCGAAGGATCAGACATCTCGTGATCTTCACCTAGAAAACCAAACACAGTTAACAAGCAAGGTTCATAGCATGCAAAAATGTCAGTTACGCACAAGAAAAACTAAAAACCTTATCATTGGAAAAACAGTGATACTTAAACTAAGATTTAATTACAACCAAATTTATCGAAACACCACACAAACGATTGCAAAAAGATGGCAACATAAAAAGGAAAAAAAACAATGGCAAGAAGGAAAAGAATAGAAGAACAAGAAGAAAAGAGAAAAGGAAAAAAATTAAAGTAAGAGGAATAATGGAAAAGTGGGATGACAAGTTGAGAGAGAAAGGGAAAGTAGGATAGATTTTCAGGGAGGGATTATCTCAAAAAATTAAATAAAATTTAAAAACAAAATCCTAAACTACCAAATTTTTTGGTAACTTAACAATTTAACTAGAGTTTGCATTTGATCCAATTACTAACCACATGGGTAGCACAGACAGGAAATAGCAAGAAGAATCTCATTTTTGCATACATAAGATTCGAAAACAAGACCTCTAGGTAAGTTGAAGCCTTACCACTGAACTGACAGACTCATTCTTGTTAATAATTGAGCAGAATCAATATATAAGCCAGATATTCAAATATATGGTTGGAATAAAAATAATTAAAATTCAAGGGAAAGGATTCGAATAAAGGACCTTAGGTATATAAACACAACTCTCAACCACCAGAACAGATTAATTTACTTGACATAATTTAACAATTCCAAAAATAAAAATTTTGGGGCGTTATGCCCTTATGGTTTTAGCTTCTTGCATCATTTATTTCTCAAATCTAACGGTTAGCATCTACATTTTTTATTGCTTGAAACTAGTTTTCCCTTTATGAGCATATTGTAAAATAACTAGACAATTTTGGCAATAGTACACCTTGCTATTCTCATGGACTCTTGCAAATCTATTCCATAAAAGATTGCATACAATGCCTTAGAGTTGGCATTGGCAAGACATTATTCTCTAGTTCTCCATTGAACCTCAAGCTTAACCACTCTTCCATCTTCAGCGTCCATCATAGGTAGCTCTGATCCTATGAGAATCGAATCTCAAGCTTTTGCATCAATGGATTTGATGTAAGCCTTTATGCGAGCCTTCCAGTAAATATAATGGTCAGTCTTCAACATTGGGGGTTGAGAAGTTGGCGATCCTTCTATAGCTTGTTATTAGCAACACTAGGAATCTCCATTAATTATGTTAAGTAGGAGATTTTGATACAAATTTTTGACCTGAAAAAATTGCTAAATAACAAGTATGAGTAGAAGTTATTGCAGAAAAGGGCACTTCTACAAGCATTTTGATAACATAAAACAAAACAACGGACAATTTGGTTTCCTTACATCTATTGTAACACATCTAAAATTGTGATACTGTAAAAATAGTAATAAATCGAGATGGTGTACATGATTTCTCGATAAAGCAAAATAAGGAAATGAAAATGATAAAAGAGAAGGTTGAAAAGTATGTTGTTGTATACTAAAGTAAAGTAAGGAATAAATCGTAAAGATGTAAAAAATTTTGAGATTCAAGTATAATTATTAGAAATTTAAGGGGTTGAAGCATAAATATGAGAAAGTTGAAGGATCAAAAGTGAAAATAACCCAATTTCATATGACATGGGATTGGTGTGTAGGGATCAAATTGAATAAATGGAGAAATACAATGGACTAAGTTACAATTTTACCAAAAGTGAATAGTGATTCAAGGATGGAATTTTGAAAAAAAAGGGGTAAAATGGTCATTACCGAGATTAGATAATTATATGATGTAATAATTAAGGAAGAAAAGTGTTGAAATATGATTGATTGAATATTTTATAAGATATTATTAACATTTTATTTAATTAAAATTAGTATAAAGAGAAAGAAAGATGAAGAAAATTCTTCATACGAGAAAGAAAGATGAAGAAAATTCTTCATACTTTTACCATGCTTTTAACGTCCATGAAAGATAGAAACAAACAAAGAATTTCTTTTTTTCTTTACAATTTAGTTATTTTTCATCAAAATTCACCTTTTTCGCTCAAAAATGTTAAAAAATTTCATAGCCACCAAAAAGGAAAAGTGAAGTAGAGACACTAGAGAGTTAGAATATCATCTTGGAAGAAAGAAATTAGAAGTGAAAGTGGAGAAGTTGAGGAAAAGGTGTGGAGATTAAAGAGAAGGTAAGAAATTGAAACATTTCTTATAGAATTTATGTTTAATTAAAGTAGAGACATAAGAAAGTAATTTTAGTATGAGTTTTAATTATGTATTTGGTATGTTCATGAAATAGAAAAAAAGAGAAGAAATTATGGAAGTGTTAGAGACAAAGTGGAGAGGATGACAAAAGTAAGGAAGAAAGAGAATTAAAGGCAAAATAGTGAAATTCTAACAAAAGATAGGTAAGTACTTCAAGAATTTTACTTTGGTTTAATTTTAATCTAAGTATGAATTATGTTAGAATAGTTAATCCGAATTAAAATATGTTAACATTATGTTTACAAATTTTTAATAAGTAGTGAAAAATATAGTTTGCATTTTAATTATATGATGAATTGTTTTGATATATTGAAATAATAGTAAAAAGGACTAAATTGTAAAGTGTACAAAATTTTATGTATGAATTAAAATATTATCATAGAGAGCTTAAAAGTGTTGTTAAGTTGAAATGATAGTAAATAATGAATTTTCATAATGCTAAGGACTAAATCATAAACTTGCGAAAATTAAAATTTAAATAAGAGAAGTAAAGTGAAAGTGCATAAAAATATGATATGTAAAGTAAGATAATATAATGAATTGTTTGATTAAAGTGTTATGAGATAGTGAAATTGAATGAAAAGTGACATTCGAAGGATAATTATAATAACTATTGAATTTTTATAATGTTAAAGACTAGATTGGAAGATATTTAGAAGTGACTAAAAATATTAAAAATGTTAGGAATAATTATTCAAATGAAGTGCTACATGGAAGAGAATTGATTTAAAGTGATTATGTAGTAAAACAAATAAATAAACTTCATATTAAAAATGACCAAATTGTAAAATATACAAAAGGTATTAAGGGTATTAAGATTTTGAAACAACATATTCAAGTTTAAAGGTATATGGAAGTGAAGTGAATACTAAGAAAGAAGATGGTGATCAATGAAAATATATGCTACTAGGGACAAAATCGAAAAGATTATAAAGTAAGTGATGTTTATGCAAACAAGACTAGATAGCAAAGTAACCAAAATTAAATATGAGTAAATAAGTATTTATAGATAATTTTAGTGAAGTTTTTATGATAGTGAATTTAATTTATGCGACATTAAAGCGTTAATTTAATAAACAATGATTTTCTTGAAAAATAAGGACTAAATTGTAATGAGTGTGAAGTTTTGCATGCCATTAATTGATAAATGATAGTGATGAAAGCTGACAATACAAATGTCCTAAGGGACAAGATATGAACATGTTGGATACGAATGGATAGTGGCACTTTAGTGCAATATAGTGAAAAGTGGCACTTCGATGCAACTGGCAGTGGCATTATGGTACATTTGAAAATGACTGTTTCGCATATCGTATATGTTCTATGGAGTCTACTATGGGCAAAAAGAAGAGTGTTAAGAGAGATTGATAGTGATTCAGTAAATGAAAAATGATAAGATTGAAAATGAAGATGAACAATTAATTATTATTTAAAAAAATTATTATGTTATATTTAAAGTTTTGATATGTTAGTTTTAATTACGATAATGGTAGGTTTAATTCCTGATCTACTTACTAAGCTTATATAAGCTTAATGCATTACTTTTCAACGCATGGTAAAAGGTAGTTTGAGGTACTAGATCGAAGGTCAACATTAGCTCATCTCATCACATCCTAAGCTTGAAAGAAAGTATGGTTTGAATATTTTGATACTAGCTATGACATGTACATAGGTAAAATCTAGTTGTGAACTAAGCCCTTTTTATGGACCTAATTGTAGAATTTGTAATCTTTTGCTAATCTTATAATCTTGGTCATAAATAATCAGTTGTGGTAAGTTATATGATTCTTGAGTTTAGTTTTGAACTTATATGAATAATACATTGGTTGATTTGGATGGAATATGTAAATTGAACACAACTTAGGTGGTAAAAAATTGAAATATTGAAAATGGATGAAATAGGGTACACGTCGCAACGTCCAATGTACCATGTCACGACAAGACTAAGTTAGAGAGTGAAGTTGGGATGAGGGACCCCCAACATCACGACTTTAGCCTGAAACGATAGAAATCTTATAATTTAGTCCTTATTTTACCTTAGACCACTAAAGGAGTTATCGTAAGCTCCTATACGATCGAATATGTATTCGAAACATGTTGTAATATTTAATGATCTTAATATTTCAAATGAAACGATAAATTAAATCGAAATTAAATTGACGTTGCTTCGGTAACAAATGTAGTATTTCGATATCTTGACCCAACGATTGAGTCGGGTATGGGAGTGCTACATCTACAGAGCCTAGCTTAGTAAGAAAAATCTACTATCTTTCAACAATTACAAGTAGTGAACCTAAATCTATCACACCCTAGTGATGATTCCTCACTGTTGTACCTTCAAAGACTAAACCTCCACCATTAAATTCTCCACCTGAGAACTTATTCTATGAAACCATTACACAAACGTTTTACAATCTCAAATTCATTCTCACAAATAATGTTCTTCACTTGAGCAAATTAAGTGCTCTCAATTATCAGTATATCAACCTATACAAGTCTCTCAATTATATAGAGTTTTCGAGACTTGCTAACATAATGAAGATCATTCATGATTCCTGCTAAAAGGTAGCTAAAGTAGCTTAATATAATATAATAATAAAAATCAAGGTAATTTGGACAATTGGCAGATAAGATACTAAATTTTCGATTCAATCCAACTTCCTTAATATAAGAGATTAGATAGACTTTGTTCAATCCGATTCTCCAAATATGTTTCTCCAAGTGATATGATCTTCATTTCTGGACATAGTTATTGGTTTAATTTCAGATTGAAGTTATCCTCCAAACCACACAATTCGGTTCGAGTTTGATTTTTCCACATGGGACTTGTTTTATCCAAATCAAACTGAATGAAAAAAATCTATATCTAAAGGAATATCCTAATAGAATAATAAGTCGATCATTTCAATGTTTACATGGACTAATTCATTTAATTTTATTCTTATTATTATTATCATTATTATTATTATTAAAAACTAGATATGACCATACGAAAAGTTAAAGTTATAGAAATACTTCATAAAAAATTATGAAAGTGTAGTTTTGTATTAGAATAAGTTAATCATTTCTTAAATATAATAATTATAATTATAAGCATAATTCTAAATTTAGGGAAATAGTTTATTAAATTTTATAATATTTTATTTATAAAAGAAACAATTATAAACAAGTTGTCAATATATATTTGATAGTTATGAATTTAATCACTTATATTGGCATATTGTAATGACTCGATTTTTTAAGGTATGTAATGACTCAATTATAACTAATTAAAGTTAGCATCTAATTAAAAGAAATGACACAATAGAACACTATGTATATAAATGATTTATGTATTAGCTTTTCTTTTAATAACTTTAAACGAGTTATAAACTTAATAGATTAACTTAAAATACTTTTTAAAAGATCTTATGGATGATTATGATATTAATTTAATTATTTTATTCACTTTATAGATGTATAAATGAAACTAGAGCATGTATTATGATTAGTGTGGAAAAAAATCAAGAATTGCAATATTAGATTTTTTTTGAGCCCAAAATAAGGTGACAATTTTTTTGACAAACCCAAATTTTTTAAAAGTTGTTGTACCAAACCACAATTTTCAGTTTCAGATTTTTCAATTTTTATTCCATATGATTTCGGTTTCAAAAGTTAAAAACCGAATAGAGTATTCGATTCAAAAATCGAACTGAACCGAATATACCCCTAGGCAAAATATAATCCAAGATCTTGGCTCAGTTCAAAAGATATAGTTCAATAAATTGTCAATCTCCTAAATATGACAAGTTGTTAATTGTCACAGTGATGAAGGAAGTGGGCAATTCCTTAAGCATGTATCAGCAACTCTAAATATTTCAAAAGTAATTAATATTGTTTAGAAAAATATAAATTATATAATTATATAATTAAAATTTATAATACTAAATATGGCATAGAGAATTATAATATAATTATAGTTTATTAGTTGAATATGTCTAATAATTACAATTTCAACCAATTACGTTGTGTCGATCCTAAATTCGTTCAAAATTCAAAATCTTCTAGGATCTTTGTAATTTAGTGAAATTATTTTTTTCACCTAAAAAATGCTAAAAATAATTATTTAACACACAGAAATGCTTTCCAAATCATAAAAATAAATTGGATAAAATTCCAAATATATGCCATGCTGTATACAGAATCATATGTATCATGATGCAAGTTTGGAAAATATTCATTAGTAGTACTTTGAATCTATCACACATGGTGCTAAATGCAACACCTAGGCTACATGGGTGATTCCTTATCCAACTGAGCACCATGGAGCCTGAAGAGACATGCCACTCTGGTTTGGTCTGCTACTTTTCTGTATTGTTTATTATTTCTCTAAATTTAAATATCAGAATTTATATTAACACATATTAACCTATCAAATTTCAATATTTTAAATATGTGAGTATGATACATAAAGATGTGGATTGAGAAATTAGGAAGAAACAGTTGGATGAAAGTGAAAGAGAGAGTGAAAGGAGTGGGCGGTGATATGACGAGGAATCTGATCCCTTTTGGGTTCTTGAAATTCCATTCTTCATTAGGATACCAACAATAATATATGGACCAATTCATAGGAATGGGATGCTACATTCCATTTGAAAGATCAGCAGTGCAGCAGAAATGCTTTTGTTTTTCTGGCCCCATCATTCTTGGGTCCATTCTTCTGTCCATCTATTCCTATCTATACCCTCACAAACTATTTTTTTCCTCGCTATTTCGAAAGAAAATTTGAATAGTTCAGTGTTATTGAATTATGCCATCAGTTAGAAATCAATTAACAAATTATACCATCTTTTTCTACTCAACTTCTTTCCAATATTTGGATTTGATGCTTTATCTGAATTTTTTTATTATAGAGATTCATCCAATATTAATTATTTTACATAAAGTATATACAAAAAATGAAATTATTGATAAAAAAAATAATACATAGGTTTTGAAATGGGATGAGAAAGGAATTGAAATCAACGATTAAAAAAAATGAAGCTCGTTGACATGTGTATTTTGTCATCGAATTAGGATTTGGATGAATTTTTTGACAGGTTCTTGAATTTTCTGTCACCGCAATTCTTGGGTAAAGAGCAAAATAAAGGAATATGTTTATATTAAAAAAAAACTTAAAGAAAATAATCTTTTAACTTCTTTTGAACAAGTGTCATAAAATGAGACTTCGGAAATAAAGCATAGTTTAGGAATTACTTTAAATAATAAAGCATACTTTAAGTGCTACTTGTGACATAAAAATTTAAATAGTAAGAAAATAATATAAAATTTTTAGTTTAATAAAAAATATATAATTTGATTACCACTTTAAATAATAAAATATCACTTGTTACAACATAAGAAAAAGACATGTTCTTTGAACTGGTGCATTGCAAAGAAGGTTAAGTTAGATAAAGTCTGAACCCTAAACTTTAAACTTAGAAGCGAACCTTAAATAGACATTTGTCACTAGAAGCCAAAAAAATATCATTACTTGCATCTATCTTTACATAGACTGAGCGTAACATCATTTAGATCAGTTGAAGGGTTAGAAATGTTCTCACTTAAATTTATAATAATGATTTTTACGAATATAAATAAAATTAATTAAAAATCATTTAAATCAATATGAACCTTAATGACCCTGGGGTCTCCAAAAAGATGAATACAAAGTAATTCTCTTCACTGCTCTCAACATTTTATCAAAACAGAGCAGATCAATTACATGCCATTCATGCAGAAGTGGGGTCGGATGATGATGTTGGCGAAGTATTCCTCAACTCGAGCAAGGTTTTTGCAACTGAAGGCTTAACCCACTTCTTGTGCCCAGGCAGTACGGTGAGAGTGTGACAGCCCAAAATTGACCCTAGTCGGGAAGTGGTTTCGGGACCGCTAAACCGAGTCATAAAAATAATTAGCTGTCATATTTGATGCTTATTATATGTATATATGCATGTGTGAAAATTTCATATTTGAATTTTGTTTAATTGTAGGTGAATTTTAGTAAATAGGACTTATGTGAGAAAATTTTGAAATGTGATAGGTTAATTTATAAGGACCTATTAAAGCATGTAGTGAAAATAATGGCTTTGCATGTCAAATACTCCTTTTTTTATACATAGTGGCCGGCCATGATGGAGCATATATTAGAATATGTGGTAAATTTCCATGAAGTGGTCATTATTTTATGTAAAGGAAAGGAAATAATAAAAGAAATACTAAGGATAATAAAAGAAGTAAAAAAAGGGGTTATTACCTTGTTCTTCTTAGCCGTACAAGAAGAAGAAAAAGAGGGGGGGGGCAAAGGCATTCGGCCTTTTGAATGAAGAGAAGGTTAGTAAATTTTGTTAATCTTTCTTTTGAAATCTTAGTTTGTTCAGGTTAATCATCACGTTTTTCTTACCTAGCCATACTAGAATTTTGAATTTAGAGTGTTGGATGGAACTTTCGGTTATGGTATGTGTGAGAAGAACTTGATGTTTTTTCTTACCTTTAAGTTTTGATGGATAAAGAAACAAAAGATTGTTGATGAAAGAAATTAATGTGTTAAGAGATTATATGAAACTTATTCATGTTTATATATGTTATATGCATTGAAAATGGTTGATGATTTTGGATGTGATTAGATTGAATCGGCCATGGTATATCCATAAGTATGATTTATGCTTGTTATGTTACTCATGGTTAAAACGATTCGGCTATGGTTCATGTAAAAATAAAATATACATGTGAATTTAAAAGATGGTATGAACAAATGTGGAGTTTTGCTAGTTTAGAATTATTCAGCCAAGTGTTTATGTGGTGGAAATTAAGTGTTAAATGGAATGAAAATGATATTATATGGGGGTATGTATATTCGGCCATATGAGTAAATATATAGATGATGTTAAATTTGATTATGTATAATGGGCCATATAGAGTACACATTGTGATATTAACTTTAATTCTCTATAATTGATCAAGTGGATGATATTGGTTTATATGGTTGAAATTGAATTATGAATATGTACCTTGAAATAAAATATATCATCGACTATGTTATTTTGGAAGTAAGAATGCATTCGGCCTTGAGACAATTTATAAGTATTAGTTAAGGTTCTAATGTTTTGAACAAGAATGGTTATAAGATGAAATGAAAATTATTAAAATATATATGAGTAATTAACAAGGGTGGTTGCTGTGTATATAATATTTATGTGTGTTTTATTGAAATATTTATTGGGTTAATTTTAGTAATTGGATCTTAGGTGATCAATAGCCGAATGGCTTAAAGTTAGTAAAAAGCATAAGGTGAATAAAAATAAAATGTTGCCGTATGCTTCTTTTGATATGAAACTACTAATGTTATGGGATATAAATAACTAGCAAGGTAATTAAACTAGTTGATTTATTTATTTAAGCTCAAGAACCTAAAGGAGAGGCGTCCAACAAGGGGAAATCGAAGGTCATCGAGTAGCCGACTTGGAATTATTTTACCCAACATAAAGTAAGTCATTAAGCATATAGTTTGTATTAATTTAAATGGTCATAACGTCTATGTAATGATGCTGAATGGAATGATAAATATATATATACATGTATGTATGTGGTGATGAAAGTGTTGAATGAAAAGAAAAGAGGTGAGATGTATTGAGTTGTTGATCTCGGCACTAAGAGTGCGGGTATAAACATTTATGATCATGAGATTGGCGCTAAGTGTGCGGGTTTAAATTGTACAGCACTAAGTGTGCGAGTTTGATTATGTAGCACTAAGTGTGCGAGTTTGATTATATAGCACTAAGTGTGCAAGTTGATTATATAGCACTGAGTGTGCGGACTTAATATATACTTTTGAATCACTATGGACACTAAGTGTGCGACATTATTGAGTTGATTACGGACAGCGGATCGGGTAAGTACCTTGAGTTCGTGACTAATAGGCGCTATGTTTATATTTGAAGTTGAGCTTGGTAAGTTTGAACCTATGTGACAATTATAATTGAAGTCACGTACATAAGATTTATCATGGAATAGGTGAAAGGTCGTTTAGTTGTATGATTGTAACGAAAATAAAATGATGTATGAAAATGCCTCAAATATCCTATTGATTAGTATATGGAATGTGAATGCATGACTTGGTATGAGCTTGAACCGATAGGTTTGAGGAACTATGGTATGGTTCGGTATGGATGGAGTAACTAGCCTCGTTCCATTTTGCTTCCTCTTGTGATAATGTTATTAATGGATGGTAGTGCATTGCTTATGACTTACTGAGTTATATACTCACTCGGTGTTTCCTTGTCACCTATTTTAGGTTTCTTGGACTCGTCTCTTTTTGCGTGATCGGGCCGTCATCGGAGTCATCACACCGGCTAGCAACTTTTGGTATCTTCTTTTTAGTCGGTCTAGGAGAACATTTCGGCATGTATAAGCTAATATGTTTTGTTGAAATTTGGCATGTAAACTTTTAGCCATGCGAAAATGGCATAAATGTTCGGTTGGATTTGGTTTTATAACGTTAGGTCGTAAGTCTTGGTAATTCGATTTTTTTATGCCATATGTCATGGCTGATTAATTTTGGTGTTAAGATTCATGATATGGCAATAGTGTAGTAGGGAGATGTTTGACAATGATTAGCCTTTGGTATGGCTAGTCATGATTATAATTTTGTGATATGTATGATGAATTACTAGATAGATTAATGAGAAATCACGAAATGGGCATAGTTGCTTCAGTAACAGATGCTGGCAGCAGCAGTGACGTGGGATTGAAAAATTACAAAAATTAGTAGGAATGGAATTAAATAGTAAATAAATTATGTAATCGAAGCTCGATGAGTCTATTTTCATATAGAAGTAATGAAACGATCATATGGACAGTATGTTAAGAGATATTCAGTTTCTCGTGAGACAGGGCCAGAACGGTTTCTGGGTTCCCTGTTTCTAATTTGGAAATTCATTATAAATCAACCAGAGATAATTAGGAGTCATGCCATATATGTATAGATTCCTCTCTGAGTCTAGTTTCTATAGAAACAAACGGCATCAGTATTGAAGCTTTGTGCAGGGAGTTATCCAAATCGTAATGCATGAAGGTCAGTGTAGTCACACCCTGTAATAGGGGAGAATTTAAATAATAAACTGTACTAATTGGCCCAATAAATTCTACAAAAATTCTACCATATAGGTATATGAGTCTAGTTCCAGGGAAAATTTACGGAACTGGATTTCGAGTTTCAGAACTCAAGATATGATTTTTATAGCGACTAGTACGCAGATTGGCAGCTTGTCTGGGAAATGTCAAATAAGTGGTTTGAAGTCTGTTAACACCTCGTGTTCGACTCCGGCGACGGTCTCGGGTTCGGGGTGTTACAATTTTATTGGTATCAGAGCTATGGTTTAGTCGGTTCTAGGACTACCATAGCACGTATGAGTCTAGCTATACATGCCTTAATGTTAATGTTTAAATGTGTGATGACTTCTGACGGTTAAAATTTTTGTTTTGATTAGTAAATGGATCCCGGTGTAGAGAGAACCTTGGCGGATGACGTTGAAAGTGTAGCGGCTGCTCCTGCACAAGGGACGCCGCCTGTTGAACCTCAGTCATCTGCGAATAATCAAGGTGAGGGGGCTAAACAAGCCTTCTTTACCATGATGAATGAGTGGGTCGCGCAATATGCCCGAACCAATCCGGCTGTCCAACAATTCCCGAATTTGAATAATCCACCCCAAGAACCCGTAATGGCATCAGTCACTGATCCTGTGAGGCTGAGTAAGCCACCTGTAGACTTGATTAGGAAGCGCGGGGCTGAGGAGTTCAGGGCCATAGTTACTGATGATGCTGTAAGGGCCGAGTTCTGGCTTGATAACACCATTCGGGTGTTTGATGAACTGTCATGCACACCCGATGAATGTCTAAAGTGTGCTATATCCTTGTTGCGGGACTCAGCCTACTATTGGTGGAGGACCCTGATTTCCACAGTCCCAAACGAACGAGTTACTTGGGACTTCTTTCAAACGGAATTCCGAAAGAAATATATTAGTCAACGGTTCATTGATCAAAAGCGCAAGGAATTCTTGGAACTCAAGCAATGCCGTATGACAGTATCTGAATACGAACATGAATTCCTAAGACTCAGTAGGTATGCCCGGGAGTGTGTAACTGATGAGGTTGCTATGTGCAAAAGATTCGAAGAAGGATTGAATGAAGATTTAAAGCTACTAGTGGGTATTTGGAGATAAAAGAATTCGTAACACTAGTCGAACGAGCCTGTAAGGCGGAAGAACTTGGAAAGGAGAAGAAGAAGGCTGAATTTGAAGCTAGAGACTATCGTAAAAGATCGACGGGTAAAGCTCCATTCTCAGCTGTAAAGAAGTTCAGGGAGGACACTAATAAGTCGAGGACGACTGCGGGAATTTCCATCAGAGCACGACCATCGACGGACTCCCGAGCTACTTCGGTAGCTAATGTGGGCAATAATCGTCAAGAGAAACCTGAATGTCCCCAATGCGGAAGATGACACCTAGGTGAATGTTGGGGTAAGTCTACTAACAGGGCCTGTTACGGATGCGGTTCGAAGGACCACTTCATTAGAGATTGCACGGAGCTTGATGAGAAGAATAAGATTCAAGGTGCAAGACCTAGTGGAGTGACAACTAGAGGTAGACCACCGAGAATTTTAGGAGGTAGGGGTGGTAGTCAGAGAGGGGCCTCTGATACGGCTGTTCGAGCCGAGAACCGTACTCCTGCTAGAGCATATGCCATTCACGCACGAGAGGAGGCATCCTCCCCTGACGTCATCACTGGTACCTTCACTCTCTTTGATACTAATGTGATTGCATTGATTGACCCTGGCTCTACTCATTCATATGTATGCGAAACCTTAGCATCCAGTAAGACTCTACCTGTTGAGTCTACTGAGTTCGTAATTCGAGTGTCAAACCCTTTGGGTCAATGCGTACTTGTTGATAAAGTGTGTAAGAGATGCCCTCTAATAATCCGAGAATCTTGTTTTCCGGCCGATTTGATGCTTTTGTCGTTTGACGAATTTGATGTTATTCTTGGTTTGGATTGGTTGACCGCGCATGATGCGGTTGTGAATTGCAAAAGCAAGACTATTGATTTGAGGTGCGCAAATAACGAGATAATCCGAGTTGAGTCTACGGACTTAAGGGGGTTGCTAGTTGTAATATCAGCAATGTTGGCCCAGAAATATGTAAGAAAAGGGTGCGAAGCATACCTTGCGTATGTACTTGATGACAAAGAATTAGAAAAGAAACCCGAATCTGTGTCGGTGGTTTGTGAATACCCGGATGTTTTTCCTGAAGAGTTACCGGGTTTGCCACCTGTTCGGGAGATAGAGTTTGGTATTGAGCTTGTACCTGGAACTGCGCCAATTTCGATAGCTCCGTATCGTATGGCACTAATCGAGTTAAAAGAATTGAAAGCTCAATTGCAAGAGTTGACGGATAGAGGTTTTGCTCGACCAAGTTTCTCACCTTGGGGTGCACCAGTATTGTTCGTGAAAAAGAAGGACGGAACCATGAGATTGTGCATTGACTATCGTCAACTGAATAAAGTGACGATAAAGAATAAATATCCATTACCGCGCATTAATGATTTGTTTGATCAACTAAAGGGAGCCTCAGTGTTTTCAAAGATAGATTTGAGATCGGGTTATTATCAGTTGCGGATTCGAGATTCGGACGTACCCAAAACTGCTTTCAGAACGAGGTACGGTCACTACGAGTTCTTAGTGATGCCGTTCGGGCTCACTAATGCCCCTGCGGTATTTATGGATTTGATGAATCGGATCTTCAAACAGTATTTGGACCGGTTCGTAGTTGTGTTCATTGATGACATCTTAGTCTATTCAGGAGATGAGACCGAACATGCTGAGCACCTGAGATTAGTATTGCAAATTTTGCGGGATAAGAAGTTATATGCTAAGTTCAGTAAGTGTGAGTTCTGGTTAAGAGAGGTTAGTTTCTTGGGTCATGTGGTATCCGCATCGGGTATTCGAGTTGACCCGAGCAAAATTTCAGCCATACTTAACTGGAAGCCTCCAAGAAATGTTACCGAAGTTCGGAGCTTCCTGGGGCTCGCCGGTTATTACCGACGATTTGTAAAAGGTTTCTCGATGATAGCCACACCAATGACGAAGCTACTTCAAAAGGATGCTAAGTTCGAATGGACGGAGAAATGTCAGAAAAGCTTTGATCAACTGAAAACTCATTTGACTGAAGCTCCAATTTTAGTGCAACCCGAATCAGGCAAAGAGTTTGTCATTTATAGTGACGCATCCCTACTCGGGTTGGGTTGCGTATTGATGCAAGAAGGTCGAGTTGTGGCCTATGCGTTGAGACAATTGAAGCCACACGAGAGAAATTATCCAACCCATGATCTCGAACTAGCCGCCATCGTATTTGCTTTGAAAATATGGCGACATTATTTGTTTGGCGAAAAGTGCCATGTATTTTCGGATCACAAAAGTCTCAAATATTTGATGACTCAAAGAGACTTAAATCTGCGACAAAGACGTTGGCTTGAGTTGTTGAAAGATTACGAGCTTGTCATTGATTACCACCCGGGAAAGGCTAATGTGGTTGCAGACGCCTTAAGCCGAAAATCGCTGTTTGCTTTACGAGCGATGAATGTGCACTTGTCTGTTCTACCCGACAATGTGTTATTAGCTGAATTAAAGGCCAAACCATTATTGATTCATCAAATTCGTGAAGCTCAGAAAGTCGACGATGAATTGGTTGCAAAACGGGCTGAATGTATTCCGAATATGGAATCCGAATTTCAAATTGATGATGACGATTGTTTGAGGTTCAGAAGTCGGTTGTGTGTTCCAAGAAATTCAGAACTCATTTCGATGATTCTGAACGAAGCTCATTGTAGCCGAATGTCAATTCACCCGGGGAGTGCGAAAATGTACAACGATTTGAAATGTCAGTTTTGGTGGCATGGTATGAAACGGGACATCTCCGACTTTGTTTCGAGATGTTTAACATGTCAACAAGTGAAAGCAGAACATCAAGTGCCTTCAGGATTACTTCAGCCGATCATGATACCCGAGTGGAAATGGGATCGAGTCACAATAGACTTTGTGTCCGGACTGCCATTGTCAGCAAGCAAGAAGGATGCAATTTGGGTTGTTGTTGATAGACTGACTAAGTCGGCTCACTTTATCCCCGTGCGTACGGATTTTTCATTGGATAAACTAGCCGAATTGTATGTTTCTCAGATTGTGAGATTACATGGAGTACCTATTTCTATCGTGTCGGATAGAGATCCGAGATTCACCTCGCGATTTTGGAAGAAATTGCAAGAAACTTTGGGTACCAAGCTGCATTTTAGCACCGCTTTTCATCCACAAACCGATGGTCAATTCGAGCGGATAATTCAGATACTTGAGGATATGTTGAGATGTTGCATCCTCGAGTTTAGTGGTTCATGGGAACGGTATTTACCTTTGATTGAATTCGCTTACAACAATAGTTTTCAATCAAGTATTAAGATGGCACCTTACGAGGCTTTGTACGGTCGTAAATGCCGTACACCATTGTTTTGGACCGAGCTCGGTGAAAGTAAAATTTTCGGAGTCGATTTGATTAAAGATGCCGAACAGAAAGTAAGGGTAATCCGTGAAAGTCTAAAGGCAGCCACGGATCGTCAGAAATCGTATGCGGATTTGAAACGAAAAGACATTGAATATCAGGTGGGAGATAAAGTGTTTCTTAAAGTTTCGCCTTGGAAAAAGGTACTCAGATTTGGCCGAAAGGGCAAGTTGAGTTCGAGATTCATTGGGCCATACGAAATATCCGAACGAGTCGGTCCAGTTGCGTATCGATTGATTTTACCCCCTGAACTTGAAAAGATTCACGACGTCTTTCATGTTTCGATGCTTCGGCGCTATAGATCTGATCCTTCGCACATAATTAGTCCGTCGGAGGTTGAAATTCAGGCTGATATGAGTTATGAAGAAGAGCCGATGCGTATCCTAGCTCGTGAAGTGAAGGGGTTGCGAAACAAAAGGGTTCCGTTAGTAAAGGTGTTATGGCTCAAACACGGGATCGAGGAAGCTACTTGGGAAACCGAGAGCTCGATGAAAGAACGATACCCAAACCTATTTACCGGTAAGAGTTGTAACAGCCCAAAATTGAGCGGGGGAGAGTTGTAACAGCCCAAAATTGACCCTAGTCGGGAAGTGGTTTCGGGACCGCTAACCGGGTCATAAAAATAATTAGCTGTCATATTTGATGCTTATTATATGTATATATGCATGTGTGAAAATTTCATATTCGAATTTTGTTTAATTGTAGGTGAATTTTAGTAAATAGGACTTATGTGAGAAAATTTTGAAATGTGATAGGTTAATTTATAAGGACCTATTAAAGCATGTAGTGAAAATAATGGCTTTGCATGTCAAATACTCCTTTTTTATACATAGTGGCCGGCCATGATGGAGCATATATTAGAATATGTGGTAAATTTCCATGAAGTGGTCATTATTTTATGTAAAGGAAAGGAAATAATAAAAGAAATACTAAGGATAATAAAAGAAGTAAAAAAAGGGGTTATTACCTTGTTCTTCTTAGCCGTACAAGAAGAAGAAAAAGGGGGGCAAAGGCATTCGGCCTTTTGAATGAAGAGAAGGTTAGTAAATTTTGTTAATCTTTCTTTTGAAATCTTAGTTTGTTCAGGTTAATCATCACGTTTTTCTTACCTAGCCATACTAAAATTTTGAATTTAGAGTGTTGGATGGAACTTTCGGTTATGGTATGTGTGAGAAGAACTTGATTTTTTTTCTTACCTTTAAGTTTTGATGGATAAAGAAACAAAAGATTGTTGATGAAAGAAATTAATGTGTTAAGAGATTATATGAAACTTATTCATGTTTATATATGTTATATGCATTGAAAATGGTTGATGATTTTGGATGTGATTAGATTGAATCGGCCATGGTATATCCATAAGTATGATTTATGCTTGTTATGTTACTCATGGTTAAAACGATTCGGCTATGGTTCATGTAAAAATAAAATATACATGTGAATTTAAAAGATGGTATGAACAAATATGGAGTTTTGCTAGTTTAGGATTATTCGGCCAAGTGTTTATGTGGTGGAAATTAAGTGTTAAATGGAATGAAAATGATATTATATGGGGGTATGTATATTCGGCCATATGAGTAAATATATAGATGATGTTAAATTTGATTATGTATAATGGGCCATATAGAGTACACATTGTGATATTAACTTTAATTCTCTATAATTGATCAAGTGGATGATATTGGTTTATATGGTTGAATTTGAATTATGAATATGTACCTTGAAATAAAATATATCATCGACTATGTTATTTTGGAAGTAAGAATGCATTCGGCCTTGAGACAATTTATAAGTATTAGTTAAGGTTCTAATGTTTTGAACAAGAATGGTTATAAGATGAAATGAAAATTATTAAAATATATATGAGTAATTAACAAGGGTGGTTGCCGTGTATATAATATTTATGTGTGTTTTATTGAAATATTTATTGGGTTAATTTTAGTAATTGGATCTTAGGTGATCAATAGCCGAATGGCTTAAAGTTAGTAAAAAGCATAAGGTGAATAAAAATAAAATGTTGCCGTATGCTTCTTTTGATATGAAACTACTAATGTTATGGGATATAAATAACTAGCAAGGTAATTAAACTAGTTGATTTATTTATTTAAGCTCAAGAACCTAAAGGAGAGGCGTCCAACAAAGGGAAATCGAAGGTCATCGAGTAGCCGACTTGGAATTATTTTACCCAACATAAAGTAAGTCATTAAGCATATAGTTTGTATTAATTTAAATGGTCATAACGTCTATGTAATGATGCTGAATGGAATGATAAATATATATATATACATGTATGTATGTGGTGATGAAAGTGTTGAATGAAAAGAAAAGAGGTGAGATGTATTGAGTTGTTGATCTCGGCACTAAGAGTGCGGGTATAAACATTTATGATCATGAGATTGGCGCTAAGTGTGCGGGTTTAAATTGTACAGCACTAAGTGTGCAAGTTTGATTATGTAGCACTAAGTGTGCGAGTTTGATTATATAGCACTAAGTGTGCAAGTTGATTATATAGCACTGAGTGTGCGGACTTAATATATACTTTTGAATCACTATGGACACTAAGTGTGCGACATTATTGAGTTGATCACGGACAGCGGATCAGGTAAGTACCTTGAGTTCGTGACTAATAGGCGCTATGTTTATATTTGAAGTTGAGCTTGGTAAGTTTGAACCTATGTGACAATTATAATTGAAGTCACGTACATAAGATTTATCATGGAATAGGTGAAAGGTCGTTTAGTTGTATGATTGTAACGAAAATAAAATGATGTATGAAAATGCCTCAAATATCCTATTGATTAGTATATGGAATGTGAATGCATGACTTGGTATGAGCTTGAACAGATAGGTTTGAGGAACTATGGTATGGTTCGGTATGGATGGAGTAACTAGCCTCATTCCATTTTGCTTCCTCTTGTGATAATGTTATTAATGGATGGTAGTGCATTGCTTATGACTTACTGAGTTATATACTCACTCGGTGTTTCCTTGTCACATATTTTTGGGACCGTCTAAAAGGAGCATCTGATCGACAGAAGTCTTATGTTAATTTAAAAAGGAAAGACATTGAGTTTTCTATTGGTGATCAAGTTTTCCTTAGAGTATCACCATGGAAAAAGGTCCTCCAATTTAGACGCAAGGGCAAGCTAAGCCCAGGGTTCATTGGGTTTTATTTCATCTTGAAGTGTGTCGAACCCATTGCTTACCAATTGGAATTACCACTAGAGCTGGATCAGATTCATGATGTGTTTTATGTCTCAATGCTGAGACGGTATCGGTCAGATCTGTCGCGTATTGTTCCTGTCAACGAGATTGAGTTGCGATCAGATTTAACATTCGAGGAGGAATTTGTCTAGATTTTGGAACATGATGTTAAGGTACTGAGAAAGAAAACTATTCCTCTAGTAAAAGTTCTCTGGCAGGACCATGGTACTGAGGAAGCCATGTGGGAACCTAAAGAAGCGATCCAATTGTTGTATCTGAATCTGTTTGAGTTAGGTAAAATTTTGAGGCCAAAATTTCTTTTATGGGGAGAGAGTTGTAACGCCCCCAAAATTTAAGAGTTTAATTGTGAGAATCTATAGTAATTAAAATTTTGTACCTATGGTTCTATGCTCTGCTTTTGTGTTTAAGGTTGGGAGTTCAAGTTGCATTGTTAAAAGTTTTGTTATTTTCTAAAACAACCTTTATCCATGTGTAACGTAGTTAAGTGCAATGCTGGGAAAATTGGTGTCAAGAATGAGCATGCTGGTTCACTAGTTAAGCATCTGTCTGTATTCTTCTAGTTCCGAGTTTAAGTCCCATCATGTGTGTTAGGAAATATATTTTTGCAAATGCCTGAAGGTGAGATGGTGGTTAATTTAAAACATTCTGAAGAGTTCTATCATCCTTTTCTTTTTTTTTTCTTTTTCTAAATTTTAGTTCCTTGCTTTCCTGTTCTTCTTTTCTTTTATTTTTTTTCATTTTCTGTGAGGTTGATATTGTGTAAATTCCATTGTTATTCCATTTCGTTTTGTGAACTCCGTTGTGTTAATACTATTCTGTCGAAACGAGATTTTGCTTATTTGCTTCTCGTTCTGTTAAACATTCAATTGATTACTTTTTAGGCGAGGCTATTACTAAAGACGTGACTTTGCCATGTTAGTCTGATTCCCTCTGTTTCGCACAAGATAAGTATGCAATTTGAGTTAAGGTTGCATCGAAATTTTTGACATGATCTTGACGGTAGGTGATTTTAGTAAAATCTTGAAATGAGAGTGTAATTGATTATTGAATGGTTAATTAGGTTTCGGGTAGTCTTCACATTGTTTTTTTCGATCAAATGAAACCAGGTTTGTATCAGAAACCTTAATTTTTGCAAGTTTTGGTCGCCAAAAATTATGGTTGTTGACGCTACACGGCTAAGCACACGGCGTGTGTCTAGGCCGTGTCAGCCACACAACCGTGTAGCAGGCTATGTGGTTGGCCTTGTAACTCATTGTTTATCAATTTGGGGCCACAAGGGCAGGATACGGGCATGTGTCTAGGCTGTGTGTGGCCATATTAGTGCAGGGTTCACACGGGTAACATAAATAAGCGTGTGTCGGGGTCGTGTAACTCACTATTTATGGTACAATACCACACAGGCAAAGCACATGAGCATGTGTCTTAGCCGTGTAACTTACTGTTTGTGGACTAAAACCACACGGCAAGAGACACGAGCATGTACCCAGACTGTGTAAGTCACAAGAGCAGGAACACGGGCGTGTGTCCAGGCCTTGTAACTCATTGTTTATGCTTAGGAACCACACGGGCAAGGCACATGGGCGTGTGACCAGGCCGTGTGACATGTTCTTGGCGCCCGAAACTTGTTTTTGAGGCCGTGAATGTTATTTAACATTGATACTAGTATTCTCGTTGTATGAATTTGATTATAAGGGAACTGTCTAATATTTTGAGACAGAAGTGGAAAAAACATAGTTGTATGAATAATAAGATACTTATTTTGCAATTGAACTGTCTTATATATTTGTGAAATAAATTAGAATGATTGAATACATGATACGGGTAATTGTGCTCTGCGTTTGCATGGGTGGGGATATTGTGAAAAAGGAAGTAGTTTGCTCTGAATTAGTGGTTGCACCATTATAAATATAAATCTGATTCTGGCGCTTTGTCGCAATCTAGTCTAGCAGCTACGCTGCGTATCTGTAAAGTGTCAAATGGACACTCTAAGGTGTGTAGGGTTGGTTGGGCATTGAATGTCCTTAACGGTGTGTTGGGATTGCCAAAAATGGTGTGTAGGGGATGGGGGTAGGAATATTGCATCTAAATCTGATCTGTATCATATATGAAATCAAAATTGCATATATGTATATGTAACTAACCTACTCAGAATCTGAACTAAAATTACTTCTGTGGCAAATCGAATTTCTGAATTCAGAACTATCTTATAAGTGAGCATGTATTGAAAAAAAAAATTCCGCACTGAGTTCACAACTCATTCTATCATTTCTTATATTTCATGTGGTTCGCAGACTTGAACGGGTCGGTGCTGCATAAGCTCGGTCGAGCCATTAGCTTTCTTTAAAATATTTTGATAGAAGTTTCGATAAACTATAATAGTATGAATTTGGAAGATTATATACTTAACTGATTTTTGTGTTGAATTTTATGTCAATCATGGTTTGGTATTATTTTGTTTTGCGTAGTATTTAAGTATCCATAATGTAACTCTCGAAACCTGGACTAGACATCTAGGCTGGGTCTAGGGTGTTACACTAATAGGGACTTTGAATCATTTGAATAAAATAACCTCATATCAATGGTACCTCTGAGATATCAAAATACATGTTTAATTCCATTCGAATGTCTACGTGTTAGGGAAGAACTAAATTTTGCTAATAAGTTTACAACAAAAGCTATATCAGATCTTCTGTTGTTTGCAAGATACATCAATGTCTCTATGGCACTTAAATACGGTACTTCAGGATCAAGAAACTATTCATCATTCTCATAAGGACGAAATTGATCTTTATTCATATCTAATTATCGTACAACCATTGAGGTACTCAATGGATGTGCTTTATCTATATAAAATTTCTTTAAAATCTTTTCCGTATAAGTTAACTGATGGACGTGAATTCATTTTTTAAATGTTTGATTTGTAGGCCATGATAAAACTTTGTCTTTCCAATACCTTTCATCAAAAATTCTTTCTTTAAATAATTTATTGCATTTTGAAGCTCTTTAAGAGTTCCAATAATATTTAGATCATCAATATAAATAGCAATTACCACAAATTTTGAACCAGGCCTTTTTATAAAACCACAAGGATAGATTGGATTGGTTCTATAACCTTTTTAACAAATATTGATGGGTCACAAAACTAACTAATATCTCGACGAAGGCAAGCGCACCTATCGAATAATAGTAAAGCTATGGTGAGTCCAGAATATCGTATCCACAATGGCTAAAAGTACTAGTAATAACTCTCTTTTTATTATTTAGCCTAATAATTGAAGGAGGTGTTTTAATCTAAAATTAAACTAATTAACTATGAACGTGATAGAGACCGAATTAGGGAAATACTTAAGAAAACCAATGAGAGAGACAATACCGAGGAAAGAATCCACCTAGACTTCACTTATTATTCTGACTCTGAATCAAACGATTTATTCACTTGTCTTGATTCTGTAGAAATTCCTAAATTATGTTAATATCTCTTTCGAGACTAAGAACAACTGACTCTAGATTGGTTAATTGAAATCTCTTTCTAATTAAAACCTGTATCGTCGCATTAACTCGATCTATGAATTCCCCTATTAGATTTGACTCTAATCCGGTAGATTTATGTCGTCCTATTTCTATGATTGCAATCAACTCTGCTTAATTATGCTAGATCTGCTCTTAAACAGGGAATTTTGCTCCACTGAATAAGCACATCAAACTTGCATTAATTTCTTGAAAATATTAAGGCAAGGATTAAGAACACATAATTAAGAACAAGAACAAATATTTATCGTGTAATTCAGATAATTAAATAATAAGATCCATCTTAGGTTTCATCCTTCCTAGGTATTTAGGGAGTTCAGTTCATAATTTAAAAGGAAAACATCTCAAATTTAGAAAAACAACAAGACATAAAAAACCTTAATAACTTCGAGAGAAATTTGAATGGAGATCTTCAATCTTGAAGTGGATCTGCTTTCGAGATGATTCCAATGGTTTTCTTCGAGTAATTTCTACTTTCTACTTCGTGTGTTTTCTTTAGATATTCTTCTAATATGTATTTATAGACTTTTAAATGCTCAGAAATCATAAAAATTGGCTTTTTTCGTGTGTTTGGGAAACCGGTAGCGATATCGACAAGGGCTGGCACATGGGCGTGTGGCCAGCTTGTGTGAAAAATGCCCAGGCCGTGTGGATCTTGAAAACTCCGATTTTGGCCCTTTTTTCGCTCCTTTCGCTCCCAAATGCTCTCCTAAGTATAGAAACATGAATTTAAGGGATTAGGAGCATCAAATTCACTAATTATCGTCATAAATCATCCAAAAATATGCCAAGCATGGAATTAAAATGTGTTACATTTATGGTTTATCAAATATCCCCACACTTAAGAATTTGCTTGTCCTCAAGCAAAGCCCTTAACTCACAATTAAAATTAATTCTTCTCAAATTATAATCCTCATCAATAGTGTTTCAAAATAATTCATAAATAATCATGCATTGAAAGTTCAACTAAAAGAGCCCTAAAGATTCAAACAATCCAAGTCACACATTTTTTTAAGACATGAAAACATAGGTATCTCCCTTTATCTAAGTAATCACCTTTAATTCAAAAACGGCAAGATTTTACATCTTCACTAAAGATTCACTCAAATCACTCAAAGTGTTTAAGGTTCAAAAATTAAGTGCTCAAAAGTCAATTATGAAAAGTCATTACTATAGGCTTGCATGAAAATCAAATCTCCCCCACTATAAAATGATATGATACACAAATCAAAAGGTCTTTAAAGGGTTGTAACGGGGCTTGGGTTAAAGGTGTGATAAAGGCTGTAAAAGAAGGTTAGAATCGAGATCGACTTGATAAATTACCTAACTAGAAAAATAAACTAATATTGAATGATTACATCAATTGAAATTATTAAAGAATGACAAGAGTTTCTTCTCAGAATATGAAATTAACTACTTAAGCTCAAAAACATAGAACTATTAATAATCAACATAAATGTTTTCTTTTTCTTTTTTGCTTTTTTTTCCAATTTTTTTAGGAACAATGGATAATAAGAGAAAATTTAACAACTAAAACAAAATGATATAGTTAAGCAACTAACCAAATCGAATATCGACAAAAAAGGGGGTCAATAAAAATGGGAACAATTCTCAATGAATCGAAAATGAATAATGGGTTAATATTAATGGGTAAATCAAGAAACGGTTTGTTAGGCTTAAATGGGTTCACTAAGGGTTAATTATGTAGGTAGGGATAAGTGGGTTAAAACCTAAGTGCCTTTATCATCTCAATATGTCAAATCAAAGATGTGGTCTCGACATGCATAATTGAAACAAGTTCTAGAATAACAATTCAATATTGACACACTCATAACCATTAATAAAATGAGCAAGAAAAATGTATTCTCTAAAGGCTCAAAATCTCACAAAAAATTATGGCTTTTGATGTCAATCCTGTAAATTTCAAACTTTAAGATAATACCTCAATTTAGAGAAACAACCTAGAAATTTTTAATTCTGAAAAATCAACTTGTCATGCTTGATTCTCTAATATCTTAAAGTTTAAACAATCAATGCACAATTACCTATGACTTAATCCAAAACATATCAATAAAAATTCATTCTAATAGTAATATGAGAAAATTACTTAAGAATAAGACATAATTTAGGGATTTTCTAATAATCATATAAATAACCTCCCCACACTTGAGATATACATTGTCTTCAATGTATGAATATATATAATGACAGTATAAGTAGAATATCATAAGAGAGGGAGAGAAGTGAAACTACCTTGAATTTTGGATGAAGTCCTCAAATTAGTGACTAGTGGAATTGTAGAGAAAGCTAAATGTAGTGCATGATTCGGAGCAAGCTATTAAGAAGATAAACATAACTGGTGGAGAAGATTAAAGAAATACTCGATTAGGAACAACCATAATAACTTAAATAAAGCTCAAAATATAATAGACAAGTCTTTAAAAGATAATAAGAAACATAAAAGATAAATAAAATAAAAATAAAAATAAAAATAAAAATAAAAATAGAAATAGAAATAGAAATAGAAATAGAAATAGAAATAGAAATAGAAATAGAAATAGAAATAAGATAAACCAAGAAGATAAAATAACAAAAGAGAAAAGGGGATAGGGTTTTTATGGGGTGATACGGTTGTGTGAGGGTCCCTTTTGGGCCATACGGCCGTGTCATAAGCCCGTGTGGCTTGTTTTCAACCCCTGTTCATCGAGGGAGAAAGAAGAAAAAAACTCAGTCTTCACACGGCCTTGGACACACTTGTGTGTCTAGGTCGTGTGGTTCACACGACCGAGTCCCACGGCCATGTATATCGTCCTTCACTTCTCTCACGCCTGTATGACCTCCCACACGCCTGTGTGGCTAGGCCGTGTCTCACACACGGTCGTGTGCCTTGCCTGTGTAACTCTCTAACTTGTTTTAAAATTTGAGAAATTTTGCTTCAGGTTCCACACGGCCTAGTACACGCCTGTGTGTCCAGGACGTGTGGTCCATACAGCCGTGTCGCATGCCCGTATAGTTTAATTTAAGGCATGGCTCTGCCAATTTTTGGTAAAATTTTAGCCCTGTTTCCATATGGCCAAGGACATGTCCGTGTGTCCAGGCTGTGTGAGTCAAAAACCTGCATTTAAACATGAAAAGAAGTAAAAATAAACTAATTAGAAGGGTTAGTGCTCGGGTTGCCTCCCGAGAAGAGCTTATTTAGAGTCTAAGCTCGAATTACCTCTCATTCGCATGGTCATGGTGGTTTGATGAGTTGAAACTTCTCTCTCATGCTATCAGTTCTAACATCAAAATAAGGTTTAAGTCGAGTACTATTTACCTTTAAAGTACCAAATTTAGAATGAGTTACCTCGACTGTACTGTCTGGGAAGACATTTAGTACCGTAAAGTGAGTTGCTCTGTTTGCATTAGGCTTTGAAGTGACAACTCAAGGATCTATTTTATCTAATAGTACCTGGTCCCCAACCTTAAATTGATTGGTTCTATCGGTAAGCTCGATATGGTGTTACTTTTGATCCTCTTTGACATAAGTTTGCCATTCGTCTAGTTCATCTATCTATAGCATTTTTATTTCATGGATGGTTCCATTGTTGGTGCATGAACCAAAACATGGCTCATTTGTGTTTCTCGAAAGAGTTTCCTGTAAAGAGGGTTGAATCCCATGATTAGTCTTATTAACAGGATTTATAGAATCGTTTTTATTACTTGATGTCTTAATCGAATCACGAGCTTGGAGTGTGATCGTATCATCACCTACACGAAGTGTGAGTTTACCTATACCAACATCAATGATAGTTCTAGCAGTTGCTAAAAAGAGGCGTCCTAAAATTAAAAGGACATCATTATCCTCATCCATGTCTAGGACAACAAAGTCAATTAGGAATATGAAATTATCAATTTTTACGAGTACATCTTTAAAAATACCCCTAGGAAATCTAATGGTTTTATCTGCTAATTGAATGCTCATCTTAGTTTATTTGGGTTTCCCAAGACCTAGCTGTTTAAAAATTTTGTAAGGCATGACATTAATACTTGCCCCTAAATTAGCTAAAGCATTATTTACATTTAAACTACCAATTAAACAAGGAATAGTAAAACTCCCTGGATCCTTCAATTTGTTGGGTAGTTTATTTTGTAAGATAGCTGAGCACACCGCGTTTAGCTCAACGTGTGACAAATCATTTAACTTCCGTTTGTTTTTCAAAAGCTCCTTTATAAAATTTAACTGAGTTGGGCATTTGTGAAAGAGCTTTAATAAATGGTAAGTTAATACGCAACTTTTGCAAAAGTTTAAGAAATTTACTGAATTGTTCATTTGTGCAGTCTTTCTTTATCGCGTTGGGATATGGCACACGAGGTGTATACTCCTTACTTACCGGTTTTTGTTTACTATGGCTTTCATCAACCTTAACTTTACTTACCACGCTTTCTTGCCTTGGTTCCGGTTTGGACTAAACTAACCATTCTGCATCTCGAACAGTAATCACATGGAGCTGCTTTCTTGGGTTACTTTCAGTGTTGCTAGGCAAGCTACCTTGTGGTCTCTTTGAGATCAGCTTAGCAAGCTGACCTATTTGATTCTCGAGCCCTTGAATTGAAGCTTGATAATTTTTAAGCGCTGTTTTGGTGTTTTGGAAGCGTGTTTCTGACACTGAGATGAATTTCGTTAGCATCTCCTCAAAGTTCAGCTTCCTCTCCTACTGGTATTGTGATTGTTGAAAACCTGGAGGAGGTTGTGGTCTTTGATTCCCTTGGCTACCTCATAAAAAATTTGGGTGGTTCTTCCATCCTGCATTATATGTGTTCCTATCAGGACTATGTGGAGGTTTAGAGTTATTACCCATATAATTCAACTACTCATTCTCCATGCTAGAACTGTAGAGTAGATAATCTGAAGTATTCATCCCTCCTCCATTTGTGTCGCATTGCATCACCGGATGTACCTGCGTAGAAACACATAAACCATCAATCTTTTTATTTAAGAGCTCTACCTAGTTTGATAACATGGTGACTGCGTCGAGGTTGAAAACACCAGCGGCTTTCGTCAGCTTTGTCCTCATGACTTGCAACTGATAATTATTCAGTGATATCTCTTCAATGAACTCATAAGCCTCCTCAGGTGTTTTGTTATTTAGGGTACCGCCGGTGGCTGCATCGATCAGTTGTCTAGTTGAGGGGTTCAAACCATTGTAGAAAGTCTGAACCTGTAACCATAAGTGTAACCCATCGTGAGGGCGCCTTCTCAATAAATCCTTATACCTCTCTCATGCATCGTATAGGGTCTCTAAGTCCATTTGCACAAAGGAGAGATATCATTCCTTAACTTTGTCGTCTTGGCCAGGGGAAAGTATTTCAACAGAAAATTTTCAGTCATTTGCTCCCAAGTATGATGGACCCTTGATAAACGTAATTTATACATATTTTTACCCCATGTTTAAAGCATTTCATGGATGATTTTCCATTAGAATTGGTGAATTCAATGCTCCTAATACTTTAATTTCATGTTTTACACTTAGGAGAGCATAGAAGAGCAAAAGGACGAGAAATGGGCCAAAAACAGAGAAAATAGGCCAAAGTAGGAACTCAACACGGCCTAGACCTCCTCACACGGGCATCCCACTGCCCTACCATTCTAACAGGCTCGAGCACGGCCTGAAGTAGTCGCACACGGGCGTGTTACATGGACATGTCCCTGCCGAGCCCAAGTTAAGTCCAATTCAGAAAAAGCTAATTTTGAGGGCTCATAGGCATTCCAAAGCCTATAAATACACCCTAGAAGAGGAGAAAAGGGGGACACACAGAATAAAGAGTAAAGAATTACTCCAATGAAGCCGATTGATTCATCTCAGAAGCCAGATTCATCATCAAGATTGAATATCTCTCCTCAATTCCCCTTCAAGAGTTTTGGGTTTTCTTTATGTTTTGTATTCTTTATTATTCTGAGATTTTTTCTTATTTAGTTATGAACTAAATCCCCTAAATACCTAAGGGGAATGAAACCTAAGACGAATCTTGTTATTATTTTCTGAATTGTATGATAAATAATTAAGTTGTTCTTAATTATGTGTTCTTAATTCTTGTTTTGATATCCCAGGATACAGATTCAAGATAAACTCTTATTAAAAGGAGGAATATACCCTGTCTAAGAGTACATTTATCATAATTAAGCGGAGTTGATTGCGCGCCTAGACATAGGGTGACAAGATTTTGCCAGATTAGGGTGAAACCTAATAAGGGGATCCATAGATCGAGTTAATGCAACCCTAGAGTGTTAATTAGAGAAAATTCTAGGTTATTCAATCTAGGGATTAGACTTATTAGTCTTGAATAGGGATAATAACATAACTTAGGGATCTCTACGGAACAAGTTAAATGAATAAATTGTCCGATTCGAAGCCAGAATAACAAGTACAGTCTAGGTGGATTTTTCCTTAGGTGTTGTCTTCATTCAATCTATTTTTCCAAAAGCAATTGTCCAATTCCATTCTCTGTGCGTTCTTAGTTTAGATAATTAGTTAATTAAACCAAAAACCTCTTTATTCTTAGGCTAGATAATAAAAAGATAGTCATTACTAGTACTTTTAGTTCCTTTGGGTTCGACAATCCGGTCTTGCTAAAACTAGACTACTATTCGATAGGTACACTTGCCTACATCGCGATAATAGTTAGTTTCAAGAAGGATTAATTATAAATATTTAAAACCTATCATGAAATAACGCAATCAAGTTTTTGGCACCTTTGCCGAGGAACTAAGATATTAGGAACGCTCAATTTTTATTACTTTAGCCATTTATTTTTCTTGCAATTTAATTTTATATTATTATTATTACTACTTACTTATTTACTTTTTCCTTCTCTTGGCAGGTTTTTATAGTTTATGACTAGAAGAAACCCGTCAGGGCCACTACTTTTTGACAAAGAAATCAATCGCACAGTTCGTAGAAACCAAAGAGAAATAAGGCGAAGCTTAAGATACATGGAGAACGAGTAAGAAGATGATACTCAACCCCCAATCGAAGAGATGGCTGAAAACCAAGGCAATCAACTACCTCCTGCAATTGCGGTTAATCAAAATCCTACTCCACGCACTATGTATGATTATGCTAAACCTTCTTTAACAGGAACTGAATCAAGCATAGTTAGACCTGCTGTAGCTGCAAATACTTTTGAATTAAAACCTAACACTATTCAAATGATACAACAATTTGTTCAGTTTGATGGTTTGCAGGATGAGGATCCCAATGCTCATTTAGCCAACTTCTTAGAACTATGCGATACATTTAAAATTAATGGTGTTTCTAATGATGTCATACGTCTTCGGTTGTTTCTCTTTTCATTGAGTAACAAAGCTAAACAGTGGTTGAACTCATTACCACGAGGGTCAATTACTACTTGGGAACAAATGACCAAAAAATTTTTACTAAAATATTTTCCGCTGGCTAAAATGGCTAAATTACGTAATGGTATCTCTTCTTTTATGCAGATCGATTTAGAAACACTCTATGATGCATGGGAGAGATACAAGGACCTTTTGAGAAGATGCCCCCACCATGGGTTACCGCTTGGCTCCAAGTACAAACATTTCACAATGGTCTGAATCCTTCGACTCGATAAATGGTTGACACAGCTGCTGGCGAAACCATCAACAATAAAACACCGAAAGATGCCTATGAGTTTATAAAGGAGATGTCACTGAATAACTATTAGTGGCAAGTCATGAGGATAAAGCCAACGAAAACAGTCAGCATTTACAACGTCGATTCAGTCACCATGCTCTCTAATCAGGTAGAACTCTTAAATAAAAAGATTGATGGTTTTCTTAATTCTTCACAGGTTCACCCAGTAATGCAGTGCAAAACAAGTGGAGGTGGAACAAACCATTCGGAATACCAACCCTATGGCCACAACATGGATAACGAGCAATTAAACTACATGGGTAATAGTCCTCGACCTCAAAACAATCCATATAGTAACACGTATAATGTAGGTTGGAGGAACCACCCCAATTTCTCGCGGGGCAGTCAAGGAAATCAAATACCAGAACATCCTCCAGGCTACCAACAACCACCCTAACAATAGGAAAAGAAGCCAAACCTTGAAGAGATGCTATCAAAGTTTATATCAATGTCAGAAACCCGTTTTCAAAACACCGAGACAACACTTAAAAATCAACAAGTTTCGATCCAATGGCTCGAAACTCAGATAGGCCAGCTTTCCAAACTAATCTTCAAACGACCACAAGGTAGTTTGCCAAGTAATACCGAACCTAACCCAAGGGAACAACTCAACGCAATTAATATTCAAGATGACGAAAGAGTCATTGAGCCTAAACTAGAACCGAGGCAAGAAACTGCGGTAAGCAAAGGTCAAGTTGAGGTAGATCAAAATACAAACAAATCAGTGACTGTCGAATATAAACCTCGTGTGCCATACCCCAACGTGACAAGGAAAAACCGCTCAGATGAACAATTTGGTAAATTTCTTAAACTCTTAAAAAAATTACATATTAACTTACCGTTTATTGAAGCTCTATCACAGATGCCAAATGCAATGAAATTTTTAAAGAAACTTTTAGCAAATAAGCGGAAGTTGGATGAGGCATCGCATGTGGAGCTGAACGCAGTTTCCTCAGCCATTCTCCAAAATAAACTACCAAACAAACTAAAAGACCCAGGGAGCTTTACTATTCCTTGTTTAATTGGTAGTTTAGATGTTAATCATGCATTAGCTAATCTAGGGGCTAGTATCAACATCATGCCTTACAAAATGTTTAAGCAACTAGGTCTTGGGAAACCCAAACAGACTAGGATGAGCATTCAATTAGCAGATGAAAGTATAAGATTCCCTAAAGGTATTATTGAAGATGTGCTAGTTAAAATCGATAAATTTATATTTCCTGTTGACTTTATTGTTCTAGACATATAAGAGGATAGCAACACTCCCTTAATCCTAGGAAGGCCCTTTTTAGCAACCGCTAAAACCATGATTGATGTTCGCACAGGTGAACTCACACTCTGGGTGGGAGATGAAACAATCACCCTTCAAGCTCGCAATTTTGGCAACACATCAAGAATTGAAAGTGATCATTTAAACCATTCTACTAAAACTAACAATATAGTGCAACCTACTTTGCAGAAAATGAGTCTAAAGGAAGCACACGAGTCGTTCTCAAGCACTAATAGAGGACCTGTTCATGAAAATTGAAGATTACAAATCGAGGAACTCAATGAATGGTGGGTGCACAAACCAAGAACACCCGACAAATCGAAACTACGCCAAAACAAGCCCGATACCTCTCCAAATCAACTTAAGGCTGGTGATAAGGTCTTATTAGATGCCCCAGATCTCCACATTGTCACTACCATACCGAATGAGGAAATCCCTCTTACGGTACTCAGTATTTTTCCATTTGGTACGGTGGAGATGAGTCATCCCAAGTTCGGCACTTTTAAGGTAAACAACACCCGATTAAAACCTTATTTTGATGAGATTGATAAAAGGAATGAGGAGTATAAACTCCTCAAACCACCATGAACCTTCACTGGAGAGGTAAGTCGAGCTTAGACTATAAATAAGCGCTTCTCGGGAGGCAACTCGAGCACTAACAATATTAATTTCTTTAAATTTTGGTATTTAACTCCTAACTTACTAATAGAAATCTTGAATACAGGTGTTTCCACTAAGACATGGCCGAGCACACGGGCGTGCTTAAGGCTGTGTGAAAATAGGGCAAAAGATCTCCCTAACACGGGCTACGATTAAATGCCACTGCCGTGTGATATGGTCGTGGTCGAGCCTGCCAAAGCATCGCACGCCCGTGTGGAAGAACCGTGGTCGAACCTGCCAAAATAGCATGGGCGTTCGACACGCCCGTGTGGAACACCCGTGGTTGAAGCTGTTAAATTAACACGGGCGTGGGGCTTGCACACACGAGCATGGGAGAAGCGAACGAAGCTAGACACGGTTGTGCGACACAGCCGTGTTAACCTACACGCTCGAGGAACATGAGCGTGTACTAAATGTCAAACGCGCCCAAATTTGAAATCCGCGAATCACACGGGTTGAAATTGGGGAACACGGACGTGTGTCATGGATGTGTGCCCCAAAATCTATAAATATCCTACACTATTCACTTTCTTCCCCATTCAAAAACCCTAACCCCAGCTGCTGCAACTCCACACAGCCTCCCTGCCACGCCTGTGCGCTGCCTCCAACTTCGTTTTTAACGCTCAATCTCTCTCCCTTAGCGTTTGTTTACTCCTTTCACTTCTATTTTACTTATTACTAATGCTTATTATTAGCATAATCTTCATTGCTTTCGAACTATTTTTCATTTTGCTCATTATTTTATCATTTAGTTTGCATTCTTAGGTTAGTTATTATACATTGCGTGTTAAATCAAGTTATTAGGGAAACCTTATACCCATGACTTTACCATGCTCATTCTCATGATATTTTCATGTCAATGTCTATAATTCAATTTGCAATTTTCAATCATGTTGTTAGAAAAGCCTCACTCTTTGTTCCTACACATGCCATTACTACGCCCATTATCATACAATGATAAGGTCACAAAATTATTATATTAGTTATGTTTGGTTGTGGCTGACATTTTGCTTTTTATTTGAAAATTGTATCCCCTTTACTTTGATCACTCATCAAGATAACTTGATGATTCTAAACGCAGGTACCATGTCATCTTCACGTGGTAAAAAGGCCGTCGTAACTGCCTCGAAGAAGAAGAAGGGAGCGTCATCTTCCGCGGGTCCAACCACGAAAATTCGTCACCCTCTCCTGCAGTTCCCTTGAGGGCCCCAAGAAGAGCTTTTCCAAATACTTCGGGCCCGACTCTTAATTGCGGGCCGCTGCATCGACTGGGCTGCCGTAGAATAAGTTCAGATGGCTGATACGATTCGGGCCCTCCTAACCACCGACCCTTGGGAGCTGTTCTTTGGGATTATCAAGCCGACGTATCTCGAGCTCACGATGGAACTATGCTCAACGTTCCATCTTCAGAGCTTAATGACAAATTACGATGATCCCGGCACGGTCCAGTTTCGCCTAGGTGGGTTAGTCTGCCAACTAAGTTTCCCAGAGTTCGGTGCTGCACTAGGCTTATATACGGAGGAGTTTGAGGAAAATGAACTACATGTTCTCACTCGCCATATACATTTTTCTCCCTCGAAGTGCTAGCACACTTTGGCCCATGGCGCAGCCTCCTACAATCCTGGCCGCTCCAAGGCATCAGTTCTCCCACCATCCCTGAGGTACCTACATGCCATTTTGGCTCACACGATTACAGGGAGGTGAGAGAGCACGGGCGTCGTCAACACTCAAGACGCCTACTTCTTATGGTGTATGTCACAAGGGCACGTCATCGACATTGCCTATTTCATCGCCCTTGCAATTCAGCACTAGGCGAAGCGGCATCGGAACGAGGTCATCTCCATTGGCCCCTACGTGACTCGACTGGCGCGACACTTTGGGCTCCTCAACATCGCGGCCCAAGAATTATCCCTCACCCTCATCGGCCAGATGTCTCCATAAGGCATCTCGAGCATGCTTAGCATGAGAATGATCGAGAGGCACCGAGGAACCTACCCTCCCCAGTATTTTCTCACCCAATCTATCGAGGAAGAGGCCTACGAGGACATTCTTGATGATGTCCCCCCACAGCACGAGGATCCACCGACCCAGCCAGCACCACCCTTTCGTCCAGTTCATGCGGCGGCTTCATATGCTGACATCTCTGAGCGCCTCAACCGATTCGAGCAACAGTGTTTTCAACGATTTGACAGCATTGATGCTACTCTATAGCAGATTTGTCAGCACCTCCATATCTCATCGCAAGTCCCACCTCGTGAACCATCCAGCGATGAAGATGTTTAAAAATATTTATTTATTATTTTATGTTTTTAATTTTTGTTGAAACGACTTTTTATTTTTATTAGATTTTAGAATTTTTTTTAATTATTAATTTCGTTTATTTCTTTTTGAGTAATTATTCTTCCTAATATCCCCTAAAAAGTTCCTGATTTTATCACAGTTATATAGAGCTTTTAAGCTCATAGTCACATAGGAACTAAAACTCCACCGAGAAAGGTTCTCCACAACTTCCATGTCCTGATCGACCATGCCTATAACTACCACTAGATATAATATTCTTTTGGCGTAAGACTTATGGACTAATGAACCTCTACGGCCGCCGGAGTATCCTCCTCCACTCTCGAACCGATTACTCTCAAAAACTCTAGTTCGAGGAATTCATCATATAGGAAGTTTCACTTCTCTCCCTATCTTATTTTTATATTCTATAATACCTATCTTTGAACATTGAGGGCAATGTACATGTTAAGTGTGGGGACATTCATGTCATTATCAGAAAAATCCCTGAATGATTACCTTGTTCTCTTGAAAAGCTCTCATATCATATTTAGGATAAATTTTAATTGATTTATGATTTTGATTGATATATATTGAATTAAAACGTATGGATTTATGCATTGATTGTTTAAACTTTAAGGAATTAGAGAATCAAGCATGATAAGTTGATTTTTAAGAATTTAAAATTATAGGTTGTTTCCCCAAGTCTAGGTATTACTTTGAATTGGAATTCACGAGTCTAAACATCAAAAAGCCATAATTTTTTGTGAGATTTTTGAGCCTTTTGAGCATCTATTAATCCTTTCATGCTCACTTTTATTATTGTTTTGAGTGCGTCAGTATTGAACTGTTATTCTAGAACTTGCCTAATTATGCATGTCGAGACCACAACATTTGATTTGATATATCAAAATGATTAAGGCACTTAGGATTAACCCACTCATGCCATGAAAAGCCTACCTCCACGATTAACCCCTAGTAAACCCCCTTGAGCCTAACAAGCCATTCCTTGTATTAACCTCAATATTAACCCTTAACCCATTACTGATGAAATCCCCTAAATTAATTTGATTCCTATTTTTGTCAAGATTTGAGTTGAAGAAATTGCTTAGCTATGTCTTGTTTGTAATAAGTTACTCTATAAATATTTAACTTGTTCTTAAAAAAAACTATACTTATCTGTAATTTCATATTCTGAGAAGAAGGTCTGTTGTACGCAAGTGAAGATTAACTCTTTTTCTAGTTAGACAATTTTTCAATTCAATCTCGATTCTAACCCTTTCTTTCAGCTTGTAACCACACCCCCCTAACCAAGCCTCACTACAATCCTCTAAAGACCTTTTGATTGATGTATCATCTTAAATTATAGTGGTGGAGATTTGATTTTCATGCAAGCCTATGGTAATGACTTTTCATTATTGACTATTGAGTGTTTCATTTATTGTCCTTAAACTCCTCGAGTGATTTGAGTGAATCTTCAGTGAGGATGTGAAACTCTGTGATATTCTGAATCAAAGGCAATTACTCAGATGAGGAAAGGCACCTATGTTTGCATGATTAAATACTCAACTCAGAACGTTTAAAACTTTTATATTCTTTTAGTTGAAATTCTCAATGTATGATTACTTATGGATTAATTTGAGATATTATCGATAGAAATTATAAGTTGAGAAGAATTTATTTTGATTATGAGTTGAGAACATTGCTTGAGGACAAGAAAATGCTTAAGTATGGGGGTATTTGATAAACCGTAATTTATACATATTTTTACCCCATGTTTAAAGCATTTTATGGATGATTTTCCATTAGAATTGGTGAATTCGATACTCCTAATGCTTTAATTTCATGTTTTATACTTAGGAAAGCATAGGAGAGTGAAAGGAAAGAGAAACAGGCCAAAACTAAAAAAAATGGGCCAAAGTACGAACTCAACACGGCCTAGACCTCCTCACACGGGCATCCCACATACCCGTACCATTCTAATACGCTCGAGCACGGCCTGAAGTAATTGCACACGGGCGTGTCACACAGACATGTCCCTGCCAAGCCCAAGTTGAGTCCAATTCGGAAAAGGCTAATTTTGAGGGCTCATAGGCATTCCACAGCCTATAAATAAACCCTAGAAGAGGAGAAAGGGGGGACACACAGAATAGGGAGTAAGGAATTACTCCAAGGAAGCCGATTGATTCATCTCAGAAGTAGGATTCATCATCAAGACTGAAGATCTCTCCTCAATTCCCCTTCAGGAGTTTTGGGTTTTCTTTATGTTTGTATTCTTAATTATTCTGAGATGTTTTCTTATTTAGTTATGAACTAAATCCCCTAAATACCTAAGGGGAATGAAACCTAAGACGAATCCTATTATTATTTTCTGAATTGTATGATAAATAATTAAGTTATTCTTAATTATGTGTTCTTAATTCTTGTTTTGATATCCCAGGATACAGATTCAAGATAAGCTCTTATTCAGAGGAGGAATAGACCCTATCTAAGAGTACATTTATCATAATTAAGCGGAGTTGATTGCGCGCCTAGACATAGGGTGACAAGATTTTTCCGGATTAGAGTGAAACCTAATAAAGGGATCTATAGATTGAGTTAATGAAATCCTAGAGTGTTAATTAGAGAAAAGTCTCGGTTATTCAATCTAGGGATTAGACGTTATTAGTCTTGAATAGGGATAATAACATAACTTAGGGATCTTTACGGAACAAGTTAAATGAATAAATCGTCCGATTCGGAGCCAGAATAACAAGTACAATCTAGGTGGATTTTTCCTTAGGTATTATCTTCATTCAATCGATTTTTCCAAAATCGATTTTTCCAAAAGCAATTCTCCAATTCCATTCTCTGTGCGTTCTTAGTTTAGATAATTAGTTAATTAAACCAAAAACCTCTTTATTCTTAGGCTAGATTATAAAAAGATAGTCATTACTAGTACTTTTAGTTACTTTGGGTTCGACAATCCGGTCTTGCTAAAACTATACTGATGTTCAATAGGTACACTTGCCTACATCGTGATAATGGTTAGTTTCAAGAATGATTAATTATAAATATTTAAAACCTATCACGAAATAATGCGATCAACCCTTGTGGTAGAGAGTTCAATCACTGTTTAGCTTTATTCCTCAATGAAAAGGGAAATAATCGAAGGCGAATGACATCATCAGAAACACCATTAATTTTGAAAGTATCATAGTTCTCCAGAAAGTTAGCCAAATAAGTATTTGGATCTTCATCTTGCAAACTATTGAACTAAATAAATTGTTAGATCATCTGAATAGTGTTCGGCTTCAGTTTGAAGTTATTTGCCGCAATAGCAGGTCTCACAATAATCGATTCAGCCTCCGCTAAATTAAGCTTAGCATAGTCGTACATAGTACGAGGAACAGGATTCTTATTTATAGGATTAGCGACAACCACAGGAGTTAGTGGGTTATTCTAATTTTCAGCCATCTCCTCCATAATATTGGTATCATGCTCTTGCTCTTCCTCTATATACTGTAGACTCTGCCTTATTTCTCTATGATTTCTGTGAGCTATTCCTTCAATTTCACTATCACATAATAGAGGTACTGATGGGTTTCTTCTAGTTATAAACTAAAAGAACCTTCCAGAAGCAAATAAGAGAAAAAGTTAGTAAATTAAGGTGAAAATTAAAATAAAAATAAAAATTGGCTAAAGTAATAAAAATTAAGTGTTCCTAATATTTTAGTCCCTAGCAATGGCACCAAAAACTTGTTGGGTCACGAAACTAACTAATATCTCAACGAAGGCAAGCTCGCCTATCGAATAGTAGTATAGCTATGGTGAGTCCGAAATATCGTATCCACAAGGACTAAAAATACTAGTAATAACTATCTTTCTATTATTTAGCCTAATAATTAAAGGAGGTGTTTTAATCTAAAATTAAATTAATTAACTATGAACGCGACATAGATCGAATTGGAAAAATACTTAAGAAAACCAATAAGAGAGACAATACCCAGGAAAGAATCCACCTAGACTTTACTTATTATTTTGACTCTGAATCAAATAATTTATTCACTTGTCTTGATTCTGTAGAAATCCCTAAATTATGCTAATATATCTTTCGAGACTAAGAACAACTAACTCTAGGTTGATTAATTGAAATCTCTTTCTAATTAAAACTTCTATCGTCGCATTAACTCGATCTATGGATTCTCCTATTAGATTTGACTCTAATCCGGCAGATTTATGTCGTCCTATTTCTAGGATTGCAATCAACTCTACTCAATTATGCTAGATCTGCTCTTAAACAGTGACTTTTGCTCCACTGAATAAGCACATCAAACTTGGATTAATATCTTGAAAATATTAAGGCAAGGATTAAGAACACATAATTAAGAATAAGAACAAGTATTGATTGTGTAATTCAAATAATTAAATAATAAAATCCATCGTAGGTTTCATCCTCCCTAGGTATTTAAGGAGTTTAGTTCATAATGTAAAAGGAAAACATCTCAAATTTAGAAAAACAACAAGACATAAAAAACCCTAATAAATTTCGAAAGAAATTTGAATGGAGATCTTCAATCTTGAAGTGGATCTACTTCTAAGATGATTCCAACGGCTTTCTTCTAGTAATTTCTGCTTTCTACTCCATGTGTTTTCTTTAGGTCTTCTTCTAGTATGTATTTATAGACTTTTGAATGCTCAGAAACCCTAAAAATTGGCTTTTTTTCTCATGTTTGGGAAACAGGTAGAGATATCGACATGGGCTGGCACATAGGCGTGTGGCCTGCCGTGTGGATCACATGGGCGTGTGCCCAGCCTGTGTGGAAAATGCCCAGGCTGTGTGGGTCCTGAAAACTTCAATTTTGGCCCTTTTTTGCTCTTTTTCTCCCAAATGGTTTCCTAAGTATAGAAACATGAATTTAAGGGATTAGGAGCATCAAATTCACTAATTCTTATCATAAATCATCCAAAAATATGCCAAGCATGGAATTAAAATATGTTACATTTATGGTTTCTCAAGTATTCACTAAGACAATTGTACCACATATGTCTAAATTATTTTAATCTATATAAACTTTTTTTTAATCTGATTGAGCAATTTTCCTAAAAAACTCTATATCTTTCAGGGATTTTCATATAAATTTCACTATCAAGTGTATTATACAAATCGACTATAGCAACATCCATTAGACGCATATCAAGTTTTTCACGTATTGTTAGACTAATAAGGTATCTAAATGTGATTGCATCCATCGTAGGAGAATATGTCTCTTCGTAATCAATGTTAGACATTAGCCAAAATCCTTATGCTACAAGTTGTGCTTTATATGTTACGACTTCATTTTTTTCATTTTGTTTTTGCAAAAATATCCATTTATATCCTACCGGTTTTACATATTTAGGTGTTTGGACTATAGGTCCAAAAACCTCACATTTAGAAAGTGAATTTAAGTCTACTTGAATTGTGCATTTCCATTTTGGTCAATCATTTCTATTTCTATTTCTATATTCCTCAATAGATTTAGGCTCAGGATCCTTATTTTCTTTTGATATTTCAATAGCAACATTATAAGAAAAAATGTTGTTGATAACTATATTTTTCCAGTTCCACCTTTTTCCTGAAGTAACATAACTTATTAAGATCTCTTCGTTATAACCATTTTTAGGTACCTGAACCTCTTATGGGGGTTTTTTGATTAGTTATATCTTTGCTCACTTCTTGGGTACTTACCTCCATAATACAACCATCTTAATTATTTGCTCATTTCCCTTTGCGAGGATTTTTATTTTTGGAACCGACTGGTCTTCCACGCTTTAAGCATGAATTACTTTCTTTTACACTAACAATTTTTCCTATTGGGACATCAATTCGTATTACAGCATTTTCAGCTGGTATGTGAGATTTTGTAATTCTCTTTAGGTTAGTAAATGAATTTGGCAGTTGATTGGCAATGTTTTGCAAATCACATTGACTTGTATGATGATCTAATTGAGATAATGATGATTCATTCCATGTAATCTCTTTTACCAGTTGTATCTTCTCTCCCCCTTAATGTTGGGAATGTTTTTTCATCAAAATAATAATCAATAAATCATGCAGTAAATAAATCTTCAGTTAATGGTTTAACATACTTAATTATAGAAGGAGATTCATAATCAACATATATTCCCAACCTCCTTTGAGGACCCATCTTTGTGCGTTGTGGTGGAACAATTGGAACATATACTGCACATCCGAAAATTCTAAGGTGGGAAATGTTTGGCTCCTGGCAAAAAGCCAATTGTAATAGGGAGTATTTATTATAACTTGTTGACTTGAAGCGCACAAGTGCTGGTACTGCTGCATGCAAAATAGCATATTCCCAAGCTGTAACAGGGAGTTTTGTTCTCATAAGCAATGACCTAGCTATTAGTTGGAGGCATTTGATAAATGATTTAGTTAAATTGTTTTGTGTGTGAACACGAGCTACAGGATGTTCAACTTTTATCCCAATTGACATACAATAATTATTAAAAGCTTGGGACGTAAACTCACCAACATTATCAAGACGAATAGTTTTGATTGCATTATATGGAAATTTTGCTCTTAATCGAATTATTTGAGCAATTCGTCTCACAAATAATAAACACACATGTGACCACCTGTAATATCCCTAAACCGAGTCTAGTAGTTTCAAGTATATTTTTCGGGTTCCGAGTGTGAAACTAGGAGTTTATAGGGTTTCTAGTAAATTATAATTTTTAATTTAATTTAATTTAGGAGGTTAATTTCATCTAAAATCGATTAAGAAATAATTCATAAAATTTTAAAAATATTTGCAAAATTAATTTTAAAGATTTTAAATAATTATTAGTGAAAATAATCAATTTGGGTTGAAAAAGAATTTTAAAATAATTTTATTGGGGGTAATATGAGTAAATTTTAAATAATAATTAAATAGAATTTAATTGTAAAACAAGAACAAATTTAGAGTATTTATATGGAAAATAGGACTTAAAATTTGAAATTTCGGAAGAAACGGATTAAATGGTAAAGTAAGAGAAATGTGGGAGTGGTCATTAAGAAAATTTCCCAATTTTTAAATTTTTGGTGGGTGGTTTCAATTTTAAAACTAATGTATCTAGCCTACTTTTCACACACTTTACATCGGATAATAGAGCTTTAAAATTTTTTTCTTTGCATGATTTTAAAGATTTATCATTAGAGAATAGATCCAACCAATTTTCTTTTTAAAATACTCTCTCAATTCACCTGAAATTATTCTCAAAAGTAGCAAAAAATATTCTGAAAGTTCTCAAGTTTCTTGAATCTAGATTTTCAATCAACGAATTTAGAGCAAATGAAAGGTTATCTTCAATCCTAAACTTATTTTTATGATGATTAGAAACATTTTTACATGATTTGAGAGTCAATTAAATGATTTTTATCAATGTCATCTTCTTCCAAGAACACATGGTTCTTTAATGGTGGATCTTGAATTTTGAGAGGAAATCCACAAATCAATGGATGTTCCAACTTAAAATGCATCTATTAAAAGGTTTTAAATCTTATTTATCAAGATTAAACATGATTTGGGAGGTAATTTAAAGAAATCTGAATTTCATCATCTTCATGAACCAATTTTTTGGAATTTTATGAAATTGATTTAAAGATGAAATTGATACTTAGTATAAGTGTATTTGGTCCAATATTGATGACTGAAAGTATTTAGGAGGGTTGGAGAGATCGATTTTGTGAGGAATCAAGTTTTCGACTTGATGTTACAAATCCGGTAAGGTATCTTTGTGAGAAGATTTCGATTAGTATAGTTAATTAAAATTTGTGTTTATTATAGCATTGGAAAGGTGGTAATGACTACTTTATCTATGTTGAAGCTCCAAATCTTGAAGAGGACTGAGCTAACCGGAATTGAAACTTGGATTTGCTTGGTTGATCACTTGCTGGTGGTAGAATAAATTGTGTGGTGAGTGTTTCTAAGGGCAATTTCGTAAATTCACCCTCATTATGTTTAATTAGTAGCTTAATTAATGATTTCAATTGATTAATTTTGATTGAATGGCTGATTCTTGCAAGATTGATATTATATGTACAAGAGTGAAATGTTTATTGAATAATGGTAAGTAAGCATTTAGGTGGTTTTGTGCAATTTAATTAGGCTAATTATATTGATGATTAGAGCATGGTTACTGGGATTTTTTATTATGATATATTGGTGTTACAATTGGTAATTGAACATTGGAAAATGAAAAATTAAATTATTGGTTTAATTGGATGTTAAATGGCTATGTTACATGTTACATATAAACATTTTGTCACATTAAATTGAACACAATAATGATTGGTTTATATGCTATGTTTGACTGAATATATTGGCAACATGCATGTGGATCCATTGGATATAGTTGGCATGCCATAGGATTTATGAGTACTCACCTTTTTTTGTGACATTGTGAGCATATGGCTCTAGGTGGACTGATTTGTTTTGAGCTGAGCATGAGTCTCCACTCATTGGGTTATTTGATGCACTATAAGGGAGCGTGTTCTTCGGCCCGTTCAACTCGGTGAACTATATTTGATATTTGTAGGAGTTTAGAGATTCGTTTATCTAATGTATGATCGCCCAATTAAGCCATGAGAAGTGTATGCCAATGTATTTATGTATGATTATTGTTACATCATTCGATGTTTGTAAGCCATGAATAATTTTTTTTATATTGATAAAACATATGGAAATTAAATTGACTTGTTTTATTATTATGGCTGATAATTGGTGATTGATTGGATGTGATTTAAGCATGATTTGGATGATGATTTACTAGGTTTTTATTAAAATTCACTGAACATTTTAAAACTCACACCCTCACAATTTGTGTAGATAATCGTTGGACTTGAAGAGCTGAAGAGCCGAACAAGGGAGTTCCAAGAGATTAAGGTTTGGCAGGGACTTTATTACACATTTTAGATATTGTAACCGGGAATTGTGGAACTCCCCAAAGTTTGTTTAATTTTGGTTGTAATTGGACTTTGGACAGTGGACATTTTATTTTGGATAGTTTTATAATAATTTTGGGGCATGATAGAGTTTAATTATTGAATGATTTATGGTGTATTGTTTCTTGATAACACGATGATTGATAATACGGTGTGTGGGGCATGAAATTTATACTAATGATTGTTTAAATAAAGCTTCCATGGAGTGGTTTACTAGCGACTAAGGTACGCCACTTGTTTTATTTATTCAATTTTTTGTTATGCATGAAATTGATTACCTAATTCTATATAATTGAGGCTTAATTGATGTCAGTAAATTCAATTGAATGTGTATGTATATGTATGTTAATTAATTGTAGTTAAATTGGGTTTAATTTGCCATTAAAATCTACAAAATCGGGTTTTAAAACGATTTTTTCACAAAAATAGGTGCAGTGGTTTCCACACGGATGTGTGAGAGGTTGCACACGGGCGTGTGCGATCGGTCTAAAAGTTTTTCAAAACTGGAATAGGTTCATTTCATGACACATGGTCTAGGCGACACAGTTGTTTGGGTTTTGGGGGGGTTTGAATTTTTTTCTTTTTAAATTGGTATTCTAACTTGTTTAAGTTGCAATTTAGTCTTGAAATTTGATTAGTCTAATTAGAGCCTTAGATGATAAGGAAACTTAGTAAAATTTTAGGATTAGTGTCATAATGGGTAAAATTCGATAGAAACACACTTAATTTATAATTAAGAATAGGTCCTGATAGTTTGTAATTGTTACAATTTAGTCCCTAATAATAAAACGTAAATTAGACATAGTAAACGAACTCAAATTAACCTAAAATTTTTATGCTTGCATAATTTGACTAAAAGAAGGTCAGTAAACACTTAGATCTAAAATCAGGTTAGCTTTACCATAGGTGGTAAAATAACGAAAATGCCCTTAGGTTAAATTACCTAGGAAAAGTTTAATATTGACTCATAATTTGCTTCTGCATTAGTAAATAACTAATAATTAGATAATATTGAGGTCTTATAAGGTAGGGGTGTGTTTTGGGTGGTTGTTAGTCGAAGAGTCACTTAGGTGGCTAATATAATGCTTCGAATTTGGGTTGGTTCATCCTAATCGAGTTTGGGGTACTGTCACACCACCTACGAGATGCATCTATCAATACCATAAAATATCTGAATGGTCCACATGGTGGATGAATGGGTCCACATATATCACCTTAAATACATTCCAGAAATGCAAAAGATTCAATCCCAACTTTAGCTGGTGATGGTCTAATAATCAATTTTTCTTGATAATAAGTATCACAAGATAAATCCTTGAATTCAACAATCTTCTAGTTTTTTAATGGGTGTCCAATTGAATTCTTGATTATTCTTCGCATCATAATAGATCCGGGATGACCTAATCGGTCATGACTAATAGTAAAAGTATGTGGTTTTACAAACTTCTAGATTGTAGTAACACGTGTCTCAATTGCACTAATATGTGTATAATATAAACCTGATGAAAAGCCAGGTAGTATTTCCAAAACATATTTCTTTCCATATTCAAATTTTGTAATATATAGATATTCAATATTTTTCTCATTCATAATATCAATATGATATCCATTAAGACGAATATCTTTGAAACTCAATAAATTTCTTTGAGACTTAGTGGAATGTAAAGCATCATTAATGACAGATTTTGTACCTTTAGGTAATAATATAATAGCTCTCCCAAAGCCTTCAATAAGTTTTGAACTACCCGATATTGTATTAACATGGCCATCACTTATTGTCAAATAAGAAAAATATTTTTTATCTTTGAGTATCGTATGTGTTGTAGCACTATCTGCAACACACGTCTCCATTGATTTTGGGTCCAACAAAATTCTATTGAATATTCATTTTTTTCATAAAAATAAACAAAATATAATATGAGAAATGTTGCAAATATTTATTAAATATATAAATTATTCTTTATGAAAGAAAAGAAAGCATACTTAAAACAATATAAAAATGTCAAAATAACATCAACTTTTCTAATGATTCTCAAATAAATCAACCACAACTAGGTGAGTTATATTATTAATGTCATGAAATTTATCACCATCATAGGCATGATCAGTTTTAGTATCATAGTGAATATGTTTATTTTTTGCCTCCATTTCATCATTTTGGGATATAAAATTTGTCTCCATATTCTTTCCCTTCTTTTTAATAGATGCTTGATAAAATTTCACTAAATACTCAAACGTATGACAGGTACGTGACCAATGGCCCTTCATACCACATCGGTAGCATAAATTCTTAATAATGTTTGAAGGATTATTTTGATTACCTCTTTCTTGTCCTTCATTGTTGTTCTTTTTCTGGTGGTTAGAAGTATCATTGTTATGACCACCATGTTCTCGACCATGTCCCCCACTACATCCACGACTACGGCCGCGACCGCGACCGCGACCTCTGTATTTTTCATTTTCATAATTATTGTATACTGCTACATTCACTTCAGGGAATGGTGCAGAACCAATGAGATGAATTTCATGACTTTTTAATTAACAGCTCATCATTTTGTTGAGGCACCAAAAGATATGAAATCAATTTAGAATACCTTTTAAAACCTTTTTCATGGTATTGCTACTGCAGAAGCACATTAGTATCATGAAAGGTTGAAAATGTTTTCTCTAACAAATCCTCATCAGTTATTTTTTCTCCATATAATTTTAGTTGAGAACTAATTTTTAAAAGTTTTGAATTGTATTCACTTACGATCTTAAAATCTTGCAACCGTAAGTGCATCCAATCATAACGAGCTTTAAGGAGTATAACCGTTTTCTGATGGTCAAATCGTTCTTATTCCACGACACAATAGGGTCTTTCACAATGAAATATTTCACTTTTAATCTTTCATGTAGATGATGACAGATGAAAATCATTACTTTTGCCTTGTCTTGATTAGATACTTCTTCATCTGCTAATATAGTATTTCCTAAAGCTTTAGCATCTAGGTGAATTTCAACATCTAACACCGATGACAAATAATTCTTGCCTAAGATGCCTAAAGCCGCAAATTCAAGTTTGGCATTATAATCACTTAAATTAAAATAAAAAAATTAGTAAAATAGTAAGCATTCTCAAACGTAAAATAATCCAATTATATATACCAAATTTGTAAAATAATAATATATATGTCAAATATTGGCATAAAGAGGAATAATCATAATAATAACTTAAAACAAATTGCATTAATTGAAATTTCTTTTAGAAAAAAAATGTATATATAATTGTCATTATAACATTTGAGTTGTAAAAATAAATGTGCAAATGTTACCCAAAGCAAATATTTCATCTAGAAAATAAAATAAAATAATGATAAAAATATGTATACCATATATAGTTTAACGGGAGTTATTGGGCAAATTATATAAAGTTGAAATGATATGAAATTCATTATGAACTTGTAGAAGCTCGTGCTAATAACATGTTATAGAAAAATTAATCAAACAATAATAATAAGTAAAAGGAGAATGAAAAATACAGGAGAATTTTCATTATTTAATTTTTACGTACAATGTGCTATTTATAAGCTCATTTACATTCAATTAATAAATGTATTACATTCAATCAATAAATGTGAATTAAATTTTTTTAATTACTCTATTTAATCATCTCATAGTTATAAATGAAGTAAAGAATTTTATCTCATTACTTTAAGAAATGTTTAAAGCGGACATAAACAAACGTATATATATTTAAGCAGGCATGCATGTATGGTTGATATATATGTTATACTAAAAGGCAAAATAATTTTATTAATGGAAGAGATGAGTACAGAAGCTTTTTGTAATAGTGGTGAGCAAAAACCAATTATAATTTATTCAAACCAAACCACAATCTATTTATTTAATTATTTTTATTTCATTACATAAAAATAAATCCTCTATTTCTAAATTAGCAAAAAATATAAAATACTAAAATATAATTCTTTTAGAACTTTAAAAACCAATCAACCGAATCACAAATTTGGCCCGCTTTTTATCTTGCTTTTAGCAAATTAGAATATTGCAAATTAACCACAACTTTTATACAAAGTTGAACTAAATCATTGCCATCCGTAAAATACACACCCATCAAACGAATCTAGCTACAAAACCACCTAAAAACATTTAATACCCCTAATGCAAAACATTCTTTAATTCTTAGCAGAAACTATATCAACCACCTTGAAAGCATGACCAAAGAGGTGCCCAAATCTTGCATATAATATCAAACATGGTTAAATGATTAGATAAAGACTTTTTAACTGCCTAGGAACTGTGCCATGATTATTAGACCGCTATGAAGATGAGAGCTGAAGGGAATGGGCCAGCTTGTAGGCTGTTTAATGAAGCAAAGAAGGACTACACTGGTGAGCTAAGAACAGACAGTACTGCTGAGCTGGGAGAGATGGACGGCAAAGGAATTTAGCTAAGAACTCAGTTATGAACGTGGACCAATGAAACGGCATTGCCCACGGCATATGTCCAGTGAACTATGAATTTTCATATGTTTTTGGAATGAAATAATCTTTTTTACCTCATTTCTCTACTCTATCTGATCTGCATTCACTCTGGGAAAGCGTAAAACTCGGCGACAAATGGTGGAAGGCACGAAACTTAATACACTGCAGGAGCAGATTCAAAGTTTGCAGAGGCAGACGGAAGCAATGAGAGCTGCAGAGAACACTGTGCCTAAATGGTGGGAGGAGCTGCGCATTGGTATTGAAGCCAAGTTTCGGGAGAACCAGACTTACATGACCAAGATGTTGATATTTTGGATGAAAAATTTTAGAATACTAAATCTTATATGATTAATTAAATTTAATATTTTTAATGATACAAATTAAAATCATTGATTGTGAAATTTATAGTTAATAAAAAATGTAGGAAATGGATGTTTCAAATGTATATATAATTTCATATTTACGTTTTTTACCGTTAATTAATTTTTTGTTTTTGGTTACTAGAAAACATATTTCATGAAATCTATTTGCAAACTTAGAACATCAATAACATTAATTTATGAATTATGTACTTCTAAATGTTCACTATCTCATTGTCTTGAACTCAAATGAGACATTGCAAGTTAGCATTTATCCCTTAACGCAAAAGTTTTATTAAAACTCAAATATCTTCGAAAAAAAAATTAGTTTAAAAATGAAAAGAGACAAAAATATAAAAGTACATAAATATTTCTATACTTACAAATAAAAGCTTAGGATACATTGAATTTTAACATAATTAAATAGACAAACATGAAGAAAATACAAAGCTCCCTCCCCTTGACTGCATATTGATCTAAACATACATATTCATATCAAAATACATGAGAAAGGAAGCTGTCACTTCATTCATTAAATAGATGCTCCAAGTAGCGGTAACAATAGCAACATGCGATATTGTTTAGTTTGCTTGGATGAGGTGGGCGTCAATGTCTTTGGAGATATCTTAAACCAATTGCAGTAGAGTCTCGGGGTGCGCAATCCCATCGTGTAGCTTCTCGTATTCCAAAGTCCAGTGCACTATGCTGCCACTATCCTCGCTCTTGGGCGAAACTAGAATCATAGCTACAAAGCTCTTGTACTCTTCCATTAGATCTCCTTCAATCACTCTGAAAGTGATCAAATTCTTATCAGGGTCTACCGCTTCCACTACTTCCTTTGCCTTTTTAGCCTTTCCATCTAAGCAAATAACCTTTTTTCTTTAACAAAACAAAAAGAGCAACAAATCAGGTGATAAGCATTAAAAGAAATTGGGTTTGTTATGTTATATCATACCATGCACATAACTCCAGTGGACAATGATACCGACTTTCCCTCATTCACCTTCATGTAGATCGCATCCTTGAATCTTGTGGTGCACGTGATGTGGTTTGTGGGCGAACATTTCATGGAACTGCTCGGGAGAAGCCTTAATATCTACATCTGCCTCAAGCTTACCTGTAAGAGTTGAAGATGCCATTGTATCACCCACAATGTTTGATGTGGGAGTGGTTTGTTTGATGTTTAGGCTAGGCATTATTTATAGACCGATGTCAATGTCTAAAGCAAAAATCCTCTCCAAATGATACTACTCAATTTCCTATTCGTTCACCAATTATCATTTAACATATATTTAATTTTGCACACTTGGTTTACTTATTGAATCTTCTTTGAACCAAAAATATAAAAGTTTGATTTTACTCAAATTTTATTCATGAATATTAAAAATATTAAATCTTGGATTCACTTATTTGATTCTTTTTTTTATGCTTTTCATATTCGTTTTATGATTTATGTTCAGGGTTTATAACTACTCTTTCCAACAATGTCATTTTTTAGATTCAAATCTACATTCTCTTGGGAGTATAATGTGCTTTACCACTATACCCAATACTTGATTTGATGAACACAAAAAATTAATGTTTTAATAAATGGAAAAAATATTTTATGTAAATAAATAAGTTTGAACATGGTACCAACATTATACTAAACATAATAAAAACAAAGGACAACATGGCAAAATTCAAAAAATTAAAGAAAACACAACCTTATACACTGCATTATCAAAATATGTTAAATTCAAAATTTATATAAATTTGTGATACCTAATTGTACAAATTGATCATTTTAATGTCTATATGGACTAATTCATTTAACTGTATTATTATTATTATTATTATTGTTATTATTATTATTATTATTATTATTAAAAACTAGATGATCATACAAAAAGTTAAAGTTGTAGAAATATTTCATAAAAAAAATTATAAAAGTGTAGTTTTGTATTAGAATAAGTTGATTATTTCTTAAATATAATAATTATAAGCATAAGCATAATGTAATGCCTTAGAATTTTTTATTTTGAAATTGTTAAATTATGTTAAGTGGATTGATTTGGTTTAGTGGTTTAGTGTTGTGTTTGTACGTGAGAGGTTTTGTGTTTGATTCCTTTCCTTTGAATTTTGATTATTTTTGTCCCAACCCCTGACTTAGAATATTTGGCTTATCTTTAATTTTTGAGTAATTTTTTTACAAGAATAAGATTGTTTGTTTAATGGTAAGGCTTTAACTTACCCATAAGTCTTGTGTTCAAACCTTAAGTGTGCGACGTAGAAATATTTTTGCTCTCTATTTTCTATTTTTCTTTTTGGTTTTCCTCAATTCTTTTTGTGTTACTGAAACTTTCCTTCTCTGTCGTTTATCTTTTCTGATTATACTTTCATTTATTTTTTTCATTAATCATCTTGTTTGGTCTTTTACCGTCACTCTATCTTTCCATTGATTAAACCATTATTTACGTACCCTTTTTTCTCTGTCTCTCTGTTTTAAGCTCATTTTCTTACATGTTGGTCGTGTGTGATTGGAGTGTTAAGTTTCTGTATGGAAATATCTAATAAGTAAGATTGATTTTTAGTTGGTGATTTCTGTTTTGAGGCGATTTCCCATGGATGGTTAGTAGTCTATATTGTTATTGATTGGAGTGGTCTGATTATGTCAGTGTTTCTGATAGGAGAATATCGTGAGGCGCACCCTCTTCCCACGAGTTGAGGGCCTTTGAACTGCTTCTTCTTAGGTTAAGTGTTCGAATGCTGAGTTATGGACTAATTTCGGCTAGGGCCAAATACCCTATTGTTTAGGCCGAACAAGTGATTTAGTTTTAGTATATTGTTACAATCGGTTTGTTTTGGATGTCATTCATAGGGTCTAGAAGTGTGCTATAGTGTCGCTGTTCAGAAAATCATCAGGTGTGTGACTCGAACTCCACTAAATTGTGAAATTGCATGAAACTGAATTTGCCAATCAAAGTCACATGGCTGTGTGTCTAGCCATGTGAGCCACACGAGTGTGTGTTTGGCCGTGTGCCAGGCTGTGTGGGTCACACGAGCAGGATACTTAAGGCGTGTGGGCCCATTTCGTAGGTTAATGTGTCCGAATGTGTGATTCGTAAAATTCTATAACGGTCAAGCGGCCATATCTGAAATCGGTTAAAACCATTAGGTAATGCATGATGATTAAATGCAAACATCCTGTGAGTATAAGCAATATGTTAAAACCATATATTTGTTTTATGAGTATTTAAGCATGTCTCTATATTGTATCTCTGATTTTACCGCTGTGCATAATTTTGGCCTGTGAAATTGTATGCTTTAAAAGCACATCTTTGATATGATAAGCTTATAAATGAGCATGTATAGTCTGAATAAATCTGTGCATACGATATGTTTTTACATGTGCATTAGGGTGGGAGGAAGTTCAGGCATTGTAACGCTCCAAACCCAACCTAGACGTTATGGCCGAATTTGGGAATGTTAAGAAGAAAAGTTATAATTCTAACCTTATCATTTTGAAAACATCGTATATTTTTGCTACTAAAAGAGTCTACTTATTTAAAAACGTGTTGTTATTCTTATCAGTTAAAACCGTCAATTGTTTACATTTTCAAGTAAATCAAATAGTTTGCAGCGAAAGTTCTTAAATCGTTGTATTATGAAAAACCGAGTTTATTTCCTCGAAAACGATTGATTGTAGAAAAACGGTTGTTTTCGAAAATCATTTTATCAAACGTCATTGCAAGATATCCCAAATTAAAATCCAAATCTAAAATAAAATCCAAATGTCTAAAGATTCCCAAAATTACAAAAACTCTCATAACCAAAATTTTAATCGAGTAAATTATGTAAATAATGTTTTACATAATCATGGCATATCTGAGCTCCCGTCACACCAACTCGTTTAAGCCTGAGGATTACCTTAAAGTAACAAACAAATAGAAGGTGAGGTTTAAAACTCAGTGTGTAACTCAATAGAAACATAAATTCAAATTCAATCACATGGCAGAACAGATTCAAACATAAATATTTTACAAAATCAAATTTGTAACAGAATCATACAGATACGGATATACATAGTCCTACCCCCGTTATTTACACACCAACTCTAACCATTCCAACACACCACGTGGGGTATAAAAACACCTACCCAGCCCTACACACCACATAGTGTCTATACGATACTTTTCAGAATAATAGCAGCATTGCTGCCAGTATATTGGCAATATCGCCTCATGCAAAATACTTTCTTCTCATAATGCATAACCCGCCCCATAGGTAGATACAAACAGAATATCAAATATAATAGTATAACAGATACTAGAGTGTATATCACATGTATACTTGTATAACAAATACTAAACATGCTCATACATAACAGAACATATCATACATATAATATTACACAATACCTATGTAGATGTTATTTATGTTAATTTCATTCTAACAGAGTAGTAAATTTCATGCTTTACGACTTATACCATACATAACGACCCTACGAAAGGCACACAGTCGATTGGGACGACATATACGATCCTAGGGACAAATTCTGAAATTTGAATCCACACGCCCATGTGGCTAGCCCGTGTGGGCCTACACGCCCAAAATGGCTTAGCTCGTGTGGACCACACGGCTTGGCACACGACCCACACACGTCCGTGTAGCCCACACGGGCCAAAATGGCCTAGGTCTTGTGTCACACAGTCTCCACTCCAAACTGGCCAAAATATATTAGGAAAAAGAACTTTAATTGTTTAGGTATATGAAAGAAATGTTATAAGATTTTCCTCCACTCCAAATTCCTTCTGATGGAAAAAGAATTTTACTAACAGATGCTAATGACAAATATTGGAGTGCAATATTACTTGAAGAAAAAGAAGGGAAAAGACATTTTTGTGGATTCAAAAGTGAATTTCAAAAGAAAAAATCCATTATCATTCCACTTTCAAAGAAATTCTGGCATTTAAAAAAGGCATCTCAAAATTTGAATTTCATCTTGTACGTACATTTTTCTTGTTGCAATAGATATGTCTTGTAACGCCTCAAAAACTTAAATTTTTGTTTTTGCGAATGTGTGACACACAAGTCTGTATCCGCTTCAGTAGTTAAGTGTTCTGGGTGTGTGTGGGAGGTCCCAAGTTCAAGCCATGACTTGGGTAAATTTTGGTATTTTTATGAATAAAACCCAATCTTTGGTTGATAAGCTTTTAAATAAAAGATGGTAAGTAATTGATAGAATGGGCCTGCTAGTTTGGTGGAGTATTAATATGTTAGGGTCCTGTGTTTGAATCCCTGCATGAGCATGGATGATGTTTTTGCTCCAAATTTCGTCTAGAGTTGTGTAAAATTGGGTTTCTGAGTAGTTGGAGGTTAGTGGGATTAGTGGTGAGATAATTATGGGATTTTAGGATTTTATCAAAATCTTTTTTCTAATTTCAGTTCATCCAAAAATTTCTATTCTCTCTTCCCCAAAATTTCTTCCATTGTTTTGACGTTTATTCACCTTTTTTACTGCCGAATTTTCACCTCTCCCTCCCTCTTTTCTTTTTCGTTTACCTTGCTAAGTGAAAAACTTTCTTTTTGGTGCAGCGTTTTATCGTGCTGATTCGGTAAGTGGTGCTTTCCCTTAGTTCTGTGGTATTTTGATTAAGCGATTAACATGAGGGTTCGTCTTACTCTCGTTTAGGTACTGTTCGAAGGTTGTAAATGAATATTTCAGTGGGTGGTGAAGGCTGGTTATCATTTCTGTCATGGTGAGTTTTTTGGATCATTGTTGGATTAGTTTCTCGAGTTTTTCATTTGGGGGTTTTGATTAATGACGAATCAAATAATTAATTAAGTGTTATATTAGTCAAATATAAGTTCTTGAAGGCTTGGGTTACTTTTCACGGCGAATCAATACCAGATGTGTACCCGAAACACAAAAAACGAGATTCAGTGAAAAGCCAAAAAAGCTTTCTGTAGACGCCACACAAGCGTGTGGTCGCCCATGTGGTAGGCCATATGATGGAATAGGGCATGTAATCTACGAGTCAAGTCGTGTGTGCATGATACGGCCGTGTGATGGCCAGGTAGGCCATTGCGACACACGGTCTAGACCAATTTGGGTCGTGTGGGCTACACGGGCATGTGGGCCCATACGGGTAAACCACATGGGTGTGTGGAATTCTGGGCCAGGTCGTGTGATCCACACAGCCAAGGCCAATTTGGGCCATGTGGGCCACATGGGTGTGTGGGCCCACACGAGCGTCTGAGCCCATGTTTCTAAAAAGTTGCTTATGGTTGCACGGGTCGCCCAAGTCGACTGTGAACCTACTATAGGGTCGGTAAGCACTACTTAAACTCTTTGATTGTGTGAATTGTTTGTATGATATCTGAACTGAGCATGTATGCTAATATGAATGTATAGACTGTAACTGCATAATAACATGACATTTTTTCTATGTTGCATTGCATCGGATGGGTTATCGTTATTTGGAGGAAGTGTCTGAAAGGCTATCAAGTTTGTTATCTGGCAGCTTTGTTGTAAATTTATGATTATGTAATGCATTTCAGTACAACATGGTGTGTAGGGATGGGTGGGTTGATTTAATCCCCACATAGTGTGTAGGGATGGACGGAGATGGTGTGTAGAGGCTGGTGGGTAGGATTCTGATTTTCTACTATTGCATACTGTATCTGAGATGGGCCAATGCTCTAATATATATCTAGAACTGTATCTGATTGGGGTAAGGCCCAAACTGAATTTGTAATAGGCTTAGGCCCAGCCTGTATTTGGCGGTATTTTGATGTGCTCTGTATGCATGTTTTTCTGTGGGGATTACACACTGAGTTTGCGAAAACTCACCCTTTCTGTTTAATCTGTAGAAGTAATCCCCAGACTTGATGGATCAGTGCAACGGAGGACTCGACGGTGGCCACACGTAAATTTTAGATTATTTCCTTAAATTTTCAGATTTTATTACTTATTTAGGGGTTTGATGTAACTTATGGACCTTGGACTGTCTGGCTTTAAGTTTTCAGTTTTTTTGATGGCCTTACGATTTATTACTGCTAGTCATGATAAAACTCAATTTTCACTAAGATTAAACAATTTTTCTAAATAAGTGTTTTTTTAAAGCTTCCGCTAAAAATATATGATTTTAAGCATAACGAAAAACACGCATTTTACTTCGAATTAAAATAAAGGCAAAATTAACTGGAACGATTTTAACAAACTCGTTTTCAAATTCTACTCCATGTAACATCACCAGATTCGGCCATAACGCCTAGGCTGGACTTGGGGTGTTAAATGTCTTCTTTCCCTCAAATGCTCAAGTTCAAACAGAAGACAGTCCCACATCCTCAGCTCCTTAGATGGGCTGAATGGTTATCAAAATTCTCATTTTATACTAAACATATCAAAGGAAAGGGAAACATTCTTGTGATTTCCTTTCTAGGCCCAATAAAGAAATCTTTGCTTACAAAAGAACTTTTTGGCCTAAACCTATAATGATGTATAGGCCAGCTTCTTCATCCTCAACCTTCCATACTTCCTATCCTATCGTTCCTAACCTCAACCTAGAATTTCCACCAGAAGTTATGAATCTTGTTCATCAAAAATCTTTTCATCAAAAGACCAAAGAAATGGTGTTTGAATATTAGATTCAAATCTCCTCTACTATTTAACAAAAGCTGTTAAAGGAAACATTAAACTGGAACATCATAATTTTTTCACCTTTTTAAGTTGGTTTCATCCCTTACCACAATGGCTAAACATGATAAATCAGTATTACCATGAAAAATCAAGACTTTACATGATAATTATCTTTTATAAGCCCAAATATTTCATGCAATGTGGAAAATCAACTCAGTTAGGATCTTTTCATGTTGCTTGGATACACAAGGTTTTTCCTGATGATATCATAAATTCTTATTTTCATTATGGAGAAATCCAAAAATTCCTTTTTCAGCTTAACAAAGTTATCCCGTTTGAAGTATGGCATCCTCCAGATGTCACTACTCTATGGGATACTTGGCCAGTCCAACATAAACCTTATCATAAAGAAATTTTGAAGGCTATCCAAGAATACTATAAGAATATTCCAAATCCAACAAAATGGTCTCAAGATTATCCTTCGTACTGCAGTCAAATCAATCATAACAAGATAAGGATCCAAGATGAACAAGAAGATAAATCTGAAGATGAGGATATGTGTAACGATGATTACAGTGAAAGTTCCCTTGATAGTGCACAATTTCCTCATTCCAATGCCAACAGCTGAAGCACTCTGAAGAATCTTTACTTTTGCTTTTCTTTTATGTCAAGAAGATGTACTATTAAGAATCTTTACTGTTGTTTGTGTCCTTTATTTCTTCTTTTGCTTTACTAATTATGTATTTACACTGTAACTATTTTGGTTGTTTCTCATCTCTTTCATCTATAAAAAGGGATGTTTTCTATCTTGTAAGATCATCGAGTTTTCTATCTAATAAGATATCAGTGTGTTTTTATGGCTTTATAAATTTCCCTTCTTTCTCACTAAATTTTCTTTTAGACTTGAATGAATTCATGAGTTAAATTATAAAGTTGTAATAGAATATGCTCTGTGCTTGTCATATATGGATCCTGCACATCAGAAAAATTAAAACTCTAATAAAAAATGTCAATATTGTTGAGAATTGCAGAAGTTTCTTGAATTAAATATTTGTAGCTAAAAGGCAGTGCATGTTTGAATGACCTAGAGGGATAGTCTGTATTTTTGGCATAGCATACCTGCTACAAGTTCTTATTTCTTAAATCCCATCTAATATTCTCACCCTTATTGGTATCAGAGCCAACAATTGCTCAAAACTCATGAATTTAATCTCATTCAGAAGGAATAATTTAGAGAGAAGTATTTTCAATTATGTTTGATAAAATGTTGTCATGACCTTCTAACTCTTCAACTTCTCTTTCAGTGCCTAGTATTCCTTTAAAGTCTCATTCTGCAAAAAAGATGTATTCTTTATATGAAATAAACTATTTTAAGGAGGAAGATAAGATCCAACCTACAAACCTTCCTACTGTAAATGGTTTTGAAAGGCAATTTAATTATTTCAAAATTTTAGTGGTTAATCATATGACTCACATTGCTTCATATTTACCGATCACAATTAGCATAAAATTTCCACCAGTGCAAGATCAATCATGTCCAAGCATTTCGGTTGATGTGTTCTTCGCAGAGTACTAAATACCTACATGAAACATATCAAATTAGATATAAATTAAAAAATTTTAATTATTTAATTTATCTTTAAAATATCAACACTTTAATATATATTAATATAAACGGCATTATAGATTATTATAGTAGAAATAATATATCAATTCAAAAATTTATATATAAAATAAATAAAATTATATTACTAAATTTTACGATTAAATTATTAAAATATTAATTATAAAAAAATTATCAAAATATATATGAAATATATTTAACTTCATTCAAAAGTAAATTGATACCTCCCATAAGATAATACTATCATTATCGAAGAAATATGAAAACAGATCATAAGTCACGTTAGCCATAATTTAGAATAGCGATAGCTAACAATATACCAGATCTACAATATCTGACAAAGACGGGCAATGCTGTCGAGCAAATTAAGTCAACATTTTCTAGATAAAAAATAAATAGATGTTGTCATAAGGATGTCATGGTGTATGAAAAAACTTTATAATTATAATTAATAATATTAATTTTAGTTTAATGTGTAATTGTATATATAAATTTTAATTTGGTGTAATTATACACGTAAAACATTAATTATGGTTTAAATGTATACTTAAACTTTAATTTTAATTTAATCATACACATTTAAAAAATAAATACATCAATTTTTTTATATTGGATAAATATAATTATTTATGTATACTATATATAAACATAAAATAATGTTATATCAATAATAGTATTAATAATTTACAAGAACTGGATCAAATTAAAAATTTATATATTCAATTACACATTAAATCATAATTCATGTATAATTTTAATATTTATCCTTTATCATTAATATACATGTTAAAATTAAGATTATAATAAAAAAAACTTACAAAAAGATCCCTTAATAATTTTATATAAAATTTTGGTCACCAAAAAAAATATAATTTTACCCTTCAAAATCTAAATTGAGTTATAATTTAAAGCATCAATATTGTTAAAGATTTTTCAAAAGTACGGATTCGAGTTGACTTATATGTATAATTAGTTTTCCTGCTCCTACATAGTGTTTATTTAATAAAATATGCTATATTTGTTTGTTAAAATTTTGTGCAAAATTTTGAATGTTTGATAATTTAAATCATTCTGAAAGCAAAGCAAAACTATAATTAGGGGTTTGTAGTCTAGAAAAGGAAGAAAAATTGTCAGTGTTTCAAAATTTTATTTTTAAAATTTTTTTAAATTACATTGTAATAGCCTATTTTTACCCGGCCCATTTTAGTATTTAAAATAATAAACCCTAAAAAAATAAAAATAAAACAAAGTCCAAGTCCAGTACAAAATTACAAACATATAAGTTGGCCCAATCGGAAGGGCCCATTACTTAAAAAGATTTAAGGTTCATCTATAAACTTGACTCATATGAAAATATAATCTTTAAGGATATGCAATCTTAGATATGATACAATTTTAGATAGGATATACAATCTTAGATATGATATGTAATATTAGATATGATACAATCTTAGATATGATATGCAATCTTAGATATGATATGTAATCTTGAAGATATGATCTTGTAATCTTGGAGATTTAATTTGTAGATATCCTTTAATCTTAACCGTTGATGTAATTGATCTGTACCGTTGGATTTGGGGAGGCTCAACTATAAATAGAGGCCTCTCCATTCATTGTAAATCACTTGAGTTTTGGGAAGTAATAAGAATTCTTGAGAGCATTTACTCAAATTTCTCTCCCTCTTGCGTTCTTACTCTCTGTGGTTTGTTCTTATTTTATTCTTCGTCTATCTTAGTTTTTCAACCTTTTTTTTATTTTAATTTCTTCATTTTTCAAATATGTATATTTATTCTTATCTTTTATACATTTGATTATGTATTTTATATATTCTAATATTTAACCTTTTTATATAGTTTATTTTCAAATATATATTTTCTATGCATGTATATATATTATATTATCATTTCATGTATTTTAAACTATTGCATTATATTTTTATAATTTGTAAATGTTCTATTTATTCATTTTTTAGTGTATGTCATTTATCTTATTTGTGCATAGTTTCATTTTTTTTATATGCTATGTTTAATTATTTCTTTTATGTGCTATTTTATGATATATATTGTTGTATAATTTTTGCATGTATTATATTTTTCTTTTAGTTTACTCCTGTTTTTATTTGTTTATTATCTTATATTTACCCTAGTATGATTTTTTTATTAAATGTATGTTCATGTTATTTAGTTTTGTCTTAATGATATTATTTATGTTTGTATGGAAATGTTACAATATTTTGTACATCTATGCTTCATGATTCATTAATATGTCATCCTAAAACGTCATTTAAAATAATATTCCAAGGTTTTTTTTTTAAAAAAAATGAAAGACAATGCTTGATGTTTGGAAACTTCGAGAAAGGTAGTGCCCTAACTTACTGGGTTGCGACTTTTCTCGTTGAATTTGAATAGTCAAGCACCCTTCTAAGTGATTTTGAGTTTTCAAAACTTAAACAATTATTTTGAGATTTCAAAACATAGTGTCCTAACTTATTGGATATGGCGTTTTGTTGTTTCGAGATAGAAATTTTCGAAAGACGAGCTTAGTTTCGAAGGTTTTAAAATGTTGCGTCCTAACTTACTGGATGTGATGTTTTGACTCGTTTGAAATAAGTGAGCCTTAATTTTCAAAATTGAGACATTCTAATTAAAAGAGGTTTGCATCTTAAAACTTTCAAATTTCCGACATTAAAGACACTTGATAATCAATTAGGTACCAATTTTTGGGCGTTACGAGGGTGCTAACCCTTCCTCGTACATAACCGACTCCCAAATCTGTTTTCTCGACTTTCGTAGACCAAAATTAATGTTATAAAACAAAACATTTTATAAGGTGATCCAATCACACCTAAAAAGATTGGTGACGACTCCCGTTTTCGTTTTTCGTAAAGTCGATTCTCATTTTTCAAAACTCGATTTAAAAATGGTTTCGACATAAACAATATAAATTAAGACAAAATATAATATTTTTACATATGTTATTAATACAAATATTAATATCATTATAAATGTTAATAATTTTATGTTATTTTAATTATAAATTTATGAATAAATGTTAAACTATACAATTAAGAAAAGCATAGGAACAAATGTGCTAACTTTAAAAACCTCAAAATAACATTTAAATTGAATTTCAAACAAAATAATAAAAACCCCTTTTTTTAAACAGATACTTGCTTTAAAAAAATTCATAGGAACTAAATTATTAATTTAATAATGTTATAAATCTATTGATAAATAGTTGCTCATATAGCTCTTGTAGCTCCTAAATAATTTATAGTGTACTTTAATTATCTTTATAATTTATGGTGATTGAGACCCTATAAATAGAAGGCATGTACAAGCTTATTGAATCTAAAAGAAAAAATAGAATTATCCTTTCACTTTTGTGTCTATTCTTTTCTCTTATTCTTACTATAATTCTCTTAGTTTTATAATACGTTATCAGCACGATCTAACTTAGAAGTAAATTTCTTATCTATTAAAGATCAGACTTATCCTCCATAATTTTTCATTCGAAGCTTTATACACAATATGCAAAAAGTTTTACAGGGAGTTTTTATTTAAGGTTTTATATTAGATTTTTTTTAAAGCCTTGAATAATTATGATGATTTTATTTATTTTATTTTATTTATATATTTTAAGGATGGTAAAAAATTTGATCTCAATATAGATCTTGATTGAAAGTAATTTTATGTCAAATTTTATGGATTGCTTGTCATGTTATTGAAACTTTAGTAAAAGATAAGAAATTTAGGTAAATTTACTTATCACATCACATACTTATATGTACCTAGATTTTTGTCCATAAAAATTGTTTTTCTTGATATATGCTATTTGATAATTGCTTGGTGATTATGTTTGAATGATGATAGATTAATTTTAATTTTATAAATTGATAGATTTGTAAATAACGATAAATAATTTTATCAACCATTTTTATTAATCAAGGCCTAAGGTTCATCATAATATGTGACTTTGCGTCGATTCTTAACCATTATTAAATTAATTGTTTTATGATTTTATTTGATGTTTTCAATTTCAATATATATTCTAAATTCTAGAAAACATGTCTTTTTGAATTTTGATATAGGTATAATTTTGATTTAGTGTTCTTAATGTTGGGGTGTATCAGTATCATATAAGTTATTTTGAAATTTTGCTATTGATGAATTTTGATTGGATTCAAAATATACTATTGGATCTTGATTGACTTACGTCTTAATAAAATCATCAAGACTCAATGTCAAACAAGAAAGGTCAACTTATTAGATCTCTATCTTTACGGATTTGTTTTTTCTCAACAATAACATCTTTAAATATTAATTTAGCTTGATATATGATTTAAACATTTGAGATGATATTCCTTTTTAAGTTTTAATTGTAACGCCCCAAAGTTTTTATTGTAATTTATGAAAGTGATATATACTTGCTTCAATGGTTAACGGACTTGTGTATGTTTTAGAGGTCTTTGATTCAAGTCTTTGTGGGGACTAGTGGGGTTATTTTATTTTTGCAACTTTGTGGGATGTTCCGCTTGTGGAGGTTAGGGGGTTAGTTGAGATAAGTTGTGGATTTTGTTGGGTATCTTATTTTGCTTTATCTTTAAAATAATCATAAAAATAATATTTTCAATTTTCCTTCTCATTTACTCACGTTTCAATTGGTTTTACCCACTTTTCCATTTCTTTTGCTTGATGTCTGTTCTTGTGGGGTAGTTGCAAAAAAAAAAAAATTGTCACTTTCTTTCTTTTGTTTTTCCACTCCAAAGTTCTAGACTTTCTTGTTTTGGTTTTTTGAGTTCTCCAATTGCGGTGATTAATTTATTTACTACTCCGTCTTGTGTAAGTAACATGTTCTTGTATTATTTGGTATTTCTTTATTTTTGGTTTTAGATGGGGTGTGTGTAGTGAGTTATTTCGTATTAATTGTTTGAGGTTTTTTAGGTGACATTCATGAGACAATTGATCCTCCGATAATCTAATTTTGTGGTGTTCGACTGTTGTGTTGTGGGTAAGTCATTTAACATAGCGTTGGAAGTTTCAATTAGCATAATTTGGCCATGTTGTTGTCGATTTCACATTTAGATTCGATTAAGGACGGTGTTAATTGCATGTATTTTCTGTCAATTTAGGTTTGTGGTTTACTCGTGTGTGATTTGGGATCAAAATCCAACCAGATGTGTAACGAGAAACCTGAAAATAAGCGAACAACAAAAGCAGAAAAATGACACTGTCGACTCCACACAGCCGTGTGTGGGACTGTGTGTGACACGCAGTCTGCGTTATTTGGGTCGTGTTGACCACACGCACTGTCGACTCCACACAGCCGTGTGTGGGACTGTGTGTGACACGCAGTCTGCGTTATTTGGGTCGTGTTGACCACATGGGCGTGTGGGCTCAAAATTTCAAAATTTTTCCCTAGGGTCGTTGTAACAGCTCGTTTTTTGTCAAATTAGAATAGTGGTTTCAGAACCATAAATCTGAGGTCAAAATATTTATTTTTTTTATTATTTTGAGGTCTACAATATGATAGTCTGATTGTGTGAAAATTCCGTTAAGAAATTTTATCGTTTGAGTGCTTAATTTGGTAAAAAGGACTAAATCGCGTAAAGTGTAAAAGTTGTGTTCTAATAGCTAAAGATGTCTAATAGCTATAGAATTTTAAAGTGGAGCTCCTTAACTGGTAATTAGACCATTAATATTATTAGTGGACAAAGATGGACATCATATATATGTTTTATAAAGGTTAATAGTAAGGTTAATTTTGTAATTAGTAAAATAAAACAAAATTAAAGTATGAAAAAGAAATATATCATCTTTCTTTCTTCTTCCTCTAATAAAAAATTAGAAGCAAGAAAGTCATTGTTGAGCTCTTGAAGGTTGAGTTATAGACTCCTTGCATGTAAGTGCATTTTTGCTCTGTTTTTAATGATTTCTATGTTTTCGGAGTTGTTGTAGCTTAATCTAGCTAGCCCAAGGACTAATTTGTGAAACTGTTAAAAGTCTAGGGTTTTACCATGAATATATGTTAGTTTTTTTTTGTTTTGTTTTATGTTTGATGGATGAAAATGGATGCTTGATGATAGTTGAACAACTTTAATAAAGGAAATTTTGATGAATTTGTCAATTAGGGGTTAAATTGAAAAATAGAAAAATATTCATGGTTAAATTGTGAAATAAATGGAATATAGGGCTTTCTAGGGACTTAATTGATATTCTTCTAGCATGGGTATAAGTTGAATTGTATGAATTTGCGTTTTTATGAGCTAGGGACTAAATTGTAAAGAATTCAAAATTCAAAGGGAAAAAGTGTAATTTTTCCATAATATAATTTTTGGGTTAAATTGAATAGAATAAAAATTAAATAAGGCTCAGTTTGTTTGGATGTAAAACATTTTCCAGAAAATATTTTCATCCTTTTCCAGTGTTTGTTTGGCTGAAAATAATTTCCTAAAGGAAAATCAATTACAAAAAACGAGAAAAGTAGCCCCTTACTTTTGGAAAATGTCTTACTCTTTATAATTCGGTAAGACATTTTCAGGAAAATTAGAAGCCAACACTGATCTTCCCTTCCCCTTCCTTTTCCTCTTCTCCTATCTTTGACACCTGATCTTCTGCTTGCCGTCAGCCAACACCGACGTTCGTCAAAGCTTTTCTTTCTTCAACTTTTTCTCTAATAGGTTTGTTACAATGTCATCAATCCAACACACTACCTTTTCTCTTTTTTTTCCTCAGTTGCTCTTTTAATCGGTGTTGATTACTTAAGTTTTCTGTTAGATTCATTTTCTCTTTTCTTTAACGATCTCTTCTATTTTTGCAACTAGTTGAATCTTAAATTATGATCTGTTAGAATTAATTTCATATTGAATCTCTTTTTTTGTTCAAATTCTATTGCAAAGATTGGGAAAAAAAAGGTACTGCTTCTGTTTTTTAAGTAGTTTTAAATTAGTCTAGTTAAATAGCTTCAGATCAGGTAAATGAGTGATCTTATTAAAAGAAAATGGATTTTGATCATCAACAGATCAAAAGTATGGAAATCAAATTTGATAATGAAGGCTAGATTTTTTAGTTAGGGTTTGTTAAAAACAAGTGTTTTTGTTTTAATGCTTTGGTTTTGAATCTTTAGATTTTGAATGGATATTGCTTTGTTGCGGTAACTGGAATTTGTTATCAAGGCTATGGAAATGAATGGGTTCACTTTAATAAATTTTAATATATATGTAAGAGTTATGATTCAGTTGTTTAAAGTAAAGGAAAAGCATAGAGAATTTGCTGAAAATGCAAATAGGGGAGCTGCAACCAAAAAGCAAAGTCCAGGAGAGTTGCGTTTGCACAAAGGTTGCTTCACATATTTAATAGATTGAGTTGTTTTAATTTCTTTAGTTCTATGATAAAGATCCATTATTTTTTATGATTTGGTGCTTTTGGTGTGCCATTGCTAATTTTATTTAGCTTTACTAATCTATTCAACTGTATGTTGTTCTAGCATTGAATCGATTGGCTTCATTTCATTTAATTTTATTAGAACTCTTTTGATATAGGATTTGGCATTTGATCTGTCCCTTTTTTCTCTTTTGGGAGATAACATCTACAACTTTAGAGAACTCCTTGCTCATCCAATTACAAGTACATATTTATAATTTTCTTAAATTCACTATATATTGCAATTACATGAATACCTTCTTATTTTTCATTGTGTTGGATTGATTTAAAAGAGAGCATGGTCAGTTAACTGGTCAACCTTTTGAAACTTAGGAGCAAGAGCTTACTATGAATGTACATGATGGCTTTATTTGTACTAGTGATGACCATGCATATGATACGGACATGCAAAAGCGATCCTACCTTGACAAAGATTCTCCAAAGTTGGTTCCAATGAATGCTTTTGGTTCTGAATCAAATGTAGTTCTATTGTGGATGATAAACGAATCTTGCCTGCTGAACAAGATGAAAGAGGTCTATGTTATGAACCTCCTCGCTTTCCAAGCTTAGATATTCCATTTTTCAGCTGTGATCTTATATCAAGTGGCAGCGATAAGCAACAAGAATATAGTCCCTTTGGTATTCACCAACTAATGATGTCATCTATGAACTACATTTCTCCAATTAGGTTGTCTGATTCTCCATTATGGGATGATAGTCCTAATGCTAAGTTGAAAAGTGCTGCTGAAACTTTCACTGGTACACCATCCATATTGAAGAAACGCCACCATGACCTATTGTCTCCTTTATTAGAAAGAAGATGTGGCAAAAAGCTAGAAACATATATGACATCCAATTTGAGCAAATAATTCTCTTGCTTGGATGTTATGTTGGATGTGAGTGGGACTGGAAACAAATCTCAGGAGTCTCCATCTGAATGTAAGACCAAGTTTGGTGTCTTCATTGAAGAAAAAGAAAACCTGTGTCAAGCAATTGATCAGGAACAATACAATGGGGGTGATCACACTGAACCTTTAGATGATGAAGCTCAGAAGAAAGATTCTAATGGAATTAATTCCCAAGGAGACATAGAAAAGGAAACCTGCGTTACTGATGCCAAGGACAAAACATATGCTAATGCTTCTGACAAAATGGTGAGTTTTTTTATACATAAAAAAATATTGTTTTTTTATACATAAAAAAATATTATTTTTTATGTAAAATTTCCAGCTTTAGAAGCACTCTTGTCTGATTAATCTCTTCAGCTTTTTGGTTCTTATTTCTTTAATGATAACCTGAACTACTATTGGAATATTGAGAGAGCTGGAGCTATACACTAATAGTGGTTGTTTATGTTGGAGCTATAACCTGAACTATAATGGCACTGGAATGCCTGAGGATACGGTTAAAACTGCAAACAACATCCTTATCATTCATTTTGTATTGGGATTTTTCATTAGATACAATCAGATATGATCCACTTTTATGTGGATGAAAGTGCATTTTCATTTCAGATTAGATATTTTTCTGCATGATCTATATATTGTTTGGCTTCAATACGTTACTAGACGAGCTGCTGCTACTTGGTTATTTAACTATAAATATGTTGATTAGTTTTTACCATTTACATGTGATGTGAATGAATCTTATAGGATAATTTCCAATTTTGATCAATTAAACCATTTGATTGATATATTTAATTTGATTTATTTATTTATAATTGAGTATTATTATATATGTAAAAACAATTTAAAATATAAATTTATTAATATATATAAATTTATTAATATATGTAAAAATAGCTTTTTCGAAAAATATTTTCAGGAAATCTGCCAAACAACATAAAATATTTTACACAGGTTCATCCAAACACTAGAAAACTAAATCATTTCCAAAAAAGTAAATCGTTTTCTAGAAATCATTTTTCGGAAAACATTTTATTGGAAAACAAACGGAGCCTAAGTTAAATTTGATTATATATAGATTAAGAAAAGCGAAGTTCGGAATTAAATCGGGGGAAAAACAAAATAGTGGATTGATAGCTTGTTTCTCTGTGTATAAATTCGAGGTAAGTTTGTATGTTAATAAGCATTAATATAATTGTGTTTTAAATGCTTTATTATTGAATTAATTGCGAATACGATCTTATGGAAATGTTTGATGAAGAATTTGCTACGTGTGAAATCCTAGTTGAACCTTAGGAATAGATTAGGATACAAATGACATGTCGTTAGGGGTTATTGTGTTTGGGTGCTGGTCTGTACGTTCTACCGATGGCTGAGTTTTTTGGCATGTGTTGCAGATTCTCGTCAGCTTGTGTGAGCAACACCTTGTAGCTACGTTTTGACCATCAACTTGTATGAGCAGACTTGTTGATAGCTCAAGAGTGAGCATTATATGAGCTATGAGATTGAGATGGCTTCGGCCTTGTATTGGAACTTAGGGTGTGAGATTCCCAAGTATCTTATATTATTTCAAATGGTTCAATGGGTATATTAAAGATATAAAAGGGTAAGAGATTGATACGTATTACTGTAGGTATGTACGTAAATCGTATAAGCATTGAAATCTAGGAAATCTGTGAGTTACATGATCTACGTAAACCGTATAGCTTACTTTGTTTACTTTTCCATACTTTATAGCGATTATCGAAGCTTGCTCGAATTGGGAGTCATTGGAGATTTCATCACACTATCAAGCTGTCATTTTGGTACTTTTGAATTTGTGTATTTGGTTATATGGCATGTATAGGAGTTGTGGTTAATTTGGTCCATATGTTGATAATGGATTTAGCCAATTGAATTGGCTTGTAAATGGTGAATGTTTTGGTTATGTATATAGCCATGTGATTTGACTTGTTTTGGTATATTTGGTTGTGTATATATTTATGCAAATGGCTTTTTATTATGTCATAGGAAATTCCTATGTGAATGCTTGTTGGGGATTGGTATTTTGAGTACTAAATGGTTGAATGTTGAGATATGGTATGCTTGTGGTTTTAGGCAAGATAATGCATATATGAAGTTAACCATTTAGGTGATGTGTGAATGTGAAATTTGGTATGTTTTGAATTTGCAAAATATGATCTTATGAATATTATAGTTGTTGATATTGGTATAGCATGGCTTTAGGTTTGATTGGGATTGGTTTGAATGCCTATTGATGCTATGATTTATTCCATTTGACATGTTTAGGTTGATGCACATTTGGGTAAGAAAGATGGCTTGGAAAATAGACTATTTTTGTCCACACGGGTGTGTGTCTCAGCCGTGTATGACACATGGTCAGGTGAAACAGCCGTGTGTCCCCTGGTGTTTATTTAAAAACCAAGTTCGTATACACCACACAGTCCAGCACACGGGCGTATGACTTGGACGTGTGGCATAAGTCAGTATACTCTACAGGTTTGGCACAGCCTAGCACACAGTCTGTGTAACACCCCTTACCCGTATTCCTTACCGGAACAGAGTATGAGGTATTACTAAATTTTTAAAAATTTTCGACAGCATTTCTACTTATTTTTGCTTAAACCTCCTGCAAATTTAGAACACATTCCAATATACCAACCAATTTCATTTGTATAAACACACATATAGTTTAACTATTAATAAACACTACATTTAAAAGGGAACCATAACATATATTTACATGATGATCCCACATTACATAAAGTGTCTATACATGCCATAAAATTTCGGAACACTAGTAGTAAAATACCCCAAATGTGAAGGATAGTGTAGATGATTGTCTGACTTCGTTTCAATTTCCGAGTTGTTGTAAGTCACTATAACCAAGAGAAAAATAAAATCGAGTAAGCATATAGCTTAGTAAGTAAACACATGATAAAGAAGTAATTACTCCCATAACTACACCAAAATATAAACTTATTCATGAATAACTTTATTGTTTAGGCAATTTCCAGCAAGCTGTTTTTCTGCGTCATAGTCGCTAATTTATTTTTATCTAGAGCTACAGGGCTCCAAATTGAGTTCTGTAAATTTTCCCTAAAACTAGACTCATATACCATTTCACCATAAAAATTTCAGAATTTTTAACCCAGCCAATTAGTACAGTTTATTCATTAAACCTTCCCCTGTTTCACTGCCCAATGGTTCTGACCCTTCCTCACTAAAATTTACTTAACTCTCTGTAAAAAATTTGAAAAATGGGTTTTCTTGTTTCTAATAAAAATAGACTCAATAAGGATTCCAGGGATATAAATTTCATGCCATAATTATTTTTTTAAAATATTTGGTAATTTTCCAAAGTTAGAACAGGGGATCTCGAAATCAATCCAGCCCTGTTTTAGTAAAATTCAGATATCTCCAAAAATACAACTCTTTTGCTTATTCTATTTCTTTCATATGAAAATAGACACATCCAGCTTCAATGTCATATATTATTCAGCTTCCCATTCATTTTCCACCATTTATGGTGATTTTTCAAAGTTACCCAACTGCTGTTGTTCAACACAGTTTATAATTAAATCGTTCCTTTTTCGTTTTTGATATTTTCTCCCATCTCATACATGGATCGATTTAGTGTCCAACTCAATATTTACCCCATAAAATTTTCCACCATATGGCAATATTCACCTTCCACACTTTTTCGTTGAACACTCGGAATGTTAACCGTTATTGGTGGATCTCGCACTTAGCACCACCACTGAATCGGGGAATCATCACTTAGCAACCCCTCGGGGAATCAGCACATAGCAACCCCCTTTTCATTTCAAATATACAATGGATATCGCACTTAGCAACCCCTCGGGGGAATCAGCACATAGCAACCCCCTTTCACATTTCAAAGATATGGTGGATATCGCACTTAGCACCACCAATGAACCGGGGAATCAGCACTTAGCAACCCCTCGGGGGAATCAGCACATAGCAACCCCCTTTCACATTTCAAAGATATGGTGGATCACACACATAGCACCACCCATAAATCGGGGAATCAGCACACAGCAACCCCTTTTATATACAACATACTACGGCTTATTCCGAGTGTTCAACCCATAACCCATATATTGCAACCCTTTATCACCTTTCCCGATTTAACAACATTTTTAGGATATTGCCAAACATTTATTTTAATTCCAAATAAATCTCAACATATATTAAATAATATCAAAATAATACATTAAGTCACGTGTTTACTTACCTCGGTGCAAAATATCGTAATTTTGCACTTTACTCCACTATCTTTTCTTTTCCTCGTTTGATATACTCTTCACGTCTTTCTTGATCTATAATAGCAAATTTAACTCGTTTAAAGTCCACATTTATTAAAATAATCCACCACCCAACTTTTTGAAAATTACAATTTTGCCCCCAAACTTTTGCATAATTACACTTTTGTCCCCAAGCTCGGAAATTAAACTTCATCACTTATTCTTAAGTTTTATAACATGCTGAACATTTTTCCCTTCTATGGAAACATCAAATTCCCACTCCAACACATACTTTTGAATATTAATTATTTTTACCGATTATGTCTATTTACCCGTTTTTGCTTAAAATTGCTTAGCAAAAGTTGTTTAACATAATCTCTAGCTTCATATTCCACCATAAAACAGCAAAATAAACACATTTCACCTATGGATATTTTTCCAAATATGAACCCTAACATGAATTAATGGTAGAATAAGCTAAACCAAGTTACCGGGACTCCAAAAATACGAAGAACATTAAAAACGGGGCTTAGAATCACTTACTATGGAGCTTGAAAGCTTAAAAACCCTAAATATGGCTTCCCCCTTGCTGATTTCGTTCACCATGAAGAAGATGAGCATATTTTGCCATCTTTTTCCCATTTAATTCTATTTAATAACCAAATGACTAAAATGCCCCCATTTAAAAAAAATCTATTTCACCCATTTCTTATGTCTATTTTTGTCCATCAACTAACTAATGGTCTAATTACCACATAAAGACCTCCAATTTAAAATTTCATAACAATTAGACACCTCTAAGATGTAGAACTCAACTTTTGCACTATTTACAATTTAGTCCTTTTGACTAAATTGAGTGCCCAAACGTCGAAATTTTCGAACGAAATTTTTACGAAAATTTTCCGTGAAATTGTAGATCATAAAAATATAATAATAACCATATTTTCCCTCGTCGGATTTGTGGTCCCGAAACCACTATTCCGACTAGGCCCAGAATCGGGCTGTTACAACTCTCCCCCCTTAGGGATTTTCGTCCCCGAAAGTCTTACCGAAAAAGAGGTTTGGGTACTGTTTCCTCATAATTTCCTCCGGTTCCCACGTAGCCTCTTCCATTCCATGTTTTTGCCACAACACTTTCACTAAGGCTACACTTTTATTTCTTAACTGTTTGACCTCCCGAGTCAAAATCTTTATGGGTTCTTCTTCATAAGTCATATCTGGTCGAACCTCAATCTCTGTAGGAGAAACTATATGTGAAGGATCCGAACGATAACGTCGCAACATCGACACATGAAATACATTATGTATCTTTTCCAACTCTGGCGGTAAAGCTAACCGATATGCTACAGGGCCAACTCTCTCGGTAACTTCATATGGTCCAATAAAACGTGGACTTAATTTGCCTTTACGACCAAATCTCAGAATCTTCTTCCATGGGGATACTTTCAAGAACACTTTATCACCCACTTGAAACTCAATTTCTTTTCTCTTTAAATCCGCATACGACTTTTGCCGATCTGAGGCAGCTTTTAGGCAATCACGGATTATTTTCACCTTTTCTTCAGTTTCTTTCACCAGGTCGACTCCATGAATCCGATTCTCACCGAGTTCAATCCAATATAAAGGGGTTCTACATTTACGCCCATATAATGCTTCATACGGTGCCATTTGTATACTTGACTGATAACTATTATTATAAGCAAATTCAACCAGTGGTAGATATTTCTCCCAACTGTCCTTCATTTCTAAAATACAACACCGGAGCATGTCTTCAAGAACTTGAATCACCCTTTCTGATTGTCCGTCAGTTTGCGGATGAAATGCAGTATTGAAATTCAATTTCGTACCCAAAGCTTCCTGTAACTTTATCCAAAACCTCGAAGTAAATCTCGGATCTCTATCCGATATAATAGATTTAGGCACCCCATGTAGTCTCACTATTTCAGCAACATATAATTCAGCCAACCTGTCAAGTGAATAATCAATGCGTATCGGAATAAAATGGGCTGACTTTGTCAATCTATCCACAATTACCCAAATAGCATCTTTCTTCTTTGGAGTTAAAGGCAATCCTGTCACGAAATCCATCGTGATACTGTCCCACTTCCATTCTGGAATCGTTATCGGTTGAAGTAAACCCGATGGCACTTGATGCTCAGCCTTCACTTGTTGACAGATTAAACATTTTGTTACAAATTCCGAGATATCCTTTTTCATGCCCGGCCACCAATACAACTTCCTCAAATCATTGTACATTTTCACACTACCCGGATGGACTGATAAATCACCACTGTGTGCCTCACCTAAAATAGTCCGAATTAGCTCATCATTTCTCGGTACACATATTCTGTCCCTGAACATCAGGCAATCATCTGAACCAATTTGAAAATCTGAGTCAACACCTGCTTCACACTGAGCTCTCTTGGCTTGCAATTTACTGTCATTCTTTTGAGATTCCCGAATTTGCTGAAGAAATAACGGTCTAGCTCTCAATTCAACCAACATTGAGCCATCATCAGATCAAGTTAACATCGTACCCATAGCTCTCAAAGCAAATAAAGATTTTCTGCTCAAGGCATCAGCAACCACATTAGCTTTCCCGGGGTGATAATCAATCACTAGCTCATAGTCTTTGATTAGCTCGAGCCATCTTCGTTGCCGCAAATTCAAGTCTTTTTGACTCATCAAATATTTCAAACTCTTATGATCAGTGAAGATTCGGCACTTTTCACCATACAAATAATGACGCCAAATTTTTAAAGCAAAAACAATGGCAGCCAATTCTAAATCATGCGTCGGATAATTCTTCTCATGCGGTTTCAACTGTCTCGAAGCATAAGCTATTACTTTGCCCTCTTGCATTAACACACACCCAAGGCCATTCAACGATGCATCACTGTAAATCACAAACTCCTTCCCGGACTCAGGTTGCACCAACACTGGCGCCTCAGTCAATAATGCCTTCAACTTTTCAAAACTCTGTTGACATTTATCGGTCCATTCAAACTTGACATTCTTCTGCAGTAACTTAGTCATAGGAGAAGCAATCATCGAGAATCCCTTGACAAACCGTCTGTAATACCCAGCTAAGCCCAGGAAGCTTCTAACTTCAGTCACATTCTTTGGTGGCTCCCAATCAACAATTGCTGAAATTTTGCTTGGATCAACCCGAATACCTTCACTTGAAACTATATGTCCCAAGAATCCAACCTCACGAAGCCAAAACTCACTTTTGCTGAATTTAGCATACAATTTCTTTTCTCTCAGAATCTGCAACACAGTTCTCAAATGTTTTGCATGTTCCGATTCATCCCGAGAATAGATTAAAATATCATCTATGAACACCACCACGAACTTGTCTAAGTACAGCCGAAAAATTCGGTTCATCAAGTCCATAAAAATAGCTGGAGCATTAGTCAACCCAAAAGGCATTACCAGAAATTCATAGTGTCCATACCTCGTTCTGAAGGCGGTTTTCGGCACATCAAACTCTTTAACTCTCAACTGATAGTAACCAGACCTCAGATCGATCTTGGAGAACACTGTTGCCCCTTTTAATTGATCAAACAAATCATCAATTCTCGGCAAAGGATACTTGTTCTTTATGGTCACCTTATTGAGCTGACGATAGTCAATACAAAGTCTCATAGAGCCGTCCTTCTTTTTCACAAATAACACAGGAGCACCCCAAGGAGAAAAACTTGGTCTCACAAATCCTTTATCTGTCAACTCTTGTAACTGAGCTTTTAATTCCTTCAACTCAGTCGGAGCCATTCGATACGGTGCAATAGAAATCGGTGCAGTACCAGGTAACAGATCAATAGAAAACTCAACTTCTCTAATCGGAGGTAACCCAGGCAATTCCTCTGGAAATACATCTGGAAATTCATAGACTACCGGCACTGATTCAAGCTTCGACCCAGTTATATCAGTATTCAACACATAAGCAAGATAAACTTCACATCCCTTTCTCAAGTATTTCTGAGCAGACATGTGCGAAATCACCATAGGCAACTTATTCGGCTCCTCTGTTTCAATCCGGAGAATTTCACCATTTTCACACTTTAATTCAAGAATTTTCTGTCTACAATTCACCTTGGCATCATGCAATATCAACCAATCCATCCCCAAAATAACATCGAACTCATCAAATGGTAACAACATCAAATTAGCCAGTAAACAGTGACCTTGAATCATCAGGGGGCAATTCTTGCAAATCTTATCAACTAAGACATACTTGCCTAATGGATTTGATACTTTAACTACATATTCAGTGTTTTCAACAGGCAATTTCTTACTAGATACCAATTTCATGCATACATATGAATGAGTAGAGCCGGGATCAATCAAAGCAATAACATCTATATCATGAAGAGAAAATGTACCAGTAATCACATCGGGAGATGAGGCATCCTCTCGAGCACGTATGGCATAAGTCCTGGTAGGCGCTCTAATTTCTGATTCTCCAGCTGCATCTTTCATCACACTTTTACCACTGACTTTGCTTCCCACATTTCTCGGCGGTCTCCCTCTACTAACAATATCACCCGATCCAGCTCTTGGCAAATTTTCTTCCTCTCTTCTCTCAGGGCAATCTCTTACATAATGCTCTTGGGAACCACACCTGAAACAAGCTCGTTTAAATCCCCAACACTCACCAATATGTCGCCTGCCACACTGTTGACATTCAGGCCGGGTGTTTCCTACATTGCCCACACTTGCTACAGAGGTAGCTCGAGTTGTAGCTCCAGAATACGACCTCCCTCGGTCTCTGCGTGAATACCCAACTGAACCAGTTGGTCGTGGATCCATCCCTTTAAACTTCTTCGAATGAGATTGAAATGTTCTGCCCATTGTCCTCTTCCTTACATCTCGAGATTCCATCTCTGCCCTTCTCTTTTCTCTACTCAGTTCTTCAGCTTTACAGGCCCGATCAACTAACACCACAAATTCTTTTAACTCTAAAATCCCAACATGCAATCTGATGTCTTCATTTAGCCCCTCTTCAAATCTTTTACACATAATAGCTCTCCATAGGCACACATTCCTGGGCATATTTACTAAGCCGAACAAACTCCCGTTCATATTCTGCTACGAACATTCGGCCCTGTTTCAACCCGAGAAACTCTTTGCGTTTTTGATCAATAAATCATTGGCTTACATATTTCTTTCTAAATTCTTCCTGAAAGAAGTCCCAAGTAACTCTTTCTTTTGGAACCACCGATATCAATGTTTTCCACCAACGATATGCCGAATCCTTCAATAAAGACACAGCACATTTCAAACATTCTTCAGGGGTGCAAGATAATTCATCAAATACCCGAATAGTATTTTCAAGCCAAAACTCGGCTTTTTCCGGATCATCATCAACATTGGCCCTAAAATCTTCAGCCCCATGCTTTCGAATTCTATCAACAGGTGGCTTACTTGATCTCACCAATTCGGCACTCCGTGGAGCTACGGGGACCGGTTGAGGAATAGGAGGGGGTGGAGGAGGAGGAACATTCGGATTTACACGGACATATTTTATATACCAATCACTCATCATTCGTAGGAAGGCTTCCCGAGCCTCATCCTGTCCATGTGTCTCATGTCTACTCTCTTCCTGCGCAGTCCCTTGCGCGAGAGCCGGCGCGTTACTTTCAACATCATCTGCCACACTTCGATCAGGATCCATTTACTATATAAAACAAAATTTTAAATTGTCAGAAATCATCACACTATCACAATAATTTTATGGCATGTATAGACTGACTTCCACACGTATTTTATTGGTCCGAGAACCGACTAAACCGTAGCTCTGATACCACTAAAATGTAACACCCCTTACCCGTATTCCTTACCGGAACAGAGTATGAGGTATTACTAAATTTTTAAAAATTTTCGACAGCATTTCTACTTATTTTTGCTTAAACCTCCTGCAAATTTAGAACACATTCCAATATACCAACCAATTTCATTTGTATAAACACACATATAGTTTAACTATTAATAAACACTACATTTAAAAGGGAACCATAACATATATTTAGATGATGATCCCACATTACATAAAGTGTCTATACATGCCATAAAATTTCGGAACACTAGTAGTAAAATACCCCAAATGTGAAGGATAGTGTAGATGATTGTCTGACTTCGTTCCAATTTCCGAGTTGTTGGAAGTCACTATAACCAAGAGAAAAATAAAATCGAGTAAGCATATAGCTTAGTAAGTAAACACATGATAAAGAAGTAATTACTCCCATAACTACACCAAAATATAAACTTATTCATGAATAACTTTATTGTTTAGGCAATTTCCAGCAAGCTGTTTTTCTGCGTCATAGTCGCTAATTTATTTTTATCTGGAGCTACAGGGCTCCAAATTGAGTTCCGTAAATTTTCCCTGAAACTAGACTCATATACCATTTCACCATAAAAATTTCAGAATTTTTAACCCATCCAATTAGTACAGTTTATTCATTAAACCTTCCCCTGTTTCACTGCCCAACGGTTCTGACCCTTCCTCACTAAAATTTACTTAACTCTCTGTAAAAATTTGAAAAATGGGTTTTCTTGTTTCTAATAAAAATAGACTCAATAAGGATTCCAGGGATATAAATTTCATGCCATAATTATTTTTTTAAAATATTTGGTAATTTTCCAAAGTTAGAACAGGGGATCTCGAAATCAATCCAGCCCTGTTTTAGTAAAATTCAGATATCTCCAAAAATACAACTCTTTTGCTTATTCTATTTCTTTCATATGAAAACAGACACATCCAGCTTCAATTTCATATATTATTCAGCTTCCCATTCATTTTCCACCATTTATGGTGATTTTTCAAAGTTACCCAACTGCTGTTGTTCAACACAGTTTATAATTAAATCGTTCCTTTTTCGTTTTTGATATTTTCTCCCATCTCATACATGGATCGATTTAGTGTCCAACTCAATATTTACCCCATAAAATTTTCCACCATATGGAAATATTCACCTTCCACACTTTTTCGTTGAACACTCGGAATGTTAACCGTTATTGGTGGATCTCGCACTTAGCACCACCACTGAATCGGGGAATCATCACTTAGCAACCCCTCGGGGGAATCAGCACATAGCAACCCCCTTTTCATTTCAAATATACAATGGATATCGCACTTAGCAACCCCTCGGGGAATCAGCACATAGCAACCCCCTTTCACATTTCAAAGATATGGTGGATATCGCACTTAGCACCACCAATGAACCGGGGAATCAGCACTTAGCAACCCCTCGGGGGAATCAGCACATAGCAACCCCCTTTCACATTTCAAAGATATGGTGGATCACACACATAGCACCACCCATAAATCGGGGAATCAGCACACAGCAACCCCTTTTATATACAACATACTACGGCTTATTCCGAGTGTTCAACCCATAACCCATATATTGCAACCCTTTATCACCTTTCCCGATTTAACAACATTTTTAGGATATTGCCAAACATTTATTTTAATTCCAAATAAATCTCAACATATATTAAATAATATCAAAATAATACATTAAGTCACGTGTTTACTTACCTCGGTGCAAAATATCGTAATTTTGCACTTTACTCCACTATCTTTTCTTTTCCTCGTTTGATATACTCTTCACGTCTTTCTTGATCTATAATAGCAAATTTAACTCGTTTAAAGTCCACATTTATTAAAATAATCCACCACCCAACTTTTTGAAAATTACAATTTTGCCCCCAAACTTTTGCATAATTACACTTTTGTCCCCAAGCTCGGAAATTAAACTTCATCACTTATTCTTAAGTTTTATAACATGCTGAACATTTTTCCCTTCTATGGAAACATCAAATTCCCACTCCAACACATACTTTTGAATATTAATTATTTTTACCGATTATGTCTATTTACCCGTTTTCGCTTAAAATTGCTTAGCAAAAGTTGTTTAACATAATCTCTAGCTTCATATTCCACCATAAAACAGCAAAATAAACACATTTCACCTATGGATATTTTTCCAAATATGAACCCTAACATGAATTAATGGTAGAATAAGCTAAACCAAGTTACCGGGACTCCAAAAATACGAAGAACATTAAAAACGGGGCTTAGAATCACTTACTATGGAGCTTGAAAGCTTAAAAACCCTAAATATGGCTTCCCCCTTGCTGATTTCGTTCACCATGAAGAAGATGAGCATATTTTGCCATCTTTTTCCCATTTAATTCTATTTAATAACCAAATGACTAAAATGCCCCCATTTAAAAAAAATCTATTTCACCCATTTCTTATGTCTATTTTTGTCCATCAACTAACTAATGGTCTAATTACCACATAAAGACCTCCAATTTAAAATTTCATAACAATTAGACACCTCTAAGATGTAGAACTCAACTTTTGCACTATTTACAATTTAGTCCTTTTGACTAAATTGAGTGCCCAAACGTCGAAATTTTCGAACGAAATTTTTACGAAAATTTTCCGTGAAATTGTAGATCATAAAATATAATAATAACCATATTTTCCCTTGTCGGATTTGTGGTCCCGAAACCACTATTCCGACTAGGCCCAGAATCGGGCTGTTACAGTCTGGCACACGGGCATCTGAGGCTATTTCAAAGGGTACACGGGCTAGTCACACAGGTGTGTGGTTGGCCGTGTAACCCAAGTCAAAGGTTACATGGGTCGGACACGGGCTGGGAGACGGCCATGTGATCCCATTCGGAATGTCCACTTGGCCTATGACACTGGCGTGTCTTTGGCCCTGAGAGACATACGATTGGCCACATAGGTGTGTGTCCCCTGTATTTGAAAATTTTCTATGTTTTCCAAAATTTCCTAAGTTATCGTTAGTCCCGAACCATTTCTAATGCATGATTTGGGCCTCGTAGGCTCGTATTAGGGAAAATACGATTGATTGTGAATGAATTTTATTTGGTTATGAAAAATGTATGATAATTGTATATTTGTTTAAGTAATAAGTTCGATAATACTCTGTAACCCTATTCTGGCGACGGATACGGGTTAGGGGTGTTATAGTCGTACACATCATCTCGAACGATCATGGGCCTTTCGTAGGGTCGGTATGTGATTAAATATACTATAAAACATGAATTTGGTCATCTGTTAGTATAATTTCTGATATTTGCAAGTATATTTGAGATGTCATATGATAAATAAAACCGAGAATAATGTTATTTGTGTGATTTGTATTAAATATGTTATGTATGATTTCTGCTTTGATTATGTCTGATTCTGGGATGGGATATATATTATGTGGAGGAAGTGTTTCTATGAGTGGCGACATCTCTCCCACTATACTGGCAGCACAGCTGCAAATATTTGTAAGTGTCTTAACGACAATAAGTGGTGTGTAGGGTTGGATGGGTGTTTCAAACCCTATATGGTGAGTTGGGATGGTCGGAGATGGTGTGTAGTGGTTGAGGGGTAGGAAACATATATATATCTAAATTTGAACTGCTCTGTTAAGATTTTGTATTGTTAAATTTGTCTGTAAATAATTATTTGTTTTAGTTTTGTTATACACTGAGTTTCAAAACTCATATTCTGTTTGACTATTATTTTCAAGTAAACCTCAAATTTAGACGGATTGATGCAATCGAGAGCTCGGGTAATATTGTATTTTCTTAAATTTGACTTATTCAATTTTGGTTTGAGAGTTTTGTAAATTTTGGACTCTCTAGACATTCAAAACAATTTGGGTTTTGGTCTTTATTTCTGTTTCCATAGAATATAGTTAAAACATTTTATCGACAATGACAAATTTCTGCAAAAACATCGGGTTTCAATTAACAAATATGTTCTCAAAAAAAATCTTTCTAAGGGTTTCCGCAGCAAACCATAGGTTTAGAAAATATAATCAAACATCGTTTTCAAATTAATAATTCGATAAAATATGTTTTGAACAATTTGGGATTTTTAAGAGTTTGTGATGAGTTTCAAGATACACGAAAACCAAATTTTCAATCATTTAACGTAACAACTCCAGATTTGGCCATATGTCTAGGCCAGGTTTGGGGTTTTACATTGATTCATAGGCTAATTATTATTTTAAGCATATTATTTGTTCATGAAAATGAATATTGATTGACTTATTTATATCGCTATAATAGGTTTTGTAATTAAATAATATATTTGACTAAAATATATTTAGTAGATAAATTTGTATTGATAAACTAATGAATTTTATGATTGTTCATATTTGATTTAGTTCAAATATAGATTATATTCCTCTAATGTGTCTTCTTAATTTGGTTATACAATTTGAAAATTTTCAATACTAATGCATGCGTAGTTTTAAAGACAATTTTGAGAAATGTCTAAATTGATTTTTGGGTTGATTCTGATATAGAATTTCAAGTTTAAACACTGTCATTTTTAATTTTGATTTTTTTTGGTTGGAAAATTTTTATAAACTTAAAAATGAAAATTATTATATTAATTTGGCCATTGGCATTTCTATGGACCTCGTTTGTACTAACTAATTGCTGTTTGATAAGAAGCATAAAGAAAACTCGTGTGGTTTAATTTTAAATGACTTATATTTTTTTGTACTATATAGCCCTAAGAAACTTGTTACTATTATAGAACTATTTAAGGTAGTTCATACGCTTTATATAATTCCATTTGTTAATTATTTAGAGAAATGATATGATCAATTATAAATGGAAAGGTTTTAGTGAATATGAAATGTATTATTTTAAAATTAAATTTCATACATGTCTACAATGGTTTATGAATTTTTTTCTAGCACTAGCATGATATCAGATTTGATATTTTAGATGACAGTTTTATCCATACATTTGGTTTACAATAAACTTCATTCATGACTTGAATATTTCTTTCTAGTTACTTAATGATGCAAAACTCTTGTGAAAATGATTTTAAAAGTATTATGAATTGATCTCATGCATTTTATCTACACAAAATAGAGAGTTATTCATTCCACTAATTTTGCTTCATTCCCTGAAGTGAATGTAGCAAACATAATAATTATGAAAATGGAACCTATCGCCATTATTGGAAAATAGATACATATGGATGATTCAAAATGTTGCTAAATGTTCATTCTTAGAGTAGAATGATCAATGATTTACTGTAACACCCTAGACCCGGCCTAGATGTCTAGTTCGAGCTTAGAGAGTTACATGAAAAATCAAATACCACGCAAGATACAATAATACCAAACCATGGTTCACATAAAATTCAACACAAATATTAGTTAAGTATATAATCTGCTGAAGTCATTCTATTATAGTTTAACGAGACTCCAACTGAAATAGTTTTAAGAAAGCAAATAGTTCAACTGAGCTCCTATAGCACCGACTCGTTCAAGTCTGCGAATCACCTGAAATCCAAGCAATAACAGAATGAGTTGTGAACTCAGTGCGTAAAAGAAATTTATTCAATTAATGCTCATTATAGCGTAGTCCCAAATTCAGAGATTCGATTCGATACTAAAGTAATTTCAGTTCAGATTCAGAGTAGACCAGTTACATGTGAATATATGCAATTTTAGTTCATATACGATACCGATCAGATTCAGATGCAATATTTCTATTCCCGCTCACTACACACCGTCTTCGACCATCACAACACACCATTAAGGATATTCAATGCCCAACCAATCCTACACACCTTAAAGTGTTCATTGACAATTTTGCTGAAATGTAGCATAGCTGCTAATTCAGTATGAGACAAGCGTCAGAATTGGATTTATACTCATTCTGGCGTAGCCATTTCAAAATAGATTTCTTCCTCCTTCACATATCTCAACCCATGCCAATGCAAATCACAAGTACCTGTATCATGTATTTAGTCAATCTAATTCATTTTACAATCAAATAAGATAGTTAAATATCAAAATAAGCATTATAGTGTACTTATAACTAAGTTACCCACAGATCAATCTCAGAGTATTAGATAATTCTAATATCATCAATTTCAATCATTCATATATTGAAGAGGCCAGTATCAGTGTTAAGTAACATTTTTGACCTCAAAATAGATTTGGCCCCAATAACATGCGACACTGCTAGGTCACTCGCCCATGTGCCTTTCCCGTGTGGTTCCGAAGCATAAAAAATGAGCTACACAGCCTAAACACACTCCCGTGTTCATGCCTGTGTGACTCACATGGCCAGGGTACATGCCCGTGTCCCTGACCGTGTAGCTTTTATACCACAAACAGTGAGTTACACGACCTGGGCACATGCCCGTGTCCCTGGCCGTGTGGTCTTATACCACAAACAGGGAGTTACACGGCCCAGACATATGCCCGTGCTCGTGTGGTCTTAATTTTTGCAAGTTGATTTTTGCGTGAATTGGGAAGTCTTCATTGCCTATAAGGTCGATCTTGTGTAAGTTTCATTGTTATTTCCTTTCGTTTTGTAATTTTCATTGTGTTAAAACTTTTCTGTCGAAACGGGATTTTGCTCGGTTGTTTGACGTTCTGTTAAACACTCGATTGATTACTGTTTAGGCGAGGATATTGCAAGAGATGTTATTCTGCCGCGTTTGTCTGATTCCTTCTGTTTTGTACAAGGTTTCGGGTAGTCTCTGCTGTTTATTCCGCCAAACAAAACCAGGTGCGTATCGAAAATCTTAATTTTGCAAGTTTTAGTTGCCGAAAATGGTGGCTGTCAACGCCACAAGCTGTGTGGCAGGCCTTATGAATTGGCCGTGTAACTCACTGTTTACTTATTTTGGGTCACACGAGCAGGGACACGGGCGTGTATCTAGGCCGTGTGTGGCTATAGTGGTGCAGGGTTCCCACGGGTAACGACACGGACATATGTCTGGGCTGTGTAACTCATTTTTATGGTAAAGACCACATGGCCAGGGATATGGGCATGTGTCCAGGCCATGTAACTCACTGTTGGGGTAGAAAAGCCACACGGTTAGGGACACTATTTCCAGCCACTATTTCGTGTCCTTGCTGTGTGGCGTTGACAGCCACTATTTTCAGCAACCGAAACTTACAAAAATTAAGATTTCGGTATGTATCTGGTTTTATTGGCGGAATAACACAGTGGAGACTACCCGAAACCTTGAACAAAACAGAAGGAATCAGACTAACTCAGCAGAATAATGTCTCTTGCAATGTCCTCGACTAAACAGTAATCAATCGAGTGTTTAACAGGACGTCAAGCAAACAAGCAAAATCCGTGTGCGTTGACAGCCATTATTTCCAGCGATCGAAACTTGTAAAAATTAAGATTTTTGGTATGCACCTATTTTATTTGACGGAATAGCATAGTGGAGACTACTTAGAACTGTACGAAACAGAAGGAATCAGACTAACATGGTGAATAACGTCTCTTGCAATATCCTCGCCTAAATAGTAACCAATCGAGTGTTAATAGAACGTCAAGCAAAGGAGCAAACTCCCGTTTCGATAGAAAAGTTTTAACACAATGGAAATCACAAAATGAAAGGAAATAACAATGAAACTTACGCAAGATCGACCTCATAGGCAACGAAGACTTCCCAGTTCACACAAAAACCAATTGCAGTAAGAAGAAAAATAAAGAAAGGGCAAACGGGAAAGCAAAGATCTAAAAATTTAGAAAAAAAAAGAACGATAGGATTTCTTAGAAATATTTTAAATTAACAGCCATCCCACCTTCCGGCATTGGTAAAAATATTTCCTACGCAAATGATGGGACTCGAACTCGAAACTAGACAGAATACAGACAGATGCTTAACCATGAACCAGCAGGTTCATTCTTGACACCGATTTACCCAAAATTGCACTTAACCACCTAACACATGGATAATGGTTGATTTAAAAATAACAAAACTTTAGCAAGGCAACTCGAACTCCACACCTTAAACCCAGAAGCAGAACACAGAACCAGAGATACATAAATTGATTACTGTAGATTCTATAAATAAATTTCAAATTTTGGGGCGTTGCAACTCTCTCCCCCGAAAAGAATTTCGACCTCGAAATTTTACTTGAGTCAAACAGATACGAATACAGTCGTCGGATTGATTCTTCCGGTTCCCACGTGGCTCCTCAGTACCGTGGTTCCATCATAAGACTTTCACTAGAGGAATTGTTTCTTCTCAACATCTTAACGTCACGTCCAAGATTGAACAGTCTTGTTTTGAATGTTAAGTCCGGTGCAACTCGATCTCATCGATAGTAACAATATGTGACAGATCTGATTGATACGTCTCAGCATCGAACATGAAACACATTTGTATCTGATCTAGCTCTGGCGTTAATTTTAACTGGTAGCAATAGGTCGACATGCCTATGAACGGTAAGGCCAATAAACTCCTTAGTTCCTTGGCGTCCAAATCGAA